>NC_053490.1:206748446-209148446 GCF_905171775.1 Rana temporaria | reverse complement strand
GTCTGATGCTGGATCTGTCCACTGCTGCATCTAGACCGAGAATGAAGCAATCTAGGCGAGCATAAAATTATTTGGTTTCCCATACTTCTTTTAACATTTAAGAAAAGGCAACCAAAAAGCATAACATACCTGCATTCCTTCCTGCCCAGAAATTCCAACACCAACATCTGCCACCTGAATCATGCTAACATCATTGGTCCCATCACCTGTAAAATCACAATTAAAAAAAAAGCGTTATTAAACCAAAAACATGTAGTATATTGCAGCTTACCAGTCATTAGATGTGGTGGCTGTATTAGGCTGGCTATAGACAGATCAAAATGTGTCCATTTCAGCAGGAACCAGGCCAAACTTTGATCTGTCTGTGGGCAGGCTGGTTGCACTGAAGTCTATCCAATCGATTGACTTCAGTACAACCAGCCTGTGTTTTTTTATTTTTGCCCAATTAATGCCGGTGATGATCATATTCTACTGACAGGGAAAGCACTGTTTATATCTGCCAATTCTTAAGGAAGATGGCATGTGCAAACTTTTTAAACAGCTATTCACTGGTTAAGGACATTGACGGGTGCCTGCTCCTTAACAACCAGCATCTTTGTGCCACGCGATCCAAAAATGCACCTAAAAACACACCCTGGCTGAGTTTGTTAACCAATGCGCAAGGATCGTTTGTTTGACAATCTATACAACCACAAGATTTCACAGTACAGTGGCTACTGTTTGTAAAAAACTGAAAACCAAGCAACATCTATTAATGTGGTATAAAAGAAAAAAAAGAAAAATAAAGAAAAGTAAACAGCTTACCTACTGATAATGTCATAGCTTTGAGTTTGTCCCGAACAAGTTTCACCACCATACTCTTCTGAAGGGGTGTAGAGCGACAGCAGAGCACAGAACGGCATTGCCGAGCAAGTGAAATAAATGTATCTGCTTGGGTTACATCTAGTGCAAAGGCTAGCGTTTTGCCATCAATCACCAGACCAAGATTCTGTTTCGTCAGTGAAGACCATTGGTGTTTATTTCGATCGAAAGAAAATTCAACGTCAGCAGCTTGTTTTGTTGAGTCATTAGAAGTCTTGGACTCTACATAGTGCAAACACTGTTTGAGCAAAGCAGCACAGGCTTCCTAAATGGAAAGCAGGGACAACAATTAATGTCATTTTAAGAGGCAAAATACTTTCAAAAGTAGCCTAGAATGTGTGAATGTGTATATATATATATAATTATATATAAAAATAAATAAAATATTGCAAATCTCCTGTCTAAAGGGTCCTTATAAGACCTGTGGTTAAAATACTTACACCAAGTTGCACTGTGTAAAATATATTCTACTTAATGTCTAACCTGTTCTTACTCCAATCAAAAACTTAAGTCGTAAATGCATTGCATTTCCACATCTAGTTTGAATAAAGGTCAAATGTACCCAGTCAGATTGCTGGACAATCCATATCTGGCAGACACAACACAAATCCTATCAAACAGGTGACAGAGACCAAGGGTAACAGTAAACAAAGGGTGTGTATATTGCCACCGTGTTACGTCTCCAGCAGAGTTCATTTGTTTAAAATATGTGGCCTACTAAATAACAGTTTTCTACCATTTCCAATTTATTGTCACACTGAAAAGCACACTGCAGCTAAATGTTGCTATTGGAATACAACACGACATAAAACTCCTCCAACATTTTAGCTATTGCACAAATTACCAGGACAAGTCATCAACAGCAGAAAAGGCAAACATTTCTTGAAAATTAATTGTTGCAAATTGGGTTTCCCCCAACCATTCCTACTAAAATGTAATAAGCATTTTCAATGCATTATTCTAAAGCACGCAGAACATATATCACATTCTACAGTTGCTGAGCAGTCACCTTTTCAAATTCTTGTATTATAAAGTGCTGAGAAGGCAAAAAATACACATCAGCAATTAACACAAGTTTGTTTTAAAATGTCATAACTATTCCTTTAGTATTCAAATTGTTCAAAGAAAGCTTTCACTTTTTTTTTAGATGCCCTCCTAAACTCATTGCCAAGGACCATATTTCTAGTGCCCCCTACATATATTAAGACGAAAACTAAGGCCTCCCATTAAAAAAAAAAAAGGCCAAAACCTTTTATAGAGTGCATAAGGCCAAGTTCTAGTTAAGTACCGATTGTAGAAAGGCCAGAATGTAAGGCACAGAAGTAGTCCCTGGGTTTGAAGTTCCTGTGTTCCAGGTACAATCATAGATCTTTCTAGATGTAGCTTTTAGCAAGGTAGGAATGACAGACTGAGCCCTCTGTACCTTAGAACCTGGGCTTTAACAACCATGCCATTAAGGCGAATGACTGAGAATCAGACTGAAATAAGCTGTTGGGGAGAGGGCAGGGGTAGTCCAAGTGTGTGTGTGTGTGTTTTTTAGGTTTTTCTGGGCCAGTTTGGAATGATGAGAATCACTGGCTTCTGCTGGTGTTCAATTTTGGGGAGCAAATGAGGTAGAATGAGGAGAGATTTGCCTGAGATGAGGGGATTATCAAAGCATTCAATGCCAGTGCTATAGTATCCTTGGTCCTGGTCAGAAACAGAGGCAGCTTGTTCTTGAATCTGGACCAGGACATCCACATCTAGAGTCCATCTCATATGAGGCTGAAGATGTCTGTATGAAGGGCCCATTCTACCCTATCAGGGCAGTGACAGCTGAGGTAATCTGCCTTCTTTTTGTCCACTAGAGAAGTGAAAATCATAGTTGCAGAAAAGTCTGCTTTTGTCAGGTAGGCCACTTGTTACAAGCCTGAGATAGTGAGAGCTAGAATCAGATGCAGAGACTGGGGTTAAAATCCATTCCTGCTCTGATGCAAGAGCAGTATTGTCATTCTATGTTGTATGGTTCTTCTGCAGAGAAAATGTTCACCTGAGGTTTAGCTGTGGCTCTTGCACCATGGCTATGGGTGGGGGTATTCCCTTGTGTGGTACTCGCTGAGTAGGGTGAAGAATATAAGAGGCGTGTCCCAGAAGGACTACGCAGCAACCTGGGTGGAGATGGCCTTGTAACGTATCCTCATGGCAAATAGGCAAGAAGTGCCCGAGTACCTTATAAGGGCTTTAGGTAGAAGCGGCTGTAAAGTATTTAACCTGTAGCAGGATGCTACACCCGATCATCCACTGGGGACTAACCTCTGAATGCCAAGTTTAAAAAAAATTCACACTGTAAAGTAAATACATTTCAAACAGCTGTGGTTTTAACAGTAACGGTCAGGAGGTACAGGGAACCCGTCCCCGTCTTACCCGTCTATGATGCTGGTACCTATGCAATGTCCCGGCTTTGTCTGTCACAGTGGGCATAACCTTAAGGGGTCTTCAGGGTCTGGGTTCCATAAGGAAGGAGCACAACATTGGTCCTGTATAACACTCTGCAGCTAACTAAACGTGTTAAAAAAAAAAAAACACTTCCAAAGTGGACATATGTAGGATCCAGTGCCCAAAGCAGCATTACAGGCAGCCCCCACATCCGAGTAGGGTTCTCAAGGTTGTACCAAGGTCCCCCAGATCCACAGCTTCTATTGTTTTAGAAGACAGTGAAAAGAGCTCATTGAAGAATCCAAAAATAAAATAAACTGGTAAGCTCAGAGTAATTTCTCCCCAAGACTAAATAGGTCCAACACCTTAGGACCCTAGCAAAAAAAAAAAAAAAAAAAACTGAAAACACAGAGCGGTGTAGGGTTATATGGGTACACCAAAGGGGAATGTCTTCAAAAGCTTTGCCAATAACCAATCACTTGAAGGTACCAGCCTAGAAACCAGGGTCTATGAATACTCAGCATGTGTCCTGTATTGTCTTACATTTCCATGCGCTATTAAAAAAAAAAAGGAGCGGCAAACACAAGTATTAAGCCATTTTCTCTACAGGGTAAATGTTTTTTTTCCTTCATACAGTTGAATCGGGAAAATACTTCATTATAGCCAGTAGATGGAGCGGGTGATCATAGGAAGAAATTATGCAGCATTTTGTTGTTTTACTCCATTCTATATGGATTACAATAATTTGACTGACAAAAAAAGCCTAAACGTTTGTTTTTGCCCCCATTCGCACAGAATAAATGTACAGAAGAGTTTTAAAGGATCACTATCTGTCATTTTTTTTTTTATATAAATACACCACTCCAGACTTGCTTAAAAACAAGGTGGACGGTTGTTATTAGAAATAGGTTTTTATTTAGAGCGAGCTAGAGAAGATAATTTCTCCAAACCATGTAAGCTCCTCAAACATCAAAAAAGTGAAAGAAATGATGTACCTCCTTGCTGATGACACCAATAGCTGATATGTTATCTTCCTACAGTACACTTTTATTCAAGACAGTGGTCTCTGGAGCAATATTCCTCCCACTGATACTACCAACGAGGCATCATTTATTCCACCGACAACAGTAGGGCATAATTACACCAACAATGTGGCACCATTTCTCCCATCAATACAAATGGGGCACTATTCATCCTCCTACTAACCACATTAGACTAAAAACAATATAAGCCGACTCCAGACCTAAAGGCTCAAATATTGATATTGGAGTCCTACTGGTATACAAGTCAATATATAAACCAAAAAACAAAACCTGAACCACGAAAGAAAAAACAAAACCAATCCCAAGGCTGCTTTCACACTGAGGTGCTACACCGCTCCTACTGCGCCCCTTTCCACTGAAATCAACAGGCAGCGGCACCAAACCGCGGCTACAGTACAGGTGAATACATTTGTAAGTCCCCTTTCACACGTGTATGTCCGTAGTTCATCCATCAGTTTTCGGACATGCATGTATTCCTATGGGATAGCGGGTGTCAGCAGATGAACATCCGCCAACACTTAATCTCATCGGTCCCTGCTATGGTCCGATTCTGCAGACTGAGGAAAATCCTATTTTTCCATCCGTCTACGGATCAGATGAACACGGACAGACGGTCCTTGTTCGTCCGATCCCCACAGAGGAGAGCGGAGATCTGATAGGGCGGTCCCTGCACAGAGTGGGGACCATAGTGCAGGGACCACCCTGTCATCTGCCGGATCAGCGGGGATCAACAGAGAGATCACTGTTGAGCAAGCGCATGAAAAAGGTATGGATCCTCACAGGATTCGTACATGTGAAAGGGGCCTAAGGCTACATATGTTTTACTTTTGGGCAAGGGGCTTACTCATTAAGAACTGTCTTTCACTTATATTTTAACTACTTTTAGCCCCATATAGTTAAACAGTCCTCCAGACACAAGTAATTCATACCATAGATTCTGCATTTAATGTGATGATGTCATCATCGCGATCCAGAAGCTTACAAGAAAATCCAATATTTACAGCGGTTTCCTGCTTGTCTCCAGTCAGAACCCAGATTTGCATTCCAGCTTTGCGCAGCCTAGTAATCGTCTCGGGAACACCTTCCTGTAAGCGGTCTTCTATACCTGTAGCACCTGAAAAGGACAGAGATGCCAATTGATAATTTCACATATCAAAGAACTCACTTTAACCACTTCCTGCCCGGCCTATAGCAAAATGTCAGCAAGATGGGACTTTCCGCGATCCGAGTGGACATCATATGACCTCCTCCCGGATCACGCCTGGGGTTGTGCTGTGGCACGATCTGTCACCAGCTGTGTCAGACAGATCAGCAGATGATTAAATCGGTGTACCGGCACCATGTGATTGCTGCGGCCGATCACACAATTGTAAACAATGGATGGCTTCCTTTCAAGCCCTTTATTGTGTACAATTGTGTTTGGTCACAGTGATAACATGGTACAGACAGGGTCAATCACAGCCCATCTGTACCATGTGATTAGCTGTGGCTTATAACAAAACACACTGAATGAATCAGTTGAATTCAGTAAAAATAGTAGCTTTTACTGGTGAAATTCACCACTATAAAACAATCATGTGTTAAAAAAAAAAAAAAAAAATCCTTTTCACTACCCTAGAGTAATACAATGTTACATGCAAACACCATTGCTCTGGTCACAGTGTGTTAAATTAGAAAAACTGTCACTAGTCAGTCAGTCTCCCCGATATCCCCCACACTCATTTTATGATTACACTGTACTGCAACATCACTGAAAGCTGAACACTGGTCTGGGCAGGAAGGGAATTAATGTGCCCGGTATTGAAGTGGTAAACTGGCAGAAAGCCACAGAAACTGCAGCTCCCCAATTTTTTTTCTGTTACAGAAAGTCACAAAATTCGATTTCACCTGTTATCTGTGTTGAATCGGAGCTTGCAGCTCATATAGAAACAGTGATAATGTATTCACAGCTCCAGGCAGTGCCAGAAAACTATTAAACTGATTTTAGAGCATTCGCTTAGGTTTATTCCTTCACACATTTTTTTTCTGTGCTAGGTATTCCATTTACACTTCTTAATATATTGCTTTTGTTTTAGATTGGATCTTGTAGTGAAGATCAGGAGGCTCACCCAACTACAAGATGCCTGCATAAACTACTGGGGCGTGATTACAATACCACTCACTTTGAACAAGGGGAGAGAGAGCAGCACAGATTGTCTATTACGGGAAACTTCTTCAAAGAGGCAAAGCTCCACTAGATTACTGCACAGCTCTGGAAGAACACAAACACATTAAGATTCAAGTAAAGCCGGCCATAGATGGTTTGAATCCAGGCCGGTTTAGCAGAAACTGGTCAAGATTCGAACCATGCATGGGCAGGCTGAATGCACCAATGTACAAGCCTGTTGCATTTTACTTGCAATTTTTGCTAGTGGCTGTTATAGCTGCTAGCAATAATCAGTGTGTGCTACGTGGGAGAACGCAATGGCTCCGTAGGAGGGATTCGCTCAACACTTGAGCCCAGGTTCACACTGGGTACGATTTCCTTCGATTTGAGATGCGATTTCACATGTGAAATCGCATCTCAAATCGGCGGCATTTGCCGGCAATGACACTGTCCTAATAGGTGCGACGCCACATCTGTGGCGCTGCACCGATTTCAAAAAGTAGTTCCTGTACTACTTTTTGTGATTTCGGGCCGCGATTTACATACAGAAACCTGCACAGATGTCTCTTAAATCGCGGCCGAAATCGGGACTGCCAGTGGGAGTGAAGCCGTGCGAGTTCAGCTGAACTCGCACGGCTTCACTCCTGCAGCCCAGTGTGAACCAGGGCTAACTCTGATTTTCTTTGCTGCAACAAGTGGTTGCAGGAAAGAAAGTCGCTCCATCTATGGCTGGCGCAAGAATACAAATGCCTCTTCAACTTGAACAATATCGGTTTATCTCGGTTCAACAGGCAGAAAATCCTCTCATATAGCACAAGATACCCTGCCTCACAACAAGCCATACTTGACTAAAACAAGGACACACAGAGGCAACAGTGATTTATACTTTCAATTATACACTCACATCAAGGTAATGGCCAGGTCACTTTTGCTAGTGTCATAAATCTGAAACACTGTCAGTGTTTTATCAAGAGTATCTGCACACATTAAACAGTTTTTCAAGCACCAGATGTTCATAATTAAACATTTTACCGTTACCCAAGATTAGAAAAACATCCTTTCTGCTTAAAACGATCGCTAGCTAGTAATTACACCACCACAGACTGTACTGGCTATGCCATGACAATCTCAGGACAATTACCTCAACGGTGTGGGTTAATAGTCACATAGATATTACAGAAGGAAGCCAAGAAGATACTCCTATGGATTTAATTAGCAAATGTGGTTTGAGATGACTGTAATCAAAATATATCTTTTGCTGAAAAGGCTTCTTGAATATTATCAGCTAACTGGAAAAGTATGTAGCCATGGAGCATCGCGCAGCCTCCTCCTATTCTGTGAAAGCAAGATTAATAAACTCACCCAGCAAATGTAGATTGGTCTCCAGACGGACCGCAGATTGGAACAGTAGCTCTTCACGGTTTTCTAATGAGGATTCTGCTTGTAAATGAAATTTCAGCCAACAAGAATACTCTTCTTTACTGAGAACCTAGAGCAGAAAGTCTCTTAAGAATGTGTTTTATTTATGGAGCTATAATCTTCAATGCAAACTGTACGTGCAGAATATACATTTTCTGTTAGATATTGCTGAAAACGGACAAAGTGAAGATGGATATTTACATTCTGTGATGTTCAAGTAAAATATTTGCAGACATTGAGGATGACATTTGCCCTTGTAAAATTATGATTGTTTACAAGGCCCAGGCAAGTCACCGCATTACTTACAAGTTTAGAAAATAAATGAGAAGCTGCCATCATGCCTTATTTTCACCATAACTGACAGCAAGTAACATAAGCAGACTCAAGTAAAAAGCCATACGCGACTGCTGAAAACAAGAAATCAAAGCAAGGGGTGCTCTGCTCTCAGTGGGTGAGCCAACATGGGTGTTGGATGCAAACATTAATAAATGGTTGAATTTTTTTTAAATCAGATTGATTAGAGATCAGATAGTAAAAAGGACAAATTAGGAAGATGCAGTCTCACAAATTCAAGGCACTTAACCGTATCACTGCCACCAATGTAGAGCAGCAGAGAACTGCTTCCACCTAGCCAGGTCAGAATGCCTTGCGTCACCTGATTAGCTATAATTAGCAGTTAATAAGCCCCCAGCGCTACAGACAGAGATCCTCCCCATTGGGCGCCGGCACCCCCAGTGTCCTTCGATCTCCCCGTTTCTCTCCCCATCTGCAGCAGGAGCGACTGCAGGAGAAGTAGCTAGTGCCCTGCGAGGAGGATCCAAGTGGGTGTGGGCAAACCACTTTGTTCCGTCTCTCTCCTGTTGTCTCCACTGTGCCCACTGATTCCTCTGCTTGCAGAAGCAAGGGCAGACAGAATTGCAGGGGAGAAGAGTCCCGGCGGATCAGGAAATTACATGTGGGTTTGCGGATGACTGCCATATATACTGATCCCTTGTCAGTCTGAATGAACACCAAGGTGATCAGTGTTCATTACCCAATATTTAATTTATAAATACTGAAGTAGTAAACATGAAAAGGTCATATGTTTACTATTTATTTTGTGAATGAACAGGAAGCACGCTGTACAGAGCAGATCCTGTTCATTTTACCATGTGGCTGCGATAAAGATTAAAGGAGAAGTCGAGCTGGAGCTTTTAAGTCTCGGCTTCGACTCTGGGTCACAGGAGTGCAATTCGTTTGCCACTCCTGTGACCGGTTTTCAGCGGAGAGTAGTCTGAAGTCCGCTCTCCGCTGACATCACCACTAGCAGTCAGGACAGCGCATCACGACTACCAAGTCGGGACCCGCCAGGTGCCCTGATTGATGGCAGTTTCAGCGAGCCGCTGAGACAGCCTCTCCCCGCCCCTCCACAGGTCAGCACTCCAATGAAAGTGGAGAAGCAGAGAGGAAAGACGCTGACTGTCCATGCCTTTCCTCTCGGGGAATCGCAGAATCGAGCCATCGATAGTGTTTGGTGGCTCAGTTATCAGTGCAGAGACGCCGGGGGACAGCTGCAGCATCGGTCTGATGCTCCATCCACCGAGGTGAGTATGAATAAAAAAAAAAAAAACCCATACGTCTCTTTTAAAGAAACATTTCTCATTAAATAAGTGAAATTTGAGGGGCTGATCAGACCTCCGGCTTCTTTCGGCTACTCGCGACGCGATGTATGCGACCGTCGAAAGCCTGTCAATCAAATAGGAACGCCCAGTCCCGAAGACCATACCCGGAAGCGGCGGAGAAGATCTCTCTCTAAAACGGTAAGTACTGATTCGATTTAAAAAAAAAAAAATACCCGATTCCCCTTGACAAAATGAGCATCAATCGAATGTTAAAAAAAAAATTTCGGGTGAACTCCCGCTTTAACAGGCCAAAGCATTAATGGCTCACAATAAAAGTAAAAATTTACTCTCCTAGAAAGCAAAGCTTGCACATACTTACTCGTTTAGCTATACACAAAGTTCGCAATCCGTCAACTGCATAACAGTTCAAGTAATTCTGAGTTTTGGCTTGATTTCTTCTTTGGTACTTTCCCACAGAAATGTCTATATAAAAATAAATATATCAGTAAAATCGGTAAAACAGCACTTTTTCCAAGAAACCAATAGCTTACCATAGAAGTTCTGTTGTGTACTTTATACCACATAGCCAGCTGTTTTAGATTTTAAAGTTCTGTCACAGTTCACATGATTTCACTGAAAATCGCCATTGTTAACACATCAGTATTCATACCAAAACATCATAACACATTGATGCTTTGGTTCAGTTTCCTTTAATTGAAGAGCTGTTTATGTAAAATGAGATCAATTGCTCAATAATAAACCCCAGCTACACTGTAGTTCCTAAGCCATCCTAACCTCTTGAACACTTGGCGTCAGGGGCAATTTCTCACATACAGGTTAAATCAGCATTTTCCTGCTAGAAAATACCTTAAAAATACTTAAATACCTAAACTATATTTTCTGAAAGCAAAGGCCCTGGAGAATAAAATGGTGGCTGTCACAATTTTTTTATATTACACACTAATTGGGCAGCTATTTATCAAACACGTTTAGAAAAAAAAAAGTCATGAATGAATTTTAGTGCACACAAAAACACAATATAAGATGATGTTGTGCTGAGTAAATGGATGCCAAAACATGGTGATGATTGCATACACCTGTAAAATGGCGACAAACTACAGTAGCTAAAATTTTCCATAAGCAGCACTTTACTTAAAGTGGATGTAAACCCGATTCATAAAATTTGAGCTGGGCACATATCTGCAGTATTTTATCGCTTTTCAAACCCGTGGCTTTCTCCCGCGTCGTTCTTCTGTTATCAGAATGATAACTTCTGACAAGTTCTGACACGTGTGATAAAACCAGCCTGAAATATGTGTCAGGGCGGGTGCTATTAATAAGATTAGCAGATAGCTGGTCAATCCACTGCACAGCTCTGCAAGCCTCTGCCTATGAGGAGAGGGGGTGTGTGCCTTTCCTCCAATCATCTGTCTCAGCAAGACTCCACACCCCCTGCTGGAACAGAAAGAGAGAATTCTAACAGGATGTGCACTTTTTAAACCATATATAAAAGCTGAAGACAGCAGACATTAGGGCTGTGCATCTTCACCGGTCTCACGAGTCGATGTGATTACGATTATCAAGTCCACGATTCAATTCCGCGATGCATCACGATTGCAGCGCAGGTGCGAATGGCTCTCCCCCCAAAATACTAAAGGAGATGATCAGAGACTGCAGACGTGGTACAGCAGATGATCTGAGACTGCAGACATGCTACAGGAGACGATCAGAGACTGCGGACATGCTACAGGAGATGATCAGACACTGCAGACATGCTACAGGAGGGGTTGACAAATTTGCTTGGAATCTAGGAGCCAACTAAAAAAGTTAGGAGCCAGAAACGCGCCCCGTCCCGACGAGCTTGCGCGCAGAAGCGAACACATACGTGAGCAGCGACCGCATATGTAGACGGTGTTCAAACCACATATGTAAGGTATCGCTGCGATTGGTAGAGCAAGAGCAATAATTCTAGCCATAGACCTCCTCTAACTCAAAACATGCAACCTGTAGAGTTTTTTTAAACGTCGCCTATGGAGATTTTAAAGGGTAAAAGTTTGACGCCATTCCACGAGCGGACGTAATTTTGAAGCGTGACATGTTGGGTATCAATTTACTCGGCGTAATATTATCTTTCATATTATTTAAAAAAATGGGGATAACTTTACTGTTGTCTTATTTTTTAATTAAAAAAAGTGTAATTTTTCCCCCAAAAAAAGTACGATTGCAAGACCGCTGCGCAAATACGGCGTGACAAAAAGTATTGCAACGATCGCCATTTTATTCTCTAGGGTGTTAGGATAAAAAATATATATAAATGTTTGGGGGTTCTAATTAGAGGGAAGAAGATGGCAGTGAAAATAGTGAAAAATGACATTAGAATTGCTGTTTAACTTGTAATGCTTAACTTGTAATACCAACGGCCACCACCAGATGGCGCCAGCTTACACATCTGGTGGTAATAACTTGTAATACCAACGGCTCACCCCCAGATGGTGCCAGCCCCCCCTTCCAAGCCAAGTCGCCAGGACCCTATTTCTAGTTGCCATGGCGACCGGGATTTGTCGAGCCCTGTGCTACAGGAGAGGCAGACAGGGTACAGAACAGGTGGTCAGAGGATGGCAGACAGGGTACAGAACAGGTGGTCAGAGGATGGCAGACAGGGTACAGAACAGGTGGTCAGAGGATGGCAGACAGGGTACAGAACAGGTGGTCAGAGGATGGCAGACAGGGTACAGAACATGTGGTCAGAGGATGGCAGACAGGGTACAGAACAGGTGGTCAGAGGATGGCGGACAGGATACAGGAGGTGGTCAGAGGATGGCGGACAGGATACAGGAGGTGGACAGAGAATGGCAGACAGGATACAGGAGATAGCAAGACAGAGATTGTGAACACCTGTAATTCAGTACAATCACACCACTGCCATTCTTGTCTGATAACCGCTGCCTGTACTATATAATAAACAGTGCAGCGCAATAAAAAAATAAATATATAAATAAAGTGAAAAGATACACAATGCTAGTGTATATAATAAGAAAAACAGTGTCCATGTCCGCTGCCTGTAAACATCACATAGATAGCATCCAGTCAAGAGATGGATGGATGGAAGGATGTTGCAGCCAGGCCAGGGGTCCACTATGGGACTCTTAAGTTCAAGTTGGTGACTGGAGTCGTCAGACTCACTTGAGTCACTATAATACATTCGGCTCTCTCAAGTGTGCCCCCCCCCCTTCACAGACTACTACTGCACTCACCAGGGCAGGCTCAGCGGGGCTGCAGGCTCAAGCAGGCAGGGTTCCGCCCAGTCCGGTGAAAAAAGTCTGCGCTGCGCTTCTCTCTGCAGTCCAGTCCCGCCTTTCTACTGATCTGTTAGTTACAGTCAGTGGGCAGGGCTGACGCCAGGAGAGACGTGAGACGTAAAAGCAGCGTGGGGAGAGGAGAGAGGCGGGCCGAGCAATCATATGAGCGCACCATAAGGTAAGATCTGAACTGAGCGCTCCCCGGAGGGGCGGGGACGGGGCTAGGCATCAATTATTACGGTCGCATGCATCGGTGCCGCATCGGGGACACCCGAATCGCGATGCACCGATTAAATTTGACACCCCTAGCAGATATACATGTAAAACTTATGATGTATCATCTGAGGTTGTTCACTTCACTGGGTATATGCAAGGGTTTACATCCAATTTAACGTGAGCTCTGGCGCTAGAATTTTTGCTCCTACTCCGACATTCACGTGCATAGTTGAGTCGCTTAACCTTGTTTTCACGTCCTATGCATGAAAACATAGGAACTGGGGTACAGAAAAATGTAGGTGCTCTGGACTGATGAAGTTAAAATTTGAAATATTTGGCTGTAGCAGGGAGTGGTTTGTTTTCTGAAGGCCTGGAGAGTGGTACAATGAGTGTCTGCAGGCAACAGTGAAGCATGGTGGAATTTCTTTGCAAATTTGGGGATTACTTTCTGCAAATACAGTTGGAGATTTGGTCAGGATCAATAGTATCCTCAATTCTGAGAAATACAGGCATATATTTATCCATCATACCATACTATCAGGGTGGCATGTGACGGGCCCAAAACGTATTCTGCAGCAGAACACCAAACATGCAGACAATGTCATTAAAGGGGTTGTAAAAGGTAAAAAAAAAAAAATTATTAAATAGCTTCCTTTACCTTAGTGCAGTCCTCTTTCACTTACCTCATCCTTCGATTTTGCTTTTGAATTTCCTTATTTCTTCTGAGAAATCCTCACTTCCTGTTCTTATGTCTGTAACTACACACAGTAATGCAAGGCTTTCTCCCTGGTGTGGCGAAAGCCTCTTGAGGGGTTGAGCAGAAGTGTCAGGACGACCACTAACACACAGCTCCTTTCTGTATCTGCAAAGTAGAGAGCGTCCTGACACTCCTGCTCACCCCCTCCCCCTCAAGAGGATTTCTCCACACCAGGGAGAAAGCCTCACATTACTGCCTGTAGTTACAGACAGAAGAACAAGAAAGGAAGGTTTTCTCAGAAGAAATAAGGACATTTAAAAGCAAAATTGAAGGATGAGGTAAGTGAAGGAGGACTGCACTAAGGTAAAGGAAGCTATTTAGGGATTTTTTTTTTTTTTTACCTTTACAACCCCTTTAAAGTGGAGTTCCACCCATTTTTTTATGTTTGTCTGTGCTGCATGCTCTAATCTCATAGTGTTCAGAATGGACAATTTTTATTTAATTTGTTGCTTGTAAATACCTTTATTTTGTAGTCCTTCATTACTTCCTCCTCCTTATTTGCCTAGGCTATTTGCAAGGGTTTCTGGGATAGGCATCATGTTTCCCAGTAGTCCTTGCAAACCTGACTGAAACCTATTACATTGCTTGTGCACTGAGCATGTGCGAGATATGCAAAGCTGAAATCCAGGAAGTCATACAGTCTGGCTTCATGATGCCCACACTTAAGATGGCCACGGTCTAATTCTAGATTATAAGCTATTTAAATGCTGTAACAACCTAACAAAACGGACCTTAGTTTACAGACTAACTTTACTAGAATACATTAAGCTTGTGTATTACAGGGGTATTTATATTTAAAAAGTGAAATTGTGGGTGGAACTCCCCTTTAAGAACAAGGAGTCCTGGAAGAGATGGCTTGGTCACCCCTGATCTCAACATTAGGGAGTCGATCTGGGATTACATTATAAGACCGAAGGATTTAAGGCAGCCTACATCCACGGAAGATCTGTGGTTAGTTCGCCAAGATGTTTGGAACAACATTACTGTCGAGTTCCTTCAAAAACTGCGAGCAAGTGTACCTATAAGAATTGATGCGGTTTTGAAAGCAAACTATTAGCACTTCTATTTCTGAAAGCATTCCTAATTTACAGCATTTTTTTTCACATCAGTCTAAAACTTTTGCACAGTACTGTACATACACTGGACAGGAAGTGGTTAAAGTGGGAAAATGTGCAGTATACAGGACCCATGGAGACAGTAGCAGATGTCTCTAATGCTTTGTGCATATGGGGACATGTAAATAGGCATCCCTGATGTCCAAGGATGCCAGAAAGTCCCCCGGCTGGAGGGCAGCGACGACAGAGCGAACCGATTCCATCCGGAATCTTTGTACCTTCACAAAGCAATTGAGGGCCCTGAGGTCCAGAATTGGGCGAATGCCCTCCTTCTTTGGTACTATGAACAGATTGGAGTAAAACCCCTGAACTGGGGTACTGGGACAGGAATAACCACCCTGCGTTTCAGCAGGCCTTGAACTGCCCCAAATAGGGCTTCCCAACAAGTCGGTTGTAGCTGGAGGTTGGGAGGGAAAAAAATCTGTTTGGTGGGCAAGATAGTGTCTTCAGAGTACAAGATAGAATTCTACTTCGCAAATCCACTGGTCGGGGACCTGAGATGTCCACCGGGTCGTGGGGGCAAACCTTCGTGCAGACGTAGCTTTGTCTGCAGGTTTGTGAAACCAGGCACTGAAAAAAACCTTCTGTGGTTTATCCCACTCCTTGTATAAAAGTTTGTCTAAAGACACACAAGTGAACACCTTTGCAGTGCGGGTTGCCTTACGGAACCCAGTACATCTTGCTGCTTCTGCAGACCCCTCTATCTTTTGAGTATCTTGCACTGCGGTGATAAGGTCACTTGCAAAAGCCCTATCGCGTGCTGACCTGGGTCCGAAGTCGTCTTCACTGTCTGGGCGATCTTGGTCCGCATCCTCAGATACCTCAGAGCCAGGGTCATGAGCGCTAGCTGGACACGGCTCTGCATCGGAGTTGTCCCCAGAAGATGGCGGGGGGGGGGGGGGGGGGCTTTCGAGCCCCCGTTCTCCCATGCGCTGCTTCCACCTTGGCAACAAAGGCATCTAGGATTGCCAACATAGTGTCCACCGATACATTGGGTGCAGAGGCATCAATTGGCAGCTCAGGTGTCTCGAGAAAAAAACGTCTGCTTCTGACGCCATGCTGTTCGCACACCTGACACAGGGACTCCCAAACAAGTAACCCACCACTCCTGGCTGAAGAAGATACTAGGGGTACCCCCCCCAGAGGACTCACCACCCAGGAACCATAGTAGATGGTTTAGCTAGCAGAGCTGCTTCCTCTAGCAGAGTGTGTCTGTCGATCTGTGCTCTCCAAAGCTGGGATCGAAGGCTGCTTGTGGGGCTGCCATTTTTGTCAATCTTTCAGACTGATCAGTCAGCAGTGTGTGTCCGTTCGTCTGCCGTTTTTAAATGGTCTGATCCATGGTAAAATGGCCGCCGATCTGACACTAGAGGCCAACAGCGCGTGGGCCACAAAAGCATGGCCACCAGCCTAGCTAAGTGTGAGATCTACAGGAAAACGGCCCGCTAAAAGGGCAGCTAGAGGGCTACCCAGCGCGGCTACAGTTACGATTGTATAGAGCACCGCCGTATCTGGGATCCTGGAGCAAAAATGCGGAGGCCGTTTTAGCAGAAAACCACAGTGCAGCAGAGTAATACAGCAGTCAGTACACATCAGCAGGAATAACCAAGAACATGGCTGCCGAGCATCGCCATAGGCCAATACAATGCGGCCACAAGAACATGGTGCAAGTAAAGCAATACAGCATGGGCACAGCAAAAATAGCCACCGACAGCATGGAGCAGGACACACAGGTAAGCAGACTCTTATGCAGCTTTATACACGGATTTAGCTTATGGTTCCCCAGGTGAAGCTCCCCAGAGGAACCCCTGCCCAGCAGCTAGCTCAGAGAGCCTACGGAGGAGGGGAGAAGGAGGATAGGGCCCTTTACTCACCTCTCCAGGGATGCCCAGCTCTGTCTTCCTGCCGAAGCAGGGGATTACTACTTACCATTCCTGAGGGTTGTGCTGGAAGCATCCTAGACAGATAATCTCCCGCTGCTGCGACTCGGCCCTATAGACCAGTCATATGCGTGCCCTGGAGTGTCTAGTTTACCGGCCACCCGTAGAGCGACGGGCATGTCGTGGACGACCCACTGTGTAACTATGGTCGGCACACGCTCAATGGCCAAAACTGGGGGGGGGGGGGGGGGACGACGACGGACTACAAGGATCTGGGATGCAGCCTGTCGCCCAGTCGGCAATTGATTGAAGATCACAGGGAAAAAAAAAAAAAAAAAAAACAATCCAAAACTAAATCTGAAATAAAGTCTCCAGGCCTATGGGCCCGAAGGGAGTCATGTCTTCTCCTTAACTAGGCAGAAAAAAAACTAATCTGCGAGATGCAGAGAGAGGGGTTATAGCCAGAGGGCCCGCCCCCTGGGTGGGGCTGTAGTGTGTGTATGATGTGTTTAGCATTTTACTATACGTTTCTGCCTAGTCACTCCTAAAGGAAGGCTAATACCCACTTTGTCAAGATTAAGGCTGTGTTCGTCCATGAACGAAAGAGAAAATATAATAATTATATTATCTATGTATCTCTCATACTATCTCTTACCTTTAGGACATGCCTGGACAAGGTCGAGAACAACAGAATCTGCTCCTTTAGTGTAAACAACAATTTCATCTGTAAGTGGATGTCTGACAACCACAGACATACGTTTCCTGATGGAGTCAAATACCAGGGTGTGCAAAAGTTCAAAGCTTAGTCTCCCCAAGTGCGGTAACTCCACAGTTACTTGGTCAGACAGTCTACCAACAAGAGAAAAGCTATATGCTCTGGCAGCATATACAAGAGCAGCTTCATCAGGACTCTCTGCTTCATAGCGCAACTCTCCTTCCTGTCCATCAACCATGACTCTAGTTCCTTGTTGAGAGTCCTGACTACCAACAGTAGTCTGTGGAGAGCCAGAGAATTTTCCTTCTAACTTAATAAAATTGCCTTCAATAGAGCTGGAGGACAAAATACTTGATCCAATTCTTTGCATAGATCTGCTAGTGGCAAGACTTGATGAACTGCTACTATTTGATCCCGAAGTGAGTCGGCTCGGTGTAAACCTACGGATGAAGTCCTCAATAGACTTAACAGGAGATTTCAGTTCATACCGGACTCGAACCTTTAAAAAAAAAAAGAAAAAAAAAAAAAGAAGTTAAAACCGAAAAGGGAGGTTTAATCCATTTGCACTTGGCCCAGCTCTTCCCAAAACATTACCCACACAGTGCAAAAGGCAATAACTCACAGCAAAAGGTCTAAAAGGGCCCTTAACCTCAATAGCAACTAAAAAAAAATGATTGCCATTCAGAATACTACACTTTGCACAACTCTACCATATGAAATAAGCTCTTCATGTGGCACTAAACTCAAAAAGTGAAAACTGGCTATGTTAACAACAAGGAACATTTAGAATTTACAAGTTTGCTTAGGCAACACTCTAAAATTCATGTTTTATTTGCAATTCCCCCTGAAAAATAGCACACTACCTGGTATGTTAGGGCATCTAGGCACTCCTGTACCTACAGCCTCATAGCGATATATCTCCAGTATGAGATCTTAAGGTATTGCTGGCTCTGACTGCTAGTATGATATTTGCAGTGATATTCGGTGAGGTCATTGCTGTACTGCCTTGCTGGAGGTTAGACGTGCAAGAACAACCAAAAAGTTCTGCCATTACCAAAATGACCAATTCCACCATAAAGAAAAAGTGCAGAACAAACCATTTTAGGTTCAGTTGACTGATAAAAAGTGCCATTTTGAGCTGTCATCTTTAAGTCCAAACTTTTCCTCTCAATTACTATATAGGTGACAAGAGTCAGATACAGCAAGAAGGGATAGAATATGCTCAAAAAGCAACACAATTACATTTACTTACAAGTAAGAAGGGTAAAAGGTTACAATTTTTTTGCTCTTCGTCTTTCTGTCCAGCGACACCTGCACTCTCTCACTCTTACTTACCCCACTTTGTCAGACTTAAATGTGGTTGTAAACCCCTTTTATTAAAGCTGAACTAAACACACACACACACACACACACACACACACACACACACACACACACACACATACATATCTGTAGTGTTTAATAGGGTTGTCCCGCTACCACTGTTTTGAGACCGAGTACAAGTACCGATACTTTTTTTCAAGTACTCGCCGATACCGAATACCGATACTTGGCTTTTTTTTTTTTTTTTTTACACAATTTTTTTTTTTTATTATTATTTTTTTTTTTACAGTGTAGTGGATTGTCAGTGTGTTTTTTTTTTTTTTTTTTTTTATCAGCCCTGTTGGGGGGGGGGGGGGGGCTTTGGTGAGATATCGTGGGTCTTAACAGACCTCTGACATCTCCCCTTTAAGACAGGGGCTAAGGACACAAATTCCCCAGTCCCTTTCTCTGCAGCCTCAGCTGAATTGAATGAAGAAAGCTCCTCTCCATTCATAAACTGAAGCATTGTAATCACAGGTTACGATGCTCAGTTATGTGAATGGACAGAGTCAGTGATCACTGACTCTGTCCATTCGGAAAAGGTAGGAGCCGGGTTTAGTGGCCCCTACCTCTGCTCTCCTTCCTGACAGATTGAGGGGGGAGAGCGGCACGGAGGGGGGGAGAAGACGGCTCGGTTGAGCACATCACGGAGGGGGACAGAAGATGGCACGAGGGGAGAGAATATGGCACGGGGAGCACAGCACAGAGTTGGACAGAAGGCGGCAGGGGGGAGAGAAGATGGCACAGGGGGGGGGGGGAGCACAGCACGGATTTGGAACTCCACCCACCACCTGACTGCCCTAGCATAGGGTGAAGCATCAGAGCATCCCCCCCCCCCCCCCCCCCGAGTACAAGTACTCGGCAAAATGCTGGGCATCGGGAAATCCCTAGTGTTTAATTATCTCTCTCCAAAGCTCTAATTGTCACTTCTCTTGGGTGTTATCAGCATGAGTCACTTCTGACAAGTTTACAGATGTGATAACAGCACCTGCAAAATGTGTGTCAGGGAGATTGTCTATTCAGACTACACCTCTGCATGTTCCTTCGTTCCTCTGCCTATGTGGAAAGGGGCGGGGGGGTGCGTTTCCTCCAATCAGGTCTCACACAGTGTATGTCCAGTCTCCCCACCCACCCCCAAGTACTGCTGAAAGATGAAGATTTCATACACGATCTGTACGTTCCAAAGAGTGTAGAAAGCTGAAGAGATATACAAGTAAAAAACACATGTAGGGAGATTCGTTTAATCTCTATCATCTGAGGCTATTCACTTCATGTGAGGGTTTTGGACTTTGAAGAATTTTTTTATAGCTAGATTTTCTACTGCTACAATGCAGGGAGTGAAGTGTTGATAATCTGAACAACGTTAGCACATGCAAAAAGCCAATTCTGTTCGCTATTACCTTTTGTCTAGGCTGATTTGGAGAAGTTACAACAACAGTATTGCAAATAGTCAAAGCAACAAAAAAGTCAAACACGTCCATAAGTTCTGGAGTGAGCCTGGAAATTAGATCTTCTCTATTTCTCACAATCTTCAAAGCTTTAGTGCAATCATTGACTTTTTCTAAAAGCTTTGGGTCAGGAGTGATATCCTTTTCCTTAAGAAAAAAAAAAGGGAAAAAGGTTATATGTGCTACCAGGTAGTGAAATAGTATATAGGAGATATCTTTCAAATTAATATACAAATAGTGATGTGAATAAAGATTATGTATATATATATATATATATATATATATATATATATATATATATATATATATATATATATATATATATATATATATATATATATACATACATACATATACACATACATACACATATACATAATTACACGAGTAGGAGATTTAAAGATGCAAGTGGTATTTCATAATATATATATATATATATATATATATATATATATATAGAGCTTTTTTTCTCAGAAAGTAGGTGCAGGAACTCAACCACGACCCTGTTCAGATTTCACAAACAGTAGAAGGGTCTTAAAGGGGCATTAAATACCAGGATTGCATTACATACAGAGTGCAGAGTTCATGGGGGTTACACACAGAGTGCAGAGTTCAGGGGGGTTACACACAGAGTGCAGAGCTGTCACTTGTAAACACAGAAACTGGACTTCTGTGTTTACAAGTGATTGTGGTGAGCAGGCACCAAGGGGTCTGAGCCAAAGGTGGTGGAACCGAGTTCCCCCAAGTTCCCCCTGAAAAAAAGCCATATATATATTATATATATATATATATATATATATATATATATATATATATATATATATATATATATACATACATATATACATACATACATACACACACACACACACACACACACACATACACACACACACACACACACAAACGGTCAAGAGTGATGAACAATCTATATATAGTGTAAAGTTGTTCTTTGTTAAAATCCAAAAACAGCTGTGCTTTGGTGGCGATTGGTGAAAGCACAGCAGTTTTTTGGATTTTAACCAACAACAACTTTACACCATATTGGAATAGATCACTTGGACACTTACTAGTTTATTGAACTATTCACATGTTTTGTTTTATTGTTGATTTATATATATTGTTCATCACTTTTAACCATTGTATATATGGTATAATGGTTTAATGCCGATTTCACACTGAGGCAGCAGAGGAATTGCACAACAACTTGCATCCTTAAAAAAGTTTTAGTTTATATGGTTAATCAATTTTATAGAGGATTTATTTGCAATTGGGGTATGTACAGTACCTCACATTTTTGTAAATATTTTATTATATCTTTTCATGCGACAACACTAAAGAAATTACACTTTACTACAATATAAAGTAGTGAGTGTACAGCTTGTATAACACTGTAAATTTGCTGCCCCCTCAAACTCACTCAACACAGCCATTAATGTCTAAACTGCTGGCAACAAAAGTGAGTACACCCCTAAATGAAAATGTCCAATCTGGACCCAATTAGCCATTTTCCTTTGCCAATGTCTTGCGACTCGTTAGTGCTACAAGGTATCAGGTGTGAATGGGGAGCTAAAGGTGAAGGCGCGCAAGGTCTCCAACATCCACCAGCTCTGTGATGTCTTCACAGAGGAGTGGGTGATGACTCCGGTGGCAACCTGTAAAGCTCTGGTGAACTCCATGCCCAAGAGGGTTAAGGCAGTGCTGGAAAATAATGGTGGCCACACAAAATAGACACTTTGGGCCAAATTTGGACATTTTCACTTAGGGGTGTATTCACTTTTGTTGTCAGCAGTTTAGACATTAAAGCGGTGTTTCACCCTGCAGAACAACATTTTAGCATAAAATTAGGCATAGTAGCGCGAGCTACAGTATGCCTGTCTTAATTTTTTTATCCCCGTACTCACTGTGTAATCGTACATAGAAGATTCCGACTGCCCGCGGGGAATGGGCGTTCCTTTCAAGAGGGAAGGTGATTGACGGCCGGCTCTGGCACGTCACGCTCCCCGAAGACAGCCGGAGTAGGTCTCGGCTCTTCACGGCGCCTGCGCACAGACTATGCGCAGGCGCCGTGAAGAGCCAAGCCTATTTCGGCTATTTCCGGAGAAGCGTGACGCGCCAGAGCCGGCCGTCAATCACCTTCCGTCTGGATTGGAACGCCCATTCCCCGTGGGCAGTCGGAATCTTCTATGTACGATTACACAGTGAGTACGGGGATAAATTAAGACAGGCATACTGTAGCTCGCGCTACTATGCCTAATTTTATGCTAGAAGAAAAAAAAAGTTGTTTTTTTTTATAGGGTGAACCCCCGCTTTAATGGCTGTGTGTTTGTCGAGTTATTTTGAGGGGAAAGCAAATGTACACTGTTATACAAGCTGTACACTCACTACTTTACATTGTAGCAAAGTATAATTTCTTCAGTGTTGTCAAAAGATGTAATAAAATAATTTTCAAAAATGTGAGGTGTGTACTCACTTTTGTGAAATAGTCTCTCATGCACCGATCTCAAATGTGACCGAATAAATAGATCATTAATTAACAAATATGTAAAAAGTCTGGAATCGATCGATTAATTAAACTTAAATTTCATTTAACATATAGATCAGGTGTGTCACGGTCCTAGGAAGTACAAAGTCACAGATAGATACAAAAAATGCTTACACCATACGGATTATATTTAACAAGAACCCTGGAGATAAATCAATAACTAAATAAGCAATCAGAAAAAATAAATAAAAATAAAAGTCCAGAATGTCAAAGATGCATATAACCAATATATACACAAGTCCATCTTGGTAGAAATACACGGAAATATCCACAATGCGTTTCCTCCTGCATAAGAAAGTGCATACCCAACATCACATATAATATATGTGTCAAAGAGGAAAAACTACCAACATTCATGCATCTAAATTCGCATGTGCGATCAGCCTCAAAAAAAAAAAAAATACGTATGGTGTAAGCATTTTTTGTAACATCTATGACCCTGTACTTCCTAGGATCATGACACACCTGAGCAATATGTTACACAATGAACTTTAACTTATCGATCGAATCCAGACTTTTCACGTTTGTTAATTAATGATGATCTATTTATTCATTCACATTTGTGATCAATGCATAGGCATGATACTCTGAGGAAGGGCGCGATCTACAATAGCCAGAAAATGTTTATTACCATGTCTGCCTGACTATACAAATGATGTATTTGATGTAATTTTGATGAATTTCTACAAAATAAAAGAATTTTTAAAAGGGCAGCAATCCCTCCGCTATTTCTCTATATTTAAGCCTGTGGGAAGGCTTGATTGCTAGCACTACCAGCTGGAATCTCCCTCTCTCTCTCTCATAGGGTATTCACAGAAAAACTAACCCCCATTGTCAAAAAGCAAGACCTTCAGTCACACTGCAAGCTGCACATAAATCTAATCTAGAACTCACTTAATTTAGAGTTTACAATAATAGTCACAGCATAAATCATTCTGAGCTCCACCTGTAGTCAAAATATTAAATTGCAGCTTTCAGTCATTGTGACACAGGTAATGACAGCCACTTCATGTTGGAAATACAGCAGTCTGAAATACCTCTTAAACTGATGTTAAATGTATTTCAATAACGGAATCATCAGCACAATTATGGCTGGTAAGGAACCTTAACAATATATTGAAAGTCTTTAATCACCAACACTTACCATGGGACTGCTAAAGGCTGTGTGCTTAGAAAGGATACTGGCCCTCATAGCTTCTGCTCTGCTACCAGTCCGCCTGTGGGTCTTGGTACTCTGACTCCTGTGAACTGCTTTTACACTGTGATGGCTGCCACTGCTGTCCCGCCTGGCAAGTGTCGCTGTTTTTGCACCATTATCTTCTTCTTCGGACTCTACCTCCTGATAGGCTGCCAAACGTTTTGCTGTAAAAATAAACAGATGCCAACGAGAAGCAAGATCAACAATTTATACTATATTTCATAGGGAAGGTAGAGAATGCGAATAAAAAAAAACAAACAGTATCATTCCTAATGTTTTACAACATACGTTAAATGCCCCAATTCCATGGACTTGGCTCAATGTGTTGCAGTGCAAGAGGGAAGACAGGTTCAATTGAAAACTATTTGCGCATGCCTATTCATTTTCCTTATGCAGGAAAAGCAAGCAAAATAGAAAAAGGTGAACTTAAGGTATGGCAATTCTGGAACAATTTAAGTGTTTATGTGCCATACCTTGAGGATACCCCTGAAAACTGGAAATCACTGCAGTAGCTTCTGGGTCCGATGCCAAGTAGCTGCTCTGCTGTTTACAGAACACAGGTCTTGCGCCCAGGCACAACCAGCATTCAGGGAACACATTGCATTTTCCCAACGAATGCAAGGGTTATCCGATTGGCCGGGCATAAAATTGTGACATCACGACCCTGGCCTCTCTACCTCATCCAATAAAATAATGCCTTGCATTCAGTGAGAAATTGCAAAGAGTTGCCTGCTGTCAGCTGACCTCAGAGCCAGCCCAGGTTCTGCAGGAATCTCAACAATGGCCGACAGGCGGGCAGGCTTGGCTTCTTATGAAGCCATTTATCATCACATTAGTTGTGGATCCTTTTTAAGTCATAATGATGACAGAAATCACCCAAATTGCCCTGATCAAAAGTTTACATACCCTGGAATGTTTGGCCTTAGTACAGACACAGAAGGTGGCGCACACACAGGTTAAAATGGCAATTAATGGTTAATTTCCCACATTTGTGGCTTCTTATATCACAATTAGTGCGTGTATAAATAGTCAATGAGTTTGTTAGCTCTCACATGGATGCACTAAGTAGGCTAGACACTGAGCCATGAGGAGGTAGAAAAGAACAGTCAAAAGACCTGCGTAACAAGGTAATGGAACTTTATAAAGATGGAAAAGCATATAAAAAGGATATCCAAAGCCTTGAATATGCCAGTCAGTACTGTTCAATCACTTAAGTAAAAAATTGGGGCATCTCTTAATATCAAGCCAAGGTTGGGTAGATCAAGAAAGATTTCAGCCACAACTGCCACAGGAACTGTCCAGGATACAAAAAGTAGGAACACAATACGATGATTCTTGAACAAAAAAAGAGCTGCATGGTCAAGCTGCCAGAAAGATGCCTTTACTGTACAAGTTCCACAAAAAACCTGGGTTTAATATGCCCAACACCAGCTTGACATGCCTCATTGGCTTTTTTTGTGGTATTGGTGCAGTAAAGTCTTCCTTCTGACAGCTCAACCATGCAGATATTTTTTGTTCAAGTATCGTTGAACTGTACTCCTTAACCACTTCAATACCATGCACCCCCTTCCTGCCCAAGTCAATTTCCAACTTTCTGCACAGTCATTGTTAAAAAATGTCAATTGCGCGGTCATGCTACACTGTACCCAAACAGAAATGTTATTTTGTTCCCACAAATAGAGCTTTCTTTTGGTGGTATTTGATCACCTCTGGGGTTATTTTTTGCTATACAAATAAAAAAGTTTTCAGTTATACAATTTTGTAAATAAGTAAGTTTTCTCCTTCACTGATGGGCAACGATAATGCGGCACTGACAAGGCGGCACCAATGAGGTGGCCCCGACGATGGGCATTGATAGGCAGCACTGGACACTCATGAGTGGCACTGATTGGCGACACTGAAAGGCTGCAATGATGGGTACTTGTACCTGGTGATCCAGTGTGGATGCCCATCCCTGGTGGTCCTGGGCGGGGATGCACTTATAAACTAACAGCACAGACCCCCGTCAGGAAAGCAGCGAACCGGCTCTCCTCGCGTCCAGACGCGAGTGAAGAAAAGCTGATCAGCGGCTCTTCCTGTTTACATTATGATCAGCTGTGATTGGACGTGGCTGATCACGTGGTAAAGAGCCTCCACCGGACGACACACCCCGCACCACCGATCGCCGCGATGTGTGCGCCCCCACGGGCGCGTGGCGGCTGTTATCCTGCTGGATGTCATACGATGTCCAGTCGGGATAACGCAACCACTTCCCGGACGTCAATTTGCCATTGACCGGGCGGGAAGTGGTTAAAAACAATCACACTGTCTTTTTGGAGAGCAGCCTGTATTTCTCCTGCGGTTACCTGTGGGTTTTTCTTTGTATCCTGAGCAATTCTTCCACCAGTTGCGGCTGCAATCTGTCTTCGTCTACCTTACTTTGGCATCAAAAGAGCCCCTAATTTTCCACTACTTAATAAGTGATTAAACAGTACTGACTGGCATAAAATATAAAGAAAAAATGTGGCGCCAATAAAAACACAAATGCCCTGTAAGGCAATATCAGACTCAACAAAATCAATAAGACTTGAACAGTGAGTACATATGAAGAGATCAAAGGGACTCCCCCACAATCAGGTGAGTACCCGGATCAATAAATCGTGAATAATGAGTGTATCGACTCAAACCACATTTCCAATCAACAGGGAAGTGAAATCCACAATGTAAAAAACTGTGCACATGAATGAAAACAAGTAACTGTGATGTTCATAAAGTGTCAAAGTAAAAAAGAACAATGGTTGTCATGAACCATGAAGTCCCATTTAGTGCATATAAATAATTTGTATGCATAAAGTTTATACAGTCCCAGGGAACATCAATCTTTATGGTAAACGGTGTATTATCTCCAGACAAAATCAGCAGTAGAAATAAATAAGTTGTGCCCTTACCGGATGGAGTAGACCCACATCTCACCATACGGTGGGGGGTCTTCAAGGCTTGCGTAGGCCGATTGCCTTACAGGGGTAACTTTCCAGGCACTCCTAAAGCTCTTTTCCGGTGGGACCTTTCCACTCTGATTAAACCAGGAATCTGGAACTGGTGACAGGGATGATGATATTCCTGGAGGTAGTTGGAGTTCTCAGGGGATCCAGTGTACCAGTATAAATTAAAAAGAAAAGAAAAAACACCTCCTCATCGCATAAAAAATTTATTAAAAATTTCAAAAATAAGGATAAGCTCCCAAAAGTCTCAAATAAGGGATTCTCAATAAACCATTATCACACCAAAAAAGAAAGCAGCACTGCAAAAGCAATCTTAGCATCAAGGCACACACACTTCAGAGAAGGATAAAAGTAGCTGTGCGCAGTGTAGGATGGATATGATCAGATGCCCGACCGGTTTCGTATCAAAATACTTCTACTGGGGTGCATATCTGAATCATCTTATCCTCCTGCGCTTTAAATACCATCTCTACTTACCCCCATAGGACCAGCACTCATCGTTAATGGCGTGCGTTCCAATTGCTGACATTTCCGGTGGGCGTGCGCTCCAGGCGCCCGGAAATGACATCTATTCAATCCAATGGTTAAAAAACACCTATCTTCCCTGTGTATGTTACAAGCGCTCCGGGCGCCCGGAAATGACATCTCCTGTGTATCAGCCCATCAACATGATCTCCCCTCAGCTCCCCTCCCTTCCAGGAGGATGAGCCAATCAGCACCAGTCCCAGCATGTGTGAGTCTAGTGAGGCGGAGCGCATCATAGGCCGACGCTAGCCACGCCCCCTCATGACACAGCTCCATAGTAAGGAGATATGCAGACGTTGTGCCAGTGTGTAAACACAACTGCACCTGCAAATTAGTGTGTCAAAGAGGTTCATTGATCTATAATGGATCACAGGGCGATCAGTAGAGATGTGACAGGGAAAATATCAAAGGAAAAGGGAACATAAAGGATGGCTAGAACATAGAGACATGTATGGAGGGCCTCCTGGTGGTGGGAATTGGTAAATTGAAATTACCATACCACCTATATTCATGGGCTGCTACATAACACAACTCTCATATGTAGGCGCCATCTAGTGGTCAAAAACAAAAATGATGAAAATAATGACCATTTAAATCGTCCCATATTATTAAAGGGGTGGTTCCCCCTAAAACACATTGCTAACAATAGATTCCTAAGACCCGTTACACTGCGGGTAGGCTGGCTTTTTTTTTTTTTTTTTTTTTAGAACATACCGATATCTCCCCGTCTCGTTCCTTTTCGGTGGGCGTTCCTAGTTGATTGACGTTCCTCGGAGGGGCGCGTACGTGACGTCACGACTTTCCGAAAGAAGCCGAACGTCGCTGCGCATGCGCCGTATAGAGCCGACTCTATACGGCGCATGCGCAGCGACGTTCGGCTTCTTTCGGAAAGTCGTGACGTCACGTACGCACCCCTCCGAGGAACGTCAATCAACTAGTTCCGCCCACCGCCTAGGGACGAGACGGGGAGATCTCGGTATGTACGAAAAAAAAAAAAAAAAAAGCCAGCCTACCCGCAGTGTAACGGGTCTTAGGAATCTATTGTTAGAAATTAGTTTTAGGGGGAACCACCGCTTTAAGCTATTAATAATCTATGAAAATTATAAATTACTTTTTGGATTGTAGATGGTGTCCTGGGAGTAAGTAGAAAAATGGAAAGATTCTTCAAAAAACAGAAAAAATATATATAGAAAAAATACACAATGACTTATAAAATTCCAATATATTAATACTGGTCATATAAATCAGGACTGGTTGATGAAGGAGTTAACGTCCCACTCCACATTGAGGCCGTGGGGGACGTAACTCTTCAATTGGTAGATCCAGAAGACCTCAAGCTTTGATACACCCCGAACACTGGGCTCACCTCTCCAGTGAGGAACGAAGTGGTCAATAACCTGAAAGGTCGTCCCCTCAATTCTTTTATTATGCTGTTCAAGAAAGTGCCTGGGTACAGTGTGTTTTGTGCACCCCTTCTTGATTTTGGCTATGTGTTCCCCTACCCTTATGGTGAAACTTCTAATGGTGCGGCCCACATATTGTTTCCCACAATGACAGGTAATGAGATACACCACGTGTTTGGTGGCACACGTGGAAAATATTTTCATGGGGAATACAAGGCCGGTTACTGATGATGTAAAGCTAACTGTTTTTCTCTTATTAGAATTATGTAAGCATACCTTACACTTTCTACAAGGGTGATAGCCTTTGGATAAAGGGAAAAAGGAAATTTTACCTGGAGGGTCTGGTATATTTGGCGCAAGTTGATTTCTTAGAGGGACAGCCCCTCTATAAATCACACCAGCTTGTGCAGGAAGAACCGGTCCCAACAAGGGATCATTTTTCAAAACTGCCCAGTGTTTTTGGATGATACTTTTAATTTGTCTGTATTGGGTAGAAAAAGTGGTGAAGAACGAGTGTTTAAATTTGTTATCTTGTGCTATTTTGACCCTTTCCACAGTCAATGTGGACCTATCTACTGCAGAGATTTTCTTAATTTCTTCTTCTATGGCCAGATTACAGTATCCCTTTTCCACAAACCTTTCTTTCAAAGTTTGTGCCTGGACCTTGAAATCATTTAAGTTAGAGCAGTTCCGTCTTAGTCTAAGCATCTGACTACGGGGCACCGAGCCTAGCCAGGACGGGTGATGGCAACTGTCCTGTGGGATGAACCCGTTGCGGTCCGTGCTTTTAAAGTATGTCCTAGTTTTAAGTTGATGGTTTTCAACAAAGATTTCAAGGTCAAGGAAATGTATACTTAAGGGACTCGCCTCATAAGAGAGACAAATCCCAACTTGATTGTCATTCAAGATAGTCATGAAGGTATCAAGGGAGGTACGATCCCCTTTCCATAGGAGGAGGATGTCGTCTATATATCGAGCCCACAGAGCGATCTCAGGTCGCTCTAGAGCATAGACGACATCCTCCTCCCATTTGGCCATAAAAATATTAGCCAAACTGGGGGCAAACTTGGCCCCCATGGCTACACCTTTCTCTTGTAGATAAAAGTCACCTCCGTACCAGAAATAGTTGTGAGAAGTTGCGAACCTCAACAGGTCCATGATGAATAACTTCTGTATCACAGGAATAGTTTCTACTCTATCCAGAAAGCGGTCAACAGCTTGAAAGCCTAAATGATGGGCAATACTGGTGTATAACGAGGCCACATCAGCTGTGACTAATAAAAGGTCCTCCGTATAGGGTACCTCTTGTAATTTGGCGATAGTGTGTCTGGTGTCCTTCAAGTAGGAGGGTATACCTTTCACAATAGGTTGGAGATGGTAGTCTATGTATTTCCCTACTCTGGATGTTATTGAATTAATACCACTTACAATAGGCCGCCCTGGTGGACGGGTACTATTTTTGTGTACTTTGGGCAAGTAGTACATGACTGGTATACGCGGAACCTTAGGCACAAGGTAACTCTTCTCTTTATTGTCCAATATTCCCTTTCTAGAAAGGGAATATTGGACAATAAAGAGAAGAGTTACCTTGTGCCTAAGGTTCCGCGTATACCAGTCATGTACTACTTGCCCAAAGTACACAAAAATAGTACCCGTCCACCAGGGCGGCCTATTGTAAGTGGTATTAATTCAATAACATCCAGAGTAGGGAAATACATAGACTACCATCTCCAACCTATTGTGAAAGGTATACCCTCCTACTTGAAGGACACCAGACACACTATCGCCAAATTACAAGAGGTACCCTATACGGAGGACCTTTTATTAGTCACAGCTGATGTGGCCTCGTTATACACCAGTATTGCCCATCATTTAGGCTTTCAAGCTGTTGACCGCTTTCTGGATAGAGTAGAAACTATTCCTGTGATACAGAAGTTATTCATCATGGACCTGTTGAGGTTCGCAACTTCTCACAACTATTTCTGGTACGGAGGTGACTTTTATCTACAAGAGAAAGGTGTAGCCATGGGGGCCAAGTTTGCCCCCAGTTTGGCTAATATTTTTATGGCCAAATGGGAGGAGGATGTCGTCTATGCTCTAGAGCGACCTGAGATCGCTCTGTGGGCTCGATATATAGACGACATCCTCCTCCTATGGAAAGGGGATCGTACCTCCCTTGATACCTTCATGACTATCTTGAATGACAATCAAGTTGGGATTTGTCTCTCTTATGAGGCGAGTCCCTTAAGTATACATTTCCTTGACCTTGAAATCTTTGTTGAAAACCATCAACTTAAAACTAGGACATACTTTAAAAGCACGGACCGCAACGGGTTCATCCCACAGGACAGTTGCCATCACCCGTCCTGGCTAGGCTCGGTGCCCCGTAGTCAGATGCTTAGACTAAGACGGAACTGCTCTAACTTAAATGATTTCAAGGTCCAGGCACAAACTTTGAAAGAAAGGTTTGTGGAAAAGGGATACTGTAATCTGGCCATAGAAGAAGAAATTAAGAAAATCTCTGCAGTAGATAGGTCCACATTGACTGTGGAAAGGGTCAAAATAGCACAAGATAACAAATTTAAACACTCGTTCTTCACCACTTTTTCTACCCAATACAGACAAATTAAAAGTATCATCCAAAAACACTGGGCAGTTTTGAAAAATGATCCCTTGTTGGGACCGGTTCTTCCTGCACAAGCTGGTGTGATTTATAGAGGGGCTGTCCCTCTAAGAAATCAACTTGCGCCAAATATACCAGACCCTCCAGGTAAAATTTCCTTTTTCCCTTTATCCAAAGGCTATCACCCTTGTAGAAAGTGTAAGGTATGCTTACATAATTCTAATAAGAGAAAAACAGTTAGCTTTACATCATCAGTAACCGGCCTTGTATTCCCCATGAAAATATTTTCCACGTGTGCCACCAAACACGTGGTGTATCTCATTACCTGTCATTGTGGGAAACAATATGTGGGCCGCACCATTAGAAGTTTCACCATAAGGGTAGGGGAACACATAGCCAAAATCAAGAAGGGGTGCACAAAACACACTGTACCCAGGCACTTTCTTGAACAGCATAATAAAAGAATTGAGGGGACGACCTTTCAGGTTATTGACCACTTCGTTCCTCACTGGAGAGGTGAGCCCAGTGTTCGGGGTGTATCAAAGCTTGAGGTCTTCTGGATCTACCAATTGAAGAGTTACGTCCCCCACGGCCTCAATGTGGAGTGGGACGTTAACTCCTTCATCAACCAGTCCTGATTTATATGACCAGTATTAATATATTGGAATTTTATAAGTCATTGTGTATTTTTTCTATATATATTTTTTCTGTTTTTTGAAGAATCTTTCCATTTTTCTACTTACTCCCAGGACACCATCTACAATCCAAAAAGTAATTTATAATTTTCATAGATTATTAATAGCTTAATAATATGGGACGATTTAAATGGTCATTATTTTCATCATTTTTGTTTTTGACCACTAGATGGCGCCTACATATGAGAGTTGTGTTATGTAGCAGCCCATGAATATAGGTGGTATGGTAATTTCAATTTACCAATTCCCACCACCAGGAGGCCCTCCATACATGTCTCTATGTTCTAGCCATCCTTTATGTTCCCTTTTCCTTTGATATTTTCCCTGTCACATCTCTACTGATCGCCCTGTGATCCATTATAGATCAATGAACCTCTTTGACACACTAATTTGCAGGTGCAGTTGTGTTTACACACTGGCACAACGTCTGCATATCTCCTTACTATGGAGCTGTGTCATGAGGGGGCGTGGCTAGCGTCGGCCTATGATGCGCTCCGCCTCACTAGACTCACACATGCTGGGACTGGTGCTGATTGGCTCATCCTCCTGGAAGGGAGGGGAGCTGAGGGGAGATCATGTTGATGGGCTGATACACAGGAGATGTCATTTCCGGGCGCCCGGAGCGCTTGTAACATACACAGGGAAGATAGGTGTTTTTTAACCATTGGATTGAATAGATGTCATTTCCGGGCGCCTGGAGCGCACGCCCACCGGAAATGTCAGCAATTGGAACGCACGCCATTAACGATGAGTGCTGGTCCTATGGGGGTAAGTAGAGATGGTATTTAAAGCGCAGGAGGATAAGATGATTCAGATATGCACCCCAGTAGAAGTATTTTGATACGAAACCGGTCGGGCATCTGATCATATCCATCCTACACTGCGCACAGCTACTTTTATCCTTCTCTGAAGTGTGTGTGCCTTGATGCTAAGATTGCTTTTGCAGTGCTGCTTTCTTTTTTGGTGTGATAATGGTTTATTGAGAATCCCTTATTTGAGACTTTTGGGAGCTTATCCTTATTTTTGAAATTTTTAATAAATTTTTTATGCGATGAGGAGGTGTTTTTTCTTTTCTTTTTAATTTATACTGGTACACTGGATCCCCTGAGAACTCCAACTACCTCCAGGAATATCATCATCACTGTCACCAGTTCCAGATTCCTGGTTTAATCAGAGTGGAAAGGTCCCACCGGAAAAGAGCTTTAGGAGTGCCTGGAAAGTTACCCCTGTAAGGCAATCGGCCTACGCAAGCCTTGAAGACCCCCCACCGTATGGTGAGATGTGGGTCTACTCCATCCGGTAAGGGCACAACTTATTTATTTCTACTGCTGATTTTGTCTGGAGATAATACACCGTTTACCATAAAGATTGATGTTCCCTGGGACTGTATAAACTTTATGCATACAAATTATTTATATGCACTAAATGGGACTTCATGGTTCATGACAACCATTGTTCTTTTTTACTTTGACACTTTATGAACATCACAGTTACTTGTTTTCATTCATGTGCACAGTTTTTTACATTGTGGATTTCACTTCCCTGTTGATTGGAAATGTGGTTTGAGTCGATACACTCATTATTCACGATTTATTGATCCGGGTACTCACCTGATTGTGGGGGAGTCCCTTTGATCTCTTCATATGTACTCACTGTTCAAGTCTTATTGATTTTGTTGAGTCTGATATTGCCTTACAGGGCATTTGTGTTTTTATTGGCGCCACATTTTTTCTTTATATTTTGTCCTACAGTTTTTCCATGTTGTGTTGGCAGCCTTACACATTATTTTTTATCAACACATTGTAATATAGCGCACTATTATATATATATTTTTTCACTGACTGGCATATATAGTCTTTTGATATCTTTATATCCTTTTCCATCTTTGTAAATTTTCGCTACCTTGTTACGCAGGTCTTTTGACTGTTCTTTTCTACCTCCTCATGGCTCAGTGGCTAGCCTACTTAGTGCATCCATGTGAGAGCTAACAAACTCATTGACTATTTATAGACGCACTAATTGTGATTTAAAAAGCCACAAATGTGGGAAATTAACCCTTAATTGACATTTTAACCACTTCCCTACCGGCCCATAGTAAAATGACGTCCACAAAGAACTTCTGCCGTTCAGAGTGGACGTCATGTGACGTCCTGGGCTTTGTGGGGGGATATCTGAATGATGCCTGCAGCTAGAGGCATCATTCAGATATCCTTCTAAACTGCCGGCGATTCTGCACAACGTAAGAACGATCATAGCGGCGGTTCCGCCGCTAGATCGTTCTTACAGGCGGCGGGAGGGGACATCCCCCCCCTCCCGCCGCCATCCGGTGCTTCTCCGGGCTCTCCCGTGCCATCGGGGGCCCGGAGAACGAATCGTCCGGCGCTCGCAGGAAGCATAGAGATGACTGGTGACCAGATGGTCACCAGTCATCTCTATGACCGTCGGAGGACCCGGGCGCGATGTGATGACGTCACGCCCGGGTCCCCGTAAGTAAACAAAGCCGCGATTGCGGCTGCTAAGCAACCACAAGCATGAGATCGGTGAATTTTTTTTCACCGATTTCATGCTTTCCAGCCTGGAGGAGAGATGTGGGGTCTTATTGACCCCGCATCTCTCCATAAAGAGTACCTGTCACACACATTCCTATTACAAGGGATGTTTACATTCCTTGTAATAGGAATAAAAGTGATAAAAAAAAAATAAAAATTAAAAAAAAAAGTGTAAAAAAAGAAATAAATATATATAAAAAAAAAAAGAAATAAAAATTAATTTTTTTAACGCCCCTGTCCCCGGTAGCTTGCGCGCAGAAGCGAACGCACACGCAAGTCCCGCCGACATATGTAAACGCCGTTTAAACCACATATGTGAGGTATCGCCGCGTGCGTTAGAGTGCCAGCAACAATTCTAGCACTAGATCTCCTCTGTAAATCTAAACTGGTAACCTGTAAAAAATTTCAAATCGTTGCCTATGGAGATTTTTAAGTACCGAAGTTTGGCGCCATTCCATGAGTGTGCGCAATTTTAAAGCGTGACATGTTAGGTATCTATTTACTCGGTGTAACATCATATTTCATATTTTACAAAAAAATTGGGCTAACTTTACTGTCTTTACATTTTTTTAATTCATGAAACAATTTTTTTCCCAAAAAAAGGCGTTTGAAAAATTATTGCGCAAATACCGTGCAAGATAAAAGGTTTCAATGACCGTCGTTTTATTCCCTAGGGTGTCTGCTAAAAAAACATATATAATGTTTGGGGGTTCTGCGTAATTTTCTAGCAAAAAAATTATGATTTGTACATGTAGGAGAGAAGTGCCAGAATAGGCCTGGTATGGAAGTGTGTATAACTGCCCGGTATGGAAGAGGTTAACCTGTGTGTGTGCCACCTTCTGTGTCTGTACCAAGGCCAAACATTCCAGGGTATGTAAACTTTTGAGAAGGGCCATTTGGGTGATTTCTGTCATCATTATGACTTGAAAAGGATGCAAAACTATGTGATAAATGGCTTCATGAGAAGCTAAGCCAGCTGCCTGTCGGCCATTGTTAAGATTCCTGCAGAACCTGGGCTGGCTCTGTGAGGTCTGCTGACAGCAGGCAACTCTTTGCAATTTCTCAGTGAATGCAAGGCATTATTTTATTGGATGAGGTAGAGAGGCCAGGGCTAGCCTGCTTCATGTATCCATGCGAGAGCTACGTAACAAATATAATTGACTATTTATACACAGACACGAATTGTGATTTAAAAGGCCACAAATGTGGGAAATGAACCTTTAATTGACATTTTAACCTGTGTGTGCCACCTTCTGTGTCAAGGCTATGTAAATTTTGATCAGGGTCATTCGATTGCTATCCTTAGATAAAAATACAGTTTGTCATGATCAGTCATATTTTCAATATTAATGCCAACATTTCACAATTTCTGCCAAGGCATGCAAACATTTGAGAACTGTATATTGCCCACACATTACAATTACACCCCAAAATACATTCTGCGGCTTCTCCCGAGTGTGAGGAGAGAGTTTTTGGCAGTCTAGCAACATACAGGCCCTCGAAAACCAATCACTGCCTTCAGTCTTGCCAAGGGCGTAAATGACTAATTTCACTTCCTCACTACCCATCAGTTTCGGAGGCCCTGAAACGTCAAGATAGCACAACCCATGTGGCTGAATACATTTTTGGCCTAAATGTATGACAAAAATGTGAGTTGGAGATTTTTTATAACAAAAGTAGAAAAAAAAAATTCTAATTTTTTGGTCTTTTTTCATTTATATCACAAAAAAATCCCTGTTGTGATCAAATACCACTAAAAGAAAGCTCTATTTGTGGGGGGGGGGGGGGGGGAGGACATACATTTTGTTTGGGTAAAATGTATGATCGCGCAAATACCAGTTAAAGCAACGCAGTGCTAAATTGCAAAAGATGCTCTGGTCAGGAAGGGGGTAAAACCTGCCGGAGGTCAAGTGGATAATCGCATTGCATTAACCCATAACATAGATAATGGGCATATTGCTTCATGGGCTCAGAAATGTACTTTATAGGAATGAACAAACGAACAAGAGAGAGTGTATATAAAAAAAAAAAAAAAAAAAAAAAAAAAAAATCAATCAATGGAATTAAAAACCATGAAAATAAAGTAGCAAAAAGCACAAATTAATCTAACCTCATACCATAATAAAAATATTTATATTATATATTGTTTTATTTATTTTAATTAGGGGGGGGTCGACCGATTATCTGTGCAGCCGATTGTTTTTTTTGCGATTCTTTAAAAACAGATAAACAAAAAAAAACACCTTACTGATATTACTTTAAGTGGTTGTACCGGGTGAAGAATGCAGCTGCGGGCATCACCCTGGTACTATTCTTTAGAGCGGACGGTCGGCTTTCTTGTAATAACCTATGCGGCTAAGCAGCCGCTTGGCCGTCATCACAAGCAGCGAGCAGCCAGCACATCCGCCGGCTGGTTGAAGACCAGAACAAAGCTGATTGCTTTGTTCGGGTCTTGGATCCAGCAACCCGGAAGCAATTTCATGACATTACTTCCGGATTACTGGCATCCTAAAAAGGTGCCAGTTTTAAAAAATAAGAAGTAGTCAAAAATGCTGAGGTCTGCATTAAATACTAGAGTACCTGTCTGCCCATTACTGTCACAAGGAATGTTTACATTCCTTGCAACAGCAAATAAAAAAAAAACAAAAAAACACAGCTTTAGAGCTACAGAATATCAGCCCCTGACATCGGTCTTAAAAAAGGTAGCCCAAAAAAAAAAAAAAAACCCTGGTATCGGCCCTGATAAAAAAAAAAAAAAAAAAAAATATTATACCGCCGACATTATATACAATAAATAAATATTATATATTCCAGGACAGCCTAGGTCTCATGGGCTGTCCTGGAAGACGCTTGAGAGAAATTATAATATATATATACATACACACACACACACACACACACACACACACACATACACACACACACACACACACACACACACACACACACACACACACACACACACCAGCCCTGTTTTGCAGTGAGAAAAAGTTAAAAACAGATGCCCATCTCACGGGCACTGGAGTGCGCAAGAAAAAAAAAAAAACAGCTGAAACAGTTGCACAGATGGCTCCGTTTTGTGGATAGCAGGGATGCTCAGGTAGCTTACTACACATTTGTCCCACAAATTGAATCCCTAATGTGATGGGGAAATGGTTATCATTTAAAGCTGCCCAAGGCTTTTTTGCTATTCTAAATTTGCTCAGATTTTGTTGTAAATGATAACTAGCAGAAAACATAATCTGAATAAAACAGAACCTGCTCGTAAACAACTGTTTTTATTTACAGTAAGGTTATTCCTTTGCGCTAAACGTTCACTGTACCATGAATAATAAAGGGCAATTTTACATCCCATACAAAAAAGTGCTTTATCTATGCAGTCTGGGCTCAAGTCATTAAAATTCTGAGGAAAAATAAAGTCTGCATAAAGACTTTTCAGTTAAAACAGGTTTGGTTTTAAATATTTGGTACTGTTACGTGTATAACTGGTTTAGTCTGCATGCGAATATTGGAATGTATATTTTTCAACAGAATGTGTAACTTTTAATGCATGCACCTACAACAACAAACAATTAAAATTGTGTCTGCGACACAGTGAGTGAATATTGGCCCGACAAGAACATCTTTCAGGCAAGCTGATGCACATTATAAAAAGAGCAAATGGTAGTGTGCCTAAAACGTATGTAAAACGGGTCTATAACACAACATACCAAAAGCGTACAGCACAGATATAATCTGGCCCTTAGCACTGAAGTCCTAATAAATACTAATCAATGTCATGCTAGGTAGATACTGGTAAGGAGAAACATATTGGCTTTAAATACTTGAGAATACCAGGAGAAATTATCTGCAATTGAACTGCCCCATAGGACCTCTTGCCATTGACAGAGCAAGGTAGTCTTGCATCATTTGCTGATGTTTCCATTATCAGATGGAACATGCAGCAGGAGAAGTGAGGCTCCAATGTGATTCAGTGACGAGTAAACAACTATAGCCGTAGATTTGCTGCTGAAGTTCTCAAGTGCTAAAGAGGCAATTGAGTGAATCAACAATCAACTGTCCATCCACAATCGCAAACTCAAAAGGCAGAACATGAAGAACCGTTAGCTACGCAAAACCTTAATTTCACTAATAGTAGACCATGTCGACATTCCTTCATGTTTTTAATGAGAACCACTCCAAGGTTCATCCAGCAGTAAAGCAAGTGTCATCGCAATCTCATACTAAAGAAACAGCTGCCATTTTGGTGGGCACACTTGCACATTTCTCACAAAAGTGCTTAATACAGAAGGACCAAAGTGTGGGTGGTTAAAGACAAGAAACCTGGAACACGATACCCTGGATTGCGCACATTTATCTGGTTACAAGAACAAATTTATCTTACCATTGGCATCATGAGAATACTCTATTCCAGAGACTGTGCAGCGCCTGAAGACCATTTTATTCTCTGTTAGTGTTCCAGTTTTGTCGGAGAAGATATACTGTATCTGACCTAGGTCCTCAGTGATGTTGAGGGCACGGCACTGTAGACGGGAGTCTGTTTCTTCATCATACAGGTCCTTATCTTGATGAATAAGATAAACTTGGCAGATTTTAACAATCTCAATGGAAACGTAGAGGGACACTGGGATAAGCACCTGCCATTAATAAAATGAAATATGAATTTAACTAGTATAGCTTTCCTTTCAATAACAAATTGGATAAGATAACAGGTCATAAAAATGGACTTAAGGCCAAATTAGTATTCCAATATTGAAGCAGGGCAAAATAAGCACACATACCCTACAAAACTGGCCCATACCGGGTGGAACCTGATTGAGTAGGGTTAATCTGATGACCCCTGCTTGTTGGCAACCAGACAAGGCCAGCCTTCTTCAATAATACACTAGTTCAAATATGAGCAAACCACACAGTATGACTGGTTAACCTGTGGCATACCCAAGAGCCTTAATACCTTTGTGGCTTATGAGCTAGTTAATCGTGACACCAATAAAATATGCAGTTTGCAATTTCCCATGTTGGAAACCAGGGTCCTTGATAACCAACATGGCTTCAACAACCATTGAATCAATCAATAGGTGTGTCCCAATTACAAAAGGCAAGAAGAGTTAAGCAACATTTCTGTCTATGCTTGCTTTGCTTCAGTACAAAATAAATGCATGGAGCGACATCTGAAATTAGTAACAGTTCTAACTACACTTAAAAGGGGTTGTAAACCCTTGTGGTTTTTCACCTTAATACATCCTATGCATTAAGGTGAAAAACCTACGTTACTTACCGATAACGTTATTTCTATGAACCTTCCAGGACGGCACACGAGAGATGATGGCTCCTCCCCACAGGAAACACAATCACTTAACAATTTAAAAGTCCCCACCCTTCCCCTTGATCCCCAGTATGTAATAAAGTAATCCTGAACTGGTTCACAAGGGACCTTGTTCCGTATAGGTACTTACCACCTAGCGTTTAGCTTATCTTTTCCCTCCACATAGGGCGGGAAGTAGGCCTGCCGTCCTGGAAGGTTCATAGAAATAACGTTATCGGTAAGTAACGTAGGTTTTCTCTTATCACCTTCCAGGACGGCACACGAGAGGATAATCAAGGAACCAAAAAGGCCTACTTTAGGGTGGGACCCTTGCCTGCAAGGTCTTCTGCTAGGTGTCAGAATCTGATTTTATTTCACCACCTCCACTCCCTAGTGTGTGATGAAGGTATCCTAGCTGGATCATGTAAATGACCTGCAGGTCTGCTCCACCTATGCCCTTGTCTCCTCTTTGGATGCAAGGTCTAGGTGGCACGTGCTCTTAAAGAAAAAACATTCTGAGAGCCTGAGTATTTTTTAGTGGGGATCAAGGGGAAGGGTGGGGACTTTTAAATTGTTAAGTGATTGTGTTTCCTGTGGGGAGGAGCCATCATCTCTCGTGTGCCATCCTGGAAGGTGATAAGAGAAAAACACCTTGCAGTGTCTGGCCCCCCAGCCCCACCCGTTTTACTTATCTGAGCCCCGAATTTCCCTGCCGTCCTTCTCTCCTTGGAGTCCCGGCTTTGATTGGATAGATAGCAGCGCAGCCATTGGCTCCCTATCAATTAAATACAACGACATAGGATTGCACCCGCAAGGTAACCCCCCCTTCGGAGAGAGGTTCCCAGAGGGGGTTATCTAATGCGGGGGATGAGCTGCGAGAGCCACTGTGGGACCCCCAGAAAAGGCGGATCTGGGCAACGAACTGCACAGTGGAGGCAAGTATTTTTTTTTTTTTTAAATAACAAAGTCAAAACAGGAATCTTTAGTGTCACTTTAAAAGTGAAAGTTCAGACTCTAAGCTTAAAAACAGGAATAAAACTCCAACCCCCCCCCCCCAGAAGAGACAGACAAAAACGAATGCCCCGTAGTATGCCTACATCCTGTCGGAAGATGAATCTTCATCCCAGTCTGCAGTCCAGTCATGAAGGACGTCTCTGAACATTGCTGCATTCATCTTCCTCTTTCCTGACTAGTTTCCCCATTCCTGCCACTGAAAAACATCCCCACAGCATGATGCTGCCATCCGTATGCTTCACTGTAGCGATGGTATTGGCCAGGTGATGAGCAGTGCCTCGTTTCCTTTAGACATGACACTTGCCATTCAAGCCAAAAAGTGCAATCTGGTTTCATCAGACCAGAGTATTTTGTTTCTCATGTCTTCCCTCTGGCTACTCCATCAACAGGCCTGATTGGTGGAGTGCTGCAGAGATGGTTGTTCTTCTGGAAGGCTCCCCACTCTCCACAGAGAAACGTCTCGTCACCTCCCTAAGGCCCTTCTCCCCTAATCGCTCAGTTTGGCTGGACGGCCCGCTCTAGGAAGAGTCCTGGTGGTTCATAAACTTTTCATCTACAGATGATGGAGGTCACTGTGCTCATTGGGAAATTCAATGCTGCAGAAATTGTTTTTGTACACTTCCCCAGATCTTTGCCTCGATACAAACCTGACGGAGGTCTAAAGATAATTCCTTGGAATTCATGGCTTGGTTTGTGCTCTGACATGCACCGTTAACTGTGGGACCTTATATAAATAATAGGTGTGTGCATGCCTTTACAAATCACATCAACTGAATTTACCACAGGTGGATGCCAACTAAGACCCCATACACACTATTAGATTTTCTGCAGATTTCTGTCTTCAGATTTACCAAAACCATATAATATGAGGTCCAACCTTAAGGGTTTCAATTTGTATGCAAGCTGGTACAGTAGGTGCATGCGATATTGTGTCAATCTCGCTCCCTTTCTCGGCGAGATTGAGCACCTACGAGCCCCATCGCGGGAGCCAGCGCCGAGTTGGCCAGCCGCGATGGAGACAAAGCCGTCATAGAAGCGACGGGAGATCCGACTTGGATTCCCGCCAATTCTACACGTGTGCGGCGTTTGTTATGAATCCTGAGGGGGAAGTCCCCGCCGGATTTTAAATAAAAATTCGGCATGGTTTCCCCCCTCAGGAGCATACTGGGCCCTTAGGTCTGTTATGGGTTGTAAGGAGAGCACCCCCTACGCCGAAAAAACGGCGTAGGGGGGTCCCCCTACAATCCATACCAGACCCTTTTCCAAAGCACGCTACCCGGCCGGTCAGGAAGGGAGTGGGGACGAGCTAGCGCCCCCCCCTCCTGAGCCGTACCGGGCTGCATGCCCTCAACATGGGGGGTTGGGTGCTCGGGGACAGGGTGCTCTGGGGTGGGGGGCCGCAGTGCGCCCCCCTGCCCCAATGTTGATGAGGACAGGGCCCCTTCCCGACAACCCTGGCCGTTGGTTGTCGGGGTATGCGGGCGGGAGGCTCATCGGAATCTGGGAGCCCCCTTTAATAAGGGGGCCCCCAGATACCGGCCCCCCACCCTAAGTGAATGGATATGGGGTACATCGTACCCCTACCCATTCACCTGCAAGAAAAGTGGTAAAAACACAAATAAACCACACAGGGTATTAAAATATTTTATTAGTCTGCTCTGGAGGCCTCCTCTGTCTTCTTTAGCTCTTTTACCAGGGGAGGCTTCTTCTTACGATTTCCGGGGGTCTTCTCCTGCTCTCTGGGGTCATCACCGCTCTTCTGTGATGTCTTCTCCGCTCCGGGGGTCTTCTCAGCTCTGGGGGGGGTCTTCTTCTATGTTCGCCTCTCTCCGCTCTTGACTCGGCGCACCCCGGTTCTTCCTCCCGCTGTCCGGTTCCTTCTCCTTCAGGGCTGGCCGCCGCTATACTGGCGGCGGTCAGTCCGCTCTTCTGTGACGTCATCTTCTTCTCTTCTCGTCTTCCGTCTTCTCCAGATGTTGACACGCCGGCCGGCTCTTCTTGCTGCAATGACGGGTGCGCGGCTTGCATCGGATTTATATAGGCCTCACAGTCCCATCATGCTCCGGTAGGTACCACGTGGGTAGGTATCACATGGGTAGGTACCAGAGCATGATGGGACTGTGAGGCCTATATAAATCCGACGCAAGCCGCGCACCCGTCATTGCAGCGAGAAGAGCCGGCCGGCGTGTCAACATCTGGAGAAGACGGAAGACGAGAAGAGAAGAAGATGACGTCACAGAAGAGCGGACTGACCGCCGCCAGTATAGCGGCGGCCAGCCCTGAAGGAGAAGGAACCGGACAGCGGGAGGAAGAACCGGGGTGCGCCGAGTCAAGAGCGGAGAACATAGAAGAAGACCCCCCCAGAGCTGAGAAGACCCCCGGAGAGGAGAAGACGTCACAGAAGAGCTGAGAAGACCCCCCGGAGCGGAGAAGACGTCACAGAAGAGCGGTGAAGACCCCGGAGAGCAGGAGAAGACCCCCGGAAATCGGAAGAAGCCTCCCCTGGTAAAAGAGCTAAAGAAGACAGGGGAGGCCTCCGGAGCAGACTAATAAAATATTTTAATACCCTGTGTGGTTTATTTGTATTTTTACCACTTTTCTTGCAGGTGAATGGGTAGGGGTACGATGTACCCCATATCCATTCACTTAGGGTGGGGGGCCGGTATCTGGGGGCCCCCTTATTAAAGGGGGCTCCCAGATTCCGATAAGCCTCCCGCCCGCATACCCCGACAACCAACGGCCAGGGTTGTCGGGAAGGGGCCCTGTCCTCATCAACATGGGGACAGGGTGCTCTGGGGTGGGGGCCCCCCCGCAGTGCGCCCCCTGCCCCAGAGCACCCGACCCCCCCATGTTGAGGGCATGCAGCCCGGTATGGCTCAGGAGGGGGGGCGCTCGCTCGTCCCCACTCCCTTCCTGACCGGCCGGGTAGCGTGCTTTGGATAAGGGTCTGGTATGGATTGTAGGGGGACCCCCCTACGCCGAAAAAACGGCGTAGGGGGTGCTCTCCTTACAACCCATAACAGACCTAAGGGCCCGGTATGCTCCTGAGGGGGAACCCATGCCGAATTTTTATTTAAAATCCGGCGGGGACTTCCCCCTCAGGATTCATAACAAACGCCGCACACGTGTAGAATTGGCGGGAATCCAAGTCGGATCTCCCGTCGCTTCTATGACGCGCTTGCTGGAATGTGCTGTCACTATTCCAGTGAGTGCGAGATCTCGGCACCATGTCGCCGAGAATCAGCGCGATGCTGTCGTGCTAAAAACACAATATCACAAACACCTACTGTAGGCCCTTGCACTAAATGGTTTTGGGATATGTAAAAGGCAAAAATCTGCAGAAAATCTAACAGTGTGTATGGGGTCCAAGCTGTAGAAACATCAAGTATGATCAGTGGAAACTTGGAGCGTCATGGCAAAGGCTGTGAATACTTCTGTACATGTGTTTTTTTTTAGTTTATTTGTAATAAATTTGCAAAGATTTCAAACAAACTTTTCACCTTGTCATTATGGGGTATGGTTTGTAGAATTTTGAGAAAAACAATTTAACCCATTTTGGAATAAGGCTGTAACATAACAAAATGCATTACGGCATCCAAAGAGTTACAATTTGGTCTCATCTGACCAGACTAGACTATTCTCCCAGTATTTCATAGGCTTGACTAAATGTCGTGCAGAAAACTTTAAAACAGGCTTCAACATGCTTTTTCTTCAGCAATGGAGTCTTGCATGGTGAGCGTGCATACAGACCATGGCGGTTGAGTGCATTACTTCTTGTTTTCGTTGAAACAATTGTACCTGCTAACTCGCAAGTGGCCCTTGGCTCTGACAATTCTCATAATTCTTTTCAGTCAGAAATCTGGCAAGGAGCACCTGGCCATGGTCGGTTTATGGTGAAATGATGTTCTTTCCACTTCTGCTTCCACTTTAGAAATCATTCTGTAGCCAAAGCTTTCATTATGTTTTGCAACAATAAGGTTGCAAAAGGTCTTGAGAGCCCTTTTCTTTTACCCATGAGAGGTTTCTTGTGTGACACCTTGGTAATGAACCACCTTTTTATAGGCTATATCAGTTGACACTGACCTAGCGGATATTAATTTGCACTGACAAGGAGCAGGATTGCTTTTCAATTACTTTGATTTCAGCTGGTGTCTTGGCTTTCCATGCCTTTTTGCACCTCCCTTTCTTCATGTGTTAAATACTTTTTTCCTGTGTCAATCCATTTTATTACACAACTTAATTTCTGAAGTTATTTCTTTTGGTTTCTTTAATAAATTTTCATCATGTAGCCAACAACCCATGCAATACATAAAGACTTTCTTTGTATGTATTGCATGGGTTGTTAGCAACGTGATGAAAATTTCATGTCAATAGCACCTTTAGAAATCGTTTTTTTCTAGATAAATCTTTTACGTGTTCAATACTTATTTTGCCCACTGTTTTATATATAGATAGAACAAAAATTCAATATTAGAAGTTGGCAGGTATACATTTAACATTTTTTCCTTTTTTTTAAATGGCACTGATGTAAAAAGTTTAGGTATGCTTATAGAAAAATGAATTTGTGATCCTTTATTACTACATATTGTGTTCAATGGTAATCATAAAATAGAGCAAAATGAAAAGTATTGAAAATTAAAATTTTAACATAAGCTTATCAGAAGACTGCAAAAAGTTACCTGTAAAACAATGATCATAGTGAAAAATAAATACACTGCAGAAAGCAGGGGCTTCACATAATTTCCATCAGTTCCGAGGACATCAAACACTGGCCTCTTCTCTCCATACTGCCATACCCATAGTGCATGACCTGCCCCCCACAAAAAAAAAAAAAAAAAAGTTAAATAGAAGTAAAAATCATATTAAATTAGCAATGCTTACTGCAGAAATTAGGCCGACTATGGCATAAGTTGCTGTTGCCCTTCTTTTACTATGAAGAAATTTAACACAGGAATGTTAGGTGGCTCATGTACCAGCATGTTTTAAAACCCGGAATAAAAGCCACTAACTGTTTGGCATAATGTAGCCAATGATTTTTTTTTTAGGTTTTCTTCTAAACTCAACAACTAGATATAGATTTTTTATATCTATATATAATATCTATATTATAGCATACCCTCAACTATACCACAGGTCACCACATGGTTTTAGGTTTGGATTCTGCTGCCTCATTGCAGAAAATGCCTGATCAGGATCTGCAGCAGGTTATTTATTAGCTTACGCATTCTCTAGGTAATGAATCAGATGGAACTCACCAAACCTAAGACAGTACAATGATTAGTAATGGTCAGACAGCTGGGTACTGGCTAACAGGATTCCTAGAAAAAAAAAAAAAAAAACACACACACACACACACACACACACACACACACACACACACACAACAGCTGCATCTGGTAGTACCACCTGGGCATCGGCTGTGCTAAGAAATGCATTTATATGACATTTTAGATCAGGGGTTGCCAAAGTACAGCCCGCGGAACTGAGATGGTTACAAATGTGTGTGGGGTGGGTGTTGATGGTTCTAATGGGGACACAAACATCTGGGGGGGGGCTGGTTCTGATGGAGACACAAATATGCAGGCGAGGTGTGTTGTAAATGGGACACAAATATGCAGGGAGACTGATGAGTGATGGGGACACAAATTAAATGGGGAGACTCCAATAGGGACACAGATGAATGGGGACATGAAGCGAAGAGTTTAGGTGCCAGCAAAGTATACAGGAGCACCATCCAGCCCCGCTGTCAGCAGCAAGTCAAATTCTATTCTATTCTTCCACTGTGGATTTCTAAATGATTTTTCCAGCCTGCGAATACGTGCAAAATATAGAATGACCCTCAAAGAAAAAAAAGTTTAGAGACCCCGTTTTAAATTGACTATAACGAACTGGTCTCCGGTATTGTAACCGTCTCCCTTCATTTTAAAAAGTGCTGTGCAAACTGTAGGCACCTTACAAATCATACATTGTAATTCTTCTAGGCAAAAAAAAAAAAAAAAGTTCTGAATAAAATATTTTGAGGGTTATAACAAGTATTATTTCTAAAAATACCGCTAAGGAAAATTAGAAACCAATTTCATACAGGTTTATTCACCTGCGTTCCAAAAATGAGTCTATCCAGCAACAAAATTTACTGAAGCTAGTTAGAGACATTAGGAAGTTTTCAGGCATCCGTCAATAACCTTCACTATAACCTCCAAAAAACATTTGCACCCTACAACTATATATAGGGAAAAGGGAGTAGCCGCTCTAGGTGGGAACCCAGATGAATATCCCCTGCTGCAGATAACTCAGGTGCAGGCAATGCACTTAGCAAAGCAGGAACAAAAATTGTCTCTGGACAGCCGCACTCTGAACAAATTGAAGCCTTTATTAACCACTTCAGCCCCAGACCATATTGCTGGTCAAAGACCAGAGCACTTTTTGCGATTCGGCACTGCGTCGCTTTAACAGACAATTGCGCGGCCGTGCGACGTGGCTCCCAAACAAAATCGGCGTCTTTTTTTCTCACAAATAGAGCTTTCTTTTGGTGGCATTTTTTTTTCCCCATTAAAACATCTTCCAAAGCAATAACTTAATACAGGAGCAACAAACATGCTTTAGTTACTGTAAAAAAAAACAATGAGCAATATGTTTTATGAGCAAATACCCCCCCCCCCCCCCCCCAACAAAAAAGGGGCATGCTTGTTAGAAGAATGCATTCACATTCCCCCTGAAAAAGGCAGCGCTGCAGATTTATAGAAGTTCAAAGAGCCAGTTCCCACCAGATGCAGCTCTGCGCGCCCCCTTCCCCGCACAGCGTTTCCCATGTATTCCAATGGCCCCAGTTCACACCAATGCAGAAACTGACTGCACCGGTGTAAACTAGAGCCCCTGCATTTTTAGTGCAGAAAAAAAGAAGCGCACCGAACCGCATCCGTTGGGAACCAGCACTAAAAGTGGACCTTTAAAAGTAACTTTAACCACTTGCCACCCAGGACAATTCTGAAACTTCTCTTCTACATGTAAAAATTATAACCGTTTTGCTTGAAAGTTACTCAGAACCCCCAAACATTATATGTTTTTTTTAACAGAGACCCTAGAGAAAAAATGGCATCATCGCAACTTTTGTTTTTTGCTTGTCCCAGTGATTGAGGATAGAACCAGCTCATGGTAAAAGCTGGCACCGAAGACATAGCACCGGGAATTCTCTACCTCCGTACATTACACACTGGGGTACTGACAACTCCCAGCATGCCAAGAAATGGAGGACTATTTTGGTGGCATTTGATCACCTCTGCAGTTTTTATTTTTTGCGCTATAAACAAAAATAGAGCGACAATTTTGAAAAATGGATATTTTTTACTTTTTGCTATAATAAATATCCCCCCAAAAAATTATATATATATATATATATATATATATATATATATATATATATATATATATATATATATATATATATATATATATATATATATATATATATATATATATATATATATATATATATATAAAAAATTTCCTCAGTTTAGGCCGATACGTATGCTTCTACATATTTTTCGTGGGAGACGACGTATAGCTACGTGATCTCACCCAGCAGAGCCGACCTGCCGCCGTTATAAGGCAGCTGGTCGGCAAGCAGTTAAAAGGACAGCACTACAAGTCACAGCAAAATAAAACCCGACTGCTGACACATTTCGCACTGAAACTAGTGCTTAGTCATGCTATGACTAGCATGACCATTTATAAAAAATAAAAAAAACGTTCCCCCATTATGTAAACGCTATAACTTGTCGCTCTAGTTTTGCTTATAGCACAGAAAATAAAAACCACAGGAGGTGATCAAATACCACCAGAAGAAAGCTCTTTGGTAGCCACATCGCACAACTGCGCAATTGTCAATTAGAACGACGCAGTGCCGAATCGCAAAAAAAGTGGCCCGGTCATTTGGCAGCCAAATCCTCCGGGCTGAAGTGGTTAAATGAGCTTTAACATGCTTTTTCTTCGGCAATGAAGTCTTGCGTGGTGAGCGTGCATACAGGCCATGGCCATTAAGTGTATTACTTCTAGTTTTCTTTGAAACAATTGTACCTGCTTATTTCAGGTCTTTCTGAAGCGCTCTACAAGTGGCCCTTGGCTCTTAGACAACTCTTCCGATAATTATTTTCACTCAACGGTCAGAAATCTTGCGAGGAGCAGCTGGTCGTGGGCCAGTTTATCGTGAAATTATGTTCTTTCCACTTCTGGATTATGGCCCCAACAGTGCTCACTGGCACATTCAGAAGATTGGAAATCCTTCGGAGTGGAATGAGAAATCCTTCTGTAACCAATGCCATCGGTATTGTTTTGCAACAATAAGGTTGCAAAGGTCTTGAAAGAGCTCTTTGCGTTTACACATCATGAGATGTTTCTTATGCGACACCTTTTTAAAGGCCATCAGTTGAGACTGAACCAGTTGATATTAATTTGCACTCACAAGGGGCAGGATTGCTTTCTAATTACTGATAGATTTCAGCTGGTGTCTTGGTATATTTTAGAACCTCCCTTTCTTCATGTGCTGAATACCATTTACCTGTGTCATTCCATTTTTATTACATATGAAACTTAATTTATGAACTTATTTTGGTTTCTTTGTATGTTTGGATTGCATGGGTTGTTACCGACGTGGTGAAAATGTTATGTCAATAGCACCTTTAGAAATCCATTTACCTAGAAAAAATGGTGGCTTGTTCAATACTTATTATACCTGCTGTATATCTAGTAAGCCTTCTGCTGTGCTTTCAAGGTGGTGGAGAGCCACGCGGAGTGGAATTCAGAGTGTTTCAATTCTGTTCAACTATATGCACAATCTGGCTTTTTGGAAACATTAAAAATATAGGACTTGACACTTTTGTTTATTTCTGGAATACACATTAAAAGATATTTATATGCAAGCTTGATTAGCACAGCATATTTGGGGTATTATAAAGCCCACATGACTGCTGCCCTTGCTTTTGTGACCCACCATACTAAGCATGCAAGTGAGCGATTCCCACAGGAGGTGCTCACTATACTGCAGAAGGGGCTAATACCAACTGTGACTTGTCACTGGAATAGCCCAACTACTGTCCTGAAGGATCATAGGTGTGGGTATGCTGAGGGGGTGACCAGAAAGGTTGTTCCAGTCAATAAATGCCATTTCCAGAGCATGCAGATTGGTTTGTGCAGTGTGACCCTTAGTGGACACTAAAGCTGCACGATTCTGGAAAAAATTAGAAATCACTATTTTTTTGGCTTAGAATAAAGATCACGATACTGATAGCGTATCATCATATTTCACATCATACAAAAAATAAAAAAAATAGGGCCAACTTTACTGTGAAGTTTTTTTTTAAATTCGTTGAAGTGTACTGTGAAGGACTTTTTACCTATGTGCTTCAGTCTAATGCTCCCTGCTAACTTAATGCTGTGGGTTAGAGGGAACAGGTGTTCATGTGCGATTCATCTCTCTCTGTGAACACTGTTCATATGTTAAATAAGGCTAGCTTTTGAAAGGCCTTTAATTGTGTGATAACCCTGTCTAAAAACCTAGTGATTCTCAGAGGTGTTAATAGGTGTCAAACTGGAAGCAGACGAAACGTCTGCTTAGGAAACTCAAGTGTGTGAAGGTGGTTTGTTGTTTAAGGAATGTGCAGTGATTAGACATAATTGTCGGTCGGTGCCGACCTGTCTAGAATGTTTTAGTAATTAGCCTTAGTGTGTGATTAGGGGGGGGGGTTGAGATTTCATTGTTGCTTGAATGTCTTGGACTGTATAAAAAGCTGAGAAGAAAACCATTAAAGTCTGTGTTGTTCCAGCAGTAAGCTTGTCTCATATGTGGCTTTCTGGGCGACCCCAGGGATATTCCTCCTCGTGGAATATTGGGGTGATTTTCGTTATGGGAAGAAGGGAACGTTGACGGGGATATCATTGTAATACCGTCACAATTGGTTGGCAGCAGTGGGATTTTCCCTTCTATTCCCCTTTACACCCGGATTCCAAGCAGACACTGGAAGAACTACTGGAAGTTCGTGGAAGGATTGCTAGCAACAAAACCAAGCGGGTCATCATAGCACAATCAATGGAGATAGACCAGGAGGACGGGATTGCAGCAACGCCAGCAGTACAAGAGATGGAGACACCAGTGATTCAGGAGGAGGAATCGCCAGCCAACAAGCTAATGAGAGAGAAGCTAGCATGGTTCGGCCCGAACCCAACGACGGATGTGGTGCTGAAAGTGATGGACCTGTTAGCGAAGGAGGCTAAAGAAATAAGAGACGCCGAACTACAGGAGGATAAACAAATAAGAGACGCAGAGCTACAGTTAAAACTGGCAGCAGTCCAACAAGCAGCCGCACATTCTCCAAACAGTGAGTACAGCACAGCAGACACAAGGAAGATTCCGTTTAGCGCTTTTAAAGCTTTTGATGAAAAGGACTGTGAAATTGATAACTACCTGGCAGATTTTGAGCGACAATGTAACCTGCACCGAATAGCTAGAAGAGAGTGGGTCGCAATATTGTCAGGCAAACTGTCAGGCAAAGCTTCTGATGCTTTCCGGACCGTGCCAGATCAGGATATCCATAGCTACGCCCGGGTTAAAGAAGTGCTCCTGGCTCGTTATGCAGTAACCCCAGAGTCCCACCGACAGAAGTTCAGGGACTCACGCAAAACCACGAAAGACTCGTACGCGTAATGGGCATGCCAGTTGTCCCGGTCGGCCTCTAACTGGGCTAACAGCAGCCAGGCCACCACCGCAAAGGACATTTTGCAACTAATGCTCCTGGAGCAATTTTACAATCACATCCAGACGGACGTCAAAGACTGGGTGAGAGATCGCAGGCCCATGACTCTACCAGAGGCCGCTAAGTTGGCGGATGAATATGCGGATACTCGCAAGACGAACCAGGTCACACCACAGGAACAACCTCCACGACCAACGGCGCCCTCACACCCACCAACCGCTAGATACCAACCTCCTAACAGACCGGTGACATCTAGCCCTCGCTATCCACGCCAGGAGGACAACGAACAACGCTGCTTCCGGTGCAAACAGCTGGGTCACTTCAAGCAGAATTGCCCCATGAACGACAACACCATGTCAAATTGGTCTCAACCTGGGTACCGCCCACCAGCAGCAGCCCATTGTGTAGACTCGGCTTGGGATCTCCAGGAGCTGGGTCCGGAAGAACCATTGGACACCACCATTTACGAAGTCCTCACGGTACAATCTGGTATTACGGACAACAGGGAACACCATTGTCAGCTGGTCATGGGCGACAGCCATGAGCCGGAGGGGCCCTGGAGGGAGCTGGGCAGGAAGAGGCACCGCCGGCCACCCTCCAAGAAGAAGAGGTCCTGGAAGCCGTATAACAAGCTGACCTGGGAGGAGAAGAAGCGACTGGAGGAGAGGGAGTCGCAGCGGGCGTCCCAGATGCGGGCCGAGATGTTCGCCAAGGGCCCACCGGTGGCCCCTTACACCACCACCCAGTTCCTGATGATTAAGGACCACGTGGAGAGCCTGCAGGACATGAGCAAGCAGGAGCTGATCCGTGAGTACATAGAGCTGGAGGAGTGCATAAGCCGCATGGAGGAGGAGAACGACCACCTGAGGTCACAGCAGGCTGACCCCCCCAGGCTCCATGAACTGGAGATGGAGCTGGAGAAGCTCAAAGAGGAGAACTGGCGGCTGCGGAGGGAGCAGAGGGTGGCTGACCCTATGGGGCACTGATCCCCCCCCCCCGGACTCTGAGCACCAGTGCTACAGCATTTCAACAAATATAACTTTCTTTTTATGAATCTCCTGTGATTGTCACTTCAGAGCCATAACCTGCCCCCTCCCATAGCGGGACACCTAGATGGCGGCGCACAGACCCATTCGCCGTCTTCACACTGACTTCTGGTGACTCTGCAGATCGCACAAAGACTTGGACTGACCGGCGTGTGATCTGACGACCCGGTGACATACCTAAGTCGGAAGCAGTTGCCAAGGGAGGTCAGTTACGCCAAACAGAGTTAACCTCGGACTGAAAGCTCTGAACCCGTCAACCCTACTGGACCAGGGAAGGTCCAACTGGGTTTGCCGGAGCAGGGAGAAAAGGGGGGGCCATTGTGAAGGACTTTTTACCTATGTGCTTCAGTCTAATGCTCCCTGCTAACTTAATGCTGTGGGTTAGAGGTAACAGGTGTTCATGTGTGATTCATCTCTCTGTGAACACTGTTCATATGTTAAATAAGGCTAGCTTTTGAAAGGCCTTTAATTGTGTGATAACCCTGTCTAAAAACCTAGTGATTCTCAGAGGTGTTAATAGGTGTCAAACTGGAAGCAGACGAAACGTCTGCTTAGGAAACTCAAGTGTGTGAAGGTGGTTTGTTGTTTAAGGAATGTGCAGTGATTAGACATGATAATTGTCGGTCGGTGCCGACCTGTCTAGAATGTTTTAGTAATTAGCCTAAGTGTGTGATTAGGGGGGGGGGGTTGAGATTTAATTGTTGCTTGAATGTCTTGGACTGTATAAAAAGCTGAGAAGAAAACCATTAAAGTCTGTGTTGTTCCAGCAGTAAGCTTGTCTCATGTGTGGCTTTCTGGGCGACCCCAGGGATATTCCTCCTCGTGGAATATTGGGGTGATTTTCGTTATGGGAAGAAGGGAACGTTGACGGGGATATCATTGTAATACCGTCACATGTACCTTTTCCCAAAAATTGTGTTTAAAAAGACCACTGCACATAAAAAAATTGCAACGACCGCCATTTTATTCTCTAGAGTCTTTGTTAAAAAAAAAAAAAAAAAACACATATATAAATGTTTGTGGGTCCCAAGTAATTTTCCAGCAGAAAATACAGCCTTTTAACTTGTAAGCAACAAGTGTCAAAAATGCCTAGTCTTTAAATGGGTAAACTGACCTCATTTGCAGACCAAAGTTCATTCATTTGAGCTAAAAGAACTAAAATTATACAATGTTTTCTTTTATCTCTCAGTGCTGAGGAAGGTTGATAAACAGAAGTAAAAACAATCCTGCTGCTCCAGGTGAACCGGCAATGATGGTTTCGGCAATCCAGCTATGCACGGGGGTGCCTTGTTATTGCTGCAGAGTACAAATATGAAGAAAGATGATTAGACGGCTGCAAACCCATATGATGCAGATAAAAGCTTCTTTATGCAAAAAAACATCAATAAAAACAGGCACATTAGCAGGAAAAAAAAAAAAAAAAGTTGGACGCATTTTGACAAACCACGTATTTAACAAAGTGTCAACCTTTTTTCCCCCCTGCCAATATGCCTGTTTTTACAGATTTTTTTTTTAATAAAGCTGCTTTTATCTGCATCATATGGGTGTGCAGCCGTCCAATCTTCTTTCGTCAAGGTTAATAAACATTTGCCTGATTGTTTTTTTTTTTTTTTGACAGCTGTGAGTGAGCAGAGAACTGCTCTGCACTTGTTACATGAATGGTGAAAATGCCGGCTTAAGATTGTGAGGGGGTTGAATCGAGATCACGATTAATTGTACAGCTCTAGTGGACACCCAGAAGAAGCATGGCATAAAGGTTTAAAATTGGTTTAGTGCCGAATTCCAAACCCGACTTGTGACCAAAAAGGCCTAAACCAGCATTAGCCCCAATGAAACAGAGCCCCTTTTCTGCCAATGGGCAGAGACTAAAATCTAGTGGTGTTGCCAGGGGATAATGTTCCATCCACAATGTATTTGCACCTCCGATGTGCAAACTCCTTAGGGGTTCTTCAGGGACAAGCCCCCACCAGCAGGTGCAGTAAATCTCTATACCTGTAACTTAATGTGTTGTACCCCAGGTCCCAAGTGATTACCCATCACAAAGTTCAGTGTCAAAACACATATTATAGGCCGTCTTTGAATTTTCTCAGTAAAGTTTGGGTACGTCTCTGAAGGCAATGTGGAGGATCAACTGAACTAAAGACCAAGATGAGCACCTTCTGGTTTTGTAGCAACCAAAGAAAATTCCAAAATCTTAATTGAAAATCAAGTATCTCAGGAGAATGTACGTCTGTTCGTCTAGGACACAAACTAAGGCAGGCTGGGAGTGCAAGGGGTTAATACTGGGGTGTCCTTACAGCTTTGTTTTGCCAGCGGCTAATCCCCTGAAGGCAGCACCATAACCCAACGCACCTCATTACCATATACTGTGTTCCGCAATTTAGAATTAAGGCCCCCGTCACACAGCTGTGCTGATCAAGTCTGCCTGTCATGCAAACCCGAATTAGAAGGTCCATGTATCCCTATGGTCAGGAGGTTGTAAACAGACTTGTGTCCATTTACACCTGCCTACATCAGGGTCCAATTAATAATTATATAAAAAATTAAATAAAAAATATAAAAAGAAGGGAATCTGTCCTTTTCCATTTTGGTGGAAGTGTCATCCGCCTATTCTGCTACGATCAGCAGGGGATCTATAAGCTGATCCCCTGCTGAGGAGTAGAGAACCCACCATGTGAAAGGGCCTTAGAGATGTTTAATACAAGGATAAAATACTTAAAAGGGCAAGTTAACTTTTACAGAAAAATCTGTATGTGAACTTACACAGGCCCTCCTCCCCATCCCACAGACCTGGAGTCCAGCGAGCACCCGCACTGACACACCGCAGTTCAATCTCCTAAACGTACATCGTAGAGGTACATATAGGAGGCATTCCAATTGGTCGGCGCCAACCATTCAGAACCCGTGTAGCTCGGCTTGTCACCACAGGCAAAGACGAGAGATAGCCGATGGGATTTCGAATCCACGGACAGGAAAAGCAGCTATACGATCTGTCAGAACGGGCAATTGACGGACTCCAGGTCAGCGGGACCAGGTGCGAGGGGGTCCAGAGTACGTTAACCTTAGATTTTGTGTAAAGGTGAACTTGCACTTTAAGGTTTAAGTAAACTTTATAATTTATTAAAATATTCACCTATGACAATGTGTATTGTTAAATATAAGCGGCGTGAAAAAAAATAAGCATAAGATTATAATATTTGAATAGTGAAACATGCCGGGACAAAGCACTATGAGTTCCATCTCAAGGAAGAAAAGGTGCCATTACGTCACCTGTCAAAAAACATGCACAGGCATGGCGGTGCCCATGAATAATTTAAAGCGGTTGTAAATCGCAGCTGTTGTGTATTAAAATAAAAAAAAAATAAAAAACTTCAAATTAATGGCATATTGTGCTAGTATGCATCGCATACTAGCACATTGTGAAATACTCACCTTGGAATGAAGCCCTCCAGCACTGTACTATCACTGCTGAGAGGGCTGACATCTTTCCCTGGTCTTTCTTCTGGGTCCGCATGCACCGGCTATGCGATTGGCTGGAGCCGCAATGACGCCATTCACCGGATGCATGCGCCCTCAGTTTCAACACAAAGCGTTGAAGGTCCAGCAAGGCATGCCAAACCTTCAGAGCGCATGCTACAGTGACATAACTGGCTGCATGCAGGCTGAATATCTCCTAAATGGTGCACGTTTAGGAGATATTAAATTCTACCTACAGGGAACCCTCGATATTGGCGTAACTAAGTAAAAATGGCCAAGAGGGGTTTACTACCACTTTAAAGGAAAAATGCCAGACAATACAAAATAAAGAACAATTATCTATAAAAAAAAATAACCCAAAACTTTTAATCCAGAAGACTGCATGCCTTTCATATAAAGACTTCACAGAAAAAATGATTTGTCCTAACCAACTCATGTGGTGTAGTGCCCATTAGGCTGCATTCACACCTGAGCGTTTTGTCGCCTGAAGCGCGACGCACCAAAACGCTAGAGGGGAAAAAATACATTATTCTCTATGGAGATGGTTCACATCTCCACTACAAAAACGCCTGACGCCTGAAGCCCAAACAAGTTCTGGACCCTTTTTTGTCGCTCGAATTTGGGCGCTTTACATTGGTGACCCTAGACCTGAAAAAAAAATTGCGGTAAAAAACGCAGAGACCCCTCCTATAGAACAGGAACATAACCCACAAGTCAAGATTTAGGAAGCAGTATCCGTCCATGGACGAAGAAAGAAATCCAATTTTCTTTTTCATAAATCATGGGACACAGAGTTATGCTAATATTTATTACCTGCTGGGACGTCCAAGAGCAATAGCCTTGAGGGGAGGGAAACACCCTGCCAAAAAATAGCAATTGTGAACGTATGACCTGAAGACCAGGTGGCAGCCTTACAAATCTGAGCCACAGATACCTGATGGCGAAAAGACCAGGAGGTTCCTACACCCCTAGTAGAATGAGCTCTCACCCTAAAGGGAGCGGCTTTAGGTTTCAGACCGTAGGTCTGAATGATCAATTGACGAACCCCTTTTTGGGTCCTTTTGGTAAAACAAAAAAAGGAGTCTGTTTCTCGGATCTCCCCAGATCTAGACAAATAAACCTAGACTGCCCGGACAACATCCAAAGAATGCAGTCTCTCTTCCGCTGAACGAGGCGGAGAGAAATTGTCAAGCTTTTGTATCCAGCATGTTTTAAACCGATCTTGTTTATATTATCTTTTATTAGAATCATGTACCTCTTATCTAATATATACATCTTTGTGTATCTTGGCATTTATTCCTAAAACAATGAGAAGTTAAGAGGCGTTATACCCATAATCCTTCCCTATGGATATGTGTCATTAATGCTTTTATGTTTGTATATAGATGAAATATGGCGATATGTATTATTGTTCAAATTTGACACCTCAAGGAATCTTCTCTCCTTCCAATGAGGCTCAGGTACCATCCATTTTGGCCGACAGCTCTTTTGAATGGATCCCAATGAAGTCCACAATTCTAAATAGAACCATACAGACCTCCAAGTATGCTTCAAGATCATGTGCATCACATCAGGGACCACCACCTTACAGACACTGAAAAAAAAACCTGAGGTCCTTCCTGTGTAGGAGGGGTTATATAGGGGAGGACTTCCTGTTTGACCATTAAGGAGTGTTTATTCACCTATAGGTGGTGTATAACGCATATAGTCATTATTACGATTGCTCTGTGTCCCGTGATGAACGATAAAGACATCCAGTTAAAAAAAATCAGCGTATTTATATCCTGCACTCCCATGCATTTCTGTGTCTGGTTTATAATGTTAAACTCCAGATCATACATCTGAGATATGGGCTGTTTGAATTCAAAACTCAGCATAGAATTCAACTGCCATGAGATCCTGTTAGCAGAGGTATTGGTAGGCATACTTTTACCATTAATTTGATCATCAATGGCAACACAGCCCCCAACTAGTCCTGCCTAGCACACCTGATCTAAGGCAAAGGCCAATGCCCAATGGCAGTTAGGGTCTTGTGCATAGAGAGGATATGGCAGGATACTATAGTTGGACGATGGGTAGTTTGAGCTGAATTTCATAATGCACAAGACTAAACAATGTGAGCTAAAATGAATACAGAATGCAGCTTCTGTCAATGAGGACATTGCAGCTCTGTGTCTGTAATGCCTTCTCTGAGCATGCTTCCTTGTTGCAGAAAGCCTTCACAAAAAAGGCAAGCATGTCAAATTTATAACATAAGCACACAAGCACATTTTTTTGGTCAGAAATTCATTGTGTCGTCTAAAAGAAAAAATTATTGCTTTGCACCTTAGGCCGCAGTCACACCTGAGCGTAGCGTTTTCGGTCGTTTTTTCCCGGCGTTTTGTTGTGCGTATTAACACATATTCGTGTGTTTGTATACAGCGTTGTCTGACGTTTTTGAACTTCTGCGTTTTTTATTTTAGCCAATAGGAAAAATGCTCATCTTTTTCATCAATTGTTGCTATGTTTGTAGATTTTTGTTGTCTTCTTCCTGGGTGAATATTCACAGAACAGATTAAAGCGACAAAACGCCCGTAGAAACGCTCGTTGTCGCGCTAGACGCTTGAATCAAGCGTTTCCATGGGAATACAAACGTTCAAAAACGCCCAAATCAGCCCGATTCGCGCAACAAAAAAAAAAGGGTCCAGAACTTGTTTGAGCTTCAGGCGTTTTGGAGTGGAGGAGATGTGAACCATCTCCATTGAGAATAATGTATTTTTTCCCCTCTAGCGTTTTGGCGCTTCATGCGACAAAACGCTGAGGTGTGAATGCGGCCTAATTGCTATAAAATAGATATTTGAATTTGCAAACAGGCAGTGCTGTGTCCGCGGTACAGAATATAAATGGCAAGTGCAGTAACATTTAGCAGATGAAGCCTTAAATTAAAAGAAATTCTTACCTACAGCAGAGAGCAGGCACATAATTAGGAGAATTAGCACACACCAAAAAACATCTGTGTTCATTTGTCTCTCAAGTTTACTACGTTTATAGCGAGGTCCGTTGTTGTTCAACAAAGCTTTAGTTTCATGACCTTTAAATTTACATTAAGAAAAGAAAAAAAAAATTATCCATGAAGATGAAATGCCCATATAATTCTTCTGTTATGTGGATCTAGGGCTAAAAATATAGCTTATAGGCTAAACATAGAAAATTAAAGGTTAATTAAGGCTAACCTGCCATAAAGAAAAGATATGTTGGCTCCTTCTCCTTAAAAGGAGAAACGTGGGCTAGAAAGAAAACATACATACAATGCTGCAGCTGTCCCCCTGGCTTAAAGGCCAAGAACTGAGCGATCACATGACCGCTGATCGCTGTTCTCAGTATTCACTGATCAGAGAGCGGTGACTAAGCCACTGCCCAACCAGCGCTCACTGTAGGGTTGTGGAGGGGGTGGGAGTACCTGGCTCAGGCTCTCAGTGGCACATTAGAGGTATGGCTATCTGCCAGGCAAGCTTTCGAGTGGATAATGACATTGTTAGGATGCCTGCAGAGCTTGGAGCAGTTCTGTGATGTTTTAGCCCGCTGTCAGCTAAATATTGGTCACAGGAGTGCAGAAATAAGTGTACTCCTGTGACCGAGAATAGAATAGAATATATATATATATATATATATATATATATATATATATATATATATATATATATATATATATATATATATATATATATATATATATATATATATATATATATTTTTTATATTTATATATATTTATTTTAAGTTTTGCAGTCAGTTATAAAGTATGTAGCAGTGTTTAATGTCATTTTGCAAAAGCCTCTCAATATTGCTTGTAATGAGTTTGTCCTGCTTTTTTTTTTTTTTTACACCCTGCCAGCACAGCGCCCCAGTGTGAAAGCACTCAGGCTTTCACACTGGGATTGCAGCCGAGGCTTTTTTCAGGCGCTATTTTTTTTAGCACTAAAGAGCCTGAAAAACACCTCCAGTGTGAAAGGGGTCTAAAAGACACTGGGCAGGGCTGACAACACAGTTCACAAAAAGCTGTGCACTGCCAACCCATCACAGGACAGCCAATTGCATTTCTGTCAGATCATGGGTATTTTCCTCTACCGTGCGTTTTGCAGCCCATTCATTTAAATGCAATCAGTTTGAGCCATTGCCAGCAAACGCACTGCACTTGTGATCTGCAATTTGGGTGCCGTTGAAGTATTGGCACCCACGGCAGATAAAAAAGGCAGTCCATTTTGAATGCATTCAGGAAAATGCACAAGGAACACGGCTTTCCCACATAATGTGCTGGTGTGAAGCGGCCCCAAGCCCTGTGCCCCATTCAAGAGACTCCCTTTCTTTTCCTCTCCTGATATCTTAAGAGGGAGAATGTATTAAAAAGAGTACATAAAAACTTTCAGCCTTTTAAGTCCCAGAGACAATCACCAGAACAAGTGGAAAGTAAATCTACTCATTCAAAAAAGGGGAACAGACTGCAATAAAAACCTGCTGGAAATTTTAACTCCTTCCCACTCTATCCAAAACCAAAAAAAACTTCTATGCTTTAACCTGCATCTACATGGACAATTTGAGTCCAACACGAGAGCTCAAATTCATTTTTTTATTTTTGTTTTCGAAAGTGGCATACATTAGTATGAATCAGTACCTGCGTAGACAACAATGCCAGAGACAAACTCGGTGTTCCTCAGAGTGCATCCACGCAACAGGAGATTCTCTTTGTGAAGACCAGATTTCTTTCCATTTTTATGAACCCTAGAATATAAAAAAGTAGGGTATGCCATAAAGTCATCATCTCAAGAATCTCATCATAAAATATAACAAACTAGTAGCTATAGTTTTTCAATCCTACATCTGGTACAAGTCTTGCAAGACATTGATGATTTAACAGTTGCATCCAGTCACAATGTTTAGTAAAAAGCACTATAATCTGCTAAAATCAGCTCTTTCAAGTGCCATAGCATTGGTAGCATCAGGAGAAATGTCACTTTGCTTGACGCTGCATGCACGTCCTTTTCCAACTGCCCTGTATTTATAGAGCAGTGTACGTTTAGTTTACATTTTACAATATATTTTTCAGAATGAAAACAGATCTGAAAAAAAATAAAAAATAAAGTGAGAGAGAGAGCACCAAGTGCCATTAATACAGGCGCATAATTCCACACTCTTTAACAGCCTTTCCTCTGCACATCTAGGCGATTTCTACCACTGCTTATTGCGTCATACCACAATATATCCAGCCATGTAAACAGGCTGAAACTTTTTCTCCAGCAGTGGTGAAATTTCATTAGGATGTATGGTGAAAAGATAAACTGATAATGCAGGCATTACAGTGGTTTCATATACATCTACATCTGCTGACACTAGGTCAGAGGCAGCAGTGTCTTAGATTTCACACTGCAGATATGTCAATGTGCCTACAGCATCATAGTTTTATCTCAGGAAGGGCACCTCTATTTTTCTGGGGGAATTTCAGACAGAGTTATTTAATAGGTTTTAGATGTTCCTTAAACGTAGCAAATCTGTTTTTGGAGTTTAGGTCTACCAACTTCTTTATCCGAAACCAGTGTTACTTTTTTTTTTTTTTTAATTAGCGAGGCCCTTTGCTGGAATTCACAAATTGTCCTTTTAAATCTCCAGCACCAAATAAAAACTGATTGATGGGTTGACTCCCTAATATTAATTGATATTTACACTGCAGTGTATATGCCAGCTGGAAAGAAAGATATTAAATTCCTCAGATGATACCAATTAATTTGTTTTGTTGTTGACCATTTGATACTTTGTTTAGCAGAGGCATCCAGAGTGCAAACATCTTTACACCACTCAAAAAGCAATGTTTTAAGAAACATTTTGCCTTAGGAAAGTTTTAATAACCAACGAGAAGCATTCTAATGATTTGCATTTATCAAAGATGCTCTACGATTTAGGGCTCCTGGCAAAGGGATCTCTTTTTTGAGCCCATTTCCCAGAGCACACCCCCATCTGTTGGTCTGTGCCCAAAGGGTGTAGGAAAGGGAACAATCCAGTTGATGCAAGTCATATGTGCAATTACAAAAAGCAAACAATCCGAAGTCTCTGGAATTCACATTCCAGTGCAGTGTTCCAATGGAAAGAGCCGTTTGTGATAAACCATTGCTCTGCTTTCTGAGGTGTGGAAATAAAAATTCAGGCCAGAGGTGGCATTCACATGTCCGTATTTTAGCCTCACTTTCCTAAGTGTTAAAGCTCAAGTTTAGTTCATTTTTTTTTTTTTTTAAATCAGCAAAAGGGACGGTACTTGCATTGAATGAGAAGTACACCTTGTGCTGGTGGCTGCTTTGTCCCTGGAACAGTTCATACCTCTGACCCACCCCTACCAATAACGCTTCAGCGGTGATCTTCCAGTGATGTGGGGGTTAAAACGAGACAATGGACCTGTGACGAGCACTCATCAAAAATGTTGAGGCTTTTCACCCCCAAGCCGGCCCCCCCCCCCCCCCCCCAAAAAAAAAAAAAAAAAAAAAAAAAAAAAAAAAAAAAACACACCACACACACACACACACACACACACACACACACACACCTTCATCCATCCTCCTATCCTCCAGTAGCACAGCTTCTATGATGTACAGGAGACACCTCTCATTCAAGGCAAGTTATTGCAGCCTTTACTTTAACTCAAACCTGTGCAAAGCCTTGCCATGCATTGTTCTGTGCTGTAATGTATGTGTGTTGATTTAGCACAAAGGGGTGACACTGCAATGTGCCAACATACGCATGGTGCATTGTCATGCTTTGTATTAATGTAATGCATGCATGTGAAGCTGGCCTTTACCAGAAAACTGCCTTAGCGCTTTGACCAAAGTTGAATAATTGCAATAGGTGTAGGCCATTTACACACCCCAACTAAAAAAAGACTCCCAGAGATCACATCCTGTCTTCTATTGATATACGACTTTGCAACGCGACTCCAAGCTCTTCTGGTTCATATTCGATCATCACAGATCAGAGCTGCTACATCAGGGGAGAGAAAGCGCATGTGAGAGGGTTTGAATCAGAGAAAGAGCTCACTCCAGTGACAATGGAGGTGAACTGTAAGAGCTAGGACTCTTAGCAATGTCCAAGCAAGGAAGGAATGATGCAAACTCAAGTTTTACAGTTTGGCTTCAGGTAAATGGCCTGCACCTTTAGCAAGGAAAATATTCAACTATGGTCAAAGCTGGACAGTTTGTCTTCATCTACAGCACCCCCTTTCAGACATACAGTATCTCACAAAAGTGAGTACACCCCTCACATGTTTGTAAATATATCTTTTCATGTGACAACACTAAAGAAATGAAGTATTGCTACAATGTAATGTAGTGAGTGTACAGTTTGTATAACCTGCTGTCCCCTCAAAGTTAGGCCCTTTTCACATTGGGGCGTTTTTCATGCGGCACAGCGCTAAAAATAGCGCTGCTATACCGCATGAAAAATAATGCCCTGTAGTCTTCAATGTGAAAGCCCGAAGGCTTTCACACTGAAGCGGTGCGCTAGCACGAACGCTCCAAAAGTCCTGCTAGCCGCATCTTTACCGCGGTATAGGAGTGGTGTGTTCACCGCTCCTTCCCATTGAAATCAATGGGAAAGCGCGGTAATACCTCGGTATTAACCCTTTTTCGGCCGCTAGCGGTGGTTAAATGTTTGTTTTTTGTAATCCCATACTTTTAAAATCCAATTCAAAGAACTTCACGAAGGATAACCTTACTCTTCATGCGCGGTCAAATGTTAATACAAAAGAGAATGAGCATTTACATGTAGAGTACAAGCATACTGCCACACACTTCCATGAATGTCTAGACACACATCCTCTTGCTTTCTAGACATGGAAATACGTTGGGAGTTTTTTTTAAACATGCACCTGCAAAAGTTTGTGTGTGACCTCAAAACACCACATTACTACACTGCATTCACAAAGAGCAACACACCATGGGTAACTGCAGGTCCTGGTTTCTAGGTAGGATTTAGTGTGTTGGGGAAACTGCAGTAACGTTTTCATCCAGATGAAACTAGTTCGATAAAAAAAACGTTGTATGCATCAAACATAAGAAGCTGTGATAAAAGCCTAGCCAAGAGGGTATTCAGAGTCTAAATGAGTCAGTAGGTCTTGGAGACTGGGCATCTTTAGCCAAGATGTGTGTCTGTGCAACTGCCTTCAACAAAGGAAAACAGTGCAGCAGAGAAGGCAAGATAATTACAGTGCAAACACAGTTGGTATGGAATGAGTTAAATCTGGAATTCTTCTTCCAAGTCTTTCAAAATTGTCTTTATATTCGAAAACAGATACAGTCAGGTGTACAACATAGCAATACGATACTTACATGTAACCACGAAACCTGCTTAAATCGTTATTTGGCTTCTCACATTCAATAACACTTCTGAATTTCAAAGGCTCAAACTCTGATTCCTTTAAGAGAAAGAAGAGAAAAGAAAAAAAGTTAACACAAGTATTTGTAATTCTGTTTCACTCACTTCATGTGAAAATAAGACAGCACAATTGTCACAGCACAACTTGTTTTTATTTTTTTTCAAAGATTAACTGAACAAACACCTAGAAGCAGATTGGTTTCTATGCACAGCTTCACTTTCCAGTTTTAGCAAGTCAACCCACAATGTGTCCGAGAGGAAGGAGAGCTGGATGCTAATCGCAGCCATTGTTTAGACGTCCGATTGGTTAGAATTACATGGTACTAAGGCTACTTTGATTGGTGCTGTTCACCCGATCCGATGACGGATGGAAAAGTAGGTTTTTCCTCCGTCACACTTTGGCAGATCGGAGCGGGTCGGATGTCAGCGGACAAGTCATCGCTGACATCTGCGGCTCCATATAGGAGCATGGAGCTCCTGGCAGGCAGACCTGAACGGGCCGCCAGTGTGAAAGAGCACTAAATCAGCCTTTCAACCAGGGTGCCTTCAGGTGTGCCCTTGGCAAAATGCCTAGAAAATGCCCAAGCCTGCCTATTAGTTACATGAAGCTACAGGTCTTCATTGTACACCATTACATCCTGCTAGCTCCAGTGTCCTGACAACCAATGACATCATCAGGTTGATAAGGAGGTCATCGGGCACCTGCCCAACATCTTTGTTTGTCACGCATCTTCCCCTCTCCAATACTGGGGACACATTACCTGAGTGAGGGGGAGAAACTGAGGGAGAAGAGAAAAATTGGAATACTAAATCAGTACCCGTGTGCAATGGTGTATTTGCTTTGGAAGAATAAATCGCTTCTAATGTTCAGTGTCATACGAATGTGGATGCTGCTGCATTATATAAAATTTGTTTTGTTTTTTAAAGTTGGTGAGAGATTGTGCAGAATTAAGGGTGTCTTGACAGGAAAAAGGTTGAGAAACACTGGTGTAAGGCCTGGCTCACACTTATGATTTTTTTAGTGCATATTCAGTTTTGCAGAAACACGTTACAATCCATTTAACATGGTTTTCTATGGATGTAGTTCACATCTGTGCATTTTATGGAACGGGCCAGGTTTTTTTGGGGGGGTTTTTGGTTCCACAGACTTCAATTGTTTAAAGATGTGTATTGAAAAAAGCGAACTGCACAAGTGTGAATCAGGCCTAAAATGATGGTCCCAATTGCAGCAATTTTGCTTGCATGCTTTTATTGGCGTTATTACCAGGCCCCACCATCTAAACAGTCACCAATAAAAAGGTTCTGTCACATTATGAACAGAACGCTTGGTTGAAAGAAAAAAACAAAAAAACACACACACACACACACACACACACATATATATATTTTGCGTCAGTACCTCTACCAAGCATTAGTAAGTAAACTGCGCAAGGTGCCTGGAAGATTTGATTCTTGGGATTTATTGTACACAGACTTTCCCATGGTACCAAGTACAGCAAACTCTCTGTGCCAAGCTGCGGTGTCACCATTTTCCAAGCATTTTTTTTTTCTCCACAATGTTTTTTTTTTTTTTTTTTTAATCCGATTTTAATTCAAGCTCATTTATCATGACAAAGGATTAATAAAGAAGCCATTATTAAAACAACCAACATATTTTTGAGGATTTGTAAACATTCTGCTTACAGTACAAGGATTCAATCCTTTATTTCTTCCCCTTTTTACTGCATTAGCAGTTCTGTTCTTGTGTAGACTAAAACATTGGTTAATGGCAATATAAATGTACCAAACAAATTATAAAAGCTGAATACAACCTTTTGCAAAGTGGCACACAAATATGATTGACAGGAGAAGTATACCAATTTAAAAAACAAATGAGTACGGCCTATTTATTTTTAGTGGCACATTTACACCTGCCTAGTTAATCGTTTGGAAGTGAAAAGGACAAAATGTGTTAAAAGTACAATAAAAACACCAAGAAACAAAATTACATTTAAGCGCACTGTACTGTAATAACTCTGGGAATAATGTATGTGCAGGTGGAAGTGGGTGTAGTTTCACAAAAAGCTAGTTGATTCATTTCCAAAAGGAAAACAGCCTTATATAGGTCATACATAGAGCGCTCTTTTGATGGCATTTGATCACCACTGTGCATTTAACAAAAAAAAAAAGACAAAAATGAATTAAAGACATATCCAAGTAAGTAAACTAAATCCAATTTCCCCATAAATAAGAGGAGATAAAAAAATGTTGACACTTTACTGTAATGGTGGTGATCAGAGACTTCTAGCAGGACTGTGATGGGGTAGAGGAAAATCTGGCACCAACTGACACGACTAGTGATACTACAGTTTCAATGTGCAGCATTATCACTGATCACTCATTACTTATGACACCGGCTGAAGGAGTTAACATCTAGGGCAATCAAGGGGTCAACTGTGCCTAAAATGTGTAATGCTTTTCCTCTTTGCATCAGCTGGCATACAGGTGCGCCATTTTGCCTGCAGTATATTTTACTGTGAGTGGTCAGTAGGTGGTTAAACAAGCTCCTAGAAAGCTTCAACGGGCTTTCAAACAGCTAGCTAAAGGCTGCAAGCAGCTTGTTTAAAGTGGCAATCAGCACGCCCATCAAGATATACAAATTGGAGTTGAATGATACTTTAAATACTAGAACAAAGCTTGCTGAAAGATCTGGAAATACAGCTTGCCGTTTGCTAAAGCTGGTGTGAAACCCATGTGGAAACAGGCCCAAGAATTTTTATCCAGGCTTCTGAAGGGACCCAAATAGCGTACAGGAAAAATAATAACATTCTCAAAGCTGCACAGATGATTTTTAAAGGCCAAGTTCACTTTATTTTATTTTCATTCAGAGTGTGCAGTAAGTAGCTGAGCGTCGGCTAGCAGCCTATGTGGAGCAGAGCTGTAGTACTGAAAACAGGGGAAGCGGGTCAAGCTTACCATACAATCTGAGCTACCATAAACTATGCAGTGAAAGGGCCTGCATGAATGGATAGTTTTGGTAAATGTAAGGGAGATTGTATAGGTCACCTTTATACACTTAAAATGAACTAGTCGTCCTTTCAGTGCAATTAGATAAATGGCACCCCAAAACGTGCAAGCAAACACATTTTGCAGTGTGAAAAAGCGCACAAGTGCAAACTGCAATACACACAATGTCCTATGAGCTACCTTGCCACGTGTAGGTCAGCCCTTGGAAAGCGATAGTCTTATGCGCATCATGGGAAAAATGCACCGAAAAAAAGTGCGCTCCCACTACGCTAGATGTGAAAGGTGCCTAAAAGTAAAAGTGGCGTGTTTACACAAGAACAATGATAGCCAAGTGTCTCCAAGGATGCAGGTAGAATATGTAACAAGTTCCTGAAGGTGAACTTCTCCTTTAACCCTTTTGCTGCCAGAGCAGTTTTGTTTTTTGCACAGGTTTAAAAACATTATACATTTCTCAAAGCAGACACCCTAGAGAATAAAAGTAGTGGTAGTTCCAATTTTAGGGGGCACAAAAACGTAATAGGATTATCCAATTTTTGGTCAAATATAAAAAAAAAAAAAAAATAGTTACTTACCGGCAACGCATTTTCCAGTAGTCTTTCAGGGCAGCCACAATAAGACATAGGCTCCTCCCCTTCCTCTGGAAAACTGCGCCAGCCCATCAATTCTTACTTCCCCTGGCGGACTTCAGTTTTTACAAGATCACCTCCGGCCAGCTGGGGAGACACGAGAACACGTTAGTAACATACCATCAAAAACTCATTACCATGCTAAGTTCTGGTCTTAAGCAAGACCCCCCCCCCCCCCCAAATCTCAGGGAGGGTAACTAGGGCTGTCCTGAAAGACTACTGGAAAAGACGTTACCGGTAAGTAACTAATTTTCCCCTTTCGTCTTTCAGGACAGCCACAGTGAGAGAGGATAAGCTAGCACTTACCAACTAGGGTGGGACTACAGCTTGCAAAACCTTTCGACCAAAGGCTTGCTCACCTGCCGACACCAGGTCCACTCTGTAATGTTTCACAAAAGTAGAGTAGTTTGACCATGTCGCTGCCCTGTATATCTGTTCTGGCGTAGCTCCAGCCATTTCCGCCTGAGAAGCTGCCAAAGCTCTGGTAGAGTGTGCCTTTATCACTGTAGGGATCTCCTTACCAGCTAGGGTATATGCCTAAAGAAAGAAAGTTTACCGCTCAGAGGTCCCAGCGAACAGCAAAGTCCAAACACTTGGGTGCAGGCACTGCAATAGTATGCAAAAATGTATAAGAAAGAACCGGGACGGCCGCACTCCAAAAATAAAAATGTGTTCCTTTTAATAAAAACTGGTCACAACATGGATGTCACAGCAAAAAATCAGGAAAAAGGGCTAACGCGTTTCACACTCTCATACAGTGCTTATTCATTGCCATGAATAAGCACTGTATGAGTGTGAAACGCGTTAGCCCTTTTTCCAGATTTTTTGCTGAACACATTTTTATTTTTGTAGTGCGCCCGTCCCGGTTCTTTCTTATACATTTAGGGTATATGCCTGTCCGATGGTTGCTCTGAGCCATCTGGGAATAGTGCGTGAAGACGCTTTGTAACCCTTCCTGGCCCCAGAAAACAAAATAAATAACGAGTGACTTCCTAAATTCTTTTGTCAGCTCTAGATAGTGCAGGATGCATCTTCTGACATCCAAGGTATGAAACCTCAACTCCCCCTCACCTGTGGGGTTGGGACAAAAGGAAGGTAAAACTACTTCCTGACTTCTGTGGAATTTCAAAGTAACCTTGGGTAAAGATGCGGGGCGAGGAGGATAGCCCGAATGGCAGAGCCTGGAACTGCAGGTGTACAATAGTTCCATCTAGGTCTACCGCTAGCCGCAGGAAACTCAGAGTTTTCTGCGATCGGGACGTGTAGATAAGGGTCCCTGAGGTCCAGAGATACCATGAAGCAGATGTGGGGGAGAAGGGCCCTGACTGTGAAAAATCGACTCCATACGGAACCGCGTGTAGGTAATTGGCCTGTTCAGGGGTTTCAAATTCAGTATTAGTCTGAATTTTTCGGAAGTCTTCTTCACAACAAAAATGTGTGAATAGAATCCCTTCCCCTTTTCTGCCTCTGGAACTCTGCGGACCACGCTCTGGTCTTTCAGATCCTTTAGGGCCCCAAGCAAGGCTTCGGACTTTACTCTGCACTTGGGTAACTGTGTAAATCAGGTATCGCTGGGGGGGACTTGCAAACTCTAGGCGATATCCCCTTCTGACCCCCAGGATGAACTGGTTGGGAGAAATTGCCTCCCATTATGGGAGGAAGGTCCCCAGTCTTCCTCCCACCCTAAATGGACAGTCATTGCCTTTTGCCGGGCTGTTCAGGGGGGCGAAAAACAGCCCCTCCTCTGCCCCTGCCTTTCCGCGGTACAAAGCTTCTTCTGCCCCTCAGGCTTGGGTGCCCCCCTCGGTCTTTGTGGACAAAACCCCTTATTTGACTGTACCGGGGCCATTCATTTTAGAGAGGAAAGGATTTTTTCTTATCCGCTGTGCGGTCCAGAACGGTTTCTAGACCTGGGCCAAAGAGTAGGTCACCAGTCAGGGGTATCCCACATAACTTGGCTTTAGAGGCGCTGTCACCCGGACAAGTTTTGAGCCAGAGGGCTTTTCTGGCAGAGTTAGCCAGGGCCGCCAACATGCAGAGAGATTCCACCGAGGCGTCAGCTATATAAGCGATACCTCGCAGGATTGTGGGAAAGGAGGACAAGATAATATCCTTAGCCGTACTGGCATCAATGTGCTCCTGGATCTTGTTGAGCCAGTGCTCTAATTTGCGGGCCACAACTGTAACAGCCATCTCTGGCTTTAAATTACCCATAGTAGAGTCCCATGTCTTTTTAAGAAGTGAGTCTATCCTCTTATCCATCACATCAGCTAAGGCCCCATGTCCTTGAACGCAAGGTCCATGTTCCTGGAGACCTGGGAGAAGGCTGAATCCAATTTGGGGGTCTTATTCCAAATAGACGCTGGGTCCTCTGAAAAAGGAAACCTTTTAAGGGACCTGGAAAATAAGGGTTTCCTCTCGGGATCCTCCCATTCTTTAATTGTTTTAACCAATACCTCATGTACTGCAAAGACTCTTCTATTGTTCCCCCAGACCCTGATACATTTGGTCATGGTGGGTTAAGGTCTTTGTCGGTCTGGATACCGAGGGTCGTATAAAATTGCCCCCAAGAGGTCCTCTACCTTGTCCAGGGACAACTTATATCTGGATTCCCCATCCTGGCCCTCCTCCTCTGAGCCCTGAGAATCAGAGGTAGCACAATCTGGATGTGCCTGTTCAACGCCGGAAGGACCTGAAGCCTCCTCTGCCCTCTGAGTAATGACAGGTTCGGCAGGTGCAGAGCCCTGAGCCAGCGGAGGGGTTGTATCCTGAGAGATGGGATTAGAAGGAGTTGAAATTATTCAAAAAGAGTCTTAAAAGGATGAAAAAGGTGGACAAGAGTGCCTTTACAGAAGCAGCTAGTCCTGACTCCCGCTCTGAATCCCTCTCTCTAACTAGGGTGTCTATACAGCCCCTGCAAAGGAGTTTTGCCCATGACTCCTAGAATATCCCTACAGGAGGCACACTTCCTTTTGGAGGTAATGGGACGACTGACTTCTCAGTCGCTTTCTGAAAAACATGCACAAAAAAAAGGCAGAAAAGAAAAATGGGCAGACAGACACAACCCCGGGAGTGCACTGACCCTCTATCCAGCAGGGATCAGAGCCTCCCCCCCCCCCCCCCCGACCACCCAGGGGGATTGCCCCCCCGCCATAGACAGGAACCATGTATGGAGGAGCATTCCTAGGTAGAGGAAGGCTGGAGGTAGTGTCACTCGGTGTCGATTGAGCCTCTGCTTCCGACATGACCGCAGGTGGCTGCTGCTACGGAGTCTCACGCTGCCTGTGCGCGTTCCAGACTCTCTCCAGCGTTTGCCTGGTCCCCGATCAGCTACGCGACCCGGAAGTCGCGGGTCAAAGGGGAAACATCCGCCTTTTCGTCAGAAATGACATCACCCACCATCCAGCCCAAAAAAAAAAAAAAAAAAAAAAAAAACAGGGAGAGCAAGGATCACTGTGGATGTGATAGGGGACCCCCCTTAGCCTGCTGCCGTGCTTGACGAGGGTGGGGCGGCTCCAGATGGTGGGTAAGTACCACACCTATAGTACCCTAGAAGCCCCTGCTTCTTTCCAGGTCTAAAAGTGGCCTCAGTCCCCTGACTGACCGGCCTGGTTCCAAGCACAGTATCTCCCCTCCGGAGGAAACGCTAACAACTGAAGTCAAGCAGGGGGAAGTAAGAACTTATGGGCTGGCGCAGTGTTTCCAGATAAAGGGGAGGAGCCTATGTCTCATTGTGGTTGTCCTGAAAGACAAAAGGGGAAAAGGAGGTCGCACCGAGTAAATAGATACTCAACATGTCAAACCTTAAATTTGTGTGCGCCCGTGAAATGGCGAGAAACTTCAGTACCATATATTTTCCATAGGCAATGCTTAAAAAGCCCCCTATAGGTCATCAGTTTAGCGTTACGAAAGAGGTCTGGTGCTAAAATTATTACTATCATTCTGGTGTGTATGGAGATATGTAAAATGTGGAACACACCAACGGTTTCATGCGTAGACGCTCCGACGTGTGTATTTACATGTGCGTATATGTTGGGGTGACCTCAATGTGAATGTGTGCAATTTAAATTTTTTACAATTTTACACTTTTCTTTTTTTTTCATCACATAGGGGACAAAAAGTCCCCTATGATTTTACTTTTGGCGACAGGTTCTCTTTAATGAGATATTCAAGATTTAAAACCCCCTTGCATGTCGCCTTGGTTCTCCACTGAACGTAACGCATTGTACTGCATTACATTCTGTCCCCGGCCGGGAAACCGAACAAAGACCTGGAAGCGACGTCATGCATGTCACTTCTGGGTCAACAAGAAGGGGAGGACAGTGGACATTTGTCCGCTCTCCTCCCTCCCCACTTCCCCGTGGCACCCGCTATGCCAGTCCCAGCAGATGGGCAAGTGAAGCCCAAGATACATAGCAGGGAGTGCATGGAAGCATTTGAGTGGCAGCAATTTCTTGTAGTTATGGCGAACCCTGACATAGCCCTCAAGTCTCAAGAGCCACATGGGCTCCTTTGGTACTTGCTGTGGGAGAAAGGATTTGCAAAAGAGCTGTAATGGCAAAGCTGTAGGAGATTAGCACCACTGAAATGCAACAAATTGAATAAATCATTTTATTTGCTACAAACTAAAAAGGTCATGCATTAGTGTTTAAATCTACTTACAGTATGTTACAACTATGTACATACAGAATTTGTCAAAGTAGGTACTGGCCAAGGATTACAGTGATGAATATGTGCATTAATGGTTTATAGCAGCAATGCACGGGAAGTCAAGATTAGGCATTGCCGTGTAGTCACATATCTCTTGCACTGCATATGCCATCTATACTGTTCACATGCTGTTTGGACATTAAACACATTTGAAAGCGCGCACCTTTAGAGTTTTAACACTTTTACACAAAATCACTGTTATATTTCCATGGCTTCCAAGGGGGGAAAATAAGTAATCTACACTGCCAGTGTAAACAAGGTTTTTGTGCGTTTTCAGACAAAAAAAATAAAATTTAACATATATTACACACCAATTACTAGGAAGGGGAAAAAAATATAAAAATAAAACTATGCATTATGGAAAGTGGATAAGTGACTTTCAAGATTTAACTTATCCATGGTGCAGATGCAGTAACCAGGAGATAAGTGCTCCTATAACCTTGCAACTTAAGGTTTACTGCAAACAAAAGTAACGCATGACATGTGGACTAGCCACATAAATATAAGTGTGGTTCCTAACTATAGTTTGCTAAAATGCTACCATTGTGTCACACCAATATAGAGAAGAGGAAAAAAAAAAAAAGAAGTTCTGACTTCACTGTAAATTCAGTATCTTGGAGTGCAGCACTGGACATAGGCCAAATAATAATAGACCCTGTGTTATAAGCATTCGGGTCCCTCCTATCCCACTTTTTGAGTCCTCAGTTTTGTAGCAATGCGGAGTAACACAGGATTAGAAGGGAAGGTGGCATGTGTCCTGTACTATATCTCAGGTTGTACAGTACAGGCAAAAAGAATAAGACGTGTGGGCAACAACTAGGCAGATAGAACTGTGCCAACGGGCCCAACAACACAGATTAACACGTCAGATTGCTGCTGCAAGAACCTTGCAAACAAAAAAGTTGCATCCGCAGAAGACTGCAGGTCTACCTGGTGGAACTTTGTAAGGCTGCCACCTGACCTTCTGTTCATACTTTTATAAAGATGGGCATCACAGGCTTAAAGTGGTTGTAAACCCTTTACAACCACTTTAACCTACAGGTAAGCCTAGATTAAGACTTACCTGTAGGTGCAAGAAATATCTCCCAAACCTAAAAGGTTTAGGAGATATTTGCAAAGAATAGCAGCACCGATGTCTAGGGCGCATGCGCCGCAGACATCGGGTGCAGGCGCATTGAGCGTGCCACTACGAACGGCATCATTCCGTTAGTGGCGGCTCCCATGCGCAGGAGTAACGTCATCGCTGCTCCGGCCAGTCACAGCGCCGGAGCAGCGATACCTGGAAGTCACTACGCCGTGGTCAGTTTACCTGCTGGCATCATTCGCAGCCCTTTTCTGTGTCCTCCTCCCAGCATTTCAGCTAGTCTGTGTGTAAGCCGTCCCTCCCTTCCCCTTGCAGCACACATTACTGCACACAATCACTGCCAGCCCCACTGCTAGTATAACATGCAACATATACACTGCATGCCTTTTTTAGTAAAATGATTCTTTTAAAATACCCTATTCCTTCTCTCCGATCAGCGGTCACGTAACCGACTGCCGCTCTCTTCCTTCGATGTACACACTAGGGAGATCCCAGCCCCTCCCTCGTTAGTACATACATAATGTACACAAGGAGTTTTGACTCGGCTCAGGTGCCCCCAAAGCAAGCTGTTTGCTGTGGAGCACTCAACAGGAGGGAGAGGGCAGGAGCACAGAAGAGGCAGAAGAATCCAGGCTGCTCTGTGCAAATCCACTGTAACAGAGCTGGCAAGTATGAAAGAATTATTTAATAAAAACAAACAAGACTTTACAATAATTTTAACTGCCAATCAAGTGGCGTGAGAACAGAGGAGTGCTGGAGAAGCTTTTCCTTTTAGAAGTTAACCACCACAAGACTGCAACACACACTGCACCTTTTTAAGTGGTTTACCAGGGTTATGGCTAAAGCCATCAGCCATAACCCCAGTATCTTTTTCTTTAGCCCATGGCCGGCTTTCTCATGAAAGCGTTTCGAATGGCTCATGATCTGCAGAAGCGGCCTGAGGGGGCATCTCCTCCCCCCTCCCGCAGTGTTTCTCTGGCAGTTTCCATCACGTTGCCTGAGAAACGTTCCGATGGTGTGTCTGGCTAGTCCCAGAGGCGATCAATTTGTAGATCCTCTTTGATCGCCTCTATGGCCTTGGAGGACCGGAGTGACATCACTTCCGGTCCAGGCTAAAAGTAATTTTTTTGGGGGATCTTTTGCTTTAGGCCTCATTCACACAGGCGGACTCCGTCGCTACGCTCCCGTCAGCTCAGTGGGAGATCTGTCCGCAGATCCCTGCTGAGCCGACGGATGACAACCTCCTCTCTGCTCACTGAGCGGGGAGGGGCTTGTCGGGCACCGCTGTGTCCTATGGAGCGATCTGATGAAAAACGGACAGCATGTCCGTTTTCATCAGATCTTACCCGATCCGAATGGACGGATGGGGACGTGGCCCCCATACGTCTGTTTTTAGTGGATCGGATCGGGTGTCAGCAATGCATGGAGCGGCCGTTCAGGTCCGTGACAGACAGCCCTGAACGGCCCATAGTGTGAATGAGGCCTTATACAGAAAATAATAAAAACAAACAGAAAAAAAAAAAAACACAAAACAAAACAAAAAAAAAATAACACATTTCCTTCTTGTTTTTCCATGACTTCCTGCTTTTTTTTTTTCAGTTTATTTTTTAATGCTGAATGAATAACAGATCCTGGATCTACTCTGGGACGCACATACCCAGAACAAAAACAAAACAAAAAAAAAAAATAAGTATAAAAATGTATAAAGTATACAACTAGTATAATTTTTACAAAAAAGAAAGAAATTGGATGCCAAATACAAAAAAAAAAAAAAAAAAAAAAGACAGGAAAAGACTTAACAGATTAAAATAGAACATTGGAAGAAGTTTAGGAACAAAATCACAGAATAAAAAAAAAATGTGCAAGGGAGTGTCAAGAATTTCTGGTGTACGAATGGAAGCACATTTTATTTGGTTGCATCAGATTACTTGCTTCATCCTTAGCATTTAGTGTTCAATAATGCTTAAAAAAAAATCTTGGGTCTCAAACAAACATTCTGAGAAGCAGCTGGAAACGTTACCGACAGGGAAGCGGGAACTAAGAATAGTGGGATTGCAGTACTGTCCAGATCTGACAGTAGTCAAGCAGCTAGAAAATCTGTTCTCCGTATGCTTGATATTCTAAAATCTTGCCGATTATATGAGCAAAACATTCCATACACAGTCCCGGGTGGGTGCGGTAGCAAAATCTTTGCAATACAGAACAAGCATTGATGCCTCGCTCACAATCTGGGTCCTGTGCAATAGCTGGGTAAACTCTGATTGACTGGAATGTAGCTAGGTGGGTCGCAGCTAGAGCCAATGTTTTGACAACAGTAGAAAATAATCTTTCACCATTTATTCTTTCCAGACACTAAAAAAAAATTACGCGAACGGAGAAAGATGGTCATACAGTAATATTATATTGCTCTTAATTACTTCCCGCTACAGCCATCTTTATTACTGCCTGCTGGAATAAACATCTCTGCTTCTGGGAAAATATAAGAAATGAGAAAGGCAAACAAACAGGTAAATATATGCAATGCTTCTACACATACACACTGTAAAGGGTATGCCGCTAGCTGTTGAAGCAATAACCGTAAACTCATTTCGTTCTAAAATACAAAGATTTATATTTTTACACAGCAGAGATGACACCTTCCCTATCTTACTGGGAACCACGTGACAGTCTGTCTCCTGCCTGGAAGAACAGTTCCCGCTCTAGCAGCTTCTGGGCATGAGAGCTGGACGTGAATTAGTACAGCGCCATCTGTATATCATCTAGCTGTAACAAATGGGAGGAGAATAGATTAAAAGTGTAAAGTTGGCTATACACTATGCAACATTTGCTCCACGGGTGGCCCTATCGCCACCCAACATCCTGTATTTGAAAACCCAAAAAGGAGCAGGGCGGAACATTTTAAGCCAAACAGCGGCTGCATCCAATCAGACACAGCCACTATTCTGCCAGCTGCCAGAAGCGAAAAGGAGCAGCAGGAGATTCAGCTATCCACTCTGTATAGCATGGATGCAGAAATCGGTTAGCTCTGCATGCTGAACAAAGAGAAATCGAAGTATCACAGTTAAAGAGATTGGAGAGAGGGGCATACATGGCTTTTACCTTGTTACTTAGCAAGAGCCAACTACCTTGTCCCACAAGATTTCTAAATTTGTTAGAACTACAAGAACTAGTATGCCCTGCGAGGGTCTGTACAGAACACAAATCCTAGCATGTCACAATTACATCTCCATATAACCACAAGTCCCTGCATGTCTCAATAGCATCTGGCACAGCATGTCCTACCATCAAATCAATACTGCTTCGGTGTGGCATATATATTTTTTTTTTTTTTTTTTTTTTTTTTTTTAAGTATTTGCCAAAAAAAAAGAAAGAAAAAAAAAAAAAAAAGATATTGCTTCAATGGGTTTTACCAGGGTGATGCCTGAAGCTGCAGATCTTGATGTTTTGAATACTTTGAAGTGCAGAGTACAAAATATCAGCAAAAACATCAGCCAGTCATTGACAGGAGAGGTTGCCAAAATATCGGTATTGTATCGGCACGAAAAAAAGGTTATCGGTTGATCCCTAGCCATTGGCTGTCAATCAAGTCCATTGCACAGAGTGACCCTCAAACCCTGATCTTCTAGGGTCCCTGGCACTCTTGACTCCTACCCCCTTCCAAATGCCCCTATGGCAAGCTACTTGTTATGGGGGCTCGATACCAAGCTGGGCTGTGTGCATCTATTGAATCACAGTGCAGCCTGGCCCCGCTCCCTCAAAGGATTTGATTGAGAGCAGCAGGAGAGAAAGATATCAAGCAAGTGTTTAGTGGAAGCAGATCATTGAAGGTTGTTTTACCTTAAAAGACCAAGTTCAGGTTATAGTGCCCCTGCAGGAGTAGAATTTATAGATCTGGCCAAATATTGCCGTGTGCCATCATCCCTTAAATACATATATAAAAACACAAACCTCTTGGGAATGGGACTATAAAAAGGCACAAACTAAAGATTAGAGCAGGGGTCTCAAACTGGCGGCCCTCCAGCTGCTGCAAAACTACAAGTCCCATGAGGCATTGCAAGGTTGACAGTTACAAGCATGACTCCCACAGGCAGAGGTATGATGGGACTTGTAGTTTTGCAACAGCTGTAGGGCCACCAGTTTAAGACCCCTGGATTAGAGGAAGAAAACCCTGATGGATTTTACCTACTCTTTTTTCCCCTGCAAAGTAAAAGCATAATGGCAATGCACACAAGCCCATTATGTGCCACTTATCTGCAAAACAAAGACCACGTTGTCCCCATCTCCACCCCTGTTCCTTCCAGGGCCCGCAGACTCCGGCTCTGTGACTGGCCGGATACGCATGTGGGAGCCATCAATCATAGCACTTGCTAGCGAAGAAACCGGCCGGAGGGCCATTTCTGCACAGTGCATGCGGGCGTGATCGTATATGGTAAATATCTCCTAAACCATGCAGGTTTAGGAGATATTTAGAGTACCTACAGGTAAGCCTTATAGTAGGCTTACCTGTAGGTACAAGTAGTGTAACTAGGTTTACCACCACTTTGATAAAAGTTTTGGTCATTTATTGGTACAAAACTGTTAAAGCATCCAGAATACATATTGTCCACAGCAAATCTCTGTGTTCCCACCACTCAAAGTCATATAGCCCCGCTTCCTGGCCAGGGAACTTTGACAGATCACCCATCACCGGGATTGGATGGGTGATCTATTCAAAGTCCTGGTACCAGGGGGCAGGGCTATGTCAGACAGCAAGCAGTGGGGAACACGGCAACGTGACATGAAAGCCATTATCGTTGCGTTTCCTGCACTCTAAACATCCGGACGGCACTCTTCCGCTCAGCGAGATGACTGGGAGATGGACCCCCCTACCAGGCAGCCCTTCCTCGCCAGCCCTCAAAATCCATTTGCAAAGTGGAATTTTTGAGGGCTGACAAACATATATACATATTCCAAAAATAGAATCGAAAAAGGGGGATCAAAATGGACACAATAGAAATATATGAAAGGATATCAACTGCTGCATATAAAACCAGGGATTGTTGCTGTTGCCACCACCATGAACAATTCACCCACTGAGATCTCCCATCAATGCCATAAAAGGAGAAGCTTCATTGATATTGGTTTAGTACAATAAAATCTAAAAAAGGTAAGAGTGGTGTGGGAATGCAACAGAATACGTCCATTGTGGTCGCAGGTGACCCAGTTTATCGCTGATACTTTTGATCTCCCGAACATTTGTAGTCCACTTTTGGGCCTCCTAGGTATTCTAGGAGGATGAAGTAATGAGTAATAATATGCAAACATTCTTGAGGCTGCTCTTTTACTATGTCAGGAAATTGATTGTCCTAAACTGGATGAAGAGGGATCATCTTACTCCATCTGCTTGGAAAGGTCTGGTTAATGCAAATATCACGCTGTATAAAATGACTTATGAGGCAAGAGGCAGTAGGAAAATTTTTCATAAAGTATGGGGTAGATGGGTGGACTCCAAATTGAACAATGTGAATTGATAGAGGGGGGGGGGGGTACTTTGGGGTCGGGGAGACAGCGTCAGACGACAGACAGGATTGGGAGGGGGTTTACCGTCATGGTTTAGGTTCTTGTTCCTTTGCGTTTTTTATTGTTTATTTTTGGTCAATATTTTTGGACCTGTTTTTTTTTTCAGTTCTCTGTGTCTATTTTTCATAATATAAGTTGATGTAATGGACTGTACATCCATGACTGGAGAGCGATGTTTTATAGTTTAAATACGGCAGGAAAATGCTATTTGCACTTCCATATCTACCCATGTTATGATTGTTTCTGAAATGATACTGAATGTAGAGATAGAGAACAAGGGGGGGGGGGGGGGGGGGGGGGGGATTTCTTTCCTTTTCTCCCTACATTTTAGGGCCGTTTACAATTTTGATTGTACCCGGAGTACTATGTTATTTTCTTTGTATGTGTACTTGGCAAATAAATTTTTTTTTTTTAAAGAAGGTATAAGTATTAAACCATACTTAAGTAATTATTCCTAGTTAAAGTATACATTTTGACCTGAAGGCACTCGCCGCTTTTGTGAAGGTCCAAAAATTCAAAATGGAGTTCATGTTTTCTGTTTAAGCGCAACTTCATCAAGAGGATTTTCTGGCATACATTGACATAAAGGATACCTACCCCCATCAACGTTTTCTCCACGGGGGACAAACTCTTCCAATTGGTAGCCTTGCCATTTGGCCTTGTGTTGGCCCCAATGTAACACCAATTCTTTCTGCACAAAGGTCAGTCAGCATCCTCTGCCACTATAGAGTTGGACTAGGCAGACTATTTACAGGCTTATGTCATGTCCTCTCTTTTCCCATCCATTCCACTAGAGTAGTCAGCGCATCTTGGGCTCTGTCATTGGTCACCTGTCTCTCAGGTCTGCAAAACGGACACCTCGTTGTCGGTCCTCACTTTCAAAATTTTCAAGTTGAGCTTGTTGCATCCTCGGATGCTGGTTTTGGTTGCTAAGTCCTACAGGCGGCGATGTAGTTGCTCATGTCCGAGGGAAGTTTTGTTTTTTCACCTACCCCTCAAACACTGCTTGGGATGTCACAACAATTAAATCTTAAATATCTACCGCATGTCCTTCCATGAATGGGAAAAAGTAAATATCCCAGGGGCATCCCCTGTTGGTGGCCAAGCAGTACATAAAATTACAACATGTCAAAAGGAAGGAACAACCAGAGAGCTGGCTTCTGTGTCCTTCAATGCACACAAACTAGCAAAAAAAAAAAAAAAAAAAAAATATTTTTTTCTGGGTTTGAGGTTTAAGAAAAACTGTAAAAATGACCAGTTACACTTACCGGTAGCTGGATTTCTACGATGTCTTACAGGATGGCACGCTGAGAGTAGACTGGCCACCTGACAGGAAACACAATCAAAAAAAGAGGTTAAAAGGCCCCACCCTTCCCGTGTGCCTCAGTTTGTAGATAAGTAACCGCTATTAGAACACGGTCCTAGGACCTAACAAAAAATAACTCCGGATAGCAGTAAATAACAGGGAGGGAAGTAGGCCTGCCGTCCTGTAAGACATCGTAGAAATCCAGCTACCGGTAAGTGTAACTGGTCATTTCTCCCTCGTCTTCCAGGACGGCACGCTGAGAGAAAAACAAGCAATCTTCGGGCCTACCTTAGGGCGGGACCACCGTCTGTAGGACCTTCCTACCAAACATCAGATCTTGCGGTGACAGCAGTTCGACTCTGTAATGTCTGACGAACGTATTCTGGCTTGACCAGGTCGCCGCTTTACATATCTGTTCTATGGAAGCTCCTGCTCTTTCTGCCCAGGAGGCTGCCAGTGATCGGGTGGAATGGGCCTTGATAACAGGAACTGGCCTACCCGCTAAGGTGTAGGATAAAGAAATAGCCTGCCTGATCCATCTGGATATAGAAGCTTTCGTTGCCTGCTGAACCCTTTTTCTGACCAAAAAATTAACCAAAAGATGAGGGGAATTCCTAAACTCACTTACCCTCTCTAAATAAATCAAAAGACAACGTCTTACGTCCAAGCAATGAAAAGTAGCCTCCTTCTCATTCTTGGGATCTGCGCAAAATGAAGGGAGGACTACCTCCTGGGATCTGTGGAATTTAGTTGCCACTTTGGGCAGGTACAGAGGATCCTGACTCAGTACCACCCTGTCTTCAAAAACCCAAAGAAAGGGTTCCTTAATGGAAAAAGCATGCATGTCTCCAACTCTTTTGGCAGACGTGATAGCCAACAAAAAAGTACATTTAAATGAAAGTAATTTAATTGGAATACTATCTATAGGTTCGAATGGTGCCTTAGATAGCTGATTCAAGACTAGGGAGAGGTCCCAAGGGGGAATTCTAGACACTTGTATAGGGGAAAGTCTGTCCCTAGCTGTCAGAAACCTCCTATAAGAGGATCCCCAGAAAGGCTCCTGTCCAAAAAATAGGACAAGGCCGTAACTTGGACTCTCAAGGTCTTAGTGGGCTAAGCCTAGGTCCAATAGAAAAATTGGTACTACAGCGCTACTACAATAAATTCACAAAAGGAAAAAAACACATCCAGCAAATATACCCAAATGGTAAAGCTGCAAACACGGAACGGGCACAAAACCAAAAGAAAATTTTAAAACATAAGTGCTGCGCTAATACCAACACTTGCTGCTGTAAATACAAATATTAAATGACGATACCTCATAAACACCCTTCTCAGGAGGTATCAATAATAAATTGATCAAAATGTGCAAATTAAAATATAAATAGAATACAATTATAATTCAATTAGATACCAAAAGCCACAGAGAAAAAGACTAAACGTCCTTAAACGCTCACACCTTGTGCGAGTGCATAAAAAACCAAAATTAGTGACACACTAAGTATGGGAATCTAAATGGCAGCTTATGGACAATGCACACACAGGCTGATGGATTAGCCTGAAGGGGTCAGTCCCAGGTGAACTTGAAGACGCTTCAAACGATGATGTCAAGCAGCCAGTGAATATCCATTCATCTAGAGATGGCAGCTCATGTAAAAAAGGAGACAAGACATAGTGCAAGACTGTATGATATATGTGGCAAAAAAAGGTATTCAGTGCGGTGTATCACTCACGAAACCCCCGATCAATCACAGCATTCAGCGAGGCAGAAATGGGATAAGCCGCTCAGCGTTGCGATCTCCTCATTCAGACGGATCTCCCGTCGATCGCGTCACTAGGCTCCTCCCCCACGCGTTACGTCACTAGGCACGTGACTTAGTCATGGGTTAACCAAGTGACCCTATCAGCCGAGCTTTTATCTGAGCTGGCTGTGGAGGAAAGACTTGCGACGGAGGGATCAATCACATCATTGCTGACATATACCATAATCCATATAGCAAAGCATATTCATTTACAATGATAACCGACTTTAATTACATAATCCAAATATTTTAAAAAACAATCCGATTTACAAAGTAAAAAATTAAAATTGAATTGTTTGACAAGGACAAGGTCTATATGCCCCCCAGTGGTCAATGGAGCGCTATTACAAGGATTCCTCAATGAACATGGCTGAGCCCATATCAGAGAACCACACTCCCTCCAGTGGGTGTTAATAGAATTGCATCTAGACAAAGTCATCAGATACAAACAATACCATAAAAAATATAGAGATGGCTACTGGGCCAATCTATATTAGGTAAGTAACGATCCCATTCTTGCTTAATACTCATTAATGGGATGCATCCATTTCCACACATGTAATGTTAAAAGTTAATAGATTACTACCTTTTAAAATTGTATAATTACAAAAAATAAAAATGTTTTTAAAATTGTGATACCCATGATTAATAGTCCGCGATAAAGCAATTGAGGTCAAACTCAATATTTAAGCCATTTGGGGCTAGGGTGACCATCTCGTGAATCCATCTGGATTCAGTTTTGCTTAATTCTCGCACCTTGTGGCTACCCCTCCAATGGGGTGTATATTTATCTATTGCCCAGAATTGTAGGCCTTTGGGGTCTTTCTGATGGCACTGTTCAAAATGCCTAGAGACGTTGTGTTTCGGGAACCCATTTTCTATGTTTTGCACATGTTTCCGAATGCGTTTCCACAGCGGCCTTTTCGTGCGTCCTACGTACTGCAATGAACATGGGCACTGCAGAACATAGACCACCCCCTCTGTTCTGCATGTAATCAGATGTTTTATTTCGTACTCTCTTTTGGTTACATTGGATATGAATTTTGTGCATTTTTGACCATTTTGGTTTGTGTTCCTGCACGCATAGCAACGTTTACATGGGAAGAACCCTTTCCCTTGCCAAAAGGTCAAAAGACTGGATTTAGTTGGTGGGTCAGGAACATTTTTTGCCACTAAATCCCTCAAGGTGGGCGCTCTTCTATATACCACCCTAGGTACAACTGGTAAGATACTTTGCAACTGCCTATCAGCTTTCAGGATGGGCCAATGTCTCTTAAAGATGGATTCAATTTGTTTATGCTGAACGTTGTAGTTTAAAATAATAGGGAGTTCATGTTCTGACTTCTGAGGCTTTTCTTTATCTTTTATTAGGTCAGGTCTTGGGATGTCTTGGACTTTCTTTATTTGATCTTGTACGAAGCCCTGATTATATCCTTTCTTGATGAACTTGGTACCAATCATTTCGGCTTGTTCCAAAAATATTTGCGGGTCTGAACAATTTCTTTTGATTCGTATCATTTGGCCTTTCGGGATGTTTATCAACCAGGGCTCAAAATGGCAACTGTCCACTGGTATATAACTGTTGCGGTCCACCGGTTTAAAATAGGTTTTTGTGGTGATTTTTTGCGACTGTAATGAAATTTCAAGGTCTAAAAACTGAATATTAGTTTCACTTATTGTGTACGTCAGTTTGATGTTTTTCACATTCTCATTGAGTTTATCAAAAAACTGTTTTAATGAGGTATTATCACCTTTCCATATTATTATACAATCATCTATATATCTCTGATACAATATTAACTGTTCTGGTATGCTGTTATAGATCACAGTTTCCTCCCACTCAGACATAAAGATGTTGGCTACGCTCGGAGCATATTTAGCTCCCATCCCAATTCCATTTAGTTGTCTGAAATAATCAGTTTTATGCCAAAAATAATTATGTTGGAGGCCATAAGCTAAGGATCTTAAAATAAATCGTTTTGCTTTGAAAAAGATTGCTAAATTGTTCAAAGCCCCATTTAGAGGCCCCAATGGCCTCTTCATGGTTAATGATTGTTTATAACGATGCCACATCTGCTGTGGCCAGCAGATATGTGGAATCAGCATCAATGACAATCATATCAAAATTTGGATCAGGTGTTTAGTATCCCTTAGGTATGCTCTTGTTTGGGGCACCAATGGTTGCATGAAGTGATCAACATACCGCCCAATCTGGAATTTGATGGATTGGATTCCATTTATTATGGGCCTCCCTGGTGGGTCTCAAAGGATTTTTATGTATCTTGGGGACTGTATAAATAATTGGAACCCTACAAACATCTGGGGCCAAATAGTTTTCCTCTCTTTTGTTCAGGACTCCTTTATCCTCCCTCTATGTACCAACTCGAGGAGTTCTTCTTTATACTCTGTAGTTTGGTTTCCTCTGAGTTTGATAATGTATCAGTGTCACTCAGTTGGTTGCCAAGTTCTTCATAATAGTATTCCTTCGATAGGACCACTATTGCCCCGCCTTTGTCGGCTGGCCTAATAATAATTTCTTTGTTTCTTCCAATTCCTTTATACTTTGTGGATAGCCTTAGAATCCGGTATTCTTTTAACTTTTAATTTTTCAAGGTCCCTCAGGACCATTTTATGAACACCTCTACATGATGGTTATTAGAAACCTGTGGATTGAAGAGGGATTTATTCCTTAGGGTGCTATATTGCACCCTACCATCTTCCATTGTTTCTAGAAGCTTGGTTCCTAATTGGTTGATTCAGCATATATTTTTGATGTTTAATCTTCTAGTATATTTTTGGACATCAAACAAATACATCAAATTTTATTTAGGTTTTCTTTTTGGAGCAAATTTTAGACCTTTATCCAAAGTAATCATTTCTGTTGGGGTGAGTTCAATTCCGCTTATGTTGTATATACCTTCACCTATTTATACTTTGCGCTTTTTTGATCTTGTATCCCCCTCGGCAGCCCCTCGTTCGTTTGGGCTTTCGGGGCTGATTCATTTGGTCGTATCGGGGGGGTGTTTTGTCGCTGTGGCGGTAGGTCGGTAAAAAAGATGGGTCGTGGTCTGCTTCATCTCTAAAATTACTTAGTGGTTCAATACTTATTTTGAGTATGAATTGGACTTCTCCTATTGTCTTGTTGATAATAACTACCATACGGTGGGGCATTCTGCTGATAGTACTGGGATGGCCCTCCTTGGTATTGATATAGGGTATTGGTTGTGGATTAGATATCTCTCGGATCTCTCCGTTCTTGATTAGAGTGATTAGACTCTCGATAGTAACCTTGTTCATTACTCTGTTGGTTCTGAAATGATTATGAGCTTTGTTCTTTTTCCATGGTGTCTTCTTGGGGGATTTAGACCATGTTTCTGGTTACCCCTGTTTTTCCACCACGGTTTTTGGTGTCCTTGGTCCACTCTGGTCATCTCTTGTGATCTAGGTTGATCACGCCGATGATCTCTCTGGAATCTTTCATAATCGCCTCTCACCCTGTCTGACAGTTCAGGTGGTCTATGTCTGGACCCCCCTATCAGGGGATATAATACGAACTTCCCTATCAGGTGAGGGAGGCAACCGAGCCTCTTGAGTTTTCCTCTGAGGTTGAGTTGCCATTTATATACTTGATGTAATTTATAGTCATTTGTATCCCTCAGATATTTCCTCTTTTTCCTCTGTTTGATCTCCAAATCTTTTTGTTCCAAGACTTTATTAGTTGGTTTGTGAGTGTCAAAAAGGAAGGTGTATCTTTATGTTCCTCTAGGCGAACCTTACACTCCGCAATTTGTTTGTTGATATTTGAGATCTTTCTCTGCTTTCGTTTGTTAAGGAAGTGTAGTACTTCCAAACCTTCTGATTAAAAATTGGAACCACTCCTCTATTGAGTCTTTATCTGATAACCCATCATTGATGGAACATTCCACCTTAATCTCCTAGGGGACTAACCCATCTTTGATGTACTGCTCATGGGGAAGTGAGGTGCCCCACCAGATGCTGAGCTTTTTTTCCATCAGGTGGCCAAACTTCCTAAAATGGTGTCCAAATCACCCACCTCTATTAGTGGTTTAGCATAAAACACCCTCTTTAAGATCTATTGTACGGTTCTCCATATATTGGAAAAATTTAAGATCCTTAGCTTATGGCCTCCAACATAATTATTTTTGGCATAAAACGGATTATTTCAGACAACTAAATGGAATTGGGATGGGAGCTTAAATATGCTCCGAGCGTAGCCAACATCTTTATGTCTGAGTGGGAGGAAACTGTGATCTATAACAGCATACCAGAACAGTTAATATTGTATCGGAGATATATAGAGTGATTGTATAATAATATGGAAAGGTGATAATACCTCATTAAAACAGTTTTTTGATAAACTCAATGAGAATGTGAATGAAACATCAAACTGACTTACACAATAAGTGAAACTAATATTCAGTTTTTAGACCTTGAAATTTCATTACAGTCGCAAAAAATCACCACAAAAACCTATTTTAAACCGGTGGAACGCAACAGTTATATACCAGTGGACAGTTGCCATTTTGAGCCCTGGTTGATAAACATCCCGAAAGGCAATATACGAATCAAAAGAATTGTTTCAGACCCGCAAATATTTTTGGAACAAGCCGAAATGATTGGTACCAAGTTCATCAAGAAAGGATATAATCAGGGCTTCGTACAAGATCAAATAAAGAAAGTCCAAGACATCCCAAGACCTGACCTAATAAAAGATAAAGAAAAGCCTCAGAAGTCAGAACATGAACTCCCTATTATTTAAACTACAACGTTCAGCATAAACAAATTGAATCCATCTTTAAGAGAACATTGGCCCATCCTGAAAGCTGATAGCAGTTGCAAAGTATCTTACCAGTTGTACCTAGGGTTGATAGAAGAAGAGCGCCCACCTTGAGGGATTTAGTGGCAAAAAATGTTCCTGACCCACCAACTAAAATCCAGTCTTTTGACCTTTTGGCAAGGGAAAGGTTCTTCCCATGTAAACGTTGCTATGCGTGCAGGAACACAAACCAAAATGGTCAAAAATGCACAAAATTCATATCCAATGTAACCAAAGAGAGTACGAAATAAACAATCTGATTACATGCAGAACAGAGGGGGTGGTCTATGTTCTGCAGTGCCCATGTTCATTGCAGTACGTAGGACGCAACGAAAAGGCCGCTGTGGAAACGCATTCGGGAACATGTGCAAAACATAGAAAATGGGGTTCCCGAAACACAACGTCTCTAGGCATTTTGAACAGTGCCATCAGAAAGACCCAAAGGCCTACAATTCTGGGCAATAGATAAATATACACCCCATTGGAGGGGTAGCCACAAGGTGCGAGAATTAAGCAAAACTGAATCCAGATGGATTCACGAGATGGTCACCCTAGCCCCAAATGGCTTAAATATTGAGTTTGACCTCAATTGCTTTATCGCGGACTATTAATCATGGGTATCACAAATTTTAAAAACATTTTATTTTTTTGTAATTATACAATTTTAAAAGGTAGTAATCTATTAACTTTTTACATTACATGTGTGGAAATGGGATGCATCCCATTAATGAGTATTAAGCAAGAATGGGATCGTACTTACCTATATAGATTGGCCAGTAGCCATCTCTATATTTTTTTATGGTATTGTTTGTATCTGATGACTTTGTCTAGATGCCAATTCTATTAACACCCACTGGAGGGAGTGTGGTTCTCCGATATGGGGCTCAGCCATGTTCATTGAGGAATCCTTGTAATAGCGGCTCCATTGACCACTGGGGGGCATATAGACCTTGTCCCTTGTCAAACAATTCAATTTTTAATTTTTTACTTTGTAAATCGAATTGTTTTTTAAAAATATTTGGATTATGTAATTAAAGTCGGTTATCATTGTAAATGAATATGCTTTGCTATATGGATTATGGTATATGTCAGCAATGATGTGATTGATCCCTCCGTCGCAAGTCTTTCCTCCACAGCCAGCTCAGATAAAAGCTCGGCTTGATAGGGTCACTTGAGGTTAACCCATGACTAAGTCACGTGCCTAGTGACGCAACGCGTGGGGGAGGAGCCTAGTGATGCGATCTACGGGAGATCCGTCTGAATGAGGAGATCGCAACGCTGAGCGGGCTTATCCCATTTCTGCCTCGCTGAATGCTGTGATTGATCGGGGGTTTCGTGAGTGATACACCGCACTGAATACCTTTTTTTGCCACATATATCATACAGTCTTGCACTATGTCTTGTCTCCTTTTTTACATGAGCTGCCATCTCTAGATGAATGGATATTCACTGGCTGCTTGACATCATCGTTTGAAGCATCTTCAAGTTCACCTGGGACTGACCCCTTCAGGCTAATCCATCAGCTTGTGTGTGCATTGTCCATAAGCTGCCATTTAGATTCCCATACTTAGTGTGTCACTAATTTTGGTTTTTATGCACTCGCACAAGGTGTGAGCGTTTAAGGACGTTTAGTCTTTTTCTCTGTGGCTTTTGGTATCTAATTGAATTATAATTGTATTCTATTTATATTTTAATTTGCACATTTTGATCAATTTATTATTGATACCTCCTGAGAAGGGTGTTTATGAGGTATCGTCATTTAATATTTGTATTTACAGCAGCAAGTGTTGGTATTAGCGCAGCACTTATGTTTTAAAATAAGCCTAGGTCCACCCCATCCTGGAGGAAATCCAGGATGGCGGGGATGTCAGGGCAGAAGATCTGTTTCGCGGAGCACCAGCGCGAAAAGACCCCCCAAATTCTCGCATAGATAAGTCTGGTGACTTTCTTGCGACTAGCCAACAGGGTTCCTATCACCTTTTCCGAACAGCCTCTCTGCTGCAGGTTCCACCTCTCAAGAGCCATGCCGTCAGGCTGAAGAACTCTGGATTCGGATGAGAGACCGGCCCTTGCCGCAGAAGACCCGCTCGGAGAGGGAGAGGAAGCGGAGGAGCTAGAGCTCAATGTTTCAGGGTGGGGAACCAGGACCTCTTGGGCCACCAAGGTGCGATTAAAATCAGGTTGGTGTCCGAGGCGTTCAATTTTTGCAGAACCCTTGGGATGAGATTCAAGGGGGGAAAGGCGTAGGCCAACCGGAATCTCCAGGGCTGAGCCAACGCATCCACCCCCAGTGAACCCTGCTCTCGGAAGAGGGAAAAGAACCTGTTCACCTTTTTGTTCCCCTTGCACGCAAAGAGGTCTACTTCTGGGCGACCGAGCTGTTGGCAAATCCAGCTGAAGGTCTCCGGGCATAATTCCCATTCCCCCTGAAGGATGGGCTGGCGGCTCAGAAAATCGGCCTCCAGATTGAGGGTCCCTCTTATATGGACTGCTAGAAGAGAGGGCACCCTCTGTTCTACCCAACTTAGGATCCTCAGGGAGAGGGCTAGGAGAGAGTGTGACCTGGTGCCTCCTTGCCGGTTGAGAAAGGCGATCGTAGTCACGTTGTCGGAGAGAACTAGGACCTCTCGGCCCTGAATTCTCTCCTCGAAGGCTTCCAGAGCCTCCCCAACCGCCAATAACTCCCGGTAGTTGGAAGAAGCCCGCCTTTGCTGGGGATTCCAAGAACCCTGGGCTCGAAGTTCCTCCATATGGGCTCCCCCAACCCCAGCTGCTGGCATCTGTAGTGACTTTGATCGGGTTGACCTGACTCCACAGACGACCCTTTAAAAGGTTCTGGGGAAACAGCCACCACTGTAAGGTGTCTTTTACTGGAACCGGGATACTGACCCTGGTATCCAACGTCTCTTCCGTTCCCCCCCAAGATGAGAGAAGGAAGGCCTGCAGGGGCCTTGAGTGGAGTTGGGCCCAAGGAACTGCCGGGATGCAGGAAATCATCCGTCCCAACAACCTCATGATTTCTCTGAAAGAGGAATCTACAGCCGCTACTAGGGACCTGACCGCTGTCATAAGACCCTGTGCTTTGTCTTGGGTTAAGACAAGCTTCCTTTCTAGGGAGTCTATAAGAAAACCTAGATACATCTTCCTTTGTTCTGGAAGGAGAGAAGACTTCTCCTTGTTCACGATCCAACCAAGGGATTCCAGGGTGGTTATGACAGTGGCCAGGTCCAAAAGGAGCTGATCCCGACTTAGGTTGAAGAGCAAAAGGTCGTCCAAGTAAGGGACGAGGGAGATCCCCTTTAAATGTAGAAAAGCCATCACCTCTGCCAGGACCTTCGTAAACACCCTCGGACTGGAAGCCAGTCCGAAGGGGAGGGCCGAGAACTGCCAGTGTTGAACTCCTTGGGCAGAGGTGAGGGCGAATCTGAGGAATTTCTGGTGATCCGGACAAATAGGGACGTGAAGGTAAGCATCCCTCAAGTCTATTGTCACCATGAACACGCCCTCTAACAAGAGGCCCCTGAGACTGTAAACATTCTCCATACGAAATCTTTTGTATTGAAGATGAACGTTCAGGGGTCTGAGATTGATGATCAATCTGAATTTCCCGGATGGTTTGGGAACGACAAAAATATGGGAGTATACTCCCTGGCCCTCTTGATTTGGGAGGGACTGGGACTATGACTCCCTGTTCGGCCAGGCTGGCAACGTTCTGGGAAAGTCCAGCGGCTTTGCGAGGATCGCTTGGTAGATGTGTGAGGAGAAAAATAGGGGGAGGAAACTGGCGAAATTCTAGCCTGTAACCTTCCCTGATGATCTGAAGGACGTGAGGACTCCTGGTTATTTCCTCCCAAAAGGGAAGGAACCTGGAGAGTCTGCCCCCTACCCTCTCGTCACTTGGGATCCTTTTCACCAGGCTTGGGGCTGGAAAAAAGGATCCCACTCTTTGGTTTATCTTTTCCAAACCCCCAGCGCCTGCCGGGCGCCGATTTCTTCCCTGGAGGAGGGTTTTTCCTCTGGTTGGGACGAAAAAACTTCCCCCTATTTGCTCTAGGTCTGGAGGGAAAAACTTATTTCCTTTCTCAGAGGATCTCGCTAGGGCCTGATCTAATGCGGTGCCGAACAGGAGGGAACCTTCAAACGGAATAGCACACAAGCGGTTTTTTGACGCAAGGTCGCCCCTCCAAGTTTTCAACCAGACAGCTCTCCTAGAAGCATTGATAAGTGCTCCAGTCTTGGCTGAAGCGCGAACTGTCTCAATAGCTGCGTCTGCCAAATAGGCTACCGCACTGCCGATAACCTGGAGGGACTCTTGAGTTTCTCTAGACTTGGAAGAACTTGCTAGATGATCCAACAGCCTGGAAGTCCAAGCGGCAGTGTTCCTTGCGACACATGCTGAAGCTAACGCAGGACCCAAAGCGGCTGCATTGGCTTCCCAGGCTCTACGGAGGGAGGTATCAGCACGCCTATCCATGGCATCCCTTAAACTCCCTGCATCCTCAAAAGAGAGGTCGGATTGTCTAGAGACCTGAGCTAAAGATGTGTCAAGACGGGGAACTTTGAAAAAGGTATCCTCCACCTCATCTTTAAAGGGGCAGCGGCGTTTCCAGGTTTTAAATTTGGGAAGTTTCTTTTCAGGCTCAGCCCATTCCCTCCGGATGATATCCTTGAGGGATTGATGCACTGGGATAGTCTTAGACTGAGGCTTAATTAAACCCAAATACATCCTGTCCTGGGCTGAAACCTGCTCCGCTGGATGTTGGATCTGCTCAGAGGCGTAAATGGCTGCAAGAAGACCCTCCATATCATCCGCGGAAAATATATATTTTCCTGACCTGGCATCCTCGTCCTCTTCCTCCGCCTGGCTTTCCGCCAGGCCCTCGTCCTGAAGAGTAACCTCAGAATCCTCGGAGTCAGAGGAAGGAGCCTTCCTAGTTCGCTGGCGGGAACCCAGCCGCGCAGAAGTGGATCCCTCCTGGGACGAAGGACCAGGCACAGGGGGATCAGACTCCCTACCTTTCAAGGAGGATTTAAAATCTTTGAGAGTGGCAAGCATTTCCGACTGCACAGAAAGAAAATCCTTCATGATTTGCGAGGTCTCTTTCCCAGCTAGTTTAAGGATACACTTGGAGCAAAAGGGTTTGTTATAGTCTGTCGGGAGTTTATCATTACAATTCCCACATTTCTTAATTTTTTTAGGGGGCTTAGTAGATCTACTGGCTTCCCCCTGGGCAGAAGGGTCCTCTCCTAAAACATAATGTAAAATAGAAAGGCCCATTAGCAACATACTCTCACAGCTGAGTTTTTACAACAAGGGGGGGGGGCAGTGCAGCCATTCCCCCTGAACACAAGGAGGACTCACCCCGGGTGGACTCCTCGGCATCCTCCATGATGAGGGCGCCCGGCCCTTCTCTCTCCCCGGCTGCGTGTTGCTCTGCCTCTGCTGTGCTCTGCAGCGAAATGCGGCATCCGTCCGGTGGAGGCCGCCATCTTGCCGAGTGGAGGGGCGGAGTGACGTCACGACGTCGTGCGCGTCATTAATACGCGCCCAGCAAGTGATGGCGCCGCTCAGAGCGGCGCCCAGCCCAGCCAACACCACGCTGCAGAGAGGGAAGTCTCCCTGTAAGGTAGGAGGGAAGACGGGGGGGGGGGGGGGAGAGAGGAACGGCCGCCTCAGAGCACTAGGGAAGCCCTGCTAGCTAGGAGGCTCTGGCGTCCAGGGAGGCACTCTTCTCAGTTAGCACTTTCAGCCTCCCTGGACCATAAAGAAGGGACACCCCCCGGGAAAGTGCAAAGCACCTTGACCAGACCCAAAAGCACCCAGTACCTGTGGTCTAGACTCCGGGGGGGGGGGACCACCAGCCCCAGGCTTTAGGTCAGGTGAAAAATAAAAAACTGTTTCGCTGTAGGGGAAACACAATCAGAAACTGAGGCACACGGGAAGGGTGGGGCCTTTTAACCTCTTTTTTTGATTGCGTTTCCTGTCAGGTGGCCAATCTACTCTCAGCGTGCCGTCCTGGAAGACGAGGGAGAAATCACCTTCCTATGAACATCACTAATGGATGTATCCAGCGCTCCTTTCTCAGTGCTGGGAGTATAGCGCTGGTTGTACTTTCCATCATATATTTATTACAGGTACCATCAATTTACACATCTACAGTGGGGATCGAAAGTTTGGGCACCCCAGGTAAAAATTTGTATTAATGTGCAAAACGAAGCAAAGCAAAGATGGAAAAATCTCCAAATTACAGATTAGACATTCTTATAATATGTCAAAAAAGTTAGATTTTATTTCCATCATTTACACTTTTAAAATTACAGAAAACAAAAAAAAAAAAAAAAAAAAAAAAAAAAGAGTCTGCAAAAGTTTGGACACCCTGCAGAGTTAATATCTTGTACTGCCACCTTTGGCAAGTATCACAGCTTGTAAACGCTTTTTGTAGCCAGCCAAGAGTCTTTCAATTCTTGTTTGAGGTATCTTTGCCCATTCTTCCTTACAAAAGTCTTCCAGTTCTTTGAGAGTTCTGGGCTGTCTGTCATGCACTGCTCTTTTAAGGTCTATCCAAAGATTTTCAATTATGTTGAGGTCAGGAGATTGTGAAGGCCATGGCAAAACCTTCAGCTTACGCCTCTTGATGTAATCCCCCGTGGATTTTGAGGTGTGTTTAGGATCATTATCCATTTGTAGAAGCCATCCTCTCTTTAACTTCAGCTTTTTCACAGATGGCATCAAGTTACCATCCAAAAATTGCTGAAATTTTATTGAATCCATTTTTCCTTCTACTCATGAAATGTTCCCTGTGCCACTGGCTGCAATACAACCCCAAAGCATGATTGATCCACCCCAGTTGGACAGAGGTTATTTTCATTAAATTCTGTGCCCTTTCTTCTCCAAACGTACCTTTGCTCATTCCGGCCAAAAAGTTCTATTTTAACCTCATCGGTCCACAGAACTTGTTTCCAAATTGCATCAGGCTTGTCTATATGTTCATTTGCAAAAGTTCAAACGCTGATTTTTGTGGTGAGGACGTAGAAGAGGTTTTCTTCTGAGGACTCTTCCATGAAGACCATATTTGTACAAGTATCTCTTTATAGTGGAATAGTGTACCACAACTCCAGTGTCTGCCAGATCTTTCTGGAGGGATCGTGCAGTCAAACGTGGGTTTTGAATTGCTGTTCTGTCTGATATTTTTCTTGGTCTTCCAGATCTTGCTTTAACTTCCACTGTTCCTGATGACTGCAATTTCTGAATTACATTCCGAACAGAGGATACTGAAATCTGAAAACGCTTTGCTATCTTCTTATAGCCTTCTCCAGCTTTGTGAGCGTCAACTATTTTCAGTTTCAGTTTTCTAGACAACTGCTTAGAAGAACCCATGGTGCCGATTGTTTGGGCAAGGTCAGATGAGTCTGGGCATTTAAAACCTTTGAGATTGACATCACCTGGTCTTCCCAGACGATAATTGAGAACAATCCATGATACTGGCAGGTCTCAGCTTTGCAAAGGGGGCAGTGCATGCTATAAATTCTGCAGGGTGCCCAAACTTTTGCAGACGCCATTTTTTTGTTTTCTGTAATTTTGATGTAAATGATGGAAATAAAATCTAACTTTTTTTGACATATTATAAGAATGTCTAATCTGTAATTTGATGCCTTGGAGAATTTCCCCATCTTTCCTTGGCTTCGTTATGCACATTAAATACAAATTTTTACCTGGGGTGCCCAAACTTTCGATCCCCACTGTATATTGTACATTCACATCAGTCCCTACCCTAAAGAAGCTTACAATCTAAGGTCCCCAACTTGCATTCATACACATACTAGGGTCTTTAGGGTGTTTACAGTCCATTTAGCATAGTTTCCTATGGGACAAGTTCACATGTTCAAGCCACTGCATTTTTGGAAAGGGTCAGACATTTTCCCCACAGCAGATTGCGTTTTGCGTGTAATAGACTTCAAATGGACCTGCACCAAAAAAGTGAACAATGACAAGGAGGCCCCGCTGACAGCTGATGACTCAAGGCCCAAACGGCTATTTACAGTTTGTTGGGAAAAAAACAAAACCCCACATGAAAAAAAAAAAAAAAAAAAAAAAGAAAAGAAAAGAAAAGAAAGAAAAAACACCCACACACATGTTCCAAAATGCACCACAAAACCGCCTGAATGTGAACCTAGCCTTAGACAGGAGCAAATGGACCTACTAGTATGTCCTTTGAGTGTGGGAGGAAACCGCAGTACCCGCAGGAAACCGACAAACTCTAAGCAGTTAGTGCTGTGGTTGGGATTCAAACAAATGACCCTAGTGCTGCTAGGCAGAAGTTCCAACCACTTAGCCACTGTAAAAAGCATAGATATTTAAGATTTTTACAGTGCACAGTAACAGCAATTCAGCATCATTAGCAGTAACTATTTTGGAGGAAGAAAAAAAAAAAAAAAAAAACCCTCAGCTTTTTCCTCTAGTCATACGTAGGACACCAAAACTTGCTCCCAGTCTGAGCACTGCAGTATAAGGGGATTGCAAAAGGTGAATACCAAGTTGAATCCAGGTACTTTGGCGACACTGGAGCAGATCTCAAGGGCTGGTTCAAATTTGTGCAATATGTTTTTGGTGCATTGCATTTTAGGCATGCTACCATGGAACTCTACAGATTGCATGAAAGCACATTAAAAATGCAGCATGCAGGGTTATTTTGCGCCGCACCCAAAACATGCGAGAGAGCGAGACCTTTACATCAGCATGTGACACAGGTAAATGTCTGCAAGAGAAACAAAAAAGTGATGTGCGAACTTAATAAAATCAATGACACAGTAATGGTGTAACTCTAATGTATGGAAATCTCAATAAGCTTCAATATTACCACAATTCCGGTCTCTGTGATATGCAACGTCACACTGAAAACAAGACATACAAAATGACTAAACTTTGCAGGGATGGTGGATATCCCTTCTACAGATATTTGGCAGTGGACGGAGTCCACTGCTTATCAGTGCCCCTAGGTGTGGCTTCAGTGCCCATCTGTGCCTGCCTTAGTGCGGTCCCATCTGGCAGGGAGACGGAGTAAAGAGAAGGACACCACCCTCCATGGGCGGTACAGACCGGGGGCTGGGAGACCCCTCCTCCCACTACAGCAAGCAGGGACAGAAGTAGAAGTCCATGCTTGCTTGAGAGAACTACTAGTGGGAAGTGACGACCACTGGCTGAGGGTACATGAGAAATAGCAGCCAGCGGTCTTACAAACAGGCTATCAAAGGGCAGCAACTTTTTTTCAGCACGATAAGCAGGCTATTGCAGAGGAACTACAGAGCTCAGAAGATGATGGATGGCATAGCTGGTGAAGGTAAAAGACCAGCATCAAGGACATGGGGGGGGGGGGGGGGGTTTCCCACGGAGTTCTGCTTTAAGCCGAGTAGAGTACAACAGGCTTAGTTATATGAAATATGTGATAGGTACAACTTAATTTTGTTTCACATGCTCCACCGATACTCATGTGGAAGAGAAATAGTCTACATAAAGACAGAAAGACATTCTCCTTTTAATACAATGTATTTCTTCAATACTAGATTAAAAGGTTATCGTGGTGTGGAGTGTGTTTTATTCACAGTGTGAGGTTCCTGAAACGTGTGTATGCGTGTCATGAAAAAGTATTGGCACTATTGTTGCAGGTTACGGGTACCTGCTGTGCACAGCGGCTTTATTTTGAAAGTTACAAAGCACCCATTACGGACTACTCCCTAAAAGCAGCAGGTAACAAAATGTTCCCTGCCCTCATGTCTACACTACTCATCACTCATTAACTTGGAGTATTTCACTTCAAAAAGCAATGCTGACAAACTTATCAGTCCAGAAAAAGTCTTTTGGGATAGAAAACTAAATGAATGGAGAGGAGAGAAAAAAAAAAAAAAAAAATGGCTATGGAAAAAGAAAACATGCCTGCAGAGATCAGAGAACACTTGATTCAGGCCAACAGAAATCCCCTCCATTTTTAACCAAATGGGTACAAATGTGCAAACTTACATTCTATAAATGAAGTTCATGTTAGACAGATTATTTGTTGGCTGAGTTAGCCATGCACAGCCATTGTCTTATGTATGGAAACAGATTTAAAAACAGCATTTGTAAAAGACAAAATATGTATGCATACATGTATATACTGTACACTATATTACCAAAAGTATTGGGACGCCTGCCTTTACACGCACATGAACTTTATTGGCATCCCAGTCTTAATCAGTAGGGTTCAGTATTGAGTTGGCTCACCCTTTGCAGCTATAACAGCTTCAACTCTTCTGGGAAGGCCGTGCACAAAGTTTAGGAGTGTCTATGGGAATGTTTGACCATTCTTCTAGAAGTGCATTTGTGAGGTCAGGCACTGATGTGGACAAGAAGGCCTGGCTCGCAGTCTCCACCTTTGGGATGAATTAGAGTCTATAGCATGGGTCTTCAAACTATGGCCCTCCAGTTGTTCAGGAACTACAATTCCCATCATGCCTAGTCATGTCTGTGAATGTCAGAGTGTTACAATGCCTCATGGGATGTGTAGTTTCGCAACAGCTGGAGGGCCGTAGTTTGAGGATCCCTGGTCTATAGGGTCAGGCCAGTCAAGTTCCTCCAATCCAAACTCACTCATCCATGTCTTTAGGGACCTTACTGGTGCGTAGACATGCTGGAACAGGAAGGGGTCATCCCCAAACTGTTCACACAAAGATGGGAGCATAAAACGGTGCAACATGTCTTGGTATGCTGACACCTTATAAGTTCCCTTTACTGGAAAAAGAGGAGCCCAGTCCAACCCCCTAAAAATCAACCACCACACCATACCCCCCCCCCCTCATCCACCAAATGATTTGGACCATAAAGACATGGATGAGAGAGTTTGGGGTGGAGGAATGCGACAGGCCTGCACAGAGTCCTGACCTCAATAGACCCCCCGATAGAACACCTTTGGAATGAATTAAAGTGGAGACAGAGTCGGACCTTCTCGCTCAACATCAGTGCCTGACCTCACAAATGTGCTTCTGGAAGAATGGTCAAACATTCCCATGCACACTCCTAAACCTTGTTGATAGCCATCCCAGAAGAGTTGAAGCTGTTATAGCTGCAAAGGGTGGGCCAACTCAACATTGAACCCTACAGACTAAGACTGGGATGCCATTAACATTCATGTGCGTATAAAAGGCAGGCATCCCAATGCTTTTGGTAATCTAGTGTATATTACTTCTCTGTAATGCATGCATTCTACCATGTTTTATCACTTTAACCCATTAATGCCTGAAGTTCCATTATTTGAACAGTAGTGCTGTGGGAAATTAAAACCTCAGGCATAAACAGGTTAAACATACTTTAAGTTGATGTGCCATCTACTTCGTTACTCCATGTGGGGAAAAGGGGAAAGAGGGGGCGGGGGCCAGGTCAGGGCTCGGTCAGGCACTGTTGTGGACAAGAAGGCCTGGCTCGCAGTCTCCACCTTTGGGATGAATTAGAGTCTATAGCATGGGTCTTCAAACTATGGCCCTCCAGTTGTTCAGGAACTACAATTCCCATCATGCCTAGTCATGTCTGTGAATGTCAGAGTGTTACAATGCCTCATGGGATGTGTAGTTTCGCAACAGCTGGAGGGCCGTAGTTTGAGGATCCCTGGTCTATAGGGTCAGGCCAGTCAAGTTCCTCCAATCCAAACTCACTCATCCATGTCTTTAGGGACCTTACTGGTGCGTAGACATGCTGGAACAGGAAGGGGTCATCCCCAAACTGTTCACACAAAGATGGGAGCATAAAACGGTGCAACATGTCTTGGTATGCTGACACCTTATAAGTTCCCTTTACTGGAAAAAGAGGAGCCCAGTCCAACCCCCTAAAAATCAACCACCACACCATACCCCCCCCCCCCCTCATCCACCAAATGATTTGGACCATAAAGACATGGATGAGAGAGTTTGGGGTGGAGGAACGCGACAGGCCTGCACAGAGTCCTGACCTCAATAGACCCCCCGATAGAACACCTTTGGAATGAATTAAAGTGGAGACAGAGTCGGACCTTCTCGCTCAACATCAGTGCCTGACCTCACAAATGTGCTTCTGGAAGAATGGTCAAACATTCCCATGCACACTCCTAAACCTTGTTGATAGCCATCCCAGAAGAGTTGAAGCTGTTATAGCTGCAAAGGGTGGGCCAACTCAACATTGAACCCTACAGACTAAGACTGGGATGCCATTAACATTCATGTGCGTATAAAAGGCAGGCATCCCAATGCTTTTGGTAATCTAGTGTATATTACTTCTCTGTAATGCATGCATTCTACCATGTTTTATCACTTTAACCCATTAATGCCTGAAGTTCCATTATTTGAACAGTAGTGCTGTGGGAAATTAAAACCTCAGGCATAAACAGGTTAAACATACTTTAAGTTGATGTGCCATCTACTTCGTTACTCCATGTGGGGAAAAGGGGAAAGAGGGGGCGGGGGCCAGGTCAGGGCTCGGTGTCTAAATGGATACACAAAGCTCTGACTCTGCTTGGGTGCCCCCTGTAGCAAGATGCTGGCTGAGGGGCACTCAAAAAGGAGAGAGGGAGGGACCTGAAAAGAGGAGGATCTGGGCGTGCGTATATATATTAAAATAAAATAAAAGAGCCTTTACAATCACTTCAAGTCTACTGTCCTCAAAACAGTTTATGCTTACCAGCTCAGAGAATTTCTTCACTACTTGTCTTTGTTTCAAATTGGTTTCACCATCCAGATTGGCAGTTTCTATGTGACATAGCCCGTCAGGGTCACTGGAGGAGAGCAGCAGTATATCAGCAGGGATGATCTCATTGCAGCGTAGCTGGATAAAATCACCAACTTGTACTTCTTTCCAGTATCTTTCCACATACTTTCGCCCAATCCTAAAGAAAACACAGTAGAACAAACAATAAGTCTTAAGAACTATTTGGGTCCATTTTTATTTTTATTTTAATTGAGGAGGAACCATTGCAAGCACAATTTTTTCATCAAAAGTTTTTGCATTTATTACCGTGTGTGTCTGCATAAATCCGTGTTTAATATGTTTCCAAAGTATAGTGGTTCCCTTCATCAAGACAAGGTAAGGGTCCTTTCACACGGAGCGGACCGTTTCTGTGTCCGCGGGGATCCTCCGTCATCCCCGCTGAGCTGTCGGCAGATAGGGCGGTCCCCGCACACAGTGCAGAGACCGCCCTGTCTCTGCTCCGCTCTCCCCTATGGGGGATCGGATTCAGACGGACCGTCTGTCCGTCTGCATCCGATCCGTTCCGCCGAACGGAAGAAAAATAGGGTTTCTTCCTTCGCAAAAGCGGATCCCGACGGACGCGGACGCTAGCGGCCACCTGTAAGCCTGATCAGAAGATCCATGAAGCCCTATGGACAGGTGGATGTAAACTGACCTGTGCCCATTAAGGCTCGATTCACACGAATGCTTTTTTTGGTGCATTTTGCAGAGATGCAAGGACATTTTTTAACATAGGTTCCTATGAAACATGTTCACATAAATGCATTTTTGTGCCTCTGTTTTTGGAAAGGGTCAGTTAAAGTGGAGTTTCCATCCCAAATTTTTTTCATTGTGCTCATTAAACCTATAAATAAAAAAAAAAAAAAACAAATTTTTTTTTTACTCATCTGGAAATGCCTGTTGCTATGCGGTCCTACAAAATCTGCCTTTGAAACCACCTAGGATTCTGACATCTCCCTCTAATGCTCCTGGGAAATGTGTGTCATTTCCCAGGATGCAGTGCGCTGTCCAATTATCACTCCCCATCAAAGACTTCCAGGAAGTGCTTGTGGGCTTCACAATGCCCACAAGCAAAATGACAGCGGTGTAGACATAGTTTTATAAACTATCTTTTTTGAATATCTATGCGGATCGGCGGCGGATTGTAAAATAGTAAGTGACCGGATTTATATTATAAAAACGCAGGATGAAAGGACATACATTTAAAAAATGCTAATTGTGGTTGGAACGCCGCTTTAAAATTCATAATCGATTAGTTGTTTCGGCCCTACGTATGTGCATGTGAAAAAAGGCTCAAATGATTCACAGGATGCAGTGAAGGTAAATAAAGGTGACCAGATATCCTCCACCACACACAAGATGGCCTCTCACCTCACAGATTCGACCTACAATAGGTCACAAGGCATAAAATCACAATATGAAGATCCTAATCCCACTCGTCAGAAGGGTGGCTGTTATATCAGCAATCATCAAATGTAAATCTGATCCTGCAGTTCCACCATATGAACAAAAAAGGTAATCTAGTGCTCTCTGGTTTGGCAGTTTAATGGAGTTAAGAACATATAAAAGACTACTTGCATGTTAAAGCACTCAAAACCGCGAGTGCCAACAGATACAGCATGTAAACACACAAACAGCTGTGACCGGGGGTGATGTCCTACGTGGCTCCTCCCCCGTACGCGTTACATCAGTATGGGTTGGGACTTCATCAGCGTGGGGCAGGAAGACACGCAGATGTCCCGCTGTTAACTTTGGTAGATGAGCGGTTGCCATGACACTACATGTCATGGCATGTAGGGGGGGAGGAGCCACGTAGGACGTCACCCGCGATCACAGCTGTTTGTGTGTTTACATGCTGTATCTGTTGGCACTCGCGGTTTTGAGTGCTTTAACATGCGAGTAGTCTGGAGTGGAGTCGAAGGGGCTGCATGACATCTCCTGGACGGAACACTATATCTGGGAGCTTTAGTACTCTGCTGGGAATTACACTTGAGATACTTTGGCCTTAGAGGAGAAAGGGTACACAGAGCAGCTATATCTGTCCCTCTGCTGCCCATTCACAGAAGCCTTTGATTTTGTGAATGAGTTCACATAAACGCAAAGGCTTCTGTGACTGGGCAGGAGGAAAAAGTATAGCAGCAATGTTAAATAAAAAAAATAAAAAATAAAAAGCGTCAGTCATGCACTTTCAATATGCATAGTATGCCTGCACTTTTTACAAAGTTGCCGACTTCCTGGAGGAGTTCAACTTTAGTCCTCGTATACACCATGTGCCGAGACGCAAGTTTTTCTGTTTGTGTTGTGCAAGGGCACAAAGAAAATAATTTTTCTCTATGTGCCCTGTTCAGACAACAACACTAGTATCACGTACAAATAAATAACTCCTCCAACAATGGGACTCTAAAAGGCAACCCAATACCACTATTAAATGCACATTCAAAAAAGATGCATATTGCAGTAATTTGTGTGTTCATATGTCACCAGCCAAAATACAAAAAAAAACTGCATGTTTTATAGTGAACTACATCTCAAATAGTAACATGATCTCATGGTCAACTCTGAAGACATTACAGTTTAATAAAAAATTTAAAGCGGGGGTTCACCCTATAAACCCAAAAAAAAAAAAAAAATGTTTTGTTCTACCATAAAATCAGGCATTGTAGCGCGAGCTACAGTATGCCTGTCCCGATTTTTTTTTCCCCGTACTCACCGTTTACTCGTACATCGAAGATACCGACTCCCCTCGGGGAATGGGCGTGCCTATGGAGACGGAGGATGATTGACGGCCGGCTCTGGCGCGTCACGCTTCTCCGGAAATAGGCTTGGCTCTTCACGGCGCCTGCGCATAGCCTGTGCGCAGGCGCCGTGAAGAGCCGAGACCTACTCCGGCTGTCTTCGGGGAGAGTGACGTGCCAGGGCCGGCCGTCAATCATCCTCCCTCTCCATAGGCACGCCCATTCCCCGCGGGAGCCGAAATCTATAATGTACGATTACACTGTGAGTCCGGGGTTAAAAAAAAAAAAATCGGGACAGGCATACTTTAGCTCGCGCTACAATGCCTGTCTCGATGGTAAAATCATGTCAGTGAGGGTGAACTACCGCTTTAAGTAAAAATATCAAAAGTTACAAAAACATATTCTCTATATTTCCAATCATTTTAGCAACGCAACAGAAAACCCAAGCAAAAACGGTGTGCAACAGTGGCGCCAACTTCCTTAACGGCAGACAAAGTATATACAGCTGTTGAGCCTTTCTAGTAATACAAGTTTCACCAAATCAAGTTTCAGTATCCACGATTACAAGCACCTGTTCTGTGCAGCATCCTTGTTTAGAAAATGTCCCCCCCCCCCCACTGTAGCTAGCATTTAATCAAGACCAAAAATGAAAGGGAAAAAAAAAAAAAAAAAGCTGGACATGCTGCCCGCCCTCTTTCTAGATGGGGTAAGTGCGGGGCTTTGATGCCCCGACTCCTCTGGGACTGCAATGGAGACAAATCAATGCTCCTTTTTGACCGCAGGAGAGGTGAAAATCTAAAAGGCTCTGTATTAAAAAATCTCTTTTCTAAACAAAACTTCTAAGTGCCGGTTCACACTACCACAATTTTTTTTTATGTCACAATGTAGAGAATACGTTTTTCTATCATCTGTGCCCAGTCTTGCCACACAGAGTTAATCCAGTGCTGAGCAATCCTCTTTTTATTGTTCAGTGGAATAAAACAGACTTCCAGATAAAGACCAAAGTCCTTGCTTGAGTGACAGGTTATTTACATATCTTGTGCACTAGCTTGCAGACATACACAGCTTCTGTAAAGTGCACAATTCACATCCCCCTCCCCTCTCCCGTCCAGGTCTCCCAGGACCGATGAAACTGGACTTCGGCCCGTTTTCATCGGTTTGGAGATCGTTTCGAATGTAGTGACAGGTGCATTTGACTTCTTTCTAGCAGATTTTACATTCCCATAATTTAGATCAGAATGGGCAACAGGCTTGAAGCGAAAAATGCCCCCAACAGACCCTATAAAATGCAACCACATGTTTACAGTGTCACACTTGCTTTTTTTTTTTTTTAAATAACATCTTTTCCTTCCTCCTAGATCCAACAAGGTCGCCAAGATACCCCCTCAGTGCCACAAAGCCTCAACCATGTCTGTTCACCATGCCGCACCCTGCATATCCAAAGGGATTAAAAAAGAGTGCATTGCTCACGAGTGGGCCCAACAGAAGATTTAAGTGGCCATGTAGAATCAAGGAGGTGAACTGAAAAACAAAGTGATCGCAATAGATGTAAAATACCTTTACAAAATTTAAATTTAGCAGTAAACTGCAGGCACAAACAAAATAAATAATTAGGTTACATGTGAAAACTGAAGTATTTGATTATTTTGATTTTTCGAAATGGCAAAACAGGATGCCAAAAATAGGAATACAGTGAATGGTAGGCATCCTGTGTATGTTTTTATAATAATCTCATCTCTGGTCTACGAATACAATAAATGTGCATCTCAGAAACAAAGATACGGACTAAAAATGCAGACTGATTGTCTACGCGTGACCTAAATTGCTTCGTTTTACCCATATAAAAGCAGCAAAATTCACAACTTTAATACCATTATGTTATGTGTGGTTTAAAGTATAACCAAGGCAAAAATTTGATTTTTTGTATTCACCGTAAAAAAATCCTTTTCTGTCGTCCATGGACGGACACAGCTCCTTAAATCTTGACTTGTGGGTAGGGGTGCAACAGATCACAGTTGATCCGTGATCCGAACGGGTCACCACTTTCAGATCGGAACACACTGTGATCCGCGGATTGCCGTGGCTCCGGAGCTAGCTCCTTTCCTAACGTTATGGCCGCGGCTTCGGCCTACCTCCGGAGCCGCGGCCATCTTGGTACACCCGGCGGCGGCCCCCCTCTGTTCACACCCACGGAGGAGCCCGCACTCGTGGGACACACGCTAGGAGTGTCCGTGCTACCTGAGGGGGGGGGGGTGTCTTGCCCGAGGGGGGGGGGGGGGGGAGTGTCTGTCGGTACTACTGAGAGGAGGGGTGGGGGGGGGGGGGGGGAGATGTGGGTATTACAGTGGGGGAGAATTTTTTATTTTTTTGCCAATCCGAAAAATGATCCGAGGAACGATCCGAACCGTGAGTTTTTTGATCCCTTGCACCCCTACTTGTGGGTTATGTGCCTGTTCTATAGGAGAGGACTAGGCAGAACATGTTAGATTGTTAAATACATGTTACTTTAAACAGAGTTCAACAGCCCCACCCAGAGGGGTCCCTCCTCCCTGCAGTCAGCAGCTCCTTTCTTAAAAAGCAGTACAAAAAACTTAAAGCGGGGGTTCACCCTAAAAAAAAAATAAAAATAAAAAAAAAAAAAAAAATGTTCTACCATGTCATCCAGCATACTAGCGCGAGCTACAGTATGCCTTTATTTTATTTTTTTTGGGCCATACTCACAGTTTAATCCCGGAGTTACGTTTCAGACTCCCCGCGAGGGAGTAGGCGTTCCTAGGCAGAGGGGAACAAGATTGACGGCCGGCTAGTGCGCGTCACGCTTCCCGAAAATAGCCAAAATAGGACTTGGCTCTTCACGGCGCTGCGGCAGTCAGCTCCTAGTCTGTGCGCAGGCGCCGTACTAGCGCCGTGAAGAGCCGAGTCCTACTCCAGGCAATTGTGGGAAGCGTCTGTCCGTCTGCATCCGATCCGTTCCGCCGAACGGAAGAAAAATAGGGTTTTTTCCGTTCGGAAAAGCGGATGCTCCATCCGCTAACAGACGCGATCCCATAGGGATTCATTAAAAGTCCGTTAACGGACTTGTAATGAGCGGACGAACGGTCCGCTAGTGTGAAAGGACCCTAAGGGTGAACCACCGCTTTAAAAAGGAGGAGAGGTGGGTGCTGTGTCCGTCCATGGACAACAGAGAAAAGGATTTTACGGTGAGTACAAAAAAAAAAAAAAAAAAATATTTTATCTTTTCTTCCATGGACAGACACAAACCACACACACACACACACACAAACCACACACACACACACACACACACACACACACACACACACACGGTGGGAACAGCAATGAAAAAACTTCACCCAAACAGAGCTCAACGGAGGAGTTGCAACTTTAACTACTTAACCCCCGGACCATATTGCTGGTCAAAGACCAGAGCACTTTTTGCGATTCGGGACTGCGACGCTTTAACTGACAATTGCGCGGTCGTGCGACGTGGCTCCCAAACAAAATTGGCGTCCTTTTTTCCCACAAATAGAGCTTTCTTTTGGTGGTATTTGATCACCTCTGCGGTTTTTATTTTTTTGGCTGCCATAAACAAAAATAGAGCGACAATTTTGAAAAAAAATAATATTTTTTACATTTTGCTGTAATAAATATCCCCCCAAAAATATATAAAAAAAAATTTTTTCCCTCAGTTTAGGCCGATACGTATTCTTCTACATATTTTTGGTAAAAAAAAAATCGCAATAAGCGTTTATTAATTGGTTTGCGCAAAAGTTATAGCGTTTACAAAATAGGGGGTATTTTATGGCATTTTTATAAATATATTTTTTTTACTAGTAATGGCGGTGATCAGCGATTTTTTTTTCGTTACTGCGACATTATGGCAGACACTTCGGACACTTTGACAAATTTTTGGGACCATTGGCATTTTTATAGCGATCAGTGCTATAAAAATGCATTGGATTACTATAAAAATGCCACTGGCAGTGAAGGGGTTAACACTAGGGGGCGGGGAAGGGGTGGCCTCACTAGGGGAAACACTGATCTTCTGTTCATACATTGTATGAACAGAAAATCAGCATTTCCTCCGCTGACAGGACCGAGAGCTGTGTGTTTACACACACAGCTCCCGCTCCACGCTCTGTAACGAGCGATCGCGTGTGCCCGGCAGCGATCGCGCCCGCCGGGCACACGCACGGGAGTCGGGGGCGAGCGGGGGGAGCGTGCGCGCGCCTGCGGCGCGCACGCGCCCCCTAGTGGCCGCTCGAAGAGCGGACGTATAGCTACGGGCTTTCGCCCAGGAGAGCCGACCTGCCGCCGTATAATGACGGTGCGCGGTCGGCTAGTGGTTATATGGTTATATGTTTGTATTGATACAATAAACTTATTTTTGATTTAAAAAAAAACAGCCACCTGCAAAACCTTGCAGCCGAAGGAAGCATCAAAAGTAGCACTCACAGCAACCTTGTAAAATTTGGAAAATATGTGAACGGACGACCAAGTCGCGGCCCTACACACCTGTGAGACAGACGCTTGATGTCGTAAAGCCCAGGAGGCACCAATAACCCTGGTCGAATGCGCCGTAACAGGAAAGGGAGGGCCCCTTAAGGGCGTAGGCCTCGATGACGGACTGCCTGATCCACCAAGAAATGGTGGCCGACGAGACCGCCAGGCCCTTTTGTGGACCCAACACCGACGCAAACAGTGAGACAGGCCTCAGGAATGTTTGGGGGAAGAAAGGTCAGCCACTGACTCCATGTTGCCCACCGACAGCCTTTAGGGATGTAGCCAAGACAAAAACATCCACCCTCCTATGCTGCACAGACCAGGGGGCTACCCAGGGGGACTTGCCATCCAGTCAGAATCTGTTCAGCACCGCTGCCCGCTCTCCTTTTACACACACACACACACACACACACACACACACACACAGCGTGTGTCTGGGGAAATCATGTGAGGTGAATTGCACCGTTCGCTCTATCCAGGAAGCAAGTCCAGCACAAGAGGCCAAAATCCACTCCAGAATGGCTGCCGAAACACCTCAGAGAAAAGGGCGCGGACCACAAGAAAATGTTCACCTGCAATGACGACTTGCGTCACAGCGTGGCCACGGCAAAATGTCCGCCAATAGGAAATTCAATAATCACAGGCCACAGAAAAATGGTGTTGGCGCTACCAAAATGGCGCCCAAATACAGCGATGTGGGCGAGAAGGCTGCGGTGGAGGCTTCCCACTAAAAAGACTACCCCCCACAGAGCGCCGGCATGGACACCCCCACAGACCATAACTAGGACCTGGAGACCCACAAAAGGTACACCCCAGTCGCAGCGAGCCCCGCAAGGGAAGGAGGAAAAAGGGTGACAGAGGGAGAGGAAAAGGAGGACCGGAGAACCCCCATCCTGGGAATGCCCAGCTGTTGCATCCTGCCGAGGCAGGAGGAACTGTACTTGCCATCCCTGCGAGGACCTGCTGGTGCGTTCCTGACCTTCAACCGAGTAGTACGGAGTAGCTGTCGGCCCGGTCCACTGTGACTGAGACAGCAAGCAGTCCGGTCATATGTGAACCCTGGAGCATATAGCTCCACCACTGGAGCCATGGGATATGTTGTGGCCGACCCAGCGCGTAGCTAAGGCCTGCTCACGCTCGATGGCCGGACTGGGGGGACTACAAGGATCTATATTATCCAGCCTGTTCACCCAGGCCGACAGTTGATAAAATAAAAAAAATCCTCAGGACCCAGGGAAAAAAAAAAAAAAAAAAAAACACTGAGCTGCTGACTGCAGGGCGGAGGGTTATGTCTGGAGGGACCGCCCCCTGAGCGGGGCTGTTCAACTCCGTTTAAAGTAACATGTATTTAAATATCCAACATGTTCTGCCTAGTCCTCTCCTATAGAACAGCAACATAACCCACAAGTCGAGATTTAAGGAGCAGTGTCCGTCCATGGACGAAAAGAGAAAATAGTTTTAATTTTGGATAGAGTGGAGATGGATTCGAATACCTGTCAGTTTTTACTGCTGTAGGTGCCCCTATTAGGGAGATTCACCCCCTCCATTTGTCCTGTTCACCCTAAAAACAACTTTCTAGTATTACATTGGCCCCCCACATTACAATACAATTATGCCTATTATGTTTTTTTTTATGCTGTACATACCTTGGTACAGCTAATTCACCCGTGGCTTCCGGGTTGCGAGTCCCGCGGGAGTGGGCGTTCCCAACATGCTGGTGATTGACGTGATGACCAAAAACGAGCTCCCCCCGTCGCGTAAGCTGCGTCACGATTGCCGAAAGGCTCCTTTCGCCAATCGTGACGCAGCTTACGCGACGGGGGGAGCTCGTTTTTGGTCATCACGTCAATCACCAGCATGTTAGGAACGCCCACTCCCGCAGGACTCGCAACCCGGAAGCCACGGGTGAATTAGCTGTACCAAGGTATGTACAGCATAAAAAAAAAAACATAATAGGCATAATTGTATTGTAGCCATGGCAGAGTTAAAAAAATGTTAACAACTTTCCCAATGTAGGACACAGACCTTCAAGGTAATGTGATCATGTGTCTTTGGGGGGAAGAGAAGGGAAGGGAAGGTCACTTCCTCCACAAGACAGCAGTATTGGCGCAATGGCGCATGTTGAACCAAAACTGCTCTCTCTTCAGACACTTAATGTACACGGGCGAACGGATCCTCCTGTCTATCCTCCGTAAAGGGGTACACCCTCTTCCCACACTTTACAGTCGAGACAAGCACACCAGACGGGACAGCAGAGAAGAGATGTACAGTGGGGGGCCAATGTAATACTAGAAAGTCGTTTTTAGGGTGAACCTCCCCTTTAAGGCCTCATGCACACTTGATGTTTTTACAGCTGCTGTTTTTGGTTTCAGGTGTTTTTTCTGCAGCCAGTAAACTCCCCAGCATGTTATCCTATGTACCCATGCGCACACAGGCTTTTTATCAGCTTTTTTTGGCAGGGGGGGGGGAGAGAAAAGAAAAGAAGATTTTAAAGTATTTTTTATACACAACATAGTTACAAAAACACATCGATAAAAAAAAAAAAAAAAGAAGGTTCATAAAATAAATAAATAGCAAAACCGCAGGACTAAAAGACAACAGGGCACTGAAAACTGGAAGTAATACAAGCAATACCACTATAAACCTAGGAACCAAGGTGTAGCCTTGTAAATAAATCATGTATGAATAACAAACTTGCCTAAAAGAGGAACAGAGGGAATTTTATTCATTAAACCATCACTTGATGAACCGACTTGTAGAATTTGGTCATCAAAAACAAAACGGTTCTTTATTTCATGCCATGTCACAATGCCAAGCCTGAAGAGGGTTAACGTATACTAGCATGCCTGTCTCACGATTCCCACCAAGGGAAATATTACTCATGGGAACACAGGAGAAAAAAAAAAAAAAGAGAGAAGAAACCACACACACACACACACACACACACACACACACACACACACACACACACACACACACACACACACACACACACACACACACACACACACACACACACACACACACACACACACACACTTAGGAGGTTTTCTGTGCACATTGCCAAATTAGTTTGGAAAGCTCAAAATGAGGCCCAGCACAAAGCAGTGCAAATCAGAGGCGTTTTCTGAAGCATCTGCGAAGGGCACATAACACACAAAAGCCATTCCAGAAATTAGAAAAATATTTATTTCCATTGGGAGTCTGACATACATTGAAATTCTGTTAATCTTTCCACCTATTGTTTTCAAATATTAACAGAACGCTGATTTATTTGGCGAGCCTACAGATAAAATGTTCTTCAACAATGAGTTTAGCCTCCAACTGCTCCTCCCAAATAACAAGTTTTGTTCATACTGCGAGTCACAATGAGGTGAGGTCATTTGATCTGCACAGCTGAACAACATCTGGCCATGGCTTCCCACGATATACACATTCATATACAATTTGTAGATTGTTATCACCAACAAAAATAAAATAAAAGTTTCATCGTTAATTACGCATTCTGGTCATTAAAATGTATCTTTAGGAGTAAAAACAAAATAACATTTAGGTGCTTAAAGCGGTTGTATACCCGCTGACAATTTTTTTGTTGTTACCCCAGTAAAGGGCAAAAGGCATAATGAGCTAGTATGCGCCGCATACTAGCTCATTATGAAATACTTACCTTAGAACGAGGCGTCGGACACTCACCTGGGTCCACGCCGAGGTAGCCGACATGTTGCCTCGGTGCGTCTTCCGGGTATCGCGGCTCCAGAGATGCAAGTGGCTGGAGCCGCGATGTCACTCCCGTGCATGCAGGCGGGAGACTTCTTTCCGGCAAGGTCCGGCGTCTGCCGGGCCTTAAGCCGAGAATCCAATGTGCGCATGCGCCGCTGCAGTCAGCGGCTCATTGCGAGGGGAATATCTCCTAAACCATAAAAGGTTTAGGAGATTTTTTTTTCCTACAGGTAAGCCCTATTATAGGCTTACCTGTAGGTAAAAAGTAAAAGAAAGGAAAAAGAAGGACTATACAACCACTTTAACCAACATCCAAACAATTCATGCAGATGCTATAGGGAGGTATGAGCCGTTGTCAACAAGAGGACAGCAAGTACACAAGTACCTTCCCCAAGGCTAGGTTCACATCTATGAAGCTGCAGTTGATGTATTTCCCCGGCATGTTTTGCCTTTTCTTTTTTTAAAGGGGTTGTAAAGGCAATTTTTTTTCCCCCCTAAATAGCTTCCTTTACCTTAGTGCAGTCCTCCTTCACTTACCTCATCCTTCCATTTTGCATTTAAATGTCCTTATTTCTGAGAAATCCTCACTTCCTGTTCTTCTGTCTGTGACTACACACCGTAATGCAAGGCTTTCTCCCTGGTGTCCCTTGAGGGGGCGAGCAAGAGTCAGGACGCCCGCTAACACACAGCTCCTTTATCTGCAACGTAGAGAGCGTCCCGACTCTCCTGCTCGCCCCCTCAAGGGAGGGGGCGAGCACGACACTCCACACCAGAGAGAAAGCCTGGCATTACGGTGTGGGGTTACAGACAGGCACTGCACTAAGGTAAAGGAAGCTATTTAGGGGGGAAACAAATTTGTACCTTTACAACCCCTTTAACATGCATTTAACGTGTTTTGCATTTTAAGAGGTGTCGACACGGTAATGCGAAAAAAAAAAGCTCCTGACCCTTTCCAAAAACAAACGCACGGGTTGGATTGGTAAAATTAAGTAATACATATATCTGCACACTTTTCTATGTTTTATCCCTTTAGAAACTCCACAAAAGTACAAGACAAATAACAGAAATCTAGAGAGTACCTAACTTCCTGCTGTGGACTGACTAAGCTGCAATTACTGTGCGGCAATTTCTGCCCGAGTTCTCCTCCGCTAGGCTACAGAACCCCCATAACTCCCCCCTGGTTTACAGTCTCGTTAACATTCTACATAAGAAAAAGAAGGTAACAGTTTAGCACAGCATTTCTCAACTCTAGTCCTCAAGGCGCCCCAACGGGTCATGTTTTCAGGCTTTCCATTATTTTGCACAGGCGATTTGATCAGTTTCACTGCCTTTTCATCTGAGGGAAATCCTGAAAACATGACCTGTTGGGGCACCTTGAGGACTGGAGTTGAGAAACACTGGGTTTAGCAGATAGAATAGTCAATACTGTCACAGCTTATGTATGAACATATTGCTTTTAGCAAAGCAATGCTGCTGCGTAGACTTCCAAGAGCCTACACCCCCCCCCCCCCCCCCCCACACACACACACACACACACACACACACACACACACAGTGTTTAAGGAAAGGGCTCTTGGGAGATGTAGTTCTTGACGCAAAGTTACCTCAATAGAAACAGACCTAGGGCACCCAACTGATCCCTCCTCTTTAGGTGCTGTGCCTGCAAGAATAATATTTCAAGTCTGGCGATGATGTCACTACTACCCAACCATTGCTGGTCAAATCCCAGCATCTCCTATTGTAAACAACATATTTCCTGGCTCAAACATATGGAGATAGATATCACTCTCACACACACCTAAAAGTCTTTTTAACCCTTACTTGCTGCCCAAGTTAAATCAATGGTTCTAAAAACTGAAGCGGACCATACACTAGTAGAGTTTTGTTCATGTTTGTATGAAAATTTTGAAAAATAAGTCTGAGCATTCCATCTTGCCATTATTTAGTCTAATTTTGTTCAAAAGCTTACAATTTCATCTAACCCTGGTACACAAATAAAATCCTAGATTTATTAAAACAGGTTTATTTTTTGTTTAGGGTTAAGGGTTAACAAGCACATTCACAGTAATGCCGCATGCACACGATCGGACATTCAGACAACAAAACCGTGGATAAATTTCCGACGGAGGTTGGCTCAAACTTGTCTTGCATGTACACAAAAAACGCGGTGAAGTCCAAAACGTACGACAGCACTAGAAAAGGGAAGTTTAATACCAGTCACGTTAGTAGAAGTTTGGCAAGAGACGATTCGCGCTTTTCAGTCTGTTACAGCGTGACGAATGTGCCATCTCAATTACGAACGCTAGTTTTACCAGACCAAGCATTTTTGTCTCGTACTTTATTCAGAGCATGCATGGAATTTTGTGCGTTGGAATTGGCTACACACGATCGGAAATTATGAGAATGGATTTTGTTGTCAGAAAAATTTGAGACCCAGCTCTAAATTTTTGTTGTCAGAATTTCCGACAGAAAATATCCGATGGAGCCGACATACGGTCGGAATTTCCGACCAAAAGCTCCCATCGAACATTTTTGGTCAGAAATTCCGAGCGCGTGTAGGCGGCATTAGAATTTTGTTGCGCAACAATTAGCCATCCTGCTCCTTGCCACTACAGTTAAAGATCGATTTATGTCTCTTGAACTTTCCTAAACAGAATCATGCAAATTCAGCCATCAATTTATGTGGTCAAAATTTACCAGAATCTAGTCATTAGTGCTCGGGTTAAGAAAGTAGGTCACTTCCTAGTTAACAGGTCCCTGGAAATAGAGATGAAGGCTGCTAATCTTGAGAGAGACCTCAAGTAAAGTAAAGTAAAATCATGATTTGTACCAAGAAAATTACCCTCTCAGACTGTTCGAATGTCAGCTGGTTCACCAGGAATCGGCCGAGATTCAAACCATGCATGGGCAGGCTGAATGTACCAAGTTGATTAATCAACTTGGGTACAACCAGCTTGCCACATTTTACATGCGATTATCGCTAATGGCTAGTATAATCGCTAGCAAAAAAAAATCACCATCTTCTCCCGGCAGTGACTGCTCACCCCGCCAGGAGAATACAATGACTTGAGGGAGCGATTCCCCTGTCAACACTGTCTATGGTGGAAGCGAACGATTTTTGTTCCTGAAACGTTTCTCAGTGTATAGGCTGCTTAAAGCAGAGCTCCACTTTAAAGGACTCGTCCCCCGCTCCTCTTGAAGAGCTGGCACTTTTGAGAAGGGGGTGTTGGATGAGTGGGTACCCGATTGTGTCAGGTATCCACTCTTACCGCCTAGGTGATCGGAGCGCAAGTTCTCCTCCCCCCCATTGCAGTCTTCTGTGACAGGTCCCAGAAGATTGCATTCCCAGCTGTCACAGCCTGGTGCCCATAGTGAAGATTCTGGCATGGAGGAAAGAAGACAGTGGATAAAACCAACTGGGGTGAGCATATCACTGGATCCTGGGACAGGCGAGTGGCTGTTTTATAAAAGTCAGCATCTACAGTTTTTGTAGCTGCTGGAGTTTGTTTGTTTTGCCACTCACAGGAGGACTGGAACTCTTTTAAGGCAATCTCAATTTAGAACTTTTTTTTATCCCCCTCAACCAAAAAATAAAACAGTAAATATGACAGACGGGAAATGTTTGCTTTGGTAAAGCATAGGCACCCTGCTATGTTTTGGAAAATAGAAGGGTGTTAGAACACCTGTCTATATAAAATAACAATTAAAATAGACTTCCCATGAACACATTAATGGCCCGTACAAACGATCCGAAAATCGGACGACAGATAGTCCCACTTTTTTCACTTAATAGTCGCAAGTAAAAATTGAATAGGTTACTAAAGTCACGAAAATTCGAGGAAGACAGAAAATGTTATTAAAATAAAAATCGTAAGTGATGTTGTGTGTTGCAATGTATTTTCGGACAACAACTATACTGAGTAAATTATAAACTTATATAGCGCAACACATGCGAACTGAATCGCCTCTGGGCGCTTAGTATCCTTTCCCTACTGTACTTTTGCCCTCAGAAAAGATGGGTTTTGAGTTTTTTTCTGAAGGCCAGGTGATTCACCACCAACGGGATGCTGGTTGGTAGAGCGTTCCATAGTTTAGGTCCTTGGATTCCAAATCTTCGTTCTCCTTTGGACATCTGGAGTAGATTTTGGTTGGTTTATCGCAGAACGTGATTGGGGTTGTGACATTTTAATTTTTCGCATAGATATTGGGGGGGGGGGGGGATTTCCTTGAACACACTTATGTGTCAGACAGAGTGCCTTAAAAGTGATTCTGTCTTTCTTTATCGTACATCACGGGACACAGAGCGGCATTCATTACTATATGGGTTATATGGAGTACCTTCAGGTGTAGACACTGGCAATCTCAAACAGGAAATGCCCCTCCCTATATAACCCCCTCCCATAGGAGGAGTACCTCAGTTTTTACGCCAGTGTCTTAGGTGTTAGTCATGGTTTAGCTTGCCTCCGCATCCTGGGATTAGGTGAGCTACCGGTTCTGTCCAAAAAAGCCTCAGCGCTAAAGTGGTCAGTAACCGGACCCCAAACCCTTGGGGTATAGCCCATAATGCTTTTCTTTTTAGAGAGCTGGACCCTGGGCCCAGAACTTAGAAACCTTTGGGTACCTAAAGTTTTCTGTTGCCAGGGTGCTATATGGGCCCAGGACAGTGGATCCTTCATAGGAACCCAGGGCCTGAAGGTCTAGACATCCCCACGGAGATGGGGGAAGATTGGGCCTCTTGCTTGGCAAAGTCCTGCGGCATGGAGCAGGTAAGTGAGGGGAAAACTTGCGGAACTTGGTTCTTAGCAGGTTTTTTTCTGGGGGGTCACAGGGGACATGCCTAAAGTTATGCACTGCATTCTGGCAAACTAGTCACATATCATAAAGATAGGATGGCTCTCTATGTATTATTCCCCATAAGATGTGACCTCCCTTGTAGTGTTGGAAAAGCATTGAGTGGGGCCTGTGTTATATAAAAATATATGTGTGTGTCAGAGAGCTTTGCTTACCTGCAGGCCTCCAGGCGATGCTCCATTCAGTCTTCCTCCTCAGAGCCTGCAAGCAGGCAAAACGCTGACCTCCTCATGGTTCCAGGCTGCAGGCTGCAGTTTGCTGGAACAGAGAGGTCCCTTCCTCCCAAAATCCCCCCCCCCTCCCCCTGTCGGGAGGGGCATTTCCTGTTTGAGGTTGCTGGGGGGGAAGGGCGGGTCAGTGGCTTAAAGGAAGGGGCGGCCCTTCCTTGTTTGTTCCATCAATACTTTGGAACTGAGGAGAAAGACCAGAGCGGCAGCACGGGGCGCCGAGGACACACAGTGGCCAGAAAGGATATTGCAGTCTTCAGAGGACTGTTTTGTCAAGCCTAGAAATAGGCTGTTTCTTTTCCATCTCATAGTTTTTCTTTGCAATACTACTCAGGGGGACAGAATGTTTTTTCTTTCCTGGATTTGAAACAAAAACGAAAAAAAAAAAAAAAAAAAAAAAAAGTCATCTAGGGGAGAGGAAGCATTTTTTTTATCCCCCAAACAGGTGTTTGGACAATTAAGTTTTATAGTTCCAAATACCAATAGGTAGCAGGTGTACCTCGGTATTGTACCATGGTATGCCGCTGTTTTCCCTACAGGGAGCCTTGGGGCCATCGGGATCTGGGGCTGGAGCTGACGCGGGTCAGTCCAACCCTAAGATGGTCACGGAGGAGGTATTACTCACCTCTTTAAAAGAGATGCAGAAAAGCATGGGAAAAATGATATCCGCAGCTATGCGGGGCAGTAAGCGGAATAGATCTCTGTCGCCCGAGCGCGGACCCTCAGAAGAGGAGGTCCTTTCCTCAGGGGAATTGGACGACCTCTTGGACACGGACCAAGTAGGTTCAGGGATCGAAGACCCGGATACAGAGGAGTCTGGGGCAGTCTCCCTGAGGGAGAGCTGGTGGATTCAAGGATTGTCGGACTTGGTCCATAGGACATTCAACTTGCCAGTACCAGATCTCCAGGTATCGACGGTTTTCAGCTTTGGGCTCACTGAGGGCGCCTCAAAGCAATGCTGTGTTTCCGATCCATCCTCTATTAGAGGGAATTTTGTTCCAAGATTGGAACAAGCCAGATAAGATCTTCTTACCACCTAAAAGGTTCTCTGTCCTATATCCTATGGAAGAAAATTTTTTCCAAAAGATGGGCTACTCCTGCAGTGGACGCAGCCATCTCATGTGTTAACAGATCGTTAACATGCCCTGTAGAAAACATACAGGTGTTCAAGGATCCAGTTGATAAGCGCTTGGAAGCACTACTTAAGAACTCCTTCACTACTGCAGGGGCAGTAGTACAGCCAGCTGTGGCTGCGATTGGGGTCGCTCAAGCATTATCGGATCAATTTAAGCAGATGCTTAAACTTATTCCGGCCCAGCAGGCAGAAAAATTTTCGGATGTCCCTAAGGCCATATGTTTTACGGTAGACGCAATCAAGGATTCTATCCAGCAAGCGTCACGTTTATCGTTATCCCTTATCCATATGAGAAGACTCTTATGGTTAAAAAGCTGGGAGGCTGAGCCCCATGCAAGAAGCTCCTGGTAGGGTTCCCCTTCCATGGAGGACGACTCTTCGGAGAAGACCTAGATAAATACATTCAGACCATTTCAAACGGCAAGAGTACTCTCTTGCCAACTAAGAAGAAGGTTCAGGGACCTGCGTTTTAAACGACAGTATTCCCCTGGGCAGGGGCCCTCTAATGCCAAGCAGTATCGACGGCCTCCTGCAAAAGCAAACTTCGGCTTCAACAGCAGATCACAGGGACAGGCTGTTAGAGGCAAAAGGCAGTGGTTTCGCAAACCAGCAAAACCAGCCCCCAAGCCAACCTTATGAAGGGGCGCCCCCACCCACGAAGGTGGGGGGAAGGCTGCGACTCTTTTCAGAGATTTGGGAAGCCAGCATTCCCGACGAGTGGGTACGGTCTTCGTGGCCACAGGCTACAAATTAGATTTCCTAAGGTTTCCTCCTCCTCATTTCCAGAAGTCGAGGATTCCAAACGATCCGGAAAAGGGAGCCGCATTAAGATCGGCATTAGATCATCTACTTTCCCAGGAAGTAATAGTAGAGGTACCAGTCCTGGAACAGGGGCTGGGTTTCTACTCCAACCTATTCATCATCCCAAAATCCAATGGAGATGTCAGGCCAATTTTGGACCTAAAGATGGTAAATGCATATCTAAAGATCCGCTCATTTCGGATGGAATCCGTGCGGTCAGCAGCTGCCACACTCCAGAAGGACGACTTCATGGCGTCCATAGACATAAAGGATGCCTACCTTCATGTTCCAATTTATCAGCCACATCAAAGATATCTACGCTTCATGGTGGCTTCGCGTCACTTCCAATTCGTGGCGCTTCCCTTCGGGTTGGCTACGGCCCCCCGGGTGTTCACGAAGGTCCTAGCTCCAATCCTAGCCAAACTAAGGATCCAAGGGGTCACGATCCTAGCATACCTGGACGACCTCCTAGTCATAGATCACTCGTCTCCCGGCTTGGAGCGAGCAGTGGCCCTCACGGTCCAATACCTCGAGAGGTTCGGCTGGGTCCTAAATCGAGAAAAGTCAGCTTTCCAGCCCACAAAGCAGTTGGAATATCTCGGCATGAGATTAGACACAGAACAACAAGGAGTGTTCCTACCTCTGAGGAAGGTAAAAGCCATCAAGGAATTAATCCTACTGGTTCTAAGCAAGAAAGAACCGACTATTCGCCTATGTATGAGGTTACTAGGCAAGATGGTGGCCACATTCGAGGCGGTACCATACGCCCAGAGCCACACTCGCATCCTACAGGCAGCCATCCTGTCAGCATGGAGCAGAAGGCCACAGGCCTTGGATATCCCGTTGCCCGCTCTCATCAAGAGTCCGACAAAGTCCTGTGTTGGTGGTTAGACCCTCAGAATCTACTGAAGGGGGAGGTCTTTCAGCCCAGTGGCTTGGAAGATAGTGACCACAGACGCCAGCCTGACGGGCTGGGGAGCAATTTTGGATGGTTGCACTCGCCAAGGTACTTGGGCAAAGCCAGAGAAGCAGTTGCCCATCAACATCTTGGAGCTCAGAGCTGCTCGACTAGCCCTCAGGGCTTGGACGTCAAAATTGCAGGGGTTCCGGTGAGAATTCAATCAGACAATGCCACGGCCGTGGCACACATAAATCACCAAGGGGGAACCAGGAGTCAAGCCGCTCAGAGAGAGGTGAGCTTGATTCTTCTATGGGCAGAGGCTCATGTGCCCTGCATATCGGCAATATTCATTCCAGGAGTGGACAACTTTCAGGCGGACTTCTTAAGCCGCCAGACTCTAAGCCGGGGGAATGGTCTCTGCATCCACTAGTCTTTCAAGCACTCTGCCAAAGATGGGGAGTGCCGGACGTGGATATCATGGCATCGAGACTCAACAAGAAACTAGACAGGTTCATGTCCCGCTCAAGGGATCCGATGGCCTGCGGAACCGATGCGTTGGTTTGCCCTTGGCATCAGTTCAAACTTCTTTATGCGTTTCCCCCCGCTCCAGTTACTACCCCGCCTGCTGCGCAGGATCCGGGTGGAGCACATACCAGTCATCCTGGTAGCTCCAGCATGGCCCAGAAGGGCATGGTACTCACTAATCTTAAGGATGGTAGTGGGAGACCCTTGGACTCTTCCTCTACGGCCAGACCTGCTATCGCAAGGTCCGATCCTCCACCCTGCCTTACGGCATCTAAATTTGACGGCCTGGAAGCTGAATCCCTGATTCTCAGGGGTAGAGGTCTGTCTCAGAAAGTAATCTCTACCCTAATCAGAGCCAGGAAACCGGTCTCTAGGGTGATTTATTACAGGGTCTGGAAGGCCTATGTAGGCTGGTGTGAGTCCAAGCGATGGCTTTCTCGCAAATTTACCATCGATAGAGTATTAAGTTTTCTCCAGCTAGGAGTGGATAAAGGATTGGCATTAAGCACAATCAAAGGACAGATTTCTGCTCTGTCAGTGTGGTTTCAGCGGCCGCTGGCCACCCACTCGCTGGTTAAGACCTTCCTTCAAGGGGTCTTGCGTATTAGACCTCCAGTTAAATCCCCGCTTTGTCCGTGGGATTTAACTTGTTCTGTCAAGTTTACAGAAACAACCGTTTGAGCCGTTGGCTGATATTCCTTTGGTTCTACTGACAAGGAAGTTAGTATTTTTGGTTGCCATAGTTTCCGCAAGAAGAGTTTCGGAGCTGGCACCCTTATCCTGTAAGGAACCATATCTTGTTTTTCATAAGGACAGGGTCGTTCTCCGCCCTCATCCTTCCTTCCTTCCGAAGGTCATATCCAGTTTTCATTTGAACCAGGATTTGGTATTACCATCCTTCTTCCCTAAACCTACTTCCAGAAAGGAAGGGTTGCTGCATACCTTGGATATTGTCAGGGCCATGAAGGCCTATCTTAAAGCTACAAAGAAGATCCGGAAGACAGATGTGCTGTTCATTCTACCGGATGGGCCCAAGAAGGGGCAGGCAGCTGCAAAGTCCACCATTTCTAGGTGGATTAAGCAATTAATCACTCAGGCCTACGGCTTGAAAGGGTTGCCTCCTCCAGTATCATTAAAGGCTCATTCTACTAGAGCCATGGGCGCCTCCTGGGCAGCACACCACCAGATCTCTATGGCTCAAGTTTGCAAGGCGGCAAACTGGTCTTCTGTCCACACGTTTACAAAATTCTACAAGTTGGACGTAAGAAGGAATACTGATACTGCCTTCGGGCAGGCAGTGCTGCAGGCTGCAGTTTGAGACCCTCGGATTCCGGGGGCTCCTCTTGTTCGAGTTAAATTTAAAAATTTTATTTTTCTCAACTAAGTTGGATTTATTATGATTTGAGTATATCTCTAAATTAAATCCTTTTGTCTTGGAGATGTTCTCCCTCCCCTCATTGTAAGCATTGCTTTGGGACATCCCATATAGTAATGAATGCCGCTCTGTGTCCCGTGATGTACGATAAAGAAAAAGAGATTTTTAATACAGCTTACCTGTAAAATCTTTTTCTTGGAGTACATCACGGGACACAGAGCTCCCACCCCTCTTTTTTGAGGACCATTTTGGGAGGCATACTGCTTGCTACAAAACTGAGGTACTCCTCCTATGGGAGGGGGTTATATAGGGAGGGGCATTTCCTGTTTGAGATTGCCAGTGTCTACACCTGAAGGTACTCCATATAACCCATATAGTAATGAATGCCGCTCTGTGTCCCGTGATGTACTCCAAGAAAAAGATTTTACAGGTAAGCTGTATTAAAAATCTCTTTTTTACTGGCAACCAATGAAGGGATCTCAGTGAAGGCGAGATTGATTTCCATGTTTTTTTCCCAGTCACGAGTTGAGCGGCCATATTTTGAACGACATGCAGACGAGTGATTTGGTATTTTGGGAGTCCGAGGTAGAGGGCATTTGCATAGTCGAGTCTGGAATTGATGATTGTTCCCACCACGACTGCTATGTCTTCTTTCGGGATAAAGGGAATGAGTCTACGTAGTAGGCGCAGCAGATGGTGCGATCCGCTGACTACTGACCCTATTTGTGCATCCATTGTCATGTGTGTATCGAAGATGACTCCGAGACTTTTGACTTTGGTGCTAGGGGTGATGGTTTGTCCCAGAATGGGCTGCGGTGTCCATATTGGTCTCTTTCGGTTGGCGTGAAACAGGAGAAGTTCTGTTTTTGAGCCGTTGAGTTTAAGGCAACTCTCCGTCATCCAATTTTCTATCAAAGTAAGGCATTTCTCTAGTCCGAGATAATGATCCTTATTGTTGCAGATGCGAAAATAGTTGCGTGTCATCCGCGTAGGCGTGGTAGAGTAACTTCTGGTTACTGACGATTTAAAAAAAAAAAAAAAAAGAGGGTGGAGATAGATATTGAATAGTACGGGCGACAAGGGGGATCCCTGAGGGACTCCGCATGACACCGTGCGTTTTTCAGAAGTGAAAGGACCCAGTTTCACCATTTGAGATCGGATTTCCAAGAAGGAGGAGAACCAGGGTAAATCAGAGACGACTCTAGCTACTTCAGCTAGGCGAGTCAGTAATAGTTTGTGGTCTACAGTATCAAATGCTGCGCTTAGGGCCAACAGTATCAGAAGACAAGATTCTCCTTCGTCTGCTGCTTCGAGAGCGTCATCCCATATTTTGAGAAGTGCTGTTTCAGTTCCGTGACCAGGACGGAAACCCGATTGGAATGGATCGAGTAATTTGTGGGTGTCTAAATGCTGTTGTAGCTGTTGTACAACTTTTCTTCATAACCTTGCAGAAGACATTTAGGCCTGTTATGGGACGACGATGGTTTGGGTCTTTGGGGGTCAAGGGCGTTTTTTTTTAGAATTGGTTTAATTATGCCTTGTTTCAGCAAGGTTGGCACCATGCCTTCCTAGAATGACTGGTTTATGAGGTACGTAATCGCCCGTGCCACAATATCGACACATTCTTTCAGCAGTTTGGTGGGGATAATATTAGGCGCTGTGCTGTCTCGCAGAGTACTAATGATTTTTTTAGTGGTGTCGATGGAGATGGGGTTAAGAGTGAATTTAGTTGATTGCGGCATATTTGTGTGGATATTAGCTTCTCGGTTTAAAGGGGAGTCGATGGGGGATCCATTTTGCTGAATAATTTCACGGATTTTTTCAATTTTGTTAATGAAGTGATCCGATAATTCGTTGCAAAATTCAAGTGATTCAAAATTCGGAGCCTCTAGGCAGACTGGGTTCATGGACTGAGCAACTAAATTAAAGAGTTTGCGGGGGCGGTTCAGGGCATTTGCGATGATATTAGAAAAATAATCTTTTTTGGCCTTAAAGATCGCTTTGTGATATGTCTTAGTTATTACCTTGTAAATAATGTGGTTTTCCTCTGTAGAGCTTCTTCTCCAGGCTGCTTCCGCTCTTCTGCGCTCCTGCTTCAACAACGACAGCTGGTCGTTAAACCAGCTGGAGTTGTTTTTCTGGATGCGCATTCTGCGTTTCGGCGCTACTATGTCTGCTGTCTGCAGTAGAGCCTTATTAATGGAGTTGAGTGTTTCTGTCGCTGTTTGATGTTGATCAATTGTTTTTATTTTGTTGTGCAATGTAGTTTTGAAGTGTTCTGAATGGAGCTTCTTCTTGGATCTTGTCCAGTGTGTTGTCAACGGGGTTTTTTTTTTTTTTTTTTTTTTTTTAAGGGGGCGTTTGTAGTGACTTTGAATTTTATTGCATGGTGATCTGTCCATGGTAAGGGCTGATTTCCCAATATGTTAATTTCCAAATCTTCCAAATACTGACTAAATGAAAATCGTACGATCTGGTATTGTACAAGGAAAATATTTGTGGTTGTCCGATCAAATAATAAAAATCGGATGGATGGTCGTGATCGGCCCTCGAAAAATCTGTACCAACGATCCGATTATCGTACGATTCTTCCTCGGATAACAGTTTTCATACGATATTCAGATCGTGTGTATGGGCAATAACAGTACTAACCTGCAACTGAACGAAGAGCAAGAGAACCAGATTTATGCTTGTGCGACTTCCTTTGTATTTGACTACTGAAGTGCAATTTAGGTTTCACTTAGGTTCAGAAGAAACTGGATCAATTTTGGTACGTGTATATTGTGCAACCCTGGCTGATCAACAGAAGCCAGTCATTAGTCCCCACTGTCAGACTACAACAGCGCAACAGGAGAGTTATGTCCACATTGCTTGTATTGATGTGTGTTTGTGTGGGGGGGGGTCTTTCAGGCTTTTTTGTTCAACCTGCTGGTGGAACAAAACAAAATGGTCTGTGTATACCCTGCTTATGACAATCTACCCTTCTAATAGGGGCACCAGTTGAACTGCAGGGCTTAACTTCAAAAAAAGTGCTGGGCTGCTTACACACTTGCCATAGTCCCTGGTCTGGTAAATTCCCATGATCTATAGCAGGGATCTCCAAACTATGGCTCTCCAGCTGTTGCGGGACCACATGTCCCATGAGGCATTGTAGTTCCTGAACAACTGGAGAGCCATAGTTTGGAGACCCCTGATCTATAGGACCAATCCAGGGCTGCTTTCCCTCCATGGTGCTCCCGGCCACAGTTGGCTCCAACCATGTTCACATACAAGGCAGGGTTAAAGTGGATCTCCACCGGAAAAAAAAATATATTAAAAGCCAGCCGCTACAAAAACTGCAGCTGCTGACTTTTAATATTAGGACACTTACCTGTCCTGGAGTCCAGTGCCGTCGGCAGTAATCGCTCGTCACTCTGCTGCCCCCACCGCCATCCTCGGTGAGGGAACCAGGAAGTGAAGCATTGCGGCTTCACTGCCCAGTTCCCAATGGCGCATGCGCGAGTTACGCTGCGCCATGCCCACTGGTCCCTGCTGTGTTCTGGGAGCCGTGTGTTTCCCAGAACACAACGAGGGGGGGGGGGGGGGGTTATCCGACATCCTGCCCCCAGTTTACCCGCAGACTGTGTGGCTGGAAGTGGGGGTTTCCGATGAGGGAAGTTCCACTTTAGGGTGGAGCTTCGCTTTAAAAGCCCTGCATTGCACCCAAGGATGTACAGCAAGTGCCCTCAGCCCAAAGCAATAAGAGGGGAGGACAGTGTTAGAGCCTGTTGGATTTGGGGGGGGGGGGGGGGGGTGTAATGAAGGTGTTGCAGCTCTTTCACACTCCCAGACACAATGACCCTGGCACTGAAAGAGGGCCTCACTACATAGGGAAGATTTTGTCTAAACTACCAAAAGCCACTTTAAAAGTTATCCCTGAAACTCATCATTAAAATAATCACATATAAAAAAATAAAAAAAATAACCCCCACAACACGTTAACCTCTGCCTAGTTCTTGATTCAGAATAAATAAAAATAAATAAAAAAGGGTTTTAAAAACTATCCACAGTCAGTGTACTGGAGTCAGTGGTTTTCATAATATTATGACTTTTACAGAACATACAATACAATGTACTATTTATTTTCATGCATCATGTCAGAGAATGAAGTGGCAGGAAACAGAAGGTTCACATGAGTATTAGCCAAATATTTCAAATTTTTTCAAGAAAAAAAACAAAACACACACACACACACACACTAAAAAAAACGATAACTTAAATTTTCACACACTTTAACCACTTGCCTCCCACATGTAAAAATCATTTTTTTTTTTTTTTTGCTAGAAAGTTACAGAACCCCCAAACATTGTAAATGTTTTTTTTTTTTTTAGCAGAGACCCTAGAGAATAAAATGGCAGTCGTTTAAACTTTTTTTCCCCCTTGCACAGAGCAGCCCCAATCTTCCTCTTGGGTCCTCCGCTGTCAAAACTGCATGTTTTTTCCATTTTCTGTATGGAACTCAACGGGATCGCAGCAAAGCATTCAAAATGCACATACTTAAAGGGTCACTAAAGGAATTTTTTTTTTTTGCTGAAATGACTGTTTACAGGGTATAGAGACATAATAGTTAACGGATTCCTTTTAAAAATGATTAAAAATAGATAAAAAAAAAACAATCATATAATGTGCCTACAGTTTAGTTTCGTTTTTGTTGTTTCCTGGTTCTCTGATGTACAGAGCCACAGAGCCAATAGAGGGCAGTGATGCTTTGTAAAACGAAACTGGATTGGTGCTGACACACAGTAATCACACCTCCTTGATTAGTCACCACAGTGAGAAATCTCCCAGTACTGTGGTGATCAGGAAACCGAAAACCAGGAAGTGTCCAGAACAGAGAGGAATTACAGCAACATCAAAGCAAAAACGAACAATGAGGACATGAAACCAGGACTGCAGTAAGGTAAAGGAAGCTATTTAGCTAAAAAAAAAAAAAAAAATCCTTTAGTGACCCTTTAATTGAGATGAAGAAAAAAAAAAAAGAATTGATCCTGAACAAACAAACAAAACAAAAAAAAACACACGCACACACAAATTGTGGTATGAACAATCCCTTAGTCCAGGAGCCTGTCAACTAAGGCCTCGTTCACACAGGACAAATCCATGTACAGTATGTGTACGTGTTTTGTTGACACAGGCGTTACATGCATCCCTGTGACAGTGTCCCAATATTGTTTATTGGGACATGCTGCTGCAGACACAGCCGCTGTGTCCCAATAGGACATACAGGTTTGGGTCCATGAACTCATCCTGTGTGCATTCAGGGACCCGCAAGTCATATTGGGAAACTGCACCTGTGTCCCAATAGATAACAATGGGATGCCAGCACAGAAATGCATGCAGTGCCAATAAAAGACCATGCAAGCAGCTGATCACCCCATTTGAACAGGGCCTAAATGTTGCAGGATTCACAAAGTGTAAATCGATGGTAAAAATTTAGAGGAAGGAGACTCCAGTAGCCTAGCAATGCACGAGAGTAATGCAAGTCTAGGATGGAGTTAATAGTTTGGAACTTCTGCCTCCGACTTCCCTGACCATTGGTTGACAGGAACACAAAGCACACCTGCGTTTGTATGACACGCAAACACCTCCTAAAGAGAGGACATCCGCCCAAGGGTACCCCACACTGTGCCTTCCCACAGTATGGGTATAGTAGGAAGCAGAGCTATAAAAAAGGTGTAAATAATATAATAAAAAAAAAAAAAAAACACACAAGGCTGGCTTCACACGAGGCGATTTTCAACCGTTTTAGCGCTAGAAATAGCCTCTAAATAATGCCTGAAACCCGACTTCTATTAATTTCAGTGCGACCTTTCACACTAGGGCGGTGTGCTTGAGGGACGTTCTAAAAAGTGCTGCAAGCAACATCTTTAGGACGGTTAGGGAGCACTGAACTCACAAGATTTTAAACCGGTATTTCAGTCTGACTTCGGGGAGATTTGACAGACATCTGTGCAGGTTCATGCACAGGTGTCTATTAAAATCTCCCCTGAAGTCTCCAGAAGTAGTGCAGAAACTACTTTTGGGAATTGGTGCAGAGCTGTAAAGTCGGTGTCACACTGATTCGGATGGTGCCACTGCCGGCAATAGGCTCCAATTTGACATGTCAAATCAGCCCAATGCGGACATGGGCTTATTGTCAAGGCTTAATAGAACAAGCTAAAGTGAGAAGCCAAGTGGCTCCAGGTTTAGGGCAAAGTCACACTTGTAGTGCGTGAATTCGCAGAGCAACTGGAGCAATTTGGCACCACAGACACTCTGCCTTGCTGGCAGCTAGGGGGGAGGCAGTGCATGATTCCATGCATTGCACTGCTCTTTTGTGGTAAACGTACACATCATTCACCGCAATATCAAACGAATGGCTGTGCTGCCTGACATTGTCCTGCGATTTGGCCCTTTGCACTGCAATACATAAAATTGTTTCCAGTGTGTCCCTGAAGTGACAAACATTTTACCGTGTGGTAAACGTCTGTCACTGCATATAGTGCGAATTATCCCTTAGTAAATTTTACCCTGTGCCTCAACTCAGCAGAAATTACATAGAACCTTCCTTAGGACATTAGTATGTTACGAAGACTAATGCAGCAACAATGGGACTATAGATAAAATGGGGGGGGGGGGATACATAAATCAATAGCTATAAATAATCATCATCAGCAGAATATTTTTCTTTAACAGCATCTCTTGTCCAGCTGTCAACCACACTATTTGCATCAGTTACTCCATGTATCTAGGATATTCACAACCTGACTATACTGCTGCAATTTTACCACGTCACACATGCTTACTGAAAAATTCAACACCATGCTGTTAATATCTCCAAGTGCAATAAAACTTCTAAGAGAAGCCAGCTTACTCGTCTGTTTATTGAAACATTTGTTACCTTAAAAAAAAGTCTCTGGAGCCATCCAAACGACAGTCTTCTCTAGAAACCTAAGCAAACCTTATTTGTATATAATTCTTAAACTGGAAAAAAAAATTTGGACATTTTCCCACCAAATTTGGCTATCCAATGTGACAGACAAAACATTCATCTTGACACAACGTAAGGAAAAAAAAAAAAAAAACACACACACACACGGAGTTTTGCTGCTGCCTTCTGGGAAACTGCCCTAGCTTCTTTAGCCGAGGACAAATCGAAGTCAAACATCTGAAGCTCACTGGCTAGGGCGATATCATTTAACCCACTGTTTGTTTATTGGAAGCTCTCCCTCAATAATAACAAGATTTAATTACGGTATGAAGTCACAACATTTTCCACATACTATAATGCACGAGTCACAAAACATATCACCATAGGCATAATTGTATATATGATTATCAGAATACGTCTGAAGTGAAGTCACCAAATTTACTGAGCTGATGAAAGGAAAACTATAAATATGTATAAGTAGACCAGAACCACAATGAGAGGGCGAGTGTCCTCTTCCATCCTTCTAAAAAGTAATGATCACTAGTCATCCCTTATATCTAATAGATTCTTCCAGTCACACTATACAGTACAGATGGACACATCTACCCATGTGGCTAATATTTTCTGACAGCCAGCACTAGTGACTGTCACAACGCTGCTGCATCTAATTGGATGCAGACGCTGTTTGGCTGACAATTTTTTTTTTAAATCGGCTTCCCCAATTAAAAAAATTAAAAAAGGATGGAGGTCAGGTGGGAGCGTGGCAACATCCAAGGATCAATATTTACCTGGTACAGAAAGAACTGTCCTATATTTGCATAGTGTATAGTCCTCCAACATCTGCTGCATTCCTCACACACACACACACACACACACACATCATTTGGTCCACAGGAAGCATTTGCTTATACAGTGGAACCCCGGCTTAAGAGTAACTTGGTTCGAGAGCATTTTGATTTGCGAGCAACTTATTTATTTTTAATTTTTTTAATTCTGGCTCGGTTTGCGAGTGTTGACCAAATAAGCCTGCAGTACCTCATTTGGCCTGCTTTACCTCATTTGGCCTGAGGAAGGGGGGCGCAGGAAACAAGTCAAGTGTCCTCTGGCCTTTTCAGCACCCCCCACCTCTGGCCGCATTCGGTATTGCATCCCATTGAAGTCAATGCGGAACAAATAATTTTTGTTTCCATTGACTTCAATGGGAAAACTTGCTTTGATATCCTGGAACAAATTATGCTCCTAATCCGAGGTTCAACTGTAGATACTTTTGGCCTCATGCACACTGGACGAATTTAAAACACTTCTGATAAGGGTGCCTGTCATTTCTTTCCTGCCTCTAAATAACCCTGCATGTTACATACACACACACACACACTTAGAGGCAGAAAATAAACCCATGTCCAGGAGCAGCAATGTTTTGACAGAAAAAACGCCTGGCGAGCGCAAAGGTGTCTAAAAATGTAATAACGCTAGGCATCAAGCGCTTGAGTGCCAATTAATTTCAATGGCCAGAATAAGTTTATTATATGAAAAAGTAATAATGCAAATAATAAAGCATTACCAAACCCAGCACCCTGCAATCACTATATCTGGTCTCCTGCAATACACAGGACATGGAAATTAAATTATTTTAGTAAATATAAACTGCTAAATATATGTTCTCATTAGCAGTCTTATGGCTTCTGTCAGTGTCTGGTTAAAGCTTGTAAGGGGGGGGGGGGGATCAATCTACACTGACTGCCCAATGAGGCTGCAGGACCCCTGTCTAAAACAGTGGCGATTGGCCCTGTGCCGATAAAAAAAAAACACAAACACACCACACTGAGCATGTGCAAGGCAGTTTACAATCAGTAGATGGTTTGGGGAGGGATCAGAAAATACAGGATTAAACAGCCTTTTTACACAATGTACAGGATTAGCCCCTTAGGTTTCACAGCAAGTATAGCAAGCATGCATATACAGAATAGAAAATAACGCCTTGCCCTTTCACACTGAGGCACTGCAAAAACGCCCTAAAATGTTAGGGTCTTAGAGGTGCTTTACCAGCACATTGGGATTGCAGATGAGGCTTCGCTCAAAGAACGCCCCAGTGTGAAAGGGGCCTTAGAGCGAACATTAAAAATACAATGCAGGAATGTAAAATAACTTAGACTCCTGCCTGTGCCTCAACTCTCCCCCACCCCCCACCTGCCTCCAGGCCATAATAAAAGTGATTTTTTATTCTTTACCAGAAGGAAAATTAGGTTTTGAACTAGGTTTGCTTTGATTTTAAGCCCTACTGAACAGAGCAAGACTATGAATTATTTTGGATACCACAACACAAATTTAGGTAACAATTCCATCATTTTTGCTTGCAGGGAGGTATAGCTGTATTGGTGTACTGCATACTTTCCTTCCCAGTGGGGAGGCCATTGAGGGAACAAAATATGCCGGTTGGCAATTGGCTTCTTTCAGCTTTCCTCAAAACATCCTATGGATATGGAGACATAACTCAGGACACCTCTGTCACATGTTTTACACTAGCTAGGGATGACAGGTGAATGTAAAGATGGTTGGGGTTACAAGCTCTTTAGAATTTATATTTTACTGAATGCCCTACAAAAGTCTGACTCCTAAAAACTTAAATAAAAAAAAAACATGTAGGGCTGCTTGAAAGCATGTCATGTTTGACACGGTGACCGATTTCGAAACCTGTCCAGAGGTTGTGCAAGAGAACTTTTTTCCATCAAAGTAAACTTTTTTTGTGGTAAATAAGCCAAAGTGGGAACAGTGCTGAGAGTGTCAACAGCGATCGCCCACTGATGTTCCAAGAAGGTGACACCTTCATGGTTTTCTGAAAACCTCTGACCCACTTTAATATATGTTAATTCTCGCTTGGCAGTGATGAATATCAGTGATGCCTTTTTACCACTTAATGTGGACTTGGCAGCAGATCTATTTTTCTATGCTAAGTGCAGGCGTGCCATATAAATTGTAATTGTTACACTTACAGGTATTTATTACCTCTCAGAGATCACAGTAATCCTGACAATGCCTTTGTCTGCTTTTTCCATCAATAGGATGGTGCAGTGTTTGTTGAAGTGTGTGTCAAAAAAAAAAAAAAAACCCACACTGTAATTAGGTTGCAGTGAAGGAAGGGAGTGCAGAGAGCCAAAGGTGATCTGGATGATGAAGGTCTGCAATACCCAGTACAGAAGAATACCCATTGATTTGCACTTGCCAACCTACAACAGGATTTGGGTGCCAACAGGCAGCATTTTTTTGGACTTCGGCTGGGTTCACACTGGTGGAATGCGGGAAACCCTGCGAATCCTATGCTCACGCATCGCACCTGAATCGCTGAGAGTTAACTTTCAATCCCAGCCTGTGAGGAGAGAACAGGAGGCAGGGCCGAGCCATAGCTCGCTATAGGGCAGGGATATGCATTTAGCAGACCCTAGGGCTGGAAAAAATAAACGATTTGAATCGTGAATCGAGTTGCGAGGTCAAATCAATTCAGATTTTCAGCAAATCTATTTTTTTTTTCCCACCAGGACCAGCGCTGACACCACGCTGATCCTAAAGGAGCTGCAGGCAGGAGTTTTTAGGCGAGGCCACGGCTTCAGCCTAGTCCACGAGGCGGGACGCCGCGGACTAGGCCGAAGCCAAAAAAAAACGCCCAGCTCTAGCGGACCTCCAGCTGTTGCAGAGCTACAAGTCCCATGAGGCATAGCAAGACTGACAGCCACAAGCATGACAACCAGAGGCATGATGGGACTTTGCAACAGCTGGAGGTCTGCCAATTGCATATCCCTGCTATAGGGGCACTCAGCAGGGGGGATCGAAGAAGAGGAGTATCAGGGCTGCTCTATGCAAAACCATTACACGGGTTAGTAGAACAGGTTTGCTAGTTTTAAAGAGGTTACAATCATTTCAAATACCTTTTTTGAGATAACAGAGGAGTGCACAGCACATCTCTAAATTTCTGACATGAACACCAGATATAGTATATGGTTTCCTGGGGTATATTTAACTGACCAAAAGGAAGCAAATAAGAATTGTTGAGGTTTACATATACTTGACCAAGTCATGTAAATCCTGAAAGCACGTGTAGTTCTTGGTGTTCATGCAAATTGACTTTTACAGATCTACCTCTTTCTGAGGCTACTCACCCTGTAAATTTGTACAAAAATGATCGTGTTACAGTCTGATCACTCTTCAACTTGAGCTGGCTACAGCAGACTGATGGGGTCATCACAATCTAGGCAAAGTCACTTTTTAATGGGCAAACAGATTTTTGAAAATTATGTTACTATACATCGGGACATGTCACAGATGTATTCTTGCAGACTTGTCAAATTACCGATTAGTTCTACTTTAATGACCTTTTATACAATTGTGGCCTGTGCTTTTTGATTCTATAAAGATCATGCGGTCCTCATCTCGGGAGACGTGCAATCATAAGGATGGACTGAAATCTCTGATGTCAGGGCTTGAAGAAAAGAAGCCTTTTCATCTACAATAGATGCCAGAGTTGTAATGGAAGTAGTTGTAAGTCAGACTGTGTAGCGGAAAAGTGGGCAGTAAATGAAGATGCTGTTATGGGCCTTAAAATCCAAATGACCTCAGCATCCTATGGCCACCAGGATTTTTTTCAGGCCCATCTGTGACCTTTTATCATGACCTGTTGTAGAGGTCGACCGATATGGGTTTTTCTCTGGCCGATACCGATGCCGATATTTAGAATTTGGGGCGGCCGATGGCCGATATATGATGCCGATTTTTGCGGCCGATATTTTAGGCCGATTTTTATTTTTTGGCAGGTGGCACCAATTGGCAGGTGCCACTGGATGGCCTTGGCAGGTGGCACTAGTTGGCACGCTAATTGGCACTGGCAGATTGCACTGGATGGACCCAATTGGCAAAAGCAGATGGCACTGATTGGCAGGTGGCACTAGTTGGCATGGCATTGGCAGGTGGCACTGGATGGCATTGGCAGGTGGCACTGGATGCTACTGGCAGGTGGCACTAATTGGCAATAGTTAGCACTGGCAGATGGCACTGGCAGGTGGCACTAATTGGCAGGTGGCACTGGATGGCCTTGGCAGGTGGCACTAGTTGGCACTAGCAGATGGCACTGGGTGGCATTGGCAGGTTGCACTGGATGGCATTGGCAGGTGGCACTGGATGGCACTAGATGGCATTAGCAGGTGGCACTGGATGGCGTTGCCACTGGCAGGTGGCACTGGATGGCGTTGCCACTGGCAGGTGGCACTGGATGGCGTTGCCACTGGCAGGTGGCACTGGATGGCATTGACAGGTGGCACTGGATGGCATTAACAGATGGCACTGGATGGCATTGGCAGGTGGCACTAGTTGGCATGGCATTGGCAGGTGGCACTGGATGGCCTTGGCAGGTGGCACTGGATGGCATTGGCAGGTGGCACTGGATGGCACTAGATGGCATTAGCAGGTGGCACTGGATGGCGTTGCCACTGGCAGGTGGCACTGGATGGCGTTGCCACTGGCAGGTGGCACTGGATGGCGTTGCCACTGGCAGGTGGCACTGGATGGCATTGACAGGTGGCACTGGATGGCATTAACAGATGGCACTGGATGGCATTGGCAGGTGGCACTAGTTGGCATGGCATTGGCAGGTGGCACTGGATGGCATTGGCAGGTGGCACTGGATGGCATTGGCAGGTGGCACTAATTGGCAATAGTTAGCACTGGCAGATGGCACTGGCAGGTGGCACTAATTGGCAGGTGGCACTAGTTGGCACTAGCAGATGGCACTGGGTGGCATTGGCAGGTGGCACTGGATGGCACTAGATGGCATTAGCAGGTGGCACTGGATGGCGTTGCCACTGGCAGGTGGCACTGGATGGCGTTGCCACTGGCAGGTGGCACTGGATGGCATTAACAGATGGCACTGGATGGCATTGGCAGGTGGCACTAGTTGGCATGGCATTGGCAGGTGGCACTGGATGGCATTGGCAGGTGGCACTGGCTGGTTGGCATTAGCAGATGGCACTGGCAGGTTTCACAGCACATAATGTAGCGGATAATGTGTGAAACTCTCTATACAGTTTCACATGGTGCTGCAGAGAGCAGAAAGAGGAGCTCAGATTCATTGCGATGTTGAAGGTGGGCGGGACCCGGGTTGGGTGGGGCTCAGCTGTCCACCAGCCAATGGGATGAGATCATTGGCTGGATAGCTGCTGAGTCCCGCCCACCTTCAACATCGCAACGAATCTGAGCTCCTCTTTCTCTCTGCAGCAGTTGTGAAACTGTATGAAGAGAGAGTTTCACACATTCAGCTACATTATGTGCTGTGAAACTGTGAGAGCAGAGAGAGAGAGGAGCTCAGATTCATCGTGATGTTGGAGGTGGGCGGGACCCGGGGTGGGCGGGACCCAGCAGCTATCCAGCCAATGATCTCATCCCATTGGCTGGTGTTGGACAGCTGAGTCCCGCCCACCCCGACATCAGTCCGACAGCTCCATTCTCCTTCACACACGGCACTGCTCTGCAGACAGTGTGGAGAAGGGAGGGGGAACCCCATGTTCCTCCTTCCTTCTCCACACTCTGCTGATGCAGATCTGCTAAATATCGGCCACATTTGGATAATAATCGGCCGATGCCGATTTCTCCAAAATGACTGAATATCGGCCCGATATATCGGCCGGCCGATATATCGGTCGACCTCTAACCTGTTGTATAGCACCCTATAAAGCCTTATGCTGGCTATAAACATGATAGTTTTGTTGGTAGTTTTCATGACTAGCCCATTAGTACAGCATTGCAAATAGTGTCATAACTAGAACTGGTAAAACAAAATACTCTCAGGTTCACACGACAAAATGCGTTTCTGGATGCACTTCAAGTCTTCCTTTCGCCACCCCCCGATTTTTTATTTTTTTACTGTACTGGTGTTGGGTGCATTTTACCATGTTTCAGTCCAGTGCAGGAAATGCAGCATGTTCTACCTTTTTTCTGGAACTGATCTGCCCTGGTATGAACTGTCATTGGAAACCATATAACCTACTTTCCATGCAGAAAATATTTTTTATTTTTTTTTCCTAAAAAAATTAAGGGAAAACATATTGACTCGAGTTTAAGCCTAGGATGAGAATGCAGCAGCTACTGCAAGTGGAAAAGAGGATCAACAAGTGTTAAAAAGTCATGTCTCCTCCTCGTCCTGTTCCGTGATAGGTGGAACATTCAGTTTCCCAGCAGACACCATGTTCAGCCTATCACGGACATCCTCTCGTGTCTGCTGGGAAACTGAATGTTCCGCCTATCACGGAACAGGACGAGGAGGCGGCGCGACTTTTTGACACTTGACGCCCGCTGTCTGAATATGCATGTCACAGACGCCGTTATATAGACTCGACTATACATATATACACACACACACACACACACACACACACACACACACATATATATATATATATATATACATACACATATACATACATACACACACACACACACACACACTTTTATGCATTCTCTTCATTAAAGTGAAAAAAACTTTACATGCAGCACCCCTCGCAATACTTATCTGAGCCCGATCTTGAAAAAGACCTGTGCCTGAGAGCAACAGCACTGCCCTCTTGCTCTCCCTCTTCACTAGACTCAGTGAGAGCAGTGAGTGCCATTGGCTCCTGCTGCTGTCAATCAAATCCAGTGACGAGGGAGGTGGGGCAAAGCCACAGTGCAGCCCAGGATTGAGTCTGCGTGAAAACCACTTGCTATGGGGGGGGGGGGGGGGGTAGCCAGGCGCACTAGCGGGGGACCCAAGAAGAGAAAGACTGGGGCTGCTCTGTGCAAAACCATTGCAAGCATGTTTTTTTTGTTTAACAACAAAGGGGGTACTTTAGTCACTTTGCGGATCTTGCATGAAAAAGTCCACTTACAATGCAACAACCCACCCAAAAAAAATATTACACCCCAGGTTCCAGCAGCTTTCTGAATCACTGAGGGTTCTCACAGGATCCTTGAAAATCTGAGGACCCCAAATTCTGCAGGGCCCATTTAGATCTATGCATGTGCATTAAGGTGTGTTTTTAGAATGTAAGGGAGGGGCATTGTCATGTACCAATGTGCATTTCCATTGTGTGCCAACATGAATAACCCAGCACTGGCGTGCGTTTCCAATGTGAAAGCGTTTTTGAATTTAGGATTATGCCTGCGACCAAGGCATGTTAAAGCGGAGGTTCACCCTCAAACTGAACTTTCTATCTATCATTTCTGCAGCCTTAATAAATGCCTGTAGCGTTGTCATTTTCTTCAAGATCTGTACCCTTACCTGTATTCAGCATGACTTTCGGGTCTTCTTCCCTGCGGGAAGTGGGCGTGTTGCTCCCCCCGACGACTCTAGGCGTAATGGGAGCTGTGCGCAAGGTCTCCTGGGAGTGACGTCACCCATTGCCATGGAAATGATTGTAATCATGAAGTGTTGAGGGCGAGGCTCAGGCTCCTCACCGTCAACACAGCGCATGCGCGAGATCCTGAGGTGCATGATGGGGGCATCGCATCACAGAATCCAGGAAGTGTTTGCTTGTGGGCTTCACAATGCCCACAAGCAAGATGGAAAAGCCCTGGACTAATTTTTATAAGTTATTCTTTTTGACGAAAAGGAAACCGACGGACGTACGAGCGGCAAGCGAGTAGTACCGTGCTAGCTATATTACAAAGCATTGCAGATCTTAAAAAAAAAAAAAAGGCATAACCCGCAGAACCTCCCCTTTAAAGTAACTCTAGGCATTTTGTTGGGTGCATGCAAAATAACCCAGCAGGGGTAAACCTTTTCTATCCAAAACAAAAATCTTTTGGCGATACATACTTTGACTTCTATTGGCCTCCCAGTGCACTAAAATGCAGGACAAACTAGACAGATCTGTCAAAATGTCCTGCACTGCAGCGTATAGATGGGGTCAGGAGCCATTTTTACCAAGGGAAACATGGACATGTGTTTGAGCACACTATAATGCGTGCGTTAAAGCAATGGTCATCAACCCTGTCCTCAGGGCCCACCAACAGCCAGATTTTATGCATTGCCTTGGGGAGATGCACACTAGAACACTGCAATCACCGAGCTGCAAATGATATTACCTGTGATGTATTTTAGTTATCTTGCAAACCTGGCCTGTTAGTGGGCCCTGAGGACAGGGTTGATGACCACTGCGTTAGGGCCTTGTTCAGACGGGCGCCGGCGCCCATACTTCATGCAGGCTGCCTTTGTTTTGTGTTTAGCAGATATTCCACTTCTATAGGCTGTCTGCACACAGCCTGGGGTGGATACTGCTGCCAAAACAAAAGACAGCTAGCACACAGTACGGTGCCAGCACCCATCTTAACGAGGTCCATAACACAACAGTCTAAGGCTGGGTTCACACTACTACACTACTTTCATCCTACTTTGCTCTGCTACATTGGTCCTACATTGGTCCTACATCCATCCTACTTTCATGAACAGGATACTACTTTGGTCTGACTTCAATGATATTCAATGGGCCTGAAGTAGGATCAATGTAGGACCAAAAGTAGTACAGGGAGCATTTTCAAAGTCGGACCGACTTGTGTAGGACGCTACAAGACGCTCTCATAGGGAAACATTGAACACAGAGCAAAGTAGGATGAAAGTAGTGTAGTAGTGTGAAACCAGCCTAAATGGGCCCACAATAAAAGGCTCCATCACTGTGCAGTAGCACGTTGTGGATTTAGGATCCTTAGCTTTCTCATAATCCCACAGAAGGCCCAGTTATGTAACCTTTGCCCAGGTAACTGGGCAGAAAAATCAGAAGTCTAAGGCCAGTATTTTTTTGATTTTCCCTTCTAATATTTTATCTTTATATGGATTTCAGGTAGCACAATTTACAATGGGTACACTTTTTTTCACTCAACCAGTGGGTTGTATGAAAAAAACTGGTGGAATCCTGCAAGAAGTGATGTAGCAATCTCCCCAACTGAGACTATGGGACTGATGCACCAAGCCCTGGTTCACACTGGTGCGTTTGGACATGTGATTTGATCAGTGGCATTTGCCAGCAATGGCACCGTCCTAAATCGGTGCGACGCTCCATCGATTTAAAAAAGTCGTTTCTGTACTACTTTTTACGATTTACATGGATATCTGTGCAGAAACCTGTACAGAGGTCTCTGAAATCATGGCCAAAAATGGGACCGACAAGCGGGAGTGAAAGAGTGCGAGTTCAGCTGAACTCGCACGGCTTCATTGGCGCAGCCCAGTGTGAACCTGGGCTAAAATTGGAGAGTGCTAAATCTGGTGCAGATGTGCATGGTAGCCAATCAGCTTCTAACTTCAGCTTGTTCAATTAATTATTTTTTTGTTCCCTGTCAAAACAGAAGCTGATTTGTTTCTATGCAGAGTTGTACCAGATTGTGCACACTCCAGGTTTAGCAAATCAACCCCTATGTATTCTGATGGAGAGCGACTGTCGCCCACCAGAACACTGATCAGCTCCATTGGCTGAATTGTCTATGGAACACCACACTAGCGCTGCACAATTAATCATTAAAAAAAAAAAAAAATTGTGATCTCAACCCCCCTGACGTGACGATCTTCAATAAACATTATTTCATATAACAAGTGGAGAGACTGCTCACTCAGTTATCAAAAGAAAAGATCCGGCCAGTCTGCAAAGTTCTTAAAGAGGAAAAAAAATAAAATTTGCCTAAAATTAATGTCTGCAAGGTAGACAGATAGAATAGTGTAATGATTCTGTTAAAAAAACGAGTAAAATACCTATTAAATTCCTTCATCTATATCACCTCCGGCGTTCTAGTTTCTGTTCTCTCATTCACTTCCTGGTTTGTGGCGCTCGTTCATGTAAGAACTACATTTCCCAGTATGCATTGCGGCACACCCAGTAATTCACACCTCCTTGAAGTCTCTAACACGTAGAGAGCGTCCTGCCGCACAGATGTAGTTCCTAGGAGGGGGCGAGCACGTTACTGACCACTGCAGTAAAGCCTCCCTTCACGGTGGTTAGTAAAATCAGACAAGCAGGAAGTGAACAGAACAGAGAAGAAATAGAGCAACTTCTGAGCAAAAACAAACAATGAGGAAGTGAAAAGAGGAATGTCTGCAGGTAAAGGATGCTTATGAAAAAATGTTTTCCTTTACAACCCCTTTAACAGGAAACATTGTAACTAATGCTTCCTTCTTATATCAAAGGGATAAACGAACGTGCGTACGTACGTGTTTAGAATTTTTTTTAAATATCGGGCAATCTACCAAGTTTGTAACAACATGAAACATTGACAAAACACTCCAACATTAGGAGCCAATGTCGCATGACATATGAAAATCAATGTTTCCCTATGAGAGCCGTCTTAACTGGTCCGAATTTGAAAATACTCCCTGTACTACTTTGATCCTACTTCAGCCCATTGAAGTCGGATTAAAGTAGGATCCTTGTCCTTACCATCCGAATTGTAGCATCGGACATTGTGATTACAGCAGCAGTAAATGGAATTTACCTCAAACTGGGATTGTTTTGATTGGTCAAAGGACAATTCAGACTATTACAAAGTCAGATCAATGCAGGAAGTTTAACCACTTAGCCTGGGTTCACACTGATACGACAAACGCTCCGACATTGGGAGCTCATGTCGCACGACGTGTGAAAATCAATGTTTCCCTATGAGAGCCATCTTAACTGGTCCGACACAAGTCGGTCGGACTTTAAAAAATGCTCCCTGTACTACTTTGGTACGACATTGATCCTACTTCAGCCCATTGAAGTCGGACCAAAGTAGGAGCCTTGTCCTTACCATCCGACTTTTGACATCCGACATGGTGATTACAGCAGCAGTAAAAGGTATTTATCTCACAGTGGGATTGTTGTGATTGGTCAAAGAACAAGTCAGACTATCAAAGTCGAATCAAAGTAGTATCCTGTTCATGAAAGTCGGATGGATGTCAGACCAATGTAGGATCAATGTAGGAATGATGTTGCAGAGCAAAGAAGGATGAAAGTCGTATCACTGTCGTGTAGTAGTGTGAAACCAGCCTGAAAATCCAAATCTTTTTCTGACACTTGTTTAACCACTTGACCACCGCCCCGTGTCAAAAAGACGTCCTGTTTTTAAAGTTGAATATCTCGATAACGGCAGCAGCTGCTGCCACAACCGAGATATTCATCTTTTCAGGGGGCGGTGGTGTACACGATAACGGCGGTCTCCGCGGCGGATTCGCCGCTATCGGTGGCGGGAGAGGGGGGCCCCCCCCCCTCCTGCACCCTCCGCCGCTTACCGGAGCCATCGGTAGCGGCGGAGGGGATCGGATGTGTCCGGCAGCTGAGCGGGGACGGGACTGAAGGAGAAATCTCCTTCACCCATCCTCATAGCTCTGCTGGGCGGAAGTGACGTCAAAACGTCAGTCCCGCCCAGCCTCTTAAAGAAACGTTTTTTTTTTTGCCATTTGAAAAAAATGACATTTTTTTTTTTTTTTGCATTTAAGTCTAAATATGAGATCTGAGGTCTTTTTGACCCCAGATCTCATATTTAAGAGGGCCTGTCATGCTTTTTTCTATTACAAGGGATGTTTACATTCCTTGTAATAGGAATAAAAGTGATCAATTTTTTATTTCAGTGTAAAAAAATAAAACGAAATAAAAATAAATAAGAAAACAAAAAAAAATTTTTTTAAAGCGCCCCATCCCGACGAGCTCGCGCACAGAAGCGAACGCATACGCGAGTAGCGCCCGCATATGAAAACGGTATTCAAACCACACAAGTGAGGTATCACCGCGATCGTTAGAGCGAGAGCAATAATTCTAGCCCTAGACCTACTCTGCAACTCAAAAAATGCAACCTTTAGAATTTTTTAAACGTTGCATTGGCCCCAGCTGGAATTTCGGATCCTGGCCAGCTGTCGGAGTTGCTGTTTGGCCCGCGATCGGCTCCATACTCCTCAGGCCCGCCGCCATCTTGCGGCCTACGGACCTCCCTGCATCCTCCGGGCTGGATTACCGCAATCCGCGGGACGAGCGGTGAGCCATCCGAGTCCGCCTGGGAAGCACTGTTTCCCCGCGCCCACCGCCATCTTGCGGCCTGCCGCCCTTGCTGCAGCCTCCGTGCTCAATTGCCGTGATCGGCGGGACAACGGGGGAAACATCCACGTCTGCCTTGGGCACTGTCTGTGGAGGGGGTGATCTGGGGGTGTGCTGGGATGGCCTGGGGATCTCGGAGGGCTGATTCCCTGCACCCGCGGCCTGCCACCATTTTGCATCCTGCGGCCCCAGCTGCATCCTCCGGGCACTGTGCATCAGCCATCCCTTCCCCCCACCTGTGAGCCAGCGTCCTTGGGAGAGATTAACACCAGGGAGGCAAGGGCCCTGCAACTCCAAGTGAAAGCGCTTCAAGAGCGAGCAATAGACACCGAGAACCACCTCAGACGGAACATCCGCATCCTCGGATTGACTGAGAGAGCTGAGGGTTCTAGACCCGCTGAGTTCACTGAACGGTTACTGACCACTCTGTTCGACCTGAGTGAAATGCAGTCCACTTTCGTAATGGAGAGAGCCCACAGGGTTCCGGCGCTCCCTCCGAGACCTGGGCTCCCTCCACGCCCCTTCCTACGGTTGCTGAATTACCGCGACCGGGATCGCATTCTGGCTGTGGCACACACCATGCCTGAAATTAAATATGAGAATACAAGACTGTTCTTTTTCCCAGATTTCTCTCAGGCGGTGCAGCAGCGTCGCAAGTCCTTTACTGAAGTGCCGGCTTCGGCAGAAGGGAATACGCTTTGGCCTTTTGTATCCCAGCAGGTTGAGGATCACTGATGGCGACAGCACACATTTCTTTGACACCCCGGAGGCTGCGGCGGCATGGCTGGACACCCGCTGACTACACCAGGCCGAGAACCCATGACCGATTACTTCCAACAGGGAGCAGAGGAGTATCACTTTCCTTCTCAAAAGACTTGTCTCTTGTTTCCTGATGACTCCAAGTACTACCCATTTTCTGTCCCCAGTCCTTGTCTCCCTGCAGAACTCCACCTTTATCCCAATTTTATGTCTGATCATTTTCGCTGGCTAGACTGCCGTTTACTCCTGCCTGAGGAGCTCCAATAGCGACTACTGAACTGCCCCACCCTTGAACCGAGGTGCCCCCGGTTGTCCCTTGTTTGCCCCTCCTCACTTTGGATCCCCCATCCAAGACCGTGACGGACTTCCCCGGGAGTCCTTCATTCACCTCCAGCCCTAGGGGCCAGCTTCTAGCGGTCCCAGTGACCTAAGGATTTTATTCTATTTTTTTTTATGGGACGAAAAACTGCATCAGTTTTTATGGTTCTTTGGCTTATTTTTTTTGGCCTCTGAGCTAGGTTTGTATGATGTCTGGGTAGGGTGTTATTTGTTTTGGGGAGAGGGATTTCTCTTTCTAGAAGATCTCGATAAGTACTGTACTGCTCAAATGCTTTATTGGTCTTTGACCCTACTGACTATATATGCTATGTTGGGTTTTCTTACATGTATTGGCTTGCTGGGCTCATCCTGCTCCCGTTTCCCCCTGGTGTTCCATGATGGCTCCCTCAGATGTTGAGCTACTGACCATTTTGTCGTGGAACGTCAGGGGGCTTAACTCCAAATATAAAAGATCACTGATGTTCCAATATTTGAAACTGCATAATCCTCACATAGTGCTGCTGCAGGAGACGCACTTAACTGGTAGCAAGGTTCTGCCTCTGAAAAAACCTTGGGTGCAAAAGGCGCTTCATGCGACCCATTCTTCGTATTCAAGAGGGGTGTCTATACTGATTACCAAACATGTACCATGTGTAATTCATGATGTTCATCTGGACCCCCAGGGGAAATTTGTTATGGTGGTGTTGAGTATTTATAATAAGAAATATGTTATTGTGAATGTCTATCTGCCTCCCCCGAGCCAGATACAGATTCTGTACACGCTCTATGAGAGTCTGGCTCCGCATTGCCCAGCACGGGTTCTGTTCATGGGAGACTTCAATGCTACACTGTCCCGTGACCTGGACAGGCCTTCCCCCCAATCTACTTTTAACACTGATCTCGGGGCATGGGCTCAGGCAGCGGAGTTTCAGGAGGCATGGAGGTGGTTTCACCCCCATGATAGAACGTATTCATGTTTTTCAGCTACATTTAAAACCTCCTCCCGCATTGATCTAGCGTTTGCCAATGCCGCCATGCTGGCCAGCATTTAAGAGGAGGGTTACCTCCACTCTGACCACCACCCAATTAAATTAACCATTAGGACCACCAGGTCGCGGAACAATGCCCTTTGGAGGTTACAACCCCATTGGGTTAATAACGAGGCAGTTCATGACAGTTTTTTTGCCCTTGCGGGACTATTGGGCACACAATGCGGGGGTCGGCATCCCTGGAGATGACGAGGGATGCCTCCAAGGCTCAGAGCAGGTGCCAATATATCTCGGCTGTGGCAGCGGTGAAGGCGGAGCTGGGAGACAAGGTCTCTGACCTGCAGCGTAAGGTTGATGAGGCTTTGAATCGGTATTCAGCCTCGGCAACAGTCCCCAACTTCGAACACCTTTTATCGCTTAGGCGAGAACTACATCTCCATGTGTCAGACACCACTAGGCTTGGCATACAACATAGCAGACAGGAATACTTTGAGCATGGAGACAAGAATAGCAAATTATTAGCGATGCTAGCACAGCAAGACAGGCCCTCAGCGGTCATATCAGAAATCCTTACGGCAGATGGCGTTTCAGTCACCTCTTAGGAGGATATTCTGTCGGCATTTACCATGTATTATACCTCCCTGAATAATTCCTCACTCCCGGTAGGTTTTGACTCCGCTCCTATGGTGTATGTTGGACACGCTGGCACTGGGGTGGCTCTCTGACACGAAGAGGAAACTTCTCGTCTCGGAGATCAATCTGGAGGAAGTCACACTGGCCATTAAGTCTTTCACAGCAGGTAAAACCCCAGGGCCTGGATGGCCTGCCCATGGAGTATTATAGGGCCCACACAGAACTACTCGCCCCTAAACTAGCTCTGATGTTCCAGGTCTGTCTACAACAAGGCTCCTTACCACCCTCTATGAGAGAAGCCCATGTTGTTCTCATTCCAAAGCCTAATAAAGACCCTAAGCTTTGCGCCTCCTACAGGCCAATCGCGCTTAATTGCGATCTCAAAATCATAACCAAGTTACTGGCCACTAGACTTAATAAAGTAATAAAATCCTTGATTGACCCTGACCAAACGGGCTTTATGCCCGGTAGGTCCACAGACATTAATATACGTAGACTATTCTCTAACATACATGCCCCCCATACTAACCAGGGTACTAGGACCATTATGGATATGGAGAAGGCGTATCTGTGGGAGGTGCTTAGACTAATGGGATTCCTGCTGGAATTTATAGCTTGGATGCGCACACTCTATACTGATCCCACAGCATGCATCAAGCTGCATGGCTCCCTATCTCCTCCGTTCTCCCTGCGGAGGGGCACCAGACAGGGATGCCTTCTCTCCCCAGCTCGCTTTGCCCTGGCCATGGAGCCCATTGACGAGGCCCTCAGAAGCTCGGCCGAGGTCCATGGTCTTAGGGTGGGCTGGCTGGAGGAGAGAGTGGCTCTCTATGCAGATGATCTGCTGCTCTTTTTGAATGACGCTGGTGACTCTCTGCGGGGTGCACTGGATATCATGGACGCCTTCGCGGGGTTGAGGGTAAACTGGCACAAGTCTCAGTTGTTCCCAGTGGATGTAGGGGCCAGGTCCTCCTCACCCTCCTCTCTCCCACTTCAGTCGGTTGAATAGTTCACTTATTTAGGTGTAGTTGTTTCAAGAGAGAATGGGGACTTTGTGCGGCTCAATCTTGACCCTGTCTTGGTAGGTATTAAAAACAAATTTAATACTATGCGTCACGAGTTGCCGAAAGAAGCCGAACGTCTGTGCGCAGGCGCCGTATAGAGCCGCACCGACGTTCGGCTTCTTTCGGCAACTCGTGATGCGCTGTATGCGACGGTCGGAAGCCTGTCAATCAGATAGGAATGTCCAGTCCCGCAGAAGAATACCCAGAAGCGGCGGTAAAATACGTTATGTACGGGGGGAAAAAAACAGCCGATTGTCATTAGGACAACTCGGCTGAATGTAATGTTAAAAATGTATTTTTGGGTGAACCCCCGCTTTAAGATGTGTGTTGTGCCCTGTTGCGGCATGTTGTCACAACAGAGGTACTGCCCCTGCATGGGCAAATGTTCGGCCCCTGCGTGGGCTAGTTTCGTATGCCAATATAAACTTCAATAAAAAAAGATTTTGCAAAAATATATATATATATATATATATATATATATATATATATATATATATATATATATATAAAATCGCGAGTGCAGTGATGATTACAGAGCCGTAAAACAAAATCGCGCTGCGTATACCTGTGCGAGTCACATGCAGTTTTGTGTTCTGAAATCACACCGCACCAAAAGTAGTGCATGCATTACTTTTGGAAATGCACTGCAACCAAATCACATTTGTACCAGGAGATCTGGTGCGGGCAAACACACTAAGTTGGTGTACTGCTTTTGGGGTGTTAACTTTGAACTGACAACCGCTGCAGTGGAATCCGGAACGGAACATGGGTTTGCCACATGGTATTCTAGTGCGAACAGGCCCTTGCCAGTGCGCCCCCTTTTCTTTTATCTCCTTAGTACAGTAATTTATGCCCACATGCATGTTTAGGTGTGTACACGGGACGTTTTTATAACTGCTCCTAAATGATTAAACTTGACAGACAGTAACCCACGTTTAAAACATCAGTTTTGCCGCGTTTAGTCGTGCTTGGCATCTGAAACGTGGAAATCTGCGTCTGAACCCATTTTTTTTGCTTTCAAAGAAACGCTGTTAAAAGCAACAGCCTAAAATCCACAATAAACGAGACTGTGTACATGGTCACATAGGATAACATTGAATGAGTTCAGGAGCAGTTGAAAAAAGCATCCAACTGCCTCTGAACGTACGTTTAGCAGCTCCCTGTGTACATGGGGTCTAATTTTTTTATTTTTACACACATATGCCTGTTTATGCAAAGTCATTTTACTCAGATACAAAAGTCCTGAGTAACATCGGTAAATTACATCTGTGTGTGTGTGTGTGTGTAACTGGTCAAATCCTTTTTTTATTTTTTAGTTAATAAAGCGCTAATGACTATTTTACACATAACTGGTTGTAGGATTCAGAGATAAATCGCACTGACATCCTCAGCACCTGTCAAACAAAAGAAAAAAAATCTACATCTGCCATGTTTTAAATGGATCCAACAAGTGTGAAACAAAAACATTTAAGACACAGAAGGCACCAGTCACCTCCACATCACAGACACCCATTGACTATTCAGATGACACCAGGTAAGGAGGGGAGGCAGTGAAGGAATGCTCTGCATGGAGAAGACTGAGCCCCCAGGCTGTGTCATTGTACAGAAGGATGGAGTGACACAACACAATCACTGACATGTGCTGGGAGGATGGCTCTATAGGGAATGAATGACCCCCCCCCAGCAAGAAAACAAACACTGGTTGCCACCAGGACACCATCAGGTCAGACAGTGAAGGGGAATAGAAGGCTCTGTATAGACCCTCCCCCTCCTCTCCTATGAATGGAGGCACAAAACGTGGCAGCTTCTACTCAAACACGCTCTTGTCTCCATCTTCACATGGGGGATGGATCTGGGAGGGCACAGCTCACAGCCCCCATCACAACACCATACACACACCGCTGCTGTGTATTCCCTGTCAGCTGACATCCATGTGATACCCGACACACATGTGCCATCAGTGTGCCCAACTATACCATCCCTTACTACTAAAAATCACCCCAACTATACCATCTCTTACTCCTAAAAATCACCCCAACTATACCATCTCTTACCACCCAAACTATACCATCTCTTACCACCCAAACTATACCATCTCTTACCACTAAATCACCCCAACTATGCCACTCTTACCACCCCAACTATGCCACTCTTACCACTAAAATCACCCCAACTTTGCCCATCTCTTACTACTAAATCACCCCAACTTTGCCCATTTCTTACTACTAAATCACCCCAACTTTGCCCATCTCTTACTACCAAATCACCCCAACTTTGCCCATCTCTTACTACCAAATCACCCCAACTTTGCCCATCTCTTACTACCAAATCACCCCAACTTTGCCCATCTCTTACTACCAAATCACCCCAACTTTGCCCATCTCTTACTACCAAATCACCCCAACTTTGCCCATCTCTTACTACTAAAATCACCCCAACTTTGCCCATCTCTTACTATCAAATCACCCCAACTTTGCCCATCTCTTACTAGTAGCCACACTCCTTACCCCAGATCACCCCAACTAAAAGAATCCTTAGCACCGATCAGCCACATTTCTAGCCCCCTGTACTTAGGATGACTCCATCCCCTGTACCTGCAGTAGACGAGGCAGTCCATGTGGTTGATCTCGTTGTCTGATCGGTATCGGCGGTAGTCCTCCCAGAGGTCCTTGATGGCGGTGACGGCCAGGATGAAGAGGACAGGGGCCAGGGCCAGCTCTGGTTTGAAGGCATTGACGGCAGGCACAAAGTTGAGCAGGGCGATGAAGACGAAGTACACATTGGCCAGACGATGGAATTGCTCGAAGAGGTTCTTAGGAAGGAAGGAGAGCGCCGTGTACTTGGTGGTCTTGATGGAGTTGGCGGCGTAGTGTCGGTTGGGGTTGTCATGGGCCGCCTTCCCGGAGGAGTCATAGAGAAGATTGGAGCGGACACTCCTCACTTTATTCTCCTTAGGACCTTTCCTTCTCTTCTTCTTTCTTCTCCTCACTCCCCGGTCCTCCTCGTCTCTGGGGTCTCCCCCGTCCTCCGCCGCCGCCGCCATCCCTCTCCCCAGCCTAGTGCGAGCTCCTTCGGCTCCCGGACATATCCCCGTACACTATGAGAGAAGTCAGCCCTCAGGAACCAGGACGAGCACTCCTCTCATCTTCTGTACGGCACTCTTCTCCTCACAGGTACACGGGCTTCCCGCTTCTCAACTTTCCTTTCCAAACTTTATGAGTGATAGAAAAGAGCGCACAATCCCCGCCCCTCAACTGGATGAAAGTAAATAAACTCCGCCCCTCTGCTGGGTGAGAGCAGAAAAGCCCGTCTTCTCTCCTATGTTGCCCCGCCTCCTTTCCCCGGTGAACGCGACTAGCTCCGCCTCTTCTCCGGTGAAGCTCCGCCCGTCGCTCTGTGTGAGCCCCTCGTAGTTTCCGCTGCTGAGATGTAAGGGGGAGGAGGAGGGAAAGGGGGGCGGTTCCAGTGCGCTGGGATGTGTGAAGAAGCCCCCGGATAGGAGGAGGATGTCAGCAGGACAAACAAAGCTGTGCCACGCTTTGTGTGTCTGGACGAGTCTGGGCACCAGAGCTACACTTTCCAATAAGGGTCACCAAGGACAGAATACAGGCAAACAACTATTACAATTGCCACACTGTCATTAGACAAGGTACCTGGGTTGCTCAAGTTTGTAAAACCTTGCTTTGCAGGACAAGCAACATTTTTTAAATACATTTTGACTTGATATACAAGTAGCCATCATGTCACAGCTGAGAATAAAAGAGAAAAGAGGCTCCGCTAAGGCCCCTTTCGCACTGCAGCGACTTGAAAGTCGCACAAATTTACGGCCGTGATTTCCCTTGGCCCTTGGGCTTTCACACTGGAGTAAGAGGAGAGGCGCTTTGCACGCGCTATTTTAGGACGCTATATAAAGTGCCTCAGTGTGAAAGGGGTCTTAGGGACTTTTATTGGTAATGGTAGCGATCAGCGTTTTTTAGTGGGATTGCGGCAGACGAATCTGACCCCAAGTGACACTTTTTGGGGACCAGTGACATTATCGCATTGATCAGTGTTATAAAAATGTACTGATCAATGTAAAAATTACACTGGCAGGAATTGAGTTAACACTAGGGGGCGATCAAGGGGTTAAGTGTGTTCTAACTTTAGGGGGGATGGGCTGGCAGGGACATGACAGAGATCAGGGGAGGGCTGGCAGCCTTAGGCCTGGGGGGCAAGTCCAGCCAAGTGACCCATAGAGCGTGGAACAGTCTAAGATTTTTCATGATCACAAGAGTCCGCACAGAGGCCCCCCTTACATCAAAGTCCGCATAGAGGCCCCCCTTACATCAGAGTCCGCACAGAGGCCCCCCTTACATCAGAGTCCGCACAGAGGCCCCCCTTACATCAAAGTCCGCACAGAGGCCCCCCTTACATCAGAGTCCGCACAGTGGCCCCCCTTACATCAGAGTCCGCACAGTGGCCCCCCTTACATCAGAGTCCGCACAGAGGCCCCCCCTTAAATCAGAGTCCGCACAGAGGCTCCCCTTACATCAGAGTCCGCACAGAGGTCCCCCTTACATCAGAGTCCGCACAGTGGCCCCCCTTACATCAGAGTCCGCACAGTGGCCCCCCTTACATCAGAGTCCGCACAGTGTCCCCCCTTACATCAGAGTCCGCACAGAGGCCCCCCTTACATCAGAGTCCGCAGAGAGGCCCCCCCTTACATCAGAGTCCGCACAGAGGCCTCCCTTACATCAGAGTCCACACAGAGGCCCCCCTTACATCAGAGTCCACCAGTAGGAGGTGAGTAGCGGCCGTGAACTGTGTTAACAGAGCTCCAGCAGGCATATTCCTGCTCTGCAAAAACATCATTTGGTAGTGGCGGCCGGAGGCAGTGCATAGTGTCACCAGCCCGGGGGGAGATTTCCACCCTACCCCCCCTGCCAGCCCTCCCCTGACAGACATCACTGTTCCCGATAACCTTGAACAGAAGATCTCTGACATGTCCTCTGGCAGAATGGAGAATTGCCTTGTTTACACTGGCAATTTCCTGTTCTGACTCTGCACACCACGATCGCGGGTCGCCGGCAAACATTGAGTCCACCAGATCCACAAGCACGCTCCCGCAGAGGCCCCCTTACATCAGAGTCCGCACAGAGGCCCCCCTTACATCAGAGTCCGCACAGAGGCCCCCCTTACATCAAAGTCCGCACAGAGGCCCCCCTTACATCAGAGTCCGCACAGTGCCCCCCCTTACATCAGAGTCCGCACAGTGGCCCCCCTTACATCAGAGTCCGCACAGAGGCCCCCCTTAAATCAGAGTCCGCACAGAGGCTCCCCTTACATCAGAGTCCGCACAGAGGTCCCCCTTACATCAGAGTCCGCACAGAGGTCCCCCTTACATCAGAGTCCGCACAGTGGCCCCCCTTACATCAGAGTCCGCACAGTGGCCTCCCTTACATCAGAGTCCGCACAGTGCCCCCCCTTACATCAGAGTCCGCACAGAGGCCCCCCTTACATCAGAGTCCGCACAGAGGCCCCCCCTTACATCAGAGTCCGCACAGAGGCCTCCCTTACATCAGAGTCCACACAGAGGCCCCCCTTACATCAGAGTCCACCAGTAGGAGGTGAGCAGCGGCCGTGAACTGTGTTAACAGAGCTCCAGCAGGCATATTCCTGCTCTGCAAAAACATCATTTGGTAGTGGCGGCCGGAGGCTGTGCATAGTGTCACCAGCCCGGGGGGAGATTTCCACCCTACCCCCCCTGCCAGCCCTCCCCTGACAGACATCACTGTTCCCGATAACCTTGAACAGAAGATCTCTGACATGTCCTCTGGCAGAATGGAGAATTGCCTTGTTTACACTGGCAATTTCCTGTTCTGACTCTGCACACCACGATCGCGGGTCGCCGGCAAACATTGAGTCCACCAGATCCACAAGCACGCTCCCGCTGTGCGCGCCCGCTATCTCCTGTGCAAACACCGACGTACGCCTACGGTGGTTTGTATAGGAGAGCCGACCTGCCACAGTATAATGACGGTGGCTGGTCGGCACAACATTTAGCAGCTCACATGGTTGATAAATAAAAGAGGCACATCTAAGTATGCAGGGATCTGGGGTAAAGATGTCCTCCGCACCGCCATTTACGCCATCCCTTCCACGCTGCACTCCACGAATGGTTCAAGCCTCGCTTTCAGATCGCTCTACTGCAGGGTAGTGTTCCCGGTTTTGCTTGCAGACTGACAGCGGGGAGAACCGTCGGTGAGGAGGACGGTCTATGTGGACAGCTTTACACCGGATGCCTGCATACATAGACATACCTCTTTTAATCATCAATGGGTATGCCCAATAGGCTGTTTTTTATTTTAATCTTTCAAAATAAATGAAGATAACATAATAATAATGATGACCTTGGACTGGAGGCTTGCTGCACTCTGTATATTCTGTGTACACAGATCTCCATTCTCTAATTATACTGGGCAGGTCAGTCATTGCTGGGATGACATCCACCATGATCATGTAGGAATAACATTCCATAGAAGATCATCTTCTTGAGAATGAGGATGTAGATCATCAGGAAATCAGTCATCATCCTGGAGGTGTGTGCTCTCTGACATTCCCATAGTGTATACTTCTAGACATCTGTGCTCTGCAAAAACAATCACAAAAAAACACAAACTGTTCATACTATTGCAACTTGAGTCACATTGACTATGAAAATCACATAATATTCAATGGTGCCCATTCACATCAATGCAAGTCAGATTTTGGAAAAAGTTCCTGTGCTATTTTTTTGCGATTTATACACTATATTACCAAAAGTATTGTGCCGCCTGCCTTTACATGCACATGAACTTTAATGGAATCCCAGTCTTAGTCTGTAGGAATCAATACTGAGTTGGCCCATCCTCTGCAGCTATAACAGCTTCATCTCTTCTGGGAAGACTGTCCACGAGGTTCGGGAGTGTGTATGGGAATGTTTGACCATTCTTCCAGAAGTGCATTTGTAAGGTCAGGCACTGATGTGGATGAGAAGGCCTGGCTCGCCTTCTCCGCTCTAGTACATCCCATTGAGTGGGGTATGAAGACATCTGGGTAAAGTGGAGTAGCCTGTCGATAGCGTGGAGCAGCCTCTAGCAGTGAGGGAACTCCTTCTGCCAACGTCTGTCTCCCAGAGTGAAAAAACGCTGCAGAGGTTCCCTTTCTGTACAGAGGTACGGAGGTTCAAGAGTTAAATGCAAGTATGAAGCCCATGTAAGGTGCTCGACAGGGCCCACTCCGCTACTAGGGATTAGTGGTGGAATATGCTGGACAGGTGGATGTGGACATTGACCTCAGTGTGTCCCTCCTAAATGCAGCATACAGAGGTGTACATTGTAAGAGAGAACCAAGAGTTAACTGGAGAACAGTTGCAGTGTCAGTGTACATGGTGTCCGTTCATCTCTTATGCCGCGTACACACGATCATTTTTCGGCATGAAAAAAAAAGAAGTTTTTAAAAAATGTCATTTAAAATGATCGTGTGTGGGCTTCACATCATTTTCCGGGTTCTGAAAAACGACAATTTTTTTTTCCAAACATGCTGCATTTTTTAACGACGTTTTAAACAATGTCGTTTTTCGGGTTGTAAAAAATGATCGTGTGTGGGCTAAAACGACGTTAAAAACCTGCGCATGCTCAGAAGCAAGTTATGAGACGGGAGCTCTCGTTCTGGTAAAACTACCATTCGTAATGGAGTAAGCACATTCATCACGCTGTAACAGACAGAAAAGCGCAAATCGTCTTTTACTAACAGGAAATCAGCTAAAGCAGCCCCAAGGGTGTTGTCATCCGCATGGAACTTCCCCTTTATAGTGCTGTCGTACGTGTTGTATGTCACCGCGCTTTGCTAGAGCATTTTTTAAAAACGATGGTGTGTGGGCAACATCGTTTTAATGATGAATTTGGAAAACATTTTTTCTTTTTCTACATGCCGAAAAATGATCGTGTGTACGAGGCATAAGAATAGAGATCCTCCTTAACCACTTCCATACAGGGCTTTTATACACACCTCCATACCAGGCCTATTCTGGCACTTCTCTCCTACATGTACAAATCATAATTTTTTTGCTAGAAAATTATGCAGAACCCCCAAACATTATATATGTTTTTTTAGCAGACACCCTAGGGAATAAAAGGACGGTCATTGAAACGTTTTATCTTGCACGGTATTTGCGCAATCATTTTTCAAACGCCTTTTTTTGGGAAAAAAATTGTTTCATGAATTAAAAAAATAACAAAACAGTAAAGTTAGCCCAATTTTTTTGAAAGATATGAAAGATGATGTTACACCGAGTAAATAGATACCTAACATGTCACGCTTTAAAATTGCGCACACTCATGGAATGGCACCAAACTTCGGTACTTAAAAATCTCCATAGGCAAAGCTTTGAAAATGTTTACCAGTTTAGATTTACAGAGGAGATCTAGTGCTAGAATTGTTGCTGGCACTTTAACGCACGCGGCGATACCTCACATACAGTGATGAAAATAAGTATTTGAACACCCTGCTATTTTGCAAGTTCTCCCACTTTCAAATCATGGAGGGGTCTGAAATTGTTATCGTAGGTGCATGTCCACTGTGAGAGACATAATAAAAAAAAAAAATCCAGAAATCACAATGTATGATTTTTTTAACTATTTATTTGTATGATACAGCTGCAAATAAGTATTTGAACACCTGAGAAAATCAATGTTAATATTTGGTACAGTAGCCTTTGTTTGCAATTACAGAGGTCAAACGTTTCTTGTAGTTTTTCACCAGGTTTGCACACGCTGGAGGAGGGATTTTGGCCCACTCCTCCACACAGATCTTCTCTAGGTCAGTCAGGTTTCTGGGCTGTCGCTGAGAAACACGGAGTTTGAGCTCCCTCCAAAGATTCTCTATTGGGTTTAGGTCTGGAGACTGGCTAGGCCACGCCAGAACCTTGATATGCTTCTTACAGAGCCACTCCTTGGTTATCCTGGCTGTGTGCTTCGGGTCATTGTCATGTTGGAAGACCCAGCCTCGACCCATCTTCAAAGTTCTAACTGAGGGAAGGAGGTTGTTGCCCAAAATCTCGCAATACATGGCCCCCGGTTTTCCTCTTCTTAATACAGTGCAGTCGCCCTGTCCCATGTGCAGAAAAACACCCCCAAAGCATGATGCTACCACCCCCATGCTTCACAGTAGGGATGGTGTTCTTGGGATGGTACTCATCATTCTTCTTCCTCCAAACACGGTTAGTGGAATTATGACCAAAAAGTTATATTTTGGTCTCATCTGACCACATGACTTTCTCCCATGACTCCTCTGAATCATCCAAATGGTCATTGGCAAACTTAAGACGGGCCTTGACATGTGCTGGTTTAAGCAGGGGAACCTTCCGTGCCATGCATGATTTCAAACCATGACCTCTTAGTGTATTACCAACAGTAACCTTGGAAACGGTGGTCCCAGCTCTTTTCAGGTCATTGACCAGCTCTTCCCGTGTAGTCCTGGGCTGATTTCTCACCTTTCTTAGGATCATTGAGACCCCACGAGGTGAGATTTTGCATGGAGCCCCAGTCCGAGGGAGATTGACAGTCATGTTTAGCTTCTTCCATTTTCTAATGATTGCTCCAACAGTGGACCTTTTTTCACCAAGCTGCTTGGCAATTTCCCCGTAGCCCTTTCCAGCCTTGTGGAGGTGTACAATTTTGTCTCTAGTGTCTTTGGACAGCTCTTTGGTCTTGGCCATGTTAGTAGTTGGATTCTTACTGATTGTATGGGGTGGACAGGTGTCTTTATGCAGCTAATGACCTCAAACAGGTGCATCTAATTTAGGATAATAAATGGAGTGGAGGTGGACATTTTAAAGGCAGACTAACAGGTCTTTGAGGGTCAGAATTCTAGCTGATAGACAGGTGTTCAAATACTTATTTGCAGCTGTATCATACAAATAAATAGTTAAAAAATCATAAATTGTGATTTCTGGATTTTTTTTTTTTGATTATGTCTCTCACAGTGGACATGCACCTACGATGACAATTTCAGACCCCTCCATGATTTCCAAGTGGGAGAACTTGCAAAATAGCAGGGTGTTCAAATACTTATTTTCCTCACTGTATGTGGTTTAAACGGCGTTTACATATGTCGGCGGGACTTGCGTGTGTGTGTTCGCTTCTGCGCGCAAGCTACTGGGGACAGGGGCATTAAAAAAAAAAAATGATTTCTTTTTTTTTTTACATATTTATTTATTTTTTTACACTTTTTTTTTTTATTATCACTTTTATTCCTATTACAAGGAATGTAAACATCCCTTGTAATAGGAAAGTGTGTGACAGGTACTCTTTATGGAGAGATGCGGGGTCAATAAGACCCCACATCTCTCCTCCAGGCTGGAAAGCATGAAATCGGTGAAAAAAAATTCACAGATCTCATGATAACTGTTGCTTAGCAGCCGCAATTGCGGCTTTGTTTACTTACGGGGACCCGGGCGTGATGTCATCACATCGCGCCCGGGTCCTCCGACGGTCATAGAGATGACTGGTGACCATCTGGTCACCAGTCATCTCTATGCTTCCTGCCAGCGCCGGACGATTCGTTCTCCGGGCCCCCGATGGCACGGGAGAGCCCAGAGAAGCACCGGATGGCGGCGGGAGGGGGGGATGTCCCCTCCCACCGCCTGTAAGAACGATCTAGCAGCGCCGCTATGATCATTCTTACGTTGTGCAGAATCGCCGGCAGGAGAGAAGGATATCTGAATGATGCCTCTAGCTGCAGGCATCATTCAGATATCCCCCCACAAAGCCCAGGACGTCATATGACGTCCACCCGGATCGGTAGAGGTCCTTTGTGGACGTCATATGACAATGGGCTGGTATTGATGTGGTTAAGGTTGGTTATTCCCCCACAGCAGCCTAAACCTTGTCCCAGGGCATTGATGAAGATGGTACAAAGCAAAGGTACCCCATGTGTAGAAAAGTGACCCTGTGTAAAGTGCCTAGTGTAACTCAGAAAAACCCACCCCAGGGTAGGCCTTTCATGTTACTTTTGCTTGGCACCCAACAAAGAGGGAAACAGTGAGAACAAGACAAACAACAACTACCCTAATACCCTCTTGCTTACAGGTGTTTATATGATATCTGATGCTTAACTTGCAAATTTTAGCTGGCTAACGTTGGGGGCTCGTCTTTATGGTGGTGCACTTGTTACAGGCTCTTTAGAACTGCATGCAGTGAATTACTGTTTGGCTGCTAAGTAATGAGCAGTCTCATCTGGCAATTAAACTGCTGACAGTGAAGGGATAAGCACAGTTGATTTCAATCACCAATCCTGGTGCACAGCAAATCTTGTCTCTGTCGCCAATTGGTACACTGCGACTGCTGACATGAGGGAGGTGGGAGAGGAGAAGGAGCAAGCGCATTGAGCCCGCGCTGAACAACAGCAGGGAGAGGAAAGCAGGCAAGAAACTCTGCAGCCTGCTTTGCTCTCTACATGGCGGTAGTACATGCTCCTCCAGCAGCCAGCCAAGCACCCAGCTACATATACAACAGGTCGGGTTCAGCGGGCCGCCAAACATGACCTATTCAAGTGAATGGGACCAAATTGCAACTGCAAGCCAGACAATATTCATTTTTAAAATCTGTATTCAGCTGCAGAAAAAAAACAGGCTTTCAGGCAACAGCAGTATCACCTACTGAATGTCTGTCAGTTGCCGCTCTGCCACCCCTTGATCAATTTCCAGAGAGTGCCGCTCATGTAAACATGTCCGAAAAGGGATCAGATCTGCCTGTCATTTTTTTCAGGCGGACCTGATCGGACTTTCTATTCTCTTCTTTGGAGCGGAAATCCACTTTGCACTACAAGTGCACTTGGAAGTGCAGTCGCGTTAAATCTGAGGGTAGATCTGAAATGAGGGGAAGCTCTGCTGATTTTATCATCCAATCATGTGCAAGCTAAAATGCTGTGTTTTACTTTCTTTGCATGTCCCACTCGGATCTACAGCGACTGCACTTCCAAGTGCACTTTCAGTGCCTTTCGTAAATAACCACCATTAAGCACTTTGTTTAATATTGCACATGTTGTGTATTTCTTATTTTGTTTACTGTATCGTTTAAGGCACACTGCACTTTATTTTTACAGAAATGGGATGTAAATAATTGTGTGTGTGTATATATATATATATATATATATATATATATATATACACTCAGAGTCGGTTCACACTAGGGCGACACGACTTCCAGCGCGACTTTCAGAGGCGACTCCGACACGACTTGAACATGAACCACAGGGCGAACTGGGGCTATTTACAACACAACTTGATGTCGTCTCCAGGACAGGAGACTTTCCAGTGGCCAATAAAACAACAATCAGCTCTGGGAGAGGGAGGGGGAGGGAGGGGGGCAGGAGAGGTTTGCCTGAGAAATGTGTGTTATCTTCCTGGAAAGTAGCTTCAGTTAAGACAGTGATCCGACTTCTGAGGCGACTTCCATTGAAATCAATGGGTACAAATCGCCTACAAGTCGGATTGAAGTAGTACAGGAACCTTTTCTGAAGTCGGATCGCCTTGAGTCGTGTGTATTAACACCGCTCCCATTCACTTCCATTGTTTTTCTCAACAGCACGACTTGGGACGACTTGAGGCGACATGAAGTCGGATTGCAAGTCGCCCCAGTGTGAACCGGCTCTCATAGCGCTGTATTTGTATTTGCTCATTAGTGGGTCATTTATTGACAAGCTACAGCTGCTTGATAGGGTGTGCATGTAAATATTTATCTAAATATGAAATATGTATGCCAAATATGCTGCAGAAATCTCCCTTCACTGAGTCTGGCTGCAGCCATTTTAACTGTGGACAGCTGAAGTTGCTGCCTGTTCACTTCCTGGATTTACACAGACACACACCTCCAGCTCTGCAGCCCTGCAGCTCTGATTGGCCCTTCTATGACTCAACCCCCCCTCCCTTCCTTGCAAACTCTCAGGAAAGTGAGAAAGAGAGCTGTACATGATAACAATAACAGAATAGGGTTACACAAGCACCTCAAGTGTGCTGTCACTTAACTCTGTCTATCCCGTGCCATGTGACCCTTCCATGGATCTCCATAATGCAAGTCTTCTCCCAGTTACTATGGGAGATAGATTGCTGGGGAGGGAGCCAGAACTGGTTGTTTGTAATTTGTTCTTGTTCACTTGGTTACCCATACCAACTACACTCTTGTTGTAGTAGTTTTATTTCATACCCCATAGTGCAATTACAGACCCAGGTTCTTTTGAATACTCCAGAACCATCATACACCCACAGGGCTGGACTGGGACAGAAATTTGGCCCTGGACTTCATCCAGACTGGCCCACTTTGACAGGTCTCTCCCATGGCAGCCGGACAACTCCCGCACCCCCCCCGGCCACCCAAACCCCCTATCCCCCTTCACTAGCCACTCTACTTTATTAGAGTAGAATGGCTGGTACTGGTACTCTTATAGGCAGTACCAGTGGGAAAGCTAGACATTATTTCACCCAGGGCAAAGAATCAGTTCGGTGCCCCCCTTATGGGACAAGATAAGGCAGAAGTGAGAAACTCCCAGGCCATAGCTGTTGAGTCAGCTGTCTGTCCCCTCCCCCCATGCTCCTCTGTCGTCGTCCCTGCTCCTCTGGTCCTCCCCCTGCTTCTTTGTTCCCCCCAGGTGAGCGCTGCGGGGAGGGAGAGACAGAGGAGCGGAAGGACGTGGCATTCCGCTGTCACTGAAGCCGGCCCACTGAGCCATCGGCCCACCGGGAAACTCCCTGTAGTCCCAATGGCCAGTCCATCCGTGTACACCCCTTACAGTAACTTCAGACCAGACTCATAACAGTTAAGATAGATTAACAACATTAAGTAATTTCCCTGATCCAAACTAACATGATGTAATGGCCCAGGCATGCCTCCATAAGGTGAGTGTCCATACAGGCATTGTCCATGACTTGGATGCTGTTTGTGGCTCCCGTTGTTTTCACTTCTCCTTCTGCGTCTACAGCAGCCCCTGATAGGTGATTAGCGCTGCAATTACTACTTCCACTGAACAGTCCGATCCTAGTGGTCCTCCTCTTTATATAACACAGATGGGCCCACCAAAATCAAAAAGCCTGGGAACTAGGCCGGAAGTGCTTAACCCTTTCCCAAGCCTGGGCCGGCTGCTTAACTAAATGCATTACAACCTGCCTACATCCACTCTCTCCTTTTCGCATGCCATCCCAGCTGCAACAAACTGAAACCACAATACACTAAGTTACACATAAATTGGAGCAAAATGTAAACAGACAGTGCAACTGACAGTACAAAAACATTTTAAACAATAAAACAAGTTTTCAGAATTAAACAAAGAAATTAGGATCAGGGAGCCATACGCTGGTGGTCTCAGCCCAGCTCCCGGTGGGTGTGCTATGCAAGGTAAGTCTGCGCTTAGTACCCCCACCCTCCTCCCACAAAAACCACCACACTTACACGCACTCGAATTTGGGTTAACATACACGCACTTTGACCACGCGGTCTCTAAAAAGAGAGGCGAAGGACTAACGGGGCTGGTTAAGCGGGCTATATCCTCTCACTCTCTTATAGGGAGTCCCTCTGCCCCGTTGGGCTTCAAAGCGGAGCAGGTAGGGCGGGCTGTGTGGAAGGACCCCCTCACACACCCACCATTGCCATCCGGGCATGGAGAAAGGTGGCAGATTGCCTCTGGGGGAGGCCTGCCTACTCCCAACTCCTGCAGTCCGGCTCCTGTCTCGAGTACACGCACAAAATACACTTTAAAAAAAAAACTCAAGGATGTTGGAAAAGTAGTCTTTTAAGGTTCTAGGTCTGTCTGCCAGATAACAGATCCGCCTTCCTGTTTTGAGGCCCTGGCCCATAATCGGAAGGCAAGAGGCTCGCATTCAGTCCTCTCCAAAAGCCTCTGTCCCGGCTAGGTCTGTCATACATCTCCCCCTTTGGCAGGAGACTAACACAGGAGGAGACCCCAAACGGGTTGACTCTGAAGTTAGTCAATAGTTCCAGTCCCCCAATTCCGGTACCCACACAGTATCCCAAATAAATTGTCCCAAACAGAGCATTACTTACCCAGCCAACCTCTGCCTCTCTCAGAGAACATGCCCGCCACTGGGGAGAGGCCTGGACTGGCCCTTCTCCCTGGAGTACTTTCAGCCGCTAGAGAGAAGACAGGGTGACTGGGCTCAGTCCATCATGCTGTTGGGGATCTGGGACAACTGACCAGCACCCCTGGGGTATACAAGTGGAGACTGAAGTCCCATCCAATTGTGGTAGGTGAAAATCCCCCGGTGCTTGCAAAGCAAGGCTGACATTCTCCTGTCTCAGTGCCGCACCATTTTCTGGGGTTGTGTCAGTGAAGACCGAAGTCCCATCCACTACCACAGGAACTCCCTCTTCTGTTAGTTGAGAGCAGAGGCCCGTGGCACTCTGCTCTGTTGCCAGTGATTCAGTTGGGAGTAAAAGCTTTACCACCTCAGCTTGTTGCTGGAGAGAGGGGCCAACTGCCCCGGCTCCTTGGAACTCCACAGTTGTTTCCGGTGCTGGGCAGAGATTGGTAGCACTCTGCCCTGTTGCCAGTACTTGAGCTGGCAATGCATAATCCATAACATCCTGTCAGGGACTTGGTAGGAGGCCGAGATGCTGGGAGGGCTCCCCTTGCGGCCGAGTGCAGCACACCACTGAAGGTGACACAGCAGGTGTGGTGCCCACAGAAGCACGGGTGCCTGGATGCTGAAGACAAACGTGCTTGAGAGGTCCGGGAGACAGAGACCAGTGGAGCAGCTGGAAGCTGAGCCAGGAGCCAGGAGCCAAGGATCATTCACCGGAAGATCGTCCGTAACCAGAAAGACCAGGGGTGAGCAGAGTCTTAGTACAGGAAGCAGGATAAACAGAGTCCAGTAAACAAGCCGGGGTCAGATGCAGGGAGCAGACAGAAGGAGGTCAGATGCAAGCCGAGGGTCGAGCCAGTGGATCAGGAAGAGCGGGTCAGAACTAGCCGGGTCGGTACACAGGAGATCAGATCAACAGGAAATTCAGGACACAGGAACACAGGGGGAGCTGAAGATAAACCAGCAAATGCAGACACTAACAGACTTCCTTATATAGGCCCATGTGACCTGCTGGTAGAGATACTGGGTCCTAAAGTCCCTCTCCTACCAGAGATACTGGGTCCTAAGGTCCTTCTCCTGCCAGAGATGCTGGGTCCTAAAGCCCTTCTCCTGCTGTTGGTTCCCTGACAGTGCTTTTGCCTATGCAGGTTTGCCAACCCTGCACCATTACGCACAGGGATGCGCCTATTTCCCTGACACATCCTCTGAACAGTCCATTAAGTCCATACATTCTGTAATCTGTGGCTGGGGAGATGAGCCAACTGCCCTAGCCCCCTGGACCTCCACATCATCCGCTTCGGCTTTAGGGATGGCAATCTTCAGATTTCCACTGCCGATTCATTAGCCAGGATTTCACAGTTGTCAGCTGATATTTCCTCATAGTCCCAGGCAAAGGGAGCCCCACCCTGCTGCTGAGCAGAGTCTAGCAGCCGTCTGTAGGCGATCTCCAGCTCCCATTCCTGAACAGCCAGGAACTCCAAATCTTCCTGTGCCCAGTGCACTTTCGAGATATTCAGTCTTCGCTCTATGTGCTCCATTATTTCCTCCAAGCGACAGCCTCCAATACAACAATCCCAGGCCATTATAGTCAAAGCCTTCCGTGGGGCTGTCATCCGCTGACCACGGGCACTCTTGGGCTACATACCACCGGAGGGCTCTGTAGCTCTCATCCAACCGCATCTCTGCCCGGATCAGCCTGCTTAACTCGGATGTCCACTCCTGCTTTGGTTGTTCCCCCAATAACAGCATTCGTACTTCATACTGTGACCAGTACCTTACATGGATGGAGGGGAGGACTTTTCCCTGGTGTTGCTGCTCGAGAGCTATAGTTTTCTTCCAGAGTTTGCAGCCTATCAAATCAGACCATCCAAGCAGGACCTCCTCTGATACTGGTCCTCTGTGCTGTATCTGCTTCTCTCGCAACCTCCTTCTGAATTCCTCTTCCATGGTGACTGGTATCTGTACCTCTCCTTTCATTTGGTGCTGCTTCTTTAGGCGTTGTCACCGATTGTCGTATTTCTGCCATACTCTGCTCATGTTGTCGCTTTAGTTCTCTCTCTTGTCACTCTTGTTCTTTCTCTCCTCGCTCATCCTGCAGCAGGATGTCTCTAAAGGCATTCTGTATGGCGGTCTCTGATGGGTTAGCACCATATAATGCCAACCGCTCTCGAACTCGTTGCTGAAACAAGTCTTCAACTGACCAGGTTGAAGTCTATCTTAGACGAAACCGGTCGGGTTGCTGATTCATCGCATCTCCACTGCATTTTTTTCTTTGGAAATACTCCTATTCACCCATCAAGGGTGGGAGTTGCTGCTGTTTTTTACTTTACAGTTTCTTTCCTTGTCACGTGTGGTTTTGTAATTTGTATTATTGCTTTTATCGAGTTCCTATCACTAGTGTGGAGATTTGGAATTATTTATTAAACCAGTTTTACACTATGAGGAGCCCCTTTTTTCTTTTTTCTTCTCCTATGGCTGGGAGTGTTTAAGCATTATTACCAGGCTGGTATAATATCAAGTTACCCTCTGGATGCCAAGACATTTTGGAGATCATTCTCGCCCAGGACCACCATCCTGACGCCATCCAGATCAGACAGTCGGTCTACACAAGCCCTGAAGACCCTCCCGCCGTACGGTGAGTCAAGGGTCCACCTGATCCGGTAAGAGTACCCATCTGTCTTCATATGTCCAGTATTGAGGATTGCTTCTGAGAAATATATGTCTTATGCAAACCAGATGAGGAGAAGATATGCTTGTCACATTTTTATGAAGCACGGACTGATCTTTATATGATTGATTGTTGTTATCACATTTTTTGTAACGGTGGACTGTATCACTATTGCACTTTCAGGGTGTATGGATTATTATATGGTTGATTCACCATCACTGGTTTTTAATAAGTTTGAACACTTATTTTATGGTATGGTACATAACCACAAGGCCCGCTTAGCCATGACTGAAGACAGCATAGTCCGGGGCAGCAGGTGGATGAGATCAATAGAAGCCTCCCCCAGGAAGGCCGTGGCCTGCTTCACTCTCTGGACTGCCAAACCTTTGGCTAGTTCTTCTGAGACCCCCCCTGGGTACAGAGTCCACATTCTCTGTCCAGGCTATCATAGCCTTGGACATAGCCGCTAGGGCCAGGGCGGGTTTGTAAGCCATACCAGTTAGCCCGTAAATTCTCTTGAGGTCTTGGTCTATTCTCCTCTCAAGACCGTCCTTGATGGATACCACATCCTCTAAGGGAAGAGTGACATGTTTAGCCAGTAACGCTGCGTCCACGAGGGGGGCATTTTCCAGATGTTTTACTTCCTCTGCCTTGAAGGGGTATAATCTGGGAACTTTCCCAGAAGATTTATTTGTCGTTCAAAAGATTTTGTTTGCTTTTAACATTTGATTTTGGAATGATTGGTCTTTACTGGACGAAACCGGCATACACTGTTAGAAATTATTTGAGACATTTTTTCCAACCTGTTCCTTCAAATTATATTGTCACTGTAGTAGAAAATGAACATTGATTTGACCCTCTAATGATTAGAAAAACAAGTAAACTTTCGCAGATCCTTCTTTTCCCAAGAATTTTTGTTTGAAATTCAACCCATCTATGGCCAGCTTTACTGAGAGAAGAGAGTAAGGTTAATTATTTGATTGTTTTAGTTTCTATTATCCCAACTCTTTTGCTGTTGGCAATTCTTCTAGCAATAAAATACAAAAAAGACAAGCCCTGCTCGGTTTGGGAAGGAAGGAACTAATTTAATTCACTACACTTATGTCTAGTTTTATGTAGACATGTGCACTGCCAACAAATGTGTTTGTTTTCGCATCATTCGTTTCTTTTTTCTTTAGTTTTTCGGGTCATTCTTTATGATCGAAATTTGTTATTTCAAATGAATTAGTAAATTCTGAAAAAATTTAATTAGTTATGTTCCATTCATTTAGATGGGATATTCGTAAATTCTTAAATTCGGAAATCCCAAAATTATAACTATTTAACTAATAATAACTGACTATTACATTTTAGGTATTGGAATTTCCATTAAAATTTGACTGTTTATGAACGTAACAAATATGAATTCATTCGCAGTTACGAATTATCCGAAATAATGGATGCCACAACTAAATGAATGGAACGTAACAAAAAAATAATAAAAGGTTTTATTATTTATTATCATTAATTCGTTACATCCCATTCGTTTAAATGCGACATTCGTTATCTTATATAATTTTTAACTTTGGATAAATTCGTTACGTTCACTAACAGTCAAATTTGAAAGGTAATAACAATAAATAAAATTTAATAGTTATTATTATTTTTATTAGTTAGTTATATAGCAATGTGCTGATTATCAGTACAGACCCACACCTCTAACATGGAGAGCCGCCGATCAGCTCTCCCTGTCAGCGTGAACCGAGGAAAGGCGTTTACCGACACTTCCTGGTTCGCGCGATAAACAGCTGTGATTGGTCACAGCTGATTACGTGGTAAGAAGCCTCTGTCAGAGGCTCCATAACACGATCTAAGTTGCAGTGAAAATAAATAAGATATTTTTTTTAAACGCGCCCTGTCCCGCCGAGCTCGCGTGCAGAAGCAAACGCATACATGAGCAGGCCTGCATATAAAAACGGTGTTAAACCACACATGTGAGGTATTGCCACGATCGTTAAAGCGAGAGCAATAATTCTATTCATAGACCTCCTCTGTGACTCAAAACATGCAACCTGTAGAATTTTTTAAACATCGCCTATGAAGATTTTTAAGGATAAAAGTTTGTCGCCATTCCACGAGCGGGTGTGACATGTTGGGTATCAATTTATCTTTCACAATATACATAAAAAAAATTGGGCTAACTTTACTGTTGTCTTATTTTTTCAGGCTGTCCTGATCGGACAGCCTGTTTGAAAGAACCTTAATGCTGGCCATACATAAAAAAATTACTCCATCCACTCTGTACAGCATGTATAAATAAATCTTCCCTGACAGCTATTGTATTTCGACACCTGCAGCAGTCAGAATACCTAAACAGTGCCTGCATCTGATTGAATGCTGAGGCTGTTTTTTTCTAGACCTATAGGGCTCCTTCAACAAAGATCAACTCTTGTCGAGGTGGGTAATGTCTATGGGGCACCCAAGGCTCACATTAAGGCTTGCCATACAAGTTAAGATTTCTCTTTATCCACCCCATGGGTGGAATAAGAGAAATCAATAAATGTCTCTATCCATGCAAAACAACATGAATGGAGGATTTTCCCTTGCTGACTAGTAGTCTGCTCCTGCAGCTGTAAGAAAACTTGAACAGTGATTGTGTCTGATTGGCTGCAGTCACTTGTGTAGTCAAGAATTTTTAAGCTTGGCTCCTTCAATTTACAGACTGACATTTGTTGAGCTGGTTGGGAATAACAGGGGCACTCATGACTCAAATTTTGGCTGATTCAGCAGGAATGAGCCAAAATTCAATCCGTGCATTACCAGCATAAGGAAATCCTTTCTACTGCCTGCAGCTGACCGATAACATCTCAGTCTAGGCAAAATCACTTGACTGGAGCTTAAGGTCAGCTTTTTAAAAATAAAAGGTAGAGCCCTTCTGAAAAGATATATTGTGACATTTCAGAAATGCATTAATGCAAACTGTCAAAATTACTGAAAGGTCCACTTTAAGAAAGACTTTTATGAGCTAAGTAAAATATTAGGGTTTGGGTGGGTGACATAACAGGATTAGGGAAAGGTTAGAAGCTAATCAGATTTTTATTTTATTATTATTTTTATTGTATGTTTGATCTTCACATGTTTGAAATGTAACCACTTCAGCCCCAGAAGGTTTTACCCCCCGACCTGACTTTTTACAATTTGGCACTGCGTCGCTTTAACTGACAAGTGCACGGTATTTCGAAGCTGTACCCAAACAAAATTTGCATATTTTTTTCGCACTTTCTTTCGGTGGTTTTTGATAACCTCTGCGGTTTTTATTTTTTGAGCTAAAAACATAAAAAGAGCGATAATTTTGCTATAATAAATTTCCCAAATTTAAAAAAATAAATTCTTAATCAGCTTAGGCCAATATATTTTCTTCTACTTTTTTTGGTAAAAAAAATCGCAATAAGCATACATTGATTGCTTTGTGCAAAAGTTATAGCATCTACAAACTATGGGAAAGATTTGTCATTTTTATGGCATTATTATTATTTATTTATTTATTTTTTACTAGTAATGGCTAGCGATGAGCCGAACAACCCCCCCCCCCCCCGTTCGGTTCGCACCAGAACCTTCGAACGGACCGAACGTTTGCGTGAACATTTAGAACCCCCTTGACGTCAATGGAACTCAAAGGTTAGAATTCAAAAGTGCTCATTTTAAAGCCTAATATGCAAGTTATTGTCGGAAAACGGGTTTGGGGCCCCGGGTCTTGCCCCAGGGAACATGTATCAATGGACAAAAAAGTTTTAAAAACGGTCGTTTTTTCTGGAGCAGCGATTTTATTGATGCTTAAAGTGAAAAAAAAAAAGAAAAATTCCTTTAAATATCGTACCTGCTGGGTGTCTATAGTATGCCTGTGAAGTGGCACGTGTTTAGAACTGTCCCTGCACAAAATGAGATTACTATAAGAAAAAAGTAATTTAAGACTGCTTGCGGCTTTAATGTAATGTTTGGTCCCTGCAATATGGATGAAAATCACTGAGAAAAATAGCATGGGTTTCCCCGCCCCCCTCCCCCCAGGTCATTACAAGCCCCTTTGGCCCTATATACTTTGAACAGCAGTATACAGGCGGTGCAAACAAGACAGGTACTGTAGGTTTGTTGTTAAAGTGGTTGTAAACCCACTTTTTTTACTTTTACCTACAGGTAAGCCTATAACAAGGCTTACCATGTAGGTAAGGAGAATATCTCCTAAACCTGCACGGTTTAGGAGATATTCCCCTCGCAATGCGCCACGGCGCATGTGCAGGGGGGATCTACGGCGAAAGGACCGGCAGCCGCCGGACCTTGCCGAGTTTTAAATCTCCCGTGCGCACGCACGGGAGTGACGTCATCGCCGCTCCAGCCAATCACAGCGCTGGAGCGGCGATACCCGGAAGACACGGCGATGCAAGATGAAATCTCGCTCGGCGTGGACCAGGTAAGTGCTACACACCTCGTTCCGAGGTAAGTATTTCATAATGAGCTAATATGCGGTGCATATTAGCTCATTATGACTTTTGCCTTACAGGAGAAAAAAATAATAATTCATGCGGGTTTACAACCGCTTTAAGTACAATCTGTTTGTAATTTTCAACTGGTACTTCTTTAAAGTGTAGCTTTAGCCATAAAATCTTTTTTAAGCTTTTCTGAAAACATAGAGAAGGGTTATCACCCCTGTAACATTTGTTTTGCTGTCTGTGTGCATCTGTTCAGAAGATTGCACCTCACTTTCTGTCCCAATGACAAATGATTTTTTTTTATTTTTTTTTGTGAAACAAGGATTGGTGATAAAGCATCAGTGGACAGGAGACACCTTTTACAGAAGAGAATTTCCCTTACTAGGGGTAGATTTCCTCTCACTTCCTGTTGTCTCCTTCCGTTTGCAAGTAGGAGTCGTTTGTAAGTTGGATGTTTAAAAGTAGGGGCCTGCCGTATATACTCTGCATAAATTTGGGCCCTAGGTGTTGGTGTTGCCACAACACTGTAAGCCCTCACAGTTAGTCTTGGTGGGCGCTGGAACGCCCTGCTGTGAAATATTAGATCAAGAATTGTAATTACATGCCCCTGTTTAACAGGGGAAGAAAAATTGGGCCTTAGGCACTGGTGCTGGTGCCACAACACTGCAACCCCTCACAGATACTCTAGTTGGAGTGCAGCAATGAGCCCGCTGCAAAGTATTGCATCAAAAATTGTAATTACACGCCCCTGTTAAACAGGGGCAGAAAAATTGGGCCTAAGGCACTGGTGCTGGTGCCACAACACTGCAACCCCTCACAGATACTCTAGTTGGAGCGCAGCAATGAGCCTGCTGCAAAGTATTGCATCAAAAATTGTAATTACCACGTAGCGCCAAAACACATCCCGTGACGGGATCGTCCCTAAAGATATTCAGGTGTCTTTGCAAGACAATCAACCTATCCTCTATTTATGGACCAATCACTCCGGTTACCTTTAATCTTGAAATCCCTCTTACTGATTACGTTACAATGACCTTAAGCAATCCACCCACAGTGACACACAGAGCTGCTGATTTCTTTGAACACCGTTCCCTCATTTCTTTTGAATCCTTCAAATCCATCAATCCAGATAGCATAATGTCCAATCTCGATTTTGACAGAGTCACTGAATTTCTACAAAAATTGGACCACATGAATGGATGGTATAGGCCCAAAACAATGTTTGAATCCGTTTGTCTTAGGGATTCCCCTCAAAAACATCTGATTTCTCTTATGTACACCATTCTCAACTTAAAAATAGACCTTCTAAAAGATGGCACTAACCTAAAATGGGAAAAGGATCTTCAGATTACTATAGAGTCTGATCAATGGACAACCATTTTCAGAAGAATACATAAAGGCACGTTAAATATTTTAACACAAGAAAACGGATACAAAATCTACTCTAGATGGTATAGAACCCCTTCAATTATACATAAATTCAACCCAGATACATCTCCCTTGTGTTGGAGATGTAACAATGCCCCAGGAACCTTATTACACATATGGTGGGAATGCTCAGCAATTGCCAAATTCTGGAAGGAAGTCCATAGACTGATTACGCATATTACTACTTTTACTCCTGACTTCACTCCAGCACAATACCTGCTACACCTTTCTAGCCTCTCCCACTCGACCTACAAAAACACCATAATTATACACTTAATTAACGCAGCGAGACTATGTATCCCTATCAAATGGAAACAAACTCTCCCGCCATCCATTTCGGAATGGTTGCGCAGAGTTAACCACATTGCCAGCATGGAAGAACTTATACACCAATCAAGGGACTCATCTAAAGCTTACATTGATATGTGGTCATGTTGGTCACACTTTAAGACATCGGCCGAATATCTGAAGTTAACAAAACCCTGAAAATCCAATGTGACACCGATATTGCTTTATACCACTGCAATATGTATACTTCTTATTTCATGGTGTATTATCTTAGACCTGACTTAAATTGCCAATTATTGATTATTGGAATTAGCTATGCACATTCTTCCCCTACCTATTCTTTTCCTTTCCCCTTCGTGATTCATTTTCATTGTTATGTGCTACAGTGCACAGTTTAGACTACTTTCTGCATGTCGTTTTGAAAATACTTTTATTCTGTCTTATTGATGGTTCTTAGATGCATAAAATGTATATGTTCTCTTCATATGAATGTTTGTATCATTATATCCTGAAAATCTAATAAACACAATTCAAAAAAAAAAAAAAAAATAAAAAAAAATTGTAATTACACGCCCCTGTTAAACAGGGGCAGAAAAATTGGGCCTTAGGCACTGGTGCCACAACACTGCAACCCCTCACAGATACTCTAGTTGGAGTGTAGGAATGAGCCCGCTGCAAAGCATTGCATCAAAAATTGTAATTACACGCCCCTGTTAAACAGGGGCAGAACATTTGGGCCTTAGGCGCTGGTGCCACAACAGTGCAACCCCTCACAGATACACTAGTTGGAGTGCAGGAATGAACCCGCTGCAAAGCATTGCATCAAAAATTGTAATTACACGCCCCTGTTAAACAGGGGCAGAAAAATTGAGCCTTAGGCACTGGTGCTGGTGCCACAACACTGCAACCCCTCACAAGTACTATAGTTGGAGCGCTGAAATGAGCCCGCTGCAAATTATTGCATCAAAAATTGTAATTACACGACCCTGTTAAACAGGGGCAGAACAATTGGGCCTTAACCACTGGTGGCGGTGCCCAGAACCATCAATGTTCTTACAAGCTATCAGCAAGATCATTGAGGAGGAAAAGGATATTCACTTAGCATAACAGGATGGTCACTCAGCATTCATTTTTATGAAGGTCAGTCGATCGACCGAGTCGGTGGAGAGGCGCACCCTGTGATCGGTTACAAAGCCTCCAGCAGCACTGAATGTGCATTCTGAAAGAACGCTGGATGCAGGACAAGCCAGTAGCTCAATTGCGTACTGTGCAAGCTCTGGCCAGTGATCCATCCTCAAGACCCAGTAAGCCAGAGGATTTTCGGTGGGAAAGGTGTCCAAGTCTGATCTTGCCCCTAGGTATTCCCGCACCATGTAAAACAGACGCTGGCGATGGTTGCTGGAACCGGTCATACCTTGGGGCTGCGGACTAAAAAATTGTCAGACGGCCACCTTCTCCACCGCTCCTTCTGTGACTGACCGAAGCCTCAGCAACATGTTGTCCAGGACCAGGATTTTGTAACCCCCCAGATTCTGGGAACGCGTTGCACAGACCTTTCTGCAAGGCCTCCCAAAGATGTTTCATCTTCTGCTCCCTCTGCGCCGGCAAGATAAGGTCCGCAACCTTATTCTTGTAACGTGGATCAAGGAGAGTTGCCAGCCAGTAATGATCCCTCTCCTTGATAGCACGAATACGAGGATCCTTCCGCAGGCTTTGCAGGATCAGGGAGGCCATGCAGCGTAGGTTTGCTGAGGCATTCGGTGCGGAGTCCTCTAGGTCACTGAGGACGACATGATCTGCAGCCACCTCATCCCAGCCATGTACAAGTCCATGGGTTCCTTGGGACTGTAATTGATTCCTTAAAGACTGCTGCTGATGCTGAGTGCTAGGCTCCACCTCCATGCTGACACAATCCTCCTCCTCCTCTTCCTGTGTGATAGGCGGGCAAGCAGGAACACTATCTGGATAAAGGGGGCCTTGCGAGGTAAGGAAATCCTCCTCTTCCTCTCTCTGTTCTGCCTCAAGGGCCCTGTCCATTATTCCATGCAGCGTGTGCTCCAACATGTGAATAAGAGGGACAGTCTCACTGATGCATGCACTGTCACTGCTCACCATCCTCGTGGCCTCCTCAAATGGTGACAGGACAGTGCGTGCATCCCTGATCAAGGCCCACTGGCGTGGGAAAAAAAAAACAAGCTCCCCTAACCCAGTTCTGCTGCCATATTGGCACAGATACTCATTGATGGCCCTCTGCTGCATGTGCAGCCACTGCAGCATGGCCAACGTAGAGTTCCACCTGGTGGGCATGTCACAGATTAGGCGGTTCTTGGGCAGGTTGTATTCCCTTTGGAGGTCTGCCAGCCGAGCACTGGCATTATATGACCGTCGGAAATGCACACAGACTTTCCTGGCCTGCTTCAGGACATCCTGTAAGCCCGGGTACCTGCCCAAGAACCGCTGCACCACCAAATTAAGGACATGAGCAAAACATGGCATATGGGTCAGTTGTCCCTGTCGCAGGGTGGAGAGGAGGTTGGTGCCATTGTCACAAATCACCATTCCTGGCTTAAGCTGGCATGGCGTCAACCACCTCTGAGCCTGCCCCTGCAGAGCTGACAGAACCTCTGCCCCAGTGTGGCTCCTGTCCCCCAAGCACACCAGCTCAAGCACCGCATGGCATCTCTTTGCCTGCGTACCCGCGTAGCCCCTTGAACGCCTACGGAGCACCGCTGGTTCTGAGGACACATCAGCACAGGACGAGGCCACAGAGGAAGAGGAAGAGGAGGGGGTGGAGGAGAGAGGTATGTCACAATCAGTAGTAGCATTTTGGAGGCGTGGTGGCGGAACAACCTCCAACACTACTGTACCTTGTCCTGCGTCCTTCCCAGCACATGCGTAGCTCTGCGTTGTGATGCAGTCGGTGTGCTGGCCCCTGGAGGGCATCCTGCCTCATTGGAGATGTACCTGTGCCTCCTCCTCCTCTCTATCAGGCACCCACGTAGAGTCAGTGACCTCATCATCCCCTCTCTCCTCATCACTGTAGAAAACCTGGCAGTATGCTGCAGCTGGGGGAACATGACTGCCAGTTTGCTGTCCTTCTTGGGCACCCCCTCTCTCTGGGCTCACGTTACTGCCTTCCTCTAGCTGTGTACCATCATCGGAGCCTTCAAAACGCTGCACATCCTCATGCAGCATGTACCCAACACTGTGTTCAAACAGTTCGGGGGACTCCTCAGGAGGACATGGTGGGGCTAGGGAAGGAGTGACTGATGCCATTGAGCAGAGGGAAGAGGACGCCTTGGCAGCTGCTTTGCCAGACAAAGTACCCTGCGCCTGGGTGAGAGAGGATGAGAAGGATGAGGACGGCTTGGTCATCCACTCTACCAAGTCTTTGGCATGTTGCAGCTCAACACGGCCAGCTGCCGAAAACAAGGACGAGCGTGTCCAACGGCCACGAGCTGATGGGGATACACCGTGTAAACGACCAGCACTGTTGCCTCTAGACGCAGAGCCTGCTTTCCCTTGTGACGCTCTGCCACTCCTTGTTGTCCTTCCAGACATACTAATGGCCTGCAGAGGACACGTGCAGTGCACACCAAGTAGCTTTAGGTGCAAACTACAGAGGAAACGTGCAGTACACACCAAGTAGCTTTAGGTGCAAACTACAGAGGACACGGCCAGTACACACCAAGTAGCTTTAGGTGCAAACTACAGAGGACACGGCCAGTACACACCAAGTAGCTTTCAGGTGCAAACTACAGAGGACACGTGCAGTACACACCAAGTAGCTTTAGGTGCAAACTACAGAGGACACGTGCAGTACACACAAAGTAGCTTTAGGTGAAAACTATAGAGGACACGGCCAATACACACCAAGTAGCTTTAGGTGCAAACTACAGAGGACACGGCCAGTACACACCAAGTAGCTTTAGGTGCAAACTACAGAGGATACGTGCAGTACACACCAAGTCACTTTAGGTGCAAACTACAGAGGACACGTGCAGTACACACCAAGTAGCTTTAGGTGCGAACTACAGAGGACGCGGCCAGTACACACCAAGTAGCTTTGGGTGCAAACTACAGAGGACACGGCCAGTACACACCAAGTAGCTTTAGGTGCAAACTACAAAGGACACGTGCAGTACACACCAAGTAGCTTTAGGTGCAAACTACAGAGGACACATGCAGTACACACCAAGTAGCTTTAGGTGCAAACTACAGAGGACACGTGCAGTACACACCAAGTAGCTTTAGGTGCAAACTACAGAGGACACAGGCAATACAAAGAATACTGCAGCTAGCACAATCAACTGCCTGCCAGTAAATTAGGAATAGCTGATCTAGCTAAACTATACAGTGTATAAATATATGTACAACACCTGGGATGCATATATATCCTCTACACACTGTGGGCCAGATTCATCAAGAGATACGACGGCGTATCTCCTGATCCTCCGTCGTATCTCTGAGATCCGACGGTCGGATCTATGCGATCAATGTGATAAGAATCAGTTCCGCATAGATCTCCCTTAGATCCGACTGGTGTAAGTGACTTACACCGTTGGATCTTAGGCTGCAATCTCCCGCCGGCCGCTAGGTTTCGCCTCGGTTTTTTACGCATCGTATATGCAAATGAGGAGAACCGCCGATTCAGTAACGAACGCCCGCCCGTCGCTTTTTTTCACGTCGTTTGCGTTCGGCTTTTTCCAGCGGATAGTTACCCCTGCTATAGCAGGGGTAACTGCGGCGTTTCCTATGTTTAGTATGGCCGTCGTTCCCGACGCAGGTTACGCTCACGTCGAAACCACTGACGTCCTAGCGACGTCAGTGTGAGCAATGCACGCCGGCTAAATGCGCATTTAAATCGGCGCGGGGACGCACCTGATTTAAATACTACACTCCCCCTAGCCGCGGAATTTGAATTCCGCCGGGGGAGTTACGATCCGCCGCTGCAAGTTTCGAGGTACGTGCTTTGTGAATACTGCACTAGCCTCTCAAAATTGCGCCGGCGGATCGTAAATCAGATAGATTACACGGATCTAAAGATCCGCTAATCTATCTGAATCTGGCCCTGTAACTTTAACTGACTAGCCTCCCTGCTCTATCTACCTAGCAAAAAATGACAATGTCTCTCTCTCTCTCTGTCTGTCTTTAACCACCGCCGCAACATACTACACAAGGCCAACCTGCAGGCGGCTTTTTATAGTGTGGGGCAGGCCCGGACTGGCCATAGGGCAGACCGGGCAAATGCCCGGCGGGCCGGCCGGGCCAGGGCCACCCGCTCTGTAGCCTGTTGCTGTTCAGGCCGCACAGCGGGAGGTAAGCGGCAACCATGGCCATGGTTAACACAGGCCGCCACTGGCCGCTATGCGGCCATGCGTGTGTCTCCGCGGAACTTTCGGCTGCATGGGCTGAGCTGTGTGTCACTCTCACACACAGCTCAGCCTCTCAGAGCCGCGCGGATATTTCCGCTCTCTGCTCCCAGGTGGAGTCCTCCTCCACCTCCAGCCAAGGTGTCCTGCACTGTGGGGCAAGGGGGAGAGCTGCGGGCTGCTGTCAGGACGTTTCCCCCCACTTCCCCCCTCCCCTTCTCTTGTCGGCACTCGGGAAAGATGTGAGGAAAGCTTCCTGCCTATTCTTTACTCACCATTGGCCACAACAGAGGACCAATCGGAAACTAGATAGGCATTATGGGAAATGTAGTCTTAGAGATAGGCCCATTTGTTCTCAGCAGGGAGCTGCTCAGCTGACTACACTCCCCAGCATGCACTCTGTCTGGGGGGGACCGAAAACAAGCAGAGGAGTGCTTGTAGCAGCAGAGGAGACATGAAAAACGAAAGACAGGACTGTGCTGGGGGAACTAATAGCCCCAGCACCACCTGATAGAGAAATGCTGAACCACACCACCACATAGTTGCCAACATTTGTCCAGGGACACTTTGCAGCACAGCTATTAATTAATTACCACACTCACTTCCCCGAAGCTCCACCCACTACGCATAATCTTCGCCAGGCAAAGATTATGCGGAGTGGGTGGAGCTTCGGAGAAGTCAGTGTGGTAATTAATTAATAGCTGTGCTGCAAAGTGTCCCTGGAAATTTTTTTAAAATGTTGGCAACTATGCCACCAGAGAGAGTCATGCTGTGTTGTACCGCACCACCAGAGAACCACGCTGTACTACACCACCAGAGAACCACGCTGTACTACACCAGCAGAGAACCACGCTGTACCACACCAGCAGAGAACCACGCTGTACCACACCAGCAGAGAACCACGCTGTACCACAACACCAGAGAACCACGCTGAACCGCACCACTAGAGAGAGAGCCACGCTGTACCGCACCACCAGAGAGAGAACCATGCTGTACTGCACCACCAGAGAGCCACGCTGTACCGCACCACCAGAGGGAGAACCATGCTGTACTGCACCACCAGAGAGCCACGCTGTACCGCACCACCAGAGAGAGAACCATGCTGTACTGCACCACCAGAGAGCCACGCTGTACCGCACCACCAGAGAGAGAGCCACGCTGTACCACACCACCAGAGAGAGAGCCACGCTGTACCTGCACCACCAGAGAGAGAGCCACGCTGTACCCGCACCACCAGAGAGAGAGCCACGCTGTACCCGCACCACCAGAGAGAGAGCCACGCTGTACCCGCACCACCGAAAAGAGAGCAGGTCAGTGTCACTGGGCAGTGTGGGCACAATAGGAGACAGACAGTACTAGCATTGTGTGGCCACAATAGGACTGGGATACTGTAATATAAAGGGGACTACACTGTAAAGGGGCACTCTAATCATTGCAGTGCCCCTTTACAGTGCAGTTCCCTTTATATCACAGTGTCCCTGCACATTACAGTGTGGAGGACCGACACCAGCCACCCCCACGAATGTCTACCGAACGCACCCCCCCCCCCCCCGATCCCTGGAAAAGTGTCCCTGGTGTTCTGCAAAGTGTCCCTGGAATTTTTTTTAAAATGTTGGCAACTAAACTATGCCACCAGAGAGAGTCATGCTGTGTTGTACCGCACCACCAGAGAACCACGCTGTACTACACCAGCAGAGAACCACGCTGTACCACACCAGCAGAGAACCACGCTGTACCACACCAGCAGAGAACCACGCTGTACTACACCAGCAGAGAACCACGCTGTACCACACCACCAGAGAACCACGCTGAACCGCACCACTAGAGAGAGAGAGCCACGCTGTACCGCACCACTAGAGAGAGAGCCACGCTGTACCGCACCACCAGAGAGAGAGCCACGCTGTACCGCACCACCAGAGAGAGAACCATGCTGTACTGCACCACCAGAGAGCCACGCTGTACCGCACCACCAGAGAGAGAGCTACGCTGTACCCGCACCACCAGAGAGAGAGCCACGCTGTACCCGCACCACCAGAGAGAGAGCCACGCTGTACCCGCACCACCAGAGAGAGAGCCACGCTGTACCGCACCACCGAAAAGAGAGCAGGTCAGTGTCACTGGGCAGTGTGGGCACAATAGGAGACAGACAGTACTAGCATTGTGTGGCCACAATAGGACTGGGATACTGTAATATAAAGGGGACTGCACTGTAAAGGGGCACTCTAATCATTGCAGTGCCCCTTTACAGTGCAGTTCCCTTTATATCACAGTGTCTCTGCACATTACAGTGTGGAGGACCGACACCAGCCACCCCCACGAATGTCTACCGAACGCACCCCCCCCCGGTCCCTGGAAAAGTTGGCTGCTCAGTCTAAAATGCCCGGGCCTATTTTTTGTCCCAATCCGGGCCTGGTGTGGGGCGTGTACTAAACCCTCTGAGCCATAATTGGCCAAAGCCACCCTGGCTTTGGCCAATTATGGCTCTCCGTTTTTTGCCCGCTGTGATTGGCCAAGCATGCGGGTCATAGTGCATGCTTGGCCAATCATCAGCCAGCAATGCACTGCGATGCTGCAGTGAATTATGGGCCGTGATGCAACACTCGAATTTGGTGCGAACGGCCCGTATTGTTCGTATTTCGACGAACGGTCGAACATACGATGTTTGAGTCGAACTTTGGGCGCAAGTTCTTTATTCACAAAGAACTTGCGCCCTTAGTTACGGCGGCATAACGTATGTGTTGCGGCGTAAGGCCGCGTAATTCAAATGGGGATGTAGGGGGCGTGTTTTATTCAAATTTGTGTTGACCCCGCGTTTTTTACGTATTGTTTGAACGGCGCATGCGCCGTCCTTAAAATATCCCAGTGTGCATTGCTGTAAATGACGTCGCAAGGACGTCATTGGTTTCGACGTGAACGTAAATTATGTCCAGCCGTATTCGCGAACGACTTACGCAAACGTCGTAAAATTTCAAAACTCGGCGCGGGAACGACGGCCATACTTAACATTAGCTACCCCTCATATAGCAGGGGTAACTATACGCCGGAAAAAGCCGAACGCAAACAACGTAAAAAAAAAGCGCTGGGCGGTCGTTCGTTTCTGAATTGGCGTAACTCCTCATTTGCATATTCCTCGCTTAAAAATACGGAAGCGCCACCTAGCGGCCAGCCTGGAATTGCAGCCTAAGATCCGACGGTGTAAAACACTTACACCTGGTGGATCTTAGGGATATCTATGCGTAACTGATTCTCTGAATCAGTCGCATAGATACGACCGTCGGAACTCTTTCTGAATCTGGGCCTCAGTATCCTCCAATTACACTAGACTGATACTTTGTTGTACTCACTACCAGAGCCACAGAGCTTCTTCACTTTACTGCATCTCTGGTGTCTATGACAAAGTTTAAATAATAGAAAAGGCAGCCAATTAGATCTGTTTATAACAAGCAAAAGGAGATGCACACGGATGAAGTAATGCAATAAACAATACAAAAAAGGTGCTTAGTTCAGCTAGTGAGCACAAAAGACCAAATTATTTAGATTAAAGGGTTGTTACATTAAACTCAGAATAGACATGTCTGTGTCTGTAGACTTAAATTGACTATTGCTGTATTCAGGCTATTTCTATGACAATTGATGGCATTTGCATGTCCATAGGCATTAGCTGTTTCTGCAGACATCCCTTGGCTGTACACATTCAAGAGAAGAACCAATGAGCCAGGTTGCATTTTCACAGATGACAGCCATTGTTCTTCTAAGATAAGGCAATTGATAGGGGTGTCTGCGCATAAACATGTGCTCTGAGCTAATGCAAGCATGCATGTTTATGCAACAATCATTCTGCAATAGATCTTCTCAGCTGTCATCTAATGACTCTGAGCATCTGTACAAGTATATCCTTATAGCAAATTATAAATCTTATAGAAAACAAACTGCATTATAGAGTAATAGCAGATGAGGTTTTCCTAAAAGCACTAATTCCTATTTAAGGAGTGTTGGTGAAAATTTCAAGATGGGAACGAATAAGATGGCTTCCAGCCCTAATTAAGTAATAATGGTTGGAAACCTTTGTGGTTGGACACACTTTCTTTGTATGCTGCATTTTAAACCTTCATGCTAACCTTCCTGGTTTTCCTTCAGGACCCTTCACACATGAAACATTTTTGCTGTTTTTACCTTGCTAAAAAAAAAACACAGGAAAACATGTTTTTCTTTATAGGGGTTGTAAAGGTACAATTTGTTTCCCTAAATAGCTTCCTTTACCTTAGTGCAGTCCTCCTTCACTTACCTCATCCTTCCATTTTGCTTTTAAATGTCCTTATTTCTTCTGAGAAATCCTCACTTCCTGTTCTTCTGTCTGTAACTCCACACAGTAATGCAATGCTTTATTCCTCGTGTGGAGTGTCGTGCTCACCCCCTCCATTGGACTACAGGAGAGTCAGGACGCCCACTAACACAAAGCTCCTTTCTCTATCTGCAACGTAGAGAGAGTCCTGACTCTCCTGTAGTCCAAGGGAGAGGGCGAGCTCTGGGGAAGCTCGCTGTACAATATTAGAATAGTGATGTTACTACCACTGAGCTATTATGTTCTGACAAGGGGACTCATCCCCCTTCTAGCACCATACCCCCCACCAGCACACATTGGTCAGCGTTTGCAGCCATTGGCTTACAGTGGTGATTGGATGCCGATCGACTGCTTGTTTTCCAGGATTCTGTTCAACAGAACCTGGGTGTTAGGTCGGCTTCTCTTGGACAGGCAGCTGTACACACTGGTCAAATGTCCGCTGGTTTCTGTTGAACCGGCCGATACCAGCCACACTTTGTGTACCAGCTGCCTAGTACACACTAGTAGTCTTTTTTTGTTCAACCCAGCAGGGCTGAATACAAAAAAATACTAACAGCTCTGGAGGAGCCATTGTACTAACTGTAGCGGTACCTCCCGTAGGGGCTGCTGACTGTTGTGGTCCATCTGTCACCCTGCCCAACCAGGAACACGATTTCAAGCATCCAGAGACATGAAACAGTCCTTGCACTTGTTTTTGTATTTTGATTGAGGGGTATTAAACTTGGATAGGGTAAGGGAGTATGGGATGCCCACCTAATTGAAATGTAATTTACACAGGACTCAATGTATATACACCTCAGTATATACACCTCCTCTGTTCTCTCCAGCACATCACTTGCTTGCGGGCTATCTCTCCTCAACGCCTCCAGCACATGAGACCAACTAGCACTGATTTGTAGGCCTGGCACTGACTCCACCAGTCCTGAGGTGAATGCCTTATGCACGTAGGGCCCGTGGGCCCCTTTGGTGTAGCAAAAAAACGTACCGTACATGTCCGAGCTCCCGCCGTCCCTCGCATGCGTCGAATGAGTTTGACGCATGCGTGGAAGCATTTAAATGGCAGGCCCGCCCACGTCGCCGTGTCATCGCCGCGTCATCGTCGCGGCCACGACGCGGCCACGCCCCGCGTATTGTTTACGCGCGGACTTCTGTACGATGGTTAGTACAGCCATCGTACAGAAGCCCTCGGGCAGACATGTACGGTGAAAACGGTCCGACGGACCGGTTTCATCGTACATGTTTGCTCGTTAGTACCCTGCCTTACTCCTACATTATTCCAAATATTCTAAAGAAGATTTTCGCAACCCTGCCAAGAAGTGGTGGACACATGTTTAATAGAAAGATGATGGAATATTAAGGATTTTGTAAACATACTTTTCCTAATCCAAAAAAACCCCATAGTCGATGATTATTTTATTACAACTGTATCATCGATGTTGAACTAATAGGCCATATGTGGTCAAAATACTTGAGGTGGGTGCATCGTTTGTTCCTAACAATCCTAAATGCTGACTGACTTTGAGTCACAGGCAAACATCACTAATGTGTTCTACGGATAATACTTGAAACAATGCTGTTTAAATCTGGCCATACATTAATAGATTTTTTTGTTCAGCATGCTGGCTGAACGAAAAAAGAAGCAGACAGATTGCTTCATCCATACTTGCTTTACAGCACAGATAGATAAATCTTCCACAGAGGCTAATGGAAAACAGTGGGTGCTGCCAAACAGTGATTGCTTAGACAAGAACTATCCGCATGGCTCCTTTTATTTTCAGATTGAAGGATGTCAGGCAGTCGTGTGCCGACAGGGACAATAAGTACTAGAATTTGGCTGGTTCATCAGAAATTGGACAACATGTGATCAGTGTATGGCCAGCTTAAGTCTCTGCATTGTATCATTTCATTGCTGCCACATACCTCTGGTCCGCGGTCCGCGGACCAGTTTCAGCATACATGTTGGGTCGTGTGTAGGCGCGAGCGGGCAGATTTCCAGCAAACATTTGAACCGCCGGGCCTTTTCCCAGCAGACAAATATTCCTGGACGTGTTTTAAAACCGTCCGCTGGAATCCTGCCACCTCTGGGCGGTGGGCAGCGGCTTCACCCTGCGTCCCCCTCCTCCTCCTCAGCGGGCCAATGGGATCGCTTCTCTGCTTGGACAATTGGGTGACTGGTCTCAAGACCCACTTCCTAATTGGTCGGGAGGAATCAGGAAAATAAAAGCGAATATTAATTTGGTATTGTCACACAACTGGGTGGGCCTTTTTTTTTTATTTGGCTGGTTCATCAGAAATTGGACAAAATGTGATCAGTGTATGGACAGCTTAAGTCTCTGCACTGTATCAGTTTATTGCTGCCCCATACCTCTGGGGTAGTGTTCACAACAGTGGCGGCTGGTGGAATATTTTTTTTGCGGGGGCAGCAATCCACCCACTGCCGCCCCCACCCCCCATGGTCAGTCACAAGCCCCAAACTTACCCCATTTAGGTCATGGGCAGCACTTCCTCTGGGCGGTGGACATCGGCTTTACCCTGCGTCTCCCTCCTCCTCCTCAGCGGCCAATGGGATCGCTTCTCCCCTTGGCCAATTGAGTGACTGGTCTCAAGACCCACTTTCTAATTGGCCTGGAGGAGTCAGGAAAACAATAGCGAATATTAATTTGGTATTGTCACACAACTGAGTGCACCCTTTTTTAAGCAAATTCAAGCTCTATTCATGTGCTTCTAAAAAATAAACATTGGAATCGATGCGTCCAGCGCCCTGCATGTAGATTAGGGGCCAGGAGCATGGATTAGGTGGGCTGCGCACCATATGGACAGGTCGCCACTGGTTCACACTAGGCATGTTGATCCTCCAAAATATCCATTGTCTATTGAAGACATTGCTATGGAAGAGACCAAGTACTTGGGGAACATTATGGGTAGGGGTTTGGTGAAACCTCAGATGAATAAGGTAGAGGATATTCAGGCTTGGCTCCAGCCTGTCACAAAGAAACAGGTACTTTCTGGGGATTGTGGGGTACTACTGTAGGTACTACTGTATGTTTGTTACCGATTTTACCACAATTGCTGCAAAGGGTAAAAAGTCAGTTATGATCATGTGGAAGAACAAAGCTGAAGAGGCTTTCTGTGCTGGTTGCTCTGAACTTTTTATCCTATAGTCGTTCTTAGTAGAAAATTGACATCCACTAAAAGAAATTACACCATAGTGGAGCAGGAGTACCTGGCAATTAAGTGGGCTTTGGATTTACTACTCTGTTTTCACCAGTGCAACCAGATTGTTCCTGACATGGTTGAATTCCACTTTCATATTTCCAGATTATCCAATATAAGAGCTTTTGCTCAATAGTCAGATCAATATCCTGACTAAACTTTTTACTAAGTAAAAATAAGAGAAGAGATTCCTTCTTTTTAGGTGCAAAATGAAAACAACAGTAACAACTTTTTTATATTGCATATCTAAGGTGGAATGTTTATTTTTACTTGAAAGAATTATGTGTGGTATACCACACACTGAATGTATTAAATCAAGTATGCAAGGTCAACCTTCTGGAATAGGATTGTCTGTTTGGACTTGGCAGAACTAAGCACATTTTTGCTGTATGAAGATTATTTCAAGAATAAACTTACTACTACAACTTGACCTTGTGTGCAAAACTGCACCGTACCCTGCTTCTAAAACAGTCCATCCCTTACTGGCAATCCATGACATTTGAAATTTCCATCTACACCCTTTACATAGTTGTGATAACAATGGGTGTTGTTAGAGGCAAGGACAGTTTAAACATGTTTATATGTTTACATTAGTATTTCTAACGGTTCCAAGAAATACACAAAAGGTGAAATCGAGTTAAAAACCAACAAAAAATGTTCCTCCATACTAACAAATAGTGGAAATTTTAAAAGCCAACTAAATAAAGGGGAAGGTTTGAAGCATCTACAAAGCAAAAGCTGTCTGTTTTTAAAAAAAAAAGTTCCCTACAGAAACCACAACATTAATGTATAGGAAATTAAACATTTTAAAAAACAAGTCTCCACAACAAAAGCCATTGTGTATATAAAAGGTGATGTAAATGTAGACAATACTTCCGAGCATCAGGATCTAGGAAGTCTCTGTATCTTGCGTGGCATTTTACATGGTTGACACCATTTAGCAAGAAAAAAGCAGAAAAAGAAGAACAGTAAGAAAAGAGAAGAAGGGGAAGAAAAGAAAAGAAAAGGGGGGGGAATGGGCAAGAGGGCCATTCAGCCAGCCAATCACTCCTTCCAGGCCTGGGGATCCAGCCTCATAGTCTCCAAAACAAGGGATTTAAGTCACCAGTTCCAAGTACTCTTCAGAATAGCCAAATTTGTGCTAGTACATTTTTTTGGGAGAAATTTCTCACAAAGGCCTTTCTCCGTGGCCACCAAGTGTAAATAATTTTTTTAATGTTTACATTTACCTTGCCTTAAATACATAAGCAGCACCCCAATCTGATTCATGTCAACTTGATAAAGGCCTCGTACACACGGACGGACTGTCCGCTGAAAACGGTCCGCCGGCCGAAAGCCCTCGCATGCGTCGAAGTGATTCGACGCATGCGTGGAAGCATTGAACTTCCAGGGCCGCGCACGTCGCCGTGGTTGTACACACCATCAAACAGAAATCCGCACGTACACGATACACGGTGACGTGGCCGCGCTGTCGCTGCGAAGATGACGCGGCGACGTGCGCGGCCCTGGAAGTTCAATGCTTCCATGCATGCGTCGAATCACTTCGACGCATGCGAGGGCTTTCGGTCGATCGGACATGTCCGGTGAGTCTGTACAGACGACCGAACATGTCCGACGGACAGGCTTCCAGCGGACATGTTTCTTAGCATGCTAAGAAACATTTGTCAAGAAACAAAGAATACAGCGCACAGAGGCTAAGTTAATGTCACTTTATAGTCTTTAAAATGTAGAAGAACGAAAAAACATATACATGAACTGATAAAATAGCAGCAAAAATAGCAAAAATGAAAGAATAAAATCTGATGAACAGTCCACAATGCATGCACTGAAGTGGTATGATGATGGTAAGCGGGAAACCAAAAATCACTGTGGGAAGATGGTAGAAAGTGCTTCCAAGAAAGTGAGCAAGCTGTGGTATAGGGAGATGATACGATAGGACTTTGACAAAGCGTCTGGCACGCGAAACATGTCAGTCACGGCTCACCTCCACCTTTTCTGATGCCCTCCCATGCTTGCAGAAGTCTGTGATTGTACACTGTACACTGACATTACTGGGAATCCCTAAATAGTGACGGCAGCGCTTGCTTTTCCATTGCTTGAGTATCGCCCCTCTGATTGGTCTTTGGTGTCACATGATCTCTGAAGGACGGCGTCCAGACACCGCTTCCTTCCCCCCTCTCTGTGACACAGTGCAGATTCCGCCCCCCTCGCTCTGACTGACGCAGCGGCATCACTGGCTCGGCTCGGCCGCAACTTTGCAGGACCTTCCCCACCGCTCCATCTCTCAGTTGTGAGGAGGATTCCACTCCCATCGGCCTCTCTGTTGCATCTGGATGACCAGCAATATCCCTCCCTGCATGTGAGCTGTACCATCAAGTGCTCTTGGCGTGGACACCATTTCTCTACTGCCTGTCTCTATTCTCCTGCATGGATGTGTGAAAGCGGCTGCCTAGGTATCGTATCATCTCCCTATACCACAGTTTGCTCACTTTCTTGGAAGTACTTTCTACCATCTTCCCACAGTGATTTTTGGTTTCCCCCTTACCATCATCATACCACTTCAGTGCATGCATTGTGGACTGTTCATCAGATTTTATTCTTTCATTTTTGCTATTTTATCAGTTCATGTATATGTTTTTTCGTTCTTCTACATTTTAAAGACTATAAAGTTACATTAACTTAGCCTCTGTGCGCTGTATTCTTTGTTTCTTGTTTCATTGCCCATGCCTTATAGTGGTTGACAGCAGCACGGAAGGTTTTTCATATGTTTTATTACACAGAACACTGTGTATCACTGTTTTTCATGGTGTAGCGCTACCGGTGGGATTTTTTTGAATTGTGTAAGTAGAAGCCATAACAGACCTAAAAGCTAGCCACAAATTGACCACTGGATAAAACAATTTAATAATATAGTTTGTGAGCTTTTTATCGCAGCACCATATTCCATTGCCCTAAAAGTTTAATGAAATGCCAAACCAGAGCACACAAAAATATTTCAAAACCACAACCCGACATTCCCTGAATGTTTTGCTAGAGTCTTTTTTTCAGGGTTACAGCTTACAATTGTTGCTGTCACAGCCAATGCTGCCCTTTGTTTGAAGCACATCACTGCATACTTGTGCAGTAATGTGTAACAAAGAACTCCATGGCCCAGATTCAGGTAGATCCGCGCAATATTTGCGTGGGCAAAGGGCAACGATTTTTGCTCTGCGCCCACGCAAATATTTTGATTTGCCCGCGATTCACGGAGCAGTAGCTCCGTAAATTGCGCGGGCGCTATGCTAATTAGCCCAGCGTAAGGGCGCCTAATGTAAATGATCCCGCCGGGGGCGGGAATCATTTAAATTAGGCGCGCTCCCGCGCCGAGCGAACAGCGCATGCTCCGTCGGGAAACTTTCCCGACGTGCATTGCGGCAAATGACGTCGCAAGGACGTCATTTGCTTCTAAGTGAACGTGAATGGCGTCCAGCGCCATTCACGAATCACTTACGTAAACGACGTGAAATTTAAATTTCACGAGCGGGAAGGGCGGCTATACTTTAGCATTGGCTGCTCCTACTATTAGCAGGAGCAGCCTTGCGCTAAAGTCGCCGTACGGAAACTCCGTACCTTGCGTGCGCAGGGCCCGCGCAACTTTTGTGAATCAGTGGTAGTATGCAATTTGCATACTATACGCCGATCACAATGGCCGCGCCCCCTAGCGGCCAACGCAAGAATGCAGCCTGAGATATGAAGGCATAAGGAGGCTTATGTCTGTCATATCCTAGGCTGCAGTCCACGTAGCGATGTTCCTGAATCAGGGGCATTCGCTACGCGGGAGCAAAACAGCTATTGCGCCGCGCAACCGCTTCTTGAATCTGGGCCCATATATATTACCCATATTGTCATAGCTTCATTAAATCTAGGTAATCCCCTTCATTAAAAAAATAATAAGTCAGGCAGTCCTGAAGAGAGAGACAGAGGTTCTGCACACAGAGATAGAAGGGGGCAAGCAGGTTCTACCTTTTTTATCTCAGAGTGAGTAGCAGAGAGTTGGGCATGTAGCTCTCATATATCACCATTAGATGCCTCCATCTGTCTTTAGTTCTTTAATCAAAAGTACTTCCCTTTTAAGTGAATATCAGGCATGGCGCCATAGTGTCTTTTGCCATGAACTCTGGGTGCCATTTTCGGGGAGCATGTCTAAACGCCATCCGTGCCCTAGTTAGGCAAACCTCGGCAGAATCAGTAATGCAAACTGGGTACTATCTTAGGCAAGAAGAAAGACCTAGGGCTAGGCCGCAACAGCATTTTGTCCTCATGCAAAATCAGAAAGGGTTCTTTGCAAGATAAGGCTATTAGCTTAGACACTAGCCTGACAGAGGTGCTGGCTACAAGGTATACAACTTGGTAGATCAAACTTGTGACGAGATCCTTTCTCGCCCGGTTCTGCTCTCCCGACACTCCTCTGCTACCAGTGAGTCAGCTTGCAGATTGCAGCGTCTGATGGTCCAGTCATCCAAGGTTCCGGGGTCCGAACTACAGCTATGTGCCGTTCAGACCCATTAAGAACAAACACCAGGCAGGCTGTATGTAAGTTCAAACAGGACTCTTTATTTTCAAGTACACAGCACACTTTTATACAGAATTTGGTACATCCCACCCCCAACAACCGCTTTCCCATTGGTCAATTGTAAAGTATGCAGTCTTCACTCAAGTCCTCCTTGACCATGCAAATGAGGACTTGAAATTGTCAACAGGGATTGGTCCAATAGCTTGGATAGAAAGACTTGTGTATTGAGACAGAAGCCCCAGGGGGTAATCAATGTACACAATAACCCGGTCTACTTAATTACTACCTCTAAGAGGTTACATTGCTTTAGACAATAGAATGCTAATTCAATACAGCTGACAGGCTTCTAACCTTTAGAACAATACAAAGTCCCTTAGCGTAAGCACATACATCTTCAAACATACATAATAGATTCAATTAACCTTCAATCCCCAATTATAGCCAGACGGACTGGCTCCGACACCCGCTCTTAACCTGCAGAACACAATAAAAGGTATTTCACAAGCTGGTTCCACTTAGCATTTCAAAAGCCTTGCATTGAATGTCCCTCTCCTGTGTAACAGATGTCAAGTAGAAACACTTTAATATCTCAAGGTCCATGACAAAACTAATTTCTCTAATTGGTTTAAATGGGCAGTTTTTGAACTACAGAGAAAATCAAACTAGGGCTTAATCAAGGAGTGAGAAAGGTCACCAGTTTCTGAAACAAGATAGAATTGGCAGATATGGTGAAGGTGAACATTAATAGCTGGGCCTCATCAGAGGCGGCTCTCTAATTAGGCAAGTTAGGCAGACCCCTATGGTCCTGCACTGACAGGGGCCTCGCCTAATTGAAGAGCCGCCTCTGCTGGAAACAATGCAGATGCGGCGGCACTGCGCTTCCGACGATCAGAGGGTTAATGTTGCAGCTGCCTGTGAGCTCCATGGCCAGACAATGGAGACTGGAGAGAGAGGACAGAGCCATGGCTCTGTCTGTGTCCTGGGGAGGAGGCGGGGCCGGCACTGTGTTGTCTGGGGGAGAAGAAGGGGATGAGACTCATTCTAGCAGCAAAATTTTAATACAATGATTCCTGGTACTCTGGGGACGCAGATCGCCCCCGTCATCCCCCACTGGGCCACTGGAGTGCTGCGCTGAGCAATCCCCACATACCCGGAGGAGGCTTACAGCGTCTGGTAAGAGGGGAGGAGAGCCCCGTCGGGGAGGAAGCCTCATCAGGGCTGTATGAAGCCGATGGGAGGTAGGAGAGAAGAGGTTTTCAGGCCGTCCCTCGCTGGGGCTGTCAGTCAGGGCAGAGGGATCCGTGGCTCCAGCTGCAGGGAGAGGCACAGCTATTATGCCACAACCCCCTTCTGCAGCCAGCTACCACCATCATCAGAGAGAGCCACCCCCCATCCCTGCTCCTTCAGCATCCCTCAGCTATTGGTCTTTATATCCACCTCTGCCCCCTCCCCCCACTCTCTTCCTCCTGATCATCAGTGCCACAGTCAGGGCAGCTCCGTCCTGTGCCAGTGTCCCAATCTGTGCTTGACAGCCCCTGACGCCTCCACCCTGCCCTTACCCCTACCTATGCATGGCACCACTGCTGGTTCGGGAGGTCCCAACCCAGTCCAGTGCTGATCCTCAGTTGTGGTGGGCCGGGTGCTCCGCATTCTGTGCTTTCACTGCCTGCGGTTTGGCTACTCCGCTGCTACCTCCTTCACTGACACCAGCACGGAGTTAGAGACACTGACACCAGCACCGAGATACAGAGAATTGACAAAAGCACCGAGATAGAGACACTGACACCAGCACTTTAAAGCTCTTAATATATGCAATTCACACAATTTTTTATCGCTTTAATTATTTTTCTCATTATAGGCATGAGTGGGGCCTCATGTCTAGCTTTTGCCTAAGGCCTCACAAAGCCTAGAGCCGCCTCAATCCGCTATGACCTAGCAATGTCCTTAGGAGTTTTCATTCAGGCTTCATAAAGTACATAAATGAACTACACCTATAGCAAGGGCTTTATTCAATTTTGATCAAAGCTGCACAACTTGTTTTTAGCCACAAATGTCCCTTTTCTGCATAGGCAGTTTTTGGTAAAGGTGAACTAACCCTTTAAACGTTTCAATGTACATTCCTATGCAAACATTTTGGAGTTTAAGTGACACCCTTTACTGGCTAACTTAAAGGGGTTGTAAAGGTACACGAGGTACATCCGAGGATTAGCGCCCCCCCCCCCCGAGCCCCTGTTTACTTACCTGACCCTTCGAAAGTCCCACACCGTGAACGCGCTGGCTTCTCGGCTGGGCTTCTCGGCACTTTCATTGGTTGATTGAAAGCAGCGCAGCCATTGGCTCGTCAATCACATCCAATGACGCAGCGTCCCGGGGGGTGTGGCCGAGTGATACAGTGAGCAGCTATAGCCGCCGGCTGTATTACAGGAGTGCACCCGCAAGAGCTAACCACCATCGAGAAAGCTCACATGAAGGTGGATAGTTCTTGCAGGGAGGAGCCGAGACAGCCGCTGAGGGACCCCAGAAGACCAGGTTTTCGGTGCCACTCTGTGCAAAACGAGCTGCACTGTGCAGGTAAGTATAACATGTTTATTATAAAAAAAAATTTAATCGCCTTTAGTGTTCCTTTAAAGTGGGACTTTAGTCATAAAATTAAGTCCTGCAAGATTACTTGATACTGGCCCCTTCTGCAGGTTTCACTATGAAAACATAAAAAAAAGTTCCTAAACTGTTTAAAATCAAGTAATACACTGTCTCGCCCTGCTATGCAAATGTTCAGTTGTTCAAAATTTTTTGGCACTATGCCAAAAATGTAGAAGCTGATCTGCTGACAGACTAAATCTTGAGGCTGGGTTCACACTTATGTGAATTGGATGCACATCCAATTTGCATAACAGGAGACTGTGACCAGCTCTCAATGGAGCCAGTTCACACAGCTCCGGGGCGGCCGCGGCTTGCACTGGAAAAGGGTCTTGTGCATCTTTGGCTTTGTTTCAGGTCTAAATCCAGGCAAAAATTAGGACCTGATTCACCCGCAGCTAGGGTGAACCCGGCCTAATTGCTGTTCAGGTGCTCTGAGCTTTACCAAAATGGCGTACTCCAACAAGAAGAAACAGGAACAATGCTGGAGGCAATTTACAACGCACACTAATTTTGGTAGAATAATTATTAATCTGGAATGTACTGTATGTTCCTTGCTAAAGAACATTATTTTTATTAAGTTCCTATGGTTAAAGTTCTGCTTTAAGTTATTAAGGATGCAAGCAATCAACTAGACTTTGAATGTTCTGCTTTAATTGATGGCTCACACAGTACATTACTCTACTACTGCAATTTACCTTCCTGGTAAGCAAGGTTCCTGGTGCGCAAATGCATGATGATGTTGCAATATAGTAAAGTCATAAAGATGGAGAACAGACGATGCCTTTGAAGCTGTTTATCGTTGGAAGAAAAACATATGGCTAGTGCCATCATGTAAATGGACTGGTGGCTGCTAATTAAAAAGCTTAAAATATATGTCACACACAACATCTCCCGCCAGTACTCTAAACATTTTACATTATTCAAAAATGAAATGTATTATCTTCCTGCCAAGAAATAGGATCTTCATCACTGAGCATACAAAAGACAGGAACTTCATGCATTGAAAATGTATAAAAAAACTTGCTATTGGGCAAAACAGGATTTGATGTAAAGGCTAAAAAACAGTATTCCCTGGCAAATAAAAAATCTAAAACATAACTTCATTGTTCGTTTTAAGTAAGTAAACTGCTTCATGCAAATGTGTTTAGGTGTAAATGAATTAGGTTTATAGTTATGGGAATATAATTGAATTTCAATTTTCGTTCCCTCATGTGACCTTGCAAATTAATTGAAAAGAAATAAGAGTACAGTATATGCTTGCGCAAATAAATTCATTACCTAGCAGAAATTCTCTTGTAGTTTCCGTCTAGACATGTATGGTTCTTAGATGTAGCACTGTCATTTGCATATGCCCTGAAATGAGAAACAGGTTATGGTTAGTGATGCGCTAAACTGTCCTGCTTTTTGGTTTGGGGAGTGGTTGGTAAACTTAAAGGATAAGTTCACTTAAAATAATAAATATAATTTTTTTTGCAGGTAAAAAATTAACATTTACTATTTTTTTTCCCTGGAGCCTGGAAAGCATTGCACCAGCGCTCAGCAGATCGCTGATGCCATGCAGGTCTGCTGCTACATCGTACAGCCAGGCAGTTTCACACTGACAGAAAGATTGACATGGACATTGCCCTATGGAACATACACTAATGCAAAAAAATTTTTGAAAAATTCCATGCAGCTAGGAGCAGTGGTTTTTTTTAACACTGACATTTACAAAGGAAAAAAGTTTTAAATTGTTGGCAAATGACATCTCATTTCTGGCTTCATTTAAAAAAAAGAAAAAACAGCAAATAGACCCTGAAGGTTCCCAAAATACATATAATACCTCCTAAGCCCTGTACCCACGATCGGTTCGTCTGATTAAATCTAATCCGATGGATTTTCTCATTGGATATCCGATTAAGCTGACTTTCATCAGTCTTGTCTACACACCATTGGTTAAAAATCCGATCGTGTCCAACGTGGTGACGTAAAACACCACGATGTGCTGAGAAAAATGAAGTTCAATGCTTCTGAGCATGCGTCGACTTGATTCTGAGCATGTGTGGATTTTTGACTGATGGATTTCCCCACAGACGATTGTTTTTTTCTATCATTTTTTTAAACAATAAGAAAAATTAAAAACAGGTTCTATTTTTTTTTTTACCGATGGATAAAAAAAACTATGGGGCCCACACACGATCGGTTCGTCCGATGAAAACGGTCCATCGGTCCGTTTTCATCAGACAAACCAATTGTGTGTACAGGGCTTAAGGCCCCTTTCACATGGGTCAGATCCGATTTAGCTCAGCAGGGGATCCGTCTGCTGATCAGAGCAGAGCAGGTGAATGACAGGTTCATGCCCATTCCGCGTATGCAGAGCGGACATGGACACAGGCCATGCTCTATGAGCAGTCGGATGTAAACCGACCATCTGTCTTCTAACACACCACTGCCCTCCAATCCAATCTGGCCAGACAGAGGAGGAAGATTCCCCTTCTTTTTTTTGCCAGATCGGATCAGACCTGGAGATAGCCGGGTGGAGACAGACATGAGTCTGTTTATATATCCGACTGCCCATAGAGGAGAAAGGAAGGTCTGTTTGGGTCCGGCTGAAAAACGAACAGCCGAACCCGATTGGACCTCTCTTGTGAAAGGGGCCTAAGGGAATCTTATGTATTGTGGTGGAAATTTGGAGTGGCCTATCCGTGTAATTTTTTTATCTTTGTAAATGTCACTTTTACTTTAGCATATTCTACAGCAAGAATATAAATAAAACATTGGGCATAGTCCTCCCCAAAAGGCATACATTTTGAATGCGTTTTATGTTTTAGTTTTTTTTATGTTTTTCTGTTTTTACCCTATATGATATTTATAATAGATGTATAATTATTTACATCTGTGGCAAGTGAGTTTTCTGATTGTAGAAATTGTGTATACATTAATATACAGTACCTTTAGCTGCTGACAACAAGCGCCCAGGTGATTGGTACAGTCTATTCATTCCAGCCATTTTGCCTGCTGGTTTCAACAGCAATGGATGGAAGGAGTCATGGGGGACTACATATGTAATCTCTAAATGCTAGTGAGGTAGGTCCTCCTTGTTTAACTACTTTACTTTAGGCTTTTTGGTACATTTTTTCACTATAATTTGGGCAATTTTAAATATACAGGGCCATTGAAGTAGACTGGTGGTACTCAGAATGATGTACACTTAGGGTTGCCACCTCACCCCTTTAAACTCAAACACATATCTCTGGGGTAACAGGGTGATGCCCCCCGCCAGAACACTCAAATCAGCGCTCTCTGCTATTGGCTGTGAGCGCTGATCGGGAGTCAGTTGGCTGCTGGTTTTCCAACATGCTAGTCTGACATACACACAGGCTGAATGTCGGCCATTTTTTTTCTAACTGGACATTGTCTCCCGACATTCGGCTCGTGTGTACAAGACTTGAGACCAAGTAAGTACCTGTTTTAAATTTTTCCTATGGATAAAAAAATGATAGAAAAAATTGATTGTCTGTGTGGAAGTCCATCGGTCAAAAATCGACGCATGCTCAGGATCAAGTCGACGCATGCTCGGAAGCATTGAACTTCATTTTTCTCAACACGTCATAGTGTTTTACGTCACCGCGTTTTGGCACGGTCAGATTTTTGACTGATGGTGTGTAGGCAAGACTGATGAAAGTCAGCTTCATCGTATATCCGTCGAAAAAGATTAGATTCCATCAGATATCCGATTGTGTGTACAAGGTTTTAGAATCTTTCACCCATTGTTATTTGTACTAATTAACCCTACAATTGTACAAAGAAGTTCTGTGTTAATATGTATGATAATACGTATTGTAGTTAGGGAGTCACATTGGCTGCTTTAAGGGATTAGTTAATTAGCTCATATTCATTTATGTTTTGTTAGAGTAATATGAGCAGGAGGTAGGAACCTGCTCCTTAACTGTATATAAGACTTGTATTCTGGTTGTAATAAACTGTCTGATGTTTTTTTTACCCTACACTGAGCTATGACTAGTGAATGAGAAAGCTAAGGGGTCTTGGATTGTGTGGTACCGAACAGAGGAGCGATACGGCGGACAGACTCATCTTGAGTACGGGGGTCCGTCACATTTACATCTCCCCTAGACCCTAAATGAGTCACTAGGCAGCTTCAGCGGTGCAGGCGCCGAATAACTTTGGTTTTTGGTCATTCTGAATGACTGAAGGCCAAAGTCACCTTGCACCTGCACTTTTGTCACTATCTTTGAATGACTAATTCAGTGCCAGAGGGGACATGCAAATATCAGCAATGTGTAGGCAATGGTGCAGGTGCAGAATGATCACAGCTTTCAGTCATTTTGATTGAATGACTGTACATAGTACACATCTCAACTCATATGGACATAAAAGAGTTGAGATGCACTACAGATGTGTGATTGGGCCAATAACATACAATAATACGGTGTTCAGAACTGTATAAACTGTAAGGATCTGAATGCAGCGTATTTTATGTCCGTACGCATCAGACCTTACAATGCTGTTAATATGTGTTAATAATAATAAAGCCTTGTTTATGTATGATTTCTATGTGTAATTTGTAATTTTTATACACAAATTTATATGAGGACATCCGTAATGCTTCGTGATTAGTAATAATGCAGTATCTTATGCCTTATTGCTCCTTTTTCTCAGTACCAGTCTCCCTTTTAGGTCAGTCAGGACTGACTGAAAAAGAAATGCAGAGATGTTAGCTCAGCAGTTAGTGATCAGACAAGCTGACTGACTGCCAGTGACATACTGATAGCTATTAGAGGAATTTATTGACAAATACGTATATGTAGTAAAACAGTGCAAATATGCTATGACAAGTGTATAAAAATGTCCTTAACCACTTGCTTACTGGGCACATATACCCCCTTTCTGCCCAGGCAAAATTTTAGCTTTCAGCACTGTCACGCTTTAAATGAAAATTGCGCGGTTGTTTACACACAGAGCTCCAGGTCCCTGCTCTGTCACTGCCGATCGCGGGTACATAGTGGACATCACGGCCGCCAGGCACGCACATTGGCATCTCGGTGACAAGCCGGGCATGCACGCGCGCCCCCCAGTGGCCGGAGGACCCGAGCCTGTAGAAAGACGGCCTCCCGGCATTGTAGAGCCACCTTGTGGCCGTCTTTTTACAATGGCCTGGGTCTGAAGTAGTTAAAGTGCTTTTGTCACTTGTGAAAAAACTAAACATAGAAGTACTTATGAGATTGCACTGATGAGACTGCTCTGATGACATTGCACTGATGAGATTGCACTGATGAGACTGCTCTGATGAGATTGCACTTATGAGACTGCTCTGATGACTTTGCACTGACGAGACTGCTCTGATGACATTGCACTGATGAGACTGCTCTGATGAGATTGCACTGACAAGTCTGCTCTGATGACATTGCACTGATGAGACTGCTTTGATGAGATTGCGCTGATAAGACTGCTCTGATGAGACTACTCTAAAGAGGTTGCACTGATGAGACTGTGCTGATGAGATTGCACTGATGAGACTGCTCTGATTAGGCTGCACTGATGAGACTGCTCTGATGAGATTGCACTGCTGAGATTGCGCCAATGAGACTGTGCTGCTAAAATTGCCCTGACAAGACTGCTCTGATGACATTGCATTGATGAGGCTGCTCTGATGAGATTACACTGACAAAACTGCTTTGACGACATTGCACCAATGAGACTGCTCTGATGAGACTGTTCTGATGACCTTGCACTGATGAGACTGCTCTGATGAGATTGCACTGATGAGACTGCACTGATGAGACTGTTTTGATGAGATTGTACTGATGAGACTGCTCTGATGAAACTACTCTGATGAAACTGCTCTGATGAGATTGCATTGAGAAGACTGCTCTGATGAGATTACACTGACGAGTCTGCTCTGATGAGATTGCACTGATGAGACTGCACTGATGAGATTACACTGATGAGTCTGCTCTGATTTGATGACATTGCACTGATGAGACTGCTCTGAAGAAACTGCACTGATGAAACTGCTCTAATGAAACTGCTCTGATGAGGCTGCATGGAAAATATGCTCTGATGGTAAAGGGGGTCCTGATGGTAAAGGGGGGCTCTGATGGTAAAAGGGGAACTTTAAAGCTAAAGGTTTTTTTTTTATCCAGCAGTCACTGGACTGTGAGAAATTGGGTTTAAAACCGCACTGCCCAATTTTTCACAGTCAGGACAGAGCTACATGGCAGCTAACAGCACTCTTTTACTTATATCCTTTAGACTTTTAGATAATACGTAAAAAAAAATGCTGTTAGCTGACAAAGATTGTTTCTCATTTGTTTCATTATAGTACTGTCCTGACTGTGAGAAATTGGGCAGTGCAATTTTAAACCCAATTTCTCACAGTCACTGCAAAGTCCATTCATCCCTATGGACAGGCAAATGTAAACAGATTTAACCAGACACCCTTTAAGCCACGCCCAATATTTAGCATAATGCAAACCACACAAAGCACACCACAAAAAAGGATGCTCCGCCCATAATTAACATACTGCTTCGCCTACACTGACTTTCTGTAAAAAAGTGTGCCTTAAAATTTTGGGGAAATGTTGGCAACTATGTAAAGGATAAGTTGACCTTTTGTAACATATTCATGGTATAACATGTGACATATGCACCAGTCCCCGCTCCCCTTTCTAAAAGCTAGCGGGGGATCTTGTAACCCCCTCCCCCGCTAGCTGCCACAATCTAAAAAAGACGTGGCCGTGTGGGGCTTTGAGGCTGTCAGTTTGTACTTCTCAATGAACTACCACGGCGCTGTTGAGCCCTTTGGTAGTTCATTGGGCTTCCTGTCTCAAGTGTAACTGCTTGCTTGTATCGGAGGTACAGGCAAACAGAAACACAGACAGTCCATGGGACCGTGGCTTTACACCCACAGTCTGCTGTTCGTAGGTGCAATGCTTTACAGCTCCATAACAAAAAAATAAATACCTGCAAAAAAATGTGTATTTATTTTATTTTTTGGTAAAGGTGAACAGACTGATGGACCGTTTTCATCGGACGAACCGATCATGTGTGGGCCCCATCGTTTTTTTTCTCATCTGTGGAAAAAAATAGAACGGCCCGGATTCACATACATTGGCGCAAGATACGCTACGCCGACGTAGAGCAGAGAGGCAAGCACCGAATTCACAAAGCACTTAGCGCCCAAACTGCGCTAGGTTCCCTCGGCGTAAGCCGTCGTAGGTGGAAGTGGGCGTGAGCCATGCTAATGAGGCGTGACCCCATGCAAATGATGGGCCGAGTGCCATACAAGTACTTAAAATGAACGGCGCATGCGCCGTCCCGTGGACGTATCCCAGTGCGCATGCTCAGAATCACGTCGGAACTACTCCCTAAGATACGACGGATCACTGCCTACGACGTGAACGTAACCTACGCCCAGCCCTATTCACGTACTACGTAAACAACGTAAAATACGACGGCTGTGTTCCCTGGTCCATACCTTAGCATTAGTTGCGACTCATATATGGGGAATAACTTTAAGCCGGACGTACGACTTACGCAAACCGCGTATATTATGCGCCGGGCGCAAGTACGTTCGTGAATCGGTGTATCTCCCTCATTTGCATATGTGCATAGAAAATAAATGGGAGCGGCAAATGCGCCCAGCGTAAATATGCGCCCACGATACGACGACGTAGGCAAGTTACGTCGGTCGTAGGAAGCCTATTTTTAGGCGTATCTTAGTATGTGGGTCGGCGCATAAATACGATGGCGCACATTTGTACTTACGTCAGCGTATCTTGAGATACGTCGGCGTAATTGCTTTGTGAATCTGGGACAACCTGTTTAAATTTTTCTTAAAACCACGTCGAAATCAATAGGCCCGTGCGGCGGACTTAGCCGCAATGCACACTGGGAAATGTAGGCGCACGGCGCATGCGCAGTTCCAAAAAAACATCAATCACGTCGGGTCAAGCCTAATTAACATAAAACACGCCCCCTCAGCCTAATTTGAATTAGGCGCCCTTACGCCCGCCCACTTTAGGCTACGCCACCGTAACTTAGCAGGCAAGTACATTGTGAATCATGTACTTGCCTCGCTAACTTACGGCGGCGTAGCCTAAATGCCATAAGCTACGCCGCCGCAAGTATGCGCTCGCCATCCTGAATCTAGCTAATAGATTGTAAATATAAGCTATAGCTGCAAATTTTTCAAAAGAATCTGGAGGATTTACCACGTATGAAATGAAACTTTTTCTGGAAGATAGATATCCTGCTAGAGATGTTATGGAATGCTCCCTTGGCAGTTCATATTTTTAGAAATATTTGTGAGTGATTGGCAAGATTACTATGTTCAGCATTTTTTAACATTAGTTACCTGCTAAGAAAAATAATATTTTATCAAGCAAATTGTAGACACTATAAGAATTTCACCAAGAGCTGTTTACATCTGCACTGGTAACATAACATAACATATGCATCAAACTATAAGATTTCTTTGAAAAACATGACTATGGGGGTCCCCATGCCTCTACAGTCATATACTGTATATAGAAAAGTTACTCCTCCACCTCATCACAAGAACGTTTTTATGCCACAGACACATCACGATTAGCAGTGACTTCCATAGCTTTTAAGAAAGATTCTTATTAAGCAAAAAAATGATAAAACATAAACAATTACTGCACACATCATTTTGAAAACGAATAATATTCTTAATTACATTTCTAGGTCCCTTATTGAAAATGTCTTTGATGACGAAATGCGTCTGAGGGGGTACTTGCTGGCGTCACCACGTTCGCAGGACGGGAGTTTTGCATTGAAAGCCGGCTGGCTTTTTTACTACACACGTTGTTTTTATCGTTTTGCATGTGAGTGTATCCGTTTTTTAATAAATATCCCGATGGTATTACACTATTAGTCCCTTATTCCTTTTTGGGTACTTACCTAACATATGAGTCCCACGAAGTTCGGTTTACCAGCGAGGAATCTGCATCTATCCATCCATCTATTAGCCCATAACTGAGGCTGAATTTATTTTGCCTACGTATGTTATCAATGCCTACAGCTGCCATAATCTGGTAAGGAGATATTCTATATGGTGGCGGTTCACTTTGTGGTGGATTTGGGTGCCGTTTGTTCATCACCTGCATAAGGTTGATATTATTTGTTGTCTGGTAAGGAGACTCTTTGTGTGGTGTTGGTTCACCTGTGTGTTCTCTTATAATCACTGGGGGATTTATCCACTTTCCTGTATTCCATATCATCGATCCTGTCATAGGGTCACCATTTTTGGCAGAATCACGCTATGTTATATTTTTTCCTTTTTTTGGCTTAACCATCTGACTATGGTGTGGAGTCTATTTTCCATCTGCTGGAACTTGCCATCATTGGAGGAGTTAGTGCTATTGCACTGACCAAAGGCCTGGGCCATAGCCAGTGTTGCCAACCGTCCGTATTTTTACGTACAGTTCGTAAAAACGGGCACTCCCCCCCCCCCCCGTTCGTAAATGTCCGTGGTTGCGGGAATGTGCCAGTAAAAATAGCCGAGACGGCTCGGCTTGGAACTGCGCATGGAGATTGGAGGCAGGGGGTGATGGTGGCTGTGGTAGCACTGCAGAAAGGGATGGAGGCATGGGGCAATGGAGGCAGGGGGAGATTGGAGGCAAGGGGTGTTAGTGGCAGGGGGTGATTGAAGGCAGGGGGTGTTGGTGGCACCGCAGAGTTTTTTCTACCTTAATATCTACCTTTAATCACATTGCTATTTGCCTAGCATACTTGTTTGTAACTGTAGCACTACCCCCGAAGGAGCCGCTGATTTGTTTTTGGGATCGGCATATTGAGTTACCCTAATGTGGCGTATGGGTGCAGTTGGAGAACAAAGCAGTGAGCGAAGGTCCGGACAGTGAATAAAGGGTTTTTCAATGCTTTATTTCAGGCCAAACATGGCCAACATCAACATTAAGTGGGAAGAGCAGGTTGATGAAGAAGAAAAAAGAACCTTGCAGTGTCAGGCCCGGATATTAATTGAGCAGTACTTGCTCAATAGAGTACCAAACTGTTATTCATAGCCACTCTAGTTGGAGTGGGTAAAGTGTCCCCGGACAGACCCCCCTCACAAGCCTGGCAGCCGAAGTGTCACTTAGGATTTTCTGGGAGGAACAGATCTCTCTCACAGACATGGCTCTAGGGCCTCTGCCACAGGCCAATTACTTTAGGTGAGCTAGATGGATAAATAGAGCGAATCCTCCCAGTAGGTTTGTAGCATAGGTCACCGGATGACAGCAAAACGTACCTGTCAACATTCCGGTCACCAGATCCCCGACTGGTTCCCTCAAGCCCTGTTGGACAACCCGCCTCCGGGTTCCCCTCAAGCCGACTCTCCAATCCAACGGCACCCAGCCTGGGATCCTTTCAATAGAACCGGGAACCCAGTAAGTCACTGGAGTCCCTTTTTTCCTCAGGATGAGGGTTTATGTAGACTGCAATTTTGGCCTGGTGGGCCTCGCTGGCGGGGTCCATGGATGCCCGCACCCTGAAGGTGGATGCCGCACCTGGAACCGGGACCCCGCGAAACTCGGTTAGCACATGACACCTATCACAGATATACCCCTCCCCAGCATGCCTTGCGAGGGAGACTTCTCTGATTGGCTGCTGGGGAAAGTTGCTCTGCCAGAACCCCTCCGGTGCCAACTGCTGGCCAGGGATGGTATTGCATCCCTGGAGCACAGACTGACCCAGTGGACGTTTCTGGAGTGGCAGAAGTCCCAATTTTAGCACATTTTGAATGGGAGCAAAGTTACTCTCCCATTCCCCACTAACTTTAGCGTAGTGCCCATACTGAAAGTAAGGGGGCGCTACATAACCTAAATACTGAAATTTGCACCTACAAATGTAATTTAGTAACTTTTGTGAAATTCCAGTAAAAACGTGGCTGCGTCAGTAAATTTTGGGTGTTGTGCCAGTAAATTTCAATCTGGTAGGTTGGCAACACTGGCCATAGCCACCTGCATAACTACCTTACTATCTGGTAAGCATGTCTTGCAATAAGATTTGACACAGAATTGAAGAGATTTTTTTGGTTCTTTACCCTTTGGACTTATTATTTTAGCTTAGCAATTTTTTCTTTTTATACATTTCTATTTCAATCTACAGCCAGCTAGGATTTTCTAAATCTCAAACAAAATATTTAGATGTTGTTTGGTTGCCACTTGCCGTCAGGCCTTTGTACCTCTCCTGGGGGCAGGAGTACATTGTAAAATGGCCTCCCATTCATATCACTCATGCACATCCTCTAGTGAGTGCAGTGGCGAGCTGTATTATTGCTGTGTCTATTGGAGCAGAGTATAGGGCCAATCAATGGAATCCCACATGTAAAAAAAGGCTACATGTTGCAACCATCACCAACCATCACCAACACCGATTGGCTGTGAGAGAAAGCAGAGTGTTTCCACAACAATTGCCGCAGCTTTTTTTTATTTTTATTTTTTTAACATAGTGGTGTCACCAGAGCAGCCAGCTAGTGTTCCTGATCACTAGACACCACAGTACAGTGTCACTACAGTGTTTTAATCACTGAAGGTTCTGCCACCTTGGATGTCTGCAGCAGACACTACCCAACTAATAGGAAAAGGAAGAGGCTGAGAAATTATACATTTTCCTCTTCACCCCTATCATGCTCTATGAGATCCACTTGGCACATAACTTAAAGCAGAACGTTAGTCAGAAAGTTTAATCCTGCTAGGTCACTTCATACTGGCCCCTTTTGCAGGTATAGCCATGTACAATAAAGTGCCTATACAGTTTAAAATCCAGTTATGCAACATGTTATCTGGCTCTACACATGCTCATTTGCTCTCTATTTTTAGTCTCTGTGACAAAAATGTAGAAGACGACCTGCTGACAGCCCAAATATTTACTGCTGCTTAGGGGCTCTGGGCTTCATCAAAATGGCAGCCTCCAGCAAGAAGAAACAGGGACAATGCTGGAGACAATTTACAGCACACACTCATTTTGGTAGCATAATTATTAATGTGGAATGTATGCTCTTTGCTAAAGAACATTATTTTGTTTTATCAAGTTGTTAAGCGTAAGGTTCCACTTTAATCCCCATTGGTGCAGCCCTCCCCCGGCCATTTAGCAAGGCGGCTGCAGGTGGGCAACAGGACAACATGGATCCTCCTCCTGATAAGATAATTTTCTTTTCCTCTCTTTTCCTAGGTATAGTAGATCATTAGCCAATATATTTTCTAACTATGGGAAATTGCTCGTCCTGGTCAGCAGGTTCTTTGAGGTACAGAGGGTACTGGTGGAGTGCAAGTAGCTCAAAGTATCGACGATCATGCGCAGTGTATAGAACAGTGTTCAACGACACAAAGTATTTAGGAAATTTAAGGATCAAAGAGTAATGGTACACCTCAAGGAATACAACAATATTAGTTTATTAGTGTAATGGTGCTTGTTCTAATTTGGTCGTTAACCCAATTAATAGCCTGGGAAATGGCAGTAGTGTTGGAGCTTCAATGCATTCTATTAGTCTGCCTTTTACTATTATTATTAAAAAATAAGCTCACCTTTGGAACATGTTACATGTTCCCCCCCCTTTTTAGGGTGGAACATGTAACATGTTCCAGCATCGGTAGCCTCTCCCCCCTGATACCCCCTCCCTGTGACAACAATTTTAAAATAGGCGAGGCTGTGCGGGGCTCCGCCCACATGCCTCCATCATTCATTCATAGTTTCCTGTGAATGAATGCCTACAAGTAGTGTCAACCATTGTGACTAGGGATGTCCCGATACCGATACTAGTATCGGTATCGGGACCGATACCAAGCATTTCCCCGAGTACTTGTACTCGGGGAAATGTTCCCGATGCTTCACCCGATACTTGAGCGGGCAGGCAGGGGAGTTGCAAATCTTCTCTCCCCCATGGTCAGTGTTGTCTTCCCCTGTCCGTGCTGCTCTCTCACCTCCCCCCCCCCCGTCCGTGCCGTTCTCTCTCCTCCCCTTCCCCCGTCCATCCGTGCCGTTCTCTCCTCCCCTTCCCCCGTCCGTCCGTCCCGTTCTAATCCCCCCCGTCCATGCAGTGCTCTTTCCTCCCCTTCCCCCGTCCGTCCGTCCCGTTCTCTCTCCCCGTCCAAGCAGTGCTCTTTCATCCCCTTCCCCCGTCCGTCCGTCCCGTTCTCTCTCCCCGTCCAAGCAGTGCTCTTTCATCCCCTTCCCCCGTCCGTCCGTCCGTCCCGTTCTCTCTCCCCGTCCATGCAGTGCTCTTTCCTCCCCTTCCCCCGTCCGTCCCGTTCTCTCTCCCCCCCCCGTCCATGCAGTGCTCTTTCCTCCCCCCCCCCCCGTCCGTCCGTCCCGTTCTCTCTTCCCCCCCCCCCCGTCCGTCCCTGTAGTCTCTCTCCATCCATCCCGTCCCCGTCCGTGCCGCTCTCCCCCCTCAATCTGTCAGGGGGGAGAGCGGAGGTAGGAGCTGCTAAGCCCGGCTCCTACCTTTTCTGAATGAACAGAGTCGGTGATTACCGACTCTGTCCATTCATATAACTGAGCATCGTAACCTCCTGTGTTTACGATGCTTCAGTTTATGAATGGAGGAGCTTCCCTCCATTTATTTCAGCTGAAGCTGCTGAGAAAGGGACTGGGGAATCTGTTTCCCTAGTCCATTTCTCTGTCTTAAAGGGGAGATGCCAGAGGTCTGTTAAGACCCCTGAAATCTCACCAAAGCCTCCCAACAGGGCTGATTAAAATTAAAATAAAAAAATTGCAATAAATATAAAAAAAAAATAAAATGTAAAAAAATAAATAAAAAAAAACACACTGACATTTTACCCCCCACGCCCCCCTAAAAAAATAAATAAATAAAAATCACTGTAAAAAAAAAAAAAAATAGTAAAAAAAAATAGTAAAAAAAAAAAAATTACTGCCACTGTCACATGACATAAAAAAAAGTATCGGTATTCGGTATCGGCGAGTACTTGAAAAAAAGTATCGGTACTTGTACTCGGTCTCAAAAAAGTGGTATCGGGACAACCCTAATTGTGACTAATAGCTTGTAGTTCTAAATGAACTGCAAGGGCATCGGTGAGCATCTTCATAGTTCATTGATCTTCTTGCTCTTAGATAATTGTTTGCCCTTACAAGGTACAAGCAGATAGCTATGCTGAGAGTCTGCAGGTCTGCAGTATAGTCTGCTGATCACAGGTGCAATGCTCTGCAGGCTCCTTAGAAAACAAAAATACATGCACATTTTTTACCTTCAAAAAATGTGCATTTATTATTTTATTTAAATGGTGAACTTACAGTATCTATGCTAATGTTCCTGTTAATTCTAGTCACTATGTTCATATAGGCTGAGGATCTGTAGCTACTTCTAATGTTTTATCTCAGCTTCCTAGTTTGGTGTCTACTAACAATTCTTCTGTGATGTTTGTTAACTCTTCATTTTATATCCCAACTGCCAATCCTCCCCCTGTTCCTCCAAAGTTTTACATGTCTGATTTGTGTGTGAAACAATTCCTCCATTGCAATCAGTGCCCTGCAGTGCTGCTAATCAGTGCCCACCAGTAACATCTATCAGTGCCCATCAGTACTGCTGATCAGTGTCCATCAGTACTGCTGATCAGTGCCCATCAGTGACTCATTATCAGTTTCACCTATCTGTACTGCCTATCAGTGCCATCTATCAGTGCAGCCTCATCAGTGCCCACTAGTGCCACCTCATCAGTGCCAGCTATAATTTTTTGGCAAATTTGAAGTCTAATAGTCAAGGGATTGTCAAATAAATAGAATGCCCTGGGAGCCATGTACTAATGAAAAAAAAAAAAAGAAAATACTATTTTACAACAATTTTAGAAAAACCTAGTGTCACTAAAGGAAACATTTTTTTTCTTTAAAATAACAAACATGTTATACTTACCTCCACTGTGCAGTTGGTTTTGCTCAGAGTGGCCCCGATCCACGTCTTCTGGGGTCCCTCGGCGGCTGTCTCTGGTCCTCTCTGCAAGAACTCATCACATTCATGAGAGAGAGCTCGCATGGTGATGAGTCCTTGCGGGCGCACTCCTGTGATACAGCTAGCAGCCATAGCCGCTCACTGTATCAGTCGGCCCCGCCCCTCGGCGCGCCGCATCACTGAATGTGATTGACAGCAGCGCCAGCCAATGGCTGCGCTGCTCTCAATCCATACACTCTAGCCAATCAGCGGCCAGGCTGAGCGGCGAAGAGGATCTCGGGACCGAGCGTGGGACTTTCGAGGGGTGAGGTAAGTAAAACGGGGGCTCGGGGGCGGCATCATCAGATATTTTTTCACCTTAATGCATAGATTGCATTAAGGTATAATTTTTTTTCCTTTACAACTCCTTTAAATCAAAATCACTAAAAATGTCCAAATACTTTAAATGACATGCTTAAAGCCTAGAATACATGGGCTAAATGTTGAGCGGTTTACATTGAACCTGCCAACGATTGGCCCCTGCCTACTGCAGCCGGTCTGACAGAAGCCAGCCGTTCAGGGCGTCTCCCTGTCAGAACACAATAGAGCAGCAGGGGAGATCGCTGTACTAACATTGCATAGTTAGTCTATGAAGTGGTGCATCTGAACAATAAAAAAAAAACTTCAGTGAAAGTGACATATACAATGAAAAAAACATTTGACTTGTAAATTACATTATTATGGCATAAGGACCCCCATATGAATAGAGGCATTCTTCTTGGACTGAGCCGCACACATTCTTTAGCATGGTACACACTAATAATTTTTTTTCGTTCAACCCAGCGGGCTGAACAAAAAAAACTGAAGAGCTCAAGAAGAGCCACTGTACTAACCAGTGGCGGCTAGTGGTATGTTTTTTGGGGGGCGGCAATCTATCCACCACCACCCACCCGGATGGTCGATCAGTCCCCACACTTACCCCATCTAGCTCACGGGGTTCCTCCGGGCAGCAGGCCTCTGCATCTCCTCCTTCCTTGGCTTCACGGCGGCACGGCTTCCCCTGTGTCTCCTCCCTTTTCCTCTTCAGCGGGCAATAGGATCGCTTCTCCTCTCGGCCGTGAGGAGACCGCTGACCAGAGTGTCTGGGTGGGGGACACACACCATAGCACAGCAGTGGAGATTGTTGTACAAACATTGGATAGTTAGTACAGCTGCTCCTCCTAAGCTGTCAGACACTGCTGCCAAAATACTAAGGCCCAGATTCCCAAAGCACTTACGCCGACGTATAGCACGTTATGCAGACATAAGTGCAAATGTGCGCCGGAGTATGTGTGCGGCAGACCCACGAACCAACATGCGCCTAAAAACAGGCTACACCCCGCCGACGTAGCTTGCACATGCCGGCGTAGGGTGGGCGCACATATGGGCTGGATGCATGGGGCTGCTCCCATTGATTAGCCATTCAAACATGCAAATGAGGGAAATACGCCGATTCACGAACGTGCGTGTGCATGCTACGTGTAGCGGAGTACAATATTAAAATCTACGCTGGTAACCAGGGTAAATCCACAGTCAGCGCTGAAAAGTAAGGCAATGTCCCAAATCCCCCCCAGTAACCGGACGAAACACAGCTCTGGGAGTCAACTGCCTTTTTATTCACAGGCTTCCATATTTATAAAATTCCCCATGCAAGGGGTTTCCAAACAGCCAAACAGATTTAGCAGGGGTAATACAGTGAGGACCACATGGGGAACTTAGGGTGCATTCACACCACGATTTTGTCATCCTACTTTTTCTCACGATTTTAGGTTTTAAATCGTCCAAATCTGTATGGCAAAACATATCCATTCACTGCCATTCATTAATTTAGGTCCCCAAGTGCATCCGATTTGATCCGCATACGATTTGATACGTTTTAAAATCGTATCAAAAAACGTGTTTGACCACGTTTTTTGGTCCGGATTTGAAATTGTATTGAAATCATGTCCGATTTTGTGTTAAAATCGTGTCCGATTTTTTTTTCTATTGTGGACAATCTAAATCGTACTAAATCGGATGACTGTCCGATTTTCATACGATTTTGTCAGATACGATTCCATCCGATTTAACGGTCCGTTTATCGGATGTTAAAATCGTGATGTGAACCAAGCCTTAACATTTTGGATAATTCTCCCATCAGGCATTGCTGCACGAGGGAAAAGTCGGTTGATAGCTGGGGTCTGGGGTTATGTGTTATTTATTTATTTATTTATTTATTAAAATTCTTAAAAGTACAAAAAAAGTACAAAACGCAGTCAGTTACCCGTAGGCCTCGATGCGCCGAGAACAACAATACAGCAACAACCAAAAAAACACACACAGGCAGCGGAACAGATCAAATTTAAAATAGTAGCAGATCAAAGAACTTTAAAAACCTATGTAATTCCATAGGCTAGACTGCAAAGCTCAGTTTTAAAGCTTCCTGAACTTAAAAAGATCATTCTCAAGCCTTAATTTTAGAGGCAGGGAGTTCCAAAACTGTGCTCCCTGGACCGCACTCGTCCTCCCTCCGCATTTTTTCTTACGAAATTTAGGAATCACCAAAGTTTCCAAATTAGCCGACCTTAAGGTACGGTTGGGCACATACTTGGTGAATTTTTCCTGCAGGTACACTGGCCCCTTGCCATGGGTAGCCCTGTGCACCATGCATCCAGTCTTAAACAGAACCCGTTCCTTCACGGGTAGCCAATGCAGGGCTCTCAGCGATGGCGTGATGTGGTCACGACGACCAACACCCGTGAGTAGCCTCGCAGCGGCATTCTGAATAAGCTGTAATTTGTGCATGATGTTATTAGGTAAACCCAGGTACAAAGCATTACAATAATCTAATCGACTTCCAATAATGGCATTGACCATGGAGATCTTATGCGATTCTTCAATGAAGCGAAAAGTCGACCTCAGGAGTTTCAAGTGGAAGTGACAAGAACTCACCACCTGGTTTACCTGTGGTCGTAGCGTCAATCTCTCGTCCAAGATGATTCCCAAATCCCTGACCTGGGTGACTGGCACTGGGACCGATGAAAACGAGTCCGGCCAGGTAGGGAAACCGCCCGACCATGGCAGATTGCATAAAACCATGCACTCAGTCTTGGAGCCATTGAGCATAAGATAATTGGCCCCCATCCAGGCTTGAATTTCCTCCAGGCAGGTGGCCAGAGTTATCTGTGCCCCCCCATCCCTGGGCAGAGGAATGTAGAACTGGGTGTCGTCAGCGTAGACATGAAAAGATAGGTTGTGGCGGCGGATGATATATAGCAGAGGCCTCAGATAGATGTTGAACAGGAGCGGCGATAACGCCGACCCTTGAGGGACTCCACAGAACAGGGGACTATCAGAAGAGCAGTGCAGTCCCAGCCTTACTTTCTGAACCCTGTCCAGCAGAAATGAGGTCATCCATGCCAATGCTATACCATCAATGCCTGCCACAGTCCCTAATCGATCAAGCAGTCTAGAATGATCGATGGTATCGAATGCTGCCGACAGATCCAGCAATACCAAGGCCGAAGCCTCATTTCTGTCCAGGGCCCAGAGTAGATCATCCTGGACTTTGGTCAAGGCGGTTTCAGGACCTCTTCCTGGTCGGAATCCAGATTGAAAATCATCAAGAATGGAATTGGACTCGAGATGGGGCTGAATTTGCCACACTGCGGCTCGTTCCATGATTTTTGCCAGAAATGGTAGAGTTGAAATGGGACGATTATTGCTCAACACGGAGCGTGCCAGGTTAGCTTTCTTCAGCAGGGGAATAATCACCGCCCGCTTCAGAATACCCGGCACTGTTCCAGTGGAGAAGGAAGTATTTACAATGTCGGCAATAAAGGGGGCTAATGTCTCTGCGGCGTCCTTCACTAGTTGCGCAATGCAAGGATCAAATGATGAGGACGAGGCTCTAAGAGACTTGAGGATATTCAGAATATCTAAAGTAGAGACGTCCACAAAACTAGAGAATCTTGTACCTTCATAGATGGGACAATATTCCTCAATATCTACTACTTTGATATTATTCCTAATAATTTCTATCTTTTCATTAAAATAATTTGATAAAATATTACAAAACTCTGGTGAAGCTTCTTCTTCCGGCTGTCTACATGCTGGATTAGCTAGATTTTTCGCAACTCTAAAGAGTTCAGCTGCTGCATTTTTAGCATTAGCAATTTTTTCAGAGAAAAACTGCTTTTTGGCAGTTTGTATCCCTAGTTTATAGTTCCTCAGGGCTGCGGTATATACCTCCTTGGAGGCGGGCACCGGATTTTTTCTCCACGCTTTCTCCGCTGCTCTGCACTTCCATTTTAAACTTCTGGTCACCTGGGTAAACCAGAGGGGATTATTATTTGCTTGCCTAATGCAATGATTTCTCTTTAGGGGGGCTAAGTAGTCGAGCGCTTTTGTAATAGCCATATTGAAAAAATTAATTTTCTCAGCTGCGACTTTAGTGGACTCAAACGATGCCTTATCAATATTCAACAGGAAGTGGTTACTAAATACCTTAACAGATATTTTAGTGAGATTTCTCGAAAATTTTGGAATACTGTTCCTATTAGGAACATGAGGTAACTTTTTGCGAAATTTATGGCTGTGATCAAATAATATTAATTTGTGATCACTCCATATAATCTCTTTTGGGGGATATACTTTCTCTATACATCCTGACTGGAAAAGCCAGTCCAGGGTGTGGCCCGCTTTATGAGTAGCCCCTATAACATCTTGGCTATAGCCAATGGAGTTTGCAAATGCAATCAACTGCTGGGCTTCCGAATTATTTACATCGTCAGCCCAGCAATTGAAATCTCCCAAGACTATAGATTGGGCATATCGCAGGGATTGAGTCGTTAGGAGTTCGCACATCTCCTCGCCAAACCTAGCTTTAGCGTTAGGAGGATGATAAATCACTGCCATTCCTATGGTTACTTCAGGGCTCAAGTTGCACTGCAGGAAAAGTGTCTCCATAGACGCATAAGAATCCTGCGTGCAAGTTTTTATAATTTTCAACTTAGCCTTGTATATGCAGGCAGTTCCTCCACCTCTCCCCGAGCTACGGTCACAAGATAGTAGCTTATACCCAGGCGGGACCAATTCGTCCAGTCTGGGCGGGGAAGCAGGAGAGAACCAGGTTTCCGTGATTAGCAGGTAATCTAAATCATACTCTAATAAGGTGTCATAAATGGCTGTCGTGTTTTTTACCGCAGACCGCGCATTAAGAAGTCCTCCTTTTATTGTAGAATTAATTTGTTTATGGGTTGGGGTTTTTTCATCTATCAAAGTATCTGCATTAGCAACTTTTTGGTACTGACAAGATTTTCTCAGCTATAAGATTAAAATTAAAATCAAGCAAATTATATTTATTCAATTTCATCAAGGTTCTAACGGGAACATGTCCTTCCATATTAAAGGTTTTTAATTGGACAGAAGAGTACACAGTTCTGCTCTGACTTTGAGGACTATAATGGATGGTCGATACCATAACGTCCGGCCTACCACCAGTTTCCATTATAAATAAATGTAAAAAATACTAAAACTCTTACCAGGAAGACTAAGCTGTTATAATTAGCCGTACTATGTCTATAAAAGCAACTGCTACCAAGAATCACAATCAAAGGCTCACCTCGACTGCTGCATGGTAAAATTTGTGCCCAACTCAAAAAAAGGGGGGGGGGGAACCCACCCGACCCACCCCCGGACGGGCACAGACGGGCTTCCCTCTGGTGCGCCTCTGGCGCCCGCTGCGCTCCGCACAGCGTCCCGCCGCCTTTGAAGGCCTGCTAGACCCCGCCCACAGTGGGGAATTAGTCCCAGCTTCTCCCAGAGAGGGAAAGCTGATTGCTGATGACACTGCACCTGTGCGGCCTCTCCAGAGGCAACTTTACACAGCAGTGGGAGTTCGGTTTAAAACTGCCGAACACCGATTGGGCAACATAAAACGAAGTACTTGAATGCTAGTGGCTTACGACTGCTAGCATACAAATTACCATGCCAACATAAGACCCAGCAGAATACATAGCATACAATACAGACAACCCTTTGACATGTAACGTCCAGCGTTCCAGAAGTGGCTAGGTTTGCCACACTACGCAAGATGCGTGTAAGTTGTACGTCAGGCGTAAAGTTATTCCCCATAAATGAGGTGCAACCCGGCAACAGACATGCACAGGTCTGCAAGCTGGCGTATTGTGCGTTGGGCGTGTGTCTGGCTGGGCGTACGTTATGTTCACGGCGTACGCGGTGATCCGACGTAGCCTAGGCAGTTGTGCCAGCGTGGTTGTGAGCAGGCACAGGGGGGTGCTGTGTATGCGTCCACGTCACGGCGCATGCGCAGTTCGTGATACGTACCTGTCTGGTGCTCGGCCCATCATTTGCATGGGGTCAGGCCCACATCCACCTACGCCGGCGTGCGCCTTCGAAACCTACGCCACGCTGGCGCAGCATTGGGAGCACTGGCTTGCTGAATGCAATGCTTGCCTCTCCGCGCTACGTTGGCGTGGCATACGGTGTTTGCTCTACGGCAGCGTAATGTGCGCCTTGCTCTCTGTGAATCTGGGCCTAAGTATTTTCAGGCATACAGGTGTTTTTTTTTTACGGATCTGAATGAGGCCCATTGTTTTCCATGTGCCTCTACACAGACACGTAAACATGCGCTGCCTATAGATGAGTAAAAAGAAAAGCAAAAACCTGAGTTGCCTGTCAGTATTTTACATGTGCATACACATATGACAGAAAACAGGCACGTACCCGTGTGAAAATTTTTTTTTTTAACTTGTGTATGCGTAAATACACACACAAATACCCTTGTCTATTAGCCAATGGCTGAGAGTGCTGATCAAGAGCCGATTGGCAGACCTATTTTGGTCATGCCCTTTTGACAAAACCCAGCTGAATGGCCGACTTTTGTCGGACCGGCTGCATTAAACACGGGCCAAATGTCGGCTGGTTTGTATTGAACCGGCTTACGCCGCCCGTCATTCGGCCAGCAGGTTGAACAAAAGAAAAACAAGAGATCGCCATACTAACACAAGTGATGTTAATGGAATGATTTCCCCTGCTGTGCTATTGTATTTTGAGAGCAGGAATCCTCCCTGCCAGAACACACTGATCAGTGATGGCAACCATTGGCTGCCAGTGCTGATTGGATGGCGGTTGGATGCTGGTTTTCCAGCATGCCCGTTGAACAGATGCCGTTCGTAAGACCGGCTTCTGTAGAATAGACAGCTGTACGCAGGGTCTGAAAGTCAGCTGGACCTGCCCAAACCGTCCGTTTTCTGATGATTTTTGGCTTGAGTGTACCTAGCTTAAGTGTTCAGAGTGAAGTGAGTGAAGGAGAATACTTGATCCAGGTGGAAGCCAAGGACAATTCTGGAGCATGGAGGGTAAGAAGAACTTAATATATACAGGTACTTTATTTTTAACGGCTTTTGATAAAAACAAAACATGGGTTCTAATTTATTAATCCGGTTTCACTGTGTAGACTCACAATGCAATTATTTCAATCATTCTCGTTAATGATATAATTACATTTCTACTTGAATTTTGTATTAATGTCTATTAGCAGTAATTAAGGAAATCTGTTGCATTGAATGTAAAATCACAGTATTATAGTGGAAACTGTGGGAATGCAAAATATTCTTTTTTTTTTAATGAATAATTCCTTTGCATAATAATTTGCAGTAGAATATCATCTTGACACTTTTTATTGAAATCTCAGACACCTTAGAGAAAACTGTATAGAGGCTGCAACAGAGCCATAACACTCAATATTACTCTGTATGATTGCTGCAAATAATTATTCAATATTCCTGGGCAAATAGTGTGATACATGATAACCTTATCTCTTAGTAAAATGTTACTTTGAGGCCTCATGCACACGTTATGGACGTTATAACAAAGTTTTAAAAACACCAGTAGCTTTGCAGTGAGATTTTCAACGTTTTTGCAATAACGTTTTTTAGCGTTTTTTTGGCATTAGCATTTCTAAGTGTTTTTATTTATTTCGTTATTTTTCCCAATGGGATCAAAAACGTTAAACACTTGTAAATCGCGCTTTTGAGTGTTTATCTGCATTTTTCAGAATATTTTGACTTTAGAGTGTCTTTACAGCTGAAAAACTCCTCTCAGAACCCACTAGTCTTAGGTTTTTTTTTCAGCCAAAAAATGCCCCAGCCAAAAACGGTTGATAACAGCCTCTGTGTGCATGGATACATAGGATAACATGCTGGAGTGTTTATTGACTGTAGTAAAAAACTTCTGAAGCCAAAAACAGCAGTTGTAAAAACATCCAAAAACATCCAGTGTGCATTTCACATGTGCGGACCGTATGTCCGCTTTTTCATCCATCCGTTTGCAGATGAAAAAGGGACATACATTGGTCTCTATGAGATTGTGGGTGTCAGCGGATAAACATCCGCTGACATCCGTAATCACCCGCCTCTGCAAAGATCCGATTTTGTGGACGGAAGAAAACCCTATCTTTTCTTCCGTCTGCGGATCGGATGAACACGGACACACGGTCTGTGTTCATCCGATCCCCCATTGGGGAGAGCGGAAAAAAGACAGGGTGGTCCCTGCACAGTGTGCGGGGACCGCCGGCTCAGCGGGGATATGCGGAGCGATCCCCGCTGAGCTTACGGACACACGGAGGCGGATCATTACTGATCCGCCCTGTGTGAAAGGGCCCTTATTAGTGAACTGCTGCATGTCCAAGTACTTTTTTGTATGCAGTTGATTCCCTTGAGGGCTGGTTCATACCAGGAATCACACAGGAATGCACCGCACATTTCTGTGCGATTCACATGCGATTCGAAAGTGATTTTAGCCCTCTCATTTGAATAGTTCAGAAACTTTTGCATGCCAATGTGCTAAGGTTGATGGGTTTGTTCTTTTCCAGAGAGCAGGTTTGCAAGCCTTTGCCACGTTCAGGAGGTGTTTACGAAGTGAGCTTTTATAACGTTTGCATGATATTTGCCTATTGTGCAAAAGGTAGGTGGCTGGCATGCTCAGAAAAGACCAACCTGTCAAATCTTTAATGAAAGTCTTGACAGCAGACCAACAGTCGGCTATCACTGAGCAGGCCCAAAAAATATGTAGTAGAGATGATTCCAGTATGAAGCATCTCCAGCATAAAGGGCATATCTGGGGATCGATTTTATGTAAACGTTGGGAGGTTCTATACCATCTCCTAGGTATTTCAATAATCATTACCTAATGACGCTTTTTATACAAAAAAAAGGATTTTGTCTTTTTGGGTTTAGGAGAAGCTCCTGCGTAGTTCTTTCTCCAATTTAATTAATAAATTTGATTATTTTTGATGTTCTCTAGAGGATTAACATGGAATATGATTGTGATAAAGCATGTTTGATGTTTGATAGGGACAGTTTCTTCACAAAATTTCTTAAGTAGCGTGAGAACTCAAATAGTTTGATAGTGATCTTAGGTAAGATCCAAGTCGTGAGCAATGGGTAAAATCTAGATCAGGACTAAAAGAGGCTTTCATTTTTTGCATCAGTCATTGGTTTATTCTGATAGGAATAATTTAGCTTTAGCCCTATCAAAAAGCAGCTCATTGAGTTGGTGTATGGAATTCAAGATGTCTTTAATACCCTGTGCAAGGGACTGTTTGTGAGTACTTTCAAGCATCCTGATGCATCAAAGAATCTTCTTTATTAACCCTCTGTTAACAATACGTACCTCTTATTAACCCTTTTATTCTCTACCTAGGTATATTTTACTGCATTTAAATTTTTTTCTAAACAGAGATTTTTATTATTTTATTTGTGTCCTTTATTTTTATTTTGTAGTGTAGCGCCACCCCCTCAGGAGCCGCTGGTTTGTTGTTGAGATCGGCATATTAAGTTATCTCAGTGTTGTCTAGGGGTGCAGTTGGAGAACAGAGCAGTGAGTGAATGTCCAGACAATGAATAAAGGTTTTCCAATGCTTTATTTCCAGGCCAACACGGCCAACATCAACATCAAATGGGAAGGAAAGGTTGATGAAGCAAGAGAGAGAGAACTTTGCAGTATCAGGCCTGGATATGAACCGAGCAATCCTGCTCTCAGTAGTATCAATTGAAGTTCGTCGCCACTCCAACCAGAGTGGGCGAAGTGCCCCCGGACAGACTCCTGCCACAAGCCTGGCAGCCGAAGCGTCACTTTAGATTGCTGGGAGGAACAGGTCTCTCTCACAGACCCGGCTCTAGGGCCTCTGCCACAGGCCTATTACTTTGAGTTGGATGAATTGAGCGAATCCTCCCAGTAGGTTTTAGCATAGGTCACCGGATGACAGCAAAGTGTACCTGTCAGCATTCCGGTCACCAGATCCCCGATGGTTCGTTCAAGCTCTGTTGGACAACCTGCCTCCGGGTTCTCCTCAAGCCGACCCCCCAATCGAACGGCTCCCAGCCTGGGATCCTGTCAGTAAAGCGGAGGACCCAGCAAGTCGCTGGGGCCCCTCTCGACAACATAGGGCTCCGCATAGAATTTGACCCTGGCCTGAAAGGCCATCGCCGGGGTACGTTGGATGCGCTCACCCTAAAGGTCGAACCCGCACCTGGAACCTGCGGGAAGAACCAATAAAGATGGCGTCTGCCACAGATATACTCTCCCCCAGCATGACCCGCGAGGGAAAACTCCTCTAATTGGCCGCTGGGGAAAAGCCGCTCTGCCAGAACCCCTCTAGCGCCAACTGCCACCCAGGGATGGAAACTACATCCCTGGAGCGCAGACTGACCTACAGGACAGTTCAGGAATGACAGCAGCCCAAACCTAGCAAATTGTGAATGGGAGCAAAATAACTCTCCCATTCCCCACTAACTTTAGCAAAGTGCCCATACTGAAAGTAAGGGGGCGCTACAGTAGTGTTAGCTAAACAAAATAAAACATAAAAATATATTAGGCACTCTTATCTACTTTGCATTAACTCTGTCATGGTTTGTTGTACAAAACATATTAATAATGTCATAACAAATGGGACAAACTCCAGAACAATGCTAGTTGTCAGTAAGAAAACTGGGAAAAAAGTTCCTTCTTTCTATATTTGTAACTTCTTTTTGCCTTTAGACTACATAGAAACATTCATTGAATTCTTTCATAAGTAATGACAATTGGCAAATCAAAAAATCATGTTTTGGTTTATATGAGCTAAACAGTAAAGTTGGGCGAACAGTTCAAGCCAAGTAAAAGTTTGGCCCAAACATCGCCAGTTCCCCTATTCGGCGAACATCCGAATTTGCGGGGCATGCAGCGGGATATTCGCCCACCGACCTCTGCACAGTGCATTCTAGGGCCCTAATTGGATGTAGCAATGCACCTGACCAGTGATCAGGTGCAAGGCTTTGCCCAATCAGGGCACAAAGCACTGTAAGAGCCATGATTGGACAAAGTCATGATGACTTTGCCCAATCATGGCTCAGTGTTTACAGTCCCACCCTGCACTATAAAAGGTATCTTTCCACAGGAACCTTTTGCAGTGTGTTGTTGGTGTAGAGATAGATAGGGCAGGGCTCTTTTTGCTACTAGCGAGTTAGTGTGTTATTGTGACTGATTATAATGTGAGTAAAATGTAGTGTGTTAGTGTAGTGTGAGTGTAGTGTTAGTATAGTGCAGTGCAGTGTTTAACATGGCATTACATAACATTTAGTGCTGTATACAGTCTTGTATACCCCCCCTTAATCTTTAAATTTTTGTCAGCCGCAGTCCTCATTTTACATTGCACGAAACACCACATTTCATTGAATAAAGTGCATCCAATTACACATTTTCCAGCATCTATTTGTAGCACCCTCTACCATAGGTAGGTGCTAGAATAGATTTTTTTCTAGTGAAACTGTCAGTACAGGCAAATTTAGACAGGCCTATGCTTTAGGCTATGCCTGTTTGTTTTGATCTGGGGCTGGGAGTGGTTAGTGTAGAATTGGCTGTGACCACCTGTGCTCTGGTTCTGGGGTGCCTCCCCTGCTTCTGGGGGAGATTTTTCAGGAAGAGAGGCAGGGCTTAAGGCTGGAGTGGCAGACAGCTCATGTGAGGAGCTCTGACCAATCCCCACTCGGTATTGGCAGGGGGCAGGCCTCCCATATAAGCCGAGGTCACATGCTGCTGGGAGATTTGTCGGCCAAGAGAAGTGGAGGATGGAATACTAGGCAGTTGCTGTAGGGCGTCCCCATCTGGGGGGGGGGGGCGAATGTGGACTGGCCCAGGGAGAGCTGTAAGGGAACCTCATCCTTACACAGTCATGGATGAGGTCCAAGTCTGTACACTGTCACAGATGAGGAATTCCTGAAGCAGGAGGGCAGGAGGTACTGCTGAAACATATGTCCGGATAAAGTTCTCCATCATGGACTTGGGGCACGGAGAAGATCAGTGTGAATACCACAGTGGAGTGCTGGGTGCGGAGGCATGTCAGGAAGTCTGGGAGGGAACTTCATCCTTACACGGTCATGTTATTGGTGAGGAGTCCCGGAACAGAGGAGAGACTGTTGGGTGTAGGTTCAAGTCGCTGTGGCCTGAGGGTGCAGGATTTGCAGGCCGGACTAGCTGGGAGCAGTAGTCCATCTGTTACCATGTGCTACTAAAATTGCAGACCTCTGGCCTAGTAACAGCACTCAAGTAACATAATTTAAGAAACTTTACAACAGTAACTAAGTACAGCCAGCAAGCTGGGGTTATTCAGAGTGATACCCTTTTGTCACACTGAAGGTGATGAGACAGAAGCCTCTGGCCTCGTACACACGACAGAGTTTCTCGGCAGAATTCAGCGAGAAACTCGGTCAGAGCCGGATTCTGCCGAGAAACTCTGTCGTGTGTACACTTTTGGCCCGATGGAGCCGCCGAGGAACTTGTCGAGAAAATAGAGAACATGTTCTCTATTTTCTCGTTGTTCTATGGGAGAACTCGGCCCGCCGAGCTCCTCGGCGGCTTCAGGGCTGAACTCGCCGAGGAACTCGACGTGTTTGGCACGTCGAGTTCCTCGGCCGTGTGTACGAGGCCTAACAGTTTTACAGAGGAAGATTTGTGCAGGAGGAGGAAAGTCCTGGGAGTGATATTCTGCAGGAACTAGTGCAGAGGAGGAGGAGCAATGGTCTGCATGGAGATATGCAGGGGAAAAGACTGTGAATGTTAGGAGTACATCCGTTTATTCAGGGCGTAATCTACTAATCAATGTTCTCTAAATGTGATGGCAATTTAACAAGTTCTATGGTTATCCCATCCCCCTTTACCCCAACCAAGTTATATCCCCCAATAAACAAAAACAAAACTACGCAAATGACTGCTCATTGTCTCAGAAGTGATATATGGGGGACTGGCGGCAGGGTGATTTGGTGGATGTTAGTTACTAGTAGCAAGCGCTACATATTAAATTTGGGTAACAAGCCTAACCATCATGTCTGGGAGGCCAGCAAGGAAAGGCAGATGTTGTTACCATGCCACAATGAGGGTGCCAGCAGCATCTGTGTCCACAGGCAAAGATGGTCGTGGTCTAGTGATGTTGCCCATGCTATCCAGCTACAGCATGCAGAGGTGGTGGACTGGCTTACTAAACTACCCTCATCCTTCTCATCCTCTTTCACCCAAGCAGAGACTAGTACGCAGTCCACCATAGCTGCCAGAGCGGCTTATTCTGCCTCCTTGTCCACAGCTATTCCTGCTCCAGCATCATACATGGAGGAGTCAGCTGAATTATTTGAACACAGCGTTAACCACTTGCTTCTTGACGATGCACAGGTATTGATTCTGTTGTTGGTTCTGAGGTTGAGGAAGGGAGAAACATGAGCCAACAGAGAGGGGAGAACACTGATAAAAAACAAATTGGCAGTCATGCTCACCCTACCACAGCATATTGCCAAAGAGTAGAGCTGCCCTATTCCATCACATTGTGGAGCTGTTATCTCCCGGCCCACTTCCCACAGCTCAGCTGTCTGGGCCTTTCTTAGCACATGTGTAGCTGAATGCACTGTTGCAATTTGCAATCTCTGCCACAAGCAGATGAGAGAATAAAACAATTTCTATTTAGTTTTATACATTTATTTTTAAACTTCTCTGCACCTGTTACTCCCACCCAAAGCCTGCGAAAGGGACACCAGATTTTATCTAAAAAAAAAATGTTAATCTTGGCCTGAGTGTAATATAATTTGGCTTCTTCATATAAAGCTTGCTTAATGAAGTGCAAAAATGTGTCATTTCTATCCAAAGGGTACAATAGAACAGCGGGGGAGATCCCTGCACCAACATCGCTTGTGTTGGTATGGCAATCCATCATTTTTTTTCCCCGTTAAACCCTCTAGGTGGAATGTAATAAAAAATGCAATGAATTGTGGCAACAAATAGATCCCCGATTGTCTTGAAATGCTGGCCGTTCCTCTCCCAGTACAGCTGTGCAGAATATTTCAGAAGGCTGATGTCAAGATTCAGTTACGTTTGCTAACTGTATTTAAAAGCACATTTAATTATTTTTTAAATTAATACAGAAGTAATTAAATGGCATTTTACAATATTGACTTTAATTCCAGCTTTAATTATGTCAGTTTCCCTTGTCTGTAACATTTGAGGGGTGTTTCATGAACAGAGAAGCAATTCATAAACACAGTCCCCAGAACAGTATTTTTAACTGAGTTTATGCTGTGAACAATCCTCAACCAGGTGAACTTGGCAGCAGTCTGGGTTGCATACTTTCTCTGTCAAAATGTTTTATTCCTAGATGAAGAAAACTTGGAGCAAATTCAACAATTTGTAAGTATTAACGGTCACTCAGAAAAGTGTTTTGCTCCAGACATAACACATTCATTTTCTCTTACGTAGTTTGTGTAGAGATACCCCCGTAGCAGCCATTGGATAGGATGAATCCTCTGTTCTTTGCCTTGACCTTCTCAAGAACCTCAGCCTCTGACAAGGTTAAGTGTACAAATATACAATATCACAGGAATCCACTAAAAGTAATACTTAATACCCAATAGTAGTGCTATATCAAAGGAAACAGGCACCAAACCAAGTAATAAAGGCAAACTTAATATAGTGTCACCCAGTATGGTTGGTAACTTGGCATGCATAAAAAAGATCAACAATGGTAATAACACACACAAAAAAAAATAAAAAAAAATATATATATATTAATTAACTGTAGGCATAAGATGACATTTGGGAGAGATTTACTTAAACTGGTACACACTGAATCTGGCGCAGCTGTCCATATTAACCAATATATATATTGTATATCATTTAGTAAATCATCCCCATGGTGTCCACACCAGCATAAACAGTAGCAAGACCATATTTTGTTAAATATATTAAACATGTCATACTTACCCACCCTGTGCAGTGGATTTGCACAGTACAGCCTGGATCCTCCACTTCTTGGGTCCTTCTTTGGCTCTCTTGGCCCCTCCCTCCTGGCTACTGCCTCCTCACTGGCAGCGGTGGTGGGCCCCATGATGGCACTGAGAGTGATGGATACACAGGGAAGGCAGGCTGCCAGTGGTGCGCCATGCTGTGCAGAACGATACCTATTATTTCACAACTAGCAGGGAGGGGCACAGCCAGAGTGCCAGTTGTGCTCTGACCCCGCCGCATGTAGCTTGAATGCTCGGGACTCAAAGGCCGGGTACACACGGACAAACATGTATGGTGAAAGCGGTCCGTCGGACCGTTTTCACCATACATGTCTGCCAGAGGGCTTCTGTACGATGGTTGTACACACCATCGTACAGAAGTCCGCGCGTAAACAATACGCGGGGCGTGTCCGCGGTGTCGCCGCGTCGATGACGCGGTGTCGCCGCGACAATGACGCGGCGACGTGGGCGGCCCGCCTTTAAAATGCTTCCACGCATGCGTCGAAGTCATTCGACGCATGCGAGGCACGGCGGGCGGCTGGACATGTACGGTAGGTCTGTACTGACGACCGTACATGTCCGAGCGGGCTGAATTCCAGCGGGCTGTTTTAAAACAAGTCCAGGAATATTTGTCTGCTGGGAAAAGGCCCGGCGGGCAAATGTTTGCTGGAATTCGGCCCGCTCGCGCCCACACACGACCAAACATGTCTGCTGAAACTGGCCTGCGGGCCAGTTTCAGCAGACATGTTTGCTCGTGAGTATGGGGCCAAAGGCTGCAGGGTAGGAGCTGGAGTGGGAACTGCCAAGTCGGCAGCACTGAAAGCCCACCTGCGGAAGTAGCATTGTGGATGTTGTCATGGTGAGCCCAGCTGTCTAGCGCTGTTTGCACCAAAAGCCTTAAAAAGCCCGAAGGAATGCTCCCTCCTCCGTCCCTCCTTCTGCCTGCTTGATTAGGTTTAGTTAAGTGCAGTGCTGGAGGTGGGGGGTACTACATGGATGGAATAATGGTGCTGGGGGATATCAAGAGTGTATGGGGGAAAACAATGCTAAGGGGGGATCTGTGGTGTATAGGGGGTAGCAATGCTTGGGGTAGCTTGGGTGGTTATAGTGCTAGAGGTATTAGGAATGTAGAGAGGCCACAGTGTAGGTGGTATCAGGGATGTAGTGGGGTCACAATACAAGGGGTATCTTATGGTATATGGTTACAGTGCCGGGGGGATATCTGGGATGTAGAGGGGTCAGAGTACTGTGGGGGATATCTGGGATATAGAGGGGTCAGGGTGCTGGGGGGGGGATATCTGAGATGTAGAGGGGTCAGAGTGCTGGGGGGGATATCTGTGACGTAGAGGGGTTAAAGTGCTGGGGGGATATCTGGGGTGTAGAGGGGTCAGAGTGCTGGGGGGGATATCTGGGATGTAGAGGGGTCAAAGTGCTGGGGGGGATATCTGGGGTGTAGAGGGGTCAGAGTGCTGGGGGGGATATCTGGGATGTAGAGGGGTTAGAGTGCTGGGGGGGACATCTGGGGTGTAGAGGGGTCAGAGTACTGTGGGATATCTGGGGTGTAGAGGGGTCAGAGTGCTGGGGGGGATATCTGGGATGTAGAGGGGTCAAGGTGCTGGGGGGATATCTGGGGTGTAGAGGGGTCAGAGTGCTGGGGGGATATCTGGTTTGTAGAGGGGTCAGAGTGCTAGGGAATATCTGGAATGTAGAGGGGCCATAGTGCTGGGGAGGCATCAATCTACCAGATATATTATATGCACAGGACAGCTTTGTTACTTTATGTATGTAGTATTTTTCACACTGTTTCTTTGCTGTACAGAATGATTGTTCATGTAGTTAAAGCGGGGGGTTCACCCCCAAATTTTTTTTTAACATTACATTCAGCCGAGTTGTCAGAATGACAATCGGCTGTTTTTATTTATTCTATCCCCGTACATACCGTATTTTCACCGCCGCTTCCGGGTATGTCTTCTGCGGGACTGGGTGTTCCTAACTGATTGACAGGCTTCCGACTGTCGCATACAGCGCGTCATGCGTTGCTGAAAGAAGCCGGACTGCGAGTCGGCTCTATATACGGCGCCTGCACACAGACGTTCGGCTTCTTTCGGCAACTCGTGACGCACAGTATGCGACGGTCGGAAGCCTGTCAATCAATTAGGAACGCCCATTCCCGCAGAAGACATACCCGGAAGCGACGGTGAAAATACGGTATGTACGGGGAAAGAATAAAAAAAATAAAAACAGCCGATTGTCATTCTGACAACTCGGCTGAATGTAATGTTTAATGCGGAGCTCCAACCAAAAGGGGAAGCTCCGCTTGTCTGCCTCCTACCTACTTGATGTCTGTTAACCTGCACAGTCTCCATTGTAGGGGCCCCAAAGCATTACTTTGCCCAAGGGCCCATGATGTTATTAAGAAAGCCCTGCTAATCCAGCATGCAAGCACATTTTAACAGGGGTGTGTAGGTTTTTTATATCCACTGTATATGTTACCGAAACATATAGTATAACTAAAAGCATGTAAAATATGTAAAAACTGTATACTAAATACCATAATTTCATGTTTTAAACACACACAGTATTATTATCAATATTTTGGTAGTGGTCCTTGTAACATTGAATCATGGGTAAGGTATCTATTTTGATATCTTTTGCACATATTTGATGTTTGAGTTTAGTTGCACTTCACCTCTGTTTGCACTTTAGTAAATCAAGCAGAGTGTTTTCATTGTAAATAAAGCATGCTTCTTTCTTGTGCTCTACTGATGTCACATTTTGGTATATTTAAAACATTGATAACAAATTATAAAATGCTGAGAACAGGTAATTATGATAAAGTATGTCCACTTCTATACTGAATGTTAATACCGTCACAAGTTTTAATATATAGTAGTGAGTTGTAAGGTACCTAAAATATGCTAGTAAGATATGCCCCCTAGTGGATGTTTTGGTACTGTTATTCTTTGCACGTTACTACATTGCCATATTACATTTATTCCTCTGTAAAATAAAAGCTGATGTACTTATATTGTTTAGCAGTTTACACTGTAAAAAACGAAAGGAAAAAAAAGTCACTTTATATATATATATATATATATATATATATATATATATATATATATATATATATATATATATATATATATGTATATAAATTAACACATTAAAGAGTGATGAGTATGGTGCTGTAATTTCTAGCAATCAATAACATTTCAAATTATGAAAAATTAGTCACTAAAAATGTAAATTTTCACCAGTCAAGCTGGCCATAGACCTGTAGCTGAAGGAAAGAAAATTGCATAATGTATAGCCTGCCTAACACTACACAGAAATTGCAGGTTTTCCCAATGTGTGTATGAGCTCCCTCTATTTTATTAAATAAAATAAAAATGTACATATGTACTTGGTTGCACCTTACCTAGAACATTATCTCAACAAGAAGATAGAGCATAAACCCCCAAAAATCTAAAGCAGTTGGAAAACAGAGTATAAAGCTTTGGGGTTAATTTAATAAGCTGTGGGTATTATTTTAACTGTGTTTATTTTTATCACATGATGAATTTCTCATTAAAATATTCAGTTCACATGTTTTTCACATGAAATAGCTGTTTAACCAGTACAGTCTGTTTATCCAGTGCAAATATTTTTTTATAAATTGTTATTATATCTCTTGAATTATTATTTTATCACCATTTTACTTGTATTTTCTTCCTTAGGCACATTATAGACCTGCACATTTTTTTTTCTGTCGAGTTTTATTTATTGTTGTGTTGTATTACAGTCTGTGTCTCTGTTGGAGAGGTTCAGACTCTTTTGTCCTGGTGACCATTATCACCTAGATATAAAGTGATAGGAAATATTACAGTTGTCATGAGAACAGGTGGTGGGAGAAGAAGCTACTGTTTACCAGGGAAATAAGAGGGGAATTTTCTCCTACTTCCTGTTGCATGTGTAGCCAGATGCTTGGCTAGAGGCTTGAGAGCAATTTAGAGCATTGTGCTGCAGTGTTCTCTGTGCTCCCAATGTACTTCAGCTGAATAGGTTAACACTACCTCATATCCATCCACCAGGAGACACTGACAAGCAGAAGGAGCTCAAGAGGCATATTTCAGGCGTTTTAGCGCTAAAAATAGCGCATAAATAACGCCTGAAATAATCCTGCCCCAGCATTCTCAATGTGAAAGCCCGAGGGCTTTCACACTGAGGCGATGCGCTGGCAGAAGGAAAAAAAATCTCCTGCAAGCAGCATCTTTGGAGCGGTATAGGAGCGGGGTGTTTACTGCTCCTATACTGCTCTTTCCCATTGAAATCAATAGGGAACCGTGGTAATACCGCTGGCAATGCGTCTCTGCAGAGGCGCATTTGCCAGCGGTATTAACCTTTTTCGGCCGCTAGCGGGGGTTAAAATCGCACCGCTAGTGGGCAAATAACGCGATATAGCAGTGCTAAAAATCGCCACCGCACCTCACATGCCCAGTGTGAAAGGGGCCTTAATGGTTGTAGCATTCAATCATGGGAGATAAAGTTTGGGAAAGAAACTTTACTGTGGTAGTCTATGGACCATTGGACTAATGTGAGTCAGGGTTAAGGGGAGAGAAAATAAATATATATATATATATATATATATATATATATATATATATATATATATATATATATATTTTTCATAGACAAAGAGTTGTGGGGGCAAACCTTAAACCTGAAAATCTAAAGTTGGTGCTGCTATAAAGAGCTTTACAGTGCCTTGCAAAACTATTCACCCCCTTGGCATTTTTTGTGTTTTGTTGCCCCACAACCTGAAATTTAACATGGATTGTTTGAGGATTTGCATCATTTAATTTGCCCACAACTTTGAAGATGCTTTTTTTTATTATGAAGCAAACAACAAATAGGAAAAAATAACAGAAATAACTATTCACCCCCCTAAAGTCAATACTTTGTAGAGCCACCTTTTGGGGCTATCACAGCTCCTAGTCTCTTTGGATAAGTCTCTATGAGCTTACCACATCTTACCACTGGGATTTTGCCCATTCCTCCTTGCAAAATTGCTCCAGCTCCTTCAAGTTGGGTGTTTGCGCTTGTGAACAGCAATCTTTAAGTCTGACCTCAGATTTTCTATTGGATTGAGGTCTGGGCTTTGACTAGGCCATTCCAACACATTTACATGTTTCCCCTTAAACCACTCAAGTGTTGCTTTAGCCGTGTGTTTGGGGTCATTGTCCTGCTGGAAGGTGAACCTCCACTCTGGCCTCAAATCACACACAGAGTGGTACAGGTTTTGCTTAAGAATATCCCTGTATTTAGACCATCCATCTTTCCCTCAACTCTGACCAGCTTCCCAGCCCCGACTGCTGAAAAAATTGTGTTCTTTGGGTGATGTGATGTGATCTGTTGGGTTTGCGCCAGACATAGCGTTTTCTTTGATGGCCAAAAAGTTAAACTTTAGTCTCATCAGACCAGAGCACCTTCCTCCATACATTTTGGAAGTCTCCCACATGCCTTTTCGCAAACTCAAAACGTGCCATTTTGTTTTTTGCTGAAAGTAATGGCTTTCTTCTGGCCACTCTACCATAAATTTATATAAAAATGGCCACTCTGCCATAAAGCCCAACTCTATGAAGTGTACGGCTTATTGTCGTCCTATGTACAGATACTCCAGTCTCTGCTTTGGAACTCTGCAGCTTCTCCAGGGTTACCTTAGGTCTCTGTGCTGCCTCTCTGATGCCCTCCTTGTCCGGTGAGTGAGTTTTGGTGTGTGGCTGTCTCTTGGCAGGTTTTCTGTTGTGCCATGTTTCCATTTCCATTTGGTTATGATAGATTTGATGGTGCTCCTAGGGATCATCAAAGATTTGGATATTTTTTAATAATCTAACCCTGAGTTGTACTTTTCAACAACATTGTCCCTTACTTGTTTGGAGAGTACCTTGGTCTTCATGGCAGTGTTTGGTTAGTGGTACCTCTTGCTTAGGTGTTTCGAAAAGGTGTATATATGTAATGACAGATCATGTGACACTTAGATTGCACACAGGTGGACATCATTTCACTAATTATGTGACATACAACCGGTAAAATAGCCCTTAAGAGTGTTGGCAAAAATTTAACACAGCCTCTGCACTTGAGTGGACACTTGGATAAGGCTAACTTTTTCAGAGCAGCCTCTGAACAAAGGGGATGGCTGATAGGCAGGGTAGTTGTGCAGACTCACTTGGTACACAGGTAGAAAGATCCTTGTCTCAACTCTAGTCTCGAGTTTTCAGGTTGCAGAGTCAGAAGTGGAGTCCCTGCTCTCTCCCTCCTCAACAGGAACCTCTCCCTATCACTAATTACACTGCCCCTAATCAGGGATCCTGTCCCTACTCTAGCTACTTTGCAAATGCATGGGGCAGTGCTATTTATTAGCATTTCCCCCCCACTAAAGATGGCTTTGGACATCAGTCAGAGCAGCAGCCTCCAATGGGACTGCCCTGATGATACCTACAGAGGCTTCAGAGGAACAAAGCTCCTCTCAACCCCCATTCCCTCTGTACAGCGGTCAGCTGAACAGCGCCACCTACAGATGGGAGGATAAAATGCACCTGCCTACACTTACCCCCCCCCCCCCCTTTGACAGATGCTGTCCTCAGCATCGAAAGTACACAAGAGCAAAACATCAAAACACTAATTGCAGGTAACTGTCCTTGGTTAGATTAAATGGGGCAACAACTACTTAAAGTTGCTCAGAGGCCTCAAGTGATTGGGGGTTATCATGGTCAGGCATAACACCCTCACAGTGTCCGAAGAAGGGTCTATAGGCTCAACAGGACGCTCAATGTCTGCACACAGGTCCTCAGCAATATCCTATAGAGTGATAGAGGAACTTTCTCTATCAGAACAGCCAGGCTCCAGAGACAGGAGTGGGAGGGAAATACCATTGCACGGAAACATTCTGGATGGGAGGAATGTCCTAGCTACTAGTGTCCTCCCAGTCTGTTGCGGGTCTGTTGGAACTATCTCCTCTCAGCACACAAGGCCTCAATAGGTTTTGGTGAAGATGTTTCTTAACAGACTCAGGACCTTCAGAATGGTTGTTTCTCCACTCGATACAGGGTAGCCTCCCACATAGGCTTCAATTTGCTAACTCCCTCGAACTTGAGATTTTTCAATGACAACTAGATGCTGAATGTGATCGTCAAAGCTTTTAGAAAAGATGATAATATCATCCAAGTAAATCAGTACTGTTTCAAAGTTGTAATGTCCAAGGCATCACTACAGTCTTTGAAAGGTACTTGGGGCCTTAGTTAGTGCAAAAGACATGCAATTGAATTCATACTGTGCCAGTGGTGTTTTATAAAAGCATTTTTCCCCAATCTTGCTTCCTCATTGAAACCTGCCAGTAGCCACAATCCAGATCCAACATAGAGAAATAACAGGCAATGGGTCAATGGGTAGGCATCCTGATGAGTACATGCTTTGAAACTGCGAGGTCCACACAGAACTGCAAGCTGCAATCTTTCTTTCACACTAGGACAACATGGGCAGCCCAGGGACTGCAGCTTTCCTTATTTATTTCACTTTGCAGCATACCTCAAATTAAATCCTTCACTTTTTGTCACAGTGCAGGTGGTATGTGCCGGTGTTGCTCCTGAATGGGTGTGGCATCCCCCATATGTATGGGGTTATCTATGGCTTTGGTACACCCATAATCCTAGCAGCGAAAAATCAATCAGTGTTTCTCCAGCAGCAGATGGAGCAAGCACTGGTGGATTGGGGGCACTGGCTGAAGGGGAGGAGCCAAGAGCACCAGCAGAGGAGGATCAGGGCTGCTCTGTGCTAAACCACTGCACAGAGCAGGTAAGTATAACATATAAAACAACAACAAAGAAAAATTCACAGCCTACTAGCCAGCCTGCAACAAACCAAATCGTCCTGATTGGCAACTGCCCCAACCTATAACTGGCCTTAACAACAAGGAGAACTTGGAAGGGCAATGCATGTCAAACAGCAACAAAAAAAATTCCCAGCTCAACTTACCAGCCAGCCTGCAACAAACCAAATTACTTGGCCTAACAGGTTTTTAGCAGGGGTTTTGTTTTGCACACATTTGCAAATACATGCGTAAGCTGCAGAGGCCACTTCATGGCACCCCAGAAGTGCCCTCTGCAACTTGCAAATTTGTGCAAACGAAACCCTTGTTTTTAACATGAACTGTTAAGACAGTTTGGTTTGCTGCAGGCTAGCTGGTAAGTTGATCTGGAAGTTTTTCTTTGTTGTTGACAATTACTATTAGGCGTTCGCCAATTTAATCACATCTTAATTGTTTTAATTAGGCGCAATTAGAAAATCAATGACCATTGCTTCGCTTTATTCTTAGTAAATGATCCCCAAAATGACACCTCATTGCAACATGCTGTGATAAGCTGATGTGCAAGGGGCCTTTTTCTGGCTAAGCTGCCTGCCTAAATCTATTTGAAATTGTTTTTAAGGACACAATTCTTTTATTTAGTACACTGTTTTAGTAAATGCTATGTTCATGTTTTTTTTAATAAGCTGACAATTGAATCAAAATGTTACAAAAAATGTTTTTTGGTTATTTTACACATAACCGTTTGATACCCATTATTATTTTTTCTTTTCTACTCACTCTAATGCTCAGGGAGAACTGCAGCTGAGCTGTCAGGCTGGTTTGTAAGTGAATGTGATCACTATGATTGTCTGTGAAGAGGTTAAAAGCAGTGAGATAAATATCAATAGGGAACTGCAATTCTGTGATTGGAATGACAAATTGTAACATCTGCCAGGAGTTACCTGTCAGTAAATGTTCAGTAAAAACATACTCTCTTGAAAATACCCATGCTCAATCAGAAGACAGCCATACCTCTCAACATGTCATTCGTCAGAATACAACAATCAGAGAAAGTGTTCTAATGGCTCCATAGCAGCATCATCAGTTATAAAAAGACCAAGGACAGAAAGCATGACCACAGAACATATTACTGCTTCAAAGCCTAATTCTGCACCCAAGCAAAAATACTGAGCTGGCTTAAAGTGACACTTGTTCTATTTGCTATCCTATTTAATAGTACCCATTCACATATAAAAGTAAAATCTGCGCTTAGGTTAAAATATTGTAAAACAGAAAGCTTCCAACATAATATCCTGATACTATATATACATATATATATATATTTTATATATATTTATATACATATATATATATATATATATATATATATATATATATATATAATATAATCTGTCAAAAAATTACAAAATAAATACAATTCTTAAAGTGGTAGTAAAGACACCTCTTTGATTCTTACCTATAGTTAAGCATTTAGGGCCAGATTCTCGTACAATTGCGGCGGCGCAACGTAACCCGTTTACGTTACACCGCCGCAAGTTTTCAGTGTAAGTGCCTGATCCACAAAGCACTTACCTGTAAACTTGCGGCGGTGTATCGTAAACACGTCCGGCGCAAGCCCGCCCAATTCAAATGGGGTGTGTACCATTTAACTTAGGCGCGCTCCCACGCCGGACGTACTGCGCATGCTCAGTTTAAAAATTCCCGCCGTGCTTTGCGCGATGTGACGTCATTTTTTAGAACGGCGACGTGCGTAGCGTCCATTCGTATTCCCGGACGTCTTACGCCAAAACAAAAAAAAACTGAAATTCGACCCGGGAACGACGGCCATACTTTAACATGGCTCGACTAAAGTTAAGCCATGTTAAAGCGGGAGTTCACCCATTTAAAAAAAAAAAAAAAAATCTCCCCTTAGCTTCCTGCTCGTTCGGTCTAGGGGAATCGGCTATTTATATTAAAATAGGTGCAGTACTTACCCGTTTTCGAGCTGCATCTTCTTCCGTCGCTTCCGGGTATGGGTCTTCGGGAGCGGGCGTTCCTTCTTGAGTGACAGCCTTCCGAGAGGCTTCCGACGGTCGCATCCATCGCGTCACTCGTAGCCGAAAGAAGCCGAACGTCGGTGCGGCTCTATACTGCGCCTGCGCACCGACGTTCGGCTTCTTTCGGAAAATCGTGACGCGATGGATGCGACCGTCGGAAGCCTCTCGGAAACCTGTCAATCAAGAAGGACCGCCCATTCCCGAAGCCCATACCCGGAAGCGACGGAGAGGATGCGTCTCGTAAACGGGTAAGTACTGCACATATTTTAAAATAAATTGCCGATTCCCCTAGTAATAACGAGCAGGAAGCGAAGGGGGAAAAGTGCCCTCTAAGGGTGAACCCCCGCTTTAAAGCAGGTGTAACTTTGCGACGGGAAAAAATTACTAGCGACGACGTAACGAATGCGAAAACCTTCGTGGATCGCCGTAAATCCTCATTTGCATACCCGATGCTGGAATACGACGCAAAATCCCCCCAGCGGCGGCCGAAGTATTGCATCCTAAGATCCGACGGTGTAAGTCAATTACACCTGTCGGATCTTAGGGCTATCTATGCGGAACTGATTCTATGAATCAGCCACATAGATGGGACAGAGATACGACGGTGTATCAGGAGATACGCCGTCGTATCTATTCTGTGAATCTGGCCCTTAATATAAGGCTTACCTATAGGTATAGGAAATATCCCCGTGCACCGTTTAGGGGATATTTACTCTGGCAGCAGCCGGTAACATCACCAGCGAATGTGCACTGGACTATAAATGAACTGTGCCATCCATTCAGAACAGAGCTGCGGTCGTAACTCCCATGTGCATGCACAAGAGTGACATCATCGTGGCTCAGCCATTCAAACGGACGAAGCCCACAAACCCAGAAGGAAGACCAGGTAAGTCAGTTATAATTCTCTAGTATGCAAAGCAAACCAGCACATTATAATGTAAAGTGGAAGTAAACTAAACTTCATCACTAACTTTTACCAATGGGTAAGCCTATAATAAGGCTTACCTATAGGTAGTGTAAATATCTCCTAAATGTGCACCGTTTAGGAAATATTTACTGCACATGCAGCCAGTGACATCACTGGCGCATGCGCTCTGAAGGAACGGCCACCCGTGCCGTTCCTTCCGAGCCACGCATGCGCGAGAGTGACGTCATTGCAGCTCTGGCCAGTCACAGAGCTGGAGTCCGTGAATCCGGAAGCAAGACGAGTGAAGATGGGAGTGTCTGCAGCTCTGTGTTGGAAGAGCTTTGTTTTAAGATAAGTTTAACATAATGTGCTAGTATGCGATGCATATAATTACTGCTTTTACAAGGGGCAATTTTTTCTCAATAAATTAACTAAGTGCCATAAACTGATACAAATGCCAAAACAACAATACAAATAATACAAATATACTCCCCTATGAGAAGACACAGTGAATGCACACATGTAGTGACGTCACCACGTAGAGGAGGAAGGGCTCTGTTCGCTTGCCGGCTGGCAATTTTTTACACTGACTTATTTTAACTTTGTTTTTGTAAGTATAACATACTTTTTTAAATAAAATATGTTTTGCGGAGTTACGCTATGTTGCATCCTCTCTGTTTATACATGACCATTTGGTGGAGCCTGTGGAAGTGAAGGAAGCTAGTTCCAATAAATCCGTAACCTGGGGGTTTATTACAACGATAAAGGCTGTGGCTGGGCTATAGCCGACTGCAAACTGAGCTTGCCCCATCTGGTAAGCGGCTTTGATATCTGGTGGCGGGTCTTCACTGAGAGTGTGCAATATCTGTGAAAGTCACGGTGGTGGTTATGAGCATCTCATACAGGATCTACAGTGAAAGTGTACCCAGAGGATTGTATACACATGTTTAAGAACTTTTAGGCCCAGATTCACATACAGCGGCGTATCTTTGAGCGGGCGTAACGTATCCGATTTACGTTACGCCTCCGCAACTTAGACGGGCAAGTGCAGTATTCTCAAAGCACTTGCTCCGTAAGTTGCATGTGTGCATTCACTGTGTCTTCTCATAGGGGAGTATATTTGTATTATTTGTATTGTTGTTTTGGCATTTGTATCAGTTTATGGCACTTAGTTAATTTATTGAGAAAAAATTGCCCCTTGTAAAAGCAGTAATTATATGCATCGCATACTAGCACATTATGTTAAACTTATCTTAAAACAAAGCTCTTCCAACACAGAGCTGCAGACACTCCCATCTTCACTCGTCTTGCTTCCGGATTCACGGACTCCAGCTCTGTGACTGGCCAGAGCTGCAATGACGTCACTCTCGCGCATGCGTGGCTCGGAAGGAACGGCACGGGTGGCCGTTCCTTCAGAGCGCATGCGCCAGTGATGTCACTGGCTGCATGTGCAGTAAATATTTCCTAAACGGTGCACATTTAGGAGATATTTACACTACCTATAGGTAAGCCTTATTATAGGCTTACCCATTGGTAAAAGTTAGTGATGAAGTTTAGTTTACTTCCACTTTACATTATAATGTGCTGGTTTGCTTTGCATACTAGAGAATTATAAACGTGTGCGCCTGTGCACTATGGGATGCCTGTGCGTGCAGGTGCGTGCACGATTGCGGCGTGTGCGCGTGCAGGGGTTGGTGCCAATCAGGCCATTTAAACGGTTGGAATACTCCTGCCCAGTGCTGTCTGATCTGCAGCTCCCTGTTACCTCTGCTCCCGTTGTCTGTCTGAACCCTGATTTCCTGACCAATCGGCTTGTTACCTCGGATTTCTTCAGCCTGCACCTGACCATGCATTGCTTTGACCTTTGAACCTGTCTGCTCCTCTGCACTGCGCTGCCCGAACTTTGCCAACCTTGCCTGTGACCTGACCAATCTGCTCTGCTCCTGCTCAGCTTCATCTTCCTGTGAGCCTGCTTGCCTGTCTGTTGCCCGAGCGGATCCCATTCTTCCTGCCTCCAGTTCCTGAGCTGCTTCTGCTGCAACTACCCACCAGGCTCTCATACCACTCTGCACTCCTGTGCCTCCTGTCTACACTACCAGGGGCTGCGAGTTGGATCCGTAAGGGAGACCTTTCTCTGCTCCATTGGGCTCGTTGATCAGGTACGTGCAAGTCTGACACTTCCCTTGTGTAGAAAGGCAAAGGCCCTAATACTGCTACTCGGAGCCACTGTCTTGGATGTGATGTCAGCTGGCTAAGCAGACTCAGAGCTGTCATTCAAGTGACCATATATAATATACTTCTTTACTCCAGTCCTAGCAACTTTATAAAAGTTCATGAAGGGAGGAGCAGGGAGGCGATATGGACACGGAGGGGGTTATTTACAAAAGGCAAATCCACTTTGCACTAAAAGTGCACTGCAAGTGCACTTGAAAGGGCTCTTTCACACGTCCGTTCCGTTCGTCCGTTTTTTGGACATCCGTTAACGGACCGCAATGCTTCCCTATGGGTTAACGTCCGTTAGCGGATGAGCGTCCGCTAACGTCCGTTAGCATCCGTCTGCGTTAAGTTCCGTTTTTTTGGACGGAAGAAAACCCTATTTTTCTTCCGTCAAAAAAACGGAACGGACGAAAAACGGACGTTAGCGGATGATCCGTTTACCATTCGATCCGCTAACGCCATGTGCGGCATTTGGTATGAATCCTGAGGGGGAAGTCCCCGCCGGATTTTAAATAAAAATCCGGCATGGGTCCCCCCCTCAGGAGCATACCGGGCCCTTAGGTCTGGTATGGGTTGTAAGGAGACCCCCCTACGCTGAAAAAACGGCGTAGGGGGTCCCCCTACAATCCATACCAGACCCGTATCCAAAGCACGCTACCCTGCCGGCCAGGAAAGGAGTGGGGACGAGCGAGCGGCCCCCCCTCCTGAGCCGTACCGGGCTGCATGCCCTCAACATGGGGGGGTTGGGTGCTCTGGGGCAGGGGGGGCGCACTGCGGCCCCCCCACCCCAGAGCACCCTGTCCCCATGTTGATGAGGACAGGGCCCCTTCCCGACAACCCTGGCCGTTGGTTGTCGGGGTATGCGGGCGGGAGGCTTATCGGAATCTGGGAGCCCCCTTTAATAAGGGGGGCCCCCAGATACCGGCCCACCACCCTAAGTGAATGGATATGGGGTACATCGTACCCCTACCCATTCACCTGGAGGCAAAAAGTTAAAGGTTATAAACACGACACAAGGATTTTTAAAATAATTTATTAGTCTGCTCCGGAGGCCCCCCCTGTCTTTTTTATTAGCTCTTTCACCAGGGGGGGCTTCTTCTTTGACGTCTTCGGGTGGGGGCCGCTCTTCTTCGCCGCCGTCTGGTTCTCTTCCACCGCCGGGAGGGGTCGCTTTTATAAAAGCGCCCTCCCGGCGGTTTTCCTCCGACGTCTTCGGCGGGGGGTGGTGTGCTTCTTCTTCCGCTATCCGGGGGGTCTTCTCCGCTCTCCGGGGGTCTTCTTCTATGTTCGCCGCTCTCCGCTGTTGACTCGGCGCACCCCGATTCTTCCTCCCGCTGTCCGGTGCCTTCTCCTTCAGCGCTAAACGTCATCTTCTTCTTCTGTGCTGTGACGTCGTCTTCTTCTTCTTCTCTTCTCCCGATGTTGACACGTCGCCTCTTCTCGCTGCAATGACAGGTGCGCGGCTTGCATCTGACTTATATAGGCCTCACAGTCCCATCATGCTCCGGTACCTACCCCCCTGCCCCAGAGCACCCAACCCCCCCCCCCACGTTGAGGGCATGCAGCCCGGTACGGCTCAGGAGGGGGGGGCGCTCGCTCGTCCCCACTCCTTTCCTGGCCGGCCGGGTAGCGTGCTTTGGATACGGGTCTGGTATGGATTGTAGGGGGACCCCTACGCCGTTTTTTCGGCGTAGGGGGGGTCTCCTTACAACCCATACCAGACCTAAGGGCCCGGTATGCTCCTGAGGGGGGAACCCATGCCGGATTTTTATTTAAAATCCGGCGGGGACTTTCCCCTCGGGATTCATACCAAACGCCGCACACGTGTAGAATTGGCAGGAATCCAAGTCGGATCTCCCGTCGCTTCTATGACGTGCTTGCTGGAATGTGCTTTTACTATTCCAGCGAGTGCGAGATGTCGGCACCCTGTCGCCGAGAATCAGCGCGATGCCGTCGTGCTAAAAACACATTCTCGGCGGCAGGCACTGTATGTAAAAAGCCCCCCCCCAAAAAAAAAACTGATGAAAAAACGGATGGAAAAACTGATGGAAAAACTGATGAAAAACTGACGAAAAACGGACGAAAAACTGATGGAAAAACGGATCAACTGATGAAAAAAAAACTGATCTAAAAAACTGAGCTGACGTGTGAAAGAGCCCTAAGTGCACTGAAAGTGCACTTGTAAGTGCAGTCGCTGTAGATCTGAGAGGAAGATCTAAAAACAAGGGGAAGCTCTGCTGATTTTATCATCCAATCATGTGCAAGCTAAAATTATGTTTTTTATTTTCCTTGGTTGTCCCCCTCAGATATACAGCAACTGCACGTCAAATGCACTTTCAAGTGCACTTGCAATGCACTTGTAATGCAAAGTGGATTTGTCTTTTGTAAATAACCCCCAGTGAGTAATTAGACACTGCAAGAAAAGGTGAGGGCTATAGCACACAAAGAGGGAGAGGGGTTGTACTAAGGAATTTACTAGTGTTGGTGTAGTAAATGTTTTAGTAAATGAAAAGGCACAATGCAAATGAAAGGAACACTAAAGGTTCGTTTTTTATTAGATCAATTGATTGCTGTAAGTTAGAGCATTTAAATATCACTTAACTCATTTTTCCTTTTGACCTCCAAAATACAGTAATCCAGGTTTGAAAATGCCATTTCCTGTCACTCCTCTTCTTGCTTTCCACCAGCATCTGAGCTGTTTTGCATGGTGGAAAGCAGAATGTGCTCACCTCCTCCCTATGACTACAGCCCTGCGTGAAGATGCTCTCTTATCCCGCACAGGCATGGAGGCTAAGCCTAATGGGAACTGTAGTTCCCACTAGGCCGTGATGTAGCAAGAATGAATGCGCACCGCAAACCAGGAAGTCAGTGAGAATAACGATTCAGGAGTGCTGGAGGTGAATAAAACAGCTCGATTTCAACAGGTATCAAACTAGTTATAATGCAAAAATTACTTTTTACTTTATCAGCTACTGTCAGACTTTAATTTAAGAGGAAAATATTTTTGTCTTTACAACCCCTTTAATAAAAAATAATTAATAAAAAGGAAAAATTCTGCAATTAAACATTCAAAATACTTGATTTTTTTTCTGTGCTTTAACCAGCAATTTTTTGTTTGCGACAGGGCCTCTTTAAGTATGTTGCAACTTCCCCATATTGCCTTGGTTAGTCACTATAATAACAAATTACTGCCTGCAGCTCTGCTGAGGGTGGAACTTGGCAACAAAGCCTACCATTAATGTACAGTCTTTGTGAGTGCTGTTATATCCCAGCAGGCTATGTTGCTTTCTGTTAAACAAATTACAAAGAATACATAAAATACACAAATGTTTTAATCTTTGAAAAGGTAAAGGCGAAAGACAGCTCAACTCAACTATACAGGGGAGCCAGAAGCAGAGCTTCAATTTTAAAGCCCCTTTACTTGTCTTTGTATTTCAGCTATGGCCATATGTTGGCACTTATGATGTTGTTACTTTAGTGTATAACATTTTGTTTTCCATTGAGCTAAATGCATTTTGCCCTACCAAAGAAATAACACTGGGAAAACTAAAAGCACACTTTCTATATATATATATATATATATATATATATATATATATATATATATATATATATAAAATTACAAATGATCTTTAAAAAAGTCACAGCAAAAATGATGTTTTATCTTGCTCCATTTCTCTTCATTGTACAAAGTCATACATAGCCTGCTTTTATGTATGCCTATTAGAAAATCTAAAACTGTATTTTATGACTTACCATCATTATACAACATTTCCTGTTGTATTTTTCACCTTGGACATTTTATTCACTTCAAAAAATGGCTATTGTAATAGAGATGAACAGGAAAAAACTTTTAAGCAACACTTTGCACCTTTTATGAGAAAATTGATTTTTCATATCAGAGCCTCTAATGGTTTACTTGGCTTTATACATTTCAGTCACAATAGCCTTGGCATCAATTGGAGACTGGTTTCTATATTTTTTCACCTTTACCGAAAGTATGTAAATACAATTTGTTGTGTCTTCATTAAATTAGGACATAATGTAGAGTCAGCATTATATTTCTGAATGGGTTGCATTTCAGTCTTCACATCCTAATTAAATAAGCTGTAAAGATCAGTAGGATAGGTCTTTCTTGAAAAATCATTTGTAATGCTGCAAAAATCGTGTATTTAGTTTATGCTGAAGAAGTTCACTAAATAATTTTTCTGATTTTTTTTTATTTAAAAACTTAAATGTAACTTTTCTAGTTTACATTAAGGCACACTTGTAACTACATATAAATACGTATAAATGAAAATGATTAATGACAATTCTAATTACGCTATAGACTTAATTTAAATATTTAAAGTCTTTGTAGTTAAAGAAAATGTATTCTGTCCTTGAAGCTTAATTTGACATTTTCAGCACTGCCACAATGTAGTTTATTTTAGAGGGGTATCACATAGCAAATTCCCAAATTGATATCTTATCTAGTAAAGTGAGGAGTACCTTTGTGATTTTCCTTTCATTAGTCTATCAGTCAGTTAGGTCTGACTACATTCTGTTACTTCTGGTAATACTTGCTGGGCCTTAGAATATCAGTATCAGGGTTCCCCCTGAAAATAAAATAATAAAGAACATACATTTTTGGGTGATCATTCCTCATGGAAAATGCAATAAAGTCCTGAAGCGCTACAAAGTCTGTGGGTCATGGGAAAAATAATGATAAACAATCCGTAATCGATCATGGCTCTAGTCCAGTGCAGCTGACAAAAACGCTGGAACAATGTAGAAGAAAAATGATATGTAGCACTCTGTAAGCTGGATCCAAAGTCTGGTTGTTGTGAAAAGGCAGTTCAGACCAAGATTTCAGACAAATAGTGATGGATAATCATGAAATGTTTAATTCCGTCATAAAAAATTGTTGAACACAAGTTAAAATATGAGTTCAAAAATGAATAAATCCAATTTCAAAAAGGTTGATGGGAAGTATAGTGATGGAAAAAAACGTTACCAGTGCTGATCTCAATGACTTGGGAGCGTTTTTCTTCTATTCTTCTACATTGTTCCAGTGTTTTTGTCAGCTGCACTGGGCTAGATCCATTCTCTATTACGGATTGTTTATCATTTTTTTCCACATGACCCACAGTTTTGTGGCATTTCAGGACTTTGCATTTTCTGTATCTTATTGGACTTTGTTGTACAGCAGCTCGCTATGGGTCACCATACCAACTTCCATAGGTTATCTACACACCAGTGATTAGATGCGTGCTTCAGAACCGCTTAGTATATTGGTCAAGTTATATAGATTTCATTATGGAGTGAAAGAGAGATATATACTTTTCCACACTACAATTGGTTTTTATTGTTAATGATCCGTATTTATACATCACAATTTTTGTGCATTTTTTTTTTGTGAATTTGTTTCATTCATTGTTTCCCTTTCCTCCTTTCACCATGGCCACGAACACGTCTCATAGGCTTCAGTCCATCTTTAACAACATGGACCTAAACGGTACCTTCAATACAAACACACTGAAGGCTAGAACATCAGGCCCCATTATAAATTAGCCTCCTCACACTGAGGCTTTTGAAGTCCAGATGAGAAAGGCTTTCTTTCAGTTACAAGATGCCAAACATAATGAAAATGCCCAATTGTGGGACCTGGCATTCCTACAAAAACATCTTGATCTAATTTTTACCCCGAGAGGCCTTTGTATCAAGAAGCAGTGTAGCTTCTTGGATGAGGTTCTCACGAAAGAATAGAGATTTGTCTCTGAATTTTGTACATTAAAATGAATGGGAACAAAAAGGTGGGGAGAGCCCCACCTTTTTGTGCCATACATTACATACCCTTAGTTACTGAACTCTATATACTTTTCTGCACCCCAACAAAGTTCCCTTGTCCTCTCCAAGCAAAAATCCCTCAAGCATCCACCCCCCCAAAGTAACCAACAATTACTTGCCTCTTTACACCTCTTTGCTTTCCTCTGCGCCCCCTCCCCCCGGCATCCCCAGCTCAACTTTGCGCCCAACATCCACAGCTCACCTACAAACCTCCCCATCCACAACCTACCTCTTCTGCCCCTGTCCACAGTTCAACTCTGCACTTTTCCTACAGTTCAACTCAGCACCCCATCCACAACTCACCTTTGTACCTCATCAACATCTCACATTTGCACCCCTCCACCCACGGGTTACACCCCCAATCTACAACTCACCTCTGCACCCCTATCCACAGCTTATCCTCATAGCTTTTACCTCCCTCTCAAACCCCCCCAAAGCTATTACCTTTTTACATATCTCCCCCCCCCCACGACCCCCCCCTTTTTTTTACAAATCCTTCCCTTCCCCCAGCTCTCTCACATTTTCACAAATACTCCCACTACTGTCCCCCACACACAGAAAGCTCTCTCACGTGTTGGCAATTTCTCCTCCTTCCCCACAGTTCTCTGTCACCTCTTGCAGAATGCAGCCGGCAGTGCTCTGTTGGCTCTGCATGGGATTTTTTTTAGGCCAGTGACGTTTCCTGCAGCTCCGCCTATTAGGAATGTAGCACGGAGCCGGGGAGGAGTTTTACAGCACTTCACTTGGTTCTGTGCTACACAGTTGTAACAGGCGGGGGAAAGAAGCCGCCTCCCCAAGCACTATATTTACAAAAACTTTAAACGGTTGCAGTGTCATGACCCAGGCATCCACCTGCAAACATTCAGCATCGTGTGCCCTGGGTACCTGCTGACACTAGTACACAGAAGCTGGTGGAATCCTCTACCAGCTTCTGTTTTGTGACAAGTGGGAGAGGACAGGGCTGCCAGAGGTGTCGGAAATCCGTCCTGGCATGTTTCGGCAGAAAAAAAAAACTGGTTGTTCACATCTGCTGCCACCAATTATAGATTATTTTCTCATCTATTCCTCCTGTTGTTTTCTTTCAAAGGAAATTGAAGGAGTAGATATAGGAAAAATAAGCAAATACTATTGGAAATGTGGGACATAAAGCTAATTTCTTACATATTTGTAATTTAGGTCAGTTGGTTTACTTTATCAGAATCTTGTAAAAAAAAAGATGATTTTAAAATATCCATTACTTAAAAAAACATTTTCTATTTGTTGGCTATCCTAGTGTAGTGCTACCCCTACAAGAGCAGCTTGAAAATTGTTGGTTCCTTACTCTGCCTCCTCAATCCCAAGAACAGACTCAACCCCACTTGCACACCTGGCAACAATGAAGTGTAAATACCACAGTAAATAGACACAGGTTATAGTGAACACAGAGAGTATTTTTTACTGTGAACTTGCTTAAAGAAAAATTAAAACATACACTAACAGTAATACAGAGTAGTAAGCAAATAGTAATTGGTAGAAAAAGAGCAAAAGTCACTAAAGAAATCTACAAGATCAAATCTGTCTGCTTTCAGGGGACTCCTTTAAGTGAAAAAACCCTGGGAGCAGAGGTAAACAAACGAGAATAACAGATCAAAATGGGATATTACTTCAATCAATTATTTGCCAACTCTACTTAAATTGGGCTATATAAGTCCAGGCAGGAGGAGGGTAGAAGAATGACTTTGTTCTCTATGTCAGTTCTCTTCCTTCTTCACCACAGTCCCAGCAGGCCTGTTCAAACACAATACCTAACCCACTGAATTAACCCCCAACCTGATTCCACTTGTGAGAAACTAAAGTCCTGAATACAGATAGGACCCTTTAGACTTTGGATGACTTTAAGGTGCACTTGTTGATTTTCTGTAGTGGAATGAACAAAGTACAATCCAAAGAGGCTTGGTAAACAGCAGGGGCTCTAATGGCATTGGTAATCTTCAGTTAAATTGGGCCAGTGCTTTCACAGCCAGGCAGCGTGTAACCACATCACAGTTCCTTCTAATTAAGTAAGGCAGAGTAACATCAGTAATTCAGTATTCTGGCTTAGAGGGTTGGGCAAAAGCTGCTGTGGTACCAGTCCTTACGAGCGCCTGACTGGCTACCTCTTCACAGAAACACCACACACTGACGAGGATGCCTGGAGATGCACCCGGGGTCCTTCCTTTAGTTCTGGATGTTAGCTGCCTGGAGATACACCCGGGGTACTTCCTTTAGTTCTGGATGTCATCCGCCAACCTTAGGGCTGTAGCAGGAAGATCACACAGACTTAGGGCCGCAGCACTCTTCTCCAGCGTGCAATCTCTCTCACGCACCTTGTGGTAACTCTCCATTCTCCCAGGAAGTCTCTGGGGCAAGATTCCTCCTCTGTAGCAGTGATTGTTGGGATCTGTAGCTCTGTCTATGCTGATTAGAATGAAGCAGACTTTGTTGAGGACTCCATGTCCCAGAGTTTCTTGCTGCTCCTGCAGTCCTCACTTTATTGGTCAGCTTCCCTCTGCCAATGAAGAAACAGCAGAAAAAGCAGAGTGCGCTGCCTCTTCTGTGAATAACCCTCTGACACACTCACAGTGAAAGAAAAGGGAGGGGGAAATCCCTCCATAGAAACTGACAGGCAGTGTCTGTCCCTTCAGTGAGAGCCCAGAATAACTTGAAAAGGTAGTGAGGATGTGGGGCAGTCGCTACACTAGATATAGGTGAACCATTGTACTTTTTTTGCTGGGGCACATACCTTTGCAACATTGGGTGTATCAACAGTGGGTTTTTATGATTTTTAATGTACCATGTAGCAAGTATGCTGCATGGTTGTTTCCAAAAGACAAAATTATGATGTTCCTTTTAACAGTTTTCACCATGTCCAAAAATCATCAAATTTCTTAGCACCCCCCAAAAATAGCGTTTCTTCTGCTTCTTAGTATGATTAGTATAACTGGAAACTCAGATATATCTGATGTAATTTTTTTTTTAAGAGTTCTATACCATCAAGCTAGTAGTTTGTAAGATAGCGCAGGGGGCTAATGCTCCTTTGCAGCAGTCTGTGATTGCCTGTGTCCCAAGGGACACATGGCGCTATATAAGTGTAAACATTATTATTATTATTGTAGCTGCCTCCCTGGTGTCTACAGGCATTTTTGGCTTGTGAATAAATTGGTCTATAAGTTCTCTGACCTCCTATAGTACAACAAAATTAGGAGGTAATAATATCTACTTTTTCAGGCCAGCATCCCTAAATATATGAGAAAAATGTTTTTTCCCTAGGCAATGGGACTTTAAAGGCACAGGATCATCACACATAGTTTCATAAAATGTAAAGTTTAATTGTATCAAAATATACATAATTAAAACACATGAAAATAGAATACAGAATTTCCCAAAAATTAGGGTCTGAATTACCGCACCATATTAAACATAGCATAAAACCACTATGAGTAAGGTTTACATAAAAAAACACTGCATGAACATAGCTGACGCATTTTGGAGCAATCTTTACTCCTTCATTTGCAATCAATGTAGGTCCAGTCTATGAGATAAAAAGCAAATTACAAAGCATTCATCAGATTTTACAAAAATTGGTTGCTTATATAGCGGTGAGTGGGACAATTAATGGAGTACTCACAAGTCTTTGGAGCCCATGACTCAACACCAGTCAGCACATAAAAACGGAGATGATAGTTTACAGTGGGCAACTTGATTGGACATACATGCGCAGATATAGGGTAAAAGCAGAGACGTTGCATCAAAGTGAAGAAAAGATCTCTGGAAGCCAAACGAGGGGGCCCAGAACCATATGCACTAAGATCCAATGGCGTCATTATGGAGAATGTAAAAAATATGTGTGTCATTTAAGTAAACGTATAAGCAGCCTATACATCCATCCAATCACATACCTAGAGTATAATATGTAGTGATAATCGGTCAAACTTTGTGGTAGCGTATAGCTGATGGTTATCAGCAGGCCAGATTGCATCCAATGGGGGCTATATAAGGGTGTAAAATAAAAATAGCATAGATATATATTAAATCACTATTATTCAACAACTAATTGAATCTGTCGGCCTTTTCTTTAGAATTAGGACATAGATGTATAAACCTAAATATTGATCTGTACAGGTCTCTTTGACTATTCTTTCTAATTAATGTTAGTCCTGTTTCGTGTTGGTCTGTGGGACTCCATGTGTCTTTAGGAAATTTTGATCTTATCCCCCCATATATACTCTAATATTTAGACTTCCCTATGTTGAATCAATAAAACATTTTGAATATTTGGATTTTGATACAGATATAATATCGGATATATGGACAATACCCACGAGACATTACGCACCCAGAGACATGAAAACTATTAATGAAATTATAAAAATGTTTGAATGAATGAGTTAGCCCATACAAGGAACACAAATCCAATTGTTTTACACTATATGTGAATCACCTTTAACCTCCCTGGCGGTATGATTATGTCTGAAAAAACATGCTGAAAGCGGTACAATTATTTGCAAGGAAATTTGGTGTTTTATACTGTAGGCCTGTGATTTTTAGGAATAACTCACTTAAATCTGACCAAACAAGAATCTAATAGGCATCCCGGGTATGACATTTTTTTAAAAACAAAATTTTAAATTATAATATAATAAATAATTATAAATAATTATAGCAAGTAATAATATAATTAAAACAAAAATTATTCAATAATGTAATCAAATCAAAATCACTGAAATTTTTTCAGTTGCAGAATTGTTGCTGTCATTATTTTTTTTTTTTATGACGAATTTCCCCGCAAATCGCTATCGCACAATTCTGTGATTATAATTTATTATCGCTGTTTTCTAGCTGATCTAAAACCATTTTTGACATAAAAAGACACTTTTGGTTGCTATGGACAATCTACAGTTTTCAGGCAGAAAGAAAGGTTTTTATTATATAAAATGACATGTAGGGCACTGGGCAGACCACTAGGGACAAGGGGGGAGTGTTTTTTTTACATACAGTACTGTAATTATAAGATTACAGTATACTGTATGTATAGTGTTTGTTTACTTTTTTGAATTTGGCGCCGATCTCCGCTCCCGTGCGTCGTAACGTCGCAGGGAACGGAGATCGGCGGCACAGGAGGACGCTGTGTGAATTGAGCGAGGTCCCGCTCGCTCACACAGCGTGGTGACATCGCTGGATCCAGGAGAAGGTAAGCCAGCGCACGCTGCAGGCTCTGCATGTCTACCCCGAGCGTGACTCAGGGATACCGATTGCAGCAAGAAAAACCCACCCCGAGTCACGCTCGGGGATACCACCAGGGAGGTTAAGATCGCTCTCCAGTAGGGGCGGGTACATACAAGGGATGAACAACGTTAAAAGGAGCAACAGCATTGTGAAATGCGTTGACGTCACTTCCGCCCGGACGCCATGCTACGATGTTATCCCCTGCTGTGTTGGCAAACCGTAAGGGAACAGATGGGAATTCCTCCCACTTGTTGGACATAGGGAAGAGAGTGAAGGCCTGACATTCACAGCCCTGCACCAGCCCCTCCATGGGGAGAAGCGGCAGCCATATAGCATTTCAGTATTGAACTCCCAGATGATACCCAGATGTATTTTTAGGCACAAGGCTACATAGATAACTCCAAGTGGCACTAATTTGAAGAGGACTAACCATACTGATAGGGTCTAAGTATGTAACAGGCACCGTCGCATCGCCTGTTCTCCCTGTACTGCAGGCGCTTTCAGCGCCGTAATGTGTTCTGTGCTGGAACGCATACTCTGCTCGCACGATGACGTCATCGCCCGGCGCCGTGGTGCGTTCCAGCGTGGAACGTGGAAGTGCGACGCGAATCGGCGCCTAATGTTTGAATCAGTGCTAATGCACTGCATCTGGTACCTGCCTATAAAGGCATTCATGGTACATACATTCCCTGTTCTATTATTGTCAGCCGTTCCGGCCACGCTACAATAGATGCAACATTATGGCCAGCTAGCAACAGACCCTCAATGCGTCCAGGCTGCTATCGCTCCCCATGCTGCAACACCGTTCCAGGCAACAACTACCACTTTAGTGCTATTGCACCTACTACAACACAGAGCATTGCTGCGGACAACCTTGAGCCCTTTGCTGAACACCCTACACCACGGAATCCCTATCTCCTGCATTGAAGCCTACAGATGGATAAGTAGCTATTGTATCACTTGTAGTCCTATAAGAAGATCTGCTGCTTGTGTTCCATCTAATACATTTGTTGTTACTTAATATGTCTTGTGGATATCAACATACTAATTGGGATATACTGCTGTGCTAAGGACTGTTTGCTAAGAAGTACCTTAAAGGGTCAGCTACCCTCAAATTACCTGAGCTATTTTGCCTCTCATATGCAACTATTGTTACCTGAGCTATAATTGCCACTCTTATGCAATTATTAGTTGTCGCAAAAACTCCTATTTACTATGTGTACTCTCAAAGTACCTGAATTATAATTGCCTCCCATGTGTAATTAATAGTTGTCTCAACAACGCCTATTTACTACATGCTTGACAAAGTACTACCTGTTTATGGGCTTATGCCCTAAGTAGTGGAACATGTTCGCTTAAACTTTCCTATGCTAGGGGTTGACGTATTTCATACCTTCTCCCTTAGTGGCCTAATGCACAACGCTATGTAATACTGATAATGACTTGCATACAGTTGTGCATTTGTATCTTTTAGTGCATACTATAATTTTAAACGCTAAGCTCTGGTCGCATGTTGTAATGCGTCCAAGCTCAGTAGCTCAACGCCTTTCTTTATGTGAGAGAGAGATGATGTAGAGAACCCCCAAACTCCTGTTTGTGTGGAGTGACGCCTGGGGCCTAATACTGAATTCTCACCTAAGAAGTGCATTGAAATCCTTGCTAACCGCAGTTGTGGTTCATAAAGTTCACAAAGTATCCAACTGGAGTGGTAATGTATGACTGATGTGTCATCACCTACAAACGCTTATATATCCCATACTACTAACATTGTCGCTAGGTTAACTCCCTATCGGGGCTTGTCATACAAGGAAATTCCTACTACTTTGCCTTTTTTTGAGACACTGTTGCCACTGTCCATACTGTGAGTTTTTCTGATGAACTACTTGTCCCAAAACTATTGACTAAATTCCAGTCTATCTACAGGATGTTTGCTTGACCGCCACCCCCGGACCCTCTCCTTCTCTTCCTCCTTTCCCCTCTTCCCCATGGCTCGAGCCTCCAAAGGGTTGGCATTTGGTTGTTCCACCCACAGCATATGCTGATTAATCGGTATTATCCGAGTGAGAGCAGCCTTTTCCAACATACCTAGCATCTGGACGTTTTTGTAATTTATGTTACATGTTTTATGTTGTATTTGTTTCACATATATGTATTTTTGGTTGGCTAGTTTATTGTGACTAGCTATACTATCTATGAGCAAGTCCTGCACCATTAACCACTATTAACTACCATGTTTTATATTTAAAAATAAATAGTTTTTTACTTTACTCCATTAGCAACGTGTTTCTGTCATTCTAAAAGCCCTTAGTCCCCCCCCCCCCTGTTTAGGATGATTTGTGGAGAAAATTGTAAGTAGCGATGTCACCAAGAGATGGGTGACAAATTAAAAAAAAGGGAGAATCAAGATGGAAGATTGAAAATTAAGATATGAATGCCATTATTAATATGTCATATATAATACAGTGTATATGGTAGATAGATGGGTGGGGACTATAATGGCTTTGTAGGAGGCCCAGGGGGAACAATGGATGATGACCAAACACCACTACTTTTAATGGCCAAGGTGAAGGAGGGCCTCTAGAGTAAAATAGTTTTGGGGCACCAGATGATTATAAGACCAGAGAAGCCCGAAGCAAAACAAAAATAGGCAAAGGGCGTACATGACTAGATAACATGGGAAAACAATCAGATTTGCTTCAAAGCAAGGAGGTGCTTCAGCTAGAAGAGGTTGGGATCAACATTGGCTCAGGCAGTTGGAGATCTGCGGACCAAGAAGAAGCTTCTGGAAGCAGCTCCTGTATTTTTCCGTGCGATTTAGGTCTTTGTAATGAGGGGACTTGGAAATTTTTGCTTGGACAGCTGAGTTCCGCTGCTGCCTTGAGGGGCACCACGTGGCTTCAGCAGCAGGTATCCTCTATTCTGCAGGGAGACAGTTCTGCTGTGGGGGGTGGTGCCTGCCAGGCGTGGCCGGAGATCCAGGACTCTAGAGTGCTTCTCTCCTGACCCTCCAGGCTCACCATCAAACCATCCGCTCGCTCCGTCCGGTGCTTGCCCTGGGTGTAATCCACAGCGTAGGTGGAGCCCTTTGGGTCGGGCTGTGCATGTGTCTCCGGTCCCGCCTTTGTGTCGTGAGATACTGGAGCGAGCGGCCGCCTCCTCTGGTGATGTTCCTGTCAGGGAGCAGCCCAGCGAGGGATAGTTTCCACTGCGGGTGCATGCCAGATACGTGGAGTGGCTGCCCCCCCCCCCAAAACGAATGGGCGGCGGTGGGCACAGCCACCCATGGGGCATCTCGGGACCCCGGTACACCTGCAAGGAAAAAGAGAGTGTGGCTCTCAGGTGGCGGGGCTGGTGCCAGTATGCGGCCCAGATGGGATGCCAGGAGGACGCTCGCAGGGTTGGTGGCTAACACATGAGTGGATAGTGTGCCTGCTTTAGGAAGTAATCCAGAAGTGGTATTCATCTGGTCGGAGGGTGAGCTGTCCAGCTCAGTTGATGGTAAAGAGCCAGAACATCCAGCGGTGGTGGATGCGGGAATGGCGGCTGTGTGTACCACTCCTGAGCAGCCTGGTGAGTGTGCACTTACTAATCTTTCTTCCTTGCAGGTTATGTTATGTGGTATTTTGGGACTGGGGGCAGGGGGCAGAGCAGGTCAGGGTGTTGGTGTCAGTACTCCTGTTCTTGCCCCACCATCCACACTCCAGGCAGCGGAACGTGTGCCTGCTGTGTCGGGCACTGTGTCCGGTCTTCTGGACTTGTATGGTTGGAAAAAGTGGGGCTGTAGCGGTGGTTAATCAATTGGAGGGAGGGGTGTTTTACATCTGTTTACTATAGTCATGCTCCCCAACAACCAGGAGGAAGCTGTAGCATTTAGCAGTGGTAATAATTCAACTGCAATGTTTACCTTCACACTTGGCTGAACATCCATATATATTTTTACAGGATTCTCCATAAACTCTAAGCAGTGCTGAAGTTTCACTCAAACTTTTATTTTCCCTGCTGGCCAAATGTTTTTAGCCTATAGTGTTAGGATATATTCTCTGTTGGTTCCCAAGGTCGAATTTTCTTATGGCTATTTTTCTGTTAGAACCAAATGTTAGGGAATGTTACATATGCCCAGCAAAAGGAAAGAAAGTAACTACTGTACTACACACATATTATATATCAGACAGGAGCCTCATATCTTATGCATGATCTTTCTTTATTCATGCTCACAGCAGAAAACAAACTTTAGTAAAAATCTTATAAAACGGGATGGAGGAATAGCTGCACCAGACATTTATCGCTATTATCAAGCGGCATTATTGTGCCGACTTATTGATTGGAGTCGGCATGCTGGAGAAAAGTCATGGCCGGGGCTGGAGCAGGATCAATGCGACAGTAACTTGCAGCGGGCGGCTTGGTGCTACCGGGGGCTTCCATCAGATACCAAGAGCCATCCGTTGATAGGCCCCACCCTGCGGGTAGCACATAGGCTGTTCGTGAGGGGGGTACTGTCCACGGAGGACTCACCACTTTATCCAATTTTGGGAAACCCGCAGTTTGAACCAGGGTTAATGAACGGACCCTTTAGTAAACTGATGGAGCAAGGGTGGTTCCAAGCATCGCACTTTTTGAGGGAAGGTGGATGGATTACCAGGCAGGAGTTGGAAGGGGAAGTCTTTCCCTACCAGTTGGATTTCTGGAGATCTCTCCAATTGCGTCATTTTCTGGACTCTCTAAAACCGGCAGCTAGATATGGTCGAAGAATGACACGGTTTGAGAGATACTGTAGTGGGGGAGGGATCTTACGACACTCCCTATCAAGAATTGGTGAATTATTAAATACCCCAACAGAGGATGATCAAATGCCCTTCTTTAATAGGTGGGAACGGGATTTGGGAAAACCCTTCACAGAAGATCAAAAGACTAAGATAGTAAGAAATATCTTTGAAACATCCATGTGTATAAAGACACAAGAGATGAACTATAAAATACTATCTCAGTGGTATCGGACCCCGGAGATACTGAATAAATGTTTCCCAGAAACAACAGACAGGTGCTGGAGATGTGGTAAGAAAGGAGGAACCCTAATGCATATCTTTTGGGCCTGTCCCAAGATTCTAAGCTATTGGAGAAAGGTCAGGGAAATAACCCAAAGATTTTGTAGGGAACAATTACCAGAGGAGTGGTCTTTTTTTATATTACAAAATGTGGAGATATCAGTGAGGCAATACAGGAAATCAGTCGTGTGCCATCTATTGAACGCGGCCCGGGCTTGCATCCCAGGATTGTGGAAGCGGGCACGGGCTCCATCCGTAAAGATGTGGCTTACTAGAGTGGAAGACCTGAATAGAATGGAGGACCTAGTATGGACTTCAAGGCAGAAGCGGAAGATATATCTAGAAACATGGGAGGAATGGAATATATTTAGATATTCGGAGGAGGGAAAGGCCGCTGTGGGGTCAGGGGGGGAGACAAACTTTCTTCTTTGCTTTTTTTTTTTTTTTTTGGGGGGACAGATTACGGAAGGGGGGTATAAGGGAGGTAAAGTAAAGCGAAACAGAGAGAGACAGTTTAACTGCCCTGATTCTGGCGGGACATGGGGATCCCGCTAGGAAAGGGACAAATAGTATTATTGCAAAGAAGGTGTTATCAGATCAAAGAGCGGCCCTCGAATAACAGATAGAGGGGAAGGGAATTAGGATAAGATAAGAATACCTAAAATGTATGGCGATTGTTTTCTTCCTTGTGTATTCATGGGAATGATATGTTGGGGAAATGTTTCTTTGAGTTCTATTTTTCTTGTTTTGATGAATTTTATGTTGATATCCCTGACTGATGTAAATGAGAGGGTCAAACCAGAGGAATGCCTCTCGGGTCTTTGTGAATTTCTGTTTTTTGCTGTTTAAAATCAAATAAAAGGATGATTGAAAAATCTTATAGAAAAAAAAAAATAATGTTTCTTTAAACTGGAAACATCAGAAACAACTACACCCCCGGCAGCCCTCTAGGCGGGCCTGCCAATCACGGTGTAGTCTAGTCAGTATATAAAGGCCTGTCTCTTTAGGAACCTCCTCTTTCTTTCTGCTCACAGATCAGAACTCAGATAAGTAGATTGCTACAGATTGCTTATTGTCATTTTTCTTGATTTTCAATACTATATATATATATATCTTGATTTCAATACTATACATATAGTACTGTTTATATATATATATTTATATATATCTTTCTATAGTGATTCGCCCCTCGGGGCGCTGGATATCTTCCTTCCCCCCTTTTTTCCTATATATTTTTCTTCACGTTACACACCTGAGAGCGTCGGTCGTCCTAATCACCCCGTGGTGGCCGAAGCAACCGTGGTTCCCTCTCCTCCTAGGGATGACAGTGGATCTCCCCAGACTCCTCCCTCACTCCCCTCACCTCCTCACAGGGCCGAACGGGGAGCTTCATCCGTTACTCACGGACCATTCCCTCCCTCTCCTCGCGTGGTTGATCTCGGGGTGCCCGATACGGGCAGCGTCCTTTCGGGAGCAGCTAAGAATCTCCTCGCCATGGCCTGGGCCCCCGGGACTAGATCGGCATACCGATCAGCCTGGCGACTCTGGGTTCGTTGGTGTGATCAGCGACAGGTTGATCCCATTCAAGCACCTGTACCCCTAGTGGTCAACTACCTAGCGGAGTCCTATGGATCCGGGAGGTCATACAATTCCCTCAATGTATATCGATCGGCTATCTCAGCCTACCACTCCCCTGTTGACTCTTTACCGGTGGGTAGACATCCTTTGGTGTGTCGCCTATTAAGAGGCGTTAGGTTCCAACGACCTCCACGACCCAAGTACCAACACACTTGGGACGTGACCAGGATTCTGTCCATGTTCTCAGACTGGGGCGATAATCACGCTCTGTCTTTGAAATTATTATCTTTCAAACTGACCGTTCTCTTATGTCTGATTTCTGTCAAACGAGTGTCAGACGTCAGAGCTCTGGACATCTCCAGACGCCAATTTTCACCTCACGGGGTGAGGTTCTCGGTCGTCCGCCAAACTAAAACCGGTCTCCAATCTTTCAATCTCCAAATTTTCTTCCCATCACACCCACACCTGTGTGTGGTTCGCTGCCTTCAAGCTTATGAGGCTATGACGGCCCCATTACGGTCCTTGTCTTCTTCCCAACTTCTTATTTCTTACGTTAGGCCTCACCTTCCAGTTTCCTCGGCCACGTTAGCCAGGTGGGTACGCTCTGTCATGGACATGGCAGGGATTGACACGGCCCTATTTGGCGCTCACTCTTCCAGGGGGGCGATGGCTACTAAGATCATCACTTCGGGAGGCTCCCTGTCGGACCTATTACTGGCAGCAGATTGGTCTTCAGCGACCACTTTCCGTCAGTTTTATTTCAGACCGGAGGAACACGTAGCTATGTCGGTATTATAATTATATAACTCGTATTTTTCATGTATGCTTTGTTATAGCTTCAAACTTGCATAAGATATGAGCCTCCTGTCTGATATATAATTCTAGATTTTCCTAGCTTGTGACGGAAAATATTGATTATATGAAGACAGGAGGCGAGTATCTTCCCTCCCGACCCGTCCCTTTCACGTTATTATTTCTCATTTATTGTAGGTTATTGAACTACTCAACTTCCAGCTCGGTGGCTGATTGTTCCAGCACGCTGTTTGTTTCCTGTTGGGATCGTTTTCCTGTTTTTCAACATTTGGACCGTTCGTCTTCGCGGAGCGGAGGTGGGGGCCCCCACGACGTCCAGATACCCGTCGACCGGTTGTCTGCGGTTCCAGAGGTCCAGTTTCAAGGACTAGAGGTCGGCCTGCTATTGGTATCCGGTTTTGTTTACAGTTCGCCTCAAGAAAGAGGAGGTTCCTAAAGAGACAGGCCTTTATATACTGACTAGACTACACCGTGATTGGCAGGCCCGCCTAGAGGGCTGCCGGGGGTGTAGTTGTTTCTGATGTTTCCAGTTTAAAGAAACATTTTTTTTTTTTTCTATAAGATTTTTACTAAAGTTTGTTTTCTGCTGTGAGCATGAATAAAGAAAGATCATGCATAAGATACTCGCCTCCTGTCTTCATATAATCAATATTTTCCGTCACAAGCTAGGAAAATCTAGAATTACAAACATAACAGGTATTATCTGATATGCTTGCACACATTTTTGATTAATTTGCAAAGCAATTTTTATATACTCCCAAGTCCTACGTTAATATTGTGTGTTAAGGTATGCTAACTTTTTTTTTTTAAATCAAAGAAGTTTTTATTGCTCATAAAACATACATAGAAAACAAACAGTATGACACAGCAGTAGTAGCATATACAGTACACTTTGCACAAACCTCTCCTTCCAACATCTAGCACATATTTAGCAATTACCTATGGCATGCCCTCCAATCCCGCCTCCCCATACCTGGCAAATCTAGTTACCGCCCAACAGTCTCCCCTGGACTAGTTCCATAGGGCTCAAGCCAGGTGTGGCCAGCCACGCGTCCCACAGCCTGTCAAATTTGCCCGCGTTCCCTCTGTGTTGAAAAATATATTTCTCCATCACCAGCATCTTGCCCATGTGTGTCAACCAAAATTTCAGTGTGGGGGGAGCCTCTAGTTTCCATTTCAGGAGAATGGCCCTCCTGGCCTGGAACAGTGCTCTGTTAAAAGCCAGCCGAGTCAGCTCCTCCGTGATTACTCCCTCCAGTACTCCAAGCAGACAATGTATCGGCTCCAGGGGGACAGAGACCTGGAACACAGAATTAAGTGTTTCCAGGACCCCGCTCCAGAACCTATGGAGCTTGGGGCAGCGCCACAGCAGATGAATCAAATCACCAGACATTACCTTACATCTGTTACACATTGGGTCGGTGACCCCACCCATCCTAAAGAGTTTCACCGGGGTAAAGTGGACCCTCAATAAAATATATAACTGGGATACCTTCTGTGCTACATTAAGCGAGCAGTTGTTGACCGCCAGCAACGCTTCCTCCCACATGTCTCCTGTCATCGGGCCCACGTCTGCCTCCCACTGTTCTGCCACCTTCATGGGGTGCCCCTCTAAGAATGTGTCCAGCAGCATGTTGTAACATTGCGAGATAGCACCTTTAGTCTCAGATGCGGCCCTCAAGACGCGGAATACCGGAGTGGGGTACTGAGCCCACTCCACCGCGTCCCCCTGAGCTCTAATTGCATGCTGCAGTTGTAAGTAGAAAAAGAACATGGATTGGGGGAGTGCAAACCTGGACCGGAGGGTATCAAACGGGAGCAGCGCGCCTCCTCGGAATATTTGTTTGAGAAGCGTTATACCTTGAAGGCACCACCTTGGGCCCTGATCTAGTTTGGCCAGTTCGGGGTATGAATTGTTCCCCCAAATCGGACTGAATTCAGTGAATCCTGTGACCCCCTGAAGCTGCCTCGCCTTATTCCACACCTTCTGGGTAAGCGCGAAGGTGGGCATTTTCTTATTAGGTTTTTGAAACTGTTGGGCCTCAAGTCCCTCTGGTATCGACGTAGCCCCCGAGCCAAGCAGCAAAAGCCTAGCCGAGGAGCCAGCCGGAGCCGGGGACATGGCACCTATTAGGTGCTGTAGCTGTGCTGCTAAATAGTAGATCCATGGGTTAGGAAGGGCCAGCCCCCCACCCTCCTTGGGGCGCTGCAGTTGTTCCAGTTTTATCCTGGGGGTTTTAACATGCCAAAGCAGTTGCCTAAAAAGCGAATTGACCACTCTAAACGTTTTGAGGGTAATGACTACTGGGGAATTGTGGAGCAGGTACAGTAACTGCGGCATCAGAATCATCTTGATGAGGTTGGTCTTGCCCGCTAGGGACATTTTCAGCCTATTCCATATATGGATTTTGTCTCTAAACCGAGTCAGCAAGGGAAAGACATTCAGGCTACAGTAGTCGGTCACCCTAGGGGAGACGTATACCCCCAAATATTTAAAGGTGGTCACCACGGGAACAGGGCATGTGAGACCAACGTCGGACGGGGGAGACCCGTCCAGAAACATTAGGGCTGACTTAGTCCAGTTGATGGTGAGGCCCGAAAAATGGCCGAACCTCTCCACAAGGGACATCACCCGGCTCAAGGATTCCTCCGCATCCTCCAAAAACAGGAGCATGTCGTCTGCGTAAAGCATGATTTTTTCGTGCATGTCTCCGTAGCGGAAGCCCCTGACTGCAGGACAATCCCGCACAAGGGCCGCCAGTGGCTCAATTGCCAGAGCAAAGAGCAGGGGGGACAGGGGACATCCCTGCCTGGTCCCCCTGCCCAGAGCAAAGGGCTGGGACATCCTGTCCGATAAACGCATGGTCGCTTGTGGTGCTTCATATAATAGTCTCACCCACCTAAGAAAGTTGGGGCCAAAGCCGAACCTGGTCAATACAGCCCACAGATACCGCCAGCCGACACTGTCGAAAGCCTTATTGGCATCAAGTGACAACAGTGCCCGGTGGCCGGCGGAGTCCGACGGAGTCTGCATGTTAAGGTATAGGCGCCTAAGATTGGTTGCCGTGGAACTGCGGGGCATAAACCCTGCCTGGTCGGGGTGGATTATGGATAGGATGACCTTGTTTACTCTCATGGCTAGCGCTTTTGCAAGGATTTTAACATCGCTTTGCAGCAGGGAAATGGGCCTGTAGGAACCTGGATCAAGGGGGTCCTTGCCTGGTTTCAACAATAGGATAATATTGGCCCTTGTCATAGATATAGGAAGTTTCCCCAGATCAAATGAGGCATTGAATGCTCTCAGCAACCTGGGGAGAATTTCCCCCCCGTACTGGGTGTATACCTCCATGGGGATCCCGTCATCTCCCGGGGCCTTACAGGTGGGAAAGGAGGCTGCCGCCTCTATTAGTTCATTAAGGGTCAGTGGGGCGTCCATCTCCGCCCGGGCCCGCCCGCTCAAAGTCGGGAGAGCCACGGCATCCACGTACGCCTGTAGTTCACTGTCAGTATAATCGTCCCGGGCCCTATACAAGTCTGAGTAGAAAGATGCCAATGTGGCAACGATCTGCTCGGGGTCATTCACTAACCGTCCCTGAGAGTCACGGATTGCTCCTATGGCTGGGGATGCCTGTTGGGACCTAGCAATCCTTGCCAAAAGTCGGCCTGTCTTCTCCCCCTCCTCATAATAGGCCTGCTTTGTGAAAAAGCGCTTCTTCTCCGCAGTGGAGGCCCTTAACCGGTCCAAAGAGTCCTGGCCCGATATCCAAGCCTCCCTCGCGGAGTCCGAGGGATCCGTCACAAACTGCAGCTCCAACCTCTGTACCTGATCCCCAACCTGTTGCAAAAGGGCAGCAGAATTGCGTTTAACAGAGGTGATCTCCGCTATGAAAGTGCCCCTAAGGCACGCCTTGAATGCATCCCATCCCTCTACTGTGATAACACCCTGATCATTCTCTGCAAAGTATTGCTCTATCTGCAGTCCTACTCGTTCGTGAGAGGTGAATAGCTTTAGCCAAAAGGCATTCATTTTCCAGGGAGCCCTGGGCAGGGAGGACGCCGGGCGGGTAATCAAGTGTGCCGCCAGGGGGGAGTGGTCTGACACCCCTCTGGGCAGGTATTCTGACTTGGAGACCATGTGTAACATATGGGGGGACCCTACGCACAGATCAATGCGGGATAGCGACCCGTGGGTCTTAGAGAAACAGGAGAACTGTTTGGTCGTCGGGTGCCTGGCTCTCCACACATCTATCCAACCCACCTCCGCCAATAGGCGGCTCAAAATGGTACCTCTTCCCCCTAGCGGTGGTAAGACCGGCGGGTGCCTATCTAGTCTGGGGTCAAGGCATCCGTTGAAGTCCCCCATGATCATAACAGGCATATCTGGCTTACTCACTAGGTATGACAAAAGGCATTGCATAACTTCTCTAGAAAACGGAGGAGGGATATAAACAAATGCAAGTATCATTGTTACGGTAAAAATTTTGCAATATAGAAAAATATATCTCCCATGAGAGTCCACTGCCGAATCAATTTCCTGGTAAGCCAAGGATTTGTGTACCAGCACACTCACCCCCCGAGAATAGGAGGTGTGAGTGGAGTGGTAGGCCTTGCCCACCCAGGAAAAACCCAGGCAGCCTGATGTGTCCCTCGTGAGGTGCGTCTCCTGTAGGCCCACAATGGCCGGGTGAAATTTTTTCAGGCAGGAGCTGATCATGGTACGCTTCAAAGGGTCATGAACTCCCCGAACATTCCACGTCACTATTGGTGTGGTAGCCATGATACGGAAAAAAAAGTTACAGCGCCATGGGGTGTGCGCCCCAGTGGATCGGTCCTGAGCCAAGCCATTGGTATGGGTCGCTGAGTTTGAGCATTAATGTCAGATGTGGGGCGTGCGATCCTGTAGAAGTCTATCCGCACGTGGGGTGTGCTGGGGAGCACAGATTCAAGGGGAGGGGGGCGGGAGGCAGCAAAACGTGTACTGAGGTGAGCAAAAAAAGCAACAAAAATAAACGAACATATTCTCTGGGGCACAGTGCCAACCGGGCACCAAACAGTCCATCCCTTCAAGCGGGATTGATCTCGAACTTGTGCAACATGGTGGGGGTGTCTCCCCCACAACCGCTTTGATTCCATCATAGGAAAATATCAGCTTTTGAAGCATTGAGCCAGCGCTAACCAGACAAAAAAATAAACATTGAACATGTCCCGCTTCACAGGTATTGAAAAAAGACTCCCCCATTCAGCAAGTGTCGTACCTATTCCGCCGGGTGGGGTTCCGGGCTTCAGTCTCCCTCGTCCGCATCTCGTCTCCTCCTCAGATCTTGTTCATTGCGATCTAGCCAATCAGCAGCTTCCGCAGCGGTTTCGAAGAATGTTGCTTGACCTCTGGCGGTGACCCTCAGCTTGGCCGGGTACAACATGGCATAGGTGACCTGGATTCTTTGTAGACGTTTCTTTACTTCGGCAAACTTGGCTCTCCTTCTCTGTACTTCTGCCGAGAAGTCTGGGTAGAATGAGACCCTTGCGCCGTTGTAGTGCACCGTTCCCTTTTCCCGGGCCAGTCGAAGTACAATCTCTCTGTCCCTATAGTTCAAGAGCCTGGCAAGCATGGGCCTAGGCGGATTGCCTGGCGGGAGGGGTCTGGGAGGTGTGCGGTGGGCCCTCTCTACCGCAAACAATGTGGTGAACGCATCTGCGCCAAATATCTCCTGGAGCCAAGACTCCACAAAAGTCGTGGGGTCCCTACCTTCCACCTTCTCGGGGAGCCCCACTATGCGTACGTTGTTCCTCCGTAAACGGTTTTCGATGTCATCAGTTTTTGCGTTCGCCTGGGCCGCCTGTTGTAGTGCCGATCTCGTATCTCTGGTAAGAGGGGGTATTTGATCTTCCACCTCACTGATGCGTCCCTCCACCGCCGTGGTCCGCTCTCGGATTTTCTGAATGTCATGTCTAATAAATGACACAGTTTCTGTCAGTGCTCCAAACTGTAATTTCAAGCCATCCACAGATGCCGTCACAGAGGTTGTGCATCTCTGCACTGCTTGCAGGATCTCGCTTAACGTGGGCTGCGGGGCATCTGCTGACCTCTCTAGCATGTCAGCGATCTGATCTTGGTCCAGGGACACCTCCAGGGGCAGCGTGTCATCTAGTGTGGAGGCGCCATTTTGCCCTCCAGCATCATGTAATGGGGTTGGCAGCAGGGGGGGAAGGGATTGCTAGGGCCCTGCATCTTTTGAGTATAGTAAAGCATGTCCTTAGGCTGCTCTCTTCCCTGCTGTTTTTGGGCTTTTGTGGACTTACTTGCGTCCTGTGGTTTCTCCCAGCCTCGCGGAGCTCGCTGTGTGAGAGCAGGGCCGGCGCCATCTTGGGATTGCAGGGCCGCCGCCGCCATCGCGTCTTTTTCGCCTTTGCGGGCCATTGCGGGAGTCAGAGATGGTCCGAAAACGGTACCGCTACACCGGGGAGGGTCTGGTGAGTCTTTTGGTTGGTTTTTGTCCAGCAGGATCGCCGCGGGAAGGATCGTTGAAGGATCGATAGCGGGAGCTCCGTGCTATGCGACCGCTCACATGCCTGTCCAGGCCACGCCCCAAGGTATGCTAACTTAACCACTTCCTATCCGGGCCAATTCTGACACTTCGCTCCTACATGTAAAAATACAAATTTTGTTGCTAGAAAATTACATAGAACCCCCAAACACTATATATGTTTTTTTTATAGCAAAGACCCTAGAGCAGGGATATGCAATTAGCGGACCTCCAGCTGTTGCCAAACTACAAGTCCCATCATGCCTCTGGCTCTGGGTGTCATGCTTGATGCTGTCAGACTCTCGCTATGCCTCATGGGACTTGTAGTTTGGCAACAGCTGGAGGTCCGCTAATTGCATATCCCTGCCCTAGAGAATACAATGGCAGTCATTGCAACTTTTTTTTATCTCGCACGGTATTTGCGCAGCAATTTTTCAAATGCATTTTTTTGGGGAAAAAACTATTTCATGCTTTAAAAAAAAAAACAGTAACGTTAGCCCATTTTTTTTGCATAATGTGAAAGATGAAGTTACACCAAGTAAATAGATACCTAACATGTCACACTTCAAAATTGCACATGCTGGTGGAATAGCGCCAAACTTCTGTACTTAAAAATCCCCATAGGCGACGCTTTACCTTTTTTTACTGGTTACATGTTTTGAGTTACAGAGGAGGTCTAGGGCTAGAATTATTTCCCTTGCTCTAACGTTCGCTGCAACATCTCACATGTGTGGTTTGAACACCGTTTTCATATGTGGGTGGGACTTAAAAAAATAAAATTGTTATGTTACTTTTACTTCAATTTTTTTATATTTTGACACTTAAAAAAAAAATTGATCACTTTTATTCCTATTACAAGGAATGTAAATATCCCTTGTAATAGGAATATGACATGATCGGTCCTCTTTACAGTAAGATATGGGGTCAATAAGACCCCACATCTCACCTCTAGGCTGGGAGGCCTAAAATAAAAAAAAATAAAAAACGATCACCGCTTCCTAGTCGAAGCAGCGCTGTTTTTTTTGGGTGTGACGTCATAAGATCGCGCCCGGCCTCCGACGATCATAGAAACTCCGGCCACCATCTGGTCCGCCGGAAATCTCTATGATCAGCATCCGGGGCCGGCAGATCCCTTCACCGACTCACCGATCGCACAGGTGAGTCGGTAGAAGCACCGGAGGGTGGCAGGAGGGGGGGGACGTCCCCTTTCGCCACCAGTAAGAACGATCAAGCGGCGGAACAGCCGCTATGATCATTATGGTGTAGGGAATCGCCGGCTGAAACCGACAATATCTGAATGATGCCTGTAGCTGCAGGCATCATTCAGATATCACCGCACAAAGCCCAGGACGTATATATACAGCCTGCGGATGTGAAGTGGTGAGTTGTAAAGTCTTTAGGTTTTACCTTAATACATTCCATGACACAGGAGCTGGGGCGGGGCAGATTCCTGCTGTCTGTGTCAACGGGAGCGTACCCGCATGAGTGCCCCCATGGAAAGCAACTCTCCGTGGGGGGCACTCGATGAAAAGGAGAAGCCAGGATCTCTACCAGGGGACCCCAGAAAAGGAGGATCGGGGCCGCTCTGTGCAAAACCCTTGAACTGAGCAGGTAAGTATAATGTGTTTGTTATTTAAAAAACAAAACAACAAACCTTTACAATCACTTTAAGGCACCTTAATGCACAAAAACTAGCACACTTTTTTTTTTAATGCACTGCACCAAAATGCACAGAATGTACATAGCATGGGTTAACTACTAATACCTGTTGTGCATTTGGTTGCCTTTATAAATGACTGGCACTACTATGCACAACACTGTAGACTGTGAGTTACCTGCATTGCATGGTTTTGTTACATGTTACCACAATGCAAAGCTTTGAATGGGGTGTTATTTATTTTTCACACTGTGCGGTCAGGAAATCTGGTATAGTAATAGGTGGGTAGTGGGTGCAGACACAGTTTCTGAAGGTATGAGGTGGTGAATTACATATAAAATGAGCTCTGCAAGAAAGGGTTATATTTAGTGATTTTAAACATTTCAAAATGTAAAACAATATCACGCTTTCTAGTTAGACTGAAAGTCTTCATAATGGCAACAAAGAAAAAAAACAGCATGAAAATATGGCCAGCACATTTGCATTTTTCCTGCTTGAAATTATCAGCATGTGTTATGATGTCCTCAGGTCAAATTTAAATGGTTCCTTAAATAGTGCAGTCATTGCTAAAAATGGATTTGCCATTACCTTGACGGGGACAAACAGACTTAATATGCTGGTGTGCTGCAGCAACCTCCTACATATAATGATATTTATAACACAGCAAGGGTAGTTTTCTGCTTTTGATTGTGAAGCAAGCATTACCGATAATAATTTAATTTAAAAGAGATTATGTCATCAACCTTAAAAAAACGCAAATAAAACCACTGAAAAATCAAGTAGGTAAAATGCTTACTGTTTCCTTTCCATAAATTATTGTTTATTGAACATGCCTCTGTACTTTCTATTGAACTGATGATCCAGAAAGTGTCAGTTCTTTATCACAGCCCCCTCTCTGCCCTCACAAATCTTAGCCCTCTTCTCTTTGTAGGGTGTTTAATTGCTTTCTATGCTTCTTCTCCACCCCTGCTCTCACCTAATAAAATAACCTTTTATGTAGCAGTAGGGGGAGCAGTGTAAATTACATATTAAATATTAGAGGGTGTTACTTAAGTTCTGATGGATGACTCATCCAAGATGGTAGCACCTAGCAGCAGCCTCAGGATGGATATCTCTTTTTGACAAGGAAAGCTTTTACAGACAAATAACACTTGTAAAACACAATAAATGCACATATAATCATATAGGAAGGTTACACGAAAAATTTGGACAGAGGCTATTAGGGACTTTCATGGTACCGTGCAAAGGCTTGACATACACAAGATAAGTGTAAAAGGTCAATTTTATTACAAACGATGGATTAAAACGAACATAAGTATAAAACACAATTAATTGTGTTCTTATGGGACACTAATTGCCTCTAAAAATCACAGATAAAGTGACACTAGGAAATGGCCACTAACACGTTCACATGTACCGTATGTATATCTAACACTCTACATGTTTTGCAGACAGGCTTCCGCTTATTGTATATTATAGAGCATACATCAATATTAATTCTACAAATGAAGAGAAAAGATAATTATAACACACATAGATATAACAAACATTAAAAACACATGTGATGGATAAGACTGCACGCTATCTTACCCTGGGTGTAGTCAGTTGTAAAGACCCTGCAGTAAAAGTCTATCCCGGCGAATGTGGGGACACTACACCAGGAGGGCATATAATCCACAGTCTGATGAAGAAGCAATTGAAATCATAAAATATGATCATATGTAGGGTTATAAGGCAATGACATGGGAAGGCTGGTGTTGAGGTGAATGGCATGGTGTCAGACAGGCAGGGCATTCAAATGTTGCTCTGTTTGGGCATGTAAATCCGTGAAGCCTCGTACACACGACCGAGTTTCTCGGCAAAAAACAGCAAGAAACTTGCTGTTTTTTATTTTTTTTCGAGGAAACCGGTCGTGTGTACACTTTTCGACGAGGAAACTGTCGAGGATCTCGTCGAGCCAAAAAGAGAGCATGTCTTCTTTTTCCTCGACGGCAATGGAGAAATTTGGCTCGCCGAGATCCTCGACAGCCTAACAAGGAACTCGATGAGCAAAACGATGTGTTTCGCCCATCGAGTTTCTCGGTCGTGTGTACGAGGCCTGAGAGTATATCTAGAGGCTATGTGGTTGGTTTGAGTCAGTCTACAAGTCATTACCCCACTAGAGGCACCATTTGGCTCAGGACCCCTACCCTTCAGCTATGAACCATTTAGTATTTTGATGCAAGATCCCATCTCACATATCATTACCTGAGTAAAAGACATCAATATAGTAGTAATTATTGTTTCAGACAGTTTCCCCCAGGATCTTATTTTCCTATTGATTTTTTTATAAATGTTGATTTATTGATTGACATTATTATTTCAAAATATATCTTTAGGTAAAAGCTTGTAAATACTTGTGTCTAGGCTTATTTCTAGTACTAGTGCTCTGCTGTTGAGGTATCATGGCACATAGTTCATTTAGAATCTTCCTCAACGTTCTTGTGAGTGACCTTAAAACCCAATTCATATTCATCATGACTAAAATGCAGTCAGGCTGCATATACAGTAATACATATGCCCTTCTTTTAGTGTATTTTAGAATACCTTGTGCTAGCAGCATGCTGGACTGCTGCTATCACACACAAACATTGGCCCAGATCTCCACCAGCAGTCCGACACTTCCTCAGCACCCTGTTCCAGTCAATAGCGCTCTAGTTCTAAGTTGTCTTAGGCACTGTTCACATGTACACGTTGGATGCAAGGCACGTTTTTCACATTTTTCCATGTTTTACCATTGAACTCCATGTAACTTGTTTTGTCACACACCACATCAAAGATACAGCAAGCATAACTTTTTCTTACACACCTAAATGCACAGAGTGGGGTCTGAAGTGAGAGTACAGAGCAATATAACTAGTGTTGTATGTTAAACAGATATAGCTATACATAAATGATAATGGAACACAAATCTATATTTCTGTATTGATTAACTTGCTTTTCCTTTATACCATATGGATTTAAGCTGGTATGAGTGAGCCTAGAAAGGGGATTTTTTTTCCAAGATCTGGACATAATTTTTCTACTGGATATTTAATAAAATTACATATGTTTGTATAGTGTGTGTGTGTGTGTGTGTGTGTATATATATATATATATATATATATATATATATATATATATATATATATATTGTAAGATTGGGGTGATCAGACTCCAGCTGTAGGTGCGTTTTTTAGTGAGTACACCAGTCCAGAACTGAATTTTTTAAGGGCCTGGTAGCCCACTTTTATTTAAAAGCACAAAAAGTTCACAAATACATCAGTAGCCAAGGCCATAGGTCAGCTCCTCAGAACAAACATAGTTTCCCAGAGTTAAGCTCTCTCTCTCCTAGCTTACTCCTTATCAGCGCCTTGCTGCTCAATCACCAATGACATCTGCCTCCTGCAGACATGCAGCCTCTGACTCCTCTCAGAGGGATGGGAGTCCACCTGACTCCCAGCACAGACTTCCTGTCTGTTGGGTGGGGCCCTGAGCCATAGTCAGGTCAGAACTAAATAGCCCAACACACAGCTGTGCAATCAATGTGTCTTTCTTTCCAAAATGTGGCGTAAACCAGCAATCTTTCATGTAGCACCGTTCCCACCACCACAAAAAAAATATATATATATATATATGGAAAGCTTGTAATAAGCCAGTCTGCTCGCTAGATTCTGTTTTGTGGGTTTTTGTCCACTTTTTAAGCCTTCTGCCCATAATTTTGTTTTTGTTAAAAATGAACCTAAGCGGCATGTTTGGGCATGTTTAGACACATTCAGCCAATTGGGTCAGTTTTTTTGGTTCAACCCGCTGGTTGAATAAGAGCGAGTAAGATCTCATTAATTAGCTGTGCAGTTCTGTATAGATGTGAACTAACAGATTCTCGGAGCTTGGCTGTTGCTAGGCTAAGGGCTCACTACTGACAGAACAGTAAAGCCTTGTACACACGATAGGTTATCCAGAGGACAACGGTCTGAAGGACCGTTGTCCTAGGTTAACCTATGAAGCTGACTGATGGTCCGTTGTGCCTACACACCATCAGTTAAAAAAACGATTGTGTCAGAACGCAGTGACGTAAAACACAACGGCGTGCAGAAAAAAACGAAGTTCAATGCTTCCAAGCATGCGTCGACTTTTTTTTAACCTAAGGTTAAATAACCTATGGGGCCTACACACGATCGGTTTGGACCGATGAAAGCGGTCCATCAGACCGTTGTCCTCTGGTTAACCTATCGTGTGTACGAGGCCTATAAAAGTTGTTTGTTTTGAAGAACCTGTTAGGGGACATCCTGTAGGTTAGTAAATGACATAAGGTTGGTTAGAGGCTCAGATAAGCAGGCATTTTGTTTGTTTTATGCTATGGACTTGCTTTACATAGCCCTACTGTACTGACCCCAATTTGTTTATTACCTTGATTAGCAAAAGTGAAGGACAAACCTGCTTGGACTGTACTTAAGATATCCCTGTCTCATACATAGTTACCACTGCCGCTACTAGTTGAGCCTACCCTGCTTACAATATATATTTCAATATGGATATATTGTACACATGATCATGATCACTCAGCAGTGTAAGTTTTTTTCAATTTTATAATGCATTTTACATTTTAAATCTCATACTTAAATACTTTAATGACTAGGTGGTTTAGAATGGTAATCCTTTTGCTGTTTTCTATATTCATAATTTCATGCAATTGACGCTACCTTGTTTATGTTCGTAATGCAGTACAGCAAAATATGCCAGAGTGGCTGCATTTTGATTCTAAAAACTAAGCATTGCAAGCACAGGACTAACCCAATAGTGCTACAGATCTTGAGGGAACCTGGAAGCATTAATGTACATTCCGTCTGCAGGTCAATACTGTCCATTACCTAATCTGATGGCTATGGTGTTTTCTAAAATGTGCTAAAAGTCAATATAATTGATGCACTAGTTAGTATTACTGCAGGTGTAAGCCAGTAAGAACTAAATATATTAATTTGAAAAATGGTATTGCTTAAATAAAGAGTAGACCTAGAATTACATTTTATTTTATAAAGCAGAACTACCAAAAACATTTCCAAGTATATACAAGTTGCTGTATCTGTACAGAAATGGATCTACATGACCTTTTCTGCTTTAGGCAGACGACAGAAACTGATTATCACTGACTGTGGTAGTGCTTTGTACAGTGAAGTATACGTTGCTGCCACTTGTATAATTATTCTTACAGTATGTGTTTTATGGACAGGAAACACAGAATGAATAGTCACAGGGAACACAGTATTGAAGGATTTATGGAATTATCTTGCATACACAACTTACGCACATACATGCAGGGCCGCCATCAGGAATTATGGGGCCCCTTACACAGCTTCAGGCATGGGCCCCCTGGAGAAGAGAACCGGGGGGGGGGGGGGGTGCTGCCGCCTAAGATTGAGAAGCAGGGAGGCTGCCACGAATTGAGAAGTGCCCCCCACTTTACAAAAATTTTTTAAATAAAGAAAAATATATATAAAAAAGGGGGTAGCCATCCGGGGCCCTGGGGACCTCTGGCTGGGCCCTTTAATAAAAATAAAAAAATAAAAAATATATATTTAAATGTATTTATTTTTAAAAAGGGGGGTTGCCATCTGGGGCCCTGGGGACCTCTGGGCCCTTTAATTATATATATATATATATATATATATATATATATATATATATATATATATATATATATATATATATATTTATACACACACACACACATTTTTTTTTTAGAAACAGAAATTACAAAAAAAGGGGGGTTGCCATCCGGGACCTCTGGGCCCTTTAATAAAAAAAAATAAACCTCTGGGCCCTTTAATAAAAAATAAATAAATAAAAAAATATAAAAAAATAAACATTTATTAAAAAAAAGGGGGGGTTGCCATCCAGGGCCCTGGGGACCTCTGGGCCCTTTAATAAAAAATAAATAAAAAAAGGGGGGTTTGCCACATGGGGCCCTGGGGACCTCTGAGCCCTTTAATAAAAAAAAAAATATATATATAAAATAAACAAAATAATATAAAAAAATAAATTAAAAAAATGTATAAAAAAGGGGGGTTGACATCCGGGGCCCTCTGGGCCCTTTAATAATAATAATAATAATAATAATAATAATAATAATAATATAATATATATATATAAAAAATAAAAGAAATAAAAAAATCTATATAAATTTTTTTTTTTTATAAAAAAGGGGGGTTGTCATTCAGGGCCCTGGGGACCTCCAAAATCCAAAAAAAAAAAAATTGGCCCTTTAACCACTTCAATACCGGGCTTTAAAACCCACCTCCTTCCCGGGCCTATTCTGGCACTTCTCTCCTACATATACAAATCATCATTCTTTTGCTAGAAAATTACTCAGAACCCCCAAACATTATATATGTTTTTTTTAGCAGACACCCTAGAGAATAAAATGGCGGTCATTGCAACTTTTTATCTTGCACCGTATTTGCGCAATCATTTTTCAAACGGCTTTTTTTGTAAAAAAATGGTTTCATAAATTAAAAAATAACAAAACAGTAACGTTAGCCCAATTTTTTGGTAAAATATGAAAGATGAGGTTACACCGAGTAAATAGATACCTAACATGTCATGCTTTAAAATTACGTACACTCATGGAATGGCGCCAAACTTTGTTACTTAAAAATCTCCTTAGGCGACACTTTAACATTTTTACAGGTTACCAGTTTAGAGTTACAGAGGAGGTCTAGGCTAGAATTGTTGCACACGCTCTAACGCACGCGGCGACACCTCACATGTGTGGTTTGAACGACGTTTACATACGTGGGCGGGACTTACATGTGCGTATGCTTCTGAGCGCGAGCTACCAGGGACAGGGGCATTTTAATTTTTTTATTATTATTATTAATTTTTTATTTTACTTACTTATTTATTTTTTACACTTTTTTTTAAAAAAAAATTTTTTCAATCGCTTTTATTCCTATTACAAGGAATGTAAACTTCCCTTGTAATAGGAATAGTGTGTGACAGGTCCTGTTTAAGGAGAGATGTGTGGGGTCACATCTCTCCTCCAGGCTGGAAAGAATGAGATCGTGAAAAAAAATTCACAGATCTCATTCAAACTAGCCGCAATTGCGGTTTGTTTACTTACGGGGACCCAGGCGTGACGTCATTACATCGCGCTCGGGCCTCCGACGGTCATAGAGATGACTGGTGACCATCTGGTCACCAGTCATCTCTATGGCAAACATCCGGCGGACAGCGATCATCTCTCCGGGCCCCCGATGGGACGGGAGAGTCCGGAGAAGCACCGGATGGTGGCGGGAGGGGGGATGTCCCCTCCCGCCGCCTGTAAGAACGATCTAGCGGCAGAACCGCCGCTATGATCGTTCTTACGGTGCGCAGGATCGTCGCCGCTAAAAAATTATATCTCAATGATGCCTCTGGGTGCAGGCATCATTGAGATATCCCCCCGCAAAGCCCAAGACGTCATATGACGTCCACCCGGGATAACAGGTCCCCGTTTTGGAGGTCATTTGACGAAGTGCGGGTATTAAGTGGTTAATAAAAAATAAAATAAAAATATATTAAAAAAATTATTTTTAAAAAAATAAATAAAAAAAAGGGGGGTTGCCATCTGGGGCCCTGTGGGCCTTCAGGCCACTTACAGGTGTACTGCCTGTACCCCCCTGATGGCCGCCCTGCAGAGTAGGGTGTAGACCAGATGAGTCATGTAGGTTCATCTCCATGGCGACACACTTGTAATTCGGGATATACTGTAAATGTGTATTTTAAGAAGCAATCCAAATTAAAGGCAGCTACCAATAATAATGTATGTATATAAAAAATACACAAAAATGTAAGATATATAAGAAAAACTTCACTTTTGAAATATGTTGGTGAAATGTTTTAAATGTCTTACAAATGGAAAAGCTTTAATATAGAATATTTAAAAAAATAAAAAAATACACATTAAATTATATACACATAGTAAAACAGAAGAATAAACAAACCCTAGTAAATTAGCAATCTGCAATTCCAATCCCATTTTTGTTCTTTCAGTAAAAGTCTTACCCTACAAAAAAAAGCCCAGCAATTGAGATATCCACTAGAAAAGATAGAATTTCTGGGGAAATTGTGTGACGTGTTCTTGCCTCCACCAATACTCCTGACTGGAGACATTGCCCCTGGAGATGTAAACCATTCAGCCTTGTGTGGGAGGAGCTAAAAATTCACTTCCCAGCTGTGTGTGAGCAGTTATTCACCTCAGCGTTTCCTAGGAAACCAATGTTTGTTGATATGCAGCCTCTGAGCAGAGTCCAGAAATTCTGGCTTTTTTTTTTTAATACTTGTCCTTCTTCAGGCAATATTTTTAAAAATAAATAAATCGTACAGCGAATATCTTTATATTGTGTGAATCACAAGACCCAGACCTACATTTTGATGTATAGTATGTCTCTGAAATATTAAAATTGAAGGCACAGTCGCAGTTTAAATATTACTTGTCTATGTAGTGTAAAAACTGTGGGAGGAGTTACCATATCTATAGGGGGAGGAGTCTGTATTATCCAATCATGTTGCTTGTTTATTGTAAATTTGCATATTTCAGGAAAACACTTTCATTCCTTGAATTGTTATCTTTTCTTAGTAATAAATAATAAAACAATGATTCTGGGAGGGAGGAGAGTAAAACCAGTAATAGTTTAGTAGATATCGCCTGCAATGACAGTGAAAAAAAAAAAAAAAAAATGTTCTCTCCATAAGTTGACTGTAACAAATTTTCACTTGCTATAAATAGAGCTGAGAGCAAACTTAATATCTGCCTACGGGTAAAACGCCCTGAATACGCCCGTTCTCGATCTGTACACGGAAGCTAAGCTCGGTAGCCTGGGGTGAGTACTTGGAATAGGAGACGGTTCGCTTGCGGCTGTTGACCTCCTTAAGGAATCCACCAGGTCCTGTAGGCTTTTTGCTTTTCTTCCAGCAGGGGTCACTCTGCTTCATGGCTCTTTTTACATTCATTTTTACCCCAAAACCCCCCCTCCCCAACCTGTAAGGGGCCGAGTGGTCCCCAGGGGCCCAGAATAAAATAAAATTTAATAATAATAATAATATAATATATATATATATAAAAAATAAAAGAAATAAAATATATAAAAAAATATTAATTAATATAAATAAAAAAGGGGGGTTGTCATCCAGGGTCCTGGGGGTCTCCGGGCCCCTAAAAAAAAAATGGCCCTTTAATAAAAAATAAAATAAAAATATATTAAAAAAATATATATTTTTTTTATAAAAAATAAATAAATAAAGGGGGTTGCCATCTGGGGCCCTGTGGGCCTCCGGGCCCCTGGGAACCACTGGACCCCTAAAAAAATGTGGCCCTTTAATAAAAAATAGAATAAAAATATATTAAAAAAATATATATTTTTTTATAAAAAATAAATAAAAAAAGAGGGGGTGCCATCTGGGGCCCTGTGGGCCTCCGGGCCCCTGGGAACCTCCGGACCCCTAAAAAAAAAATTGTCCCTTTAATAAAAAATAAAAAAAATATATTAAAAAAAATATATATTTTTTTATAAAAAATAAATAAAAAAAGGGGGGTTGCCATCTGGGGCCCTGTGGGCCTCCGGGCCCCTGGGAACCTCCGGACCCCTAAAAAAAATTGTCCCTTTAATAAAAAATAAAAAAAATATATTAAAAAAAATATATATTTTTTTATAAAAAATAAATTAAAAAAAAGGGGGTTGCCATCTGGGGCCCTGTGGGCCTCCGGGCCCCTGGGAACCTCCGGACCCCTAAAAAAAATTGTCCCTTTAATAAAAAATAAAATAAAAATATATTAAAAAATATATATTTTTTTTATAAAAAATAAATAAAAAAAAAGGGGGTTGCCATCTGGGGCCCTGTGGGCCTCCGCGCCCCTGGGAACCTCCGGACCCCTAAAAAAAAATTGTCCCTTTAATAAAAAATAAAATAAAAATATATTAAAAAATATATATTTTTTTTTATAAAAAATAAATAAAAAAAGGGGGGTTGCCATCTGGGGCCCTGTTGGCCTCCGGGCCCCTGGGAACCTCCGGACCCCTAAAAAAAAATTGTCCCTTTAATAAAAAATAAAATAAAAATAATTAAAAAAAATATTTTTTTTTTATAAAAAATAATTAAAAAAAAGGGGGTTGCCATCCGGGCCCCTGGGGACCTCCGGGCCCCTTACAGGTGTACTACCTGTACCCCCCTGATGGCGGCCCTGCATACATGCATGCGTTATAGGAATAGACATACTCACCATATATGTTTGTCTGAAATAGAGCAAAAGTGTCTTTAACAGTGGACAGTATTTAGTACATGGGTAAATATTGAAAGTGAAAGCTTCGTTTTCTTGCTGTGGCAGTTTATTTGGTCCAGTTTATCATTCTGGAGACCTTATTCGTTGTGTAAGAATTGATGGGATATATACCAAAATACATTCATTTTAAAAAGGAACTGTATTTTACTTGTGTGACACTTAATCAATAGGTAACTTTACTAGATTGGTTGTTAGAAGATTTATAGAGATGAGCTGCCAGTGATGTGTGTAGAGCGTGTGATAGAGTGCACTAGGAGAGTTTTTGTGGATAGCTCCTCATAAACGGTAATACACTGCCAAAGAACTACATTCCCTTTAACCTATAAAGAAACGTCAGGATAGAAGATGGGAGCTGCAATTACTTACCTGTGTATGGACTGCTTAGTAAATCACCAATATGGAAGAAGCATGTGCCTATTAGGTGTCATCTGACACCTAAAATGTGTATCCATGTTCCAAGTCATTCAAGCCAATTCACTAAAAGGAAGAAATACGTTTACACAATTTTTTTCAGACTGTTTTCACATGCCAAGTTTTTTTTTTTTAATTGAAATCATTTAACTTTTCGCACTCTGATGAAATCATAAAAAATGATGAAATGGATTAAAAAACTCAAGGTTTCTTGCAAATTAGTGCAGAGAGCCCATGCACAATTTAAGGCTGAAACATGAATTTGTTTTAGCCATTTAAATGTGAAATTAAGACAGCTCAGTTTATTCTGGTGTCTGACGAAATGTGATATGTAGCTGCTGATAAGCAAGATTGTTTTGTTGGAAGTTTAGAAAAAGTGTAAGCTGCATTATGGTAAGCTTTGCCTGTCTTCAAACACACATTCAATATCCCAATGATAAGAGTCCTATTTACAAATGTTTTCACACAACTTTCACCCTGGATTCACACAATAAATATGATTTGAAAAATGTATAATTCCCACAGTAGTTCAAAATTGCGTGATTCTAAATGCATAAATAGACTCCTAAATGTAAGTGTTTGAAATATTTTTGCGAGTGTTATATCTGATGTTATTCAAGCTTAACAAGGTGGTCTGTGCAACATGGAAATATGTCATTAGACTCTTTTACATAAAGATCAAAACTTTTTAAGGTCTGTTTATTTGCACTTTTAAAAACGTCTTTAAAATATTTTTAGTCATTAGTGTTCCAAGTTTAATATATATATATATATATATATATATATATATATATATATATATATATATATATATATATATATATATATATATATAGTGGGGATCGAAAGTTTGGGCACCCCAGGTAAAAATTTGTATTAATGTGCATAACGAAGCCAGGGAAAGATGGAAAAATCTCCAAAAGGCATCAAATTACAGATTAGACATTCTTATACTATGTCAAAAAAAGTTAGATTTTATTTCCATCATTTACACTTTCAACAGAAAACAAAAAAATGGCATCTGCCAAAGTTTGGGCACCCTGCAGAGTTAATATCTTGTACTGCCCCCTTTGGCAAGTATCACAGCTTGTAAATGCTTTTTGTAGCCAGCCAAGAGTCTTTCAATTCTTGTTTGAGGTATCTTTGCCCATTCTTCCCTACAAAAGTCTTCCAGTTCTTTGAGATTTCTGGGCTGTCTGTCACGCACTGCTCTTTTAAGGTCTATCAATAGATTTCTAATTATGTTGAGGTCAGGAGATTGTGAAGGCCATGGCAAAACCTTCATTTTACGCCTCTTGATGTAATCCCCTGTGGATTTTGAGGTGTGTTTAGGATCATTATCCATTTGTAGAAGCCATCCTCTCTTTAACTTCAGCTTTTTCACAGATGGCATCAAGTTACCATCCAAAATTTGATGACATTTTATTGAATCCATTTTTCCTTCTACTCGTGAAATGTTCCCTGTGCCACTGGCTGTAATACAACCCCAAAGCATGATTGATCCACCCCCATGCTTAACAGTTGGACAGAGGTTCTTTTCATTAAATTCTGTGCCCTTTCTTCTCCAAACTTGCTTTAACCTCCACTGTTCCTGATGACTGCCATTTCTTAATTACATTCCGAACAGAGGATATTGACATCTGAAAACGCGTTGCTATCTTCTTATAGCCTTCTCCAGCTTTGTGAGAGTCAACTATTTTTAGTTTCAGTTTTCTAGACAACTGCTTAGAAGAACCCATGGTGCTGATTGTTGGGGCAAGGTCAGATGAGTCTGGGCATTTAAAACCTTTGAGATTGACATCACCTGGTCTTCCCAGATGATGATTGAGAACAATCCACGACACTGGCAGGTCTCAGCTTTGCAAAGGGGGCAGTGCATGCTATAAATTCTGCAGGGTGCCCAAACTTTTGCAGATGCCATCAATTTTTTTTTACATATTATAAGAATGTCTAATCTGTAATTTGATGCCTTTTGGAGATTTTTCCATATTTCCTTGGCTTCGTTATGCACATTAATACACATTTTTACCTGGGGTGCCCAAACTTTCGATCCACACTGTGTGTATATATATATATATATAAAAGCAACATGAGGTGAGGGGTTGTAACCACTAAAATATATAATAACATTTTGAGTTGTCACCGTAAATATAACATTTTGAGTTGCCACCAGAGGGACACTTGTTCCTCTGATGGCTGTAGGGACACTTCTTCCAGTAGGGACACTTGTTCCTCTGATGGCTGTCCCTAATAAGACACAGATGGCAAAAGGAAAAAAAATATATGATATTGTCATAACACAGCCAAAAGGTGTGGATACTTTCATAAATACATCACAATCATGATCCAGACAGGGAAAAGTTAATTCAGAATATACAGGATATTCTAACAATACAGTGCCCCAAAGTCAGTTTGGTATGCAAAGCATTTCAGCAATACCATGTCAAGGAGAGGCCAAATGCTTACATTGTATATTCTCCCAGTGGCGATGGGGATCATTTAGACACTGTGCGTGCCTCATGGGATACCAGCTGATGTGTCTGCATCCCTAATTAGCACACGACTAGTGACATCTGAAACAGATGTGTGTATTTTAACCTTACAAAAAAAAAAGATAACTTGTATCACAATTGTACACAATTAAAAAATCTTTCATTAAAGCCTAGTGGTATAAACAGGTTCAAGATGTGTATAAGCTGTTAGATATCATACATGCTAGTTTTATGATAGCATTTGGGAGAGTTTTTATAATTTGTTTTGCACTGGTTCTGTTTCTGTGAGGAGTAAAGCATTAGAGTCCCCAGATATCTGTATCTTCCTGTGTGTGAATGCGTAAGAGCTTTTTCACACCATGCCTGTTGAGAAGCTCAGTGGACTTGCAAGCAAGCCTTAAAGGGTACATAGTACCCTTTTTACTCATTCACTAAAAAAAGTATTTGGCACATAAACAAGCATGGAAACCATACATAAAGTCTTGTATTAAAAAAAATGTCCCACAGTGTAAATCTATTATCAATCACATTTTTCGGCTCCGTGGATCCATCCATGACCCGCTGACAAAAACCCCAACAAACTCTTGCTGGAAATAACAGTATCTGGGCTGGCTGCTCAATGTAAACAATCTGGCCAGTGGTGGTGCTTGACATCATTGACCAAATATAGTCAAAGATTTCACCCAGGATACTGGCTTGCTTGTTTCCTCTGTGAAACCATCCAGCCAGTGGGCTGGGAAGTCCTTTCCCTAGTGGCAGTAGAGATACTGCCCTAAATTAATGACTTTTGGCTGCAATAGCAGCCAGAGGTTCAGCAGGGCGAACAAGCTAAATCTGAACATTGAGTTTGCCAGTTTAGCAAACCTTAACCAGCTTGATTTTTGGCTGAACCCTAGGTTGGACCAAACCTGAAGCTCATCCTAATGCAGATACCTTTTGGGCTTCAAGGGGCTCTGGACATATTTTAGAGGATGTACCTCTGTGATGCCCTGTACACACGATAGGATTTTCCATCAAAAAAGGTTGGATGTAAGCTTTTGGTTGGATATTCCGACCGTGGGTATGCTTCATCCTACATTTTCTGTCAGAATTTCTGCCGGCAAAAGACTGAGAGCAGGTTCTCTATTTTTTCGACAGAAAAAGTTCTTGTTGGATATTCCGCTCGTCTGTATGCAATTCCGACGTATAAAAAAAACACTCATGCTCAGAATCAAGCAGAAGAGCCTATTGAACTTCATTGATCTTGGCTCATCATACGTCTTGTACGTCACCGCGTTCTTGACAGTCGGAATTTCAGACAAGATTTGTGTGACCGTGTGTATGCAACACAAGTTTGAGCCAACATTCCGTCAGAAAAAATCCACGTTTTTCTTGTCGGGATTTTTGATTGTGTGTACGGGGTATAAGGAAAGGCTTTGTGTTAAATTTTGGTGCCAAAGTGGGTAATAAAAAACAATAAACCAACATTTGCTCTATCTACCCACTTCCTTACCCCCTGTCTATTGCTCTGAAGAACAATCTGAACGAGGATCATGCTTTAATCAGTAAAGCAGGTGTAAGCAAGCACTTACAGTGGATGGGACAAATCATATTATCATATCATAACCTGCTGGGGATGCTTATAACTAGGGTTGTCCCGATACCACTTTTTTAGGACTGAGTACAAGTACCGATACTTTTTTTTATGTACTCGCCGATACCGAATACCGATACTTTTTTTAAAATGTGTCCCCAAATGCAGCCATGTCCCCCGTATAACAGCCATGTCCCCCATATAGCAGCCATGTCCCCCGTATAGCAGCCATGTCCCCCATATAGCAGCCATGTCCCCAGTATAGCAGCCATGTCCCCAGTATAGCAGCCATGTCCCCCGTACAGCAGCCATGTCCCCCGTACAGCAGCCATGTCCCCCGTACAGCAGCCATGTCCCCAGTATAGCAGCCATCTCCCCCGTACAGCAGCCATGTCCCCCGTACAGCAGCCATGTCCCCAGTACAGCAGCCATGTCCCCAGTATAGCAGCCATGTCCCCAGTACAGCAGCCATGTCCCCAGTACAGCAGCCATGTCCCCAGTACAGCAGCCATTGTCCCCCTTACAGCAGCCATTGTCCCCCATACAGCAGCCATTGTCCCCCGTACAGCAGCCATTGTCCCCCGTACAGCAGCCATTGTCCCCCGTACAGCAGCCATTGTCCCCAGTACCTACTGTTATCACCACGGCGGGGAACATTACAGACAGCGTTCGTTTGAACAGCTGTTTTCCCCGCTGCGCATAGACACTCCCCCTTGGACGGATCTGTCCAATCGCGAGCAAGTGGGAGTGTCTATGTGACTCCCCCTTGCTCGCGATTGGACAGATCCGTCCAAGGGGGAGTGTCTATGCGCGGCGGGGAAAACAGCTGTTCAAACTAACGCTGTCTGTAATGTTCCCCGCCGCGGTGATTAACGTGGCAGCGGCGGCGGTTTCGGCGGCGGCGGGGGGGGGGAAGTATTCTATTTTAGTATCGGGGGTATTAGAGGGAGTACGAGTACTCCCGCTAATACTCGGTATCGGTCCCGATACCGATACTGGTATCGGTATCGGGACAACCCTACTTATAACAGTCAAGTTTTGTTAATTTTATTTAAATGTTTAAACTGGCTGCTGTAACTGTTTATAATGTTTTAGGTGAAGTTAGGCTTTATTTGTTTATCTCTTACCTAAAACCTATTTAAAACTACAATTCCATCTAATTCTGCTGTGTCCTGCAGGATGGCAATATTGCTTTGCAATTTCACTGCAGAATGAATAACTTTGTTATTTTGATAGAGGCAGTTGAAAAATAATGGATCTTTTGTCAGGATCAACAAGTAACAAAACTGCTACATGGCAGACCTGAAAAACGAAAAAAAAAAAAAAAATGCTGTATGGACCGACTGCATCATGTATGTCATCTTTTAGTTTGCTCATAATTCCACTTTAAGGGGTTAACGTATAAAAAAAACATTCACTGTGTAAATGCGTCAATCATTTTACAGGTGTAACAAACCCCCTCTGTAATTTTTTTAATATATTTATTTTCTGGGATCGTCAGCGCCATCTAGTTGCAATATTGCAGGGATTTCTCCTAATTTGTAAATGATGATTGATTAATTAATGATTGACACATTCCCACAGCAATTTTTTTATACATAGACCCCTAAGTATCAGGGTTGTGGGGTTAAGTATTAAATGTAGAACAGTGCAGTTAGAAACTCTGAGCCAGATTCACAGAAGAGATACGACGGCGTATCTCCTGATACGCCGTCGTATCTCTGAGTGTATCTATGCGACTGATTCATAGAATCAGTTACGCATAGATAGCCCTAAGATCCGTCAGGCGTACGGCTTCGTACACCTTTGGATCTTAGGCTGCAATACTTCGGCCGCCGCTGGGCGGAGTTCGCATCGTTTTCCTGCGTCTGGTATGCAAATGAGCTTTTACGGCGATCCACAACGGTTTTCGCATTCGTTACTTCGTCGCTAGTAATTTTTTCCCGTCGCAAAGTTAAGCCTGCTTTAAACATGGCTTAACTTTAGATGAGCCATGTTAAAGTATGGCCGTCATTCCCGGGTCGAATTTCAAGTTATTTTATTTGGCGTAAGACGTCCGGGAATACGAAAGTACGTTACGCACGTCGCCGTTCAAAAAAATTACGTCACTTCACGCAAAGCACGGCGGGAATTTTAAAAACGGAGCATGCGCAGTACGTCCGGCGCGGGAGCGCGCCTAATTTAAATGGTACACACCCCATTTGAATTAGGCGGGCTTGCGCCAGACGTCTTTACGATACACCGCCGTAAGTTTACACGCAAGTGCTTGGTGAATCAGGCACTTGCGCTGAAAACTTGCGGCGGTGTAATGTAAACGCGATACGTTACGCTGCCGGAGTTTTCTGTGAATCTGGCCCTCTGAGCCACACAGCTCAATTCTAGACTCCTGGATTCAGAACGTAATACTGTTTATGAAATGGCATATACATTTGTGGTCATACCGCCTAACAGTTCTAGTTTTAATGAAACAAACCTGAAATGTATGAGTTTTATTCAGCATAACTACTTTATACCCGATAATAGCCTGATCAAGAGTAAGTCCTAATAAGTTAATCTTTTACATTCTGAAAATGTAAAAGGTGTGAGTAATTGTCATATGCATATATTTTTGGATTACATTTTTAAAATTCTAATATTTCTAATGTATTTTCTTTCTTAACCATTTGCCGCCTGTGTCACGTACATATACGTCGGCGGAATGGAACGGGCAGGCAAAGCAACGTACAGGTACGTTGCTTTGAATCTGCCGCCTTGAGCCCACCGTGAGCTCCGTGACCGCAGGAACCGCGGACTCGATGTGTCACGGAGAGGCAGAACAGGGAGATGCCTTTGTAAACAAGACATTTCCCTGTTCTGCCTAGTGACAGGACAGTGATCACTGCTCCCTGTCATCGGGAGCAGTGATCAATGTCATGTCATTGGTAGCCCAGCCCCCTCACAGTTAGAATCACTCCTAAGGACACACTTAACCCCTTCCTCACCCCCTACTGGTTAACCCCTTCACTGCCAGTGTAATTTGCACAGTAATCAGTGCATTTTTATAGCACTGATTGCTGTATAAATGACAATTGTCCCAAAATAGTGTCAAAATCGCTGATTGCCGCCATTACTAGTAAAAATTATAATAATAATAATAAAATGCCATAAAGCTATCCCTTATTTTGTAGACGCTATAACTTTTGCGCAAACCAATCAATATATGCTTATTGCGATTTTTTTACCAAAAATATGTAGAAGAATACATATCTGCCTAAACTGAGGAAAAAATTAGTTTTTTCATATATTTTTTGGGGATATTTGTTATAGCAAAAAGTAAAAAAATATTGCTTTTTTTAAAAAAAATTGCTTTTTTTAAAAAAAATTGCTTTTTTTTTTGTTTATAGCGCAAAAAAATTTAAACCGCATAGGTGATCAAATACCACCAAAAGAAGGCTCTCTGTGTGGCAAAAAAAAGGACGTAAATTTTTTTTATGTGCAACGTCGCACGACCGCAAAATTGTCAGTTAAATTGACTCAGTGCCGAATCGCAAAAAATTGTCCAGTCATTGGGCAGCCAAATCCTCCTGGGCTGAAGTGGTTAAGCAATGTAAATAGGATTGTATCATACTGTAAAGCCTTTTAATGAGAATGGAAGTGCATAAAAATATACTTTCACAGAGATTTAGAATAGCAGCAGACCAATGATCCTGTAGCCAAAATATGTCCAAAATAAGATTTATATGATTGGAAAACAAATAAGAAATATTTAAGGTCAGTCTAACAGACTAAGAGTAGCGTGAGATAGGAAAATAACGGCTCTGAATAGAGGTAGCAGCAGTAGCAACAGGGCACAATAAGCAAGTTTGAACAGTCTACACATATTTTTGCCTACAGAGCAAATGTTTCTAAAGTGAAAAAACAACAAACGTGATCCAAGAAGACAAATACAGGATACAAAACAGGATTCTTAGGTTCAGTGTACAAACTGTTTAATACATGGTGGGATAAACAAGTTAAAATGTCTAAGAAAACCTCATCAAGCATAAACTACGCAAGTCAGCACCAGTCTCACTCACACCAATCTCACAGGGAATTCATGCACATGGGAACTAGACAATGTCATTTTCACTTTCTGAATTAGAAAGCATCCAGTACAACAATCTGTTCTTTCAGATTGAGATGCAAGATTGTTTGTGTAAATGTACATTACAAATTGATGGCAAAACTTGGACTATATGCTGCCATGTAAACATTTGAAGCTCTGTAGAAAGTTGATGTCTGGATATGATCTTTTGGTGATTTAGTAGTTGATGGCAGTCCAGTATAGTTAGGATATGACACCAGAAGTTGCTTGCCATATATCTGAAGCTTTGCCATGTTTTGTATGGCAATGAGACAGATTTGGTTTAATAGAAGTGACTTATTTGCATAGCCTTTTTGTCTACATGTGTATGTGCTCATTAGCACACTTAGGCCCCATACACACCATAGAATCTATCCGCAGATAAATCCCATCAAATGGGTTTCTGCGGATAGATCCTATGGTGTGTACACGCCAACGGATATTTATCCGCAGATAAATCTCCCCTGGGATGGATATCCAGCAGATGGATATTTGCTGACATGCACAACAAATCCATCTGCTGGAATCCATTCCAACGGATGGATCCGCTCGTCTGTACAGACTTACCGGATCCATCCATCTAAAGGGATTCCCCGCACGCGTCGTAATGATTTGACGCATGCGTGGAATTCCTTATATGACAGCGTCGCGCCCGTCGCCGCGTCATAATAGCGGCGACGGCGCGACACGTCATCGGCAGAGGATTTCAGCGCGGATTTCAATGCGATGGTGTGTACACGCCATCGCATAGAAATCCTCTGAAATCCTCGAGAGGATTTATCCGCGGATACGGTCCGCTGGACCGTATCTGCGGATAAATCCTCTCGTGTGTATGGGGCCTTAGACTTACGCTCTGCTGAGCAGAATAAAAGCTTTAGTAATTGAAGATGGGGGAGGCTGGCACTTGTTAATATAGTTGCACTTAACGGTTTCCAAACCCACTTTCATATTTTCCCTGTTTAACAAACATATTTGCTTGTAATTAATCAAATCCAACCAAACAGAGACTTTCAATAAGGCTTTAAAACTCAAAGGAAGTATATGATTAGTTTCTATGGGAATGAAACATCTGTTTTGCAATGTTACTGCTGTAACATTAGTCATCAAAAATGTCCTCTTTTTAAAGTGTCAAACTAATTATTTTTTTTAATTAAATAAACAATAAAAACATTTATTTTTTTATTTGCCCCTGTCCCTGTGTGCTCGCACGCAGAAGCGAATGCATACGTAAGTCCCGCCCACATATGAAAATGGTGTTCAAACCACACATGTGAGATGTCGCCGTGAACGTTGGAGTGAGAGCAATAATTCTAGCTCTAGACCTCCTCTTTAACACAAAACATGAAGCCAGTTTGGCGCCATTCCACGAGCGTGTGCAATTTTGAAGTGTGAAATGTTAGGTATTTATTTACTCAGAGTAACTTCATCTTTCACATTATTTTAAAGCATGAAACTTCCCCCCCCCCAAAAAAAACACATTTAAAAAATTGCTGCGCAAATACCACGCAACATTAAAAGTTACAATGACCGCCATTGTATTCTCTATATGTTATTTTTTACAGAGACTCTAATGTTTGGGGGTTCTATGTAATTTTCTAGCAAACAAATCATGATTTTTACATGTAGGAGAGAAATGTCAGAATTGGCCTGGCTGGCAAGTGGTTAATGCCTGGTACACAATGTAAGTTTTCTTGGTTTAACCCAGTGGGCTGTAATGAGGGGGGGGGGTCTGTGATGAGGGGGGATCTGTCATGGGGCAATCTGTGATGGGGGATTTGTGATGAGGGGAGTTTGTGATGAGGGTAGTTTGTGATGGGATGTTTGTGATGAGGGGAGTTTGAAATGGGGGGGGGCTCTGTGATGAGGGGGGGTCTGTGATGGGTTGGTCTGTGATGAGGGGAGTCTGTGATGGGGGATCTGTGATAGAGAGGGATCTGTGATAGGGGGTTCTGTGATGGGATGATCTGTGGTATGAGGGAAGTCTGTGCTGGGGGGGGGGGGGGGATCTGTGATGAGGAAGTCTGTGATGGGGAATCTGTAATGGAGAGGGTTTTGTGATGGAATGGTCTGTGATGGAGGGGGATCTGTGATTGTATGACCTGTGATCAGGGGAGCCTGTGATGGGGGGGATCTGTGATGGGATGGTCTGTGATGGCATCTGTGATGGATGGTCTGTGATGAGGCGAGTCTGTGATGGGGGTCTGTGATTGGATGGCCTGTGATGAGGGGAGTCTGTGATGGGATGGTCTGTGATGGAACTCACACTTTTCCAACTTACAATACAGGTTATTATCTCTCAACCTGCAACATATCTTGGAGGACATCGTTGATGAATTCCTGAAAAACTGCAGGAGTGTTGCAGAGACCAAACAGTATTACAAGGTATTTGTAATGTCCGGTCCTGGTATTAAATGCAGTTTTCCATTTTTTGCCCTCCTTTAACCTCACGAGATTGTGTGCTTCTCTCAAATCAAGCTTTGTGAAAACCGTTGTTCCCTTAAGGTGGTCAAATAATTCCGTAATCAATGGAAACAGATAAGTGTTCTTAATCGGGATGTGATTGAGACCCCTATACAGGGCTGATTCTAGGGTCACAGATGCCTGGGTGCAGAAATATTTCTGGCGCCCCCACATGGGCGTGGTCATCTTACCAACTACTCCCCTTTACAAATGTTTCTATGGCAACGACTCAAACACAGAGATGCTCCCCTAAGAAGTCTTTGTGGTGTGTACTGACCTATAGGCTGGACTTAGTGTACTATTTTTCAGCAAAGTTAGGAACCACTTGGTGTGAGGATCCTGCAGCGAGCTCTTTCTTTGAAAGGACTCCAACTAATTCAGAATGCCGCAGCAAGGTTACTTGGTGCTGGTAGCAGAGAACATTTCACCCCAATTTTGAATACCTTGCATTGTCCGTGAGCGGGTTCTGTTTAAGATTGTCTGTTTTATGCATAGGATAGTCCATGGAGGTGGACCAGAGCACCTCCGGGAAAAAATTCACACAATATGCTCCTAGTAGAGCACTACATTCAGTGGGACAAACGAATGTTGTTGTCCCTAGGGTGAGGAAACAGATGAGGAGGACATGCTTTCTTGGTGCAGGGGGGTAAGGTATGGAATGATTTACCGTTGGTCCTAAAAAACACCACCGATTTGCTTAGCTTCAGGAAGAGTTTAAAGACCTTGCTCTTCCAGAAGTGTTATGGGGGCTTATAAGTCACTGCATCCTGGCCAGTAAGGGAGATAGATTAAGAAGATCAGAATCTCTCTGCTCATTATATTCATACACATCGAGGCACATGGGTAAGACTGTGTTTATAAGCATTTTTTAATAATAATAATAATAATGATAATAAAGCCTAAATCCTAAAGAGTGACACCATTATACATTAAGTTTTCTGTTATATTCTTCATTATTATTAATGTACTGTATATACTCGAGTATAAGCCAAGATTTTAAGCACATTTTTTGGTGCTGAAAATAACCCCCTCGGCTTATACTTGAGTCACCGTTTTGCGCCTGATCTCCCGGACTTTGGGGAGCCGGTACCAGCCGGCCGTAGGTCCCCTGGACCCCAAACTTCGCACACATATAGCCCCACTCTTCCTCTATAAGTGTGCAAAGTTTGTTGTCCAGGAGACCCACCGATTTTTCAAAGCCGGGCACCCCTTCTATATACTCTCATGTTAAATGTAAATCTAGTCATGGACACAGTGAGGCATGGGCACAGTGAGGCATGGACACAGTGAGGTATGGACACAGTGAGGCATGCACATGGACACAATGAGGCAAAGTGAGGCACAGTGAGGCATGCAGATGGACACCCTAGGCTTATACTCGAGTCAATACATTTTGCCATTTTTTTGTGGTAAAATTAGGTCCCTCGGCTTATATTCAAGTCGGCTTATACTCGAGTATATACGGTATATATTTGCAGTACCCATTTGTGAATTTGTACTACATAGGATGGCTCCAAAGACATCAAATATTATAATGTAATACTGGAAATCCTTTGTTACTCAGCCCTGTATAAATGGCATAATGTTCTATGGTTATCAGTATACCTCTGCAAAATGATAAATGCATACATAGTGAAAACAATGTGTATGAAAATTTAAAAATGTTATCTTTTGTCGTACTGGTGATCATAAACACTGCTAAAGATAACTCTTCTCAGATAAACTTTTAAATGACACGCATTTTAGCCTTAGAGTCAGCATGTTATAGAGCATCGCTGTGCGATACAGCAGGATAATAAAGCCCACATTACATTCTCTTACTTCTATAATGATACATGAATCATCAAGCTCAAAAGAGGCTGAATCCTCCAATATGTTGAAAGTAAGTTATATAAGAAGACAATCACATGGGTTTATGTGAAGTTCTGACAAGATTTGCTTGGAAAGACTAGAACTATTTTTGCAGTTCAGCAATGACTTGCACTAATAGGCACTATTTTTATTTTTCCCCAGGTGAAGTGATTGTTTTCTAGTAGTATAAATATAGATGGGTCCCCTGTCTTCCCTTATGTGCGTTTGAGTGATATCTGCATTATATTCACTGGAGAGCATTGACCTTGTTTTTTTTTGTTTTTTTGACAGCTTCCTCTCAAGCTGTTACGTGATGCTGCATGAGCTAGATTATCATTAACAGGCATGTTTTTTTAAATGTATCTATGCTGTTGTTAAATAGAAAGTAGTATTAAACTATATATATATATATATATATATATATATATATATATATATATATATATATAAAATATATTACAGATTACCAATCCATTTTTATTTATGTTTTGCTTGGTGATATGGTATTGTCGCACTACCCCCGAAGGAGCTGCTGGTTTGTTTTGGGCGGCATGTTACCTCCTCGTGTTTCTGCGGTGTCTAGCGGGGTTTGGTGAAAGTTGTAGTAACGGAATGTCCACGACACGTGTCTTTTTCTGTGCTCTTTATTACCCAGCCAGGTAAAAACAATAAAACTTGGTGAAGAGTAGAGATTTCGTAAAAAAAAAGATAGCAGATCCAGATGTCAGTAATAGGGAAACAGTCCTGCTCCCACGTGTAATGTCTCTTTCACTACTCTAGTCAGAGTGGGCATAGTGCACCTGGACAGGCCTCTCTCACCAGCCCGGCAGCCAGAATGTTACTCGAACCTTAGGAAAAAGTCTCTGACACAGACCCTCCTGATAATTGAACAGCAGAGATAATCCTCCTTAGCAGACTTGGCACCTGGATCTCCTTCAGGTAGTTTTGAATTAGGGTACTGACTGACAGGCGACAAACATTCAGCCTCTCTGTGTCTGGTTCCCCTGGTCCCCGATGGATGGTCAGGCCCCTATTGGAACACCAGCCTCTCTTGGTACTCCTCAGGCAGACTCTCCACCGTACGGTGTCCTCCAACTGGACGGACGGCCTAGGACCTTCTTAGGTGGGACTCAGTCAATTACTGAGTCCCCAAGGGGCAGATCAATTGCTCCAGGCCAACGTGGCCCTGAAGCCAGAATCCTTGCGTTGCACGCGCAACCCCCGGCCTGGAAGGCCATTTGCCGGGGGGCAGCGTGAAGTGGCTACTTTAAAGGTGGGCGCCACGCGAGGAGACCCAGGAAAATGGCGTCTGCCTCATAAATACTCTCTCCCAGCATGCACAGCAAGGCCAAACCCTCCTGATAGGCTTCTGGGCAAAAGCACCCAATCCTTGACTCCACTGCTGCCACCTGCCGACCTGGGGTGAGATCAGCACCCCAGAAACAACAGAATGGACCCACAGCACAGCCAAAGCTGAGACAGAGACCCAAATTTGAACAAATCAAACTGGTCAGAGTTAACTAACTCTCTGACCCCCTCTAAATTTCACATAGCACTGGTTCTGTAAAGTAACCAGGCACTACAGTATTAACACACTTCCTGTCGTAGAATGACACTCTGGATTGAACAATGGAGACACATTTGGACAGCAGCATTGTAAGCCTGGGAAGAGGGACTTGACCAACAAATGAAGCCAAACTTCAGCTAACAATTATTAGGTAGATATAGCTACTGTTTTGTTTCCTCTTGGATACAGGTTTTGCATAACTGAATAAAAGCTGACCATTGTAATCACCCCTGCAGGTGTTAAATGGTTTATCTTAACCAACTAACTGCTTATTTTTCTGGACAGAAAGTTGCAAAAAAAAAGACAAAAAATAAAGGGGGAACGAAAGAAAATAAATGTATTACAGCCTGTTAAAGGACTTTGCAAAAAAAAAACAGACTCAAATTATAAGTGGAAAAAGGAAAGAAATATATTACAGCCTGTTAAAGGACTTTGCAAAACATAAAAAAAATAAAAATAAAACAGACTTAAATTATAGGGGGAAAAGAAAAGAAACGTGTTACAGACTGTTAAACAAAAGTGTCAAAAATAAATAAATTGTATAATTTTTTGTTAAAAAAATACAATGTTTTAAATGTTTCCTGTGTTTTTTTCAGCTTGGAACAAGCTGTCAAATGCAATGTTCTGTAAGTGGATTACTTGATAAGTATGACAAGATTTATGGTATGCAATGCTATGGAGAAGTCCCATGAGCGATTAAAGTGCATTTATATTCAGTGTCACATTGGTTGGGATCAAAACAAGTAGCAACTCCCACACAGCCCCAAAAAATTGAAGAAAATAAATAGGTTTACAGCCACTTTAGGGAAAAGGCATCACGCTGCAAAAGAACCATCGCTATATTGTACTAAAATTTGGGCGTGACTTAAAGTGGAGTCTAAACCTTAATTTTATTATATTATAAACTATACTAAGTCATTTTTTTTTCTTTTCAAGTGTATTTTTTGTGCGTGTACTCGAGAGAGGAGCCGGATTGCAGGAGTTGGGAGTAGGCAGGCCTCCCCCAGAGGCCACCTTTCTCCATGCCCTGGGTGGCAATGGCGGGTGTGTGAGGGGGTCCTCCCACACAGCCCGCCCTACCTGCTCCGCTTTGAAGCCCAACGGGGCAGAGGGACTCCCTATAAGGGAGTGAGAGGATTTGCCCACTCAACCAGCCCCGTTAGTCCTTCGCCTCTCTTTTTTAGAGACCGCGTGGTCAAAGTGCGTGCATGTTAACCCAATTTCAAGTGCGTGTAAGTGTGGTGGTTTTTGGTGGTTTTTGTGGGAGGGGGTGGGCGTACTAAGCGCAGGCTTACCTCGCATAGCACACCTACCGGGAGCCGGGCTGAGACCACCAAACTCAATTCACATGTAGCCGAGACCGGGATCCGAACCCCTAGCTGCAGAGGTGAATGGCTTATCAGCGCAGTGCCAATCGCGTTGAGCCACCGCAGCTCCCTGTAACTATACTAAGTCATACTATAGCTATGATACAACTATATCATTAAATTGTAAACTATACAACGTCCACAGTCTTTGTACTAATAAAATACCCCTTAAACACTTCTAGAGACACTAAAACAGAAACTTAAATAATAATTTTAATAAAATAAATCAAGTCAATCTTAAAGAAGAACTTATTTAACCACTTTAGCATTAGCCTGCAATATCCCTTCATTACCCCTTCATGCTTGTCTAAAGGACACCCAGTAATATGTTATTTCTCAGAGAGAACAAGAATACAATGACTAGACGCACTGCAAAGAACCATGGGAAATTTAGTTTTACAATCTGCATGAAGCTGATGTATCATTTACCCTGGCTGCTACTAAAATAACAGTAGCTATAACTACAGCGATGGACTGAGAATATTTACACATTTTCAAATTAAGAAACATGATTTAACAATACTAATATAGCAGTTTGAGTCAGTGATTACTGCTCTTGATACTTAAAGGGGTTGTAAAGTTGTTTTTTATTTTCTAAATAGAGAAAGATGCAGAGGGCTGTCACTCAAGAAGTGCCCAAACAAGGAACTTCATGGCATTACCAGGTTTGTTTATTGAACTGTGCAATATGATTTGGCATACACAAATTAGTCAGAAAATAGTGGTTGCCCTGATACAGTTTCTGCCTTTTCAATATGGACAATATGTATTGGGAGTATATCCTATTTTTAACATCCAGTGGGGAAAACAATTATTTGATCCCCTGCAGATTTTGCAAGTTTGCCCACTTACAAAGAAATTAAGGGCCTGATCCACAAAAGGGAAAGGCCGGAGTATCTACTGATACGCCGTCGTATCCCTGTTTCTATCTATGGAACTGATCCACAGAATCAGTTTCTCATAGATAGGCAGAAGATCCGACATGTGTAAGGGACTTACACTGTCGGATCTTAGGATGCAGTACCGCAGCCGCCGCTGGGGGCATTTCTCGTCGAAATCCAGCGTCGGGTATGCAAATTAGCACTTACGGAGATCCACAAAGCTTTTAAGCTTCGTTTTTTCTCCGTAAGTATTAGTTTACCGTCGCAAAATTAGGGCTGCTTTTACAAAGTGTAAAGTTAGTACACCATGTAAAAGTAGACCCTTCTTTCCCGCGATGCTGTCAATTTTTTTTTTAATTTTTTTTTTCCCGCCGCAACTTTTTTTACCTGGCGCGATTCACAAAACTCAGCGTAACGTAATTTCGCGCAATGCACGTCGGGAAAATCGCGTCGGGAGCATGTGCAGTACGTCCGGCGCGGGAGCGTGCCTAATTTAAATGGGACTCGCCCCATTAGATTAGGAACGCCTTGCGCTGGACGGATTTAAGTTACACCGCTCAAAATTTCTAGGTAAGTAAGTAAGTGGATCGGGCACTTAGGTAGAGATTTTGCGGCGGTGTAACTTAAACGGGAAAAATTAAGTTAGGCCGGGTTTTTGTGGATCAGGCCCTAAGGGTCTATAATGTAAATAATGTAAAATTAGTATTTGATCCCCTACCAACTAACAATCATTCTGGCTCCCACCACCTGGCTACAGTATGTGTTCATGTGGTACACAGATTAGTCCTGTCAATTTAAGAAAGTGCTTCTAACAACAACTCGTTATGTGTATAAAAGACACCTGTGCACAGACTCTCTTCCATTCAAACCTCATCATCATGGCAAATGGCAAAGACGGAGATGTCAAAGGATATCAGGGAAAAGATTGTAGACCTGCACAAGGCTGGAATGGACTACAAGACCATCAGCAAGAAGCTTGGTGATAAGGAGACATCTGGAGCGATTATTCGCAAATAGAAGAAATACAAACTAACCATCAATCATCCTTAGTCTGGAACTCCATGCAAGATTTTTCCTCATGGGGTAAGGATGATCATGAGAAAAATTAGAGAACAGTCCATATACTACACGGGGGAAGCTTGTTAATGATCTCAAGGCAGTTGGGACCTCATTCACCAAACAAACCATTTGTAACACAATTTGCCGCCATGGATTAAAATCCTACAGTGCACAGCAAGGTCACCCTCCTCAAGAAGACACATGTACAGGCCCGTCTGAAGTTTGTCAATGAACATCTAAATTATTTGGTTAAGGATTGGGGGAAGTTCTTTGTTCAGAGGAAACCAAAATTGAGCTCTTTCATATTAACTCGACTTGCTGGTGTGGAGGAAGAAAAATGCTGACTATGACCCTAAGAACACCATCTCTACAGTCAAGCATTGAGGTTTCTCTGCTAAAGGTACAGACCATAGAAAATGTATGGAGGGAGCAGAAAGTTTGAGTTGGCAAGCGACAGCCAAGAAACCTTAAGGATTTGGAGAAGATTTGTAAAGAAGAGTGGGCCAAAATTCCTCCTCAGGTGTGTATGCAAACCTGGTCACCAACTACAAGAAACATCTTACCTCTGTGCTTGCCAACAAGGGTTTCTCCACTAAGTTGTCTGTTTATGAAGCAGTGAAAAATTTTCACTGCTCCATTCTCCGGCATTCTCAGAGGAGATCTTTTTCCTCTGGATGCTAGTTTATGAAGATTTGTAAATCGCTTCTGCTTTGGAGGAGTGAAGCAATCTACAAACTCTTCAAACATGGGAGAATGCCCCCTAATACTGGAATCTCACAAGACATAACGAGATTACAGTACCAGAAATTCACTGAAACACAGAGATGTCCGTTTATTAAGCAGTGATAAATTATCACTGCTCAGTACACGGACATTCCCGAAGGAGATCGTTAATCCTATTAATAAAATGTTTGTCCCCCTACACTATATATACATATATATATATATATATATATATATATATATACACACACACACACACACACACATTATATATACATATTTAATATATATATATATATATATATATATATATATATATATATATATTAGGGCTGTTACTGATTAAAACTTTCGTGTTCGATTAATTGTTTTTTTTAATCGATTAATCGACTAATTTCGATTAATTATAACGCACATACAGATCCAACTACTTTTAGCTGATCTCCTTGCAATGCAACAAAGGTAAATGTGGATTACACTATATACAATCACCCGACACTAGTTAGTTTCCACAATCCATTACTTAACTTCACAGTTCACACAAATACGTTTTAAATTCAAACTGTAGCACTGACGTAAGTAATTTTTTCTTATTAAACTTTAAGAAAAACGTAGAAAGTTAGTTTAACTTAAATCATAAAACTTATCTAGTATATTGACTGTCAGTCACTTTATAGTAGGCAAGTAGGCATCACTTTAGCCAGTCACAAAGACATACCAGAGTGTTTACATTTTCTGGAAGCAGACATGATCGCATTTTATTGACAATATACCTTAAAGAACTGAACAGTCTTTTGCACGGAACAGATGTTGCCGATACACAAAGAATTGTCTGCACAAAACTGCTTAGGACAGGAAAAAGATGGTTATTTTTGCCCCCTTCCCCTGATGGAGCCTGATGCATCCTCCTGCTCCACAGATGCAAACTTAGCTCAATCCAATGGGTGCAGTTTGCTCGCATCCAGCAGGGTAAGTCTCACTGTCCAGGCTGTCCGGTGACGTCAAGAATTTTGATCGATCAAAAAAATTAAAGATTAATCGAGGAATTAATCTTTAATTTCCCCAGCCCTAATATATATATATATATATATATATATATATATATATATATATATATATATATATATAAATATATACACACACATTATATGTATATATACATATATATATGTACTTAAATATGACAGGGGGACATGGATACTATCTTGGGGGTCTGAACGAGGAAGGAGCAAGTCAATCTTCCTCCTTCCCCCGGGATTCTCATCCTACGATTCTCCACCTCTGAGCTGGTGAATTGGGGAGTGTGAATTCTGACTCAGTTCGCCAGTGAAGTGCTAAGATCGCAGCTTCATAAACTGTCCGTTTCTGTGTCAGTCATTCACAGCTTCTCAGTGTGTGGACATCATCGGCGGAGAACATGTTCTCTCCCAATCATTTCTGTTTCATAAACCGTTTTCCAAGGGATCACAGCTGTTCACAGTTTCAAAAAACGGGCACCTATGTACTAATTTATGTTTTGCTTGGGGATTAAATACTTTTTTTTACTCACTAAACTGCAACTCAATTTATATGATTTGTATTGTATTTTTTTTCTGGATTTTTGGTTGATATTCTGTCTCTATCATTTAAAATACACATATGATAAAAATGATAGACCCTTAATTTTTTATTTTTTTTGTAAGTGGGAAAACTTACATAATAAGCAGGGGATAAAATAATTCTAGTTCTGCTCATACAACTTTTACAAAACTTACTTTTCAATCTCTAGGTTGTGGCAGATTTTGATGACAGACAAGCTGTTTGAGTTGCTCTGACAATTACATCTGATAATATCCCACCCATCCTGTCACAGGAAAAGATCATTATTTTGACGGAATTTTTTTTTCCCTACATTCCATTGTTCTTCAGTGTCTGAGGGACAACAAAAGTATTCAGTAGCTATATTTGATTATATGAAAAAAACAAAAACAAGAAACAAATAAAATCATGACATTTGGCATTTGTATAATTTCCTTCTTAACAACTTCAGCCTAATGTCTGCAGCTACCTTGCAAATGCATTCATGGAACTTAACTGAACTATACAAGAACTATGCTTTTTGATAATTTTATATGCAAAAACAGGATTTTGGTGTTTTTGCAAGGCTCAGTAAATACTTGGCTTCTCATCTGCAGCTTTTTCCAAACAATCATAACTCATAAATTATTATGAACATTCTTGTTTAGAAGATTTATGCATGGTGCCAGCATGTACCGGGTATAATTGAAAGAGAATCCTATTACAGTGCCAAGTTTTGTTATAAATGATATAGTATGGCTTTTCACTTAAACACAATAGAGAGCACAGAAACTGCAGTTTGGGCAAAGTACTAATATATTATTGTCTGACTAGACTGGGTTGAAAATAAGTGCTGATTACATGCAAACGTTAAAGGTCTGCAGCAATGCATTTTACCAAGTGTGTAAGTAAATACAGTGTGTTCTATTTAAAAAGCAAATACATTTCAGTAACAGAATATCAGCATCTTTAATAGAACATGATTCACTTGCTCTACATTGGCAGTATGTTTGAAAAAAAATGTATAACAGGTTTAATGTTCACCACCACAATGGGACTTGCACAGGTCCTAATAAAATATTTAGTGGAATATCAGACTGCCTTTTGATTTAAAGTGATTGTAAAGTCAGAAGTTTTTTTTTCTTAATGCATGCTATGCATTAAGATAACTAAGCTTGTGCCCCCGGAAAGAAGAGAGGTGAAGATGGATGCTCGCTGCCAGTGGGGACAGCGGTGACATCATGGCGACATCCAAATATTGAATATAGTGAATATAGATGATAAACAAATTGTGAAAGTGAGTAATCCACCACCGATAGGCTGAAGGCTTACCAAATGGTTTGAACTCAAAAGAACATATGTCCTATGAGGCAAACCGGCTTGTAATGGCAAGCGCCAAAATTGGAGACATCAAATCTGAAGGCCTTTGATGAGTAAACCAAATCCTCAAACGGTCCTCAGGGTGAAGATCTCCATGGAGGGTTATTTCATAGAGGAAAGTGAATGAATTTGTCCGTATGATCACATGTATAATTGAAGTAAGGAGAACAAAGGATGCCACATAGCGTGATTCCGTATAAAATTGTAAAAATTGAATGAAGTTAAACTCACATTTAGAAAGATCAAACAGCGCTTTGGTTACACGTATATGGCGGCAGTGGAGTCCATTACCTTCCCCACTGACATGCCATGAATTATCAGCTTGAATCAAATACATACAACTCTGTTTGATCAGTCTCACTATAAATATAATCTTTAATGCTAAAAGTTCACTTTCAGCGTTGAGGTTCTTAGGAAGAGATAATTATTTTTAAACAAATTCACAAACTTAACAACTTAAAATATCCAGAGTGTCTCAAAAGTATTCATGTTAGATAAAGTGGTACTTTTATTATCTGATGGTTTTAAATACTTTTGCAAAATTTTTACTCAGGTTAAAGTAGAACTAAACCCACTCCTCCATCACAGCCAAGGAAAGTGCAATCTTAAGCCTCGTACACACGACCGAGGAACTCGATGGGCGAAACACATCGTTTTCCTCGTCGTGTTCCTTGTTAGGCTGTCGAGGAACTCGACAAGGCAAGTTTCTCCATTCCCGTCGAGGAAAAAGAAGACATGCTCTCTTTTTGGCTCGACGGGATCCTCGACAGTTTCCTCGTCGAAAAATGTACACAGGACCGGTTTCCTCGGCAAAAAAAAAAATCACAGCAAGTTTCTTGCAGGTTTTTGCCGAGAAACTCGGTCGTGTGTACGAGGCTTTAGCCTCTGTATGATCTGCAGTTGCCATGGTGCTGCACATGTAATCAGTTATGATAGCAGCCATTAGATAGCTTGACAGCTCGGTTTAGAACACAAATAAATGTGACAGTTATAATTTATGACATTATTACAGAATATAGTTTATGTGTTTACTGACTTCATACAAGTTATACCTTTTAGGAGCAAATACTTCCCAAAAACAGTGGATTATTTTACAAGAAGCCTTATTGAATTGTATGTGCATCAATACAAAATACACAAAAGAGAAGACAATTTGACACCCAGAGGTAAGCAGCAAAGATTATCAAACACCCAAATCCAGTATAAATAAATATCTAGCAAAGCTATGATTTAATGTTAGTGGCGTGCAGAGGCAATTGCACAAAAAAGTCATGTATAGTGCACCTGCTCTCTGATTACAGTACCAGTAGGAATATATGTGCAAGCAAAAAAAAGGCGAAGACACTCATTGTAATCAAGCTCTGACAGGCACCTAGCAAACAGACCAGTACAGTAGGCTAAAACAAAGAAAAATTAGCAATATGCAAAACGGACAGAACATTCACAACATTTGATCCAATAAGCTATAAGGAACCATAGCCACTTTTAAACATAAGGGAAATTGTTTACTATTTGTTTTAAATATGCTGATAGTTAATACAGATAAATGGAGTGATTGCAATGAAATCCATTTGGCTAAAAAAAGACTTTATTTGTCCTTACTGAAATTTTGTGAAATAAATGCCAATAATTTCTTTATGCAGAGATTCTTATGTAAAATTTGCTGTAAAACTACCTACAGTATAAAGCACAATTCAAGCTTAAAGGGGTTGTAAAGGTTTTTTTTTTCAAAATGGGTTCCTTTAGGCTAGTACATTGTTGGTTCACTTACCCTTTTCCTTCGATTTCCCTTCTAAATGTTTTTTTTCTTTGTCTGAATTTCTCACTTCCCGTTTCTCCTCAGCAAACTTGCCCCAATCATCCGAGCCGTTCTGGCTGGGGTTTAGTCAGCCAGAACAGCTTACTGAGGAGAAACAGGAAGTGAGAAATTCAGACAAAGAAAAAAAAACATTTAGAAGGGAAATCGAAGGAAAAGGTAAGTGAACCAACAATGCACTAGCTTAAAAGGAACCTATTTAGAAAATAAAAAATGAACCTTTACAACCCCTTTAAGGGCTTTCTTTCCCCTGGCCCCGTGGAATAAAAAAAGGTTTAAAATATTTCTACCCAGTCTCTCCATGCTCCAGTGCGGGCCTTCATGCCATCCATCACTTCTACCACACTTCTGGGTTGAATGTCATCCTTATCCAACCATGAGACTGCTGCATAGAATAGAGAGATAGTGCTCACACATCACAATGTGAGCTCTCACCATGCTGGAGAAGGAAAAGAATCCCACTCACCAAGTAACCAGCCAGAAGACACTTTGAATTTATGAACTGTATGTATACTAAGAATGTTTTAAATGTATGTATTGCTTTATGGAGTAGGGAGGTAAATTGATCTCTATGTGAGAAAGCAACCCAATATACAGTATCTCACAAAAGTGAGTACACCCCTGACATTTTTGTAAATATGTTATTATATATTTTCATGTGACAACACTGAAGAAATTGCACTTTGCTACAATGTAAAATATTCCAATGGGGACGATAGTTGTGGTGACCTGAGGGGCCCCAAAAGCTTCCCTAATTTGCAGAGATTTCCTCTCACTTCCTGTTTTGGCTGTGGGAAAGGAAGTGAAGGTAAAGCTCACTAATGGGATAGAGATTGCAAGAAAAAAACTGACAGAAGTTATAATCCTCACCTACTCTATTCAAAATGAAAATAAAAGTTTTGCCTATAGTTCTACTTCATGTCTGTCTTATAATATCCTGTTCCCTAGGGCTTGCTTACTTTAGCCTAAATAAAGTCCATTATATAATTTATGGTGTGTCATTGTTTTGTCATATCAAGTCAAGGGGCAGGTCAACATTGGAATTGGAAGGAGAACCCTCCTGCAAGAGACATGCCCCCTCCAGAAAAAAGACATGCCCAAAACATCAGCTCAGCTCACAGGTATATGAATTGTGCAGCACCACAAACGCTCCCCCCTTCCACTTCACCGCCCTCAACCAACTACGTTCCGATCCTGGCTCAGTGATGTAACATGCGGCGACAGCAGCCCCTGCAATGCCAGCAGATGCTCCTGCTATTGAAGCCTGTGCTGTTCCTGGACCCTGTTTGCCGCTCCGCCCCACCCCAGCTGGGGAGTGAAGCAGAGCATGATGCAACGATGACTCTGCACTAGAGGGAGGGAGCCTCGGGTCCTCAGGCAGTGCATTCCTGTTGCCTCCCCTCTTAAAGTGCCGCCTGGGTCCAATGGACCCACCGAGACTGATGGTAGGGCCGTATTTTATGTTGTAGCGGAACTGGAATTTAGCTTTAAAAATCTTTTTTTTTTTTTGGGAACTTTATTGGAATAATTTATAGGCTCCGTATGACAGGAAAATGAGTGTTGAAAAGCATTGTATAATGTTTCTCATTAGTTTGCAGCATCTTAAGAAAAATTGATTCCCTAACAGTGACATGCATTGTAGAGCAATGTAACTTATTTTTAACAACATGGAAATAGGATGCTTGATGCAAAAAGTGCCTGTCTGACCTTCTAAAAATGTTGAAACTACAAAAAAAAATCCTTGATGCATTATGTAACTGCTGATCCATTTGATAGTTCCAGCAGTATCTACAGGTACTGTGATGTGGCTGTCTATACAATGCCATCAGATAAGAAAGAGAAAAGAATGCTTGGATCTTGTAATACACATCAGCATTACAAAGCTCCCAGGATTTGCAAGTCAATGATAAGTGATCTTCTGGGGTGTCATTTATTTTTGTAAATTCTGTATTCATTGCTAATAGGAAAACTTTCCCAGTCTAGTTTGTAACACTGTGGCATGCGGCTTTAAATTACCTTAAAAGATGAAGAACTGAAGCTTGCATTTTTACTGCCGCATTTGTTGCATTCATAGTATCCTATAGCACAGAAGTGACAGTTGGCTGTAAGCTGTAAATTGACCATAATTTAATGGATATTTCATGCTTGTTTTACACCATCCTCTGTGACATACTTATTAGGGCCTGTATATATTTCTTCTTCATCTCAGTGTATTTTTAAATTTGAAAGTAATTGGATTTTACTAGCAACAGATTTTTGCAGCAAGTAAAGTTCTAAATTGAATTTATCATTGCAGTAAAAATGCAACACCCCAGAATAAAAATAAAGCTGTAATAACCACTGGAGAAATTTAATTAAAAAACGCAAATCATCTGGACAGAGGTAATAGACAAGCTTGTGAAATTGTTGTTGTGATACTTTAGAACCACGGAGGCAACAGCAATATTTTAATTAGTGAACTGATTATACCCAGAAATAATGTTTTGCTGAATTGTTCTGCAGTTTTCTCTTTCTATTCTTTCTACACCTTAGCATGGAATATACACTGGCCATAGTCATGTGCATAACTGAATATTTGGGACCAGGTTTGGTTTTGGTTTCTTGCTGCGTCAAGTGAGGTCGCTTACTACTATTGCAATGCACACATTAAACCTATATCTAAATATATCTTTAATAAATCATATATAAAAAGTTTGCAGACAGGAGCTGTCAGAAATAAACTTGGCTGGGATGATTTTAGAGCAAATACCTCCTGGGGGGATATTTGCATTGCGGTCTCTTTGTATACTACCTGGATCTGCTTTAGGGCTGCAGAAAGAAACTAAGCTCATGACTCTAACTTGAAGGTGTCTTACGTGTATGCACTGAATTTTTTTATTCTTCCAAATATATATACAAAAAGAAAAATATATTTTTTTTCTTTAAAAAATGCTAATAAACGCAAAAAATACGTTATTGCAAAACCGTTGAAAAAATCTGAAAAAAATCTGAAAAACTCACTGCAAAGCTTCTGGTGTTTTTATAACGTTATTTTAACGTCCAGTGTGCATGAGACCTAAGACTCGGTTCACACTGCCGTAACCTGAAAGTCGTGGAGGAGACTTTCTGGTGACTTAATTACTACTTTGAGGCACAAGTCTGATAGAAGTCACCTTGAAGTATTACAGGAACCTTTTCTAAAGTCAGAGAGACTTCAGTAGTGCTAATTAAGATAGCTCTCATTGACTAACATGGGATTTCACATTTCATGTGACTTGGGGTCCCAAGTTGTGGCAGTGTGAATCGAGACTTATATTAAATCCATAGAAATGAATCCAGCTGACATCAGTTGCAGATAATCATTATACTGCTCTATTAATTGATTAATTGATGCCCTGCTCACACCATCATGTTGAGGACCACAAAAAGCATCAAGCAATGTGTAATGTGTTGCACTTCCATTCATTTTGAATACATGAATACATTTTGAATGATACCACTACATGTCTACAGAGCACACTGCAGTACAGTATCTCACAAAAGTGAGTACACCCCCTCACATTTTTGTAAATATTTTATTATATCTTTTAATGTGACAACACTGAAGAAATGTCACTTTGCTACAATGTAAAGTAGTGCGTGTACAGCTTGTATAACAGTGTACATTCGCTGTCCCCTCAAAATAACTCAACACACAGCCATTAATGTCTAAACCGCTGACAACAAAAGTGAGTACACCCCAAAGTAAAAATGTCCAAATTGGGCCCAAAGTGTCAATATTTTGTGTGGCCACCATTATTTTCCAGTACTGCCTTAACTCTTTTGGGCAGGGAGTTCACCTGAGCTTCAAAGGTTGCACCATGAGTCCCCTTCAACTCCTCCATGACGACATCACAATGCTGGTGGATGTTAGAGACTTTGCCCCTCAGATGCTCAATAAGGTTTAGGTCTGGAAACATGCTTGACCAATCCATCACCTTTACCCTCAGCTTCTTTAGCAAGGCAGTGGTCCACTTGAAGGTGTTTTTGGGGTCCTTATCATGTTGAAATAATTCCCAGAGGTGCAGTTTCCAAAGGGAGGGAATCATGCTCTGTTTCAGTATGTCACAGTACATGTTGGCATTCATGGTTCCCTCAATGAACTGTAGCTCCCCAGTGCTGGCAGGACTCATGCAGCCCCAGACCATGACACTCCCACCACCATGCTTGACTGTAGGCAAGACACACTTATCTTTGTACTGCTTACCATAGGTGTGCAAAGCTCAAACACACACTACTGATCACTCACAATGTTTATTCAGAAAGGGAAGGGGCTGATGAATACATATTTACTGGCCCCTTCCCTCACTCATCCTAAAACATCTCTGCAGCAACAGTCGACAGGAGAGGAGAAAAGCCGGCAGTGCTGCAGAGGGAAGGAGTGGGGAGCCAGGTCAGTAGGTGGATTCTGTGCTGCACAGGGTGACTAGGGTGTGCCTGGGCACACCCAGCACACCCTGTGCGCACGCCTATGCTGCTTACCTGTTTGCCGTCTCACACTCTTGACACCATCTAAACCAAATACGTTTATCTTGGTCTCATCAGACCACAGAGCATGTTTCCAGTAATCCATATCCTTAGTCTGCTTGTCTTCAGTAAACTGTTTGCAGGCTTAGTTGTGCATCATCTTTAAAAGAGACTTCCTTCTGGGACGACAGCCATGCATATCAATTTGATGCAGTGTTCAGCGTATTGTCTGAGCACTGACAGGCTGACCCCCCACCCCTTCAACCTCTGCAGCAATGCTGGCAGCACTCATATGTCTATTTCCCAAAGACAACTTCTAGATATGATGCTGAGCACATGCACTCAACTTCTTTGGTCGACCATGGCGAGGCCTGTTCTGAGTGGAACCTGTCCTGTTAAACCGCTGTATGGTCTTGGCCACCGTGCTGCAGCTCAGTTTCAGGGCCTCATGCGCGGGTTTTGAACCAATGCTTTTGTGTACTAACCATCGGTTTGGACCTATCGGGCAGTGATCCATCGGTTCGATTTTAAAGCAAGTTCTAAAATTTTTGACCGAAGGACAACGGACCGATGGGCCATACACACCGTCGGTTTGGACCGATGAAACTGGACTTCAGGCCGTTTTCATCGGTTTGGACCGACCGCGTGTACGCAGCCTCAGAAGTCCCAGTTAGTTAAGAGGTAGGGACCCGCTGGCTTCTTTTGCAGGATTTTAGGCATAAGATGTGTCTATAATACAGGCAGTGGAAGGAAAACACAGAAAACACAACCATTGTTGTATTTTAACCGGAGGTTTTTGCAATGAGCGGAACTCACTGATAATTATTGATTCTGAATAATACAGTCTTTGAAATAACACACCAGGATGAAAGTCGTGCTCATCAGAGAAGTCAACAAGGCATGAAAATCATGTTTAAATTATTGACTTGCATTCACCCTCTCAATATCCAGCTTGTCATTGAAATGCAATTCAAACAGCCTGTCAAATCTATCTTCAGAATCATCAAGGTTGAGAAAAATATGTGCAAACTTATCACTTCTGCTCCACCCTGTTGTATATTAAATTATGTTTTCAGAGACCAGAACAGTGATTTTAGCTTACACAGTATATAGAGCTATACAGGTCTCTCAGGATAGCAACCTAGAAACTTTATATTACTTAATTTAGCTGCCTAAGGATTACATAACTAAACTGGTAAGCAAACTGTGTGCATTTCACCAGCTTGCTTACTTATGGAAAAGTACCCAAGGAGAAAACAACAGGAAATATAGTGGTCAAAGCACCTATGGCAAGATTCGGAACCGCTTATTGTTGGGGAATTTTGTTCATTTTTTTTACAATAAGGATTGCAACACAAAATGAAAATGAACTTATCTTCATAAATTAGGCAAACTACAATGTTGTACAACCCTTGGCAAAAAGTATGGAATGACCACTCTTGGAAAATGTTCATTCAATGTTTTAATTGTGTAGAAAAAAAAATAATAACAGACATGTCTCAAAACTATTTTCATTTAACATTCCAACCTTCTGGCTTTAAGAAACAGTTAAAAAAAGAAAAAAAGAAAGAAAACAGTAGTCAGTTGCAACTGTTTTTGCAGATCAAGCAGAGGAAAAAACATGCAATCACTCAATTCTGAGGAAATTATTATGGAATCACCACATACTTTGCAGTTCTGGATCAGATTACATCCTGAAAAATTATGTCATCAATCCCAAACATCCTTTCAATTGATGGAATAAGAAAAGTGTCCAAAATCTCAATATAAACTTGTGCCTTTATTAAAGATTTAATGACGGTCATCTCCCTCGTACCTTTACCTGACATGCAACCCCATATCATTAATTATTGTGGAAATTTGCATGTTTTATTCAGGCAGTCGTCTTCATACATTTCATTGGAATGGCACCAAACAAAAGTTCCAGCATCATCACCCTGTCCAATGCAGATTTGTGATTCATCACTGAATATCACTTTCATCCAGTCATCCACATTCCATGATTGCTTTTCTTTAGCCCACTGTAACCTTTTTACCCCCAGGCAGACAAACCTTAAAGTGTAATTCTGTATTTTTGTAATTTATTTTAAAAGTTTAAAATCCACTTTTATGCTATTCAATATGACATGCGATAATCAGGAAGTGTCCAGGATGCATTGTGTTCCAAGGACCGGAACCGGAAGTGAGGTAATGATGTTTGAAGCTCTGACCTACGCGTTTTGTCAGACTGACAGGCAGGTTTACACCATTGCCGTGCATTGCAGAAAAGTACAGCATGCTACATTTTTCTGCACCGAAAAACACATGCAAACATACTAAAATGCATCACAGTGCACATAGAAGCCCAATGAAAGAAAGAAGGAGCAAGTGATCTCACAGAACAAATGCGGATAGAAAAATGCATTTACTTCATGTAGAATGCACATCAAATGAATGCACAGGTACAAGAAAGAAATGTGCAGTTACTTGCAGTTTCCGGGCTGATTGGGCCCTAAGTGGGAACATTATGTAACTTGCAATTTAAAAAATCTTCATGAGCACATAGAATGTTTTTTCCTGTTTGGAAACATTGAAACCTGAGCACAGTTAGAATAGTAAGTCATTAAAGTAATTGTAAAATCTATTTTTTTCCCATAAAAACAACACACGTTATACTTACCTGCTCTATGCAGTTGGTTTTGCATAGAGCAGCCCGGATCTTCCTCTTCTCGGGTCCCTCTTCGGGTCTCCTGGCCCCTCCCTCCTGTTGACTGCCCCCCGCATCAAGCAGCTTGCTATGGGCGCACCTGAGCTGAGTCACAGCTACTCCACCCACCCCCTCTCTGTCCTGATTGCCTGACTGACTTTGACAGCAGCAAGAGCCAATGGCACCGCTGCTGTGTCTCAGCCAATCAGGAGGATTCACCTGCTGGTGGCACTATAGCTCTCAGACCTATAGGCTGCAGTTCTGGTATCCACCAGCGGGTGGATCTTGGCAGTCAGGAGCTGACATCATCTCCTTCAATAAGGCATCAACTGATGTTGATTGCAGGAAGCATATTTAAACCTGGTAATCAATTTCACTCATTGCCTTGGTATTGTTTCTTTGTGCCCTGACCTGCGTTTGCTATCCTGAAACCTGTATCCCGGTATCCTGTATCCTGTACCTTGTATTCTGTGTTCCTGAACCCTGCATCCATCCCTAGACTCCTGTTCTGCAGCGTAATCCCTTCCGCCTGCTCTCTCTGTCCCTTGTTACCCCCTCCCTGTCCTATCTTTCTCCCAGCTCTATCTGATTGACCTCCCGCGTATGACCCTGGCTTGTTATGATTATACTCCACATCTGTATATAGATTAGGTTTGGTATTTAGTTGTGTCACTGTGGTTGGTTGCTGGTTAGTTCACTATTTGTCATGTTGGAGGTGTGATTACTTTTGTTTATTTATCCTTTTAATAAATCATATTATTTATACTTTACACGTGTTTTGTTCACCCTGTGGCAGTTCACACATTTCTGGTCATACCGGTCCATGACAGAGAGAGAGAGTCTCGGATGGCCGAGACATTTGTGGACATCTCTTCATAGAGATGGGGCTCAGGTACATATTAGGGGGAGCTGAGGGCGGCTGCCGCACACAGAAGGCTTTTTATCTTAATGTATAGAATGCATTAAGATGAAAAACCTTCTGACTTTACAACTCCTTTAATTGGGAAAACATCAGACACAGAAACATCACAGGAAATTCTGAATATTAGTTCTTTGCTATCTGTATGCCTTTTCGGTACAGCTTTCACACGTTAGGTTCTAATTAAGTGATTTCCCCATTACTGCCAAAGAGGCGGTAATGTGGATCACTGAGCTATCACTAATTATTTCATAAATTCAGATGTAAAAACGTAACCAGCCTATTTGCTGACAAGGGTGTCCTGTTAGTCCATATGATACACAGACATATTTCAATATGCTACTTTGTGCAGTGGTATCAATCAGTGTCCAAAGTTACAGTGATCTACACACATTAACGCAAACTGATGTAACAGTGAGATACCTACATGTCTTTTTTTTTTTTACTTCTTTTTTTTTTTTCTTTTTTTTTTTTTTTCACTTCAGACTAACCCCAGCAAGAGACTTGCTCATGATTTTATTCATAATTCTGTCTCTACTTCCGGTTTTGCATCATTTGTGGTTTATATACATGTTTTTATGCATGTTGTTCTACTTTTTATATCTTATTTCCTTTTTTTTTTTTTCTTTAATTATGCCCACCATTTCATTGCCCCTCTACTTGGGACTAAGGCGTTTAACACAGAGACAGAGTTACCAAATGTATTTATCCTCAGTGGGGCAAAAAAAAAAATAAAAAATATATATATATATAAACATCCCCTCTCCCCAACCTCCCCCCCACCCCCCCGGACCATCTCACGACTCCACCTGAAGAAACTATTCCCTTTATTCCGACTGTTTTCCTAATCCTCTTTCAGGTTTTCTGAAAAACTCCAAGATTTTTTGAATTCTAACCAAGAAACCCAGCTGCCCTTGCACTCCTGCTTGTTTTTATCTATACCGAATTTTAATTTCTCCCTCCTATATGTATCCTCAACCGAGTCGATCCACTCCCACATTTGTGGGGTATCCGGCTCCCTCCATTTTAGCGGGATCAAGCGTTTCGCTGCGTTCAACAAGTGGGGGATCAGTGAGGTTTTATACTCTTTAATTGACACCTCCCCCCCATGAAAAAGGACTACCCATGGGTTATCTTCTACTTCTTTTTTTGTTATGGTTTTTATCAGGGACAGGATTTTTTTCCAATAAATTTTTATCTTTGGGCAATTCCACCACAAATGGGCCATTGTTCCCCTGTACCCACATCCTCTCCAGCATTCCTCTGACTCTCCTTCTCTGAATACCTACATGTCTTTACCCTACATAGAGTCTGAAAATTATGCATATGTAGTGGCACATACCTTAAAGGGGTTGTAAACGTTTGCTTTTTATTTTCTAAATAGGTTCCTTTAAGCTAGTGCATTGTTGGTTCACTTACCTTTTCCTTCGATTTCCCTTCTAAATGTTTTATTTTCCTTGTTTTCTTTGTCTAAATTTCTCACTTCCTGTTCCTCCTCAGTAAGCTGTTCAGTAAACTGTTCTGTCTGACTTTCCACCGCTCGGATGATGGTGTCAAGTTTACTGAGGAGAAACAGGAAGTGAGAAATTCAGACAAAGAAAATAAAAATTTAGAAGGGAAATCAAAGGAAAAGGTAAGTGAACCAACCCATTTAGAAAATAAAAAACAAATCTTTACAACCCCTTTAACCTTCAGCACAATAATCCTTTTTTAGACATACAAGGCTTTCTTTGATTCTCTCTTGCAAAAATGATTTTATTTCTATGCAATCTATAGACAGAAAGTCCTAACAAAACTAAAAAGGTGCCTCTTTTTCTACCTTGACCAGTGTTCATTATTTTTACTGTTGGGTCTTTTTTTCTCAGAGAATAGGTGCAGGAACTTCCCCTTTTCCAAGTCACCTCTTGTCACTGCCCCTACCTACCTCCGAGCATCGTTGCTTGGTTCCACCCCCTACCCACCTCCCAAGATCACCCCTTTTAGAGAATACAGTAACATTTGTGGTACTAACTAATTTTCATAGAACTTGTTAAAGATAACAAGAAATACAGTAAAATAGATCCTCTGCAGCCAGAAACAATAGATCCCCCCAGCAACAATGGACCACCCACAACAAAATACCCCCCCTCCCCAGCAAAAATAGACCCCTTGCCACATCTACAGATCTTCTCGCAGCCAGCATCAATAGACCACCAGCAACAATAGATCCCTCCAGCAACAATGGACTGCCTATGAGAAAATATCACTCCCTCCCTCAGCAACAATAGGACAATAGGACTGAGGAAAACCAGCGTAGAGAGGCCTTGTTTGGTGAGCGGGCACTTGCCCATCAACATAGTTAACTGACTTGCAGAAGTGTGACTTTCATAGATTTCACTTGTGCTGACCGGCGGCTGCAGCGCAGCAAGCAGGGATACACTGCCTCCTGAGAACAATACGCCGCCTCGGGAGAATTAACGTTCAGTTCTACCACTACATTGTGTGCATCGAGTGTTTGCTTTTTCTTCCACCCGGTTATTGGAATACAAATAAATAAGTGCACCAGATCAGATCAGATCAAGTCATTTGGGTCTGATTGCAGGAATATTCTGAACCAGCTGTATTCCATTGATAATTACAGAGAGCCGTATGTAACTAATGTTCTTTGCATAACCATTGTTCTATTGTTTTGCAGAGTAAACACTGTATCACTGGTTAAGCCATATCTTGTGTGGGACTCTGTCTGTAGCGCTGTGTGGCGGGTGAGCAACACCAAGGTAACAATATTTGACTACATTCATTGTTGTGTGGAATCAATGTGGACCCCTATAACCATTCAGGGTTCACAATCGCTAAATAGCTAAAAATGGCATCGCTTTACCGCCGACGCGGCTCCCGCCCCAGTGTGAAAGGGGCCTAAGTGTCTTTACTGTTTGGTAATAACTGTGTACGTCCTTGCTGGATTGAATGCAGAGACTTATGTTTTTGTCAGTATAGTTTGCGTTTGTGATTTTTTTTTTTTATCTACATCAATACTAGCCTGACAATATGAAGAACTATCTCACTTTAATGTCTATTTGCTTTATTCTTGCTGCTGTCACTTACATGCATCCTTTTTTCTTAAAAACTCAGATTGTCTTAGGGTGGTAATTCACTAATGTCAGCAGTGTACATGCAATTCTGAAAATTATATGAGCACAGTATCACATGTTCAAAAGAGGGAATAATAAACAGGAGATTTCATATGATTCACTGACAATAATCTAGTACGGTCTATAGACAGTGATAAATGAAACTCCTTGCTTATGTCCATGGGATAATCTTTTTATTGTTTTTTTTTTATGTGATAACTATCTCTTCTGAAGCTCTTCCATTCCTCCAAGAATCTCTATAAATTACGTTTTGAACAGCATGAAAGCCTTTCTAACAAGGTCAGCTGATATTCTCTATGTTCTTGTAAGGAACTGTTGCTGATGTAAGCAATAATTCAGTGGTTTCACTATGGGTGAATCTGGCAAATTAAACATGGGACTGACAAAATGTTTATATATATATATATATATATATATATATATATATATATATATATTATGGGCCAGATTCTCAGTGGAGATACGACGGCGTATCTCTGCGTTGTGCCATCGTATCTATGCGCCTGATTCTTAGAATCAGTTACGCATAGATATCTATTAGATCCGACAGGCGTAAGTCTCTTATGCCGTCGGATCGTAACTGCACATTTACGCTGGCCGCTAGGGGCGTGTACGCTGATTTACGCGTCGAAATATGTAAATCAGCTAGATACACGAATTCACGAACGTACGCCCGGCCGACGCATATGCTATATGGTGGCGTAAGTGCGGCGTACCAATGTTAAGTCGTCGTTCCCGCAACGGAATTTGAAAATTTTACGCCGTTTGCGTAACTCGTCCGTGAAATGGAGCTGGACGTAATTTATGTTCACGTCAAAACCAATACGTCCTTGCGGCGTATTAGGAGCAATGCACACTGGGAGATTTCCACGGATGGCGCATGCGCCGTTCGTGAAAAACGTCAATCACATCGGGTCCCAGAACATTTACATAAAACACGCCCCCTTTTCCAAATTTGAATTAGGCAGGCTTACGCCGGCCGATTTACGCTACGCCGCCGCAACTTACGGAGCAAGTGCTTTGAGAATACAGCACTTGCCCGTCTAAGTTGCGGAGGCGTAACGTAAATCGGATACGTTACGCCGCCGCAAAGATACGCCGCTGGACGAGAATCTGCCATATAGATTAACAGGCCAGCTTCCGGGTAAGTCTGTTCCTAATGTATTTATTGGTATGTGAGTCCTAATGTCAAGTGATGTAAATTTAGAATAGGACTGCAAGATACAGATGTAATTTAATGTGTCATGCCACCTAAACATTTGTTTGTGAATGTATATTACTGTTATTATTGTGACTGGTTTGCCCAGTCCTCTTTGCTGGTTTGTAAAGCCACATGGACCGAAAATCGGCCAAAACTGGCCCTTTTTAGCAGGAAATGGCTGACTTTCGGGCCCGTGTGTACAGCTGTCTGTTATACAGAAGCCAGTCTTATGACCAGCTGCTGAACAGGCATTCTGGAAAAAAGCAGCATCCAACCCGCCAATGGCTGTATGCACTGATCAGTGTGTTCTGGTGGGGGGGGGGGGGGCTAGTCACCCTATCAGAACACAAAGACACAGCGGGGGGATTGCCACACTAATATTGGTTGAAAATGGCGATCTATCTGTTTTTTTTTGTTTCGTCCCTTGGGAGTGTGTGTACCGAGCTTAAGGTTCAGTGCTGGGAAATTAAGCCCATTTTTGTAAAGGGCACAACACAGTAAGATAGTAAAGTAAAAACTGAATCAGTTGTCAGGCCAAAATGTGGAATTCTCCCAATGTGCTGAATAATGATAGCTTCAGTAGAATGGTCTAGGGCAGTGATGGCAAACATTGGCACCCCAGATGTTTTGTAACTACATTTCCCATGATTCCCAACTACACTGCAGAGTGCATAAGCATCATGGGAAATGTAGTTCCAAAACATCTGGGGTGCCATGGTTCGCCATCACTGGTCTAATGGAAGCTCCTGTTGTATAATGGAAACATTTCTTATTTCAGGTTCAGATTTACTTTGTGTGGTGTTACCCCTGTAGGAGCCGCCAATTAGAATAGTTTCTCTGTTCCTTGCCTTGACCTCCTAAGGAACCTCAGCTCCTCTGACACACTGGGTTAGATACACAAAGCATGCAATATCACAGAAAATCACTGATGACAATACCCAATAGTGGTACTATTTTAACCACTTCTCACCCTGCCCTATAGCAGAATAACAGCCGGGTGGTGGTTGCGTTATCCTAACTGGGTGTCATATGATGTCTAGCAGGAAAAGCCGCGATCGACCACCGTGGGGGCACACAGCCTGGGGATCGGAGGTGCTGTGGGTCACTCTGCACACCGCAACTCCAATCTAGGTAAAGAGCCTTTGACGGAATCTCTTTACCACGTGATCAGCTATGACCAATCACAGCTGATCACAGTGTCGGTAAACAGCTTTCCTCGGTTCACGCTGACAGAAGAGCCAATCGGTGTCTGATTAGAAGTGTTTAGATGCCAAGGTGCCTTACTGGTGACTATGCTATGCCTAGGGTCACTTATCAGAGGTACCCGTTAAATAAATAATGAGTAGGGGCAAATCGAATAGCTTGATAATACAACTTTATGATGTTCTTCTGCCAGCTATAATTGGGGCCCTTTAAGAATTTCTGGTGCACTTAAGGTGGTAATAAAGTCATTTTTTGAAGTTGTACCTACAAGTAAGCCTAAAAAAAAGCTGTAGGTACAGTGAATTTCTCCTAAACTTGCAGTGTGTAGGTGATTTTCACACTGAATGCAGCCAGTGAAGTCATCGGTGCGTGCGCTCTGAGGGTCATACCATGCCAGTCATACCACGCCACGACAATCTTGATAAACCAGTATGCATTGAGGACGCTGTCCCTGAATCTGTCATCTCAGCAGGGGGGCCCCTGAGGTAGAGCGGGAGGGGACTCCCAAATCCTGTCCACCAAAAAGCTAATACCCCATGGTGCAGATATTTACAAAACAAACGTCTCTGGGCCCCCTGTGCTCAGTGGGGTCCGGGGGACAGTAAGTGGACTATTTCTTCATTTTTGGGTTTAGATGGATTAATCCGCTGCAGTGAGCGGCACAGTTGAAGCCCAGCCTCTTCAATATGAATACACCACGGCCAGCTGGGAGCGTTGTGGGGGATTAATCCGTCTAAACTCAAAAATTAAGAAATAGCCCGCTCTCTGTCCCATGGCCCCCACTGAACACAGGGTATTAGTAGTAAAAAAAAGAAAAAAAGAAAAATGCAATAAAAGTATCCACTATTTTGTAAACGCTATAAATTTTGCGCAAACCAATCGATAAACACTTATTGCGATTTTTTTTACCAAAAATATGTAGAAGATAACGTATTGGCCTAAACTGAGGAAAAAAGCAGAGGTGATCAAATACCATCAAAAGAAAGCTCTATTTGTGGGAAAAAAAGGACGCCAATTTTGTTTGGGAGCCACATCGCACGACCGCGCAATCATCAGTTAAAGCTACACAGTGCCGAATCGCAAAAACTGGCCAGGTCCTTTACCTACATAAAGGTCCGGGTCTTAAGTGGTTAAACTTGCTCCCCGGCTGTAATGTATTGCCGTCTCCCGGCAAAAAAAAAGAAAAAAAATCCCCAAAAATGTGTGCGGCCCCCCCCAGTCCATACCAGGCCACATCAGGTCTGGCATGGATTTTAAGCGGAACTCTACGCCAAAATTTAAAATAAAGACCCTTTTCCGAACATGCAGCCTGAAGGTCAGGATAGGGGGGGCGAGCGAACGCCCCCCCCTCCTGAGCCATAACAGGCTACATGCCCTCTATATAGGGACATGTTGATGGGGACAAGAGCCTCTTCCCGACAACCCTGGCTTTTGATTGTCGGGGTCTGCGAGTGGGGGCTTATCTAAATATGGATGCCCCCTTTGACAAGGGGACCCCAGATCCCAGTCGCTCCCCTATGTGAATGGGTATTGGGTACATTGTGCCACTACCCATTCCCCTGCCATCAGGCCAGTAGGAGAGAGGAGCGGAGCATCGCGCATGTGCAGTAGGGTTCCTGGCGTGAAGTCGTAAGGCTACACTGCCGGGTTCCCTTACCCGCAATGGTAGCGGCAGCACCCGACAGCTGATGGAAACATCAACTGTGTCAACATCGCTGGACTCCAGGACAGGTAAGTGTTCTATTATTAAAAGCCAGCATCTGCAGTGTGTGTAGCTGCTGGCTTTTACTTTTTGCAGAGGTGGGCGGAAAACCGATTTAAATGACTTTAATTCCCATGCTGGTATTCATCAATATATTTTGCTATGCTCTTAGCTAGATTCCTATAGTAACCAGCATTATAATCTTATGAATAATATTGAATCTGAAACCACAAAACTGTTGAGCACTGTGTTCCATAGTACCAACGCATGAAGAGTATATTATACACTGTTTAGGACAAACATTTAATATAGATTTTTCTAACAGTTTTAATGCTTCCACATTTCAATCGATCAACTTTAAGGAAACAGTGTCAGGTGATCCTGGAAATGTGAACATCTTCATTAATGGGATTTTATTCTGGGCCACTATATACTGGAAATGCCATAGGGAATATGCATAAATGTTTTAGACAGTTAGGTAAAACATTTCAGAACCAATCATTATTGGGTTAAGATAAAGATTCTGTGACTACATCTTACAAAATGGAGACTTTCTAATGACTTTATGTTGGTTTTAATTGAATTTTAGCATACAGCTTGAGTGCTATGTCTAGGGAAATGGACTGGTGAAGTAAACTTCTATTCAGAACTTAATTGGAAAATAAAAATGCTATCATTAGATTAAACAATACACAGGTATCATTTAAATACATTAAAATGAATAATGTAATATATTTGTCTCATCATAAGACCTTTTTGCTGTGCAGGGTAAATTGTCTTTGTGTACTTAGTTCTTCTTGCATATCAAATTTATTTTAAATTACAATACTACATAATTATTTTTTTCAGGGCCATTTTTTTTGGAATTTTCAGTTATAGATTCAGTGTATAAATATGTTTTAGAGGGTTTGGCCTTAACAAAAATTTTATATTAAAATGACATCTTTGGATATCTGCATAATATAATGCAGCATGGATCTTCAGAGCCTCAGACAGGCACCAAATAAAACAATTTGGGCCTAATCCACAAAAACCCGGCGCAACGTAATTTTTCACATTTAAGTTACACCGCCGCAAAATCTCTACCTAAGTGCCCGATCCACAAAGCACTTGGGCGAGTCCCATTTAAATTAGGCGCGCTCCAGCGCCGGACGTACTGCACATGCTCCCGACGTGATTTTCCCGACGTGCTTTGCATGAAGTTACGTTGCGCCGAGTTTTGTGAATCGCGCCGGGTAAAAAAAGTTGCGTCGGAAAAAAAAAAAGAGATGCGGCGGGAAATTTTTTTTTTAAAAAAAAAATTGACAGCGTCGCGGGAAAGAAGGGTCTGCTTTTACATGGTGTACTAACTTTACACTTTGTAAAAGCAGCCCTAATTTTGCGTTTGCAAACTAACAACTTACGGAGACTTCACGAAGGGAAACCGCTTCGTGGATCTCCGTAAGTGCTAATTTGCATACCCAACGCGGAATTTCGACGAGAAATGCCCCCAGCGGCGGCCGAGGTACTGCATCCTAAGATCCAACAGTGTAAAACTATTACACCTGCCGGATCTTAGGAATATCTATGCGTAACTGATTCTGTGAATCAGCCGCCTAGATAGAAACAGGGATACGACGGCGTATCCCTTTTGAGGATCTGGCCCTAAGCACCAAAGCTGTACTATGGGAGGAAGGGGAGTCAATGACATGTTCTTCATACCCAGATGTACTATGTATTATTCAGGGGAGTAAAGGTAGGGCAATTATGTGCTACTGGTGCACTTGCCATTGAAAATAAATTGCTTCTTGGTTCAGCGTTGATAAATGGTGCACATTACCTACTGAGACCCTTAAATAGGCAAACAGAACCTATGATTGCTAGGTGATCATAAATACAAAATTCTTTCAAATTTTAGAAAATACAAACCACTTTTTAAGTGTGACTTTTCAGGTGCCAAACAAGACTATTAGAGGAGTTTTATATAAAAGACATGCTTTTTTTATTACGGTACATCATATAAATCACCAATAAAATATCCACGTCATACAAAATAAATCCAATCAATAAAATCAATCCATATATGTCGTCGTCTGCATTTATCCATATTAGCCAACATGTGACTTCTCTAACATTTAAATGTTACTTACATACAGCCGTATTTATCATTGTCACTTTAGAGCACCTTTGGATCCAGATAATTGCTTAATCTTATATGGGTACAGACATGTTTATGCAATAGATGAAGAGGTGGCTACATTTTGACACCTTTAGTGAATATCTTCCTCAGAAAATATAGGGATAATCTATATGACAAATTTTCACATCACTTGTTATATAAATCCATAGGAAAACAGACAAAATGTTCATAGTTCAGGCTTTTCATTTGTACTGCTTATTTCATTTTATTGAAGTGCATGTTTTTACTACACTGTGAAAACGGAGATGTCACTCTGTTGTGTGGATTGCAGGGAGAGACAGATATGTGAATAGCAGGAATCTTTATTAGCATAATCATTTGTTATCTGGGAACTTCATTGGATTCATAAAGATATATAACCCATCTTTAGAATCAATGATATTATAGAAATGTTTTGTGTGTTTCTCCACATATTATACCACTTCCAGCTAGAGGTGGCTCTCTAATTAGGCGGTTGCCTAAGGCCTCACACTCACAGGGGCCTCGCGTATGCCTAATTTGCCTATGATACTAATGTCAGCGTCATCTGAACTCTCTATTACCCCTCTCTCTTTCTCACCTCCCCCTCTCTCCCCCCCTCTTGCATTGGCTGAATATGTCTGATGGGTGAGGAGAGTGCCCTGGAAGTGGTGCTGTTCACCTGTGTGCTAGATCCGTGCATTTTTTGCAGCCATTTTTCTTGCTTGAATTATTTTTCCCATTATGGGCGTGAGTGGGGCAGCATGTCTATGTTTTGCCTAAGGCCTCACAAAGCCTAGAACTGCCTCTGCTTCCAGCTTTCCAGTTGTTGCAACTGTGGCTCTTTCTACTTCAAAGGCTCGGTCATTGTTTTATTTGCTTAGCACATCTCGCATGGCTTGTAAACAACCTTATTTTGATCCTCCATACAGGCTGCACCCCATGTACATTTGCTAGGTGTAGTGACTCATTGGTGTGCTTTATATTAACCACTCTACAGAAAGGAGAGGGGGTAAAATGAAATGTTGCCAAGCTGTGATGTATCTCTTTATTCTGGAACAATATTATGCCATTTACTTCCCAACTTGTCCATGGAGATTGGAAAGACAGAAAGGCTCACTCTCGGTATGATGAAACTAAGGCAGGCCATAGGGGATGCCATTTTCTTTCCTGCAACCAGAGGTTGCAGTAAAGATAATTCTCCTCTCACGGAGCTATTTTGTTCTCCCAACAGGGGGGCTTGGGGAGAACACAGTGATTATTGCTATCAGATATAGCTGCTAGCAACAATCACATGCTGGAGATCAAAATTTCTGTTTGTATCCAAGTCAATCAATGGATCGACTTGTGTACAGTCAGGTTCACCAACAATTAATCAAATCTTGGCCAGTCCCTGCTGAACCAGCCAAGATGCGAACCATCTGTGGATGGCTTAAAATAGCCAAGAACAGTCGCAGGGTACTACCTGTCAGATTGCTGTAAAAGAATTATACATATCCCTATGTTTTTTGAGAATGAATCAAAATGTAGCCATCTCATCATCTTGTGCATAAACGGGTCTGTACCTACCTGTATATAGGATCAAGCATTCTACAAAAAAAAGAGGCTATGTTATGATATTGATGGTTTGGGATGTTAATAAGTATGATGATCATGATAGAGAAGTTACAGGTGGGCTAATAGGGATATAATGCACAAAAAGGGAACAAAAACATATAATGCACAACAAGGGAAAGTAATTTATTTAGTGGGGTTCAATGTTTGGTTAAAGGATTGGTGCTGAAGGTTTTCGTTATGCTAGTCATGATGCCTGCAGGTGGTATGATATTAAGCTGTACAAAAGAGATGGACTGAATTCCTTACACAAGTGCACTGAGCTTCTTAGTATGGAATTCAGGAGTTTTTTGGGCATTTAAAGGGTCACTAAAGGAAATTTTTTTTTTAGCTGAAATGACTGTTTACAGGGTATAGAGACATAATAGTTAACTGATTCCTTTTAAAAATGATTAAAAATAGATAAAAAACAATCATATAATGTGCCTGCAGTTTAGTTTCATTTTTGCTGTTGTTTCCTGGTTCTCTGATGTACAGAGCCAGAGAGCCAATAGAGGGCAGTGATGGATTGTAAAACGATACTGGATTGGTGCTGAGGGGTTTTAGACACACCTCCTTGATTAGTGACCACAGTGAGAAATCTCCCCGTAGTATAGTTCATTAGACCTCATTTAGAATACTGCGTCCAGTTCTGGAGACCTCACTTATAAAAAGATGTTGATAAGATAAGAACTAATCCAGAGACAGGTAACAAAAATGGTAAAAGTTGTGAGGAATAAAACATATTAGGAGAGACATTGAAATCTCACAAGAAAACAGCGCTCAGAGTAATCCAATGACAACAATCAGTTAGCAGGGGTTAAAAATACGAGATGAGATGACAGCAGCAATTGTAAAAATTTGTGGTTAAAAATTCAAGAATGAGAATACAATCAGTCCATGCATTGAAGCTGTATTCTCTAGGCAAATTCCAATAGATGACCAAGGGCTGCTCTCCAAGAGTGAAGTCAACTCAGGCATACATGTAAAAAGAAAGACAGGAAAAAAAGCGCCTCTGAGTCATCTGGTTTAATTACATTGATTGGTATAAGTATCCAACACTTACATGAAGTATTGCAGGAACAGGAGTGCAAGTGAGGAAGTATGGCGTGGAGCCAGCTCGTGTCTCAATCCTGGTGATGGGCGAACAGATCAGCTGGAAGAGAAGCCGGGTCTGATGGCTGTGTATGAGCGGTGCTGAAGCACAGCGCTCAATCCAATGAGGTTAGCAGGACGGTGGCCGATAAGGGCCAAAGCAGTATAGTTCAGAGCAAATGCAAGTGCACGGCGCTCGTTCCGGAGGTGGTGACGTCAGCGGGACGGTGGCCGACAAGGACCAATGTAACACACACCGCGTTTCAGAGCCTAGCGTCAGTCAATGACAAGACCGCGCGCTCCTTTTTCAAGTGTAAAAGTTTTACACTTGAAAAAGGAGCGCGCGGTCTTGTAAGTGTTGGATACTTATACCAATCAATGTAATTAAACCAGATGACTCAGAGGCGCTTTTTTTCCTGTCTTTCTTTTTAGGAGAGACATTGGGAACTTAATATGTACAGTCAAAGGAAAAAATAGAAAGGGGAGACTTAATTGAAACCTGTAAATATATCAGGGGTGAATAAGGTTCAGGAGAGTAGTATTTTCAATATGAAGCCAACATCAAGAACACAGGGACATAATTTCAAACCAGCAGAAGGAAAATTCAAAACAAATTTTAAATTCCCTAGGACTTCCGAAATACCAGATTTCTCGTCTACAAGTCACCCAGAACACTGCTGCCAGACTGGTAACGGGTAAAAAAAAGTGGGAACCAATCTCCCCGGTCATGAGGACCCTCCACTGGCTATCCGTAAAGGATCGGGTGACGTTCAAGACCCTCTGCCTCACCCACAAATGTATGCAAGGAAACGCGCCGCAATACTTATGCAAGGAAATAAAACACTACACCCCAAATCAGGCCCTCCAATCAACTAATCAGAACCGCCTCCACATCCCCAAGTCTCGCTACAAATCTAAAGGAGAACGAAGATTCGCAGTCCAATGACCACAGTTATGGAACGCTCTACCTACAGACATTCGGATGGAAGAAAACCATTAGGCCTTCAGAAAAAAACTTAAGACCCATCTATTCTGAAGCATTGCTGGACGACGATATTTGATACAGTGCCTTAAGGCGATTTAGTTTGCATTTATAGCGCTATACAAGTTACTCACTCACTCATTTCGCTTTACTGATAGAGTAGTTGATGTTTGGAATCAGCTTCCAGCAGAGTCAGTCAACGGTAAGTGAATTCAAACATGCTTCATACATCGATCTATACTTGATATAGAGTACATGTTTTACTCTTACTTGTGATGTAATAAAAAACATGAGTCTTATACAGAGCTCCTCCAATAGTCTTGTTTGGCATTTGAAAAGTCTAATTTATTCAATGAAAAGAGATTTGTACTTTCTAAATCAACCAGATTATTATTATTAATAATAATAATAATAATAATAATAATAATAATAATTAAAAAAAACTACATAGAGAATAAATGTAGGCCCCTTAATTTTTATATACATAAGACAACATCTTCACAGTAATACAGGAAAATGGCTAAGGTTGGCAGGGCCGTCTTTAAGACGGGGCAAAAGGGGAAGTTGCCCAGGGCCCAGTCATTTTTGTGGGGCCCAAAGCAGCTGCCCCTTGAGCCCACCATAGGCGTAATAGCTTGGATCGCTTCTGGCTACAGGGGCCAGTGCGACCAGTGTCATCAGTGTAGCTGAGCGATTTCCTCTCTCATCACTATGGATCTCTGGTCAGCTGCGGTTGTCTGTGTACTTAAAGCGGTAGTTCACCCCCCCCGACACGATTTTACCATCGAGACAGGCATTGTAGCGCGAGCTACAGTATGCCTGTCCCGATTTTTTTAACCCCGGACTCACCTTGTAATCGGACATCGTAGATTTCGGCTCCCGTGGGGAATGGGCGTGCCTATGGAGAGGGAGGATGATTGACGGCCGGCCCTGGCACGTCACTCTCCCAGAAGACAGCCGGAGTAGGTCTCGGCTCTTCATGGCGCCTGCGCACAGGCTATGCGCACGCGTCGTGAAGACCAAGCCTATTTCGGCTATTTCCGGAGAAGCGTGACGCGCCAGAGCCGGCCGTCAATCATCCTCCGTCTCCATAGGCACGCCCATTCCCCGGTATCTTCGATCTACGCGTACAAGGTGAGTACGGGGGTAAAAAATTTGGGACAGGCATACTGTAGCTCGCGCTACAATGCCTGATTTTATGGTAAAAGAAAAAATTTTTTTTTTTTTTTCGTCAATAGGGTGAACCCCCGCTTTAAACCCGCTCGCCGATCCCCCTCCTGTCAGCAGCCAGCTCTTTCTAATCACTGCTTGTTCTCCCCCTCAGGCTAAGCAGAACAAGCAGCCAATCAGGCAAAATATCTTGGGTCACTCCTAGCTACAGGGGCTTGTGCGACCTCCCTGTCATTCATATCAATGTAGCTGAGCGATCTCCCCTCCCACCAGTGCACGGGCCACTATGGGCCATCTTGGCACACCCTGCACTCATCTGCAGTAAGCCTACGGTCAGAAGGTGATGAGCGGACATCTTTTTTACACCCACCGAAGTCTTGCATTTCACAGTTATTTTTACCAGTAAACTGAGCTTACAGTATATAATGAAAAACAGTATTTTGAAATACGTGTGTTTTGATGTGGAATTTTAAAAGCAGCTACAAGCTTGCTGATCTCATAGGTTTGATAATCTGACAGAATGCACTGCTTTGAAGATTCAACATCAAAACAGTCCTGCTGAGCCATTGACTTTTCCGGGGGGGGGGGGGGAGAATGTAGTGAATATTGCTAGAGGCTATAACAACTGCTGGGAATAATTGCATGTACAATGCTTCAGGCTGGTTGTACCCTAGTTGATCTAGCAGCTTGGGTACATTCAGCCTCCCCATACATGGTTCAAATCTTGACCAGTTCCTGTTGAACCAGCTGAGATTGGAACCATCTATGGCAAGCTTTAGTCAGGCTGCAGAGCAGACTGGACAGAGTTATGTGCTGTGGCAGCTACTCAGTGGAGATAGTAGATCCTCACCTGCCATAAACATTAAAAATAAAATTGATTAAGCTTCAAGGGTTGTAGCTTGGCGATCTGGGGTCACATATGGTCACAACGGGTCTCTGAAGTCCTACCCTACCACTGGTCAAAACTTATAGAGACATAATAGTTAACTGATTCCTTTTAAAAATTATTAAATATAGATAAAAATCAATCATATAATGTGCCTGCAGTTTCAGTTTCGCATTTCATCTAGTTTCATGCCTCTGTGAAGGACAGAGACACAGAGCCAATACAGGGCAGTGTTTGTTTTTAAAATAAAACTGATTGGTTCTGAGGGGTTTTAGACACACAGTAATCACACCCTCTTGATAAGAGACCACAGAGAGAAGCTCCCAGTACTTTTTTCATAAGGAAACAGACAACCAGGAAGTGTGCAGAACAGAGAAGGATTAAAGCAAAAACGAACAATGAGGACAGGAAACCAGGACTGCATTAGGGTAAAGGAAGCTATTTAGCTAAAAAAAAATTCCTTTAGTGACCCTTTAAGTATGTCTAAAACCAAGAAAACTTTGGCCCAGATTCACATAGAATCGCCTATCTTTAGGCGGGTGTAGCGCATCTCAGATACACTACGCCGCCGAAACTTAGAGCGGCAGGTCCCGTATTCTCAAAGAACTTGCGCTTCAAGTTACGCCGGCGTAGTGTAACTGGGCCGGCGTAAGCCCGCCTAATTCAAATGTGGAAGTGGTGGGCGTGTTTTATGGAAATTAATAGTGACCCCACGTAATCGACGCTTGTAACGAACGGCGCATGCGCCGTCCGTGGACGTATCCCAGTGCGCATGCTCCAAATTACGCCGCAAAGACTCAATGCTTTAGACGTGAACGCAACTCACGCACAGCCCCATTCATGGACGACTTACACAAACGACGTAAAACGTGAAAAATTCAATGCTGTTCCGACGTCCATACCTAATATTGGCACGCCTCATGTACGCCTCATAGAGCAGGGGTCACTTTACGCCCAAAAAAGCCTTATGTAAATTACGTAAAAGGATGTGCCGGGCGCACGTACGTTTGAGAATCGGCGTATCTAGCTCATTACCATATTCAACGCGTAAATCGACGGAAGCGCCACCTAGCGGCCAGCGTAAATATGCAACTTAGATACGACGGCGTAAGAGACTGAGGCCTCGTACACACGGCCGAGGAACTCGACGTGCCAAACACATCAAGTTCCTCGGCCAGTTCAGCCCTGAAGCCGCCGAGGAGCTCGGCGGGACGAGAGCTCCCATAGAACAACGAGGAAATAGAGAACATGTTCTCTATTTCCTCGTCGAGCTCCTCGTCGGCTTCCTCGGCCGAAAGTGTACACACGACCAGTTTCCTCGGCAGAATTCAGCCAGAAACTCGGTCGGAAGCTGAATTCTGCCGAGGAAACTGGTCGTGTGTACGGGGCCTTACACCGGTTGGATCTAAGACAAATCTATGCGTAACTGATTCTAAGAATCAGGCGCATAGATACGACGCCTCACACTCAGAGTTATGACGGCGTATCTGGAGATACGCCGGCGTAACTCCTTTGAGAATCTGGGCCTAAGTGTTTTGTGGCATCTTACCCATCTTGGACATGGTGGTTGTATTAGTTTTCTTTATTTTTAAGCATTTTTGTCTTACCTGTTGATCCTGCCAAAAACACATTTCTTGTTCTAAGGTGACAATGCTCACTAACTCTACTGTATCAATGCAAGAGCAAATAAGAGAATTTCATTGTTAGGAATAACATATACAGGTACTTTTTTTCTATTTTAAAATAGTTTAATATTCTGAAGCAAACTACTCCAGCTTGGACACAAAGGGAAAGTCAGGTATTCCACTTGGATCCTATAGGAAGTTTGTTGTGGAACAAACATGCAAAAATAATTCTATTGTTTTGATATCATTAAATGATAACATATAAAGTAACAACCCTCAATCTACCATAAAGCAATGCTCTAAAACTTCTTGAACTTTTTGATTTTATCATTTATTATTGTTTTTATCCTAATGTCACATAAACATATTCCTCTGACATTAAATCCCACAGAACTATAAAAAAGAATATATTCATGCATATTTTGGATCATGTTTTTCAACTAGGAACAAACAACATAATTAAAAATATAGTTTGTAAGATCAAAGCAATTACAACTAGCCATGTTACAGCAATCCATCTGCACTCATCTGCCAATATACATTAAGTCTGCCAAGCAATTTTTGGCTCATTGCTTTCTGCATTTTGTAAATTCATTTAATTAGTTCCATTCCAATGGAGAAATTCTAATTTTGAGTCTTGAAATCAAGCATTACAGCTTCTTTTTCACATAACTACGCCTTGCTCTTTAGGCTAAGCACCTTGCTGTACATAAACCAGATATGTTACAAAGAAAGCCCTGAGAACAGCAAAACAAGCTAGGTGATTGGATTCATTATTTAGGTCAAGTGGCAGTTGGTGAGTGTACTTTCCTGTTGCTACAAAATGACAGTTGGGTGGTACACGGGCCATGTTGTTCCCATCCTATGGAAGATTCTCACAAACTGCATCTTATTTCATACTTGACCGATTTTCTGACTTGCTTTGTGTATTCTTGTGTTCCAGCAGCTAGGAGAGCAGGGCTTTACTAAAAGTGGGTGGGTTATAATGAAAAAAATAACCATTTTGGATCTTGGAATAGCTAGGTTGGGTTAGGGACAAAAATGAAGGCAACTCAGGGAAAAAAGGTACTTAAAAGAGAAGTATGAGAATTTTATTTTTCCCTATTCATACTTACCTAGGTGGATGCAGCATGGGTCCAATGCTGCATCTGTCCCCCGGCGCCTCTACACTGAGAACGGAGCCATCAAACACCGCCGCTCACTCTGTTTTCAGAGCTCCGTGAGCAGAAAGCTGAAGACTGTCAGTCACAGCTCTCTGCTCTTCTCCTTCCATGCTCATTGAAGTGATGGGCTGTGAAGGGGCGGAGCGGGCCATCTCTGGCTCTTAGCGGCTTGCTGAGAGACTAAGCTGGGTGTCAGTCCAGGCACCTGGCAGATCCAGAATTTATTGTTGTGATGACGTGGTGGCTGGATTGATATCCACAATGTCGGCAGAAAACGGGTCACAGGAGTGCAAAACTAATTGCACTCCTGTGATCCATAGGAGAAGCCCAGCCAAACAAGCTTTGGCTGGACTTCTCTTTTAACTGTAATATGAATGTCAATAATACAGTAATGTCAATTAAACAGTTTTGCAATGTTAAATATATAAAAAAGACACATTCTGGATTTCTGAGAATAAAAATAGTGAGACTAATTTGTCAACAAGATTTGAAAAATTGTTTCCTTGAAAAAATGTATTTTACTAAATATTCATACCATTCAAATACTTTCAATGTCACAAATACAACTTTTTGTTGCAATATTTTAACCATTCTAAATGGTAATGCCATCACTTAAAGTGCTATTAAACTCCAAAACAAAACCAAATCATATCTAAAATTATAATTTTTTGATGTGTTGGCTGCATAAAATACAGCCCTGATCAAAAGTTTAAGACCACTTGAAAAATGGCAAAAAATCATATTTTACATTGTTGGATCTTAACAAGGTTCCAAGTAGAGCTTCAACATGCAACAAGAAGAAATGAGAGTGAGACAAAACATTTTTTGAGCATTCAATTAATTGAAAATAACGATTAAACTGAAACAGGCTGTTTTTCAGCTGATCAAAAGTTTAGGACCACATGCCTTTAAAAGGCCAAATCTGTGCAAAGATGTGGATTCATTGTCATTTTCTGTCAAAAAAAACCTCTCCCTTTTTGAACGTGGCCGGGTTGCTGAACTGCATAAGCAGGGTCTCTCACAGCGCACCATCGCTGCTGAGGTGGGACGCAGTAAGACAGTCATTTGGAATTTCTTAAATGATCCTGAGGGTTATGGAACAAAAAAGTCAAGTGGAAGACCCAACAAAATAAAACTTTTGATCAGCTGAAAAACAGCCTGTTTCAGTTTATTCTTTGTTTTCATTAAATTGAATGCTCAAAAAATGTTTTGTCTCACTCTCATTTCTTCTTGTTGCATGTTGAAGCTCTACTTGGAACCTTGTTAAGATCCAACAATGTAAAATATGATTTTTTTGCCATTTTTCAAGTGGTCTTAAACTTTTGATCAGGACTGTATATTACTCTGTATTTTCACCTTATGATCCAGCTAGCAAGTCTAATATTTTTTAACAGACCAAGCTTTGCAGCAAAAGTGTCAGTTAGATTAGACAGATGGAGAAAAAACATTTAACACATACAGGAGTGCTTACATTGGTCAGCTTTTATTCAAAACCTTTTTTCCCAAAAGAAAAGAAAAAATACTGTTTGCTGTAACTGCTTAGAAAGTATTAGCTGGAGATTGGCTTAAATTGGTTAGTCAAGTTCATCAAAACCTAGTGCATCTACCATTACCCTCTCCCAAGATTAACAATGATACTGTCCGAAGGTTTCTCCATGTCTTCTCCATTCAAAGTGAAGACACCCTAAGACAGACAGTATGGGCCAGATTCACGTAGAATCGCGGCAGCGTAACGTATCGTAGATACGTTACACCGCCGCAAGTTTTCATCGCAAGTGCCTGATTCACAAAGCACTTGCGATGAAAACTACGCCGGCCCGCGTAATTTAAATGGGCGTGTGCCATTTAAATTAGGCACGCTCCCGCGCTGGACCTACTGCGCATGCTTCGTTTCGGAATTCCCGCAGTGCTTTGCGCGCAGTGATGTCATTTTTTCAAACTGCGACGCACGTAGCGTAATTCCGTATTCCCGGACGGGTTACGCAAACAATGTTAATTTTAAAATTTTGACGCGGGAACGACGGCCATACTTTATACAGCAATACGATTGCTGTGTAAAGTTAAGGCACCAAAAACGACGACTAACTTTGCGACGGGTAACTAGACTAGCGGCGACGTAGCGAACGCGAAAATCCACCGTGGATCGCCGTAACTCCTAATTTGCATACCCGACGCTGGTTTACGACGCAAACTCCTCCTAGCGGCGGCCGCGGTACTGCATCCTAAGATCCGACAGTGTAAAACAATTAGGGATCTTATGAATCAGTCGCATAGATACTCTGAGAGATACGACGGAGTATCTGAGATACTCCGTCGTATCTCCTTTGTGAATCTGGCCCTATGTTACTGGCCAGACCACCACGTGGAAAAAAATAAAAATAAACAAAGGATTTATAAGCTATAATATATTACATTTTTGTTTTGGGATTTAATACCACTTTAAACAATTAAATTTGCCTCAGTACTGCGTGTAACCAAATGTTCAACACTTCTTTTATAAGAATTTGCAGGTAATCTGAAAATAGTAAGGAATATTTAAAGTGTAACTTCCCTGAGCACTTTGAAGCCTTGCTTTTACAAGTAACTAGCCCTGATGTCATCAACTCTCATGAAACTAAAGAGGAGGGCATTGGTGGTAAAACCTGATAATTATAGAGCGCTAGATTTATCTTGTGACTGTAACTGAAACCCCCACCAAAGAACCAGTTAGATAGATAACAATACGTACGGTAGCTGCATTTTTTATTGAGCTTAGAACAAGTTATTTTCTTTTGGATTCCATCTGCCACATGCTCATTTAGTGGTGGTGTTAAAGTCTAACTTTGGGTATTTCATGGACACCTTGGCCTGGATTGGAGGCAAAAATTAAGAGGACCCTGTGGCCACATTGATGACCTCGAAAGACTTCAGAACAGGTATGTAGAAAAACATACACAGCACAAGATGTTGGCACCATGGGCCACAAAGGAGAGGGAGTTTAATAATTGAGGGAGCAGGGGGACCCAAGTTGGGCTTTAAATTGTAAAGCGATTCTGGGAAAGAAGTAGAACAGTAAACTGTTTTAAAACCATAAATTCCACTTCAGTTGCTTTCATTTCATTTAAAGAAAATATATTGAAGCCACATTGTATAATGACCCCCATATAGAGTAGCTAGATCTGCTTAACTTATTTTTATGCTTGATGTATCTCCAAGTAGATTTTCCCTTCCAAGGCAGGTTTGAACCTAACTGGTGGCTGATAAAAAAAAAACCTTAGTAGTATTATGCTAATAACCACAATTTCTGTATGAAGGAGCAAGGGTGGAACCTACGATGTGATTAGGAATACCATGTAAATTATAGATAGGTAAGCAAAAGGGTTTTCAGATTACCAAATGAATGTCAAAATTAATAGGTTGGACAGGTGCACTATAGTTTTGCCTAAATGAAAAATTAAAGACCTATATATATATATATATATATATATATATATATATATATATATATATATATATTTATATACAGTATATACAAATATTCACAGGTCAGAGAAGTTTCCAACAGCATTTTTTTCATATGAAGTAATTGCAACTCATACTTGTAGCTACTCGTTAATTTGCACATGGTGAAAAGAGAAGGTTAACGTCCTTGTGGAGTAAAATTATTTTAGGCCATTAAAAAGACATCACTGACAGAGGCAAGTGTGTAAGGAAGTTACTTTTTCTTCCACTGCATTACCCTGTCAAATAAAAAGAAGCCACTAATGACATCTTGTTCACATTGTGTATCCCCTGGATAACAACAATTTTCCTCATTATAATGTAATGCTGACATCTTAAGCTCAGTGGGTCACAGTATGGACACTAGTGCACACATAGTGATACATTAGGTATGGGACTGATCAAGAAAACAGTGCAATAAAGTATTTCCATGTACTTCTTGCTTGCTGGAAGCATTTTTAAACCTACATTATGCACTCCAGGATTCATAAAGATTCCATAAACACAAATTATTTATTACATGGTTTGACATTCCTAACAACCTCCCAAAAATATCTAAAATAGCACAAGATTTTTAATTAAATAATAAGATGCAAATGTAAACAACAAATACTGATTTAGGTTTTTAAATTGTGATAGCTATTTCATAATGAAACTAATTGACATTTGTACCACAATCTGATATTGTTTTCTTGCATTGCTAGATTAGCAATGTCTCAATAATATTTGTAGTTTTTTTTGATAATGCATATATTATTAGAAAATTGTATTGATGTTTTACTTTAACCACTTCAATACTGGGCACTTTCACCCCCTTCCTGTCCAGGCTAATTTTCAGCGCTGTCGCATTTTAAATGACAATTGTGTGGTCATGCAACACTGTACCCAAACTACATTTTTAGATTTTTTTTACCCACACAAATAGAGCTTTTGTTTGGTGATATTACACCACCACAATCACCAATGAGTTTTTTATTTTTCACCAAATAAGTTAAAAAAGACTGAAAATCTTGGAAAAAACACACATTTTTCTTCTGTTATGAATCTTTCTTCATAAATTTAGGTTAAAACTATATTCTGCTACATTTCTTTGGTGAAAATAATCCAAATCAGTATTTTTTAGGAAAGTTATAGAGTTCACAAACTATGGCATATATATCTGAAAATGTATCAATCCTTGGAGCCCGAAAATACCAGGAGAGTACAAATATCCCCCAAATGACCCCTTTTTTTGAAAGAAGATAGTCAAAGGTATTTAGTAAGAGTAGAAACAAATGGCCACTGCCCCACCTATTACTGGCCCTTTACAGCGAGGAGCACATGGAACGGTGATGCATGTCAAACAAAAACAATGAAAATTCTCAGCCCAACTTACCGACCAGCCTGCAACAAATCAAATGATCCTATCTAACAGCATACGTTAAAAACAGGGGTTTCGTTTTCACACAGTTGCAAATTCATGCGTAAGCTGCAGAGCCACTTCACTGCTCCCCAGCATTACCTGCAGTCCTAACACTATTAATTTTGACAGCCTCCATAGTAGAAGCACATGCATAAAAACGGATAGGTAGAAGGTAGGTAAGCCAAGAGGGAGCTCACCCCTCTTTAAAGGCACAGGGGCACCCTGGACACCTAGCATAAAGCACAATGGCAGCAAAGGTGTCCAGTGTGTCCCCTCACCAGTATTTAGTAGAAGGCATGGTGCGTTTTTTTGAAGTTGTCATTTTTGGACACTCTTTTGGAAAATTAAACTTTTTACAATTTGTATTTGTTACTGTCACCAGTGCAGAACAGCGTCATCATATAACTGTTGTTACCATTGATTAGGGGCGCTGGTGACATCATGTAATCATTTTTTTTCAATTGAAATTTTTTCTTTTTCATTATATTTTTTTCTTTTTACAATTTTTTTTAACACAGTGTGACCAAAGCAATACAGTGTTACCCTAGTAACACTGTACAACTCTGTTGATGTGATCAAGATTTCTTTTTTTTACACAATATGATTGCTTATACCAGTAATTTTCACTGGTATAAGCAACCACTTTTACTGAATTAAATTGATTCATTTAGTGTTTACTATTGTGGTTAGTTGTGATTGGCCACACCTAATTCTCTGCTTGTATTCTTTATTCCAAATATTGTATATAGTATTGATTCTGTATGTTGTCTACTGGCCTCAATCACTCTCCTGGTAGTTATCTGCTCAACTATCACTAGGATAGTATATATTTAAAAAAAAATGTTTTGTAATAAAATCATGTTTTTATGAAGTGGATGTAAATCCGATTCATAAAACTTGAGCTGGGCACATCTATCTGCAGTGTTTTGTTATCTCTCTTCAAAGCACTATATCCTGTAGCGCTGTCCTGCTCCATTTTCCTGTTATCTGCCTGATAACTTTTGACAAGCTCTCCGAGACAGGAGATAGAAGTGTGTGTGTTGCGGGAGGTTGCTATAAATAGATTAGCAGACTGCTAAACTAGTCACAGGCACTCTCTGCATGTGTGGGGAGGGGGTGTGTGCCTTTCCTCCAATCAGCTGTCTCACAGTCTTTCACAGTGTATAGCAAGCATCCCCTCCTAGAGGGGGACCAGGGAGAGAAAATTCTAACATGATGTGCACTTTCTAAACAGTATATAAAGCTGAAGACAGAAGATATACATGGAAAACGCATATAGGGAGATTTGTTTCATTTCTGTGTATCATCTGAGGCTGTTCCCTTCACTGGGTATATGGAGGGTTTACATCCACTTTAAAGTCCACACTGCCTCTAATATAACATTTTGATTTCACTAGGATTTTATATGACTCTGCATACATAGTGATCACAGAGCTTCACCTCATTCACTAAAATAAATGAAAATTCCTTTGCAAAGTGAACAGCATTTTTTGTCTTCAGTAAATCAACCCAATAGTGAAGGTGAAGCTGACAAAAGAGAAAGTGAGAGATTAGGGTCAGTAAAAAATCAACTTTATTTCTGATTGTTAAGTCTTTGGGCAATCAATCCCTTTGCTGCCTTTTTGTTTTTATTATTGGGAGCTTTTTTGTCTTTTATTTTATATGTGGTCTGTTTAAGGTCAGCAGTAACTTTTAACTATAGAAGATATCAGAGACAAGGAGTGTCGCTAATCCCAGTGCTCAATCAATCTATCTCAGTGGTACTGTAGCCGCTATTATAAATATAAAATGAACATTAAAAATATGCCAAGATTAAAATCACAGCATTAACAGCGCTATTCTAAATAAAAAATATTTAGTGCTAAATAATTTTATGCAATCAGATGTGCATTACGCCCCTGTATCATAATAAACATGTAACAAACATCACCAACTTAATTAACACAAAAGATGGCATGCAGAAAGTGATAAACACCCTTCCAACTGAAAATGTTAAAAATGCAAACAATCTTCAAAAAATATAGTGTGTTTGTATTCAACCAATTTGTAGGTCATAAAGGTTCTCAGCTCCTAAAACCATCACCGTTCCACCACGTGAGATTCCACTTTGTGAGTCTACTCATCGGAGGTAAGCAGGTTAAAAGCCTAAAAATCCTCTCGGAGTACTGCCTGCAGTCCTTATCTGGATGAACAACTCTCGTTGGTTGGAAAGATTCAATATAATCAGTAAGCCATGTAAAGATACAAGGGAGTGCTCTTCATAGTGCAAAATATTGTTTTATTCAAAAGATCCATAACCCTCGTGTACAGATTATGATTACAAGAACGTATGATAAAAGCTGTATGATAAAAGCGACTCAAACCACCAAAAAAAGATCATTGCACAACACATTTTATTTTAAGATAACCATGTTAAAACAAAATGGCAATACACTCACATAAAAAGTGCCTTTTGTTGCACCCATTAAGACCAGCCAAATTAGTATAGAAAAACTGTTGCTTCTCCAAGTTTCGGAGCAAGCATGAGTTTCAAACGTTGGACATGATGTTAGCGGAAGTGATGTTATCAACCAGAAGTCCCACCTCTACATGCTTCATCACCAGATGTCATCAAAAAGCAGTCCGGTCACTATCAATACTGCTGAATATATACCCATAACAATTAACTTTCTCCTAGCCGCTATAGCTCAGTTGTGCCGGTAATGCTTTGCATTGCATTAAAACAATTCAGTATATTACCTCTTTTCACTTAAAACATTCTTAGTATTTTTATAAACCACGGTACAAACTCATGTCTTTAAATACAACTAGCACTACAATTTGATAAACCATGCAATATCAGCGGTGCCACCTGGGGGTTGAATTAGCATATAGTATATATATCATATAGTGATATAGTATACAATCAGCTTTTATTAAAGACAAACTCTACTCATAATACTCTCCCTTATTGGATGAGCACCGGAAGCATCAGGTTTCTCTAACTATGTACTGTATATAAAAATAATCATAAGAACTGTTTAGCAAAATGATAATGAAAAAAGATAATAAAACTTAATAAAAAAGACCTTCAGGGATTGCGTTTACATCAAAAATTGTGTATTAAAGCCTACGAGAATTGTACAATCATTAATAGTCCATAATAAAACAGTTAAGATTAATATCTATATTCATAGCATTGGAGACAAGAGTTTCCAAGTCATACATCCAATGTGTCTTGTTTTTTAAAATTTCCTTCTGTAGGTTGGACCCTCTTCAATGTTTAACAACCTTGTCTATCCCATAAAAAATTAGTTGGATCTTTATTTTAGGCCAACCTAAAATGTTTAGAAATGCTGTGTTTCCTGAACCCTTTGTGAATGTTTGTAAAATGCTCATTTATGCAGACAGAGGGGCAGATTCACTTACCTCGGCTCATATCTCTGCCGGGCGCAGCGTATCTAAGATACACTACGCCGCCGTAACTTTTTTTTTTTCGAATCCTCAAAGAATTTGCGCCGTAAGTTACGGCGGCGTAGTGTATCTTTGGCGGCGTAAGGGCGCGGAATTCAAATGGATGTGATGGGGGCGTGTTTAATGTAAATACGTTGTGACCCGACGTAAAACAACGTTTTTTTGAGCGGCGCATGCGCCGTCCGTGGGGGTATCCCAGTGTGCATGCTCGAAATTAAACCGGAACAAGCCAATGCTTACAACGGTGATGTCATTCTACACAAATCTCTATTCGCGAACGACGTAAAAAAATTCCAAAGGTGACGCGGGAACGACGGCCATACTTAACATTGAGTACGCCTCATAATAGCAGGGGTAACTATACGCCGGAAAAAAACGAACGCAAACGACATAAAAAAATGCGCCGGCCGGACGTATGTTCGTGGATCGCCGTAACAAGCTAATTTGCATACTCGACGCGGAATTCGACAGAAACACCACCTAGCGGCTGCCGAAAGATGCACCTAAGATCCGACAGCGTACTAAGACGTACGCCTGTTGGATCGATCTGAGATGCAGTCATATCTTTTTTTGTAGAGACAAAACAAAGATACGGCGAGCAAAATTTGAAATTATGTGGCGTATCAAGAGATACGCCGGCGTAATTCTTTTGTGGATCTGACCCAGAATGTTTTCTTGTAGTTCTACCGAAATATTGGAGGCCACAAGGTCACTTCAACATATATGTGACATATGTACTGTCACATGAAATAAACTTATCCAACTGGTACTCTTTATGGGTTTGATTAGATTGAAACGTAGTTTTTTTCTTTCCTTATTTTTCACTGTTTTACATGGTAAACATCTGCCGCATCTAAAAAAAAAACACTTGATCTGAGAACATCACTGTTTTTTTTTTGGGGGGGGAGGGGGCTTTCCTATATATCCTGGGGCTTTCCTATATATACATTTGGGTTTCTTGGGTAATATTTTACCTAGAGTGGGATATGGGCCAACATTTTTTCACAATCTTATCTATCATTTTGTACTGAATATACCCTGTGAAAAATACTATGTCAAAGGGCTTACTATCCTGTACTTTGTCACCCTAACTTGGTAAAGCAGATGGATCACGTCTAAGGCCTCTGATTTTAGAATGAAACACTCTTCTATGGACTTTTTTGGAGCACCTTTTTGAAATTTTACACTATTGGGATTGATTTCCTAAAATTTTGGCTATCATGCAGAGCTACACCAGATTTTGCACTCTCCCGTCTTAATAACGCAATCTCTATTTTGTGGCACATTTGCACAGTTTTAAAGCACTTTATAGTGATTTGAAATATTTGATATTTATATATATATTGTAACATACCTGGTGATGGAGCCTGAAGTGTAGAGGAAGGCCTCTCTTACAGCCCTGGCTCAGGAACCCTGGTAGAGTAACAGGGAATGCCAGAGCACAGAGTGTCACGGGTGCCTGATAAGACTTTTGCTGGAGAATGCTTTGTGTCAGGATACGCAGGAGCAGCTGGCTGGTGGCATGCTGACAGAAGAACGAGAACTGATGTCAGGCCCAGCTATGGCTGGAACAGGTGCAGGAAGAAGAACCAAGACAAGATCAGACAGTCCAGGTCAGAAACAATCAGGCAGATCAGACACAGGCGGCAGGCAGAAGAGTAGCCAGGAGTCAGATTGAGGTTGGTAACAACAAGGCAGAGAAGCAGAAGGGTTACATAGTTACATAGTTACATAGTTAGTCAGGTTGAAAAAAGACACAAGTCCATCCAGTTCAACCTCAAAAAAATAAACAAACAAAATAAAAAACACAATACAATCCCATACACCCAACTCCATACCCACAGTTGATCCAGAGGAAGGCAAAAAACCCCAGCAGAGCATGATCCAATTTGCTACAGCAGGGGAAAAAATTCCTTCCTGATCCCCCGAGAGGCAATCGGATTTACCCTGGATCAACTTTACCTACAAATCTTAGTACTCAGTTATTTTATGTACATTTAGGAAAGAATCCAGGCCTTTCTTAAAGCAATCTACTGAGCTGGCCAGAACCACCTCTGGAGGGAGTCTGTTCCACATTTTCACAGCTCTTACTGTGAAAAAACCTTTCCGTATTTGGAGGTGAAATCTCTTTTCCTCTAGACGTAAAGAGTGCCCCCTTGTCCTCAGTGTTGACCGTAAAGTGAATAACTCAACACCAAGTACACTGTATGGACCTCTTATATATTTGTACATGTTGATCATATCCCCCCTTATTCTCCTCTTCTCAAGAGTGAATAGATTTAGTTCTTCTAATCTTTCCTCATAGCTGAGCTCCTCCATGCCTCTTATCAGTTTGGTTGCTCTTCTCTGCGCTTTCTCCAGTTCTCCGATATCCTTTTTGAGAACTGGTGCCCAAAACTGAACTGCATATTCCAGATGAGGTCTTACTAATGATTTGTACAGGGGCAAAATTATATCTCTGTCTCTGGAGTCCATACCTCTCTTAATACAAGAAAGGACTTTGCTCGCTTTGGAAACCGCAGCTTGGCATTGCATGCCATTATTGAGCTTATGATCAACTAAAACCCCCAGATCCTTCTCCACTACAGATCCCCCCAGTTGTACTCCCCCTAGTATGTATGATGCATGCATATTCTTAGCCCCCAAGTGCATAACTTTACATTTATCAACATTAAACCTCATCTGCCACTCAGTCGCCCAATTAGACAGAGCATTGAGGTCAGCTTGTAAATTGGAGACATCCTGCAAGGACGTTATTCCACTGCATAGCTTGGTGTCATCTGCAAAGACAGAAATGTTACTTTTGATCCCAGACCCAATATCATTTATAAATATATTGAAAAGTAAGGGTCCCAGCACTGAACCTTGGGGTACACCACTGATAACATTGGACCATTCAGAGTAAGAATCATTAACCACGACTCTCTGAATTCTGGCTTTCAGCCAATTTTCTATCCATTTACAAACTGATATATCCAATCCTGTAGACCTTACCTTACACATGAGCCGTGTGTGCGGAACTGTATCGAACGCTTTTGCAAAATCCAAATATATCACGTCCACAGCCACGCCTCTGTCCAGGGTTTTACTTACCTCTTCATAAAAGGAAATCAGGTTTGTCTGACAACTTCTGTCTTTCATGAATCCATGTTGTCTGCTGCTTAAATAGTTTTTTTCCTGCAAGAACTCATCCATGTGGTCTTTTATTAAACGTTCCAGTATCTTCCCAACTATAGAAGTTAGACTAACAGGTCTATAGTTACTTGGTAAAGACTTTGTTCCCTTTTTAAATATAGGCACCACATTGGCTCTACGCCAATCCAGTGGTACTATTCCTGTCATTAATGAGTCCCTAAATATTAGATACAGTGGCTTTGAAATGACAGAGCTCAACTCACCTAGGATCCGTGGGTGGATGCCATCTGGTCCAGGTGCTTTATCCACCTTTATTCTGTCTAAATATTTCTGGACCATATCACTTTTGAGCCATTGTGGATTTGGGGCTGTGTCACTCCCACCCCCATTTTGGACATGAGCTCCCCCATGCTCCATTGTATACACAGAGCTGAAGAAAGCATTTAATAAATTTGCCTTCTCTTTGTCCCCAGTCACCCACTCTAGATTATTTTGTAAGGGGCCTACATGCTCAGACTTCACCTTTTTACTATTAATATATTTAAAGAATTTTTTGGGGTTTGTCCTACTATCTTTTGCAATCTGTCGTTCGTTTTGAATTTTTGCATCCTTGATTTCCTTTTTACATATCCTGTTATATTCTTTGTAACATTTAAACAGCACTAGTGTTCCTTCATTTTTATATTTTTTAAAAGCTACTTTCTTATTGTTTATAGCTTTTTTAACTTTGCCCGTGAGCCACATAGGTTTTATTTTTAGCCTTTTAAACGTATTGCCCATGGGAACATACTTTGCAGTGAGGTTCCACACAGTCTTTTTGAAAAATTCCCATTTCTGTTCTGTGTTCATCTGTGTCAATAGTCCCTCCCAGTCCAAGTCCTGGAGAGCAGCCCTCATCCTTGGAAAATTTGCTCTCTTAAAATTTAGTGTTTTAATATTTCCTGTATGTATTTCCTGCTTATAGTTAACATTAAATGAAATCATGTTATGATCACTGCTACCCAGGTGTTCCTTTATCTGAACATTAGTAATAAGCTCTGCATGGTTTGAGATTATCAGGTCCAACAGAGCATCATTCCTAGTTGGGGCCTCAATAAACTGCACCATAAAATTGTCCTGCAATAGGTTTTTAAATTTTTGTCCTTTAACTGTCCCAGAAGTGCCATTAATCCAGTCAATTTCTGGGTAGTTAAAATCCCCCATTATTATCACCGTCCCAGCCCTTGCAGCCCTTTCCATCTGTGCAAGGAGCTGAGTCTCCACCTCCTCATTAACATTGGGTGGTTTATAACAAACTCCAATGATTAATTTTGAACTACGCACATCTGTATGCAGTTCCACCCATAATGCTTCAGCCTCACCACACTCTCCATCAACCAGGTTCTGTTTCACGCTTGCTTTGAGGTCACTTCTCACATAGAGACAGACCCCTCCACCTTTCCTTTTTACCCTGTCTTTCCGAAAGAGAGCATAGCCAGGAATATTAATAGCCCAGTCATGTGAGGATTGAAGCCAAGTTTCAGCAATACCGATTACATCATAGCTCTCCTCATGCACCAGAGCTTCCAACTCACCTGTTTTGCTTGGCAGACTTCTGGCATTGGTGAACAAACACTTAAATGTATTGTTACATTTTTCTCTAGTGTTTTTCATATAATTTATAGTAGTACAAATGGCACTATTATTTCCAATGGCTGTTTGCAACATGGGAACTTTCTTGTCACCTGCCATGACCCTCCCCCCATCTATCCCCATTCCACTCTCCATTAATGTTTGACCCCTAGCTGACCTGTGTACCCGATGTAATTCTAGTTCACCCTCCCCCTCAATCCTAGTTTAAATACTCCTCCAGCATTCCCATAAACCTCTCCCCAGCACAGCAGACCCCCTTCCATTCAAGTGCAAACCGTCCTTAGCATATAGGTTGCACCCCAATGAAAAGTCATCCCAGTGCTCTAGAAACCCAAATCCCTCCTTCCTACACCAGGTCTTTAGCCATGCATTCAGCTCTCTAATCTCCCCCTGCCTTTCCTGTGTTGCGCATGGCACAGGCAATATTTCAGAGAATATCACCTTGGAGGTCCTTCCCTTCATCTTGCAGCCTAGTTCTTTAAATTGATTCTTAAGGAGCCTCCACCTTCTATGTATACTGTCATTGGTTCCAACGTGGACCAAGACAGCTGGGTCATGCCCAGCCCCTCCCAGTAATTTATCCACCCGGTCCACCACATGCCGAACCCTGGCACCAGGGAGACAGCAAACCATTCGGTTGAAGCGATCCTGGCGACATATTATTCTATCAGTCCTTCTGATTATAGAATCCCCTATTACCACCAACTGTCTAGGCCTACCTGCACTCCCCTCCCCACCTCTACTAGATGGGTTGCTCTCCCGGCTGTTAGGGGTAGCAGTAACATCTAGGGCTGCCACCTCTGTGTTTGCCACCTCCACATCATCACCCAAATTGGCAAATTTGTTTTGATGCACAAATACAGGACTGGCCTTCCCTTTCTGCACACCCCTTCCACTCCCTCTAGCTACATTAACCCATCTCCCTATCTGATAATCCTGACTTGCCCCTCCACCCTCCACATCAACCTTACTGACCACCTGCTCAGCGAGCAGAGAACCCCTTTCAAGGTTGTCATTTCTACCCAGTGTTGCAACTTGCTCCTCCAGATCTCTAATACGAGCTTCCAGAAGGGCAACCTGCTCACATCTGTCACAGCGGTATCCATCTTGGAGCTGTTGCACCAATTTTGCATACATGTGACACACTGTGCACTGAGCAAACCCTTCAACCCTGCTAGCACTCATTTCCCAGTTACAATACAATTACTTGTAGGAAGTTTAAGAAGTTACTTACAGTTTTAGAAGACTCCTGTCTTAACTCTTGTTTTAAACTCCTGGTTTTTAACTCATCACTTGTATTCAAAAATCCCACTTCTGATCAGAAATTCCACAGATCTACTCTTAGCAAGGAGCCAGCTCTTATGGAGTTTTTACAGACACTTATATACTCACCTGTTACCAATTAAACACTCCCCTTAATTAGCAGAAAGAAAAAAAAGAAAGCTGTTTAAAAAGTGTCAGAGAAATGAGACAAACAATTCAACACTTTCAAGCACAAACAGTTAAAAGCAGCTAACAGCAAATCCTGTTTTTTAACTCATCACTTGTATTCAAAAATCCCACTTCTGATCAGAAATTCCACAGATCTACTCTTAGCAAGGAGCCAGCTCTTATGGAGTTTTTACAGACACTTATATACTCACCTGTTACCAATTAAACACTCCCCTTAATTAGCAGAAAGAAAAAAAAGAAAGCTGTTTAAAAAGTGTCAGAGAAATGAGACAAACAATTCAACACTTTCAAGCACAAACAGTTAAAAGCAGCTAACAGCAAATCCTGGTTTTTAACTCATCACTTGTATTCAAAAATCCCCCCAAAAGGGTAAGGCAGAAGCATGGTCTAGAGGCAAGCCAGGGGTTCGTGCAGGCAGAGTTCAGACAAAATCAGGAGTAGATTGGGTCGGCAATAGGAGAGCAATACAGGAACAGATACACAGATGCTTCAGGAATTGAATAGGCCAAATGGCACTGACACAAAGAAACTAGTTCAGTTTAAATAGCTCAATAGCATAAGTGTCCCTGCGCTGTGGTGTGCTTAAATAAATGTAAATTTAATTAAGTTTTGACTGCTGCAAGAAAAAGGTGTGTACTCTTTTAACCACTTCAATACCGGGCACTTTCACCCAGGACAATTTTCAGCTTTCAGCGCTGTCGCTTTATGAATGACAACTGCGCGGTCATGTATCAATGTACCCAAATAACATTTTTATCTTTTTCTTCCCACAAATAGAGATTTATTTTGGTTGTATTTGGTCATCTCTGGGGTTTTTATTTTTTGCTAAACAAACAAAAAAAGACCAAATTTTTGGAAAAAAAAAGGTTTTCTTTGTTTCTGTTATAAAATTTAGTTTTCTCCTTCACTGATGGGCACTAATGAGGTGGCATGGAAGGGCACTGATGAGGCGACACTGATGGGAACTGATACGTTGACACTGATAAGGTGGCACTGATGAGGAGGCACTGATATGCAGAATTGATGGGCACTGATAGGTGGCACTGATATGCATTACTGATGGGCACCGATAGGCAGTACTGATATGCAGCACTGATGGGCACTGATAGGCAACTCTGATGGGCACTGATAGGTGGCACCGATGAGCACTGATAGGTGGCACTGATGGGCACTGACAGGCGGAACTGATGGGCACTGACAGGCGGCACTGATGGACACTAATAGATGGTACTGATGGGCAGCACTGATGATGAGGTACTGACAGTTTTTTTTGATGGGCAATGATTGGCAATGTGCTAGGCACTGATTGACACTGTGGTGGGCACTGATGAGCACTGTTGTGGGCACTGACAGGCGTTTCTGATAGGGCACTGACAGGCAGCTGATAGGCACTGAATGACACGGTTTTGCGGCACATCTGATGGGGCTGTGCTGATAATCAATATGCTGACCCCCCTCTGACAGGGAGAGCCGCCAATCGGCTCTCCCTGTCAGCACGAACCAAGGAAAGCCGTTTACCGGAACTTCCTGGTTCACACTGTGATCAGCTGTGATTGATCACAGCTTATCACGTGGTAATGAGGTCAGAGGCTCCTTATTACGATCGTAGATGCAGTATGTCTGACTGATACACAACACCACAGATCACCGCGCTGCGCATCCCCGCAGGCATGCGCAGTCATGTTATCCTGCTGGATGTCATATAACTGCCAGTCAGGATACCAGAACCACCGCCTGCCCGTCATTCTGCTATAGGCCGGGCGGGAAGTGGTTAAGAATTAGTATGGAGCCATTCGAGCCATTCGTGCAGAAAAAGTTATTTTAAAAGTGCAATAATATATGGAAAAGGTGATGAAAGTGCTTAGCTCCCCTTCCTCCTGGGCCCTCACTCGCCAGCTATCCATGTAAAGATTACCTGTACTGGTTAAATATATCTTTCATAGATGTGTCTTTATCCTCTTCCACACATCCCCAATAGTTAGATGTACTCATAGAATAAGAAATCCTCTGATGACGCTCCTGCGGAAAGTGAAATGCATTAGATACAGAGACTTCCGGTGACACCATTTCTTGGATTTTGGAACGCACATTTTGTTTTACAGTATTACACTATGCTAGTTCCTTTTTTACCATTATGGTGCCTTCATATATGAGAGATCACGCTTGCAGGAGTTTACTATTGGGAGCTTAAAGATCCCGGATTGAGACCCCAAAAGGGAGGTGCTACTTGGTCCAATTGGAGCCTGCTCTGGGAGGTGAGCGCATAGTGTGACTAGTGGGGGGTCCACGTGGTGTTAGGTCACTCATTTGTTATCATTCACCATTGGATTGTGTGAGGACAGCATTGGTTCACAGAAGATATTACTGGATTAATGAACTTTGCCTGATATATATATATATATATATATATATATATATATATATATATATACAGGGCTTTTTTTTAGGGGGAACTTGGGGGAACTCAGTTCCACCAACTTTGGCTCAGACCCTTTGGTGCCTACTCACCACAATCACTTGTAAACACAGAAGTCTGGTTTCTGTGTTTACAAGTGACAGCTTTGCACTTTGTGTGTAACCCCCCCAGAACTCTGCACTCTGTATGCAATGCAATCCTGGCATTTAATGCCCCTTTAAGACCCTTCTACTGTTTGTGAAATCTGAACGGGGTCGTGGTTGAGTTCCTGCACCTATTTTCTGAGAAAAAAAATCTCTCTCTCTCTCTCTCTATATATATATATATATATATATATATATATATATATATTATAATTTTTGTAACCACTAGAGGTGGTTGTACATATTAATGTCATTTGATATATGTGTTATAAAACACCCAAATCCCAAAAGGAGACGACCCAACCAAAAACCAAACCCAAACCGAAAAAATATGTAAACTTTTGGAAACTTTCTATAAGGGGAGTTCCCCTAAGTTTGAACAGGAGGTGAAAGGAAAACACATACATTAACAAACATCTATCGGGACTGAAAAAATATATACAAAAAAACAAACAAAAAAAAAAAACATTCAATTTTGCCACAAAATGAGTACATTGGGTGTTTGGGTCATATGTTGACTGTACGATAATGAAATCATGTCTCTTTCTATTCACTGGGAGCATTTCAAACATTGCTGAAAAGATTACATATACAGTTTATAGCTGGAACTTGAGAGAAATAAATAAAAAGAAAGGCAATTGCAGCATATCACTCTCTAAGGATTTTGTCACTGAGTTTAAAAGGTAAAATGGGAGAAGTTATTAAATCCACATATTACCTGCGAGCAGCAAGTTCAGTTTACGGATTACAGCCATCCTGTGTATGACTACTTACAGTATGTTGCCTCCTGACTTTAAAATACACAGTGTGTTCTTTCTATTGCTTTTTAAAAGTACAAACTAGATTACAGTGTGTTTATAATTATATAGAAATATATGTGATACACAAAACACATTTTCTAATCTAGTAGTAAAATATACAGCTTTAGTTTCACTGGATTGCCAAAGCTTTTTTGACCCTTATGAGCTTGCTTGGCGGCTGGTGCTTAAAATTTTTGGGGGGGCGCAAATGAAAAACAAAAAACAAAAAAACAATTGCAACCTCACTGTGCCCATCAAATGCAGCCACTGTGCCCATCAAATGCAGCCACTGGGCCCATCAAATGCAGCCAATGTGCCATCAACTGTCACCACTGTGCCATGCTATCAAACACAGCCACTGTGCCATGCCATCAAACACAGCCACTGTGCCATCAATTGTCACCACTGGGCCATGCCATAAAACGCAGTAACTCTGCCATACCATCAAACACAGCCACTGTGCCATCAATTGTCACCACTGTTCCATGCCATCAAACACAGCCACTGTGCCATGCCATCAAACGCAGCCACTGTGCCATCAATTGTCACCACTGTGCCATGCCATCAAACGCAGCCACTGTGCCATCAATTGTCACCACTGTGCCATGCCATCAAACGCAGCCACTGTGCCATCAATTGTCACCACTGTGCCATGCCATCAAACGCAGCCACTGTGCCATCAATTGTCACCACTGTGCCATGCCATCAAATGCAGCCACTGTGCCCATCAACTGTCGCCACTGTGTCAATTGTCGCCACTGTGCCCTTTAATAATCGCCACTGTGCCCATTTTCGCCACTGTGCCCATTTTCGCCACTGTGCCCATTGATGCCACTGTGCCCATTGATGCCACTGTGCCCATTGTCGCTACTATGCCCATTGTCGCCGCTGTGCCCTGTAAAATGCCCCCGCCCATCACTTACCTTTCTGGGGGTCAGCCATCCTCCTTCCACATCCCTCGATGTCTTCTCCCACCCTCGAAGATAAGTTTCCGGAAGCCGAATACAGCCTGAGGGCTGTACTCGAAAAGCCTATCAGAGCCGCTGGTAGGCACTTCCACACAGCCAACCAGCTGCCATTATTCAGGTGGCCGGCGCTCACCATCCGGCCATCTGAATAGTCGGCGGCAGTGGCAACAATAACATAGATTTATGCAATGCATGAATCTATGTTATTGTAATCAGCGGCGGTGCAAGAGCCATAGGGGGTGGCGCTCCGGCGCCCTCCATAGACGCACCGCCACTTGTGCTTACACTATATTGTACTATGCATTTGCCCATTGTCCATGGCTCATTCAGGAAACATGGCAAAGTCCAAAGTACCGAAACATATACACACAGTTTTCACTTAGCTGGAACCAGACCCTTGCACTATTTCACTGGAAAAGTCCAGTTGTGTTAGATTATGGTAATATATTATTAAGAAGCTTTGAAACAATTAATTCTTAATGCAGCAGTTACATTTCATTCAGAAACCAAAATAAGTGGATTTTATGGCAATAGTAATAATAAATCCCTGTACACGCGACCGGCGGTAGAAGGCCTGCCGGGAATCCCGACAGGAAAACCGAGAAGCTGCTCGGTAAGTTTCCCCGTGTACACACGGCCGGGTTGCCCGTCGGGAAAACTGCAGGGAGAGCTTTGGCCGGGAATCCCAGCCGTGTGTATGCTCCCTCGCAGTGTTTGCCCATAGGAAAACTGCCGGGTAAATAGAGAGCAGGTTCTCTATTTTCCCGCCGGGATTCCCGGCAGTATTCCTGGTCGGTTTTCCCTGCCAAAAGCTCTCCTGGCAGTTTTCCTGGCAGGAAAACCGGTCTTGTGTACGAGGCTTAAGAATATTTAAATCTACCCTGACAAATTCTTGTAAACAGTATATGATTACAATAATTGGAAATTTAACATATATGACACAACAGAATATACCAGCAGGATGTGCCAGTTCAGTGAGATAACACAGGATTTGAAGTTGACTTTGTTTGAACATGTTCCAATTCTGCCCTGCACACCAGGATATCACACTAGTGATGGAAAGTTATGTAAGGTGTCAAACAGGCATATTTTTAATGGAGCTCATATTATGGAGATCTAACTAGAATCAAATGAACAGTGTCTGGTTGTGGGTATGTGAGATACACCTAAATGATACTAACCACAATTGAATATATTTATCTATTTATTCATGATTTATTACAGGTATTTATATAGCACAAACAATATATGCAGTGTTTTACATAAACTGAGCTTTAAATCTAAGGCCCCTATCTCACATGCATACGTACACACATTCTAGGACCAGTATAGACATAAGCCAATTTACCTACCAGCAATGGAATGTAAGGCTCTTAGGATTCATAAAAAAATATTGCATTAGATGTAATCACTAATGTGATATAAATGCTACTATTTACATAAATAGTTACATAAACAGCTTATGCACTAAATGTAATGATGCATGGTTTTAAAGCATTGGATCTAAGAAGCAACCATCCACAACCCTTAATATGAATGTTGATTAGTAAAGCTAATAAAAAAAGGGGGAGTTTTGGGACTTTAAATGAAGCAGCTGACGATTGGGGTTGGGTACAAAATAAACACATTTTATTTTGCATCTGGGCGTGTTCATTGCGGCCCAGTCTGGAGCCCCGCCCCACGCACTGTCAGGTTAGCGTAATGTTGGTGATGGCCTGGTGGACGTGCTGGGCACATATAAGGGCCCGGATTCACAGAAAGCAGGCGCACATTACGCCGCCGTAGAGTAACCAATGTACGCTATGCCAACGCAGTGCAGAGAGGCAAGCATGGAATTCAGCAAGCCAGTGCTCCCAACGCTGCGCCAGCGTGGCGTGGGTTTCGAAGGCGTACGCCGGCGTAGGTGGAAGTGGGCGTGACCCATGCAAATGAGGCGTGACCCCATGCAAATGATGGGCCGAGCGCCAGACAGATACGTATCACGAACTGCGCATGCACCGTGACGTGGACACATCCCCCTGCGCCTGCTCACAACCACGTCGGAACAACTGCCTAAACTATGCCGGATCACTGCGTATGGCGTGAACATAACCTACGCCCAGCCAGACACACATCCAACGTAAAATACGCCGGCTTGTGTTCCCTGGTGCAGACCTTTGCATGCCTGCTGCTGGGTTGCACCTCCTTTATGGGGAATAACTTTACACCGGACATACAACTTACGTGCACCTCGCATAGCCTGCGTCGGGCGCACGTACAATTGTGGATCGCCGTATTTCCCTCATTTGCATGTTTGAATGGCTAATCAATGGGAGCGGCACCAAGCACCCAGCCTAAATGTGCGCCCACCCTACGCCGGCGTAAGCAAGCTCTGTTTGTGGGTCTGGCGCACAGATATGACGGCGCACATTTGCACTTATGTCGGCGTAACTTGTTATACGTCGGCGTAAGTGCTTTGTGAATCTGGGACAAGGTGTCTCCCCACACACAGAGCTTTTCGCCATACATAGATGGACGCTGGAGCCTTGAGAAGCACTTGCTTCCCAGTACATTTATACAAGGTAAATAATCCATGATCCCAGTGCAAGGTTTACACTCTTTACTCTCTTTTTTCCATCACCTAGGAGATCATGGAATTCCCTTATAAGGCTCCCAGTCTCTCGCTTATAATCCACTACATTTGGTGATTGAGATTCTTCTGAATCACACCCTTTAAGCTTTACTTTCCTATCACTTTCACTTCCCCTTGGTGTTTTATTTCACCTCATTTACACACCCTCTAGTTCTATTAACAGCACTCTTTTCCTTTCCTTTTTATCTTTTTCTCTTTTTTACACCTGTCGCTTCATTCTAATGGATTTATATATCCATTACAGACATTCATTTACTACTCTCACCAATCACTTGGATACACCTTAGAGATGGCAACCTGTGGTCTGTCGATGATGCCTATGCGCCCTGCCCCATACTGGAAATGAATCACGAACTGACAGCCTCTTCGGTCCAGCCCCCACGCATACCATTGTTCGTATATGTTCGTGAGTACCCAGAATCTGCATTTTTGTCCTTTCTTTTTTGATTATACTTAGTCAATTATTTGACTGTATACTATTCTGCTATTACAGATACCCTATGGTATCCGCCCCTGAGGAGTGTTTTTTACACAAAACGCGTCTGGCATCAAGGATGTAGCTTTATGCTAAATAGGATTCTATTCAGATATATTTAATCATTTTTTTACCTATATAACTTTACATCTATAGCAGTCTGCAATGCAGAACATGGCTCATATTCAGGGGCATTGCTAGGTGGCAAAAAGACCAAGAGCTTCAGCCTAAAGTCCGAGGCTGGCACCGGGGGGGTTCAGGGTGGTCGTGGCATGTTTTTTTTGGCTGGGCAGTGGGGTTATATGGCGGGGGTAGGCTCACTTGCCACCTGGCTTACCAGTGCCCATCAATGAAAACCACTAAACTCACCTACCTGACACACTGACCTACCTGACCTCACCTACCTGACATACATACACTCACCTTACCTACCTGACATACATACACTCACCTCACCTTCTTGACATACATACACTTTTCTCACCTACCAGACATACATATACTCACCTACCTGACATACATAGACCTACCGGACATACATAGACCTACCTGACATACACTGACTTCACCTACCTGACATACATACACTCAACTACCAGACATACATATACTCACATACCTGACATACATAGACCTACCGGACATACATAGACCTACCTGACATACACTGACCTCACCTTCCTGACATACATACACTCATCTATGTATTGGACTCTGTCTCTCATTTGCTGTATATTAGCAGACAATTTGTGGATGAGGGAGGAGAGGTTGGACATGAGGGATGATCGGAGAGATAGGAGCATGTCTTTCATAGTTGAATCCAGAACAGGTTAACCTGTAGTAGGAAATGAGGCAATGGGGGATTTTAAGGAGGCATCTGCATATATTGGGGGAATGTCTGTACTCGCCCCTGTGTCTGGGTAATGAGGAGAATTCTTTCTTATTCTGGCTTTTGCTGGGCTTCTCATTGTGGGGCTATTAGGAGTGGAATTACCTGAGTATGTAGTTGTTTGTCCCTCTTCTTTGTCACAGTGATCAACATCTGGCAGATCAGTGTAGGATGCTGGGGGTGTGCAAGTGTACTGCTCGCCGGCACCATCTTGTGCCTTTCCTCCCAGCGGCGCGCCCATAGTGTGTCATGGCAGGCAGACAGGCAGCCAGAGGAGGAGAGAAGAGCCGCCCACCTGAGCGGGGATCTCACAGTGATGTGTCGCGGCGCAGCGGCGGCATTGTAATTCCCGCCTTCTGGAGCCTGCAGCGCCTATGATGGACTTCACACATCCCGCGGTCCCGGAATTGGACCTGTGGGACGTCCATCATAGGCGCTGCAGGCTCCAGAAGGCTGGACCTGCTATGTCATTTGGCCACATTCGGCGGCGCTCGGGATCATATCGGTCCCCGCTCTACGGCAGCCGGCGGTGCTCGGGGCTGACAATTGGATGCTGCATTCCTCACACCCGGGGCTCCAGCCCCCCTCCCGATGCCCCTGCTCATATTGCTGGCCCTCCCTCCATCTGTCTAAGTTCAACTTTACACTGAGGCCTCGTACACATGACCGAACATGTCTGCTGAAACTGGTCCCCGGACCAGTTTCCGCGGACATGTCCGACCGTGTGTAGGGCCTAGCGGACCGGATTCCTGGCCAAGCGGACAGGTTTCCAGCGGACAAAAGTTTCTTAGCATGCTAAGAAACTTGTCCGCTGGAACCATGTCCGTCGGACATGTCCGATGGTCAGTATGACTCATCGGACATGTCCGCTGGTTATGACGTATAACCAGCGGCCCAAAATCCTGCGCATGCGTCGAATTGATTCGACACATGTGTGAAAGCATTGAACTTCTGCATCAGAGAACGTTGGTGTGTACACACATCAGACCAAAACATCCCAGCAGACATGTCCGATGAAAACGGTCCGCGGACCGTTTTCATCGGACATGTCTGGCCGTGTGTACAAGGCCTGACAATCTGTCTGCTACTGAGAGATTCTTGTAATGATGCTGAGAGATGGTTATCAGCATCACAATGATTTTAAGGTGCAGCAAGTGAGGTTACTGACAATAAGCAGATACATTTCTTTCACTTTACAGTTTGTGGCAATGCACATTACATAGGTATAGGACCTCAAGATATTGACATGGGTGTCAAAAAGACGTGTGCAAAATACACATTAGGAGGAGCTCCCCTGGGGGTGTTAGTAGATCACAGACTTAGTAATATCATGCAATGACGAGCCACAGCTAACAAAGCAAGCAAATATTGTCATGCATTTAAAGGGGGAATGCATTAAATGGATAAATCAATAGTTCTCCCCCTTTACGAAACACTGGTTCCACCTCATTTTGAAGACGCAGTACAGGAAATTGTTGAATTAGAAAGAGTGCAGCAAAGGGCAACAAATTGATAAGGAGCATAGAGGACCCAGCTATGAGGATTGATTACATAGATTAGTCTAAGGTCCCTGAAGAGTACACACAATGCATACAATAAAGGAATGTAAGTGGAGTGTTGAAAATGATCATCTACTATCATTACTGTAAAATGCAGGTGGGCTCAGCTGTACCTTAAGAAATCAGGCTGAATGAGGTTAAATGAAGTTAACTTAAACAAATAATACACAATCAAGACCAACACTAGTGAACCATAAGCAACCTAAAATGACAACATAAATATAACAGTACAGAAACCCAAACAATAACCTAACTATGTACAAGTGTAGGGAGCACACATAAGCAGGGTAAGGTCAGGACTGAGACAGGAAACAAGACAGAGCAGGGAACAAGGTGTTGGAAGAAGGGAGCAGGGTACAGAGAGCAGGTCATAGGAGCAGGTCTCAGGATCAGGTACAGGAACCAGGAACAAGGATCAGGATCAGGCAGGGACATGGCTAACAGGAAGAACACTGAAGCACCGAACCTCTGTTATGGGCAGGATTAAGTACCTCCCAGCAGCCCACGTCAGGTGCAGCCTAATTACTTGAATAGTCTGGTTGCTAGGAGAAACCCATTGGTGGCCACCAGAACGGCTCCTGTTAACTCCAAGAACAACAGTGTCACCAGCAGATATTGACACAACTATATTCACTGGAGGTTGATGGTTTATATTTACCTAAAAAATTAGAACATAGTAGCGCGCAAGTTTTCTCTTATAACATATTTGGCCAATTATGGTTCTCTTAGCAGAGTGTGCTGTGATTGGCCAAAGCATACAGGTCAGGTGTATGCTTTGGACAACATAAGAAGCCAATGCGCTGTGATCTCGCAATGCAATATAGGGAGTTCCATAATGCTAGGAGTCTGAGAATCCTCGTTAACCCTCAGCTGACAGACAAAGCTGAATGTCTTCCTAACAGAAACACATGTTTTATTGATTTCAATTAAAAAAGCATAGGTGTGAATCCTGCCTTAACCCTGTTGTTTCTATCAATTTATCTTTTGACCCTGGTGGTGAATAGATAATCAGTGCACTATTCCCCCTGTATCTTTGGCAAATGCTCTGCAAAGCAAATATCTACACAAAGAGCTATCTTTGAGAGCCTTTTCACTTCTGACACTTAAAACATTCTTTGTTGTTTTTCCCCTGCAACTTTTATGTTTTACAAGTGATAAAAAAAAGACAGGCAGTGATTGTTAAATGTGCTATAAATATAATGGAAGGTACAGGAGTATTCCTTCTATCCCTTTTTAGTATATATATATATATATATATATATATATATATATATATATTTATATATATATATATATATATATATATATATTATATATTTAAATATTGAAATCCTATCAAAACTTAAAAACCTTAAAGCGATGGTTCACCCTGCTAAACAACATTTCAGCATACAATTCGGCATCGTAGCGCGAGCTACAGTATGCCGGTCTTACATTTTTTATCCCCGTACTCACTGTTTAATCGTACCTAGACGATTCCGTCTGCCGCGGGGAATGGGCGTTCCTAGCAAGAGGGAGGGTGATTGACGGCCGACTCTGGCACGTCACGCTCCCCGAAGACAGCCGGAGTAGGTCTCGGCTCTTCACGGCGCCTGCGCACAGGCTATGCGCAGGCGCCGTGAAGAGCCAAGCCTATTTCGGCTATTTCCGGAGAAGCGTGGCGCGCCAGAGCCGGCCGTCAATCACTTTCCGTCTGGATTGGAACGCCCATTCCCCGTGGGCAGTCGGAATCGTCTAGGTAGGATTAAACAGTGAGTACGGGGATAAAAAATGTAAGACCGGCATACTGTAGCTCGCGCTACGATGCCGAATTGTATGCTAGAATAAAAAAATATATATATTTTTTTTTTTAATAGGGTGAACCCCCGCTTTAAGGCCCCTTTCACACTTTTGTGACCTGAAAGTCGCGCAATTTTGCCACAACTTTAATGAGGTACTTGAAGCAATGTCTGTATAATCTTGAGGTCTATGGAACACAAGTTGCATCAAAGACGGACCAAAGTAGTGCAGGGACTACTTTGAAGTCGCTGTGACTTGAAGTCACACAGACATGAATGGTACTCATTGGAAATCATGGGGTACCACTTGTCATGTGACTTTGCAGTCCCAAGCCACAGGACAAGTCGTACAAGTGTGAAAGGGGCATAACATTCATAGAGGGATCACAGCTTACCTGTATATCATTTTTTAAATATAGGCATTGCTGTAGTACACTGGTCCACTCAATCAGAGTCTGAGAACCCCTGCTTATGATAAACAGGAGCTATGTGCACTCCATCATTACAGACCTCATGCTGTCTTTCACATACAAAAAAGCCCAATGTGAAAAAAGTCAGTATTTATGTTTCTTATTACCAAAGTTGAGCACTGTCTGTTTTTTATATATATATATATATATATATATATATATATATATATATATATATATATATATTTGCTTTAACAGTTACATTTTCAGGACAAACAGTATAAAGGTTGAGGTGGAAAAAAGGCAAGAACAGACCAAGGTAATACAATTAAAGGGGTTGAAAAGGTTAATTTTTTATTTTCTAAATAGGTTCCTTTAAGCTAGTGCATTGTTGGTTCACTTACCTTTTCCTTCGATTTCCCTTGTAATTGTTTTTTTTCTTTGTTTTCTTTGTCTGAATTTCTCACTTCCTGTTCCTCCTCAGTAAGCTGTTCTGGCTGACTAACTTCCAGCCAGATGATGGTGGCAAGGTTACTGAGGAGAAACAGGAAGTGAGAAATTCAGACAAAGAGAAAAAACATTTAGAAGGGAAATTGAAGGAAAAGGTAAGTGAACCAACAATGCACTTAAAGGAACCTATTTAGAAAATAAAACATTAACCTTTACAGCCACTTTAAGAGAGTTGGGTAGCTAAGGAATAAAGAAGGTGGCTGTGCAATGAGAGGGAGGGGGAGGATAGAGGTCTTAGGATTGTTGGATGTTGATTTGGAAAACTGAAGTTCACATTCAGTCTATTTTGTGGAAAAAAATAGAAGAATAATTTCTAGTTCAAAAGTTTGCCTTCCTAAGTATTTTAAAAATTCTCTTAAAAAAAAATGAGGGCTTGTTTCATAAAGGAGGTACGTCGGCGTATCTCCAGATACGCCGTCGTAACTCCGAATGCGGGCCGTCGCATTTCGGCGCCTGATTCATAGAATCAGATACGCCTCAATGTTGCCTAGATGCGAGCGGCGTAAGTCTCCTACGCCGTGGTATCTTAGGGTGCATATTTACGCTGGCCGCTAGGTGGCGCTTCCATTGATTTCCTCATAGAATATGCAAATGAGCTAGATACGCCGATTCAGAAACGTATGTGCGCCCGGCGCATTGTTTTACGTCGTTTACGTAAGGCTTTTTCCAGCGTAAAGTTACCCCTGCTATATGAGGCGTAGCCAATGTTAAGTATAGACGTCGGGACAGCGTAGAATTTTGCGTCGTTTACGTTGTTTGCGTAAGTGGTACGCGATTAGGGCTGTGCGTAAGTTACGTTCACGTCGAAAGCATTGACTATTTGCAGGGTGATTTCATACATGCGCACTGGGATACTTTCACGGACGACGCATGTGCCGTTTGTTAAAAGCGTCAATTACGTGGGGTCATGATTAATTAGCATACAACACGCCCCCTGCCAGCCTATTTTAAATTAGGCGGGCTTATGCCAGCCCATATACGCTATGCCGTCGTAACTTCGGGCGCAAATTCTTTCAGAATACGGGACTCGCCTCTCAAAATTATGGCGGCGTAGCGTATATGAGATACGATACGCCCGCCCAAAGATAGGCGATTCTTACTGAATCTAGCCCTATATATTTAGGGCTAGATTCAGTAAGAATCGCCTATCTTTAGGCGGGTGTAGAATATCTCATATACGCTACGCCGCCGTAACTTTGAGAGGTGAGTCCCGCATTCAGAAAGAATTTTCCTGCCCGAAGTTACGGCGGCGTAGCGTATATGGGCCGCCGTAAGCCCGCCTAATTCAAAATAGGCTGGTAGGGGGCGTGTTGTATGCTGATTAATCGTGACCCCACGTAATTGACGCTTTTAACGAATGGCGCATGCGCCGTCCGTGAAAGTATCCCAGTGCGCATGCTCGAAATCACGCCGCAAATAGTCAATGCTTTCGTCGTGAATGTAACTTACGCACAGCCCTATTCGCGTACGACTTACGCAAACAACGTAAATGACGCAAAATTCGACACTGTCCCGACGTCCATACTTAACATTGGCTACGCCTCATATAGCAGGGGTAACTTTACGCGGGAAAAAGCCTTACGTAAACGACATAAAACAATGCGCCGGGCGCACGTACGATTCTGAATCGGCGTATCTAGCTCATTTGCATATTCTACGCGGAAATCAATGGAAGCGCCACTTAGCGGCCAGTGTAAATATGCACCCTAAGATACGACGGCGTAGGAGACTCACGCCGCTCGTATCTAGGCAACATTAAGGCGTATCTGATTCTATGAATCAGGCGCCGAGATGCGACGGCCCGCATTCGGAGTTACGACGGTGTATCTGGAGATACGCCGACGTAACTCCTTTATGAATCTAGCCCATACTGTATATATGCAAAAGTGAAAAAAGGTGCGCTTATCTATGGCAATAAAAAACAGCTGCAAACTCAAAATGTTTATACAAACAAAAAATACTATGAAAAGAAGGAGTGGAGTTGCGCTAAAAAAACGTGACTTATCAAAAAATAGTGAGCACTATAAAGTCCCAAGGAGAAAAGAAGAATCTTCTTTAATCAAATATAAACTCTGTGAAAGTTCTGTGCATAATCAAATTTCATATTGAATCACAACGTGTGGAAATATCTGGGTCACTGTTCCCTGAAAATGCTGACCCTTACCAGATTTTCAGATCCAAAGGATCAAGCCAAGCAGATTAGCCAAACAACTGGGCTGCACAGGAGATCAGGATCTTGATAAAGTCTTCCCAGCAGTTGATCAGTGGAACATCCAGAGAGCAAACAAAGAAAATAAAACTAGATAGTGTGATATTGTCAGGTAATCACACACAAATACTCCCCTTGTGACTGGCAGACGGACAGTGTGACATGCAAACCACCACCAATATACACACTGACACTTACAAGAGCGCTAGGTATTAATAGATCGAAAGCACAAGGGGGATATGGCCAGCCACTGGAAAGAACTTCTCCCAAAACAGTCCTCGGATTCACCAAGATACACCAGGCAATCTGGCACAGACCTCACACCCGGTGGGCACCTTGCTGTGGATGGAGAGGTGTGTTGGGTGAAGATTTCTCCTCTCTGGGTGTACAGGAAACTCACACAATGAGACTGGCCCGGACTGTTATTGTGAGATATTATATCCCACAGGCGTACAATGATTCTCTTCCTTATATTCTTTTATTTTGTGACTATGAAGATATATTCCTGTAGGCCTGTAATTCTTAGGAATAACTCATTTAAATCTGACCAAACAAGAGTCTAATAGGCATCCCGGGTATGAATTTTTAAAAAAAACAAAATTATAAATTATAATATAATAAATAATTATAAATAATTATAACAAATAATAATATAATTATAATAAAAATTATTCAATAATGTAATCAACTCAAAATCACTGAAATTTGCTCAGTTGCAGAATTGTCGCTGTCATTACTTTTATTTTTTTATGACGAATTTCCCCACAAATCGCTATCGCTCAATTCTGCAAGTGATTATAATTTATTATCGCTGTTTTCTAGCTGCTCTAAAACCATTTTTGACATAAAGGGACACTTTTGGTTGCTATGGACAATCTCCAGTTTGCAGTCAGAAAGAACAGTTTTTATTATATAAAAGAACATGTAGGGCACTGGGCAGACCACTAGCGACAAGGGGTGTGTGTATTTTTTACATACAGTACTGTAATCTATAAGATTACAGTATACTGTATGTAATGTGTTTGTTTACTTTTTAGAATTTGGCGCCGTTCTCCGCCCCGTGCGTCGTAACGTCGCAGGGAACGGAGATCGGCGGCACACAGGGACACTGTGAATCGAGCGAGGACCCGCTCGCTCACACAGCGGGGATGCATCGCTGGATCCAGGGACAAGGTAAGTAACTTTGTCTGTGGATGCTGCGAAAGGTAAGCCGCGCCGCTGCACGCTCTGCACATCTACCCCGAGCGTGACTGGGGGATACCGATATTAGCATGAAAAAAACACCCCGAGTCACGCTCGGGGATACTGCTAAGCAGGTTAAAGTGACACTTTTTAACCACTTCAAGCCCAGACCAATTCTGACACTTCACTCCTACATGTAAAAATCATAATTTTTTTGCTCGAAAATTACATAGAACCCCCAAACACTATATATGTTTTTATTTAGCAGAGACCCTAGAGAATACAATGGTGGTCATTGCAAATTTTTATCTCGCATGGTATTTGCGCAGCAATTTTTCAAACGCGTGTGTGGTTTGAACACCGTTTTTATATGTGGGTGGGACTTACGTATGCGTTCACTTCTGCGTGCGAGTACATGGGATTACAAGGAATGTAAACATCCCTTGTATTAGGAATATGACATGACAGGACTTATTAACAGTGAGATATGGGTCAATAAGACCCTACATCTCACCACTAGGCTGGGAAGCCTAACAAAAAAAAAAAAAAAAAAAAAGATCACTGCTTCACAGCCGAGGCGGCACCATTTTTTTTTAAATGCAGAGGCTGAGTGTGACATCATAACATTGCGCCCAGCCTCCGACGATCATAGAGACTCCGGCAACCATCTAGTCCGCCAGAAATCTCTATGATCAGCATCCGGGGCCGGTGGATCCGTTCTCCGACTCATCGATCGCAGCGGTGAGTCGGGAGAAGCACTGGAGAGCGGCGGGAGGGGGGGGGGACATCCGCTTTTGCCACCCGTAAGAAGATCAAGTGGCGGAACAGCCGCTATGATCATTTTCATGGTATAGGGAATCGGTGGATGAAAACGGCAATATCTGAATGATGCCTGTAGCTGCAGGCATCATTCAGAAATACCACCACAAATCCCAGGACGTCATATGAAGTGGTTAATAGGTTGACATAATTAACTTATATCCTTTGAATCTTGGGGGGGCCCCCGTTGCAATGGTAGATTCTTTTAAATTTCCAGAGCTGGGCTTTAACAAACACATGTACTGTATATTTTACATAATTTACTAAAATTACAATTGTTTATTTTCTAGTAAAGTGCCAGTAGAGTACATTGAAATATAATGTCAGCAGTTAAATGTGAACTCCATATGTCCATGATATTTTTACCAGTTAATTTGGCTTTTTTCTTTCTATTTAAGCTTCTACCCGTGATCATTTTCACTTTGCCTTCTAGTAAAATGCTCCTGCTATGAAATGATTAAGCAATTTCCTGAAATACTTACAGATGCTCCACAGGCAGGAAAGTGATGAAGTTAGCACTAGTCTAGTCATGCCAAAACCACTGCAACATGAAAATGAGAGCATATAGATGACAAGAACTGGGTGATCAGTCAAGAGAAACAGATTTAGTGAGGTCTAAATGCGGATTATTCCTAAAGTTCTCTGTTCTGCATTGCAGTGCTGCTTTGGCTAACGCACAGTTTATAAGCAGATTTCGTAGTACTGTGTTCTAAAGACTGCTAGAAAATCTGACAAGATCCATGGAAAGATGCATATGTTACTTGCGAGCATCTGGTGGAAATGAGCTGTTATTAATTTTATTTCAAGTAATCATCCAGAAACATTTGGGTAATAATCTGAAAATAATAGGAAAGCTTCTCTCTGTTTAGATAACAATGAAAGTTTTTTTTCTCTTGCCTTCTGGATAAATCGACAAAAGAAATTACTTTTATAAGATCATGCTTAGGGAAATGACCATGTGCAAGCTGCAAAAAACAATAGTAACAACCCAAATGCCAGGATACATTTTGGGCCAGATTCACAGAAGAGATACGACGGCGTATCTCTGATACGCCGTCGTATCTCTCAGAGTATCTATGCGACTGATTCATAGAATCAGTTCCGCATAGACAGCACTAAGATCCGACAGGTGTAATAGACTTACACCGTCGGATCTTAGGATGCAGTACCTCGGCCGCCGCTGGGTGGAGTTTGCGTCGTTTTCCTGCGTCGGGTATGCTAATGAGCATTTACGGCGATCCACGACGGTTTTCGCATTCGTTACGTCGTCGCTAGAAATTTTTACCCGTCGCAAATTTACACCTGCTTTAACATGGCTTAACTTTAGTATATATACTGTCCATTAAAGAATGAGTGATTCGGTTTGTTGTGTACATTTACCTTGAGCTATTAATATCTGTGAACAGCTGACTTATTTAGCTAGCGAGCCTAAAGCTCCTCCTGTTGTCTCAAAAGGAGAAATCAACCGAAACAAGCTGGCCAGTCTGTTGTCCATCTACCTTAGACCCAAAGATTCTCTATCTGGACGTCTGGAGACATATGCAACTCTCACATTTCTTAGGCTCTCTCCGCAGTCTTAGGGCCTTTGGCAGACATTTCCCTGTGATATTTGGCTTTTCCCTGTGATATGCCCTTCTGTCTTACCCGTGCACCCAACTTCCATTGGTATCTGTCTACCAACTCAATCCCCTTGTGTTCCCTATCCTTTTCTTTCTCTTAAATCTAAACACTACTTCCACACCAGATTGAAAAGGGAATTAACGTGTAGCTACAGTACATTGTAGTACCACAGAACAAACCAGTCCTGGCTGAGCACACCTCAACAATATCTGATAAATGCACTGCAGACCTACAGTATGTACACTGTTAGTTGTTATATGTCCCTTATAATCAGAGCTTTTTTTCTCAGAAAATAGGTGCAGGAACTCAACCACGATCCTGTTCAGATTTCAAAAACAGTAGAAGGGTCTTAAAGGGGCATTAAATACCAGGATTGCATTACATACAGAGTGCAGAGTTCAGGGGGTTACACACAGAGTGCAGAGCTGTCACTTGTAAACACAGAAACCACACTTCTGTGTTTACAAGTGATTGTAATGAGCAGGCACCAAAGGGTCTGAGCCAAAGGTGGTGGAACTGAGTTCCCCCAAGTTCCCCCTGAAAATAAGCCCTGCTTATAATATACTAACCCTGTTCATACATCTTTGTTGCATGGTAGTGGTAGGCAAATCCCATCATGCCTCTGCCTCTAGTAGTAATGCCTGTGATTGTTAGGGTCTTGCAATGTCTCATGAGACTTGTAGTTTCACCACAGCAATTTTTTTTCCTATAGTTCTAATAAAAAAAAAAAAGAGAAAATGTAAAAACAATTTCTTTGTGCTTACTAAAAATACAAATGCGTACTAAATCACTGCACATTTACTTAAAGCCTGTCAACAGGTTGCTTAAAATGACAGCATACCCATTAAAGAATATGCACATGGGCGTCCGCTCCATAGGGCAACGGGGGGTCCCCCCTGGAATCGTAAGAGTGTGAAGTGTGAAGACACACCATTCAGCCGCGGACGCCTCCCGCACATCGGTGGGCCAGGGCCGCCGCCGATTGCCACTGTCTGTCAGTCTCACACGTCTCTCTGTCAGTGTGTTGCATTTAAGATCAGATCATGGCACTCTCTGCTCCCGCCTCCCGCCCCTGTTTGCCGGCGCCAATGATGATCGCTGTGCCAGCCTGCCACGTCTAAGTAAGTCCCCCTAGCCCCACCCGTCCTGTCGGCATGACGTCTCTCACGGCCGGAGGCGGGAGGGGAGCATGGGAGGCGCGTAAAGAACTGCCTGCTCCACTAAGAGGAGCCAGCGCTGCCTAGGAGAAACCAACATCTAGAATTTCAGACAGCACAGACACAGTATGCAGCACCAGTGCAGGACATTTACCCCCCTGCCCCCCACCGCCATGCTGCATATTAAAAAAATCACAGACAGTCAGTGGTCATAGTAGTATCGCATGTATTAATGTCCTGCACTGCTGCACTGGTCATAGTAACTCATCATACTCATGTATTAATGTCCTGCACTGGTCATAGTAGTAAGTCTCGGACCGAGCATGGATGACCTTGTATGATGCCCCCCCCCCTGGAAAAAGTTCAGCGGACGCCCATGTATATGCATAGTCATTTTTTAATGTTACTTAAAATAGGAAAGGTTTTTTTCAGTCTGTGTCCTATCAGGTAGATTTGTTTTTACTTCCTGCCCAGGAAATGCACCAGCGAGTGAGATATCTCTACAAATTAGGGGATCTCTTCTCTTAAACAGTTGTCACCTGAACAGGTCTCCCCATTGAAAGATTTACCTCAGATCTTGCTCTATTGACAACTGAAGAGTATTGTATTTTCCATCACTTTATGTTTTGATGACAATGGTCTCCAGGATAAATCGGAAGAGTGAATTTACCTAGTGGGGGCACAGACAGCAATAACAACTTGAGGAGTTCTGTTCAATACTGTGATAAAACGAGAATAAAGAACTATTGAAACTAAAAACTTTAATACCGCGTACACACAATCGGTTTGTCTGATGAAAACGGTCTGATGGACCGTTTTCATCAGACTAACCGATCGTGTGTGGACCCCATCGGTTTTTTATCCATCGGTTAAAAAACTTGGAACTTGTTTTAAAATTATCTGATGGTTAAAAAACCGATAGAAAAAAACGATCGTCTGTGGGCACGTCCATCGGTTAAAAATTCACACATGCTCAGAATCAAGTCGACGCATGCTTGGAAGCATTAAACTTAATTTTTCTCAGCATGTCTTGTGTTTTATGTCACCGCGTTCTGACACGATCGTTTTTTTAACTAATGGTGTGTAGGCAAGACTGATGAAAGTCAGCTTCATCGGATATCAGACCGTTTTCATCGGATGAACCGATCGCGTGTACAAGGCATAAGAGTTCTAATCTTTCCCTGACAAAAAAAAAAGTCTTGCTTACATATACCTGGACTGGTTAATGGCTTCAGGAAAGTTGTAAGAAGCTTGTGGAAAGCTTTGCAAATATTATATCCATGCATTGTTTTTCAGTCCACTCTTCATACAGAGTTTACAGGCGAATACACATCCAAAATCCAAAATCACATCTAATGCACATAACCTGACTTTCTATAAATTGTATTATGATTCACACAAGTGGCTCTAGGGCATTTGTTGGTGACACACAGTGACGGAAAACGATGGATCTATATATGTATATGTATATAAAAAAAATCATTTTTTAAACACTCTTTTTTTTCTGAATATCATATTCGCTTATGTTTATTTTAGCATATGTATGGTGTATTAACATCTCTAACATTTTTTGGTATAGCATACACCTTTTTCCAGCAGGGGGAGTAAAGCTCCAAGTTAACATGATGCCAAGAAATCATTATAAACAGAGAGAGAATGGTATTCATTATGTAAATGTAAAGGATGTTTTATATATACAAGATCATTTCTCTACAAGTAAACATGAACATGAAGAACTTTAAAGTACTTTTGCTGAGCAAATTTATCCTTTTTTCCAACTGATTTTCACACAAATGTTTTCCTGGTTTTCCTGATCATGGGCTTTATTTAATAAATAAAGGACAGTTATGTTCAGTAGAACAGAATCATTAATCATAAATCAATGTGAAGCAGTAGGCTTTTAGTACATGGATTTCCAAATTAAATTGTTCTTAACAGAGACATAGGTTACTGCGTAGTATTGCCCTTTACACTATGATATTAAAAAAAAGAGAATATTTTTGAGGTTGTTTGTCTTCATCAGTTTAGATCCACTCTAACAAATATAGAAATCCAGATTCATGTAAAAAAAAAGAAAAAACAATACATATACATGTGTATATGTGTATATACATTATATATATATATATATATATATATATATATATATATATATATATATATATATATATATATATATATATATATATATATATAGGGCTTTTTTTCAGGGGGAACTTGGTGGAACTCAGTTCCACCACCTTTGGTTCAGACCCTTTGGTGCCTGATCACCACAATCACTTGTAAACACAGAAGTCTGTTTTTTGTGTTTACAAGTGGCAGCTCTGCACTCTGTGTGTAACCCCCCTGAACTCTGTATGTAATGAAATCCTGGTATTTAATGCCCCTTAAAGACCCTTTTACTGTTTGTGAAATCTGAATGGGTCATGGTTGAGTTCCTGCACCTATTTTCTGAGAAAAAAAGCTCTGTATATATATATATATATATACAGTACAGACCAAAAGTTTGGACACACCTTCTCATTCAAAGAGTTTTCTTTATTTTCATGACTATGAAAATTGTAGATTCACACTGAAGGCATCAAAACTATAAATTAACACATGTGGAATTATACATAACAAAAAAGTGTGAAACAACTGAAAATATATTTCATATTCTAGGTTCTTCAAAGTAGCCACCTTTTGCAGCAGACACATCTCTAGAACTGTTAGGAGGAGACTGTGTGAATCAGGCCTTCATGGTAGAATATCTGCTAGGAAACCACTGCTAAAGAAAGGCAACAAGCAGAAGAGACTTGTTTGGGCTAAAGAACACAAGGAATGGACATTAGACCAGTGGAAATCTGTGCTTTGGTCTGATGAGTCCAAACTTGAGATCTTTGGTTCCAACCCCCGTATCTTTGTGCGATGCAGAAAAGGTGAACGGATGGACTCTACATGCCTGGTTCCCACCGTGAAGCATGGAGGAGGAGGTGTGATGCTGTGGGGGTGCTTTGTTGGTGACACTGAAGGCATACTGAACCAGCATGGCTACCACAGCATCTTGCAGCGGCATGCTATTCCATCCGGTTTGCGTTTAGTTGGACCATCATTTATTTTTCAACAGGACAATGACCCCAAACACCAGGCTGTTTAAGGGCTATTTGACCAAGAAGGAGAGTGATGGGGTGCTGCGCCAGGTGACTACCTCTTGAAGCTCATCAAGAGAATGCCAAGAGTGTGCCAAGCAGTAATCAAAGCAAAAGGTGGCTACTTTGAAGAAGCTAGAATATGAAATATATTTTCAGTTGTTTCACACTTTTTTGTTATGTATAATTTCACATGTGTTAATTCATAGTTTCGAAGCCTTCAGTGTGAATCTACAATTTTCATAGTAATGAAAATAAAGAAAACTCTTTGAATGAGAAGGTGTGTCCAAACTTTTGGTCTGTACTGACATACATATATATTTATTTATACTCTACATTGTAATGTACCATGTACATTTAAAACAAACTCTAGGAAATCATTTTTTTTACACTTGCCATGTAAACATATAATGTAAAAATATAAAAACACATTAACTACTAACTAACTAATGATTTGTGTCCCATGTATGGATGCTGCTGCATTAGGTAAAATTATTTATTTCATTAATCTCAGCCACTGCTGTAAGCAGGGCCAACACTAATGGGGGGGAGAGGGGAGCCACCATCCCCATGCTCCAAGAGACCTGGGTGGCTGCCCTGTCAGACTTGGACAGGAATTGCGGGTGGAACGGCGTTATTTACTACAACCCATTGGCACTATTTTCCTCCTAAAGCAGTTGAAAGTCAGCTACTCCTCCTCTCCCTCCCGTCAGCATTCAGCTGTTGCAGGAGGAAAATACTGCTGATGGGTTCTAGTAAATAATGACCCTCCTGTCTATCGTGTTCCCCCTCTTTCTGCTGTCCATAAGTTCATTGACAGTTTGTACAAATCGGTACATTTTACAACTGTCCCTGACTATATGTCCATGCGAGAAGTAAACTGTCAGTAAATCACTCTGACAGTAGAAGTGACAGGAAGGAGAAACCGAGGAGTTAACTGCATAGTTACATAGGGCCAGATCCACGAAGAAGTTACGACGGCGTATCTATTGATACGCCACGTAACTTCTAGGTTGCTCCGGCGTATCTTTGTTTTGTATCCACAAAACAAGATACGCCTGAAGCTGGGCTAGATCCGACTGGCGTACGTCTTAGTACGCCGTCGGATCTAAGGTGCATATTTACGCTGGCCGCTAGGTGGCGCTTCCGTAGATTTTTGCGTTGAGTATGCAAATTAGCTAGATACGCCAATCCACAAACGTACGTCCGGCCGGCGCATTTTTTTTACGTCATTTCCGTAAGGCTTTTTCCAGCGTAAAGTTACCCCTGCTATATGAGGCGTACTCAATATTAAGTATGGACGTCGTTCCCACGTTGAATTTTGAAAATGTTATGTTGTTTGCGTAAGTCGTTCGTGAATAGGGCTTTGCGTAGAATTACGTTCACGTCGAAAGCATTGGCTTGTTGCGGGTTAATTTGGAGCATGCGCACTGGGATACCCCCACAGACAGGGCATGCGCCGTTAAAAAAAACATAATTTACGTCGGGGCAAGACGTATTAACATAAAACACGCCCCCATCTCATCCATTTGAATTGCGCGCCCTTACGCCAACACAGTTACACTACGCCGCCGTAACTTACGGCGCAAATTCTTTCAGGATACGGAAAATATGCTGAAAGTTACGGTGGCGTAGTGTATCTGAGATACGCTACGCCGGACGGAAAAATGCGCGGAGGTACGTGGATCTGGCCCATAGTTGGTAAGGTTAAAAAAGTCCATCAAGTCCAACCTATGTGTGCTTTTATGTCAATATTACATAGTATTTTCCTGTATGTTGTTGTGATTTAGGTGCCTATCTAATAGTTTTTTGAAATGATCTATGCTCCCTGCTGAAACCACTGCTTGTGGAAGAGAGTTTCACATCCTTACCACTCTTACAGTAGAGAATCCTCTATGTAGTTTAAGGTTAAACCAGTTTTCTTCTAATTTTAGTGAATGGCCACAGGTCTTTTTAAATTTCTTTCCACGGAAAAGTATTATCCTTATTGTGGGGTCACCAGTACAGTATTTGTACATTGAAATCATATCCCTTCTCAAGAGAGAATAAGTTCAGTGCTTGTAATCTTTCCTCATAACTAAGATCATCCAGTCCCTTTATTAGCTTTGTTGCCCTTCTCTGGACTCTCTTCAGTTCCAGCACATCCTTCCTGAGGACTGGAGCCCAGAACTGGACAGCATACTCCAGGTTTGGCTGGACCAGAGTCTTGTAGAGTGAGAGAATTATCGTTTCATTCAATGGAGTTTATTCCCTTTTTAATGCATGCCAGTTTTCTATTGGCTTTGCTTGCAGCAGCTTGGCATTGCATGACATTGCTGAGCCTGTCATCTACTAGGACCCTCAGGTCCTTTTCCATCCTAGATTCCCCCAGAGGGGGACAGACCTTAGTTTGTACAGTAAACGTTTATATGGAAAACGGTATCGAATGCCTTTGCAGAATCCAGATACACTACGTCTACGGGCCTTCCTTTATCTAGATGGCAGCTCACCTCCTCATAGAAGGTTAATAGATTGGTTTGGCTAGAACGTTTTTTTCATGAATCCATGCTGATTTCTGCTAATAATACCGTTTTCATTTCTAAGATCTTGTATATAGTCCCTTACCATCCCATCCAAGAGCTTGCATACTATTGATGTTAGACTAACTGGTCTGTAGTTCCCAGGGATATATTTTGATTTTGATCCTTGATTCTAAGCCCCTCTCTCTGCCTTTATCTACCTCTCTCTCTTTCTATGCCTCTCTCCCTGTCTCTTTCTCTGCCTCACTGTCACTTTCTCTTTCTCTGCCTATCTCTCTCTGCCTAATTCTCTCTTTCTCTGCCCCTCTCTCTCTCTTTCTCTGTCTATATCACTCTCTGCCTCTCTCTCAGTCTTTGTCTCTGCCCAAGTCTCTCTTTATCTGCCCCCTCTCTCTCTCTCTCTTTGTATGCCTCTCTTTCTTTCTCTGCCTCTCTCTCTGTATCTTTCTTTGCTGCTTCCTCTGTCTCTTTTGCTGCCTATCTCTCTCTCTCTCTTTCTCTGCCTTTCTTTTGCCCCATCTCATCTCTCTCTCTCACTTATCTCCTTTCCCCTCTCTTGCCTTAGTATCTCTTTGCTCCAAACTGTCTTTGCTTCTCTCTGTTTATCTCTTCTCTCTCTCCCCATCTCCTCTCTCCCTCCTATCTCATCTCCCCTCTCTATCACCCCTCTCTTTTTTCTCTCACCCCCCCCTCTTTCTCTATTTCCCCCAGTATCTCTCTCTACCCCCCATTATCTTTATTCCCCCCTCCCTCTTCTCTCACTTCCCTCCTCTTACACTTTCTATTTTTCCCCTCATGCCATTGATAACTGGTCTTGATGTTCCATTCCAGGGTGCCCCAAATCTTCATACTCATACTCCTAGTCATGCTCACATTCTTTACACTGTTTGACTTTTTAAATGTTAAGCTGGGCAGATAACTTGGTATTGGTAATATTTACATCATACTTATATTGTTTAAATATTTATTAGTTTAGTTTCTAATAGGAATTTCCATCATATTGTAGAACGTCAGTAAAAAATGCTCTGTGTTAGTATATTTTCCCTGTTTCAGTAAAGAAAAATCCATGGGGAGGGGGATTGACAACCCTGTTGGGCAGGGGGCTGGGGGTGTGTGGATGGAGAACTTCTCTCTCGGGTGGGGGGTCCAAAACTGAGTCTTTGCCCCAGGAAAGAATAGTTAGCCTTGCCACTGGCTGTAAGCAACGAAACTCTTAGTCCCAACTTTAGCACAGTGTTGATAGTGGATCACCTTTTTTTATCTTTTTTTTTATTTGCTATATCCCCAGAACAGATTCTATCCCCATGTCAGGAAAGGTTTCTTCCGCTGGTGACACTGCCTGATATTTGGCGTGCAGTACTGTTGTCCACCAGCAGGTGTCTCCTGGCAGTCTGGAACTGCCAGGGGAGCTCTCCCCTGGTGGTGTTATTATGTGATCTTTGGGCCACAGTATTGCCGTCCACCAGCGGGGGGTTCCTGGCAGTGTGGGGCCGACATCTCCTGCAATTAGGCGTCACCTGAGACTGAGATTGCAGGAGATGCGTACAAATACCCGGCAAATGCACTCACACACTGCCCTGGTATTGTCCTTGTGTCCTGATACCTGATAGAGATTGCTCGCCTTCCCTACTGTTAGTTCTGCTATTAGCACCCACTGGGACTGAAAGTGTTACTTCCCCTTTTTCTTCTATCCAGTCACGTGACCTCTTACATGACAGGATAAAGGAAGAAGAGACCCCAAAGACTGTCCATGCTTACTAGATGCCTGAAAATGCTTCCCATGTAGATGCCTTACCATGATGTCTGATGGAGCAGTGCCCAGTGTGGGAAGGCTCGGCATTCCAGCACCTGTTTCTACTCTGCAGAATGTTCTGGGCATTTGAGACTCACTGCCCAAATAAAGGGTGTTTTTTTTTAGCCACTGCTTCTCATTTCAGGGGCATGTTCGGGCCTCATAGCCACTGAATGAACTTCTATGGTGGTAGTTCCACCATAGAAGTTATTAGACTGTGCTCCCAAGTAGAATGAACACACTGGGGTGGATGTGCATCCATGTTTGGCATTTTCATTTTGGAATAAGAAAGCAAGGGGACTGGCAGAATCACCAAATATTTCACACAAAGAAAGCAAAGAAGTAATGCAACAGCAAAATTATACTTTTAAAATAAGTATATAGTGCAACAGACACATATCTGAAATATACAGTATGGGCTAGATTCAGCCAGCCCTGCGTAATATTGTGCGGGTGTAGCGTATGGTATTTACGCTACGCCGCCGCAATTTAGAGAGGCAAGTGCAGTATTCACAATGCACTTGCTCCGTAAGTTGCGGCGGCGTAGTGTAAATCTGCCGGCGTAAGCGTGACGAATTCAAATTCTGAAGAGGTGGGCGTGTTTTATGTAAAAAAACATGACCCCATGTATTTGAAGTTTTTTATGAACGGCGCATGCGCCATTCGTGAAAGAATCCTAGTGCGCATGCTCCAAATTTGGCCGCAAATCGTCAATGCTTTAGACGTGAACGTAACTTACGTACAGCCCTATTCGCGAACGACTTACGCAAACGACGTAAAAATTTCAAAATTCGATGCGGGAACGACGTCCATACTTAACATTGCGTAAGCCTCATATAGCAGGTGTAACCGTACGCCGGAAAAAGCCTAACGTAAACAACGTAAAAAAATGCGCCGGGCGTACGTACGTTTGTGAATCGGCGTATCTACCTAATTAGCATATTCCTTGCGTAAATCGACGGAAGCGCCACCTAGCGGCCAGCATAAAATTGCAACTAAGATACGACGACGTAAGAGACTTACGCCGGTCGGATCTTAGTCAAATCTATGCGTAACTGATTCTAAGAATCAGGCGCATAGATACGACGCCGCAACTCAGAGATACGACGGCTTATCTGGAGATACGCCGTCGTATCTCGTACCTGAATCTAACCCTATGTTTGTGTAACATACACTTTAAGTAAAGTCAAATTTTAAGTTTAATTGCAATAGGATATAAAAAAAGGATATACAAAAATAAATAATTAAAACTGGATTCAAGGTACATTGCTGTGCAGTGGTTGGAAAGTGGTTGAACAATCCAATAATTAAATGTGATCAAATTTGACTGGTAATCCATAAAATGTAAGGAATGGGAATAGAGCCTCAGCCCAAGGAAACTTAGAAAAGCATATAAAATTTATCATTGAGACATACTGTCACCAAAATGGCTTAATTAGTAATTGAATTTCACTTTTTTTCTATACCACAAGTCCCACAAGGATAAATTATAATTTCATAACACTATAGTACCTCAAGTTTTCACCTTGTCTTTTAACACTATAAATTTGTCTGTCTTTCTACACACATAATATTTTTAAGTATGAGTACAGAAAAATGCTGCATGCACAAAATCATAGAATTAATGAGAGATGATAATGCGTTTGCTAGCAAAAACAAATAAAAATCTATATTTTAAAATGTTTAACTAAAGCTCTAAAGTTCAGCTTTAAAAACATATATTACTAGGGAAAGTGTCTGCCCTACTAACACTCCAGCTATCTTTGGGTTAACTAACCAACCTTTCTTAGCATGGCAGAATCTCTGTACCCAGTCCCCAGTTCAACACCTATAAAATATATATGTTATATTATATATATTTTATATATGTCTGAAGTGAACTGTACATTGTGTGCTGTACAATGTACTGTACACTCACCAACGATGAGCTGTATGTATTGTAAATTGGATACTTTATATTGAGCCCAGGTCCGGCGCTACCACTAGGCGGACTAGGCAGCCGCCTAGAGTGCACTGCCGCCTAGAGCGCCCGGCCACTGTAGACAGAGCTTGCAGTTCCAATAATACTATGCACCAGGCAGCCGCTCTGACTCCTCTGAGCCTCTGGCATGTGTGAAGCAGGGCAGCGCCCCCACCCCCCACTCCCGATCTCCACTCTGACATCGTGTGTGTCCACTGTGCAGAACACCTCCCCTGCCGCTCGCCGCCTCCGCCTCTGACATTTTCGCAGTGGATTCACCCAGCCGGCTCTTCGCTCTGCACTCTGAGCCTCTGACTCGGAGAACGGAGATCATTCTGACAGTGTACTGTGTCCAGCACCCCACCCAGCCCCCCCTCCCCTCTCTGCTCTCTGCTCTTAACTCTGACATGTGTGTGTGTCCAGCGTCTACCCCCCTCTCCCCACAGGACGCTCTCCTGGACTGGCTGTGTCACACTGGAGTGGAGGAGAGTAAATCCTGGGACAATCTTGTAGCATGGCGTCTGGCAGTGGCTCTCCAGGCTTGGGGCCTGCTGGAGCCTAGAAGAGGCACGGACAGAGGCAGGTACAGGCATATACAGCAGAATTTAGGATTGGTGTGAGCAAGGAACAGGCAGACAGCAAGCACTCACGTGGGATACAAGTTTTCTGAGAGCAAGACCATCACCTGATGTGTATTCAGTAAAAACTGTTGCCTTTCTTAGATAATCACAAGATTGTGTATATATTGTTATTGGAATGCAATTGGCAAATCTCTTGTGTGTATTATATGTATTTATATTCACTGATGACTGATCTGCCAAAGTGCCAAGTATGTACCAATGCCCCCCCCCCCCGTGAGGCTGCATTGATTGGCAGTATTGAAGCGGCATTGATGGGCACAGCTGAGACTGTATTTGATGGGCACAGGTGAAACTATTTGATGGGCACAGGTGAAGCGGCATTAATGGGCACAGGTGAGACTGCATTTGGACACAGGTGAAGCAGCATTAATGGGCACAGGTGAGACTGCGTTTGGGCACAGGTAAGACTGCGTTTGGGCACAGGTGAAGCGGCATTAATGGGCACAGGTGAGACTGCGTTTGGGCACAGGTGAAGCGGCATTAATGGGCACAGGTGAGGCTGTATTTGATGGGCACAGGTGAGGCTGTATTTGATGGGCACAGGTGAGACTGTATTTGATGGGCACAGGTGAGACTGTATTTGATGGGCACAGGTCAGACTAGTTGATGGGCACAGGTCAGACTAGTTGATGGGCACAGGTCAGACTATTTGATTGGCACAGGTGAGACTTTCCACAATTAGCTAGTCTACCAAAGTGTTGCATGCGAAATAGTAGCAGTCATTAACCACTTCCTTACTGGGCACTTAAACCCCCTTCCTGCCCAGAGGACTTTTTGCGATTCGGCACTGCGTCGCTTTAACTGACAATTGCGCGGTCGTGCAATGTGGCTCCCAAACAAAATTGACGGCCTTTTTCCCCCACAAATTAGAGCTTTCTTTTGGTGGTATTTGATCACCTCTGCGGTTTTTATTTTTTGCGCTATAAACAAAAATAGAGCGACAATTTTGAAAAAAAAAAAATTGTTACTTGTTGCTATAATAAATAGCTCAATTTTTTTTTCAATTTTTTTTTATCCTCAGTCTAGGCCGATACGTATTCTACATATTTTTAGTAAAAAAAAAATTAGTGAGGCAGGTTCTGTATTCAGAAAGAACCTGCGCCCTAAATTAAGGCGGCGTAGCATATGTGGTCCGGTGTAAGCCCGCGGAATTCAAATTATCCATGTAGTGGGCGTGTTGTATGGTAATGAAGGCTGACCCCACGTAATTTACATTTTTGACTAACGGCGCATGCGCCGTCCGTGAACATAACCCAGTGCGCATGCTCCAAATTAACCTGCAAAAAGCCAATGCTTTCGACGTGAACGTAAATTACGCACAGCCCTATTCGCGAACGACTTACGCAAACAACGTAATCGACGGAAAATTCGACGCTGGCCCGACGTCCATACTTAACATAGGATACGCCTCATATAGCAGGGGTAACTTTACGCCGGAAAAAGCCTAACGTAAACAACGTAAAAAAATGCCCCCGGGCGGACGTACGTTTCTGAATTGGCGTATCTGCCTAATTTTCATATTCCTCGCGTAAATCGACGGAAGCGCCACCTAGCGGCCAGCATAAATATGCAACTAAGATACGACGGCGTAAGAGACTTACGCCAGTCGGATCTTAGCAAAATTCCGGCGTATCTTGTTTTCTAAATACAGAAAAAAGATACGCCGGAGCAGGGGCGTGGTCTGGAGCTGCATGGAGTAGGACGTGCTGGGTGAGAGCTCCGCTTGTGACCGATCCTATCTATATCCATCCTGGGGGAAATATCCCTTAAATCGGCATCTGGCTTACCCTCCTATGCCTCTGCTATTCGACTGCAACATGTCACCCCCCAAGAAGTCCGGTGCCCTCGCTAAACTGGACAAGAGCCGCCATGGAGACCGAGACCAGGGGGAGGAAGATGGCGCCGCCATACCTGTGGAAAGTGAGGCCCGTCCTTCTGGCGATACCGCCCGGGTTCTCGAGGCCATCGCAGCCTGCCAAACGTCCCTCACGACCAGGATTGAGGAGATCAAGGTAGACATATCCCATATCCGTCACGATATGCACAAATTGCGGGACCGCGTGTCGGAGACGGAGCGCAGGCTTGACCACGTGGAAGATGGCCTGCACCCGCTCCAGGTTACAGTGGAAGGCCTGCAACATCAGCTCCAAGCGGTGCTCTCCAAGCAGGATGATATGGAGAACCGCCTTCGCAGGTGTAATCTACGCTTCGTGGGGCTTCCAGAACGCTCTGAGGGAACGGACCCCCCCACTTACCTGGAGAATCTACTTGTCCAAACATTCGGTAGGGAGGCCTTCTCCTCCACATTCGTCGTAGAGCGCGCTCACCGGCTAGCTGCAAAACCTCCCCCTGAGGGAGCACCCCCGAGGACCTTCATAGCGAAACTTCTTAACTACCGCGACCGCGATGCCGTCCTCCGCCTTACCCGGGAGAAAGGGAACATCCCTCTAGGCAACGTAACGGTTGCTGTGTACCCAGATTTCTCATCGGAGGTCCAGAAAAGGAGGGCGCGCTTTACAGAGGCAAAACGACAGCTCCGGATACATCACCTACCATATGCGATGCTCTTCCCTGCACGACTCCGTGTTGTGTGTGATGGCAAGGCTCAGTTTTTTGAGGATCCTCGAGCTGTCCTGTCCTGGCTGGAGCGCCGTGAGAGAGCTGGTTCGCCCCGCAATTGACCCATCATTTACTTGCGCTTTTCCACCGATTACACTTCTCCGCCAAATGCTACCTGGACGCCACATGCTGCCTGGACACTCCTGAATGCCGCCGCCACTACAACTTTAACCTACTGATCGTGAGTTGGCCATGCTGCCCTCGGGCTCCCCATTCCCTCTTCACCCTTGGTTATCCTGTCCATCGCCCTCTCTCCTTCCTCCCCGCTCCCCCCTATCATCCCCACTTCTGACATGAGTCACAAGCGGCTCACCCATGCTGGTATCTCACCTGAACTGATACCTCCCTCTTACACCTGTGCAAGCTCTTCAGTTTGGTCGCCCCCCGACCCTGCTGGCTGCCCTGAACTTGGGGTACCTCCAACACCCCTGGCATCCATTGCTAAGCTACAGTTTCCCTGGCCGGCCCCTGCCCTCAGACATTTGGTGGGTGGTGGGGTGTTATGCCTGCTATGTCGGTCCAGTGCCATCGCAGGCTATGTTTTAAGCGCTTATCGCAGTACTGTTATTTCTGTTTATTGGTTCTTTTCTTTTGTTTCTTTCCTCGTTATGGTAATGTCGGAGTGTTATGCAAACTGTAATGTACAAATTGCTGTGTTCTTAATGGGAATCTATGGGCTCTCATGTGCTGGGCGGGCCCCGCTCCTCCTCTTTCCGGGTCCCCTTTGGTTCCCGGGGGGGGGAGCGGATCCCGCCTGCTGCTTCCTGGTCATCTCGTGCGGTCCTCGGGGCTGCCCGGGGTGTCCTGCACTGGTTACCGCCCCTTTGCTATTGGGGGGGCGGATTCGCCCCTTACACCCTTACTCTTGCCCATGGCGCTCCTAAAGATAGTGACTTGGAACGTCCGGGGTCTGGGAGACCGGGCTAAACGTTCGGCGGTCCTGTCCCATCTGAAATCCCAACATGCTGACGTTTCCGTGCTAGTAGAGACACATCTTGCAGGTCAAAAACAACTGAGCCTTAAAAAGGCCTGGGTTGGGTGGGTTTACCAGGCCCCCCACACCTCTAACTCCCGTGGAGTGGCGGTGCTTGTGGCGAGATCACAGCAGTTCCAACTACACACGCTACAATCTGATCCGCAGGGTCGATATTTATTTCTACACGCCACCATTGGAGGCCTCGAGATGTTGCTCCTTGCTTTTTATGTCCCTCCCCCTTTCCAATTCGAGGTCCTTCAACGGGGGATTGCCTTTATGACCTCCTATCCGTCAGTGCCGGCCATATGGGCAGGCGACTTTAATATGGTTATCTCCCCGTCCCTAGACAGGCTGGGCCAGAATGCCCTTGCGGGCCCCGTACCTGAGACTACCAGGTTTGGCAAGTTCCTTGCTGAGTTCGCCCTAGTCGATACCTGGCGACATAAGCACCCTACACAGTTGGGATTCTCCTGCTTTACCCCTGCCCGCGCGGTAATGTCACGTATAGACCTTATCCTACTGACCCCCCCCCTCCTCCCCCATCTGATTGAGGTAGGATTTGACACTAGGACGCTTTCGGACCACTCCCCATACTGGATCAAGCTGAGGCTTCCGTCACCCCCTACATCCCAGACGTGGCGCCTCAACCCATTTTGGTTGAGTGTTCTACCGGACCTGGCGTCCATAAGATCTGAATGGGACCGTTTCTTTAATACGAACGACGGCTCTGCCTCGGCGGGTCCTGTGTGGGAAGCCTTTAAGCTTCACGTCCGCATGTTTCTCTCCTGTCGTATCAACAGGCATAAGGCCTCTTCCAGACTGTTGGTCCAGCAAGCCGAGACACAGCTTAGGGCCCTTGAACGAGCCTTTCGGGCTGACCCGTCGGACACTACAGCCTCCCAGCTGCGCCTACAGTCCAGGCTGACGGATCAGCTACACCTTGAAAGGGCTCGTCGGGGTATTTTTTTCAGCAAGCAGCGTACATATGAGCACGGGGAACGAACTGGTCGTCTCCTTGCTTATATGGCACACCTAGATCATAAACCCCCAGTGATTGTGGCCCTCCGCGCGGAATCGGGGGTCTTACTTTCGGACCCCGACCGGGTAGCAGAAGAATTTAGGGCCTTTTACTCGAAACTCTACACCTCTACAGCGCAACGCTCCGCGGAAGACCTTACTGCCCTCCTGCAGGGTATTACCTTCCCTACATTATCTTCAGACCAGGTTACTATGCTTGAGGCCCCCATTACCACTGTTTGTATCGAGACGGCCCTTGCCAGCCTCCCCACCTCTAAAACCCCGGGCTCGGACGGGCTACCCCTAGAATTTTACAAATCCTTTCGTGACACCCTTGTTCCCAGGCTTTGCGCACTATACAGCTACGTTTTTGACGCGGGCGCGCTTCCCCCTTCCATGAGTGAAGCTCACATCGTCCTCATACCAAAGCCAGGCAAAGACCCCCTGCTCCCTGAGTCCTACCGCCCCATCTCACTCCTACAATTGGACGTGAAGATTCTTGCTAAAATCCTCGCCTTACGTCTCAATAAAGTCATCGCCAGCCTAATTCACCCTGATCAGACCGGGTTCATGCCCAACAAAAACACGGCCTTTAACCTCCGTAGGCTGTATATGAACCTTCAGGCCCAGCATGCGGAGGTGGGCTCCAGGGTACTAGTTAGCCTCGATGCGGCCAAGGCCTTCGATTCGGTTGAATGGAAGTACTTGTGGGAATGCCTGGATAGGTTTGGATTTGGCCCCCGATACATAAAATGGATTCAACTGCTATATCATGCCCCCACGGCGCGTATTAGAGTTAATGGCAGAACCTCCCCCCCCTTCCCCTTGTCCCGTGGCACACGTCAGGGCTGCCCTGTCTCGCCCATGCTGTACGCTCTTGCCGTTGAACCCCTCAGCATAGCCCTACGCAGCCACCCTGGGATCAGCGGGCTGCGCTGTGGTCGCGTCACTGAACTTCTTAGCTTATATGCAGATGACATGCTCCTCTACCTGTCGGATGCAGGTCCCTCCCTACAGACGGCCCTTCAAGTCATAACTCAATTCGGGGAATTTTCAGGTCTACAGATTAACTGGGCTAAGTCACATATCCTCCCTCTAGATCTAGACCCCCCCACCGCGAGCCAGGCGGCCCTTCCATTGGTGCGCACGGACGTTATCAAATATTTAGGTGTTCATGTTACCAGATCCCCCTCAGACTATATACGTCTTAACGTCGAGCCACTCTTCCACACCCTAAAATCCAAAACGCAGACATGGTCCCGACTCCCTCTTGGGGTGATGGGCCGCATAGGCTTGGTTAAGATGATCCTCCTCCCGAAGCTACTCTATGCCTTTTGGCATGCCCCGCTATATATCCCTCCTCGTATTTTCAAAGCTATGGAGTCCATCCTTAACTCATTTATCTGGGGCCCCTCTCGGCATAAATTGTCATGGCGGGTGCTGAAGTGCCCCTCCAGTCAAGGCGGCGCCTCGGTTCCTGACCTTTTTCTTTATTATGTTGCATCCCAGCTCTCCCATTTCTACTACATTCATCACTCCGACAGGGGACGCTACCTGGCCATGGTGTGTTCTAAAACCCCGGGCCCGGTCTTGCACCCCTTCCAGCTTATGTTCTGCGAGCCTCGCGGCTCCAGGTGGGCGGATGCTGGGAGCCAGCTGCTCTTTCATCACCGCAAAATTTGGCACATCACCATGTCAGTTGGTAAGGCCCCCAATCCGCACTCCCACACACCCCTTTGGGATAATCCTCTCGTGCCCGAGCTTGCCACGGTCCCCGACCGTGGCGCCTGGATCAGGAGCGGTATTATTTATCTTACACAAGTCGTCGCGCACGGTTCGGTCAGGTCCTTCCAATCCCTCAAAGATGCCCATTCCCTAGCCAACCACATGTTTTTCCGTTACCTCCAACTTTGCCACGCAATCACCACACAATTCGGTAATAATATTCCACAGCTCGAAATCCCACTTCCCGTTGATATTGTTTTGGGATCGGACCCTAAGAAACTGATCTCCCAACTATATTCATACCTCCTGGTTCCCTCGGCGGACGCCACCCTTCAGCGGGCCAAGACCCACTGGGAGCCCGATCTGGGGGTGCTGTCGCCGGGTGAATGGGACGAAGTCCTTACTAACTGCAAGCTGGTCTCTCCTAAAATTTCCGACCGTCTAACCCAATTATATATCCTGCACCGGTCCTATCTGACGCCTCGTCGGCTCTCAAAGTTTAGGCCGGGTAGTGACCCCAACTGCCCGGGCTGTGGTTCCCCTGAAGCTACCGTCTACCACCTCCTCTGGGAATGCCCCTGTGTGAACGGCTTCTGGACCCAGGTAGTCCGTTTTCTCCACGACCGAATGGGCTCCCCTCTCTCCCTTAGCCCCCGGCAATGTTTGTTCGGGATATTTTCGCTGTCTGAGGCCGAGAAATACCTTAACATATTTTTGCAAGAGACTCTTTTCCTCGCGAGGCTTCAGATAGCGAAAACCTGGCTGAGGGGTCCCCCTCCCACCCTGCAACAATGGATCAAGTCCGTCAACGACACCCTGCCTTTCAAGAAGCTTCTCTATACACATAGGGGATGCCCCGGCAAATACAACAAGATCTGGGATAGATGGCTGGGGGAAGCCTCCTCCTGTGATACCCCTACTGGTTAACGCCCCTCTTAGGCACCTGCTCGATAACCCCGGGACAAGGCCCCCCTCACTTTCGTGACATGTCTCTTAGCCCTTTTTTCGCACTTCCATATGCCATTTATTTTGTCTTGCTATGTCTGTTGTACCTGTACTTTTGACATTACCATGTATCCTTGCTTGTGGTGCATGTTGCACCGTTTACTACACTGTCTGTAACCATCCCTTGCTCTATGCTCAATAAACGTCGTTTTGATTTAAAAAAAAAAAGATACGCCGGAGCATCCTATGATGTTACGCGGCGTATCAATAGATACGCCAGCGTAACTTCTTTCTGAATCTGGCCCTATATATATATATATATATATTTCTTCTTTCTCGTTTTTTCCAATCTTCTTCCTCTTTTTTCCTTTTTCGTCTTTCTTCTTTTCTCCTTTTTTTCTGTGGTGCTTTTGTTTATTAGCACTGTAAATGTTTTTCAATGATATTTTGCAATTTGTATAAATTTTCAATATTTGATTGGCATTTTGGTCACTGAGCTTGGTTCTGGTTCATTGCTTACTCTAGGACCAGCGTTTTTTTTAAATTTTGGTTTACTATTACGGTTTACCCATGGTTCACAATTTTTAATTTAGTGGTAGACAAACTATTATTTTATAGTGGCCTCCCCTAGAATTAGAGGGTACAGGTCCAGTTTACATGGGTTATAGGCTGACACCTAAAATTATAACATTTAGCTGTCATTTATATATTTTACTCACACTGAATTAACTTTCACGTGAGGGGAAGCATAACGTAATCTATTACATGTTCTACTCTGTTCATTTTGATTTATTTCAATCTAATATGAGTAGATACATGTATATGTGAGGGCTCCTCTTGAGCAGTTTAATACTCCAATTAGGAATTAAATCCTGTTTCTTACGTTTAGTGTAGGTATCATTGGGAATATATTTGTGCACTTTTTGTCTGTGTGGAGTGCTACTTATTGCTCTTTTTCATTAACACACTTGTATGCCATATTGTGACAGTTGATTACTGTTGCTGCCCAGTAGGGGTCGCTTTAGTGGGTGGCAAGCATTTAAGTGTGCTGATTTCACATTAGGTAACAATGATGAGGTTCTCACTAAGGCTGTCATTTCCACTTACTGATGGTTGTTACCGCATTTTGATATCTGTGGTGGCGGCGATTTGTGAGTGTTTTTTTGTCATTAGAACATTTACCTTTATTTGACACATTTTCTGCGGGTTGGGCGCCATGTTGTAGCCCATCCGCTGCTTGTAATGTACACTGTCTGCGGGGCTGGGCGCCATGTTGTAGCCCAATCGCGGTGCATACTGTATGTGTCTGGGGCGGTGGGAACCATGTTGGAGCCCACCCGCTTGTACTGCGCATGCGCGGGATCGTTGGAGCCCAGTTGCTTGCTGCTGTGGAGTTCTGTGGAAAGGTAAGGACCTAAGTAGATATTTAATATACACCATCCACCTCCCCTTTACTTTTGGTGAACACTGTGTGTCATCCATAGTGTTAGGTGCCATGTTTTGAGCCCGCTTACCTTGTGATGCGCAGCATGTCTACGGTATCGGGCGCCATATTGGAACCCGTTTTTTCCTGTCAGTGCGCAGGTTAGGGAGGTGGCTATGAACCAGAGTGAGGCTCGGTTTTATTTTCTGTTCATATACATAGAGGTGACGCAGCGCGCTGCCTGTGCCCCTGGAAGAAGTAATATTTTACGAGACGGACGTAGGGCGGAGCGGCGCGCTGTAGTCACCCAAGAAGCTCCAAACGTTCCCCCAGTGGACGGGTGTCTGAGAATTTGTGTACTGGCCGGCACATCAGATTCAAGGTGATCTTTTAACTGCATTCTTGTAAGTGCATTACTACTTTTCAATAAACCTTTTTTACACACTATGTGGAGCTATTATTATTATTTTTACATGGTGGGCATTGATGCCGGTGAAATCACTTGTGAATGAGACCGAAATTGGACCGTATATGTCTGAACTACGAGACTAGGAGTGACTACCCATTACATGCTGTTTATGATCCCCTGTAATAAGGGATCATGGAGCTTTGGTAAGGAGCCAATCCATAGTCTGGTGGAGGATACATCACTGTTTTCTTTGGACACGTTTTGCAACCTATCTGAAATTTGGCACAAACCACGGGTGTTTGATAATTCATTTGTTGAAAACTTATGGACTTTATTGCCACAATTTTAAATTTTTCATATTTAATTTTTTATTTTTATTTCACTTTAATTTTATTTTTGTTTCCAGTTTTTGTTTATATGTGTTTTTTTATCTTAATTTATATAATTCATTCTTCTGTTGGTACTATCATATCACTGTTTTACTAACACTGAGGGGTTCTGAGATTGCCACATAGCTCCTTCTAGTGGCTATCAAACTCCATTGTCTTTGATATATTAGTAAATTTACCCCTAGGGGCTTTGTGTTGCAGCACGGTATAAATAATGTACAAGTAGGTAAAAAAGTATAAATTTATTGATAGGGTATTTGATAGTATCAAAAAAGAGCCCCTAGACAAAAAAGGGAACTCAGGATATGAGCTTTGATAAAATCAATCCATAAACAGAAAGGCAAAGAAATACATCACAACATGGTAACAATGATAATTCAAATTTGAACAATACTATATGCATATAAGCACTATGTGCGGGAAAAAAGCCCTTACGCGTTTCGACCTTCGTAGTAGCGGTCTTCTTCAGGGAGCCAATGTTTGTACGCAGACATAGGTTCTATGAAGAAAATATATGCAGATCAATCAAAAAATAAACAACAAACATAATCATAAAGAGGACCTGTCCACCCCAACATAAGAATAAAAGTGGGGGTGCGTGGTCTCCTCCCATAGCAATATAATAACCAATGATGTACAAAAATCGAAATGCCACTCACCAAGACACATATCGAAAAACAGACCGGGATCGGACACCGAGTCATTGTACGTACCTGGTGCCACGTGTTGGGGGGGGATGTTTCCATGGGGGGAGGGAGGTATGGGGTGTTTTGTTTGGCGGGGGGCGTGGGGCGGTTTAGGAGGGCGCGGGGATGCCTTGATGGTAATGTGGGGGTATAGAAGAGGGGGTAAGGAGAAGGGGAGAGCCAAACTGAATGGGTTGCTGCGGCGGCTTGTCCTGAAAAGGACGGCCACCAACGATCCCAGTGGATGGCCCTGAGAACAGGGGCTTACCTGTAGGCTTTCCTATGGGGGGGAAGAAGGAGGGAGCCAGGGGACGTCAGGGTAGGCCGGGGGAAGCCAGGTGGTAAGTCTGCGGCGGAGATCTGACAAGCAGAGGCCGGGGAGAGCAGACAGCAGTGACAGGGAGGTGGATCAGGCTGAAGCTGGGGGTGGAAACCCTGCCTGTCTGGCTCCAGGAGCCGTACATCCTACTGCTAGGATCCGCACGCCGATTACTACTAGAGCTCAGTTCTAGCCCTGGGGAGGAGTCACTCTTTCAGACTCAATCCTCAAAACAGGAGAAAGGTGGATTAAACAAAGATGGCGTGCAGACATACCTGAGTTAACGGAGGAGATCTGGGGAGAGATTCTTCCCCTGCAGATGACCTCCGTCATTTCCTCAAGGGACAAGGTGATCCAGACCAAACTATTGTATAGATCCTATTTTACACCATATTTGTTATATAGATTAAAGAGATTATCCACTCCTTCATGCACTCTATGTAGAATGGCCGATGTTACATTCTTCCATCTGATGTGGAAATGTGCTCCGATAAGGAAGATATGGTCGGATGTTACTGCTTTCATCAGCTCTGTAGCTGAGATTCCTAATATTTGCAATCCTCTAATGCTGCGTACACACGATCAGTCCATCCGATGAGAACGGACTGATGGACCGTTTTCATCGATTAACTGATGAAGCTGACTGATGGTCCGTCGCGCCTACACACCATCGGTTAAAAAAACGATCGTGTCAGAACGCGGTGACATAAAACGCAACGACGTGCTGAAAAAAAAGAAGTTCAATGCTTCCAAGCATGCGTCGACTTGATTCTGAGCATGCGTGGATTTTTAACCGGTGGTCGTGCCTACTAACGATCGCTTTTGTCCTATCGGTTAGGAATCCATCGGTTAATTTTAAAACAAATTGGCTTTTTTTAACCGATGGTTAACTAACCGATGGCGCCCACAGACGATCGGTTTTGACCGATGAAAACGGTCCATCAGACCATTCTCATCGGTTTAACCGATCGTTTGTACGCGGAATAAGATGTTTACTGGGATATATTGACGATGAAGATTTATCCAAAAACGTACAATCCTTCATACACATAGTGCTATTTTACGCTAAAAAAACGATTACCATGCACTGGAAATCACAGTCCACACCAAATATAAAGCTTTGGCTTACCATTGTCAACCAAGCGATACCACTATATAAGTTAACATAGGAAGCTAGAAGATGCCCAAAAAAGTTCTCAAAAATATGGAACTCCTGGGTTAACTCAGAGAGTACCATACCACCTGCCCCCTAGGGTACAGCTCTTAATAGGGATACTATGGTTCCAGAATTGCCAGTGCCTAGGCCCTGACTAGGGTAGATTGTGGCATGTGATAATATTTTCTGTATGCTGCTTCACAATGTTTACCTGTATGCCCGAGTATTGTATTGCACTTTGACTGAAGCGATGTTCGCTAGGATAATACACCTGTGTAATGTTTGTTTGTTATGTTTTTATAAACAATAAAAAAAAAGTTAACCTTTAAAAAAAAAAAAAAATTCAAACCCTAATTGTGTCCATATATAGAAAAGTGGTTGCAAGCTATTCAGCTGATTCAAGCAATGATTGTGATACTCTGAAGAATGTTGGGCCATGTAATGTTGATGATAGCCTACATTTCAGTTTGGTATTTTATACAGGAAATTTCTAACATCTTGGAAAATCTCCATATGACTTAATGTTAATTTTATCCTTTGTAAAAAAAAAAAGGTGGTGTTATTTGAACAAAAATGTTTGGACAACTTGCCATGTGTCTCCTAGCAATACATTATCCTGCAATGGGTAGATATAAGGAATAGACTGGCACATGATATGAACCATTTTGTTTCCATTGTGCTTTGTGCTGTGCATAGAGTGGTAGTGATCATATTGGTGGATTTTTAGGTAAAATAAATAAATAAATAAAAGCATCAATAATAGCTGCAGATGAACCAAACTTATTAAACACGTACTTATTAAACATCAGGGCCTGTGTGTACAACCTGTCTCAAGGGAGTCTGATTTCCAGGCATCATTTTAAAGCTGAAAATGCATTTGCTCAGTTATTTCTGGCTCTTAGTTTATAATATTAAATTAAATTACAAAATGTAAATACCGCCAATATAACTACTGTCGATATTTATTAGGAGGAAAAGCATATTTTATCTTAATAAAATGTTTAAAAATATGGAGAAACATCTGCCAAGGGAAAACTACAAATAAAACTGGCATTGCTATGAAAATTAAAAGTTATTTGGCATGCATTTATTTAAGCAACATGGATATATAATGAAATTACTTTTGGTCACAAGAGGATGATAAATGGATACTATAAAAATATATGAGTTTGCATTATAAAATTACTTTAAAACAGTTTTCTTTGTTTTACTAGCTAAAAATGCATAATTAGCAAGCAAGTGTGCAGTAAACTGTTTCTCTCTATATATGACCAAGAACATTGTTATCTTTTTCTAAGCTTTTCCTGGATGGACATGACATAGACAGAAAGCTTCTGTAATAAAGATTGGAAGATGCTTATATGAAAATATATTAGTCACAGGAAAAAACAAAAAGTGCATACAGGATTTATTTGATTTTTATAAGCAAGTTATTATGTTGTTATATGCACCAAAATAAAGCATTTTTTTGTGTTGGCACAGGCTTTATTAATCTATATTTTGAGAAATAAAATAATAGCTTTTGTGTTAGAAAAGAAAAGCCAAGAAGAGCTTTGAGTTTTTTTTTAAAAAATGTTATTGATAGAATGCTTACGATGAAATACAAAGAGTACCTCAAGAAATGATATTAAGACCTTGTTAAAAAGTAAAATAAAACATACTTCAATACACAAACTTCTATTGACATTCCGTTTTAGATGTCTTGAAACCAGCTAAAGGTATCCTCAATTGATTTGTGTGGCTTAACAATAGTTTAAGTAATACCTCAATATGATGGGTTATTTCAAATATTCCTTGCCATCTGGTTGTCTGGTGATTTATTATAGGTGTTGGATACAGTGTGATTTTTTTAAGTGCTAAGGCATTATATCTTTTGCGACAAAAATATTTCAGTTTTGCAAAAATGATGGCTTTGTGACCTGAAATAAGAAAACAATAGAAATGAGTTAAATGTTTTTCTTCACAATACTTGATGAATAGACAATTTGTCCTTATTGAAAGTATCTTAAAAACCTTTATTTTCTACTCAATGTTTAAAGCAGCCCATTCCATTTTCCAACTAGGTTGTTAAAGTGAAATCTATGTAACTATTGTGAGTACCTGAAGGTTCATTGATACTGTATCAGCCTCCTTTATTCCCCTGTACAGTCAGGAGAGATAGGATTAGCATTCTGAACTAGTCATATTCTGCTCCAGTGCACATGATAATAGGAGGACAGAGACTGATGAATTTAGTTTCTATTAAAAGAGAAGCATGGACTTTTTTACATTTTAGAATCATACTTACCCGCTGCATCTGTCCCCTGCCGGCTCTAACACTGAGAACTGAGCGATCAAACACCACTAACTGCTGGATTCTCAGTGCTCCCTGAGCAGAGAGCTCTTGAGTCTCAGTCACTACTCTGCCCCCTCGCTTACTGAAGCGATTGGCTGTGGAGGGAGCAGGAGCGGCCGCCTCAGGCTCTCAATGTCTTGCTGAGAGGCTGAGCCGGGTGCCTGAATCGATTGGCTGTGGAGGGAGCAGAAGAAGCCTCCTTAGGCTCTCAATATCTTGCTGAGAGGCTGGGCTGGGTGCCGATGCAGGCATGTGGACAGATCCCGACTTCATTGTTGCAATCTTTCCTGAGCCTGGACCGGCTCTGTGACGTCAGCCGACAGAGGGCTTCAGCCTGTTGTCTGCTGAAAATGGGTCACAGGAGAAGTACAGCCAAATGAGCTTTGGCTGTACTTCTCCTTTAAGCTACCTTGTAATGGTAATTCATCGATTTGGGAAAAAACATCCACACTTTAGGTATTTGGGCCTGTATTTATTTGCTGGTGACATACTGTACTGTACATCTTAAAACTGTGTCTCAGAACAAAGACAATCATCCTCAGCAAGATTCCATGCATGATTTACTTGAGAAACAGGTTCTTATCAATGATGTGGTAAATAGCACCAGGGTTTTTAGCAAAAAGAACTACCGGTATATTGGATATATAAATTAAAGTGTATGTGAAATTTAAACCCTAACAATGAACTTCTCCTTATTGCTTCCATTTGGTCTGCTACAGTAAATATACAATGAAAGCATTTTGTGCAAAATGAAAAGTGCAAAAAGTAAATACATTTGCTGGAATTAATGTGAGCTGATAACTCCCTGTGCATTCTGCCTGTGCTGTACTTTCATTAGTTAGATAACCTCCCACTATGTTATGGAGAAGAGTGTGACAATGCTGCCCCTCCACAAATACAATGATAACACCCAATGACAGGAAGTATGTTACTGACCGAAACAAAGAAGACTAATACACCAATCATATCTAAGGACAGGAAAGATGCAATATATTACATTTTTGTTCTTGTCCATGGGACTGAATGAAAATGCTAGTTTTAAATACCTTTTGTAATTTTTCTTTACTAATGTTTGCACCTACCACTACTGAATAATATTTAATATACTATATGTGTATTTGTGTATATATACTGCATATACTATTCAGATGCCTTCTGTAATCACATGAGGAAAGGGCATACTAGGGCTATGGCTTTTAGCTGTGATACTTGAATACATTGAATATTCCAATATCTCAGACGTGCCTTACAATACAATATATTTCAAGGTTTGTTAAACTTTTATTAAAACAGACTTTTCCCTACACGAGAAGAACAATATTTTTGTATTAACAATATTATTTCTAACCAAATATAAAATATTACTCCCCAAAAAGTCCAAAATAGCACATCTAACATTTTTTTTTGCTTTTAAACAGATCAAAGTCATTAGATCAAGTGAGTCATTGGCACAGATATTTTTCTAAATCTCATTTTTAGGTTTCTTGAGATATGAACACATGAGGATATAACAGTAGGAACATATTTTTAACAAATACAATTTTGTGCTATCTCTGTTTAGAATCGTTGTGTTTCAGTACCTGCATGTTAGCAGCAGGCACTCTGACAGAATTTCTTTGTATATTTTTCTTGTATGTATGTCATTATTTATTTTTCTGTCTCACCTGTGTTCACCTATTTCTGATCCCTTAGCATTCTTCTCATGCCTTATGGTTTGCTTTATGCTTCTTAAACTTAAACCGAAATTTTAACACTTTTTACCTTTCACATTATGTAGGGAGAGACTATACATTTCTAGATTAATATGTTATTAGTTTTAAGAATAAAAAATAACAAAACAAATGCTTTTGCGGGGTCTACATAGTTACAGAAACATTAGAACATTAGAAGTAAGCAAGAGAACGAAGCAAAGAATGGATCTCTGATGTGTAACATATACAATGCGATCCTGCTGTCCAAGGAAGAGTGTCCTCCTGTGATAATGTAGGCTCTTTACTTCTAAAACCAGCTAGAGACAAGAAGAAGGGTAAAGGGGCTTTGAGTAGATGGGAGGAGATAGAAGGGGCAGTTTAATTAGTATGCATGCCACGTACACCAAAATCAACAACTATTGTTCAAAAAGGTATATAATTTCTCACCTATACTGCAATGAATAACACACTCATTATACATAATTATTCCTTATTATGAACTAACATCCAGGGACTAATGCTTGTGGCCACTAGGATATGCAAGAGTTTGGCGTCCAAGGAATGAAAAAAACTTAACTAGCTTTTAGACCAGAGAATTTAGTGGCATGAAGCTCCCAAATCCACCTGGTCTACCACTGTAACAGCTACCAATAAAAAAAAAACCTCTGGGGCTCTGTGGAATGATCTCTAAAAAAAAGCACCTCAAACATAAAAGGTTTATATTATATTGCATAAAAACATGTTGGGCTAGAGGGGCCTTTAGATGGTATGTGGAAATCTCATAGATCTGGTCCTGTAACCCACTCCGCACCATATCAATGGTCTTACTGACATAGAAGGACCCACACCAGCACACAATGATGTTGATGACTCCCAAAGTGTCACAATGTGCACTCTGTTTACACCTTATGCCTCGTACACACGATCGCGATTCCCAAAGAGAAAAGTGCGATGTGAGATTTGTGTCGCAAATTCTGGCAATGTGTATGCTCCATCGCATTATTTCTGTGAGAAGTCCTGCCAAGAAAATATTAAGAGCAGGATCTCAATTTTCGTGACAGGGAAAATTCCTATCGGGAATCATGATCATCTGTATGCAATTACGACGCTAAAAAACCTGTGCTTGCTCAGAATCAAGCAGAAGAGCCAAACTGTCTATTGAACTTCATTGATCTCGGCTCTTTGCAAGTGTTGTACCTCCCTGCGTTCTTGACGGTCGGAATTTCATCCAATATTAGTGTGACCGGGTGTATGCAAGACAAATTTCAGCCATTTTCCTGCTGAAAAAAATTGCGGGTTTCTTGTTGTGGAAATCGCAATCGTGTGTGTACGAGGCATAAGGGTCCTTCCAGTCGGCTAGGTCAAGGTGTTACTTTTGATCATGTATGGGCAGAAGTCACATGAACCACATCTCCTCATCCCTGTCCTCATTGGATATTTTTGTTTGCTTACGTGTTACATCACTGTGAAAAAGGAGGTTACGTAGAGAATGGGCTCTCCTGTGAACAATCTGGTCATTGCGGGACCAATCCTCCTATTGGGGAGTCATCCCTTAGCACATGCCAAATCTTCTTCACACTGTCTGTCAGGTCTGTATATTGTAAGCAGAGTTTAGTAAGATTTCCCTCTGACTTTTTTTTTGTTTAAAAATAAAGGCCTCCCGGTCTGAGTCTCTAGCCCTCTGATAGGCTTTCCTTAAATACTTTGCCTTACACCCAGGTCTCAGAAATCTCCCAAACAAATCCTGTGCCTCCTGCTCGAAATCCACTTATTTCGAGTAGTTCTGACAGCTCTCAAATAGTGACCTGTAAGAATATCCCAGAACAGGGACTCCGCACATAAGAGGCTATTGTTATCCAACTCAATAGTCAGATCTACAAACATAACCCTATTAGGATGACAATCACAAGTGAACTTCAGATTATAAGAATTAGGTGTTAACCTTTGCACAAAATCCATGGCTTGTTCCTCAGAGCCTGTCCAAAAGACAAGGACAATGTACTTGTGCCAGAAAAGAATCCTGGGTAGGCACACTGATGATACCCCCTCTTCTAAAGAGCCAGGACTCTGAATCACCCAGGTAGATATTAGTGTAAGCCGGGGCAAACTTTGTGCCCATAGCTGTACCTTGGACTTGGTGGTAAAATGTACCATTACATTGAAATGTGTTATGGGTTAAAAAAATACCAGAAGACTAATGATTAAAAGGAGTATGCTTACACTTCCATATTGCCCTTCTTTGGAGTGTTTTCTCATTCTCCCATAAGTCATTAGCATTTAGAATTGAAGAATATAGTGCCTCATTGTCTAAGGTTAATCTGGTGATATGGTACGGTAGGGTCAAGTCATGCAACAATATCAGTAAGTGTAAAGTATTCCTCACATATGAGAATTGATTCATCACAAAGACTTGCAGTATTCTGTCAGTATAGTCAGGTTGAGTGATCCCATCCCCAAAGTACTGGGGTGCCCTGGGGGACCGCTGATCAATTTGTGAACTTTGGGGAGTGCATAAAAGACCGGCACTCTAGAATGTTCGATCTTTAAATATTCCACAGTTTCTTTATCAATTACCTTTTCTCTAAATGCCATGTCAATAATACCAAACAATTTTTTATTTTTCTCTTGGAATGTACTATTTAGAATTGTTAAATATGCATTTACACATTGTAACATATTTATCCTTATCCATAAGAACAATATTTCCCCCCTTGTCCACAGTTTTGATGACCAGGTTTGGGTTAAGGTGCAGCTCTTGATCTCCTGAGCTTTTGAGCATTTCTCTTTGCCCAAGTCAAGTTATCGCAATGATATAATTCCATCTCAGGTGCCTAATTTCTTTGGTCACTGCTAGGGATGAGCCGAACACCCCCCTGTTCGGTTAGCACCAGAACCTGCGAACACACCAAACGTTCGTGTGAACTTTAGAACCCCACTAAAGTATATGGGACTCGAACGTTTAAAATCTAAAGTGCTAATTTTAAAGGCTAATATGCAAGTTATTGTCCTAAAACGTGTTTAGGGACCCGTGTCCTGCCCCAGGGGACATGTATCAATGCAAAAAAAAAGTTTTAAAAACTGAAGTTTTTTCAGGAGCAGTGAATTTAATAATGCTTAAAGTGAAACAATTAAAGTGAAATATTCCTTTAAATTTCGTACCTAGGGGGGTGTAAAGTATGCATGTGAAATAGCGTTTCCCGTACTTAGAACTGTCTCTGCACAAAGTGTAATTTCTGAAAGAAAAACAGTCATTTAAAACTGACTTGCGGCTATAATGAATTGTCACACCAGACCCCTTATCCGAGCACATAACCTGGCTGGCCGCAGAAAAGAGGGGGGACAGAGAGCACCCCCTCTTGAACCTTACCAGGCCACATGCCCTCAACACGGGGAGGATGTCCCCATGTTGATGGGGACAAGGGCCTCATCCCCACAACCCTTGCCCGGTGGTTGTGGGGGTCTGCGGGCGGGGGGCTTATCAGAATCTGGAAGACCCCTTTAACAAAGGGGACCCCCAGATCCTGCCCCCCCTATGTGAATTGGTAATGGGGTACATTGTACCCTTACCATTACACGAAGGAAGTGTAAATAGTTGTAAAAAAACACACACACACCGTGGAAAAAAGTCCTTTATTTACTAACGTTTCTAGGGCGCATCCTAACAGACCTCTTAGGCTCTGAGGAAAGGGGTGCGCCCCAGAAACGTTAGCCGTTCCGTCGCTAAAGGGTACCATTGAATCCTCGGTATCGTCATATCTTGCTGGCAGGGATCAAGATGACTGGTCTGATCAATTGATTAAGCTGTATAAATTACTTGTTTTTATTAAAATAAAAATCTCTTATGAAAATGCACTAGGTCGGTGCGTCCTCCCTCTTTTGTTTTTTTTCTCTTAGTTTATGAACAGCGATCAGATATTTCCCCTAGTCAGTCCCACCCCCCTTCAGTTAGAACACACACAGGGAACATACTTAACCCTTTCCTCGCCCCCTAGTGTTAACCCCTTCCCTGCCAGTGGCATTTTTATAGTAATCAATGCATTTTTATAGCACTCATCACTATAAAAATGCGTCAAAAGTGTCCGCCATAAGGTCGCAGTACCGATACAAATCGCTGATCGCCGCCATTACTAGTAAAACATTTTTTTTTATAAAAATTCCATAAAACTATCCCCTATTTTGTAAAACGCTATAACCTTTGCGCAAACCAATCAATAAACGCTTATTGCAATTTTTTTACGAAAAATATGTAGAAGAATACGTATCAGCCTAAACTGAGGAAAAAAATAGTTTTTTTTATATATTTTTGGGGATATTTATTATAGCAAAAAGTAAAAAATATAATTTTTTTTTCAAAATTGTCTCTCTATTTTTGTTTATAGCGCAAAAAATATGTGATCAAATACCACCAAACAAAGCTCTATTTGTGGGAAAAAGAGGACCCCAATTTTGTTTGGGAGCCACGTCGCACGACCGTGCAATTGTTAGTTAAAGCGACGCAGTGCCGAATCGCAAAAAGGGGCCCGGTCATTGAACAGCAATATAGTCCAGGGCTGAAGTGGTTAAAGAGATAGGGCCAGGTTCAGATACAATGGCGTATCTTTAGTTGGGCGTAGCGTATCCTATTTACGATATGCCGCCGCAACTTAGACAGGCAAGTGCAGTATTCACAAAGCACTTGCTCCGTAAGTTGCAGCGGCGTAGCGTAAATGGGCCGGCGTAAGCCCGCGTAAATCAAAGTAGGCTGGTAGGGGGCGTGTTGTATGGAAATGAATCGTGACCCCACGTAAATGACGCGCCTACCGAACAGCGCATGCGCGCGCATACTCAGTATCACGTCGAATTTTCTTCGTAAATTACGCCGGCTCAATGCTTAGTCGACGTGAACGTAACCTACGCCCATCCCCATTCACGTACGACTTACGCAAACGACGTAAAATACAATGCTGTTTCGACGTTTTCGACGTCCATACCTTAACATGACTAACCCCTGCTTTATGAGGGGTAAAGTTACGCCGGTCGTACGCCTTACGTAAACAGCGTATTTTAATACGCCGGGCGCAAGTACGTTCGTGAATCGGCGTATCTAGCTCATTTGCATATTCTACACGGAAATATACGGAAGCGCCCCTAGCGGCCAGCGTAAATAAAATAAGTATTGGACACATCTATGAAAAAAGTAATTTACATGCAAAATAATATCAGGTTTGGAAATTTGAAAATTTTATGGGAACAGTAGGTAGCCCATGTCATGCAAAAAGGGCTTTAGTAAGAGCTTTTTACTAAAGCTGGAGAGTGCAAAATCAGGTTCACTAGTACATAAAAAAACAATAAGCCTCTAACCTCAGCTTGTTTAATTAAGCTTTGGCAATTAAACCTGGAAGCTGATTGGGTTCTATGCAGCCCGATTTTGTATTCTCCAGCTTTAGTAAATAAACACCTTGCTGTCTATTTTGTTAAGAATATTGGATGCATCTTCTTTGTCTTAGAGCCTTTCCCCACAGTGTACATGCCTTCAAGTGTAGTTGATGGGACCTACAGTTAGTTTAACGGTCACGGTTCTGATCTGTGCAACAGAACTGCTGTCAGAAGCCATTTCAGCACTGATTATTGTCACATGTGTTTCAGCATCAACACTTTTATTCAATTTAAATAAACATAGATGCATAGTCGTTAGCTAGTCAGGGAAATTTGGTTACAAGTGACAGTGAGAAGGCAACAGTGTTAAATGCATTCTTCGCCTCGGCTTTCACTAAGGAAAAGTAAGGGTGTAACAGACAAGACAGTATTGGTATGAACACAGCATTACATGTTTCCCTGTGGCTAACAGAGATCAGTTTTTAAAGGAGACTGAAAACAAATCCTCAGGACCATATGGTTTACACCCAAGAGTCCTCAAAGAAATTAATCAGGCTTTTTCTAGACCATTATTTCTAATCTATAAGTACAGCTTAATGACCTGAATGGTAACAGCAGACTTGCAAAAAACGAACGTGGTACCCATTTTCAAGATCGGGCCGAGATACATACCTGGAAACTACAGAATAGTCAGGGGGGTTCTTTACTGTTAGAGCGGTAAGAATGTGGAACTCCCTTCCACAATTGGTGGTGTCAGTGGAGAGTGTTGATAATCTCAAAAAAACCCTAGCTGGGCACCTCAGTGAGTGCAATATACAGGGATATTGGAAATGGTATTGACATAAAAACGCCCGCACGCCCACACCCACACTGGTTGAACTGGATGGACTTTATTCAACTTTACCAACTATGGCCCAGATTCACGTAGAGCGGCGTATCTTTGTGCGGGCGTAGCCTATCTCATATGCGCTATGCCGACGTAACATAGAGAGGCAAGACCAGTATTCACAAAGCACTTGCTCTGTAAGTTGCGGCGGCGTAGCGTAAATTGGCCGGCGTAAGCCCACCTAATTCAAAGTAGGAAGGAGTTGGGCGTGATCTATTAAAATGAAGCGTGACCCCATGCTAATGAAGGGCCAAACGAACGGCGCATGCGCAGAATCACGTTGCATATACTCCCTAAGATACGCCGGCTCAATGCCTACGACGTGAACGTAACCTACGCCCAGCCCCATTCACGTACGACTTATGTAAACGACGTAAAATACGACGGCTGTTCCGACGTCCATACCCTAACATGACTTACACCTGCTATTTGGTGGTTTAACTTTACGCCGGACGTACGCCTTACGTAAACGGCGTAGATTACTGCGACGGGCGTAAGTACGTTCATGAATCGGCGTGTCTAGGTCATTTACATATTCGACGCGTAAATCAATGGAAGCGCCCCTTGCGGCCAGCGTAAATATGCGCCCAAGATTCGACGGCGTAGGAGACTTACGTCGGTCGTGTGAAGCCAAAATTCAGGCGTATCTTGTTTGCTGAATATGGCGCATAGATACGACGGCGCATCCGTGGACTTACGCGGCGTATCATTAGATACGTCGGCGTAAGTCTTTCTGAATCCGGGCCAACGTTCTTATGTCTTTATTCAACCTTACCAACTATGTAAACTAAAATCTTTCCAAATTAACCTGTGGTGTTTTTGTGTTTTAATAAACTTTAAAAAACACCAATGAAAATGTCATTTTATTTGTATAAAAACTTTACTATACTAAAAATATAATTGTAGTGCTTTATTATGCAGGGGAAAATCTCAGAATAAAGCAGTTTATATCTTTGATAAAGACATTTAAATAATATGTGATAGACCATACAATGAAAAGAATCTTTGATTATTGCAAAAAATAACACCATACATGTTTTCTTCTCTCAAATAATACAAAAAAAGTTATTGCCAGATTAATTGGCCCAAAACTAAAATGTGCAAATTACTCTGAATGTAAACTGAAATAAAATACAGATACATTTTTTTTTGTTATGTATAAAACATATTTCTAAATAATGAATTATTGCTTTAATTTTTTCCACAAAGGGAAGGATCAGGTTTCATTATGACCAACTGATTAGACTATGGGGGTTATTTACGAAGGGGAAATCCACTCTGCACTACAAATGCACTGGAAGTGCACTTGAAAGTGCAGTCGCTGTAAATCTGAGGCTTAGATCTGAACTGAAGCTGATTTTATCATTCAATCATGTGCAAGCTAAAATTTTGTTTTTTATTTTCCTTGCATGTCCCCCTCAGATCTACAGTGACTGCACTTCCAAGTGCACTTTCAAGTGCACTTGCAGTGAACTTGTAGTGCAAAGTGGATTTGCCTTTAGTAAATAACCCCCTTAGTGTTGTAATAAGAACCATTGCAGTATCTTTATAGCTGTGGGGTAGAAATAGCATTAAAAACTATGGGGCAGATTCTCGTAGATCGCCGCATCTATGCGGCGGCGTAACGTATCTCATTTACGTTACGCCGCCACAACTTTTACGGGCAAGTGCTTGATTCACAAACCACTTGCCTGTAAAGTTATGGCGGCGTAGCGTAAATCCCCCGGCGCAAGCCCGCCTAATTCAAATGATCTGGGTAGGGGGCGTGGATAATTTAAATTAGGCGCGTTCCCGCGCCGAACGTACTGCGCATGCGCCGTCCCTAAAATTTCCCGACGTGCATTGCGCTAAATGACGTCGCAAGGACGTCATTGGTTTCAATGTGAACGTAATTGGCGTCCAGCCCCATTCACGGATGACTTACGCAAACAACGTCAATTTTTAAATTTTCGACGCGGGAACGACGGCCATACTTAACATTGGTTGCCCCTCATATAGCAGGGGCAACTTTACGAGTCGCCAAAAATAAAACGTAAATGTTGTATCTTCACTTCGTCGACCGCGCGTACGTTCGGGAATTCGCGTATTTTGCTAATTTGCATACTCGATCGGGAAAACGACGGAGGCGACACCTAGCTGCGAAAAAAAAAATTGCATTTAAGATCCGACAGCGTAAGAGCCTTACGCCTGTCGGATCTAATGGTTATCTATGCGTAACTGATTCTAAGAATCAGTCGCATTGATACGACAGCCCAGATTAGGACTTACGATGGCGCACATGGCGTTGCGCCGTTGTAAGCCCTTTCAGAATCTGGGCCCAAATAACTAGAAATAAAATAGCTGGTGGTTTATCTAAAACTTGATTGCCATATTGTAAGGAATAGTCATTTCAACTTTTTGATAGTTTAAAAAAATTCCCAGTGGATGCCATTTGAAATATAAATGTGTGTTTAATAGTTACACTTAGCTATTATTTTCTTTTGTTGTAAATACTACCCAGATTGTATTTGCAAAAAGTAACTTTAAGGCACCATTTAACTATCCTAAAGATATCAGTATCTTTATTTCTCCTAGTTTGGAAACAATTGCGTATTCTTGCTGTAACTAAAGGGCATCTAATCTGCAAGCACAACAATTGTTTGAGTCCAAGAGCATTACCATGACAGATGACTATTGCGGTCTGCAAGACAAGTAAGATGGGAAAAGGCGGGGGGAATCGCAACACCCTGACTATAGATTGTTTGAAACCCAACATCAAATTAATATTTTTTTGATCACATTCTGATAGAAGAGACCATAGTGCATAAGAATAAGTCTCTCTTTTTTTTATACTAAGTATGTATTTTTTATTCATATTGTAAGATGTTGTGTTTGATGCTTAAAGAACATCAAGAGCCAAAACTTTTGCTTTTAGCTTTGGATATAATATGGAGTCATTAAAACTCTTTAACAGACTTTTGTTGCTGTCTGGGTCCTACTAGGAAACTTTCTCTTCACTTCAGTTTATCACAGAGACAGAAAAGGAAGGCAGAGGAAACCTCTCCAAAGTGAGGAAAAATACCACCTGGAATTCATAAAGACTGCCGGAGACAAAAAGTGTTTTGCATTTGTTTTAAGGGCCAGTTCACACCAGACGCAGTTCCGTACAGTTTTGTGTGCATTTTATCTGCACCTAAAATGCCTGTACAGTGTTTTCCATGTATTCCAATGGCTCTAGTTGGCTCTTGGATCAGTCATTTGTTGCAGAAACTGACTGGAAACTGACTGCATGGTGTGAACTAGAGCCAACTAAAGCCATTGGCTCTAGTTGGGGCAGATTCTCGTAGATCGCTGCATCTCTGCGACGGCGTAACGTATCTCATTTACGTTACGCTGCCGCAAGTTTTACGGGCAAGTGCTTAATTCACAAAGCACTTGCCTGTAAAGTTGCGGCGGCGTAGCGTATATCCCCCGGCGCAAGCCCGCCTAATTCAAATGATCCGGGTAGGGGGTGTGGATCATTTAAATTAGGCGCGTTCCCACACCGATCGTACTGCGCCGTCCCTAAAATTTCCCGACGTGCATTGCGCTAAATGATGTAGCAAGGACGTCATTGGTTTCGACGTGAACGTAAATGGCGTCCAGCCCCATTCACGGACGACTTACGCAAACTACGTAAATTTTTAAATTTTGACGCGGGAACGACGGCCATACTTAACATTGGTTGCCCCTCATATAGCAGGGGCAACTTTACGTGTCGCAAATCTAACGTAAATGTTGTATCTTCACTGCATCGACCGCGCGTACATTCGGGAATTTGCGTATTTTGCTAATTTGCATACTCGATCGGGAAAACGACGGAGGCGACACCTAGCGGCGAAAAAAAAAATTGCATTTAAGATCCGACGGCGTAAGAGCCTTACGCCTGTCGGATCTAATGGTTGTAAAAAAGAAAAAAACACTGCGCTAAACCAAAATAACCCAGTGAAAATGCTGCTGGTACCGAAAATACAGATACATATATTAAGAAAAATAGAAAAAAAGGAAGTACAGCGCAAATCCTAATAAATGAAAATTCTGATGTGACACAAAATTATGTGAACATTTTTTTGAAAAAGAAAAATTATTTTTAACGTGACACAAAATAATAATAATAATAAAGGTCAACTGCTAAACATCATTGAAGATGAACAATTGACTATAAAGGCATAATTACAAGTGAAAAATCACAAGTGAATAATACAACATAGAAAATATTCATATATTGGTGAAAATAAATGGTGCAAGAAAAAAAGTTCCAACAGAGGTGTTTTAGTCCATATGCTCCTAGGTATCTTAAAGACAGCTTCTTTGAAAAAAAATGAATTCCACAGAGAAAGTCTTCAGATAAAAGATAATAAAGGGCTGGCATCACCTTCACCAAAGGCACACCCGAGTGACAAATCAATCCCCTTACCAGATGCAATGACCACAACGGTGGTCGGACTGAACCCGGGTATGTTTAGAGTCACCCAAATGACTATAGATAGCACACTGGAACTCCTTCAAACCAAATCCTATCGATCAGGGTGGATGGATGGCTGATTATATGAGATCCGCAACAAACCTAATAATGTCCGCTGTCAAACAGTACACTGTATTATTGACAGGATCAACCTCACAGCTTGACAACCCAGCAAAGAATGCAGCACGTCGCCGCCGCGACACGTCACCCGCGGATGAATTCCGCGCGGATTTTGATCCGATGGTGAGTACAAGCCATCGGATCTAAATCCGGAGGAGGAATCTCCGCTGGAAACGGTCCGACGGACCGTTTCCAGCGGAGATCCCCTCGTGTGTATGGGGCCTAAGAATGCGCAGTTCATTCGGCGCGGAGACGCCCTTCATTTAAATGAAACCCCCCCTAATCGCTGATTTGAATTCCGCCGCCAGAGATACACTACGCCGCCGTAACTTACGGTGCAAATTCTTTGAGGATTCAAAGCAGCCAAAAGTAAGTTACAGCGGCGTAGCGTATCTCACATACGCTGCGCTGATCTATTTCTATGTGGATCTGGCCCTAAGTTCTTATAATTTACTTACAAACAAAACGTACCATTTATTTTCACATTTTTTTTACAAAATAATATTATTATTACAATTTAGAGGAGTATGTTTCTATTTATGTTAGCCTAATCACATTAAATTAAATATTGACTAAAGTCTTATAAGTAAAGAAAGAAATATTGCGCTTATTTTGGTGAAAAGAAAGCAGCGATCAAAAAGTGTTATACCACACAGACAATAATGCAAAGGAAGAGATCGCGCTAAATAAATGATAAATAAACATCAATTGGTGAAAAAAAGTTCAAATTGCGTGGTCAGTCCCGCCACACAGGCAAATTCATATAAACAATCTCCCAGGTGATAAACTGAATCCACAAAGGAAAAGTGCTTGAAAGGAAAGGTCCTCCACCAAGGTTATAAAAGCCTCTTACCGGATGGAATTGATCTCCAAATTATAAGAGATCAATTAAAGCATGATAAGAGACAGAGATGGATCATATCCCATAGAAAGCCACAGCACTGGAATCCTGGTATCTGTGTCCTTAATTGGATAAATGCTCTTGATGGATCATCCAGGGGTATGCAAAAACAGAGAAGGACTCACATAGCGTAAAACCTTCTTTTAATGATAAAATCAAAGAAAAATTGCACTTACATAGGTCAGCAAGTGTGGAGCATAAAAAACAAGCCGGCCAGCTTGATACACAGCCCGTATCCGGGTAGAAGATGTGCGGTGACGTCAGAACGCCGCCTCCCAAAGTCTTATAAGACCTGGGTTCTGAGAACCAAAGATCTCCTGGGGCATTCTGGTAAAAAAATTTAATTAGCTGCCCCAGCATTGTTGGGAATATTAGCAACTTTAGAGAGTATGTAATTCGATTTTCTTTAGCTTAAAGAGGCGTTCCGCCCCCCCCATAAAATAAAAAGTCAGCAGCTACAAATACTGTAGCTGTTGACTTGTTATATTAGGACACGTACCCGTACAGGGTTTCCACAATGTCGGCACCCCAACCGATTTTCCAATCGGCTCTTGAGTGCTGCCGCCACCATTCATGGTAAGGGAAACCGGCAGTGAAGCCTTTCGGCTTCACAGTCGGTTTCCTACTACGCATGCGTGAAACAAGCTATGCTGTCTAACTGGCCCAACGGTGGAGGAAGAAGGAGGGGAGGACCGAACTTCAGAGAGACGCCGCCGCGGCACAGTCTCCCAGAAGTGGGAAAGGGTACCTGTCATAAACAGGTACCTGTTCCCACCTCCCCCCTGAAAGGTGCCAAATGTGGAACTACACTTTAAGAGGAGATTTTCTTTTTATATATTCTATCTTAGGCTTTAGGCTGGTTGCTCATGGGAGTAAAAAATACTGAGTTTTTACTGATCTAAAATGAGATGTATTGTTGTCTATGGGACATTGCACACAGCGTAGTAAAGCACAGCAGAGTAAAGATCAGTAATGCAGCATTGAGAACAGAGCAATAAAACAAAAATAGAAAATTTTACACTTGAGTACAGTAATTTACTTGTGTGTTTACTCGTTAAGCGCTAGTTCTCACCAGATGCAGTCCAGTGCGTTTTTTTCTGCATGAAAAATACATGTAGTGTTTTCCATGTATTCCAATGGCCCTTGTTCACACCGGTTCCAGTCAGTTTCCTGTGCAGAAAAGAGAACATGCTGTATTTTTTCTGCACAGAACTGCACTGGAATGCAGCAAAATGTATAAATAACACACCGCAATTGCGTGTGATGTGAACTGTAAGCCAAAACTCACCAGGAACGTAATCGGAGTGCATTTTGTAGGTGTGAACTAGTCCTTAATGTTCCTTAATGAAGAATTTTACTCATCTATACTCATCTATATGCTTGCACACCTTTACTCGTCTGTACTCACCTATACTCAACATTAGGGATGAGCTTTATGTTCGGGTCGACCATGAATTTGACTCAAACATTGGCTGTTCGCCCGTTCGCCGAATAGCGAACAATTTGGGGTGTTCGCGGCAAATTCGAAAGCCGCGAAAACACCCTTTAAAAGTCTGTGGGAGAAATCAAAAGTGCTAATTTTAAAGGTTAATATGCAAGTTATTGTCATAACAAGTGTTTGGGGACCTGGGTCCTGCCCCAGGGACATGTATCAATGCAAAAAAAAGTTTTAAAAATTGCATTTTTTTTGGGAGCAGTGATTTTAACCCCCGAACCATATTGCTGGTCAAAGACCAGAGCACTTTTTGCGATTCGGCACTGCGTCGCTTTAACTGACAATTGCGCGGGTGTGCGACGTGGCTCCCAAACAAAATTGGCGTCCTTTTTTCCCCACAAAGAGCTTTCTTTTGGTGGTATTTGATCACCTCTGCGGTTTTTAGTTTTTGCGCTATAAACAAAAGTAGAGCGACAATTTTGAAAAAAAATAATATTTTTAACTTTTTGCTATAATAAATATCCCCAAAAATATATAAAAAACATTTTTTTCCTCAGTTTAGGCCGATACGTATTCTTCTACATATTTTTCGTTAAAAAACCCCGCAATAAGCGTTTATTGATTGGTTTGCGCAAAAAGTTATAGCGTTTACAAAATAGGGGGTGTTTTTATGACATTTTTATTAATATTTTTTTTTACTATTAATGGCGGCGATCAGCACTTTTTTTTCGGTACTGCGACATTATGGTGGACACTTTTGACACATTTTTGGGACCATTGGCTTTTTTATAGCGATCAGTGCTATAAAAATGCATTGGATTACTATAAAAATGCCACTGGCAGTGAAGGGGTTAACACTATGGGGCGGGGAAGGGGTTAAGTATGTTCCCTGGGTGTGTTCTAACTGTAGGGGATTGGCCTCACTAGGGGAAATGACTGATCTTCTGTTCATACATTGTATGAACAGAAGATCAGCATTTCTCTCCTTGACAGAACCGGTCCTCGCTCTGTAACGAGCGATTGCGTGTGCCCGGCGGCGATCGCGCCTGCCAGGCACGCGCACGGGAGTCGGGGGCAAGCGCACGCGCCCCTAGTGGCCTGCGCGAGAGCCAACGTTGTATTACGTGCTCTCACGCAGGGGAGCCGACCTGCCGCCGTAAAACAACGGCGGCTGGTCGGCAACCAGTTAATAATGCTTAAAGTAAAACAATATAAGTCTCCCGTGCTTAGAACAGTCCCTGCACAAAATGACATTTCTGAAGGAAAAAAAGTCATTTAAAACTACTCGCGGCTATAATGAATTGTAGGGTCCCGGCAATACAGATAAAAGTAATTGAAAAAAAAATGACATGGGTATCCCCCACAGTCCATTACCAGGCCCTTTGGGTCTGGTATGAATATTAAGGGGCACCCAAACCAAAAAAAAATAAAAAATGTGTGGGGGTCCCCCCAAATTCCATTTCCAGGCCCTTTAAGTCTGGTATGGATATTAAGGGGAAACCTGCGCCAAATTAAAAAAAAATGGCGTAGGTGCCCCCCTCAAAATCCATGCCAGACTATCACGTAATAGATAAGATCAGAACTAGGTGGACTGCAACAGAGGAAACCCAAACGTGTTTTAGTGAAATATGATAGTGCACAACAACCAAAACCAAACAGAACCCACAAATAATAACAGTAACAGACAAATTTGTACAATTAATGGGGAAAACCACAATCATAAACAGGGCCAGGCCAGGGTAGTCAATGGGAGATCAGCAGCTGGGAAAGGGAAAACAACAGAACAAGGAGAGGATGGATGGATCACAGGAGGGACGGGTACAGGTAAAAAGCTCAGGGTTTAGGGTTCAAATGACAGACAGTAACAGGATCAGGTACAGATTCAGAGCTTCTCAGGTTCAGGGTCAGTGCGCAAGGAGAGATACCAAGGCAAAGTATGATTGTGTCTGCTGGGTATTTATACACATCTCCTGCAATCAGATTCCTGATTGCAGGAGAAGATGTCGGTCCCACACTGCCAGAAACCCCCCGCTGGCGGACGCCAGTACTGCGACCCAAAGATCACACATACTGAGGTCCCCTTTGTTAAAAGGGGCTTCCAGATTAAGCCCCCGCCCACTGACCCCCACAACCACTGGTCAAGGGTTGTGGGGATGAGGCCCTTGTTCCCATCAACATATGAACATCCTCCCCATGTTGAGGGCATGTGGCCTGGTACGGTTCAGGAGGGGGGCGCTCTCTCGTCCCCCCTGTTTTCCAGCGACCTGCCAGGTTGCGTGCTCAGATAAGGCGCGGGTTTCCCCTTAAAATCAATACCAGACTCGAAGGGTCTGGTATGGATTTTGAGGGGGACCCCTACACCATTTTTTTGAAATTTGGCGCAGGGTTCCCCTTAATAACCATACCAGACCTGAAGGGCCTTGTAATTGAATTTGGGGGGACCCCCACGCATTTTTTTTGGTTCGGGGTTCCCCTTAATATTCATACCAGACCCAAAGGGCCATGTTTTTTTCAATGACTTTTATCTGTATTACCGAGACCCGACAATTCATTATAGCCGCGAGTAGTTTTAAATTACTTTTTTCCTTTAGAAATGTCATTTTGTGCAGGAACTGTTATAAACACAGGAAACACACGCTACTTTACAGGCATTCTATAGACACCCCCGGTATGAAATTTAAAGGAATATTTCACTTTTATTGTTTCATTTTAAGCATTATTAAAATCACTGCTCCCGAAAAACAGCCGTTTTAAAAACTTTTTTTTGCATTGATACATGTCCCCGGGGGCAGGACCCAGGTCCTCATACACTTTTTGCCTGTTCGCATGTTCTACTGCAAACCGAACCGGGGGGTGTACGGCTCATCCCTACTCAACATTACTCAGGTCTTTACATACAGTTTTTGGTGGCCCCTTGCACATGGGTGTCACAGGTTCCTGAGTAAACATTAGTAAATTATGACGCCCCCGTGCAAAGGGTAAAATGTGCTAAAGCCATTTTCCAAAAATACTGTTAGTTTTTGGCAAGATACAACAGATGTCCTTTACAAACCTTACATTATAAAGACATGTCCACTAAATATTGCTAGTGACTGTATAAAGAAACATACAGTACCTCACAAGCATAGCATTGATGCATATCACAGATTACTACGACCCTCAATGAAACAAAAAAGCAGGTTTGCAGATATTTTACAATTCATCCAATTCACACACCCTATGGAGACTTCTATGTGAGTTAAAATGGTACCACATGTGTCTGTCACTGATTATTCAAATAAAAATAATTAAAAGTATACTGGTAAAACAATACGTGGACAATATGTGGACCTAGAGGAAACATTTCTTAACCACTTAACAGGAATTATACAATTATCACTGTTACATTGATGATATTTTCATTATATAGATAACACAGTGGGCCAGATTCACAAAGAGATACGACGGTGTATCTCCAGATACGCCTTTGTATCTCTGACTTACGCTGGTCTTATCTATGCGCCTGATTCATAGAATCAGTTACGCATAGATATGGCTAAGATCCGACAGGTGTAACTGTGTTACACCGTCGGATCTTATTTGTAATTTAAAAATGGCGCGGGGGGCGTTCCCGCTGATTTACGTTGAATAATATGTAAATCAGCGAGATACGCGAATTCACGAACGTACGCGGACCCGACGCAGTGTTGTTACGACATTTCCATAGCGGCTTTCCCGGCGTATACTTACCCCTGCTTCTATGAGGCGCAGCCAATGTTAAGTATAGCCGTCGTTCCCGCGTCGATTTTGAATTTTTTTACGTCGTTTGCGTAAATCGTTCTGTAATACGGATGGACGTCGTTTACATAAGCGTCGAAACCACTGACGTCCTAGTGACATCAGTGGGAGCAATGCACGCCGGGAAAATTCACGGACTGCGCACGCTCATTTAAATCGGCGCGGGGACGCGCCTGATTTAAATAGTACACTCCCCCTAGCCGCGGAATTTGAATTCCGCCGGGGGATTTGTGATACGCCGCCGCAAGTTTGGAGTTAAGTGGTTTGTGAATTACCCACTTGCCTCTCAAACTTGTGGCAGGGTATCTTAAATCAGATAGATCACGCGGATCTAAAGATCCGCTGATCTACCTGAATCTGGCCCAGTGTTTGTTATAATTGAGAAAATGGACACCTACACATACGGAAAACCTTTGGCAGATGTAACTGTTGTATCTCTACAACTCCAGCTTTAACTTTCAGCACACCAAATATATTGTCATGCACAGTCAGCCCACTAGATACCATTGAAAATTCTCTGACCCAAAATACAGAAATAGACACTTCACTAACAGATTCCTTCCATAAAAAAAAAGAAAAAGACAACAGGGATGCTGACAAAGGAACAAACCCTTGCAACAATAAAAATGGCAGTGTGACAATAGCAATCATGTTGGTAAAATAGGACAGAAATTCCCCAAAATGTATCTGCATAGACACACACTAGCAGGACACAGGAAAGATAATTACTGCACATCTGCTAGACAGCATTTCTTATAATCAGACCACCGTGTGTGAGAGTCAATGCAGTTGCTTTGCTTTAATGAAAATAATTTGATGTATGCATGTGGAGCAGTACAGAAATTGATAGGGCAGAGTTCTTTAGTCCAGCAGGCAGGGATAACAACACTACCTTGGATTTTTAGAGCAGCAAAGGTACTGTGAAGGAAAACTAGAGCAGCTGTGCATGGCAACTAATCCGCTTTAATCTTTCAGCCTAACTGAACAAGCGGAAGATAGAAGCTGCTTGGTTACTATGCACAGCTAAACTAAACTAAAACACACTACACAAGTTTTTAAAGTAATTTATTAGGCAGCTCTGGGGGTCTTTTCTTCTACTTCTTCTCCCCTCTCTCTTCGGTTCTTCTGCCGGGTCTCCTCCACTATATTCTGCTCTTTTGCCCACTCTTTTGCTAGCTCTTGCCCGGTTTTCTCCGTTGTCTTCCTCCCTCTGCTCTTCATCCGATGTTGACACAACACTCTCTCCCACTCTAATGCCTGGTGCGCGGTGTGCCACTACTTATATTGGCAATGGGGTGGGGTCACGGGGTGACATCATCCAGAGGCCCTGCCCCTTATGACATCACCGTCTCGGAAATGGTGGTTGGTGATATCATAAGGGGCGGGCCTCCGGCAACCCCGTCCCATGCCAATATAAGTAGTGTTGAGGGCATGTGGCCTGGTACAGTTCAGGGGGGGTGCTCACTCGTCCCCACAGCCTTTCCTGACCAGCCAGGCTGAATGCTTGGATAAGGATCTGGTATGGACTTTGGGGGGACCCCCCACACCATTTTTTCAGCATAGGGGGGTTCACCTAAAAATCCATAATAGACTGAAGGGCCTGGTATACCCTTAGAGGGGGAACCCATGCCGTTTAAAAAAACATTGATGTGGAGTTCCCCCTCAAGATCATCAGAGCACAAGTCGCATGCCAAAGTTGGATCAGGCAAGACTGCAATACGACTTTGATCCGACTTTGATCAGACATCAGTGATATTTAATGGGCTGAAACAGGATCAAAGTCGGACCAAAGTAGTACAGGGAGCATATTCAATGTCTGACTTGTGTCGGACCAGTTAAGACGACTCTCATAGGGAAACATTGATTTTCACACTGGTATGACAAATGCTCCCAATGTCGGAGCATTTGTCGTACCAGTGTGAACCAGGCCTTATAGATGATGCTTGCAACTCTACACTCCAACTGCTCTGGTTCTGTGCTCCTGCAGCCTCCTGGAATATGTGACAGGGATGTCCCAGGAGGTTGCTCACTTAAAGGAGAATGGCGGTGGTGGCAAAAGTAGGGTTGTGGTTGGATTAAAAAAATAATTTAGACAAACCAAAAAAACAAACAAAACTGCCATCTTAAATTTGTGGTGGTGGTTGCAGGGAAGAAAGGGTAAATTAAAATGAAGGTCTGCTTTAAAGTGATACCAAAGCTAAATAAAAAACAAACAAACATGCTATACTTACCTGCTCTGTGCAATGCTTTTTCATAAAAAAGCCCCAAACATCTCCTCGGGCTCCCTGCCAGCATTCCTGGCTCCTCCCCTCTTCTGCATGCCTCAATAGTAAGCTGCTTGCTATGGAGGCGCTTTTGCATCCTCGCTCCCAAGATCCGCTCCCTCCTCACTACCTGTGATTGACAGCAGTTGGAGCCAATGGCTCCCACTGCTGTCTCTTAGCCAATAAGGGGGGAGAAACCTGGGAGAGCAGCTTCTCTCGTCCGCATTGCTGGATCACGATCTGCCTCGGGTAAGTATTAGTGGGGCTGCATACAGAAGTTTTTTTTCACCTTCATGCATAGCATATATTGATGTATAAACCTTCAGCCTTTAGAACCACTTTAACAAATTCACCCCAGTGAATGTCATATGATGTCCTGAGCTACCAGTGGTTATACTGGGATGATGGCATCAATCCGGTATCAAATTTTACAGCAGCCAACACCATGTAAAGCAGAATTAATTTGGGTGGCTGTACAGCCACTCAATCACTTTTTAAGGTGGCAAAAGGGGGACTCCCTTCACCATCAGGTGCATTATACAGAGAGAGAGGTACTGACATTGTTCCTCCTTACTCTCTGTGACCCTAGAAACATCAAGGATTTCATCACTTCTGGTTTCCCCAGATCTTTCCATAAAGAGGACTTGTAACGGCCCATGCTATCAAAAAGAATGTTGCTCATCCTTTGTGATAGCAACAAGGTTCATAAAGAAAAAATTAAAGGGACAGTGTAAAATAAAATAAATATTAATAATAATAAAAACAATTTAAAGGCCCCCGCCCCCCCCTCGTACTCAGGCGCAAATGCAATTGTACAGAAACAAAATTGTGTAGCGCTATGGCAAATTAATATCTATAATGGTAGTTCCTCATGGAAAAAATGGGAACATAAATAAAGTAACAAATGCAATAAAGAAGTTCTCGTGAAAGATAAAGTCCAATGGTTGTAAACACAAAGTCCATATATCTGTAGACACCACGTGCAAAATGAGGGAACTTGATTAGAATCCCATCGAGACAAATTGTGTAGTGAGTGATCACCGCCACCAGTGGTAGTAAATGGAGGCTTACCGAAGATGGTGGACCTGAAATGACGTACGTCAATCAAGTCATAACAAGCTTCAAGTACCAGACAGGGTACACAAAGTAGCAATCACCAAGAAACTTGATGTATCTGGATAAAAACTTGCATATTCTATAGTATGAGGCGGCAGTGGAGGCGACCCGACGGCGTTTCGTGTTATTCACACATCATCGTACACCCCTCGTACTCAGGCGCAAATGCAATTGTATACGGAATTCCCACACGCAGATGTAAACGGTGATCGTACCACACATGAAGTATCGTCACAAATGTCAGAGTGAGAGCAATCATTTTAGCTCCAGCCCCCCTGTGTAACTCTAAACTGGTAACCTATAAGGCCGGGTTCACACTGGTGTGACAAACGCTCCGACATTGGAAGCTTATGTCGCATGATGTGTGAAAATCAATGTTTCCCTATAGGACTGGTCCAACACAAGTCGGTCTGACTTTGAAAATGCTCCCGGCACTACTTTGGTCCGACTTTGATCTTACTTCAGCCCATTAAATATCACTGAAGTCGGATCAAAGTCGAATTGCCATCTTGCATGATCCGACTTTGGCATGCGACTTGTGCTCTGATGATCTTGAGGAGGAACTCCACGGCAAATTAAAAAAAAATGGCATGGGCTCCCCCTCTAAGAGCATACAAGGCCCTTCGATATGGTATTGATTTTAAGGGGAACCCCCATGCCGAAAAAATGGCGTGGGGGTTACCCCAAAATCCATACCAGAACCGACAGCCCAGTCGGTCAGCAAAGGGGTGGGGTTGAGCAGGCACCCCCCTCCTGAACCATACCAGGCCGCATGCTATCAACATGGGAAGTGGGTGCTTTGGGGCACCCCAAAGCACCTTGTCCCCATGTTGATGAGGACAAGGGCCTGTTTCCGGCAACCCTGGCTCGGACATGGTACCCCTACCCATTCACCTGGGTAAAAAAGTGTCAATAAAAAAAACACACCACAAAGGTTTTTAAAGTAATTTATTAGGCAGCTCCGGGGGTCTTCCGACTTCTCCGCTCTCTTTGGCCTCTTCTCCGCGCTCTCCGGTTCTTCTACCGCAGTCCGGTGTCTTCTACCGGGCTCCTCCGCTATCTTCTGCTGTTTTGCCTGCTCTTTTGCTAGCGGTTGCTTGGTTTTCTCCGTCGTCTTCTTCTCTTCTTCTGATGTTGACTCAACGCTCTCTCCCGCTGTAATGCTGTGTGCGTGGTGTGCAACGACTTATATTGGCATGGGGCAAGGTCACTGGGTGATGTCATCCAGCGACCTCACCCCTTATGACGTCATCACCCAGGGTATGATGGGATGGTGACATCATAAGGGGCGGGTTCGCCGGATGACATCACCAGGTGACCATGCCCCATGACAATATAAGTCGTTGCGCACCGCGCACATGGCATTACAGAGGGAGACAACGTTGAGTCAACATCGGAAGAAGAGCAGAGGGAAGAGGGAAGAGGCTGGAGAGAGCGGAGAAGTCGGAAGAGACCCCCGAAGTCTCCACCCCTTTCCTGACCAGCCAGGCTGCGTGCTCTGATAAGGGTCTGGTATGGATTTCGGGGGAACCCCCACGCCGTTTTTTGCCATGGGGGTTCCCCTTAAAATCGATACCACACAGAAGGGCCTGGTATGCTCTTAAAGGGGGGACCCATGCCGGTTTTTTTTATTTGGCGTGGAGTTCCTCCTCAAGATTCATATCAAACACAGTGCCTGGCATTGTCGGGGATCAAAGTCGGATCCCTGTTCATTGAATTCAGACACAACTTCATTGAAGTCTGACTTCAAATCTCAGAGCAAAGTCGGATCCAAAGTAGTACCACTGTCTTGTCGTACCAGTGTGAACCCAGCCTAAAGGCGTTTAAATCATTGTCTATGGAGATTTTTATGTACCGTAGATTGGTTCTGCTCCAAGGCGTACTCAATTTTAAACTGTCACTTGTCAGATATATATTTACGCCGTATACAACATATTTTATATTTGTTACAAACATTTGGGTATTATATTGTGTTTGTGTGCACTAAAATTCATTAAACTGTTTTTTTTTTTTCCATAATGAATTTTATTGGTAAACAGAATAAGGTTTACAATACATTTGAATAAGGAGTCTGAAATAAAACAGTAGGTTTTACAGCAATGATGGTCAGAACTAGCATGTAATCGGAATTACAAAGAAAAAAACAGCATATTTCAACATCTTTAACAATTTCTGGGATATGAGCAAGATTTATGACTAGCTTGTTGGATACCTATGCTTCTAACGAATGCATTTGCAAAAACCACTGTGCAAATATCATCTCACATAAAAAAACACCCACCATTATTCTCTAGGAACTCTGCTAAAAATATGTATGTTTGGAGGTCCAAGGCCCAGTGTTGAAGTGGTTAAGGAAATTTCATTATCATTCAGGAAAGGAAAATGCTGAAGTAAGAACAACTTTTTATTTGATACAAAAGAAAATGGACTCAGTGTCCAAATTTTCTAAATTAGATACCATATTTATCGGCATATAACGCACACTTTTTTACCCTAAAAATATAGGGTAAATCGTGCCTGCGTGTTATACGAAAATATCATTTTTTTTACCAACAGGGGCGGGGATAGGGCGGTCCTCCCCCGGGTGCCACCCATTGGGATGGTGTCAGGCCGACCGCCCCGCCTCTCCTGGCCCTGGGACAGCGCTGCCAGCATACTTTAAAGTTCAGAAAACATTACTGTCAGTCCTTTCTCATATACCGCTCCTCCTGTGTCACTCTTAATGTAAATCTAAGCCTCTAAATCCCCCAATTAACGCCACTCATTCTGGCCCCTCTCCTCCTCCTGCTCTGCCTTCTCCTTGAGTGTTGCTTTTGATTAAAGGAGAGCGGTTTATTATTATTATTATAACCAAATGCTGCACTAATAGGACATGAGATTATAATGCAAAGGGAAATAAATGATCACACATGAGAACATAAATGTGCACACTAAACTCAAAAAGAAGAAAAAAAAAACTCCCATAGTGTATGTCCACAAGATACAGTTCATCAGAGAAACAGGTAAACTTTGTTTGCTGTGATTGTAGAATCCCAGTGTATTCAACCACAGCATTAACAATCCAAATACGCTTACCGGAACTAAATGACCCTCTAAATTAGAGACGTCAGGTATCACTTGTTACAAACAATTTATGTCACTGGATATGACCATCACTCTCCTCTGGTCTGCAACTCTCCTTCTGATTTTCACAAATGCTCATAAAAAAAAAATGCTAGACTGACTTTTTAAATACAAGTCAAGGTATCAAAAATCAAATAAAACAACAGCCCTGTACATAAAAGCGGATCTAGGAAACATTGCAAACGGCTTCCAGACTCCTGATGCGTGGTTAGTTTATTTTCTTAAGAGAGAGCACATTAGTATATTTCCTTTAAGCCTAGTACACACGGGCCGAATGTTGGAAGGCATAGGCCGGTTCATTAGAAACCGGTCAACATTTGGCCTGTGTCCTGGTGTGGCTACCGATCAGCGATTTCAGCCAATACAAATTGAATAGTGTGTACTAGTCTAAAGCTGGGTACAAACTACAGTTTTTTTTTCCCAGAAATCCTGCGGGCTGCACAAACAAAAACTGTCAAGCCCCATACACACTATCAGTTTTCCTGCTGGTTTTCTCTTTAGGTTTACCAAAACCATGTAGTACAAGGACCTGCCTGATTGCATTCAAATTGAAACGCTTAAGGTCTGACCCCAATATTAGATGGTTTTGGTAAACCTGAAGAGAAAACCATCAGGAAAACTGATAGTGTGTATGGGGCTTCAGTCACAGTCAGAGCTGCTGTAATAACCATGCAAGATTAGGGGCGGCCCCCCTGCCAGAACACTCCGACCAGCGCTCTCTGCCATTGGCTGAGAGTGCTGATCGGGAGTTGGTAGGCTGCTGGTTTTCCAGCATGCCCATCCGACAGACCAACATTCACATGGGCTCAATGTCGACCGTTGTTCTTTGAACCGGCAATTGTCTCCCGACATTCTACCTGTGTGTACGGCGCTTTAAGACTATCTCAGACATAAAATCTGTGAGGTCCCTTTTGAGCAGACAGGCAGGGATGGAGGGGCAAGAGTCTCTTCTCTGACTCATATAGCTGTGTGTGCAATTTTAGCTTGAGCATGAGCTAAAGAACAGTCTTTTTAAGACAGTGGCGCTAAGGATAGTCAAATAAACATGTGAAAAAAATAAATAAATTTCAATCTGCTTCATGGAAATAAAATACAAAGTATGGATATGCACTATTTTTAATGTACTGAACTAAAAACATTGTTGTTTTAGTTATGAGCATAATACATATGGCAAATGCATACAAAAATATACATTCCATATAACATGACAGTGAAAAGAGCTATTGTGTGCAGTAACTAATAGCAGTTAATCATGTTTCACGTTTCATTAGTTTAGTGCAGGTAGGACATTGAAAATTTGCTGACTGGTTACTATGCTGTCTATTATGTAATGTTCACACTAATTTATTTTATTTCATAGAAATGAATAGCCTTGTATACAACTGACAGTTTTATTCATGCATTACATCAGTAGTTAGTAGTAGATTAGTAAATGGTATTTGTACTACTACTACTAAGACATGTGACGAAAGGCTCATTGCTCCAAGTATACATATAAATATTTATAACATTCTCTTGCACAGATCGATGAATAGATTTATAGCTGACTGCATGTGCCTGGAGGCATAGTACCAATTACCAGATCATGCCTCTGGCTATCTCTTAGCAAGTACAATAAAGATCACTTTGGAGAAAAGGCTGAGATGTTGCTGGGTCTGTTTCAAAACACGAATATATACAGTATATGGATCTTAAGTATCACAAGTCTTCTCCTCAACCCCTAATCATGCAGACATGAGATATTATTATGACTCACTTTACAAAATATCTGATATGCTGTTGGGCAGTATCATGACTGTCACTATCCCTAGAGAAGGCTGGGTATATATTTAAATGCATAGAGCAATCCCCAAGGCAATATTTTTTAACATACTTCATAGGATAAATTACACACCTATTTTTGTTGAAACTGTGTTCCCTTGATGTCTGTAGGCACCCACATTATCAAGTGCTGATTTGTGACAGTGAAAAAAAAAACAGAAGCAAGGAATGCTCATGGTGTCACATATTAACTGATATAATCAAATCACTCCTTGTGCCAAAAAGTGTGTTGTTCTTCACAGTTCTTTGAGTTCCAATACTTTTATTTTCACCAGTGGCGGCCAGTCCATAGGGGGCGCCCGGGGGCCGCCCCCCCTCCTGTAGTCATAAAAAAAACAAAAAACGGGTCTATTCAGATAGCCGGACATAGGGCGCCGGTTACCTGAATAACGGCAGCTGGTTGGCTGTGTGGAAGTGCCTATCAGAGCCCCTCGGCTCCCGGATGTCTTATCCTCGGAACGTACGGGGGCTGCGTCCCTTGGATAAGACTGACGGCCGTCTCAGCCAATCAGGTTCACCGATTGTGGTTATCGGTAACCTGATTGGCTGAAGTATCATCGAGGGCGGGAGAGGACATCGAGGGACGTGGAAGCAGAAAGGTAAGTGCATTTTACAGGGCACAGCGGCAACAATGGGCACTGAGGCGACAAAGGGCACAGTGGCATCAATGGGTACAGTGGTGACAAACGGCACAGTGGCGACAAAGGGCACAGTGGCATCAATTAAAGGGCACAGTGACATACACAGTGGTGACAAAGGGCACAGTGGCAACAATTAAAGGGCACAGTGGTGACAATTGGCACAGTGGCGACAATTGAGGGGCACAGTGGCTGCGTTTGATGGCATGGCACAGTGATGACAATTGATGGCACAGTGGCTGTGTTTGATGGCATGGCACAGTGACTGCGTTTGATGGCATGGCACAGTGGCTGCGTTTGATGGCATGACACAGTGGCTGCGTTTGATGGTATGGCACAGTGACTGTGTTTGATGGCATGGCACAGTGGCTGCGTTTGATGGCATGGCACAGTGACTGCGTTTGATGGCATGGCACAGTGGTGCGAATTGATGGCATAGTGACTGCATTTGATGGCATGGCACAGTGGTCATAATTGATGGAACAGTGGCTGCGTTTGATGCAATGGCACAGTGGTGATAATTGATGGCACAGTGGCTGCATTTGATGGCATGGCACAGTGGTGACAATTGATGGCACAGTGGCTGTGTTTGATGGCATGGCACAGTGGAGACAATTGATGGCACAGTGGCTGCGTTTGATGGCATGGCACAGTGGTGACAATTGATGGCACAGTGGCTGCGTTTGATGGCATGGCACAGTGGTGACAATTGATGCCACAGTGGCTGCGTTTGATGGCATGGCACAGTGGTGACAATTGATGGCACAGTGGCTGCATTTGATGGCATGGCACAGTGGTGACAATTGATGGCACAGTGGCTGCATTTGATGGGCACAGTGAGGCTGCAATTTTTTTTTTTTTGCACCCCCCCCAAAAGTTTTGAGCACCAGCCGCCACCTGTTAATTCTTCAACTAGGGGCCCTTTCACGCTGATTCATTTTTTTATGTGCTTTTGATGTTTAAAAAGCAGAAGAAAAATTAAAAAAAAATATATTCCTTTAAATTCTATGGAACTCTTCACACAGCAGGTGCACTGTGCTTTGAGGCTGGGTTCACACTGCTGTGTGGAGCGGCTCAAAACAGGGGTCCAGTGCGTCCCTGTTCTTCATTTCAGGGACAAATAAGTCCCGAATGTTTGGCTTTTGACGCACAGGGCTCTTCTGCAAATCGCTCTGCAGCCAACCCAGAGTAGAGTGTACCAGCTCCAATGAGAGACGGTCACAGTCTCCTGACATGCGGAAACCTGCATCCAATTCGTAAACAGTGTGGACCCAGTCTGAAAAGTTGTGCATGCTGCATGTTTGGTGAAGTTTTTCATAAGCACCTTCCATTGTAAGTCAATTGAAAGGCATCAAAAGCCTTTTCAGAGCCTGGACAGGATGATTGACATCAGCCGACAGAGGACTTTAGCTTGCTGTCGGCTGAAAATGGGTCACAGAAGTACAAAACTAACTGCTCGACTGTGCATGAGTCCCCCCCCCCCCCCCCCCCCACACACACACATGCTTATAAAGGATGCCCCAGGATGCTGAGGCATGTCCCCTCATATCTCATATATCTCATATATCCTTTCTGCGTCTCCTAACTTCTGGAGGTTTACATGCCTTACAAAGGGGTCTTGTGTGGCTCCGAAACATTGCACTTATTCTTTTGTGATGTGATCCATGCAAATATGTGCATTGATTCGCAATTTAGGTAAGGCACTTAAAAAAAGAAACATCACAATTATGTGAGCAAAGCTACAAATGGATTTGAAGCAGCAGTAACACAAATGCAAGTTTACTATAAAGACATTTAGCTAGATTCAGAGAGAGTTACGGCGGCGTATGAGTAGATGCGCTGTCGTAACTCTGAATCTACGCCGTCGTAAATTTAAGCGTATTCTGGAAACCAGACAAGCTTAAATTAGGCTAAGATACGAGCGGCATAAGTCTCCTACGCCGTCGTATCTTAGGGTGCATATTTATGCTGGCCGCTAGGTAGCGCTTCCGTTGTTTTCCGCGTCGAATATGCAAATGAGCAATATATGCCGATTCACGAACGTACGTGCGCCCGTCGCAATTAGTTACGCCATTTACGTAAGAGATACGCCGGCGTAAAGATAAAGCTGCTCCCTAGGTGGCGCAGCCCATGCAAGGTATGGACGTCGGAACAAGCCTATCGTTTTACGTTCTTTGCGTAAGTCGTACGCGAATAGGGCTGGGCGTAATTTACGTTCACGTCGAAACCAATACGTCCTTGCAGCGTACTTTGGAGCAATGCACACTGGGATATGTCCACGGACGGCGCATGCGGCGTTCGTTAAAAACGTTAATCACGTTGGGTCATGAGTCATTAACATAAAACACGCCCCCTGTTCCTCATTTGAATTAGGCGCGCTTACGCCGGCCCATTTACGCTACGCCGCTGTAACTTAGGAGGCAAGTGCTTTGTGAATACAGCACTTGCCTCTCTGACTTACGGCGGCGTAGCGTATATGCGATACGCTACGCCGCCTTAAGTTAAGCCAGTCTTTCTGAATCTGGCTAATTGAGAGCAGTAAGTCTGTATTCAGTTTAAGGTGAGAATGTGAAGCAGCAGTATCATAGATACAAGTTTACCTGTGAAGGGCGAGAAAAGATGTTCAGATGAGCAAGAGCAGAAGTGCCACTTAATTAAAGAACCCCACTTTATTGGAAGAAACCCAACATGCGCCACCATAGATATGAGCATCTTAAAATGGATTTAGACCAAAAACCTTAAGAAACATCACATTTTTATTTTAGGCATGCCACAGCTTAGCTGGTGTACATTTAAACACTGGGGCATACATTTTATAACAAATCACTCATGCTGGTAAATTCATTGTACTTTTGATGTAGCCTGTAGTGCATGCTTACCTGCACACATCACAAACATATAATACATTTTGTAAATGTAGACTTGTTTTGTCATCTAGGTAATTACTCCTTCTACTTTGCTCAATAACCAGACTCTCAGCATTCCTGCAGAACATTATGAGTGCGCCTCTATTTCACAAAGTAACCTGGGTGGAAAACAACACTACACATAGATACTGATTTATTAAAGCTTAGGCGTGTATGCCAGTGCATATATATAGTGGATTGACTAAGAAGTGTGGTTTGCTATAGGGTGTACACTCCAGATTTCTGAATGTACTTCATCTACTGTATGCTGTGGCTCCCTCCATTCCACAATTTTGTTATTTTAAATTATTTTTATTATTTGTATTTATTTATTTTTGCTTTCACAGCAGTGACCTCGGTGGGACCCAGACTGTGCCCCCCTCCTTCTTTGGCCTGGCTTCTGCCCCTTGGGGTGATCTAAGCTGTTTGGAGGGTTGGGTGCCTTTGTGGGCTGCTCATTTCCTTCTTCCAGGACACCAGAGCTGGTGGGTGGACCCAGGGACAGTGTCTTTGTACTGTACTGGGCACGCTCACCAACCATGCATAAGCACTAGTTGGCTTCTGTGGTGCATGCAAACTTGCTGCAAGCCATACCCATGACAATTTTGGTTGCGGTCACGGGCCGCATGCAAGTGGTCATGCAGGGCACCAGTTTTGTTTAGGCACCAGTGCACGCCATGTACCATGCCCAGTACCATGCCAGATATATGGTGCCATTTTTGGGTTTCTGGGAAATGCCCACCTGGGCAGTGGACTTTATTGGATTAGTTGTCAATATAAAATCATCCCTTCTCTGAGCTGCTAGTACCGCTCAGGCCACTCTACGGGACACAACATGCACTGGAGAATATTGCATTTTTTTCTTATTTGTATACACAGATGCCTTTTGTTTCAATCAGACAATCTTGTTTTTCATGGTGTATATGTCTGTTTTTTTTTTAAATATTTTTAGAACATTCAATATTAATGCCCATTTTGGTACACAGGGCTGTCTGTCCACCAGAGATCCCCACATGAGATACTATATACCTGTTTTGAAAGCAATAGGGTAGGTTAGGGATGCACCGATACCAATACCAGTATCAGTATCGGTGCCGATACTGACTATTTTCACAAGTACTTGTGAAAATACTATTGATACCGAAACTGATACTGTGTGATTTGCATCAATACAAAATAAATGGGCGCAAATTGCACTGCGAAGAATCGCATGCAATTTGAACAGTGTGATTCCTATCTGAATCTCATACAATTTTCCCCACTGCTCCTGTGTGTGTGTTTGTGTGTGTGTTTAGAAATGGAAAAGTGCCATCTAGTGGGCAGTTTATTAAAAAAGTTAGAACTTACATTAAAGCGGGGGTTCACCCTAAAAACAAATGGAATGGAATTTCCATTGGAAAAAAATAAAACATGTTCAATTTCTAAACTCCGACAGAAAAAAGTCAGATGGGGCCCAGGCACGGTCGGAATATCCGATGAAAAAATTACGTCTGATTTTTTTCATCTGAAATTCCTATCATGTGTACAAGGCATAAGTGAATTTATTTTCTATCTCCAGTCAGTGTGGCTTCTAGCTTGGCCTGCCTAGCAAACTATTGAGACACCATATTATTATAGTGTGCTGGTAAATCTAATTTCATACTAATTAATTTACTGAAGCATTAATTTGGATGGTTGTCATGTATTACTGGGGTCAGCTTTTGTCTAAGTCCCCTGTCCCTGGTGCAAACACGCATACAGTTAGTTCACTGACTTGTTTCTGTCCCGGCATTATGTTGAATGTTTCCTCTTATTATGTTTGTAATCTCTTTTATAGTACAACCTTCCCCTTAAGAAGCATTTGGGTGAAACGTGTTGGTACTGCCTTACTCGCCCATAGCACAACCTTTGGATTCAGACTTGTGTCGCTCACCCAAGTCTGAGAAATGGGGGACATAAGCGTTTTAATCATTTCCCTGTAGGGTTCTATTTGACGCAACATGTAACAATGTATATGGCTGCGGAGTGACCTATTGGGGGTGTGCTCTAATATTGTATTTTTACCTGTTTTTATACAATGCTTTAATTTAAATCATGGTATGGCTATGAGGTTGAATTCATGTACTTACACTGCTTGCATTTTTTATTTATTTTTTTATGTGATAATTTATTATTACATAGCTGTATTCATTTGTGCCATTTTATATCTGCTCTGCCTGAAATTCAGAGTTACAATTTACATTTTGCCTATAATTCTCATTTAACCAGATACACTAGAAGAACCAACACAATCCTAAATCCAGATTATAGTTTTAGGAAAAGCCTTAATTTCATGTAAACCTTCACCATAGGTTTTACTGAACAAATTTAAGTGATGGAAATGTATTTCACAATTTAGAACATTTCAGACTTTAGAATAGCGCATGCCCAGGATGATCAGCAAATGTTTCAAAATTTGATATGAAAAGTATTACATAGGTACAAAAATTGCCATCAAAGTGAACTTGTTTTATAATAATGGAACAACATTTCCCTTGCTGTTACTGTTGTAATAACATTTTCTTTACATTGGCTTATTATCAACAGAATAGCAAATAGCTGCTGACTTAGTAATGTAATACATTCATAATCCGATCAGCAAACAGAAGAAGCTTTAATTCCTATTTTGAAATAATTTGGGCAGCGTAATGGGAAAACCCTTGTGCACCAGGAAAGATGGATTTGTGGTATTTCCTTCTCACTCTATTATCAATCTGCTCTTCCCTTTGTGTCATTCTTGCTAAGGTTTACCTAGGTTCATTTTCATAGTCTCATTACATTTAGCACAAAATTGTAATTAGATTCTCATCCCAACAGACTTTGTGCATGAATAATCATAATGTGTCCATTTCATGCCAATCTCTTTCTGTCTTACTCAGTGACATCAGGAATACCCAAAGCTTATCACTGACCCACTTTCCTTTTTACAGTTTCTTTGATTGTAAGCACACTTGTATGTCCCGATCACTGGATTAATCCACAAGATGCTTTTCTCTTCTGATTTTTATTTTGATTATATAAGGGCTAACTTTTACCCTGGCTACAAAAAAAAATGAACAGATTAGGCAATCTTGGCATCACTAATCAAGAACAGGCAAGGATATAAACAAATACAGACAGATGAATTAAGTCAGGCACACATATACTGCATGTATTGCATTATTCAGTGATCAATACTCTAATTGGACAGATGGGTAAAATGTACACATACAACAAAGAGGAACCCCCATTTAAATATACCTAAAGGCCCTCCCCTTTAATTATTAGCATGATAATTCACCCAACCAACTACTTAAATGCACTGCTGTTTAAGGCTAGACAGCTAGGCTGATTTGCTTAAAGTGGAGGTTCACCCAGAAATGTAAATGTTTAACATTAGATTGAGGCTCATTTTGTCTAGGGGAATCGGCTAGTTTTTTAAAAAAACGAAGCAGTACTTACCGTTTTAGAGAGCGATCTTCTCCGCCGCTTCCGGGTATGGGCTGCGGGACTGGGCGTTCCTATTTGATTGACAGTCTTCCGACAGGCTTCCGACGGTCGCATCTATCACGTCACGACTTTCCGAAAGTAGCCGAACGTTGGTACGCAGGCGCCGTATAGAGCCGCACCAACGTTCGGCTTCTTTCGGCTACTCGTGACGCGATAGATGCGACCGTCGGAAGCCTTTCGGAAGACTGTCAATCAAATATGAACGCCCAGTCCCGAAGACCATACCCGGAAGCGGTGGAGAAGATCGCTCTCTAAAAAGGTAAGTACTGCTTCGTTTTTAAAAAAAATAGCCGATTCCCCTTGACAAAATGAGCATGAATATAATGTTAAAAAATTTTTTTCGGGTGAACTCCCGCTTTAAGGAGTTGAGAAACTTTACTCCAAAAAAATGTGTGAATATCCATTTTAACGATCCGAACATGTGAAACGCTTATTCCTGGTCACTTTGAAAACCCTATTATGTGCAGGTTTATGACCTGGACTTATTACCTTTGTCACAAAATTGGCCTTGTTGTATTGCCGGGATTAAACTACTTTAATCCGCACACTGTAACTTGGCCAAGTTGGTATTATTATTATTAAGTGCTGTCATGTCGGACAAAGCTCTCAGCCCTGACTGATTTGGCAGCACTTAATAATAATAATAATAAAATCATACCCTAGCAAAACTACTTTTTTTTTAACCACTTAAGACCCGGACCATTATGCAGGTTAAGGACCTTGCCCCTTTTTGCGATTCAGCACTTTGTCGCTTTAACTGACAATTGCACGGTCGTGCGACGTGGCTCCCAAACAAAATTGACATTCTTTTATTTTGAACAAATAGAGCTTTCTTTTGGTGGTATTTGATCACCTCTGCGGTTTTAATTTGTTGCGCTATAAACAAAAATAGAGGGACAATTTTGAAAAAAAAATCAATATTTTTTACTTTTTGCTATAATAAATATCCCCCAAAAATATATAAAAAAACGTTTTTTTACCCTCAGTTTAGGCCGATACGTATTCTTCTACCTATTTTTGGTAAAAAAAATCACAGTAATCGATTGGTTTGCGCAACATTTATAGCGTTTACAAAATAGGGGATAGTTTTATTGCATTTTTATTAATAATTTTTATTTTACTACTAATGGCGGCGATCAGAGATTGTTTCGTGACTGCGACATTATGGCAGACACATCGGACACTTTTGATACATTTTTTGGACCATTGTAATTTTCACAGCAAAAAGTCCTATAAAAATGCACTGTTTACTGTGAAAATGACAATTGCAGTTTAGGAGTTAACCACTAGAGGGCGTTGTAGGGGTTAAGTGTGACCTCATATGTGTTTGTAACTGTAGGGGAGCGGGGCTGGACAAGTGACATCATTGATCGTCTTTCCCTATATCAGGGAACACACGATCAATGACACTGCCACACCTCTCCCCGTTCTTCAGCTACGGTGACCGATCGCTGGTTAAAGGTAGACGTTTTTATTGTCAAATACTGTACAGTAAAACCTTGGTTTGAGAGCGTTTTGCAAGACAAGCAAAATTTCTTCATAAATTTTGTCTTTATATACAACTACAGTGTTACCCCGGATTTGCGAGTAACGCAGTTACAGTAACAAGCCTACGGGCATTTTTTTTTTAATCCTAACTCGGTTTGCGAGTGTTGTCTCACAAAATGAGCAGGATTCAAGCTTCTGAGGTGTGCAGTACTTCACTTGGTCAGAGGTGCGGAGGCACCAGTGACACTCAGAGCCATTCAGAAACACTTGGAAATACTCTGAAACACTCGGAAATACTTAGTTTACAAGTGTTTCCAAATCTTTCCCAGGGTTTCCGAGTGTAGCCGAGCAGTCTCCGAGTATTTCCGAGTCTCCCGGGCGGGGCTGGACGTGTGACGTCATTGATCGTGTTTCCCTATATCAGGGAACACAGGATCAATGACACTGCCACAACGAAGAACAGGGAAGGTGTGTTTACACACATCTCTCCCCGTTCTTCAGCTCCAGAGGAGCGTGGATGTGCCCAGCCGTGCCATTCTGCCGACGTATATCGGCGTGAAGGGGTCCTTAAGTGGTTAACTGAACAAGTTAAATTTAGAAGCTGATTGGCTACCATGCACAGATGCAACAGATTCTGAGTGCTCCAGTTTTGGTAAATCCCTCCCATTGTCTCTATATATTTATTTAGCCAAGTATTTCTTGATACCCATTGGATGGAAGTACTACTTGAATTGTGACAGTAATATTATACTACCATGTTAACTTATATTTGAGGTAGGTGATGGGTTGGTTTTCAGTTGAATTTTGGTAGCAGACAAACAAATTAAACATGGCCATATGAAATAGATGAAATGCAACTTTCTTATATCAGTAACGGGACTTTCGGGTTGACAAATATGGTTGTAACATCTGATCATTTAAATCCACCCCCCCATGAACAGATTGTAGTCGTGGACATATTCAGGCTTTACAACAGGGCCGATTCATCTCTGGATCTTCACCAAGGTGTCATTGTGGATGGTAAGAGAGGATGTGAACATCTTTCTTGTTCCTCCACTTCATGGCAGACGCTTCCTCATTTCTCATGAATGCAGATTCCCCGTTTTGTAACTTTTTTGCTAATAGATTTTGTGGGAAGCCCTTTTTTTAAGGTACCACAGACCAGGGTTTGTTTACGGTATCCTTTTTTGAACAGGGGGTATGCCAGCTCCCAGACAATTTTCCCAGTGGTTCCAATATATGTGGGGCACTCACGGGGCTGGAGCTGGGAGCCTTTGCCTTCATAAATTCTAAAGGTGTTCACGTATACAGTGGCTCGACCACACAGTTTGAACAATTTTAACCCGTACCTGGCTCCCTTACTTGGGATATACTGCTTGAAGTGCAGTTGGCTAGTAAACTGTATAAGCGATTTGTCCACACAAATGTTTTGGTCTGGGATAAACACTTCAGCAAATCGCTGGGAAAAATAATTTATTAGGGGACATATTTTGTATAATTTGTTGTGGTTGGGGTGATCTCAGGGAGGGCACTGCAAATTATCAGTAAATTTAGGAAACGCATAATCACATCATAGCGTGTCCTGGACATGACAGCAGAATATATTGACATGTGTTGGATGGGGTGGGTGGACCAGTAGGCAAGTAGTTGTAGTTTGTTCTTCTTTGTAAGCCCCAAATTGAATGTAAGGCCCAAAAACAATTTCAATTTGTCCAGTGTAAGACGTCGCCACTGGAACATGCGGACGTAGGATGAATTGGGGTTGTCAGAAATAAATTACTATGCACACAGATCGGTTTGGTCCACCATATTCTACAACAAATTTTGTGGGAAAAATAAATAAAAATAATCCAACTGTGAAAAATTGTTGGGCTGTATACCTGGCTGTGTGGTGAAAGGGGGGATTCAAGCGGACCCTGAGCTGGCAGGCAACCATAAGTGGTTTTCCAGGGCATCGGGAACGTAGTACTGGGCCTGAAATCTTCAGGTTGGGCGTGTAATTCCAGTACTGGTACTGGGCTCCTCCTCCTGGGGTCTGGCGCTGCTGGTGGTAGGCAGGTCTTCTGATCTTGGTCCTGATCTCCTTATTCTCTTAGGAGGGATGATCTCCTCCACTGACTCGGACTCCGTTCCAATACCCTCTACTGGCTCGTATTCCAAACCAGAATTGGAGTGATTGGAGCTCCCCGCTGCTCTTATCATCCGACATGGTAAGCATGGCATATGCCTCCTCAGGTGTGTAAACCTTTGAGACATGATGGCGGTACTTCTTGGTGGGCCTGTGTGATGGTATTGATGGCAATACTGATGGCGGGCCTGTGTGGCAGTATCAATTGCGGTATTAGTGGCTGGCCTGTGTGGATATATTGATGGCAGTATTAGTGGCGGGCCTGTGTTGCGGTAACGATGGCGGTACTAGTGATGGGCCTGTGTGGCGGTCATGGTGGCGGTACCAATGGTGGTACTGGTGGCGGCCTTTATGTGTGAGAGATGGGCTGTGACAGATGGGCTGTGTGACAGATCCAGATGGACTGTGACAGAACTTCTGACAGGTTCTTTTTAGAGGGGGCGTGTTGTGCACAGTAAAATACACTTTTCAGACAGACACTGATCACTCACAGCTCCTTGCTATGAGAGGAGTGCAGGGATCAGATAGTAACCACTCTCATGTTTACAGTTGTGATTGGACAGAGCAAATTTCATTGGCTGTTTACCGTAATCGGGGATGGGCTGTATCTGAGGGACACATGCCACCGCGCACTAGGGGTTATCCAGAAAAACATCATATGACGTCTGGTCAGCATAATGGAACCACTGCCTGGCCATCATTCTGCTATAGGCCAGGCGGGAAGTGATTACAAAATTACCACACTAAGCAGAAGAACACACAGTAGTCAGATCTCTAGCTGTGCTGGGAACTTAGCCTGCTCTCCTCCAATGATCAGACTTGTCCTGACACACCTCACCTGCACAGCTATTCACTGGGAAGATCAATGTACTGTTGCTTTTCCTCCCCCAGCTCTTATGTAGCTGAGAACATAGGGAATGTGATTTCTTATATAAAAAGGAGAAAAATATATTTATAGTGTTTTTTTTATTTTTTTATTTTATATATATCTATAGACAAATGTTTTGCCTTTCATTTATATTTTAAACTGAATGGATTGTTTTGCAAGGGGGTCATCTAAAATCACTTTAAGCCATATTCATTTTATCTGTGTTTAAAAGCATTTTTATTTTTTTATTTCTTAATGGATGCACTTGTCCTTGTGCTCTTTTATTAATTCACCTTTATATGTCACTAAGCCCTTTCCCTAATTATTTCTTGCATCTGAAAAAGTAGAGATGGAGGGAAAAAACACCTGATCTGTTTTCAAGATTTCAAGGATTACATTTTTTTTATTGTCATTATACAATCACAGATCATACAATGACCTTCAGGCATAGCTCTACACAGAACATAACACAAACACACATCAACATTTAAAAAAATTGCACACATAAATCAAATCACCTTATCTTAACTATTTCGGTTACTGAATTTAAAAGCTGCAATGCCCAAGCAAAAAAATATATATTTTCTAATCTATTTGTTATGAGCCCCATTGCTCCTATAACACTTCCCAGATGGTAGCATCTCAAGAAAACTCAAAACCCAGATGGGTATTATCCTTTAGAATGTTACATGACCTTCTAAGATATCTCTGCTCTCTGATGTCCTTAATAGCCGACAACTCAATACTTAGAACTATGCTTCTATCCTGAGTTATATTCTCTATATATTTTTATATAAAAATCTAGCTGAGAGGTAAAAATGTTAATACTGTTATTTGGGAAAAGACTGGTCATGCGATAACTTTAAAGGCCAGGGGTGAATAGGCAGTGAAAGATTTGCATGGCTGAAATTTTTATTTACTTTTTAGGTACCGTCGATTTTCACTATGTAACCGGCATGCATGGTTTTAAGTCTTAAACACAACAAAACCTCCTGCGCTCTGGTGTTTCGCCAAACCGGGTGCAGCAGTATAGTCTAACGGCAAAGTCTGAAGTTTTGCAGCCCTCCACAGAACAAAGGGTGTTCATAAGGCTAAAACAAAAAGAAAAGAAAGGAGGGCGCACCGTCCGGTTTCACGGACCATCTAGGCTTTGAAGAAGGGGGTACGCCTCAGAAACGCGTCAGCCGTTTAGATGTCTGAAGTTCTACTTGCAGATGCCGTGAGGTCCAGTCCAGCTGTCTGAAAAGCGCTTACTTATAATTCCCTTGTGAGTAGGACCATTGCTTTTTATTCTGTTTTTAATTAAAATTTTAAGTGGTAATGCACAAGGTCGATGCTCCCTCCTTTCTTTTTGGTTTTAAGTCTTGGCATGTTTGTCTATTTATCCAATGCAACCCAGTCTTTTTTATTTTGCCAAAAATTTGTATTATACGAGTATACCGCTTGTCTGTGCAGTAAAATACAATTTTTTCCCCCAACAATTGTTTGATAAACAGTTCAGCAGGTAACATGGCACAAAAATTGCAACTGCTACCATTTTATTCTACAGGGCCTCTGCTTTCATAAGATATAACACTGTTTGGGGGTTTTAAGTAATGTTGCTATTTGTATTGTTATTTTCCAATTATTGATTGAATAGCATATAATATTACAACAAATGTATATGCAAGAATACTTGTTACTTTACAATGTTTCAAGCATCCATGTTTATAGCGCAATGTTGCCTGTTAAGACAAATATACTGTCAAATAAGCTAGTTACTATGTGCACACAGTCATACCTGTACAGTATGTCATATTTTGTTTGCTTATGTTAATTTAATTCAGGTAGCCTTTGTATCACCCTTTTATTATTTACAATTTTTAAATACATAACTTTTAATATAGTTTGAAAGAATGTTCAGTCACACTCATCCATTATTTTCTTTTCCCCCGTGTTTTAGAGAAAAGAGAATGAGTGACATATCTTACTGTTGCCATTTTCTTCTTAAATGTCACTGTCATTTTCTGCATCTATATTACATCCTTGCAGCAATACTGAAAATGCACTCACATTTAGATTTTTACCATGTACTCCCAGGAGTACTCAGAAATCAGAAATCAAAGCTAAACAATGAAATATATATTCTCCAAGGCCACTGCGTATTTAAATCTACCAACCTGTAGAGAGCTGTAACATGACAAAATGCATTACAACCAATCAGATATAAGCTTTCTTTATCCCGGATATACTAAACTTTAGGATGTTGATTTCAGATTGATTTGTTTTAGATAAATCACATAAGTATGTTTTAGAATCGGTAACTTAATGAAGAAAAATGGAGTAAGACAGAGTTGTTCAGTCACTGGAACTACTCTTATGCCGCGTACACACGATCGGACATTCCGACAACAAAACCGTGAATTTTTTTCTGACAGATGTTGGCTCAAACTTGTCTTGCATACACACGTTCACACAAATGTTGTCGGAAATTCGGTGAAGGATATCAGTTTTTAAAATTTTTAATGATTCTGTCCTCAGGGATAACAATGAGATCTCTATACTTGGAGCCCTCTCTACTCCCGATACTTTCTGATATATCTCAAATATTTTAATCCAAAAACTGTTCAACAGATGACAACCGTACCAGATGTGATCTGTAGTCCCTCTACTTGTCATACATCTCCAAAAGTCTCTGTATTGCCATTATTTATTTTATTTAATGCTACTGGGCTCCAATACTATCTCATTACTATTTTATAATTTCTCTCTTGATATTTTATCGCTGTACATGCTTTATGTATTATTGAAAATATTTTCTCTCTCTGATATTGATCTCCTTATTTCCTTTTCCCATTTTTTCATTGCTGTTAACTCTCTGAGGGATCCAGAGGGGAGTAATAATTCATATATCTTAGATTTTTTTTTTAGTGATTTTTGTTCATCTATTAATATTTGTTCAAATTTAGTTTTTGGTCTATTTATTAAAGATAGGTCTATTTTTGTTTCAATGTATGTCTTTAATTGATGGTATTGTAGCCATTTATGTTTATGCTCAGATCCTAAATCTTGCATTTTTAGTAATTTACCGTCCACTAGGATCTGGGCCATCCTCTCGTTCTCCAATATATTCCATTTAAAATATTTTGTGGTTTTTAAAGCTGGCGCGAATTCTGGATTGGAGAACAGTGGGGTCATAGGTACAATCATAGTGGACAGTTTCCCCCCTTTTAACATTGCATGCCATATTTTTAATGTGGCTCTTACAAAGATTGTTATTTTTTTGTTTTCGGGTCTTAAATGGGGTTTTATCCAGGGGAGGGTTTTAAGTTGTAATATCTTCCTCTAGTTTAACCCATTGTTTATTCTCTATGTTGTGGTGCCAATCTATAATCCTAATTAGCGAGGCTGCTTGTAGATATTTAGAGAAATCAGGTAATGCTAAGCCTCCATTTTTCTTAGTTCTAATTAAAATTTCTCTTTTTATTCTAGGTGTTTTTTGGGCCCAAATAAAACTTCCTATTGCTTTTCTTAGTTCATTCATTATTTTTTTTTAAATAACTAAGGGTACTGTTTGAAAAATATATAGTAATTTTGGCAATAAATACATTTTTACTATATTAATTCTTCGTTTGGTGGTATTTGATCACCTCTGTGTGCTAAAAACAATATTTTTAACTTTTTTCTATAATAAATATCCCCAAAAATGTTTTAAAAAACAAATTTCTTCATCAGTTTTGGCCAATATATATTCGCCTACATATTTTTGGTTAAAAAATCGCAATAAGCGTATACTGATCAGTTTGTGCAAAAGTTATAGCGTCTACAAACTATGGAAAATATTTATGGCTTTTTAATGTATTTTTTATTATTATTTTAGTTTTACTAGCACTTCCGGTGATCTGCGATTTTTAGTGGTACTGCGACATTGCGACGTACAGATCCGACATGTTTGACACATTTTTGGGACCATTGACATTTATACAGCGATCAGTGCTAACAATATGCACTGATTACTGTGCAAATGTCACTGGTAGAGAAGGGGTTAACACTAGAGGGCGATCAATGGGTTACATATGTGTCCCCTCAGTGTGTTCTAACTTTGAGGGGATGAGACTGACTGGGGAGGAGACATATCGTTGTTCCTACTGAACAGCGATTTGTGTCAAATCCCTGTGCTGGCTCCCGTGCACACGATCGTGCTGGCGCATGCACTCTGGCGGTTTTTAAAGGGGACCCCGTACCCGTATGGGGGTTTCGCGCAGTGATGCCACTGTGCCGCAGTAAATATGTGTGAGCCATTCGGGAATTTGTCTGAAAATTGCAATGTTTATTACAAGTATAAATAAGATTAAGATATTTTCAAACAACCAGTGTTTTCTAAAGTCATTGTAAGCCCTTGTATGCATCCAGTGAAGTGACTGGGCTCAGGTGATACAGAGTGATGAAACAAATCCTCCTACGTATGTTTTCTATCTTTTTTCTGCAGCCCTCTCTTCACTACATCTGTTCTGTTCACTACATCTGTTTAAAGTGCAGAATTTATACAGCTTGTCTAAGTATGCAAAAGGCAGGGAACCGCAGAGCTCTGTGAGAGCTGATTGGAGGCATGGGACACACACCCCTTCACACAGTACACAGGACCAGAGCTTTCACCATTTTACTTCTTGGTTTCAGGACCTGCCAGAAGTGACTCATGCAAATAGTAGAGGAATGGGGCAGCAGACAGAAATGACAATGCCCTGGATTGAGAAGAATACACACTATGGAGGGATATGCTTTGTTCATATTTCATGTCTGATGTTAGCAACCACTTTTAAAAAAAAAATCACAAGTGCTTGTGTGCAACTGCTTATTTGCATAACTACATAATTAACTAATTTATAAACTGCATGATTGTACCTGCCTAATTAATACAAGTGAAGTTCTAATATCAAAAAGTGCATGGTTCAAATTGGTCTAAATTCACAATCTTCATGGTCATTGTACCTATATGCAGATATGTAAATATGAAATGTGTAACTTAACAAACTTTCAAGAGTGAAAGGTTCACATATGTAAACAACTGAGTTAAAGGGAGTCTGAGATTGCATTTATTCTTAAGGGTGACACTGTATTCATATTTTGGTGCTGTACCTCAGGTGTTTATGATCCCAAGACTACCTTTATTTTGCATATCCACCGAACAAGTCACTTTAGCTAATATAACTTAAACATCCTGAATGTGATGTGAGGGGTCGCCTACAATGCTTTACAGCCATTTTTACATTGTTCTATATTTTTTTCACTAAAATTTGAAGATAGAGCAGCTGCAGAATAAGACATGACACCAATGCTGCTGCCAGGTCTTTCTAAATTTGGATTTGGCAGCTGTAGTTTAATGAAGCTGCCAGCAAAAGGATAAGCAGATGGTCATGTTGCAGGGTTTTCATTTATGGTACAGAGACATAAGGTCACAAGTTCTTAAGAGTTACTTCACCTTTTCTGCATGCAGGTGTATCCACTTCATAGCTGTAAATGGTATATATGTGTATTATATAGAGCTCTGTTCATTTGTATTGAATTACTAGTCCCATGCAAGTTTGCAATAAACTTTTCACTGCCGAAAACATAGTAACAAATACTTCAAAGTGATAGGTCTTACAACCTACCCATAACAAAGTATTTTTTCTAACACACACAACAGTTCGTATACAGTATGTTGATGTATTTAAAGTTGAGTCCTTTTTATCTCCATATCCTGGCAAGTGCATAATGCTGCCTGTCACATTTTTTCTCCCTGTTGGTAGAAAATTCACTTTTACAAATGACCCATGGATTTAAGTGGAAAGTTATTTTTCTGTAGATAGCCTAGTTGTGCCTAAATATATTATTACCATGTTCGTCTTAGGGGTCCTCCTTGAAGAGTTATTCACAAAGGTCTGCACCAACACTTAATCTCTTTTTCCAAGGTTTTATTGCACAAGATCAGACAGAAGGATGGAAGGGTTAGGGGAGATTCAGGTACCTTGCTTTGCGGATCGCGAGCACAGTCTTGGATCCAGAGGACAAACAGTTTCCACACTGGATTCAGCAACCACCGGATAGGCCTCTCTCACTGACCTAGCAGACGGTGCGAAGCTTGTTCAAAGTCTCTGCAACAGACTTGATGAGTGCCGTTAAGTCGTTGCGCAGTCCTCTGCCACAGGACTGTGTAACCAGACACACACTTTGCAAAAGTTCCAAAGACACAGCTACACAGTACCAGGAACTTTCAGACAGCTGGCAGCACTGTGTGGTAGATGGGCCAGTATGTGTCCTCTAATTGAATCCTCAATTGTTCAGCTTCTTCCTGCAGAGAAGACAGCACAGGACCACCCCTGGACCAGTAGGCCCCAAATACTCCTGGGTCTACTCTCAGTAGCGGAGCCTCGGGCCAGCAGGCCCTGAGGCCAGAAGAAACTGCTAGCACATCCCTGAGGCCAGGAGGGCCATCAGGTCAGGATCGGAAGACCCTGCCAGAACAGTGTCTGTCCCTTAAGTACCCTCTCCCAAGAATGCACAGCGGCGGGAACCGTGCCTGCTGAGCTGCTTCTGGGAAAAAATACTTAATGCACCCAACCCGCTGCATTTCCAACCTTGACCTGTGGTGACAGCGACACCCACAGTCAAGTGTAAAATATGCAACGCAGCTGAACCCAATAATTTGACATAATCATTCTGAGCTAAACTACAGTTCAGATAACTTAAATTTACAAATAGCGCGGCCTACCCAACAGGAGCAGGGCGCTACATATAAATAAGTCCAGAAAAGTGACAACGTAAAAAAATCAACATGTCATGGATATCAAGTAATCATTGCCATTTCCAAACTTTTTTTTATAGCTATGCAAATCATTGCAGCAATGCAAGAAGCAATGTGTTTTAGACATTTAAAATCCCTTCCTTTTTTTCTTTTTCTTTGTACATACTGTACTAAAATATATATAAAAAAAACTGTTTTATTTTTGTTGTCGTTATTTATGATGCTTATGATCTATTTCTTATGTATACCTGTTCTGCTCTTTCCCTTGGTTAAGTGTATGTTTGTAGCACACTAGCAATTTGAAACAAGCTCTTTCACCCAAACTAAAGTTTAGGGAAGCAGATCATGGCAACATGCTCAAATAATATATTTGTTAACTGTTTAGTAATTAAAAAAAAGTATATGTTGTACCATCCTTCTATGTAAATATCTATCAACATGTATTTAAACACACCCTTGCCTGAGTGTTTCCAAAAGGGCACATAAAGCTTGTAGACCAGAATAAAAATGGGCTCATAGCTATCTCCTACACTATCCACCTCATCTCTCCAGCCAATCCACTTTTAGCTAAAAACTGTAATTCTGCTTCCTCCATCAGCTCATCTCTCACAAATATTACCCCTTGTATCACACACACCTCTATTTTAGATTGTAAGCTCGCATGAGCAGGACCGCTTTGTATTGAATTATATTGTAATTTTACTGTTTCCCTTTCTATTTTGTAAAGCAATGAACAAAAGGCTGGTGCTATATAAATTATGAAGGGCTGGTGGAAAATTGTTTGGGTAGCTTATATAGAGCATATATGGGACATGTGACAGCTGCCTAGTTTCTCACCTAGTGTGCTTAATGTGATTGTAAAGTCTTGTTTTTTTTTTTCTATAAAAATAGCAAGCATGTTATACTTAACTGCTCTGTGCAGGGGTTTTGCACAGGGCAGCCTGGATCCTCCTCTTTTTGGGTCCCTCTTCGGCTTTCCTGGCCCCCTCCTGTCGAGTGCCCTCACAAGAAGCAGCTTGCTATTGGGGCACCTGAGCCGAGTCACAGCTCCCTGTGTCCATTCAGACACGGAGCCTTGGTTTGGCCCAACACCATCTCTCTCTCCTGATTGGCTAACTGACTTTGATTAACAGCAGTGGGAGCCCATGGCGCCTCTGCTGTGTCTCAGCCAATGAGACACGGCCGAGGAACTTGTGGACATCACCGGTGAGAGATGGACTCAGGTAAGTATTAGGGGGTGCTGAAGGGTGGCTGCTGCACACAGAAGGTTTATAAAATTCATTAAGATAAAAAAAAACTTCTGACTTTACAACCCCTTTAACTTAGTTAGCAAGACTTTTGTCATGCTCAGCAGTAACTATTATCTCCTTAGTATATTTGGCTGTAAATATATTTGATTTCCAATAAGTGTCTTAACAAAAAGGTACCTTAATCTCAAACTAAAATATTTTTCCCACCCACCTCTACTAGTTTCTAAAATACCCCTGAGCTTTGAATTGTTCTAGAGCTCTAGGAATGCCTGTTATCACAGAGATTTGCAATTGAAAATATAGTGTATTTATAGTAAGAATAAATACACTATACAGTTTGGTTGACCTTTATTTGATAAAATACTAGCTGCCTGGCCCCCATGCATATGCAGTGGTTTACATGTTTCTGAATCCTTTATCTGCAACACATATAGAACTTTTGGTTTCTGACTTTGCATCTACTTTTTGCTGAATGCTTGTTCCAGGTCTGAAATGGCAGCCCATATATTTCCCTCGTGGTAGGTGCACATAAAATAATAAGATTTGTACATTAACACATGGGGGTCATGGGGATTGATTTAATAAAACTGGAGAGTGCAAAATATGGTGCAAAGGTATATGGTAGCCAATCAGCTTCTAACTTGGGGTTGTTCAATTAAGCCTTAAAAAACAAAAAACAAAAAAAAAAATGGAAGCTGATTGCTTTCTATGCAGAGCTGTGCCAGATTTTTCAATCTCCAGTTTTGGTAAATCAACCTCACTGTTTTTATTAAGCTGGCTGACTTGTAGACTTGGATTGTGAGAGTGATCTGTAAAGCTCAACAAATTAGTAGAACTGCAAAGCTGGATGGGAATGTAATAAGTAGGGATAAGGTTTGGGTCAGACCTGGGTTTGAATTGAACCTAGTCCAAATCGCAGACCATCTAAAGTTTTGCAGCTATTTCCATCAATTCACCTGCCCGAACTCCAAATGCTGCTGTAAGGTAAACACAGTCTTGGGGTTCCTGTATTTAGTCATTTACCATATATAGTCAAGGACTATATCAAGGATCCCTGGCACTGTCTTTGCATTACCACGGCCCTGGGGTGTCATTTAGCAAAGCGAGTGTGTCTGCGAAACATCATCATGATGATTAATTTAATGTTTATGTAGTGTATATTTATTTTATTTATATATTTTTGAATGCTCTGTTGCTATTCTTGTAAGGTGACCTTGGGTGTCCTGAAAGGCGCCTATAAATAAAATGTATTAATATAATTCATTACATTACTGGATGCTGTGATTGTTAATTAATTTACATCTGGGGACATTTTGTAACCTTTTTAAAAAAATGATTTTAATGTTATTTTTTTAAATGACCTTTTCATTGCATAGGTGAGTTTATTTACATTTAACATTGTGGGAATGAATAATAAGGGATACTAATGTACCCTTGTACTCATTTCCCTGGGAGGGGACAGATATCTGATAGCCCCTGTCCTTTTTGGGAGACAGATGTGGGGAAGAGGTCCTTATCTCTTATTTAGCCTACATAGCCAAAGCGTCTTGCATGGGGGAAGCTTTGCCACCCTACCATGTGAGGTACCGACCAAATTTTGAAAGGCATTTAACATGGTCTGGTATAGTAATGGGAGCCACATGCTTGCTGTCCTCCCTTTCCTGGCTATCCATGCAGCATGCCTTGATAAGAGTCTGGTTCAAATTTTAAGCAGAACCTCACATGGTATGTACATGAAAAATGGCATAGGGTCCCCTTTAAGATAAATATCAGGCTCTTATTAAGTCTGATTAGAATAAATTATATGTTAAATAGGAATACAGTTATGGCCAAAAGTTTTGAAAATGACACAAATATTAATTTTCACAAAGTCTGCTGCTTCAGTGTTTTCAAATCTTTTTGTACTATGGTACACTGAAGTATAAATACAAGCATTTCATAAGGTTCAAAGACTTTTATTGACAATTACATTTAGTGTATACAAAGAGTCAATATTTGCAGTGTTGACCCTTCTTTTTCAAGGCCTCTGCAATTTGCCCTGGCATGATGTCAGTCAACTTCTGGGCCACATCCTGACTGATGGCAGTCCTTTCTTGCATAATCAATGCTTGAATTTTGTCAGAATTTGTGTTTTTTGTTATCACTTTTCCCCATTGGGAGGTGCTCCATCATGCTGGAAAAAGCATGGTTCCTCACCAAACTGTCCTTGGATGGTTGGGAGAAGTTGTTCTCGGAGGATATTTTTGTACTATTCTTTATTAATGGCTGTGTTCCTAGGCAGAATTGTGAGTGATCCCACTCCCTTGGCTGAGAAGCAACCCCACACATGAATGGTCTCAAGATGCTTTACTGTTGGCATGACACAGGACTGATGGTAGTGCTCACCTTTTCTTCCCCTGGACAAGGTTTTTTTCAGACACCCAAAACAATCGGGAATGGGGATTCATCTGAGAAAATGACTTTACCCTAGTCCTCAGCAGTCTTATCCTTGTACCTTTTGCAGAATATCAGCCTGTCCCTGATGTTTTTCCTGGAAAGAAGTGGCTTCTTTGCTGCCCTTCTTGACACCAGGCCATCCTCCATAAGTCTTCTCCTCACTGTGCATGCAGATGTACTCACACCTGTCTGATGTCATTCCTGAGCAAGCATTGCACTAGTGGTGCCTCAATCCCATTGCTGAATCCGCGGGACCCACAGTCGGAGTCACGGAGCTCGCGGCGTCCACAATGCCGCTTCTTAAAGGGGACGTAAATATACGTCCATTTGTCTGTCCGTGCCATGCTGCAGACGTATATCTGTGTGCGGCGGTCGGCAAGCAGTTAAACGCATTTGAACGCTGTTTACGTTATATGATGTTTTGTTCATTATATGATGTTGTGCACATCAAATTATTTCTTTATTATTTAGTTATTTAATTCAGTGCAAAAGATGAATGTTCACATGAAACATGGTAACTAGTACATTCAGTCTGCTTTTAATCGAATCTAAAGTAACAATCAAAGTCCTTGCTTACAGTAGTTGATATCTAGAAATATGGACTGAAAATAGATAAAGGTCAGTATGTCTGTCAAATAGTAAAGTGAATAGTGTGAATAAAAAAAACATATCTGGAACTTTGTGAATTAATGAAGCATAGACTATTCTTCTATGTCAGCTAACTACAAGTACAAAATGTTCAACCTTTATAATGTGTGAAGTTGTCAGTGACCTTGTAGTAGGCTTAAAATAGAACAGTTTTATACTGATGTAGAGGGCTTAACATATGTAAATGCAAAAATATATTTTATCAGTTTAGTCAATAATAATCTACACTTCATAATGGATTATAAAACATTTAGTTGTTTTCCTTATTTTTGATCTGTAAATATTAATTTATCCAGGTTCAGGAAAAAACGAAAAAAGGAACAATATTGTATAGTTTGAAATCAGAAACATTTAAAGTCGTACTCTCTTGTGATTAATAAAAAATATAAATACATGAATTTATTTGAAAAACATGATGATGAGTCTCTTAATAATGTACTAAACGGGCACGTTGAAATGATCTTAATGCAAATTATAATATATGGCTGCATTATCTGCATTGGCAGGTTTAAAGGAAAAAGATGCAGAAGAAATTTCCTGTTCTGGCAGCCGGCGGGGGGGAGGAAGCCAAGATGGCGCCGCCGCTTCAGCTTTGTGGCCTCACACTTCCTACATGGATTTTCCCAGACACAGACAGTTCAATTGCCATGTGTTCTCTCTCTCAATCTACAGCTTCCAGCACACTGACCAGCAGCCCAGCCAAAGCTAGGAAGTGGATGGATAATCAGCAGCAGGAGCTACCCGAGGTGAGCCATATGATTAATCCTATCCATGCCAATGCAGTCCTACAAAGCTCTATTGCATCCTTTCCTACGGCAAACCAGCTGGTATTAGATAACGCCAAAAAGAAATGCTTCTTTTCTTGCAAAATTCTTTGCCCTTCTAATCCACAAATTTACTGCAGAAGTACAATCAATAGGAGAATGGGTGCATCATATGGAAAATAAAATGGAAGGATTTACCACCACTATAAATGATCTAGTGGATGCACACGAGGATAGCATTGATGATCGGATATGGCTTAAATCAAAGATATCAGACCTAGAAGATTGCACCTGCTAAAATAATGCGCCATAAACTGATCTCCCTAGATACGCATGAGAATCGATCTTACTTCCTGACCTATCACCTGTGGAGCTGGTGGTGTATGCGCACCACCTTTCCAGTCCTCCACACCTATTTGAAACTGCTCCTAGAGACATTTTGTCCAAATTCATTCATTGTTAAATATCAGCTGCTTGTCAATTCAAGATCCCTGGGAACCCTCCCTGCTCTCTATGTAGACCTACAACTTTACACAGACCTATCGCAATTCACACTTCAAATGAGACTCTGACTAAATGCCATCACAGCGCCATGCAACCACAAAATTCTGTATACCTGGAGGCATCTCAACATGCTGCTGGTCACCCACAATTGCGTAACCCACAATGTTGTTACATTAGGATAGGGTCTGAAAGTTCAGAAGACCCATTTTTACCACAGTGGGGGCTATTTACTTAAGGGAAATCCATTTTGCACTGAAAGTGCACTCGGAAGTGCAGTCGCTGTAGATCTGAGGGGGACATGCAAGAAAAATAAAAAACAGCATTTTATATTGCACATGATTGGATAATAAAATCATGAGCTTCGCCTCATGTCAGATCTTCCCCTCAGATCTACAGCGACTGCACTTCCAAGTGCACTTTAAATGCACTTTCAAGTGCACTTGCAGTGCACATGTAGTGCAAAGTGGATTTTCCTATTAGCAATTACCTCCCAAAAACCATTGGCCTCAATATTATCAGAGGTCACCATAAAAGCTCTAAGGAGTATGCAACTGTTAAGAATCGATCGACGATCGACAGTCAAACATTATACCCATTTACCCCAGCCTAAGCGCATATCATGCATTTTGGTCAACACAAGATCGGCAGTAAAACACAGACAAGAAATCCACGATTTCATCCTACAACACGACTTAGACTGCCTCTTTATTACAGAAAGCTGGCTTACAGCGGACTGTAACACCATTCTTGGAGAACTGGTGCCAGCAAATTACCGCATTCAAATGCAAAACAGAGTGGGACAAAGAGGGGGAGGCCTGGCGGTGATCCACAAGATTCACCTCTCGATCACCAAACCAGTCCTTCAAAACTCGCTGCCATTTGTGGAAACCCTCACTCTACAGCTGCAAACAAATCCCCAAGACACTGTCCATATCCTACTCTGCTATAGACCACCAGGTCCAAAAACGCACTTCCTCTCGGCATTAACGGAGTTCATCTCCACTTATACCCTAAACATCAAACATTTCTTGATGCTTGGGGACTTCAACCTGTGGGCAAACTCCTCATTGGACCCCGTCGCCGAAGACTGCATCGACCATCTGGAAGGATTAGGTCTGCAGCAACTAATACTTGGGCCCACTCATACCTCAGGTCATACGCTCGATCTCATTTTCAAACAAGATGTGGAAATAGACGTCTTGGAAAATGAGCCGCAGCCATTGACAGATCACCATGCAATTAAATTCGCAATTACCAAAAACACCCCCTCAAAAAATACGAAAAAACAGGTGACAACACACTGGACCAGATCTCAGAAGAAGCTCCACTCGGAACTCTTCAAAACAACACTAGGGAACAAAATAAAAACAATCCAACAACAGCAAACAGACACAGAAACGCTCTATGCCATCAACAAGGCTCTACTACAGTCAGCCGACTTAGTAGCACCAAAATGCAAAACTTGCATCCGGAAAAACAAGAAGCTCTTCGGAGGCAAACCACTCCACTTATAAGAGAATCACCAAGAAATACCACAAAGAAATCTTTTTGGCCAAAAAAAATCATATCTCCAACATCATCAGAAATGCCCAAAACCACCCCCGCGAGCTCTTCAAGCTGGTTACTCAGACGATGAACCCAGCTTGTTTAGAGGCCCCCGATTCCAACTCACAAGAATTTTGCAATGAATTATCGGATTATTTCATTAATAAAATTTAGGGAATCCGTGTAAGCATTCAGCAAAATAGACCCCTCATCAACCCATCCCCAAAGCTCAAACCAAACACCCACTCAAAACCACCACAATCAATGAAATTCTCTCTAAAACCCATCTCCATCGAGGCCACCAAAAATATCATCGGTACTCTGCGTAATAGTACAGCGCCCAATGATATCATCCCCACCAAACTGCTGAAACACCCTCGACCCCAAAGATCCAAACAACCGTCGACCCATAACAGGCTTAAATGTCTTCTCCAAGGTAATGGAGAAAGAAGTTGTACAACAGCTACAACATCATTTAGACATTCATAAATGACTCGATCCGTTTCAATCGGGTTTTCGTCCTGGTCACGGAACAGAAACAGCTCTGCTCAAAATATGGAATGACGCTCTAGAGGCCGCAGACGAAGGAGAATCTTGTCTCCTGGTACTGTTGGACCTAAGCGCTGCCTTCGACACTGTAGACCATGGGCTACTTCTGACTCCGCTAGCTGAAGTAGCCAGAGTCACGGAATGTGATTTAGCTTGGTTCTCCTCCTTCTTGGAAAACCAATCACAAATAGTGAAATTGGGGCCCTTAACTTCTGAAAAATGGATGGTATCATGTGGAGTCCCTCAGGGATCCCCTTTGTCGCCGGTTCTGTTCAATATTTATCTCCGCCCTCTTTTTGAAATCATCAGTAACCAGAAGTTACTTTATCACTCTTATGCAGATGATACACAATTGTATTTTCGCATATGCAACAAAAAGGATCATTCTCTTGGACTAGAGAAATGCCTTTCTTTAATAGAAAACTGGATGACAAAAAGTTATCTTAAACTCAACGGTTCAAAAACAGAACTTCTTCTGTTTCACGCCAACCGAAAAAATAATCCCGCAACGACATGGACGCTCCCGCCCATTCTGGGTCAATCCATCACCCCTAGCACCAAAGTCAAAAGTCTCGGCGTCATCTTTGACACCAACATGACAATGGATGCACAAATAGGGTCAGTAGTCAGCGGATCGCACCATCTGCTGCGCCTACTACGCAGACTCACCCCCTTTATTCCGAAAGAAGACGTTGCAGTCGTGGTGGGAACAATTATGAATTTCAGACTGGACTTTGCAAACGCCCTCGATCTTGGACTCCCCAAATACCAAATCGCTCGTCTGCAAGTCGTTCAAAATACGGCCGCTCGACTAGTGACTGGCAAAAAACATGGGAATCAATCTCACCTTCACTGAGATCCCTTCATTGGTTGCCAGTAAAAGATAGGATCTCTTTCAAGGTACTCTGTCTAATGCATAAGTGCATTCATGGAAACGCCCCCCAATACCTATGCGAAAAAATAAAAGCTCACAACCCCAATCGTATTCTACGATCCACCAATCAAAACCTTGTCCAGATACCCAAAGTCAGATACAAGTCCAAGGGAGATTGAAGGTTTGCAGTCCAGGGACCACGACTGTGGAACGCTCTGCCTACCACCACTCGATTGGAGTCGGACCACTTGGCTTTCAGGAGAAGGATTAAAACCCATCTCTTCTGAGGTCAAGGGGTTTCACTCAGAGAATGGATACAGTGCCCAGAGGCGATTCAGTTTGCATGTGTTGCGCTATATAAGTTTTTCACTCACTCACTCACTCACTGTTCCCATAATCATTTTCCCCACATTTTCAAAGCCATTGTTTCAATCAAACCACTGTTGTTCTAATTATATTAAAAAACACAGTCTCCTTCTATCGTCATGATAGTGTCATCGATCCAGCAGGCTGCTATATCATTCTGGTATACTTTGATAAATATCTACGCTCCTAATACTCATCAAATCAAATTCCTAAACAAGAATTTAGCAAGAACTAAAAAGGCTTCAACAGGAACATCTTGTACTTTTCTGTGATTTTAGTACTGTATACTAAATAAAACTGTGGTTAGTGCTATTAGTGAGTACCCCAATATTTTTTCCACAGCTGCATTCAAATTACAAGTGCACAAATAATAATATAAAAATATGGTTGCGCTGTGCCTTTAAATATACTTAAATAAATAAACTTCACTATCATTTTAAAAAAAAACAAGTACTTTAAATCCATCATATATATATATATATATATATATATATATATATATATATATATATATATATATATATATATATATATATATATATATATATATATATATATATATATATATATATATATATATATATATATATATATATTATCATGAACAAACCATAATAAGAGGCCTCTGTCCATAAAGTGCAGTTTAATATGAAAGTGCAAAGTGCGGTCTTCTTCATAAATAAGGTGATTTGTGCATTAACATTCAAGAGAAAGATTAAAACCCATCTCTTCTGAGGACAAGGGGTTCCTTACCCATGAAATGGATACAGCGCCCAAAGGCCTTTCAGTTTGCATGTGTTGCGCTTTACAAGTCTCTCTCTCTCTCTCTGAATAGTGTAAGACAAAAAGAAAATGTGTAAATATCACTCAAGATGTTATTGCCTCCCCAGCACTCTGCCAATGTGCAGGTAGAAAAGAAGAAGATAGCGACACTTCCAGAGAGTAAAAAACATCTTCTTTATTGTACAAACATGAGAATGAAAGACATACCACACACATTCAACACACGGGGTCAGCAGACATGTTTCACACTCCTGTGCTTAATCATTGCTGAAAGAGTCCTCAGGTCTGTGCCCATAGGGAGTACTCCTCCAGTTCCCGATATAGACATTCCCATGCTGCCCCTATCCGACAGGACCACGTGCTGATATATACATTTATTGTGAGACATACAGTATCTCACAAAAGTGAGTACACCCCTCACATTTTTGTAAATATTTTATTATATCCTTTCATGTGACAACACTGAAGAAATGACACTTTGCTACAATGTAAAGTAGTGAGTGTACAGCTTGTATAACAGTGTAAATTTGCTGTCCACTCAAAATAACACAATCCACAGCCATTAATGTCTAAACTGCTGGTAACAAATGTGAGTGCACCCCTAAGTGAAAATTACCAAAATTGGAACCAATTAGCCATTTTCCCTCCCCGGGTGTCATGTAACTCATTAATGTTACAAGGTCTCAGATGTGAACGGGGAGCAGGTATGTTAAATTTGGCGTTGTCACTCTCACTCTCTCATACTGGTCACTGGACATTCAACATGGCACCTCATGGTAAAGAACTCTGAGGATCTGAAAAAAAGAGTATATATCTATCCATATCTAATCTATATAAAGATGGCCTAGGCTATAAGGAGATTGCCAAGACTCTGAAACTGAGCTGCAGCACAGTGGCCAAGACCATACAGCTGTTTAACAGGTTCCATTCAGAACAGGCCTCGCCTTGGTTGACCAAAGAAGTTGAGTGCACATGCTCAGTGTCATATCCAGAGGTTGTCTTTGGAAAATAGATGTATGAGTCCTGCCAGCATTGCTGCAGAGGTTGAAGGGGTGGGGGGGTCAGCCTGCCAGTTCTCAGACCATACGCCGCACACTGCATCAAATTGGTCGGCACCAAACGGGGCTGCACAAACACTTTACATGCACCTCTCTCCCCCTCAGTTTAAAAATGTAAAAAGTCTAAAGCCGCGTACACGCGACCATTTTTTTATGTCCTAGAAAAAACAACGTTTTTTTTTACGTGATTCTTGTCAAGCCTGCCTTGCATACACACGATCGTGAAAAAAAAAATGCTTGAGCAAAGCGCGGTGATGTACAACACGTACGACGGCACTATAAAGGGGAAGTTCCATTCAGATGGCGCCACCCTTTGTGCTGCTTTTGCTGATTTTCTGTTAGTAAAAGTTTGGTGAGAGACGATTTGCGCTTTTCAGTCTTCGTGCTTTTCAGTCTGTTACAGCGTGACGAATGTGCTATCTCCTCTACAAACGCTAGTTTTACCAGAACGAGTGCTCCCGTCTCATAACTTGCTTCTGAGCATGCGCGTCTTTTTCACGTCGTTAACCACTTAACCCCCGGACCATATTGCTGGTCAAAGACCAGAGCACTTTTTGCGATTCGGCACTGTGTCGCTTTAACTGACAATTGCGTGGTCGTGTGACGTGGCTCCCAAACAAAATTGGCGTCCTTTTTTCCCCACAAATAGAGCTTTCTTTTGGTGGTATTTGATCACCTCTGCGTTTTTTAGTTTTTGCGCTATAAACAAAAATAGAGCGACAATTTTGAAAAAAAAAAAAAAAATTACTTTTTTGCTATAATAAATATCCCCCAAAAATATCTAAAAACTATTTTTTTCCTCAGTTTAGGCCGATACGTATTCTTCTACATATTTTACGTAAAAAAAATCGCAATAAGCGTTTATTGATTGGTTTGCGCAAAAGTTATAGCGTTTACAAAATAGGGGGTATTTTTATGGCATTTTTATTAATATTTTTTTTTACTAGTAATGGCGGCGATCAGCGATTTTTTCCGGTACTGCGACATTATGGCGTACACTTTGGACACTTTTGACACATTTTTGGGACCATTGGCATTTTTATAGCGCTCAGTGCTATAAAAATGCATTGGATTACTATAAAAAATGCCACTGGCAGTGAAGGGGTTAACACTAGGGGGCGGGGAAGGGGTTAAGTATGTTCCCTGGGTGTGTTCTAACTGTAGGGGGGTGGCCTCACTAGGGGAAATGAATTCATACATTGTTCATACATTGAACACATGAACAGAAGATCAGCATTTCTCTCCCTGACAGGACCGGGAGCTGTGTGTTTACACACACAGCTCCCGGTCCCCGCTCTGTAACGAGCGATCGCGTGTGTACGGCGGCGATCGTGCCCGCCGGGCACGCGCATGGGAGTCGGGGGAGAGCAGGGGGCCCGCACCTCCGGCGGCACGCACGTGCCCCTAGTGGCCTGCGTGAGAGCCGACGTATAGCTACGTGCTCTCGCGCAGGGGAGCCGACTCGCCGCCGTAAAACGACCGCGGCTGGTCGGCAAGCTGTTAAAGCCTACACACGACCATGTTTCACGATGTGAAAAATTACGCAAAAAATTAGAGCATGTTCTAAATTTTGAATGCCCGTTTTTCACATTAAGAAAAATGCTCTGGAGCCTACACACGATCGTTTTAACTGCTTGCCGACCAGCCGCCTTCATTCTATGGCGGCAGGTCGGCTCTCCTGGGCGAGAGCCCGTACAATGACGTCGGCTCTCTTTGCGGCCACTAGGGGCGCGTGCGCGCGCCCCCCGCTCGTCCGTTAACCCCGTGCGGGTGCCCGGCAGGCGCGATCGCTGTCGGGCACCCGTGATTGCTCGTTACAGAGCGGGGACCGGGAGCTGTGTGTGTAAACACACAGCTCCCGGTCTTGTCAGCGGGGGAAATGCTGATCTTCTGTTCATACAATGTATGAACAGAAGATCAGTGTTTCCCCTAGTGAGGCCACCCCCCTCCCCACAGTAAGAACACACCCAGGGACATACTTAAACCCTTCCCCGCCCACTAGTGTTAACCCCTTCACTGCCAGTGGCATTTTTATAGTAATCCAATGCATTTTTATAGCACTGATCGCTATAAAAATACAAATGGCCCCAAAAATGTGTCAAAAGTGTCCGAAGTGTCCGCCATAATGTCGCAGTACCGAAAAAAAATCGCTGATCGCCGCCATTACTAGTAAAAAAAAATATTAATAAAAATGCCATAAAAATACCCCCTATTTTGTAAACGCTATAACTTTTGCGCAAACCAATCAATAAACGCTTATTGCAATTTTTTTTACGTAAAATATGTAGAAGAATACGTATAGGCCTAAACTGAGGAAAAAAAAATGTTTTATATATTTTTGGGGGATATTTATTATAGCAAAAAGTATCTATTTTTGTTTATAAACTAAAAAACGCAGAGGTGATCAAATACCACCAAAAGAAAGCTCTATTTGTGGGGAAAAAAGGACACCAATTTTGTTTGGGAGCCACGTCGCACGACCGCGTAATTGTCTGTTAAATCGACGCAGTCCCGAATCGCAAAAAGTGCTCTGGTCTTTGGGCAGCAATATGGTCCGGGGGTTAAGTGGTTAATGACCATTTTAAACAACATTAAAGGAAAAGGAAAAAAAATCAAAAATCAAAATGCAGTCTGCACTACTCTTTTTATTCTAGTCAAATAGAATTTAACTGTGTAAAAAATAATAAAAAAGAATACTTCACTCACTAAAGAAAAAGTTAATTAATTTGGGAAAGTCATATAATTTTTTTTACAGCATATAAAAATGCTACATCCGTATATTGTTCGAATACTGCATTCGAGAGATATTATATAGTACATTACCACATCAGAGGGCAAGTCACCTTTGATAGCCCTAATTATGTTTCTATCAAAAAAGATGATTCTGCAAAATAGGCTAATGTCATTCCCTTAAGCAATTCATCAGTTCCAAAATGTAATGACTAAAGGTATGACTCTGGAGGGATTACATTATCCTAGCAAATGAGTCACACAAAATGTAACAAGGATGTTCTTTTTCCTAAAAAGTACTCTGATGCCGCGTACACACGATCAGTTTGTCTGATGAAAACGGTCTGATGGACCGCTTTCATCAGGCGAACCGATCGTGTGTGGGCCCCATCAGTTTTTTATCCATCAGTCAAAAAACTAGGAACTTGTTTTAAAATTATCTTATGGTTAAAAAACCAATAGAAAAAAACGATCGTCTGTGGGTACGTCCATTGATTAAAGATCCACGCATGCTCAGAATCAAGTTGACGCATGCTCAGAAGCATTGAACTTCATTTTTCTCAGCACGTCGTTGTGTTTTACGTCACCGCGTTGGACACGATCGGATTTTTAACCAATGGTGTGTAGGCACGACTGATCATCAGTCAGCTTCATCGGATATCTGATGAAAAAATCCATCAGACCGTTTTCATCAGATGAACTGATCGTGTGTACAGGGCATTACTCTGTATATCAGTCAATGGGGTTGACTTACTAAAGGAAAAGAAAGTGTTCTATGAAAAGTAAACATTCTCTTAGCTTTATAAACACAAATAGTGAAGTCTCTGGCCTCCTTTCATTATCCTGGTGCTCAGGAATTCCCAGTGTTACCACTAAGATTTTCATAGATATATATACTAATAGATAGAAGATTCAGCAGCCGCTTTAAAATATAGATATGTAAAACAACGATAGTAAAATAACAAGTCTATTCAAGTCCTGTGGTTTACTAAAGCAGCGCTAATTATCACTCCACTCAGCGTGACCAATCCTTTCTTATAATAATAGTTCATAAGAAGTGTCAGGCCCCGTACACACGTCCGAGGAACTCGACGGGCAAAACTCATCGTTTTGCTCGTCGAGTTCTGTGTGAAGCCGCCGAGGATCTCGGCGAGCCAACTTTCCTCATTGAACAACGAGGAAATAGAGAACATGTTCTCTATTTGGCTCGACGAGGAACTCGTCGGCTTCCTCGGCCGAAAGTGTACACAAGCCGGGTTTCTCGGCAGAATTCAGCTCCGATTGAGTTTCTGGCTGAATTCTGCCGAGAAACTCGGTCGTGTGTACGGGGCCTAAGAGTGAGGGAATATATCCAGGTGTCCCCAGAAGTGCTTCTATACTATGAGGTGCTCTTCAATCCAAACAGCTTCCACCGTGTGTCACACACCCTTTCGGGTTTGTACTCACCAAAAGGTTGAGTTTAGTAGACACTGACAAGCAGTATATTCACTCCTCCCATATCCGTACAGCACTCGGTCTCCCAGACTGGCTCTCTGGATCTCCTCGGATGTCCCAGGTTTATAGAAGAAAAGAAAACTCACGATAGCGTAATTCCGTTGTCCTATCCCTCGTACTGCTCCCTCCTGCAGACCGGCGATGAATCGCGATACACCCGGAAAATCCGGGCACCCAGCCGCTCCTGCACCCTTGTTTGAACTGGCTAACAGCACAGTATCAGTGAGTTTTCCTTTCTTCTATAAACCTGGGACATCCAAGGAGATCCAGAGAGCCAGTCTGGGAGATCGAGTGCAGTACGGATATGAAAGAGGAGTGAATATACTGCTTGTCAGTGCCTACTAAACTCAACCTTTTGGTGAGTACAAACCCGAAAGGGTGTGTGACACACGGTGGAAGCTGTTTGGATTGAAGAGCACCTCATAGTTTAGAAGCACTTCTGGGAACACCTGGATATATTCCCTCACTCTTACACTTCTTATGAACTATTATTATGAGAAAAGATTGGTCACGCTGAGTGGAGTGATAATTAGCGCTGCTTTAGTAAACCACAGGACTTGAATAGTTATTTTACTATCTTTGTTTTACATTCTCTTAACTTTGGTTACAGGATGGTGCTGAGTTTACTTCAGGCATCCAATCATGTGTAAGCAAAGGTAATTTTTTCATTTTTTTTTCATTTACCTTGTGTAGCAAGGTCCCATGCCATCTCCAGTCTAATGAGAACCTCCAGAGCCAAGAGCTGCTGAGATCCTTCCATATAGAGTGGGTTGTAAGGCATAGTGGATGTAGTGTAAAGTAGATTCATGGGCGCCAGACACTTCTTGAATGCAAAGAGATTTTATTTCTCTTGAACAGAACTTTGGGAGAGAGTGTTAGGGCCAGGACACCCTTAGGCAGTTGCAATGTTAATTTGGCAGACTCCAAGACTTCTACTGGAGGACAGCCATACAGGGAAAGGCATCCAGCAATTCGCCATATCTGCATGTGTAGGAATGCTGTCTCCTATGGCAACAGTTTTTAAGAGTTTCTAACACAAGATGTAACAGTTCTTTCACTTCCACTACAATCACTGATTGTAGTTCCTCAATCCTCAACCCACTGAGCTCCTAGTCTCTCTCACTAGACTAGATGAATTACTGCCACTGAATCCCTTGAGCTCCTTCAATCTTCACTGTAGTATCTTTCTCAACAGTCACCCTCACTTCTCTGCTGGGTCTGCTGGGTTCCTAGCTTGGCACTCCAAATACATCTCAAGCTTCACCCCACTGGCCTACTCAGTCCCTGGCTTGGCACAGAAGGCTGCTCTGCAAGCGTCCACTTCACTGGCTGGGTCTCTGGCTTGACACCCGGTGAAGTTTCCCAATTCTTCACCATCCCCAGTTGGTGAGAATTCTGCTCCGGTACTTCAGTTAATCACTGTGGTCCCTCGTAATAAGGTGGATGGTCAGCTTCCCCTCTACCTCTGACCACAACAGGTTCTCCGGACAACAGAACCGTCACTTTTGGTTGGACTGGAAGCCACAATTCCAACCCTATGCTGCTCTCTTGTTTCTGGATAGGCCTTCAGTCAGCCCGGACAGTACAACACACGTCCACCCAGATAGCCATCCTGGTGGCACAGAACACTGATCACCTGACTCCACACAAATATATAGGTTTTCCCAGCAGGCCAAGGGATTCAAGAAAACGCCTGCCCATTCATTCCTTATCTGTCCTTGCTTTGCCCTTGTCTTATCTAATGCCACCAAGTACCCGGCCACCTAGCGGCAGAAGAGAGATGTGCTCAGGGTGAAATCAATTGATCCATAACAATGAGCCAAGGTAACTACACCTGGCAGGTAATTTTAGGAGCAACCCTGCCTAAACATCAGGGTGCTACACTTGTATGTTCCAAGCAAACATAGCCGGGCTTTATCAATTAAAGTAGACCTAAGCATCACTTTAATCTCCCTCATTTCCTCCACAATGAACTACTGGAAAAAAGAAAAACATTTTTTTACTTTTGTTATTGTTTTTTTACTCCAGCCCTGACTCTGGGGCCATTCTCGCCTAGGTGAAATAATGTATGTATTCCTGCTCCCTCAGCTCCCTGGGATACCATGCCATATATGCTAGGCTAGGAGACTACAGAAGCAGGGACACACAGTAGCCAGTGGGCCTGCTACTTGAACCTGAAAGAGTCAACTGGACTCCTGATGACATCACATATAAAGATAGCAGTGCAGGACCTGGGTTGTTGCAACCGAGCAACAGATCCTAGCAGGACAATGCCAATACAGTGAACAAGTGAATATCCGAATCCAGGAACCAGCAGAACAGGTAAGGAGAATATAAAAAAAGGCAAGGGTCAGTGATGTTCACGTTTACCCTCTTGTGGACCGTCCACCCGCAATTTACTGCGGATGGGCATACTGGTATGTCTCTGCCTGTTTCTGAGTTCAGGGTACGTGCTTGGCTGCCCTTCCCTGTTAACACCCACTGTGTACAATTAGTCTTTACAGTCTGTCAACATGTCCCGGTCCATGATTTATGGCTAGGACCTGCTGATTGGCAGGGATAAGAAACAAAGAGATCATTAGTGAAAACCCACATTACACATTGTTAGACACACATTTAACCCCTTGATTATACTATATGTTAACCCCTTTCCAGCCGGTGTCATTAGTACAGTGACAGTGTATAGTATTAGCTCTGATCACTGTATTAGTGTCGCTGGTGATGTCAGTGGCAGTTATTCAGTTCCCATTCAGTGTCAGTTAATGTCAGATTGGCCACCGCACTATCACAGTCCCAATATAAGTCGCTAATCACTGCCATTCGTAATATTTATAAAAAACAAATAACAATTCCAGTATATATACCACAGTTTGTAGACACTATAACCTTCACGCAGTCAATATACACTTATAGTGATTTTTTTTACTTAAGACATTAAGCAAAATTAATTTCAGCCTAAATTTATGAAGAATTCGATTTTTTTTATTGGATATGTTTTATATCAGCAACTTAAAAATATATATTTTTTCCCACATTTTTGATCCTTTTTCATTTATATAATAAAAAATTTAAAACCCAGTGGTGATCAAATACCAATAAAAGAAAGAACTATATATACTGATTTATACTGATATAAATTGTGTTTGGGTACAGCATTGCATGACCACTCAATTACCAGTTAAAGTAGTGCAGTGCTAAATAGCAAAATATGGCCCGCGAATGCAAGGGGTAAAGCCTTCAGGAGCTGAGGTGGTTAAGTAAATGAACCTTGAAGTGGATGTAAACCAGGGCTCAAGTCCTGCGGGAACGCGTGGGAACGGAGTTCCTGCACTTTTTTCCCAGCAGGAACGCAGGTCCCTTTGCAGGACTAGAGCAGCCGAGCCGCCCGAGCCAATCCTTCACTAAGCGGCGATGCCCAGCTCGATTCACTGTCAGGGGCTTAACTTAAATTTAAAATTCTTTCTAAATCCCGCGATAACTCGCGGCAGACATCCGCAATGTCTCCTGGGAACAATGACAAAAGCTCCCAGGAGACATTGCGGCATCGAGTAAGTGATGGTATACCCGCACACTACCCGATGAATCCATATACAGGAAGCGGCCAGTAACATAAAGGATTACTAAGGTACAGTGGATCGAAAAAAAAAAATGCAGATGAGTAATTATGCATATGAGCGTATCATTTTTTTTTTTTTTGGTGGGGAAGTGGATCTTGGGTGGGAGTTCCCACACTTTTTTCCCCAGGACTTGACCCCTGATGTAAACCTGTAAAGATTTTTTTTTAATGAAGACTTTTACCTAGTACAGTAGAGGATGTCAAGTCATCGGTGCCCTCTTTATTTCATGAACTTCATAAGCAGAGAGTGTGTTACGATTCCAGCTTCACATTCCTCCTCCTTTGTTCTCCAGTTCCCAGGATTGGCTGCTCCACACCGCAGCATGATTGGGCATGCTGAAGTCATGTGGTGCCTTTCCTGAGTTTTGACTGGTTACTCAAAACTCAGAAATAGGACAGTGTAGAGGTGGGCGTCTTGTGACATCAAGTTTTGCGGGGCTCCTACTGATGAAGTGACATTTGCAAGGTAGGGATACATGCAGGAAGCTTGCATTATTACTTTCTCATTAGTTTATACTGGGTGAGTGGTGGGTTTACATCCACTTTAATGTAAAATAAACATTAATTTTCAAACCAAATTCACTGCATTCTTTTAGTATATCAATCCTACTTGGTCAACAGCTGATATATTTTTTATATTGCAAAACCTTTTGCAATTTTTAATTTATATTCCCCCATTCGTTGTATTCCAAACAACCTTTCAACCAATGTTGAAAGTTTTCAAAATGAGACACTGGGAGATTATTTGAGAAAAATAAGGTCCTGAGCCTGTCAATCAGTGTTAATTTGGGGAAAGATATCTACTATATAGATCAATAATTGATCAATAATTGAAGCACTAATACTATCCAGGAAACGCTGCAATTGTTCAAAGAGAGAAAGAAAGAGAAATAAAGAGAGGCAGAGAGAGTATATACCTGCATGCAAGGGGAGAAATAAATAATTGAAGTTTTAAAGCTACCTAGGAAACCAGTGCTGGGACAAGGCCATTTGGTGCCCAGGGCGAAGATGGCAAACTGCGCCCCCCTCCCCGGTTTGGGGAAATTCGCTAGACGTGAAGAGAGATTTCTGCAGCAAGACACCAAAAACAAAAAAATACTTTTTTTAATTCCTCCCTATTCTATGTAAAATCTAAGAAAAAATATTGCAATTATATACTGTACATTTTAATTGAAGTACAGTATCTTGTATATATCTGAGAACCTGCGTCTTACCTTTGATTAGTTTTCTTTTGTTAGTCTAGGGGTTTATTTTAAATTTGGCTGAAATAAAAACGTTTTAAAAACTGTGAGGTGACATTGTTGGATCATATCCAACATCCTGTTAATTTATCAGTAACGTAAAAACATATTTTGTATCTGTTTTCTCTTAATACAGTGGTCATTAACCTCGCCTCAGCAGCCTCCTCCCCTCCCCAATCCAGCCATTTATTAATCTGCTCACTTTACACAAGTTCAGTGACTTCAGTCCGTACTCAGCACACTCACTGTCTGCTAGCTTCCAGCTAGAGCCAGGCTTCTCGAGTCCTCAGCTCCTCTAGCTCACAGCGCCGACACAGCTCCCTGCGCTCCTCGGAGTCCTCCCACCTCGCCTCCGGCCGTGAGTGACGTCACGCCGCTGGCAGGAACTACGAGACTCCTCCGTAGGGGGAGCAGGACTAAACAGTGAAGGGCAGAGAGGGGGGTGACGGATGCAGGAGCGCACTCGTGACTCGGCACACACAATTTGTACAGTGCCGCTGCCCGCTGGCTATGACACATAGGTGTACACACTAGAAGCTGTGGCAGAACATCACCTGCGCCCCCCTCCTATAGCAAATGGTAGCGCCCAGGGCACTCGCCCGTCCCGCCCACCCCTTGTACCGGCCCTGTAGGAAACACTTCAACTGTTTGAAATGGATAAAGACAGAAAGATAGGGAGAGTACGTATTTGTATGCAAAGGAAGTTTAAGACCAGATTTAGATTTGTGCATTGTTGTAGTGAGTGTTATATCCTGTGTGTTCCCGCAATGCACAAAATCCTGCATTTCTTTTGCAGGTGTGCGGTGGTGCAGTTAATTGTTAAAGCACCCCAATGCACCTTGCAAATGCCCTTTTTTTGCATTTGCCAACATTTTTTATGGCTCGAGCTGCCCATTGAAATGATTGGGCTGCCCCAAACATGATACACGAAAATGCACAGAATAACTGAACATCATTGCATGTACATAGGCCCCTTTCACACATGCGGATCGTTTGTCAGCAAGGGCGTCTGCTCCATAGGGCAAGGGGGGGCAATTAACCCCCCTGGAAAAATCGAGAAGGGCCAGATGTCACACAGGCACAACGAGCAGAGTGAAGCCGCCTCCTCCACCTGCTGTGCCGTGCTGATGGCTAATCTCAGGTACTGAATGAGATGGAGGGAGGGGGGTCCGTCTGTGCGCAAGGGGGGGGGTTTGTGCTGAATGGGGGGTCCATCTGTGCTGAAGGGGGGGTCGGTACTGAAGAGGGGTATGTGCTGAAGGGGGGGTCCATCTGTGCTTAATGGGGGGGTCTGTGCTTAAAGGGGGTCCATCTGGTGCTGAAGGGGGGTCTGTGCTGAAAGAGGGGTCTGTGTGGAATGGGTGTGGGGTCTGTGCTGAATTAAGGGGTCTGTGCAGAATGGGGGGGTCTGTGCTGAAGGGGAAGTCCATCTGTGCTGAATGGACAGGTCTGTGCTGAAGGGGGGGGTCCATCTGTTCTGAAGAGGGGTCTGTACATTCTCTAGGCTATATTTATACGGGCATGGAGTGAAGCTGAATTATCTCAAGAGCTATTTCACACTGCCGCGTTATCGGTAAAGCGGCGCTAAAATGCATCCCTTTACCATCGTTTTAGCTGCGCTATTTGGCCGCTAGCGGGGCGCTTTTAACTCCCACTAGCGTTTGAAGAAAGGGTTAACCACTTCCCGCCCGGCCTATGGCCGATTTACGTCCGGGAAGTGGTTATGAAATCCTGACAGGACGTTCTAGAACGTCCTGCAGGATTTCATGCCGCGCGCGCCCGTGGGGGCGCGCATCGCGGCGATCGGTGATGCGGGGTGTCAGTCTGACACCCTGCATCTCTGATCTCGGTAAAGAGCCTCCGGCGGAGACTCTTTACCACGTGATCAGCCGTGTCCAACCACGGCTGATCACGATGTAAACAGGAAGAGCCGTCGATGGCTCTTCCTCACTCGCGTCTGACAGACGCGAGTAGAGGATAGCCGATCGGCGGCTCTCCTGACAGGGGGGGTTAGCGCTGATTGTTTATCAGCGCAGCCCCCCCTCGGATCGCCACACTGGACCACCAGGGATGCCCACCCTGGAGCACCAGGGTGGGCAAAAAAAAAAAAAAAAATGACAGAAAAAAAAAAAAAAAAAAAGTCTAAAAAATAAATAAAAAAAAAGCATAAAGAAAAAAAAAAAGATGCCAGTCAGTGCCCACAAATGGGCACTGACTGGCAACCTGGCAAAAATCAGTGCTGCCACCCCAGTGTCCATCAGCGCCACCCCAGTGTCCATCAGCGCCACCCCAGTGTCCATCAGTGCCACCCCACAGTGCCCATCCATGCCCAGTGCCCACCTATCAGTGCCCATCTGTGCCACCCATAAGTATCCATCAGTGCCGCCCATGAGTGCCCATCTGTGCCGCCTATGAGTGCCCATCTGTGCCGCCCATGAGTGCCCATCAGTGCCGCCTATGTGTGCCCATCAGTGCCGCCTATGTGTGCCCATCAGTGCCGCCTATGTGTGCCCATCAGTGCCGCCTATGTGTGCCCATCAGTGCCGCCTATGTGTGCCCATCAGTGCCGCCTATGTGTGCCCATCAGTGTCACATACCAGCGCCGCCAATCAGTGCCACCTCATCTGTGCCCGTCAGTACTACCTCATCGATGTCCATCAGTGCCATCTCATCGGTCAACATTAGTGCCGCCATATCAGTGCCCGTAATTGAAAGAGAAAACTTATTTACAAAAAAATTAACAGGAAAAAATAAAAACGTAATTTTTTTTCCAAATTTTCAGCCTTTTTTTAGTTGTTGCGCAAAAAAAAAAAATCGCAGAGGTGATCGAATACCACCAAAAGAAAGTTCTATTTGTGGGGAAAAAAGGACGCCAATTTTGTTTGGGTACAGTGTAGCATGACCGCGCAATTGCCATTCAAAGTGCGACAGTGCTGAAAGCTGAAAATTGGCTTGGGCGGGAAGCTGCGTAAGTACCTGGTATGGAAGTGGTTAAATGCGACTGCGTATCGCCGCTGCCGAAGCCCCCCCCCCCCTGAAAAAATTTCAGCGGACACCCATGTTTGTCAGTTTTTCATCCATTCGTTGATGGATGAAAAACTGACATCAATGCATCTCTATGCAGAAATGGGTCTAAATGGATCATCCATTTACTTCAGTTTACAAACAACATGCATTTTTTTAAAAGGATCAAAGCCCTATTTTTCTTCCATTTAAAAACGGATAAGACAAAATTATGTAAATGGTCAAACAAACAGATGGTGGTCTCTAGCTGGAAAATGTAAAAAAAAAATGATGAAATGACAAATGAAAAACTGTCTTTGACAAAATGTGACTGAACTGATGAAACAAATGGTCCGCATGTTTGAAAGGGACCTTACATTTTAAAAATTTATGAAAATAAATAAGACTAGGAAATATCCTCTCATTGAAAATTAATAGACATTAGGAACCCTTTTAAAAGTATTAGGGGGCAGATCCACAAAGCGGCGTACTTTCAAATTTCCCTCGTCGTATCTTTGTTTTGTATCCTCAAAACAAGATACGACGGCATCTGGGTTAGATCCGACAGGCGTACGTCTTCATACGCCTTCGGATCTAAGATGCAATTCTTCGGGGTCCGCTGGGTGGCGTTCCCATCGTAATCCGCGTCGAGTATGCAAATTAGCTATTTCCGACGATCCACGAAAGTACGAGCGGCCGTCGCATTCTTTTACGTCGTCTCTAGTCGGCTTTTTCCGGCGTATAGTTAAAGCTGCTGTTTGGTGGCGTACTCAATGTTAAGTATGGCCGTCGTTCCCGCGTATAATTAAAAAAAAAAATTTCGTTTGCGTACGTCGTTCGTGAATCGGGCTGGACGTAATTTATGTCCACGTGAAAACAATGACGTCCTTGGGACGTCATTTAGCGCAATGCACGGCGGGAAATTTAGGGACGGTGCATGCGCAGTTCATTCGGTGCGGGGACGGGCTTCATTTAAATGAAACACGCCCCCCTATTCGCCGATTTGAATTAGGCGCCGTTACACCGCGAGAGATACACTACGCCGCCGTAACTTACGGCGCAAATTCTTTCAGGATTCAAACCAACAAAAGTAAGTTACGGCGGCGTAGCGTATCTCAGATACGCTGCGCCGGGGCAGATCTTTGTGGATCTGCCCCTAGGAATCTGGAGCAGTTGTGCATGGCAACCAATGACCTTCTACCTTGTGTGAAAGATATAAGCTGATTGGCCACCATGTACAGCAGAGCCTGATTCTGACTGCTCAAGTTTTGATAAATTCCTACCATTAGAATTTCTTTTGTCTTATTGTGTTTGGGACATAATAAATAACAATGCAGTATGATATTTTGGAAACATTGCATATGAAGATTACTTAGGCTTCTGTCTAGACAGCAGGTGGATTCCCTTTAATGTTTTCATCTGCCTTCTCACTACTTCTGTAATAACATTTACAAAGCTCAAAAACTCAAGCTGAAAAAGGAACACGGTTTGCAGCAGGTTTTAAGGAGTGAATATGTCATGCATTATACATACAACATATGTTTTTATAAACTGTCAATTTTATTTACAACTAGTGTTGGGCTAACAGTTCAGCCCAACGTCACAAGTGGGGGCGGTGTCACCAGGTGACATCACCAGGTGACCTGTCCTTACCAATATAAGAAGTGTGAAACAGCGGAAAAGACATTTGGTGGTCGACCGTTAATGAAGGCATTTTTTAAAATCGTTTTTTGGTGCAGCGGGCAGCGCAATTGATGAAGAATTTTTCATCGGGGGACAATGTTTTTTTTTTCATAAAGGAGTTGTCAAAAACTGTAAAAAACTGTCTCTGTGTTTTTATTACGTTTTGACACTTTTTTGTGCATGGGTAGGGGGTACATAGTACCCCATAGTTATTCACATGGGGGGGGGGGGTCTGGGGGCCTCCTTGTTAAAGCGGGCTTCCAGATTCTGATAAGTCCATGCCCACAGACCCCCACAACCACAGCTCAGAGTTGTGGGGAAGAGACCCTTGTCCCCATTGACATGGGGTAAAGGTGCTTTGGGGTGGGGGGGCAGCGTTTCCTGGATAGTATTAGTGCCCTCTGCCCCCTGCCCTAAAGAACCCCCCATGTTAAGGGCTTGAGGCCTGGTATGGTTCAGTAGAGGGAGGGGGCGCTTGCTCATCCCCTCTTTCCTGACCTGCCAGGCTGTGTGCTCAGTTAAGGGTTTGGTATGGATTTGGGGGGAAACCCTACACCATTTGCTGCAGATTCCTACCTTTTGTTATTCTGAAGAAATCCAGGTGTGTTTGTCTGTGCCTCTGTTCTGAGTAGGTCTAATGGGAGTGGTTTCATAATTATCTGTCAGGTATGGAGCTACAGGACACCAATGAGTGAAGCTGATGGGCCTGCACCCCATTAGACCTACTGCAGTGTAGTTGAACATCATAGGAAATGTAGTTCCGAAACATCTGGGGTGCCAAGGTTCCCCATCACAGCAATAGGGCATTTTTTCATGAAGAAAAGTGCTTATTTTAGCCAGTTATATGTTTGTGGGCACCTTTCCTTTTTTTTTCTTTGTACATTAATGCTTCTTTATCTAGTGGCTACTCCTACTCAAATGGTATGACCTGTGGCTCCTGACAACCACTAGTGAGCACTCCCTGTTATGGTAATCCACAACATTATCACAGCTCTTTTTTAAACTCACTTTAGGAACCAGATTCTGTAAGGCAACTAGCATTTTAGAAGGAGCTCAGCAATGTCAACATCTTTATTTCTCTGAGTATAGGTTTAATTTAATGTAAGACCAGTGTTGCCAACCTACCAGAATGAAATTTACTGACAAGACAGGCAAAACTAGCACAGCCACAATTTTACCAGCATTTCCAAAAGTTACAAAATGACAGTGAAAATTTCAGTACTTAGGCCATAAACAAGTACTGTATGCAATTAACAATGTGATACAAGAAAAATATTCTTATTTTATTTTCAATATAGTATGTAGCTCAGGTACAGGACTCAGAAGGGCAAGAAATTAGAATGGTCTGGCACACATACATGAAATTAACTCTGAGGCCGGGTACACACGGACAAACATGTATGGTGAAAGCGGTCCGTCGGACCGTTTTCACCATACATGTCTGCCAGAGGGCTTCTGTACGATGGTTGTACACACCATCGTACAGAAGTCCGCGCGTAAACAATACGCGGGGCGTGTCCGCGGTGTCGCCGCGTCGATGACGCGGTGTCGCCGCGACAATGACGCGGCGACGTGCGCGGCCCGCCTTTAAAATGCTTCCACGCATGCGTCGAAGTCATTCGACGCATGCGAGGGACGGCGGGCGCCTGGACATGTACGGTAGGTCTGTACTGACGACCGTACATGTCCGAGCGGGCTGAATTCCAGCGGGCTGTTTTAAAACAAGTCCAGGAATATTTGTCTGCTGGGAAAAGGCCCGGCGGGCAAATGTTTGCTGGAATTCGGCCCGCTCGCGCCCACACACGACCAAACATGTCTGCTGAAACTGGCCTGCGGGCCAGTTTCAGCAGACATGTTTGCTCGTGAGTATGGGGCCTGACAGTGACAACAGTCTGCAGCAGCACATATGATGGTGACACCTCATCGACATGAAACGTCCCCTCCTGAGTCACATTGACAGTCTCTCTCCATGCCAGGCGATGCCTTCAGTCCACTCCAGTCCAAACATCACCGACAGTCCCACTTCCGACTTGCCTTGCCCCTATCCCGCATACACTCACACTCAGCTCTGGTCGCTTCACTCTGCTCCCTTGCACCATGGCATCACACAACACGCTCAGGCCCCCCCCCCCCATTGGTGCCGCCCAAACACTCTGTAGCAGGTGTCACATATTTTACTGGCAACCTTTTCCTCTCACTGGCTTCTACTGACAGGAGAAAGCTGCATGTGCACTGTGGAGGACTTCCAAACCAGATACAGATAAGTATTATCTTATAAGACTTATAAGACCAAAACTCCACCATATTGCATACTATACTAATGTATCAAATGTCTTTTATTGACAGATTATCCTTTGGAAGGCTTGAGGATGAAAAATAGAAATGATTGCTAACCACTGCACTATCAGGCTTTGGACAGTCATGTCTGTGTGAGGAAAAGTGAATATTAATAAAATCAAAATATATAGTTGAGCCTATAGTCTCATCTGTTTTCCAAATGTTTTTAGAGTGGCAAGGTGGCTAACATCTGCACATGTGTTTAATTGCAGTTTATGATATCCAGCCTGTGTGCCTAATTTGTAGATTAACAGCTGTGTTTCATTAAAGCCCCATATACACTTTATCTTGCAGAGTTTCTAGCTAGGCAGCCAGGTGTCTGCAAATACTGTACCAGTGTGTGAGGGCAGCATCTGTTCTCCGGAGTCCTGACAAAGAAATCATGCATGTTCATCAATCATTATTGTGCCTAGTATAGTCAGCACATTTGTTCTGGGACTTTATTTTCAGTATCATGCAAAAATTGCTTACAATCAAACCACTCATGCAATGCCATGTGTTTTCCTATGCAAAAAATAAATACAAATACAAATAAATTAAGGGTTACAACATTTGGCAAAAATATATTAACGGTTCTTGTTATGTGGAAAAGAGAGATGTTATTGGAAAAAAGTTAAGTCAATTAATTTTGCTCTGCCCATGGCAGAGGTTAGACTGCTGACATCATCATGCTCGCTGATGCAATAGAGCGGACTTTATGATGCTTGATCTTGTTGCTTTATGAGTACCCTCTGTAAATCTAGCTGTTTTTATAATATTGCACTGTCCAGTCTGCTTTGTCTCCTTATGTCGCCTGCTGCTTTTATATACTACTGACGTTATTGCAGTTTATGCTGAGATCTGTATAAAGCTGGCTAGTTGCATTCTTACGAAGTATTAAGTATGCATATGCGCTTATGACCTCACCTGATAGAAGGTCATGTATTTCTGATAAAAGTATTTTTTTTCCCAGTGGTATTGCACCTGAGTTGGCACGTGTCGGGCACAAACAGTTTTTTCACTGGTTTTTGGACTTTTTTCACATAATAATAAATTCTGTTCACTGTTTTGGATTTTATGTTTATTAAGATGTTGTTTTTAAAAGCACATTTATTAATGTAAAAAGTGGAGCAGATGTTTTGAGATTTTTTTTTAACCAGACTAACTAGAGTATGTAACTATGTAAAAAAAGAAAAGCAGCCAAAACCTTATTGGTACTTGATGATTTTGGAGTAAATAAAGTGCGCTTCTAAAAAAAAACAATTGCACAGGAAGATGATAAGTAGCGTACCACCCTGATCCAAAGGTTCTATGATGAGATCTACTTGGCTGAGATTGGCCAGCTGCAATGGCTCTATTTTTATATATTTATTTATTTTGTTTTTGTTTTAATGTATTATTTAGTATGTTTGGCATCGTGGGTTGTTGTATACAGTACCGTAATAGGGTTTCTCGAGTTGAGATCCTGCAAGTAAAAGCACCTACAGTTGCTAAAGCTCCGTACACACGATCAGAATTTCCGATGGAAAAAGTCAGACAGACTTTTTCTATTGGAAATTCCGACCATGTGTATGCCCCATCGGAGTAATTCCATCGGAAATTCCGATGAATTACATCAGAGTTTACATAGAGAACATGTTCTCTTTTCCTCCGATGGAATTCCGTCGGAATTCCGATCTGAATTTGGTCGAATTACATCAGAGTTTACATAGAGAACAAGTTCTCTTTTCCTCCGATGGAATTCCGTAGGAATTCCGATGTGAATTTGGTCGGACAAAGGTCCGATCGTGTGTACAGGGCATTACAGTGCTAAGCTGCTGCCTCAGAATTAGCAGTAGTATTGTCAATCTACCAGATGCCCTCCTTCAATTGCCTGTTAGACTGTCTATTAGGCCTGTCAGATAGGTAGCCCAATGGCCAACTGAAATTTCTCACATGGCAGGCCGACAACACTGCTGCTGCTATATACAGTGAGATATGATGCAAAAGAAACTGAAAAATAGATTATGGGCTAACATACACTTTAAGCTGAATTAGGATGGATGTAAATTGCAAGTACGTTATAAGCACATTAATTGGTTACATTTGATAATATGAAACCTCAATGTTTTTATTATATTTAAAGTTGGTTAGTTTTAATGACAAATCAATTGCATATCCAGTGTATCATATGGTGTTTCAAAAATTATTATATATGCTTTATTTTATAAATTCATTTGACTCACATAATAGAATTATGTAATTTAGCGTACTGTATCAAAACAGAATGGAATGTTCACAATGGCAGATGGGACACTTTCACTATGAAAAGAATATAACTCCAGGGAATGTGGAGTATATAAATGCCCAGTTAACACTTAACTTGCAAACAAAGCTGAACAGCTATTTGCTAACAACCGACTGTTTTAAAAAAAAAGTAACTATATAATTGTTTTAGGCTATTCAAAGAGGAATGAAATTGTTACACAAGATTTTAACGAAGGTTTAAGGAAAACTCTTTATAGAGATTGTTGTAAGTGAACAATTGATGAAACATATTTTGCATTTGTTTTTATAAGACATTTTTTTTTATTAAATGGTTGTTGTTTCTGATCATTTCAACATCACATATCTATTACATTAAAAATGACCTACGATCTAAATGATTGTCTGTACTAATAAAGTTTATCTAAAATTACTCTTTGATTGTTAGCTACCATTTCTATGAGATCAAATCACAATCAGAATCACAAACTACATTTACATGTCAGCTAGGTAAGCTTCAAATAACTGTAAGGCAAAATTAGAGACTGATCCTGTTGAAATTTAGTCAATACAAAAATAATATGTTATATAGTGAACGTAAAGCAATATTAAACACAAAAACAAAGGCCCGGATTCACAAAACACTTACGCCGACGTATCTCGAGATACGCCGCGTAAGTGTAAGTATGCGCCGTCGTATCTGTGCACCGTGCCCACAAAACTAGATACGCCTGAAAATAGGCTTCATCCGACCAACGTAACTTTCCTACGCCGGCGTATCGTTGGCGCATATTTACGCTGGCCGCAAGTGGTACTCCCATTGATTTCCTATTCACCTATGCAAATGAGGGAGATACGCTGATTCACGAACGTACTTGCGCCCGGTGCATAATATGCGCGCTTTGCGTAAGTCCTACGTCCGGCGTAAAGTTATTCCCCATATAGGAGGCGCAAGTCATGCAAAGGTATGGACCAGGGAACACAGCCGTCGTATTTTACGTCGTTTACGTAGTACGTGAATAGGGCTAGGCGTAGGTTACGTTCACGTCATAGGCAGTGATTCTACGTATCTTAGGCAGTTGTTTCGACGTGATTCTGAGCATGCGCACTAGGATGCATCCAAGGAACGGCGTATGCGCCGTACGTTATTCGTAACTTTATGACGCTCAGTCCTTCATTTACATGGGGTCACGCCTCATTAGCATGGCTCACGCCCACTTCCAGCTACGCTGGCTTACGCTGAGGAAACCCAGCGTATCTTTAACATTGACTGGGGGCGAGTGCTTTGTGAATACTGTGCGCTCGATACGCTACGCCGGCATAAATATGCGCCAATGTATGTGAATCCGGGCCAAAATGTATATATTGCAGATTACCAATACTTACATGTGGTGGCTGCATTTGGTTGTAATCTTAATTTTTTTTGTCTTTATTTTCACCTGGGGATCTAGCCAGTAATACATTTCCTGTCTTATGTCGCGTACACACGATCGGAAATTCCGACAAGAAAGGTCCGACGTGAGCTTTTGGTCGGAAATTCCGGCCGTATGCATGCTCCATCGGACTTTTGCTGTCGGAATTTTTACCAACAAAAGATTGAGAGCAGGTTCTCTAGTTTTCCTACGGAATTAGTTCCTATCGGAAAATCCACTCATCTGTATGCAATGCCAACACGCAAAAAAACATGCATGCTCAGAATCAAGCAGAAGAGCCAAACTGCCTATTGAACTTCATTGATCTCGGCTCGTCGTTAGTGTTGTACGTCACCGCGTTCTTGACGGTCGAAATTTCCGACAAGATTTGTGTGACCTTGTGTATGCAACACAAGTTTGAGCCAACATTCCGTCAGAAAAAATTCCATGGTTCTTGCCGGAATTTCCGATCGTGTGTACGCGACATTGGGCTGGGTTCACACACTGATGACAGATCACAGCAGGGGTCCGGTTCGTCCCTGTTCTCTGTTTTAGGGATTAAGCAGGGCCAAATTTTTGCCTGAAATTAGACCTGGAATGGAGCCAAAGCTTGCACAGGACTCCTGTGCAAGCCGCTCTGCAGCCGCCACGGAGATATGTGAACTGGCTCCATAGAGAGCCGGTCACAGTCACCTGTAATGCAAATTGGATATGGGGAAACCTGCATCCAATTCGCATTAGTGTGAACCCAGCCTTAGTGTATCCAAAGTCTGGATGGAGGAGCAACAAAGACACTTTTGGACAACAGCATTGTCACTCTGGGTCAAGTGGCAGTGTTAGATGCACTAGCAGATTTAGATTTAGACTTGATTAACAAATTAAAGCTGGACTCCATGGTTTCCTTCAGCCCTCTAACTGCCTCTTGTGGTAGAAGGCCTGGACTTTAAAGGAAGATGATAAATAACAGGCTCACTGACTGGATCAAAAGGTTGGATCATAAGGCTGGATCATAAGGGGAAATACAGTAAAAGGCTAAAACAAAGAAAAATGTATGTGGCTACTGCATCCAAGAATTGGTAGGCTGGAATATAATACATCTTTGTTTTTTGGGGTTTAATATAACTTTAAATACATTGCATATTTATACCCATGCTGTAGGACACATAGTAGATGCATATATCTACAAACATGTGTGAAATTAGATAGAAAATAATGTTGTAGATTTTGTCCCGAAAGCTTGCATCTTTAACGTTGATTCAGAACAGGTTATACTAAGTTAGTAGAGTAGAGGGTGATATTTTCCAAGTCTGCTGCACAGCAAATTAAGATTTACACCTAGAGTAATTCCCCCTGGAGGTAGACCAATGGTGCTCTAAAGCTCAAAGTGTCTTCCTGGCACTTCAAACAGCATGAGAGTTATATAGTGAAGAGCTGACATGTTTTCCCAATGACCATCAGTACCTTCCTGCAGCCAGGTACCCGTAGACTAGGCTTGCTTGGCTTGGGTACCCGTAGACTTGGCTTGTTAAAAGGATAACTTTGTGAAATAAAATGAAATTTTATTTACTTTCTTATAGGTTATCTTGCATTACCACCCTCGCTTAACCCTAACCAGCTGGCATTTGAAGTGCAAACAAATCACCAAACAAAATGTGTACGTATAAAATATGCTGCAATAAATAAAAATAAATTAATCCTATCTAGTGTATCAAATCATATAATATATACCCATACACCCACTGTACATACATAATACATTATGAAAAGCAAGGAACAGGGAAAACTGCCCAGCAGCGCATATCCCTGGATAGATTCTTATAAAGCCCTCTGCAAAGCCTGTAAAAAATGTATTGTATAAAGCAGGGGTCTCAAAACTTTCTAAACAAAGGGCCCGTTTACTGTCCTTCAGGCATTAGGGGGGCTGGTCGTGGCCATTGGAAGTGGAAAAGGTCCTATAGTCAATGAGAAAAAAGCAATGCCCCATCTTTGGTGTCAGTGGGAGGAATTGTACCCCATCATTTATGTTATTCTGAGAAATGATGTCCCATCATTGGAATGATTGTGCCCCATCGTTAATCTTATTGAGAGAAATTGTGCCCAATCATTGGTGTCATTGGAATCAAAATCTGGATTAGGCCTTATTGTTGGTGTCTTTGAGAGGAATTGGGCTCTGTCGTTGGTGAAATAGTGCCCCAAGGGCCGGATAAAAGCATGCAAAGGGCCGCATCTGGCCCCCGCGCCTCAGTTTTGAGACCACTGGTATAAAGTAAAGATGTTAAAAATAGGTAATATGCAAAATGAGGGAAAGGTCCTGCAAAAAGAGGACAGCAGCTAGGACATTGCAATAGCAGCTACAATCCTTGTACTCTGTGTAGTACTCCTTGTAATATATATACACTATATTACCAAAAGAATTGGGATGCCTGTCTTTACATGCATATGAATTTTAATGGCATCCCAGTATTTGTCCATAGGGATTCATATTGAGTTGGCCCACCCTTTGCAGCTATACCAGCTTGAACTCTTCTGAGAAGGCTGTCCACAAGGTTTAGGAGTGTGTCTATGGTAATGTCAGAACCATTGATGTATCTCGGCATAGTGCCCACATATAGTGTCAGAATGTTTATACTGAAATATAAAATATTATTGTATTTATGGAAATATGTAAATCCGTGCTTTGGGAGAATTACAATTTCCTACAATATCCAAAATTATTTTATCCATGCTATTTTGAGGACAAGTAACACAAATATTTAAAACATATATATTTATTAACTAAAGATATAGTGCAAAATTAAAATCAGGTACAATTTGTGATAAAACAAAATTGATATACTTCTACAATCAGAGATACATGATGGTTGAATGTTCAGATAATATTTACATTATATGACTAAATTTACAGCTCTTATTTAAATCATCCTGGTATATTTAAAACCTGGCAACTTGTAAAATAACCTTCCCGTGATTTCCACGGACTCTAGTAAATAGCTTGTGTTTACCTTGACACTGTGTTATCTCTTCTCAACACAAACAGATCTCTTTCTTACTACTTACACGTGTACAGATCAAAGAACATTTTGGTACACAAGCTCTGCAATGCAGACAAGCTTATTTTAAATTTAGAGAGAATTTATTTTCACAGACATCACCCTAAAACCTTTGTACAACTGTTGGCATTTAGCTATTTAAAGACAAACATAATTTGTGTATGTCTCCTAATATTTGGAATATAATTATTTCATACTGCAGTTAAAAATAACCAACTCCCAAATTATCTTTGCCAAGTATATTTAAATGGTTTTAGTTATGTGCATGTAAAAACATTCACTTCCAAAAGGTGAATAAACAAAGTTATACATTACCAGTATTTAAGATTTCTTTCTGTTTGAGAGGGACCTTTTTTTCAACCCCCTACATTTTTGCGTTCAATCTCTCCCTTCCAGCTTCCTTCAGAGATAGAGAGATAGCCTTAAGAGATAGAGTGAGCGCTCTCCCATCAGCGACCCTCAAAGATCCATCCAAGCTCTCTCAAAGATTCCTCCAAAGATCTAGTCCCCCTCGTGTCTTCTGCAACACCTTTTTAACACCCCCAAGAAGTGGGTGTGTATCTCACTTTACTACCTCACTGACGATGTCATATGATGCTATGTTAGGTAGGCTGCCATAGCAACCAAGAATGTGGCCATCTTGAACAATGCCAATATTAGCCTGTAGGGGCGGTGGTGTATAAGGAATAATTCCTAATGTTGGGTCGTCCAGGGTTGATCGTGATTTATGATCCCCTTTGAATTGAGTCTTGGTATAGCACCATAAATTGTTTTATATGTCAAACAATTGTCAGACATCCTGGCATTTCTAGTAAACTTGTGGACTGGGAATGTTTACATATCATTAGCTTAGACCGTTTGTTGAATTCCTAGAGAAAGTGATATCCTTAGAAGTACTTTTCAAAGTAAAACCCTTTACTATCCCAAATACAGGCTCTCAATGTCAATACAGTTAGGAAATCACATTTGTAAGCATAATAATATATATGTATTAACGAGTTCATATATTATTTAAGATAGACAATAACACAGGAATATGAATTAGCCCCATGGCCTCATTATATAGAGACAATACCAGTTGTTTGGTGTCATGCTGTGCAAGGCCTTTTGTCTTGTTTATCTTACTGGGAGTCCAAAAACTTTTGAGTTACAACCTGGGGAGTTTGGTTTAACCAGACATCCATAGTCTCTTATAAATGCATAAAATCCTTGTCTATTCATGGGCTCATGAACTTAATTTCACCCTTTGAAGAGAATTTGGCTGTCCTCCAGGTCATAACATATATGAATAGGAACACTAGGAAAAATATACAATGTGCGACTTTATATGTGTTCTTTTAACCCCAAATGTTCCGACAGTAATGATTGACCATTCTTCCAGAACCGCATTTGTGAGGTCAGGAAATGATGTTGAACAAGAAGGCCTGGCTCGCAGTCTCCGCTCTAATTCATCCCAAATGCTGTTCTATCGGGTTGAGGTCAGGACTGTGCAGGCCAGTCAAGTTCCTCCACCCCAAACTCACTCATCAATGCCTTCATGGACCTTGCTTTGTGCACTGGTCAAATCATTTGGTGGAGGGAGGATTATGGTGTGAGGTTGTTTTTCAGGGGTTGCGCTTGGCCCCTTGGTTTCAGTGAAGGGAACTCTTAAGGCATCGACATACCAAGACATTTTGGACAATTTTATGCTTTCAACATTGTGGGAACAGTTTGGGGATGGTCCCTCCCTGTTCCAACATGAATGTGCACCAGTGCACAAAGCAAGGTCCACAAAGACATGGATGAGCAAGTTAGGGGTGGAGGAACTTGACTGACCAGCACATTGTCCTGACCTCAACCTGATAGAACACCTTTGGGATGAATTAAAGTGAATACTGCGAGCCAGGCCTTCTTGTCCACCTCAATGCCTGACCTCACAAATGGGCTTCTGGAACATTCCCATAGAGACGCTCTTAAACCTTGTGGACAGACTTTCCAGAAGAGTTGAAGCTGTTCTAGCTGCAAAGGGTGTGCCAACTCATTATTGAACCCTACAGACTAAGACTGGGATGCCATTAAAGTTCATGTGCATGTAAAAGTAAGCGTCCCAATACTTTTGGTAATATAGTGTGTATATATATATATATATATATATATATATATATATATATATATATATATTGCAAGGAATACTACATAGAGTACAAGGATTGTCGCTGCCATTGCAGTGTCCTAGCTGCTGTCCTCTTTTTGTAGGACCTTTCCCTCATGTTGCAATTACCCCTTTATAAGAGTTTCGAAAACTATCCAAGAGATACAAGAGTATGTTTTGCTTGAATTGTAAAATAGTAGGTATAAAATGCAGACACATAGCAGCCACCGTGTTCTGGGTGGTCTGCAAACAAAGCTCTGCCTTCCTTTGTAGTATTGTATTTTCCTGCCACTTCCTGCCTTTTGCATATTTCTATTGACTGGTAAGGCAGTTTGTTATAGTGATGAACCGAGAGGTGTCTGAGGTTTTTTATTTATTTTTATTTTGCTGACAAAGTTGTTTAAAAAGAAAGACTTGCCCATAATATTGTTACTTTAATGAAAATAAGGCTAGTAAAAGAACATGTTTTATCTTTTACAAACCTGAACTATTTTAACCGCAGAGAAATCCAGGAACTCTTGGCACAGTAAAGACTGCCTGAATATGTTTAGCAAAGCATACTGCACTGTTCATTGGATAGTTTATTTTTTATTTTGCCTTCAGCAGCAAACAAGTGACATAAGTGACTGAATGCTGTACCTTAGAAATAGTTGCTGAGAAGCCAAATTAAATGACTGTAAGATAATTAGTGTAAAATCCCAGGTGCTGCAGGAATAACACCAAGCATAATTGTAAAGTGCAAGAGTAGCAGTAATTGCTGAGCACAAAATCCCCTCAACAAAGAAAACTATTTAAAGCATGAATGAGTTATATATACTGACATAATAAACCACAAGGACTATCTTCATGCCTCATTTTACCATAATCTCCAAAACACAGACAACAGATACTCTGACAGATACCTACTGATTTTACAGTTTGTGCAACCTTTCTGATATTGAATATGTTTCAAATATGTGTTAGGTTTGTTACATTTTTTCTTTAAGGACTCTAATGCTGGCCGTACTCTATACAAAAAATCGTTCAAACTTGTTTTTGAAAAACTAACACTTGGCCGTGGGAGCAAACGATAGTGCCATCATGTAATGACCGAATTTTGATCGATAACTCGTTCAATGTCACGTATACCCATTGCAAACAGTTCAATATTTAACAAACAAGAAACACATAAACTTTTCAATTTATTGTTCATTTGGTATAATTTTCCAACCTGTTCCTTCAATTTTTCTGTCTCTGAAAAGATAAAACTGTTTTTTTATTTGTGCCCATTAACTGAACGATTCAAATGACAGATTTTCAAACGATTTTTTGGGCTAGTGTACGGTAGACATGTGCATTCATTTTCGTCCGAATGCATTTTCGTCCGAATTTCGGGTATTTTCGTCATTGTTTTAACAAACGAAAACGAACGCGCAGAATTCCGAAATCCGAAATATCCGACATTATTTTCGTTTTCGTTGCTACAACAGTTCGATATAGATAGGAGATTCGACATGATGCTGACAATAGCAATCTGTGTCTATCGAACCTGTGGCCGAATGTGCCTAACCTTAACTCTATTAGTCCAAGATTATTCTACATAGAGAGAAAAGATTTGACATAGAGAGAAAAGATAAGACATTATAGAGACAGTCCCTTCTCTCCTCTTCTTGCTCCTCCTCCCCCTCCGAGTGTAGCTTCAGATTGGAGGAGGAGAGCGGTCACATGAGAGGAGAGCGATCATGTGACCAGCCGGGGAACACAGTGAGAATGAATGAGAAGGAACTGTCAGCTACGGTATGTAGAAGGGACTGGCAGTGCTTTATTTTTAAACTTTACAGTACGCTGGCAGTCTCCTGGGAGTGCAAGGGGGCTGTGTAATGTAAATGAGCTGTACTGTGCAGGGAGACAATGCTGTGTAGTGTATGGGGGGGGGCTACGTAGTGTGCTGAGATCTATGCAATGTGCTGAGATCTATGCAATGTACTGGTATCTATGTGCAATGTGCTGGTATCTATGTGCAATGTGCTGCTATCTATTTGCAATGTGCTGGTATCTATTTGCAATGTGCTGGTATCTATTTGCAATGTGCTGGTATCTATTTGCAATGTGCTGGTATCTATGTGCAATGTGCTGAGATCTATGCAATGTACTGGTATCTATGTGTAATGTGCTGGTATCTATGTGTAATGTGCTGAGATCTGTGTAATGTGCAGGGGGGGGCTTTGGTCTGTGTAATGTGCAGGGGGGCTTTGGAATATAAAATGGGCTGTTTAAAGTTTTTTTCCTGAAACTTCCCTCTTAAAATTAGGGTGCGCGTTATACGCCGGTGCGTGTTATACGCCGATAAATACGGTATTACTAGTCATACAACATTAGACTTGTTCTATAGCTTGTAGGCGGAGCATTAGACCAGAAATGTACGATTGCGGCGTCGCTCCGTCAAATCTTCTTAGAACATTCAACAGACACCATAAACCTTCAATGACAGATTTGACTTTAATTAATTTGGATTTTCAGACGAATGTATTTTTTTAACGAAATTAAATAATTAAATAAATAAAAACAAATTTCGGGAGTAACTAAATAAATACATTTTTCAGACAAAAACTAAATTCCAAAACAAAATATTTCAGTGTGCACATTTCTAGTGTATGGTCAGCATTAGAGGCATATTTTAAGCAGTGAATGTGACTATCACCAAGCATTCTCTGTTAGTGAATCAATCGCTGGCTTTGAAACACATGCACCTAAAATATACCCCTGCAGTGAAAGTTTGCTGAATGTCAGAATAATTACTTTATAAATACACCCCTTATGAAATTCACCACATACCATTATGATATTCAAACTGGTTTAGTAAAAAAAGACAAATGCACAAAGTACAGTAACACATGTCTCTTGCAATCATAAGAGTTATCATCAAGTAATTACAATTGCCTTCTGGAAACTAAGATTTAATTGTTTGTCTGTTATTGGGTACTGTTATACATCATCAGAGTCAGTCCTATCCCATAGCTGCATGAGCAACTGCCTAAGGCACCCTTAGAAGCTGAAGGTACCTGAATTGCTGACTCAGGTTAAATATAACTGCTATGAAAGAGTCCCTGCACAGCCATGAGTTCCAAAACCAATGGTTCCAGCAATTTTGTTATTTTAGATATATATTTTGCAGAAGGTGTATCCCAGCCCAGTGGCACACAGTGAGTCAGAGGAAACAGAGGGAAGCTGCAAATAACAGAATGAAGGTCTTAAGAGGGAGGTAAACGTCCACGTCCAGAGCTACCAACCAGGTACTCGGAGCTAGGCATGACTAATATCGGTCTGATGGCTTCTTCTAGGCCTCACATCCTCTGCAGCTACTTTCCCATCACCTGCCCCTTAATTGTTGGGTCTCGTGGAGAGGAGTGATGGCTCCCGGGTTAATGTCATCCTAGGTTTAGCCTGTGGCTGTATGGACCCAAGGGTTAAGTGTGGTTTTTCTCACTTGGCCCGCTTCTCGTCAGCCGCTGGACCACCCATGGCTTCTCCCTTAAACATCCTCCTATGTACTGAGACATTCCCCCATATGGGAGTGCCTGTGATTGCCGTGCCTGCCTCCGATCACGTTGCGCCCCCTTGGTGATGATGTAATCGTGTGTGCGCCCGGCATTATGGGCAATGTAGGCAATGGGTCGGCCTATGTGCGCTCGCCAGCCAGGTGAAGAGCTATAAGCGCAGACCGAGCCAGAGTCTATTTGCTGGCTCTCTCAGGCGTTGTCACCCTGTTCGGTTAATCAACTGGTAAGATGAATTGGCGATTGGGGATACTATAACCTCTTCATACTTTTCCAACTTTTTATCTCAATCCTGAAATGCTTCTTGCCTAATTTCTATACATTCGGATTGGGCTAATATCCTCTGATCTGTGGCTATTTTGCTCTGCTGCTGATTCAGCCACCTTTTTGAGCTTCTCATTTAGTCTGGGCTTACATAGCCCAAACTGACTTGATACAACTGTAAGTTTTCTATTTCTTTACTGTGTGATAATTAATTATTATGATGATGATACATATTTCTTCATTAAATTTCATTAGTTAATGAATTTATTCTTAATCACTTTATCTAGATCTATCTGATCTGATCATCACTACAGCCCCCCCGTTTTGTTTAACTATCTCAATCTTAGACCCTTTGGTATGTATTTGAGGTTTATTGCCCTTCGATAAATATATATATTATAGTTTCTTTTTGGGTTCTAGTTGGGGCCTTTTTATATCTAATTTTGGCCTCTCTTATCGCCCTCTACAGCCACACTTTGGGCTTTGTTGGTCTGACGTTCAACCCTTTTTTTGGAGGGGGGGGTCTATCACTCCTCAAACTGATCTCGTGGAGATTTTGGGGTAGGTAGAATTACATTCTTTTTGGGTTTCTAAGCATACAATACGCCATGTGCCTGTGGAGGGTGGATCCCTGGAATGTTGTTTTTGGCCATTTGGCTTCACTGTCCAGCCATTTATCTATGTCATATTGTTTAAATATTAGATCAATGATGTTTCTTAACATATGTATTTTGTTATTCTAGAGCTATATCTGGAATGGACACGTCGTAATCCCCTGATGAAGCCAATGTTTGGCGAAACTATTCGGGAAGACTTGACCGCTACACATGAGATATCTGCTCCCTTTATAGTATTTATGTGAATTTTTCACCTGTACTGTTTTATATATGAATTTTAATTCTTCTTTTTCGTAATTAATACAATTCTGTATAAATTTCTTATAAACATTGGCCCGGATTCATATACATTATCGTATCTATCGGCGGGCGTAGCGTATCTCAGATACACTACGCTGCCGTAACTTAGGGCGCAAGTTCCGTATTCAGAAAGAACTTGCGCCCTAAGTTACGGCTGCGTAGTGTAAATGTGTCGGCGTAAGCCCGCCTAATTCAAATGTGGATGATGTGGGCGTGTTTTATTAAAATTACTTGTGACCGACGTAATTGACGTTTTCTTACGAATGGCGCATGCGCCGTCCATGAACGTTTCCAAGTGTGCATGCTCCAAATTACGCCGCAAACTGTCAATGCTTTCGACGTGAACGTAACTTATGTACAGCCCTATTCGCGTAAATATGCAACTAAGATACGACGGCATAAGAGGCTTATGCCAGTCTTATCTTACCAAAATTTCGGCGTATCTTGTTTTCTGAATACAGAAAAAAGATTCCCCCGGCGCATCCTAGAATTTACGCGGCGTATCAATAGATACGCCAGCATAACTTCGTTCTGAATCCGGGCCACTGTTTCTATTTTTCTGTGGCACCGTGATAATCCCACATTCCTTACTTCCTTTATTCACAAAATTCAGGGATGAGGTGCCGTATTCTTTAGGACAATCGACCACTTTCTGCCAATTTTTACAATTAATAAATTGTGGAGTAATTTTACTCATCCTTGAATTTTAAAAGCTAGGGAAAGACACTTTTACTTGATAATTGGGACTGTGTGGTTCTTAATGTGTATGAGTGTGTGCGAGTCAAACTTTTCATTTGTGCTCAGAGAGCTATACTCCCTGTAGACTGCTCTCATCGTTACTCAATTCTTGAATTACTTCTGTGACATATGTAGCATCTGTAGTCATTTTAAGGCCAACAAATCTACTCTGACAACTATTTTTTTTCCAGGAATCTTGTTCCTTCACATCTGTTAATCTGCCAGCTTCAGTTTTCTGAACTTAAATTAAAAGAAGTGTCCTTCCAAAAGATACCAGCCTGACACACCAATCATAAAGAATGGTATCATCAGAGTAATAGGGACACTTAAAAAAAAATACTGTGTTAAAATTCCTTAGTATTCAACCTGGTCAGTCATGAAATTGGAATTGTTGGTTCCTCTCTATTATCCATGTTTATAGCAAGGGAAAGAGAATGGGATTGTGGCGGTGCGGAAGACAAATAGTACATATAAACATTATGCATAAAAACTATATATTTATTTTATTAGTACAGACATATACAAAAAAGGTTAAATTAAAATAGGTTATCGGAGCATATATTGGAAGTGGTGGGTCGCTGGTTTCCCAAAATTCAAAAAGTGGTGGTCACAGGAGAATGTCTTGTCCCTACATGTTTCGCCAAATGTGGCTTCCTCAGGGGATTTGTTCTGGAACCACCAGTCCGTAACCCAGCTCTAGCATAAATTACAGAAACATATTAGCAAGAGTTATAATAACACATATTATACATAAACAAAACCTTTTTTTTGGTTATCATATATATCTTTGCCATGGCTTGTGAAAAAGAAACCAAATACCCACCTTCACCCAGCTAGGACGAAGGGCAAATGCATAAGGTATCCCGAGTGGAAAAAGAGGTCCAAGAATCAAGGTCAAATAAAGGGGGGCGTGCCCAGCCACATGGGGTAGATAGAGGCCAGGCCATAAGAAACAAGCATAGATTTAATACTATGCACAACATTTTAAGTTAAACAGACATATTGAAGTCCGATGAGTGAGGCCAACATGACTCAACAGGCAAATTACTATGCTCGAAGCTACATGAAAACAAAATCAGGAGGCAATCCTTGGAGTTGTGTTTTCAAAGAGACTCAGCAAAAAGTCTGGGACTGGTCTCTATCTACCCCCTGTGGCTTGGCACGGCCCCCTTCATTCGACATTGACTCTTGGACCTCTTTTTCCACTCTTGTGGGATACCTCATACATTTGTCCTTCATCCTGGCTGGGTGAAGGTGGGTGTTTGGTTTCTTTTTCACAATCCATGGCAAAGATATATATATGATAACCCAAAAAAATGCTGTTTATGTTTATATATGATATGTGTTATTCTAACTCATGCTGTGTTATGTAAAATGATTTATAAACTGCAGTCATCAATCATGTAACACTATTCAAGCTAAAAACTGAATTTTGAATTCTGATGCTCAGGAATATTGCCTATCTACAGTGGATATAAAAAGTCTACACACCCCTGTTAAAATGTCAGGTTTCTGTGTTGTAAAAAAATGAGACAATGATAAATCATTTCAAAAAGTTTTCCACCTTTAATGGGACCTATAAACTGTACAACTCATTTGAACAACAAACTGAAATATTTTAGGTGGAGGGAAGTAAAACTAAAAAACTTAAATAATATGGTTGCATAAGTGTGCACACCCTTAAACTAATATTTTGTTGAAGCACCATTTGATTGCAGTTCAGCACTCAGTCTTTTTGGGTATGAGTCTATCAGCATGGCACACCTTGTCTTGGCAATATTTGCCCACTCTTCTTTGCAAAAACACTCCAAATTGTGAGGACATCTCCTGTGCACAGCCCTCTTCAGATCATCCCAAAGATTTTCAATCGAATTTAGGTCGGCTCTCTGGCTGGGCCATTCCAAAACTTGAATCTTCTTCTGGTGAAGCCATTTCTTTGTTGATTTGGATGCATACTTTGTGTCGTTGTCATGCTGAAAGATGAAGTTCCACTTCATGTTCAGCTTTATAGCAAAAGCCTGAAGGTTTTGTGCCAATATTGATTGGTATTTGGACATGAGTTTGAACGTGATTGCCAAATTCTGAACACAGCTACATCCCCAGTTATAAAAGGGTGTGCACACTTATGCAACCACATTGTTTTAGGTTTTTATTTTTACTTACCCCCCCTAAAAGATTCCAGTTTGTTTTTCAATTGAGTTGTACAGTTTATAGGTCACATTAAAGGTGAAACAAGTTCTTAAATGATTTATCTTTGTCTCATTTTTTTACATCACAGAAACCTGAAATTATAAGCCTTTTTATATCCACTGTATGTCCTCCTAGAAATACGCTAGTTTAAGTATTACACTTTAACACATTTCGCCTACTCTTTGCAAGATTGGCAAACATTTTACAAAAAAAAAGTAATTTCTTGCATAATGATGTTGAAATATAAAGCTGTGTTGCTAAGATGTCCAAAAGTAATCAGGTTTTCAGATAGTTTTTTTTTACAAACTAGATTGTCAAACAATATATAACTCAGCAGTTAGTGAACTGAAGCAGCAGCAGTTAATCTATATTCATTACCATGATCAATAAAATAATCAAGATTGAATAGTGAAAAACACAGTAAACAATGAACTGTATAATAAACCTGAACAAAGATTTGTGGTTTAGATGTAAAATTCATTATTTTATAATAAAAGAGAAAGGCAATGTTTTATTCACTTTTTTATGTATTTGATGTTAAAGTGTAAACGATCAACTTGTAAAACAAGCCATTCAGTTTAAAATTGAAACGGAAGGCAAAACATTTATATATATATATATATATATATATATATGTATATATATATATATATATATATTCACACACTTTATTGTCAAAAGTACTGGGACGCTTGCCTTCACATGCACATGAACTTTAATGGCATCCCAGTCTTCGTAATATTGAGTTGGTCCACCCTTTGCAGCTATAACAGCTTCAACTCTTCTAGGAAGGCTGCCCACAAGGTTTAGAAGTGTATCTATGGGAATGTTTGACCATTCTTCCAGAAGCACATTTGTGAGGTCAGGCACTGAAGTTGGATGAGAAGGCCTGGCTTTCAGTCTCTGCTCTAATTCATCCCAACAGTGTTCTATTAGGTTAAGGTCATGAATATGTGCAGGTCAGTCATGTTGATCCACCCCAAACTCACTCATTCATGTCTTTATGGACCCATTTATTCCCCTTTTTATGAGTGATAACATTCCATCTGTTCTCAGCTGCATAAGAGCTGGAGGGGGGGGGGAAGAAGTAGTACTCTGAACTTTTGATCATTGGAGAGGAGCTGACTGAGTTCCCAGCATAGTTAGACGACTGAGAATGGTGTGTTCCTCTGCTTAGTATGGTCAGTTTTGCATACAGGTACATGGTACAGCAGGCACATATCGGGAATGTGAAATGTTTGGTTAATATACAATTTAAAGACTATGGCCCGGATTCACAAAGCACTTATGCTGACGTATCTCGATACGCCTGAAAATAGGCTTCATCCGACCAACGTAACTTTCCTACGCCGGCGTATCGTGGGCGCATATTTACGCTGGCCGCCTCATTGCAAATATGCAAATGAGGGAGATACGTCGATTCACGAACGTAGTTGCGCCGGGTGCATAATATACGCGGTTTGCGTAAGGCTTACGTCCGGCGTATAGTTATTACCCATCTATGAGACGCAACTCATGCAAAGGTATGGACCAGGGAACAGCCGTCGTATTTGACGTCATTTACGTAGTAGTACATGAATAGGGCTGGGCGTAGGTTACGTTCACGATCCCTAAGATTCAACGTATCTTAGGGAGTAGTTTCGACGTGATTCTGAGCATGAGCACTGGGTTGCGTCCACGGGACGGCGCATGCGCCGTTCATTTTAAGGACTTGTCTGTCACTCGGCCCATCAGTAGCATGGGGTCACGCCTCATTAGTATGGCTCACGCCCACTTCCACCTACGCTGGCTTACGCCGAGGAAACCCAGCGTAGATTTGGGGGCGAGTGCTTCGTGAATCCAGTGCTTGCATCTGTGCGCTGCGTCGGCGTAGCGTATATTAGATACGCTACGCCCGCATAAATATGCGCCGATGTATGTAAATCCGGGCCTATGTTTATTGAAAATATAAAAAATAAAAACCAGCACAAGTTGCTATCGATCAGAAGTATTCCTTGTGGTGCTGGATCCTGCATTCATTGAGATCTCCCTCCTCTGACCCCTCCCTAACCCCACAATATTGTGGTGCGACAGGGGTTAATAGCGCCAACAGCCGTATTGGAAAGTACTCATCAATAGTTCCCAACTACGTCCACCTTTTCTACCCTTTCTAATACATATATAAGACACCCCTGGATGCCCATTCTTTAAAGGATTTAGGGGATATCCATGCAGGATAGAAAGCTGGGTTTTTATAAAATGGAAGTAAAGGGTTTGAAGTGAATTATTTGTCTTGAATCTATCCCAAAGGGAAATTAAATGTTTAGTTATAGGGTTTCTTAGTTTTTTACGATCTTTTGGTGACATCCATAATAAGTTAGATATTGGGAAAGGATCACACTCAATGGCTTCTATAGACACCCATAGCAGGGTTTCTTGGTATACCTGGTATTTAGTAAGACTAGCTATGTGTGCTGCTTTATAGTAATAGGCAAAAATTAGGGCAGCTAATTTTGGGGAGATAGAGTGTATGCGTTTGTATCCGTGGCTTGGAGGATCCCCATATAAATGACAGTGATTTTCTTTGTATTATTCGCAGATAATAAGCTGGAATGAAAATTGGTAAGACTCTAAATAAATATAAAAGATTTAGTAATAATGTCATTTTGACAGCGTTTAATCTTCCAAACCACTATAGCGGGAGATGGGACCATGATTTCATCAGATTTGATAACTGTTTCAGAATTTGGGATAATTAAATGAGAATAAGTCTGACAAGGATGATGTGAGATGTATCCCTAAATATGGAATTGATTTGCTATTCCATGTGAAAGCTATGATTAAGCTCTAATTTATAGTGCGAAACACCTCAGCTATTTTACTCCCATGTAGTGTGCTGTGACTTGTAGTGCATTTTTCCTTTTTTAAACAAAGACAACCATCAAGGTTTTTTGGAGTGCGGCAGTCCATATTTTCTTTTTCCATTTGTTGCCTTGTACATTGCCAGCATCCTTGATCTCCTGAGACCATACTGATCATCCTAACACAATCCACCTGGAGCGGTAACTTTCTTTCTTCCATGTGAAAGGGAGGCCAATTTTTGCAGCTCAGTTCCAATTCTGAAAGGGATATGTTTAGCGCTATTTTTTTTTTAGGATTTGTGGATAGACCAGTAAATTCTGTGAATTTATTGAGTATGGGGACAAGATTTGGGCCAGATACTTGGGGTGATGAAAGAAATAAGAGGATATCATCCACAAATAGACACAGTTTGTGCTGATATCACCAAGTTCAATACCAGTTATAGTGGGGTCAGATCTAATCTTTTGTGCCAATGGTTCAATGAGTAGGGAAAATAATAAGGGGGATAAAGGACATCCTTGACGCGTGCCTCTCTCTATGATAAAAGGATTTGATTTATATCCTGCATACTTAACGTGTGCTTTAGGTTTGTTGTATAAAGCCATAACCCAGTTGGTGAAGTTCGGGCCGAAGCCCATTTCTGCAGGGTAAAATTCAGGTAGGGCCATGAGACAGAGTCAAAGGTTTTTTTAATATCCAATGAGAGGAAGCAGGTTGGGATTATGGGCGTCTTCTGCCCTGATATTCTTATACTCATCTTGCCGACAGTCCCTTGGAGCGTTTTCGTACCTCCAGAGCTGGCTCTGATATCGGCTGTATCAGCAACCTGGGATAATGGTGATGTCACTCCTCTGTTTATATGACAGAGCTAAGGCTTAGCGACTGACCACTAGGCCCAGGCACAGCCACATATAAGCAGGTCTGTGTAAAATGTAACTGTAGAAATGTTGCTGAGCTTTGCAAAAGTAAAGTGCTGGTGGTGACTGGCTATCACTTAACCTTCCTGGCGGTATGATTCTGTCTGGAATTACGTACCAAAAGCGGTACAATTATTTTGCAAGGAAATTTGGCGTTTTATACTGTAGGCCTGTAATTTTTAGAAATAACTCACTTAAATCTGACCAAGCAAGAGTCTTGTAGGCATCCCGGGTAGGATTTTTTTTTAAAACAAAATTATAGATTATAATATAATAAATAATTATAAATAATTATAACAAATAATAATATAATTATAATAAAAATTATTCAATAATGTAATCAACTCAAAATCACAGAAATTTGCTCAGTTGCAGAATTGTCGCTGTCATTATTTTTTTTTTTTATGACGAATTTCCCCACAAAACGCTATCGCACATTTCTGCAAGTGATTGTAATTTATTATCGCTGTTTTCTAGCTGATCTAAAACCATGTTTGACATAAAGGGACACTTTTGGACAATCTACAGTTTTTAGGCAGAAAGAATATTTTTTATTATATAAAATGACATGTAGGGTACTGGGCAGACCACTAGGGACAAGGGGGGTGTGTATTTTTTACATACAGTACTGTAATTTATAAGATTACAGTATACTGTATGTAAAGTGTTTGTTTACTTTTTTGAATTTGGCGCCGTTCTCCGCTCCCGTGCGTCGTAACGTCGCAGGGAACGGAGATCGGCGGCACACGGGGAGACTGTGAATCGAGCGAGGAGGTCCCGCTCGCTCACACAGCAGGGTGGCATCGATGGATCCAGGGACAAGGTAAGTAACTTGCCTGTGGATCCAGCGAAAGGTAAGCCGCTGCACACTCTGCACGTCCACCCCGAGCGTGACTCGGGGTTACCGATCCTAGCAGAAAAAATCAACCCCGAGTCACGCTCGGGTTTACCGCCAGGGGGGTTAACAAAAAGTTTGAAAAGTCACAATGATCATCTATTCTGTCATATGTAAAGCAAATTTTCATTTTTTTTTTCGTCTGCACATGGCTGAATAATAAAAGTGAATTTTCAGAGGTCTCCATGCAGTGTTGTTAAAGTTGGAAAAGTGAAGTTGAATTTATTGAAAGGAGCCTTGTGTGACAATGGGGCTGATTTACTATAAACAATGCGCTGCGCCAGTTCATGGCTTAATTGGTGCGCCGGATAAATCATTAATTGGGCGTGTGAACCGCAGCAGAGGGTGCAATGCAATAAATATGTAAAGCCGCCGAACTCCCTTTAGAAGTCTATGGGAGAAATCAAAAGTGTTAATTTTAAATGTTAATATGCTAGTTTTTGTCCTAAAAAGTGTTTGGGGACCTGAGTCCTGCCCCAGGGGACATGTATCAATGATTTTTTTTTTTTTAAAACGGCCGTTTTTTCGGGAGCAGTGAATTTAATAATGCTTAAAGTGCAACAATAAAAGTGAAATATTCCTTTTAATTTCGTACCTGGGGGGGGGTGTGTATAATATGCCTGTAAATTAGCGCGTCTTTCCCGTGGTTAAAACTGTCTCTGCACAAAATGACATTCTGACGGGGAAAAAAGTCATTTAAAAATGACTCGCGGCTATAATGAATTGTCGGCTCCCCGGGAATTCAGAGAAAATTCATTCATAAAAAAAAGACAAAAAGCGTGGGGTCCCCCCAAATTCAATTACCAGGCCCTTCAGGTCTGGTATGGATATTAAGGGGAACCCCGTCGTCAAATAAAAACAAAATGATGTGGGGTTCCCCCCAAATATCCATACCAGGCCCTTAAGGTCTGGTATGGATTTTAAGGGGAACCCCGTCTTATCAGAACTCCACCCCAATTTTAAAAAAAAAAATGGCGTGGAGTTCCCCCAAAAATCCACACCAGACCAGACCCACACCAGACCCCTTATCCGAGCACGTAACCTGGCCGGCCGCAGGAAAAGAGGGGGGGACGAGAGAGAGCCCCCCTCCTGAACCGTACCAGGCCACATGCCCTCAACATGGGTAGGATGCTTTGGGGTCCCCCCCAAAGCACCTTGTTCCCATGTTGATGGGGACAAGGGCCTCATCCCCACAACCCTGGCCGGTGGTTGTGGGGGTCTGCGGGCGGGGGGCTTATCAGAATCTGGAAGACCCCTTTAACAAAAGGGAACCCCCAGATTCTGCTCCCCCGTGTGAAATGGTAATGGGGTACATTGTACCTCTACCATTTCACCAAACAAAGTGTCAAAAATGTAAAAAAAGACAATAGTCGGTTTTTGACAATTCCTTTATTAATGTCTTCTTTCCGCGCTTCTTCTCCCATCTTCTTCTTTTGTGCATTCATTTGGGTTTCTTCCTCCATCTTCTTCTTCCTCTGCTTCTTTCTTTGGTCTTCTCGTCCGCATCTTGCACCGGCTTCTTCTTTTGTGCATTCCGGTTTCTTCCTCCATCTTCTTCTTTTTCTCTGCTTCTTCCTTCGGTCTTCTCGTCCGCATCTTGCACCGGCTTCTTCTTCCCTGGACAACCCGCTTGCAATTGAAGTTCCCGCGGTGTGACGCTCCTGTTCTTCTGACAGTACTTTTATCACTGAGGACGCGGCGTCACCCGGTAGCCCGCCCCCCTCTGACGCCACGAGGAAAGCCATAGGGAAGTCCCCGTGTAGTACATGTGTGTCAGAGGGGGGCGGAGTCACCGGATGACACCGCGTCCTCAGTAATAAAAGTACTGTCATAAGAACTGAAGTGTCACACAGCGGGAACTTCAATTGCAAGCGGGTCGTTAGGGGAAGAAGCCGGTGCAAGATGCGGACGAGAAGACCGAAGGAAGAAGCAGAGGAAGAAGAAGATGGAGGAAGAAACCCGAATGCACAAAAGAAGAAGCCTGGGCAAGATGTGGATGAGAAGACCAATAAAAGAAGCAGAGGAAGAAGATGGAGGAAGAAACCTGAATGAATGCACAAAAGAAGAAGATGGGAGAAGAAGCGCGGAAAGAAGACATTAATAAAGGAATTGTCAAAAACTGGCAATTGTCTTTTTTTACATTTTTTGCTTCAAGCCACGCAAAGGCAGCTACGCTGCTTGATATTTACCAATTTTTTGCCAGCGTAGTGAAGCAGCGCACCTGAATGTCCGAAAATTCCGCTCACGCATGCGCAGTACACAAATAAACCTCCCGCAGGTTTAAATGTACTAACAGGCGCAGCGGCTGGTTTTTATAAAAGTCACTTTCACTTTCAGTTCAGGCCTTATACGTTACACAAACACATGTCACTACACTTCCCCACATCATCTCATATCCCCCCATAATAAACTCAGTCCCAAACACTTTTATTTTACATTTCTAGATGCTGTGCGCCAGGTCCATAGGGGCGCACCATGCGCCCCCTCCTGGGCGCATTCAGCATTATAGTAAATAAGGAATTGTGCTGCATTGCCAGCACATTCCTTTAGTAAATGCCAAAACGGCCGTTGAATCATGGCGCAAGGGCTTGGTAAATCAGCCCCAATGTGTCTATGTGTGGAGGCTCCCAACATGGCAGAGGTAGGGCTTACATCCTTGCATCAAAGCTGATTCTGATAACTAACTAATGAAGGACTAATCAATTAGCAGCAGAAAATATTTAAATTGGTTGTAAACCCTAGTTATGAAATGTGAACAAAGCACATATATATATGTAGTGTTTACTTGTCTCTCTCCAAGTTCTAAGTGTCATTTCTCTCTGGTGCTTCATTCCTCTGTTATCAGCATGAGTCACTTCTGAGAACTTTTCCCAATACACAAAATAACATTTGTGATGGGGAGGGAGATAAGCACACAGCTTGTCTATTCAGAATACAGCTCTGAATGTTCCTTCGTTCCTCTGCCTATGTGGAGGGAAGGGATGGGTGGTATGTTTCCTCCAATTAGCTCTCTCAATGGCAACTGTCAAACAACTATCAAACAGTAGCTGCATCTGATTTTATACAGTCACTGTTTATCTGACAATTTTACACCCAGAGTGGCTTTAATGTTCCAATCTAAGGATGTTGAGCGGGAGGTGGCCGACAGGGCCATCACTAAGCAAATCTTGGCCGGTAATCAGTGACTGGCTGAAATTTGAACAGTGCATGGCCAGCTTTAGTAAGCACAGATTTACAGAATGAATGAAGTAAAATAAAGTAGAATCAGGGCGGTGCTTGTTGGCAAGTCCATAAGTACAACATTCTCTTTATAAAGAAGAACTTGAGCAACATAAAGGTAACATCACCCCATCTCAGTTTATCTGAGACTAGCAATCAGAGGTAGCAGTGCCTTAGACTTTACACTGCAGATATACAGCTTTGAGTATGTATTCATTGGAGTGCCTAGACCAAAGTGCACTGATATTTTTCAGGAAGAACTTCATGCAAAAGCCATTTTTTATTTTCATGTACTTTTTAGGCACCAATAACACTGCAACAATAACAATAACACAACACATATTTGCTTTTTGCATTTAGATCCACTTTAAAAGAGTTGCAAAGGCAGAAGGTTTTTTATCTTAATGCATTCTATGCATTAAGATAAGAAGCCTGATGTGTGTAGCAGCCTCCCCAGCACCCCCTAAAACTTACCTGAGCCCCCTCTCTATCCAGCGATGTCCACGAATCCCTCGGCCTTCCAGGGCTCTCCCTCCTGATTGGCTGAGACACAGCAGCGGCACCATTGGCTCCTGCGGCTGTCAATCAAAGTCAGTTAGCCAATCAGGGGAGAGAGGGGGCTGGGCCAAACTACAGCTCTGTGTCTGAATGGACACGCAGAGCTGCAGCTCGGCTCGGGTGCCCCATAGCAAGCTGCTTGCTGTTAGGGTACTTGACAGAAGGGAGGGGCCAGGAGCAGCAAAGAGGGACCTGAGAAGAGGAGGATACAGGCTGCCCTGTTCAAATCCACTACACAGAGCAGGTACGTATAACATTTTTGTTATTTAAAAAAACAAACAAAAAAACAAGACTTTACAATCACTTTAAGCAGCATAAGTTCGACCTCATCAACAACATCAAGAAAAATTATGTTGGGCAAACAACTATCAATCTTTAGAGGGGTCAAAGTAAGGGGTTAACGTTCACCTTATAATATGTCTTCACATTATCCTTCAGATCTACCAACAACTATATAGTACAAGGACATGCTTGACTGGCTATAGATTAATTGTATGGATCAAATGGGTGCTCATATTTCATAGTTTTAGTAAATCTTAAAGCGGAGGTTCACCCATACCTTACACATTTTCCCCTTCGCTTTATGCTCGTTTTGTCTAGGGGAATCGGCTATTTGTTTTAAAATATGATCCGTACTTACCCGTTTACGAGATGCATCTTCTCCGCCACTTCCGGGTATGGGCTGCGGGAATGGGCGTTCCTTCTTGATTGACAGTCTTCCGAGAGGCTTCCGACGGTCGTATCCATCGCGTCACGATTTTCCGAAAGAAGCCGAACGTCGGTGCGCAGGCGCAGTATAGAGCCGCACCGACGTTCGGCTTCTTTCGGCTACGAGTGACGCGATGGATGCGACCGTCGGAAGCCTCTCGGAAGACTGTCAATCAAGAAGGAATGCCCGCTCCCGAAGACCCATACCTGGAAGAAGATGCATCTCGAAAACGGGTAAGTACGGATCATATTTTAAAACAAATAGCCAATTCCCCTAGACCAAACGAGCAGGAAGCTAAGGGAAAAAAAAAAAAGGAATTGGTTGAACTCCCGCTTTAAGTTCACTGTTCAAATGCTGTACTGTCAGATTGTAACATGTATGTATACATAATTTCTTTAAATATATTCTGTACACTTAGCCTAGCCATACATTATATAATTTTCTTTTACAATTTTGCTTTAGATTTACCAAAACTATATAATATGAGGTCAAACCTAAACACTTTCAATTTGTATGCAGTCATGCAGGCCGTTGCACTACATAGCTGAAGGTAAATGTATGGCTAGCCTTAGAGCAGTTACTGTATAATTGTTAAACTTTTTTTTACATGCTATAAATATTTCTGACTCCACAGCAATAATAAGGAGCAAGGTAAGGATCTGCTTGATATAAGCTGGTTACAGTCATTGCATATAGTCTCTTTCAAATATACTAACAACTGTGAAGAGTGAGGCCCCATACACACCATAGAATCTATCCGCAGATAAATCCCATCAAATGGGTTTCTGCGGATAGATTCTATGGTGTGTACACTCCGTCGGATATTTATCCGCAGATAAATCTCCCCTGGGATGGATTTCCAGCAGATGGATATTTGCTGACATGCTCAACAAATCCATCTGCTGGAATCCATTCCAACGGATGGATCCGCTCGTCTGTACAGACTTACCGGATCCATCCGTCCAAAGGGATTCCCCGCACGCGTCGTAATGATTTGACGCATGCGTGGAATTCCTTATATGACAGCGTCGCGCCCGTCGCCGCGTCATAATAGCGGCGACGGCGCGACACGTCATCGGCAGAGGATTTCAGCGGGGATTTCAATGCGATGGTGTGTACACGCCATCGCATAGAAATCTTCTGAAATCCTCGAGAGGATTTATCCGCGGATAAATCCTCTCGTGTGTATGGGGCCTCAGGCCCCTTCTTAATAATCAATTCAGTTTCTGTCCATTTAAGCAAGTGTTCTTACTACAATGTCAATCTTAGTAAATCTAAAGAAGATTGTGTACTGTTGTTTCAGCTGTGGTGAGAGTGCTGCTTTGTGGGACAACAGATTGGGCAATAAAAACCTATGCTGTGTATTTCTTTTCCCATCTGGTGACAGGCATGACTATCAGAGATTCACTTGTTATCTTTTTGAAAAAGTCCATTTGATGAAACACGTCAGGTCTGGGCACCACCAAATATACAGTAAGTGCAACTTGCCTGCTTTTATAATACATGTAATAGTTTTAATGGTAACACACCTTTTTATGATTTTAGTGCTTTTATATTGTTTGAGTGAAGAGAAGATTTGAACCAGTGACACGAGGATTTATCAAGCCAAGCACGTTTGACTTGAAAATATAGTCGGATCACCTACCTTGAATGAGTGTGTCTGTGAGCACAAGTGTAATGCAAAGCACTGTTTTTGTAGGTACTTCTAAAGATAAACAGACACAAAGACGATACAAATAAAATACATTCTAATACATTTTCCCTTTCATTTCCATTTTTAAAAGGAGGCTTGAGAAAGAGACCACCCTTGAAACATATCGCCATACCAGCATCTGAAATGACACAGGACTGGATTACTTTTGCTATGTGCTTTTGTGGTCTGGATGACAGCCCCTAGTGGATAAAGTAAATGACAAGTGCTTTACTCCTTATCAAATGTGTGTTGCCAATTGTTGTTTTTAATAATACATGTGAGTTTTTTACTGTACTTAGCTAAGCCCTCTGCTGTTCCTTTTTGTTGCTTTAAATACTTCTTTAGTCTCTCGAGGAGTGTTGATAGCCAGCTGAATTATCCCCTGATGTGCCACACATGACTTCATGAGTATCTATTTAAGAGATGTTACTGGTTGTCAGCTTCCGCCACAATTGAAAGTGTTTATAAGTGATAAAATACGCAACTTGTCTTTTTAGTCAGGTCACAGATGATATTTTCCAAAAATTGGTGACGATGTGGTGTCTATCCCGACATGTTTTGCCACTAAGGGCTTCCTCAGGGCACATGGCTAATTATACATTATAGCTTGGTCTTAAGTGTAACCTATGTGGCCGCACGGCCCCCCATGTGTCGTCTGCATCACCTTGGTGGCCCCTGTTTGGAAATATTGGGAGACCTTCTTGAGTGAGTAATCGAGTGGCTGGGCATGGCGAATAATAACATTGATTTATTTTCTGTTATATGCATCTGTTTTTGTTCTTTTTTTGATCAATTTGTATTACTCTATACCACTATGGCATATTTTGTCTTTTGAACAGTGATTACTTTATAAATCCCCCGAGGAAGCCCTTAGTGGTGAAACATGTTGGGATAGACATCATCACCAATTTAAAAAAAATATATCATCTGTGACCTGACTAAAAAGAGAAGTTGCTTATTTTATCACTTATTTCAAAATTGTAATACTGTATTAATAAAATGTGTCTTTTATATATATATAAACCTCTTGGCTTTATCGTGTCTATGGCACCACTACACTCCCATAAAAAAACTTCCTGTGTATATGCTCTATCCAGGGATGTTGGTGCCTCTTTGAGTTTGTCACTAGCCCACATCATAATCTTTATCTGAATGAGTTTATAGTTCTTTCTATAAGAACCTTTAGAATCTGGTGCGATGGCTGCAACAGATTCAAAAATAATTACCACCAGTTTGCAGATTAGGAAACTTTCAGTAATTAGGATCAACTCTGAGCTGGCATACAGAGAGATTTATGTGCTCAGAGCAGGGGTGTGTCTGTGCTGAGAAGCTGTCATGCATGTGACAGTTTCACACACAGGGCTCTATCCCCATCCCATTCAGCTGTCAGCCAAGCGATTCCCCGTCTAAAAGCTGAATGTAATAAGAAAATGCAAGAGATATATTTTCTGCCGGATAAACTGGCTTACACCATTGTCCAAATATGGCAACGTCAATATTTGGCCAATGACAAGTTACACTGGAGGACGGACCTGATGGGGAACTAGTCTCAAAGTTTCCTATCAGGTTCCACTCACCAAACTTCATGACTGCAGCACCTTCTGAGTGCTTTCAATCAAAGAAAAGCAAACCTGATCAGGACCTAGTCTCATATGCCTCGTTTCCACTGAGCGGAACGGTTCGGGTCGGTACCGTCTATTCTGGTGAGCGTTTCCACTGCAGGTTGGACCGTCAGGGGCCATACAGGGTTTAGAAAAAATGCCTAGCGTGTCCACCAATCAGTGGAATGTATTTTAGCTCCACCCTAACTGAACTGCATTTTCTATGGCCCCACATCTAAAGCAGGACCCAGAATGGTCTGGTACGGTTCGGTTTTATGGCACACTTTCATAATGGAAACACCCAAAATAGCGTACTGTACCGAACTGCACCGAACCGATCCGCTCAGTGGAAACAAGGCATTAGTTCCCCATCAGACTCCGCCCACCCCACTACAAAACTCCTCAGCCATTTGATGGGTACAGTGTTCCGTATGAACCTCAGTGCTGACACCTCCAAAGACAGATTCACGTACCTGTTCTAAATAGGCACATGCATCTCTCACAAATACTAACAATTTCAGGGTGGAAGTATAGGGAAGAGTTTGGATCTTATTTGCGCACATTTGTTATTTCACCATTTATTAATGAAATAATTATAGATATGTCATTTTAGAGTGTGAGGGGATCTATTAACCACTTAATTACCAGCCGCTGTAGTCATTGTATGTTGGCTAGCGCAGACGCAGTTGCGGGTCAATTTCATGCCCGCTGCAGGAGCATGCTCGCGGGACGGGGGCGGACTTGATGTTCGCCAGCGACCCGCTAGTACAGAGGCAGAATTGGTATCTGCCTTTGTAAATAAGGCGGATCCCCATTCTGACAGCTGACATGACAGAGATCTACTGTTCCCAGTGATCATGAACAGTGATCTATGACATGTCCTAGGCAGCCCACCCCCCCTACAGCTAGAACACACTGAGGGAACACAGTTAACCCCTTGATCGCCCCCTAGTGTTACCCCTTCCCTGCCAGTGTCATTTGTACATTGATCAGTGCATTTTTATGTCACTGGTCCCCAAAAAAAGTCATTTGTGGTCAGATTTGTCTGCCGCAAAGTCGCAGTCCCGCTAAAAATTGCAGATCGTGGCCATTACCAGTAAAAACAATTAAAACAAATAAAAGTCCCTAAATCTATCCCATAGTTTTTAGACATGATAACCTTTGCGCAAAACAATCAATATATGTATATTTCGATTTTTGTTTACCAAAAATATGAAGAAGAATAAATAATGGCCTAAATTCATGAGTACATTTTTTTAATGTTTTTTTCCGGATATGTATTAGAATTTTTAGTTATTTTTTTAATTGTCGTTATTTGTTTATAGCGCAAAAAATTAAAACTGCAGAGGTGATCAAATACCACCAAAAGAAAGCTCTATTTGTGGGGAAAAAAGGACGTAAATTTTGTTTTGGCACAGCGTCACACGACCGTCAGGGGCCATACAGGGTTTAGAAAAAATGCCTAGCGTGTCCACCAATCACTGCAATTGTCCGGTAAAGCGACGCAGTGCAGAATCGCAAAAAATGGCCTGCCCATTAAGGGGGCAAATCATTCCAGTCCTTAAGTGGTTAAAGGGTAACTCCACTTTTGTGGGGGGGAAAAATAGCAAATAAAGAAAAAATAATATAGTGTGTACAATTACGATACAAGTCATATTGTAATTGAATATTATATAAAATTACCTTTCCTTTTCAATCTGCAGCCACTGTAATTTGCTATAAATGCAATGTAATATGGCTACAGGGAGTTGTTCTGTACACAGAATGTGTACTGGCCACTCCCAGAAACATAGGGCCTGATCCACAAAAGGGATACGCCGGCGTATCTACTGATACGCCGTCGTATCCCTGTTTCTATCTATGGAACTGATCCACAGAATCAGTTTCTCATAGATAGGCAGAAGATCCGACATGTGTAAGGGACTTACACTGTCGGATCTTAGGATGCAGTACCGCGGCCGCCTCTGGGGGAATTTCTCGTTGAAATCCAGCGTCGGGTATGCAAATTAGCACTTACGGAGATCCACAAAGCTTTTACGCTTCGTTTTTTTTCCGTAAGTATTAGTTTGCCGTCGCAAAATTCGGGCTGCTTTTACAAAGTGTAAACTGTTTACACCTTGTAAAAGTATACCCTTCTATCCCGCGTCGCTGTCATTTTTTTTTTAAAAAAAATATTTTTCCCGCCGCAACTCTTTTTTTTTTTTACGCCCGTCGCGATTCTCAAAACCCGGCACAACGTAAATCCGCGCAAAGCACGTCGGGAGAATAATGTCGGGAGCATGCGTAGTATGTCCGGCTCGGGTGCACGCCTAATTTAAATGGGACTCGCCCCGTTAGATTAGGCACGCCTTGCACCGGACGGATTTAAGTTACACCGCTGAAAATTTCTAGGTAAGTGCTTTGTGGATCAGGCACTTAGGTAGAGATTTTGCGGCGGTGTAACTTAAATGGCAAAAGTTAAGTTACGGACGGTTTTTATGGATCGGGCCCATAATTTCCTGCTTGTGTGATTGGCTCACTGATTTTCCCAGAAGTCTGCCTAAGATACAAGTCAGATTTCAGGCATCCCCTGCAACAAAAATTTTATTTTTGGTGAGATATTTCCAACAGGAACATGTCTAAAGTGATGCAGGCCCAGCAGATTTCCTCATCGGTGCTCTTCAGCTGCCACAACTGACTGATAATTATGAAACTACTCCCATTAGACCCACTGAAGACAGAGGCACAGACAAACACACATGGATTTCTTCAGAATAACAAAAGGTAGGAATATGCAACAAAGTTTGTTATAATACTTGCAGTGTACATAGATCACCCAGGGGGGAATGTTTTTTTTTTTGAGTTAAGCTTTAAATGTTCATGAAGATTTCTTTGATGTTATTTCAGTGAGATACGTTAGAATAAATCTTAAAGAGACTTAATTTTTTTTTAAATATATATGTATTAAGCTGCAGTAAAATGTAAACTTTCCCTTGAAAATTGGAAATTCTTCCTAGTTAAAAATGCTGCATTGCACCAGATTCTAAAGCCTCGTACACAAGAAAGGAAAACTGGCAGGAGAGCTTTTGGCCAGGAATCCTGGTCGTGTGTATGCTTCCCCGCAGTTTTCCCTGACAGGAAAACTGCCGGAAATCCCAGTGGAAAAAAAGGGAACCTGCTCTCTATTTTCCCGCCGGGATTCCCGGCGGTTTTAAACCCGGCTGTTTTCCTATGAAGAAACACTGCGAGTGAGCATATACACGGCCGGGATTCCCGGCCAAGGCTCTCCCCGCATTTTTACAGATGGGAAACCTGGCCGTGTGTACACGGGGGAAACTTACCGAGCAGGTTCTCGGTTTTCCCGTCTGGATTCCCGGCGGACTTAATACCGCCGGGAATCCTGATCGTGTGTACAGGGCTTAAGAGTCATAAACTGTTAAAGAAAATTCCAAGGTTTAAAAACAATCTAATTGATCAACAGAGTTTCGCCTTTTTCAAAATGTAGTCTAAAAAATGCCCAGAAGCGCCTTATAAACATTGCAAGACTTTTTGACACTCCCTTAAAAGGGGGTGAAAATATTATGTCTGCTATACAATTCATTTTTTTTGTCTTTGACGAACATACTGTATACGATTGTTTATTGCAAATATGTCAGTTTATATTGTAAACTGAGGCTCTGGCATTTAAAAATGCCTTGGGGTGAGGCTTAACATCAAATGGAGCATAGTTGGGGCCATTTATCCTAGGGCTAGGATACAAGGGGCTTCTCAGGAACACTGGGCCAAATCCTCAAAGGAGATACGCAGGCGGAACTGCTGTTCAGCCTGCGTATCCCTGTGCCTATCTTTGGATCTGATCCTCAAAAGGATTTTTCCAAAGATAGGCAGAAGATCTGACATCTGTAAGACACTTACACTGTCAGATCTTAAAGCGGAGTTCCACCCTCTTTTTTAAGTCCTGTGCATCGCCTGCTCCTGTGTCACCTGAAACACATTTGGCACATTATTTTTTTTTTGGTTTTAAAACTCACTGTGTTGTTGATCATTGAAAATCGCCCCGCCGCGGCGGGAGGCTGAGCTACCCCCCCCCCCCGCCGCCGCCGCTATACCTCCTGGGAGATCAATTCCAGCATTAGGATTCTCGTCCGTCGAATCGCGGGGCTCTACCGCGCATGCGCGAGTGCAAGCCGCACTTGAAAACCTCTCTCGAGCAGGCAGAGGGGGGCGGGGGAGGAGGCGGAGGGGGGGGCGAAGGCGGAGGAATGTTAATACCACAACGGCCCCGCCCACCCCCACGCCCAGAATGCACGCTTGTGCTGTATTATAGATTTGAGGGGGCGGGCAGAGGTGGAGAGTTGCTGGGAGGGACAGATACAGCAGAGCTTGGCGAGGGGGGAGGGGGGGCGTGCAATAGCAAGTCACCTGTGCAATGTCATGTACCCCATACAAATAATTGTTCTGCCAGCAAACGCAGCCACTGTACCAAACACTGTGCCCATCAAATGCATCCACTGTGCCAAACACTGTGCCCGTCAAATGCATCCACTGTGCCAAACACTGTGCCCATCAAATGCATCCACTGTGCCAAACACTGTGCCCATAAAACGCATCCACTCTGCCCGTCAAGTGCATCCGCTGCGCCCATCAAGCGCATCCGCTGCGCCCATCAAGCGCATCTGCTGTGCCCATCAAATGCATCCACTGTGCCAAACACTGTGCCCGTCAAATGCATCCACTGTGCCAAACACTGTGCCCGTCAAATGCATCCACTGTGCCAAACACTGTGCCCATCAAATGCATCCACTGTGCCAAACGCTGTGCCCGTCAAACTCATCCACTGTGCCCGTCAAGTGCATCCGCTGTGCCCATCAAGCGCATCCGCTGTGCCCATCAAGCGCATCTGCTGTGCCCGTCAAATGCATCCATGTAGCGGGGATCGATGCGGTGTGCTGCAGTGTGCAGGGACCGATGCGATGTGCCGGGGCCGATGCGGGGTGCCGGGGGCCGATGCGGGGTGCCGGGGGCCGATGCGGGGTGCTTTGCCAGGGCCGATGCGGGGTGCCGGGGTCGATGCGGGGTGCCAGGGCCGATGCGGGGTGCCGGGGGCCGGAGGACGATGTGGGGTTCCGGGGCCGATGCAGGGTGCTGGGGCCGATGCGGTGTGCCGGGGCCGATGCAGGGTGCCGGGGCCGATGCAGTGTGCTGTGCCGGGGCCGGTGGGGGGTGTGTCGGGCCGATGCGGGTTCCCACCATCCCTGTGCTGTGCTCATTATGAGGGGTTCCCACCATCCCTGTGCTGTGCTCATTATGAGGGGTTCCCACCATCCCTGTGCTGTGCTCATTATGAGGGGTTCCCACCATCCCTGTGCTGTGCTCATTATGAGGGGTTTCCACCATTCCTGTGCTGTGCTGACTTTCTGGGTTTGTACTTCTGCTGTGCTCATTATGAAGGGTTCCCACCATCCCTGTGCTGTGCTCATGAGGGGGTGGTTCCCATCATCCCTGTGCTGTGCTAAGTTCCTGGGTCTGTACTTCTGCTGTGCTCATTATGAGGGGTTCCCACCATCCCTGTGCTGTGCTCATTATGAGGGGTTCCCACCATCCCTGTGCTGTGCTCATGAGGGGGTGGTTCCCATCATCCCTGTGCTGTGCTAAGTTCCTGGGTCTGTACTTCTGCTGTGCTCATTATGAGGGGTTCCCACCATCCCTGTGCTGTGCTCATTATGAGGGGTTCCCACCATCCCTGTGCTGTGCTGAGTTCCTGGGTCTGTACTTCTGCTGTGCTCATTATGAGGGGTTCCCAACATCCCTGTGCTGTGTTCATGAGGGGTTCCCATCATCCCTGTGCTGTGTTCATGAGGGGTTCCCATCATCCCTGTGCTGTGCTCATGAGGGGTTCCCATCATCCCTGTACGGTGCTCATGAGGGGTTCCCACCATCCCTGTACTGTGCTCATAAGGGGTTCCCACCATCCCTGTACTGTGCTGAGTTCCTGGGTATGTACTTCTGCTGTGCTCATGAGGGGTTCCCACCATCCCTGTACTGTGCTGAGTTCCTGGGTATGTACTTCTGCTGTGCTCATGAGGGGTTCCCACCATCCCTGTGCTGTGCTCATTATGAGGGGTTCCCAACATCCCTGTGCTGTGTTCATGAGGGGTTCCCATCATCCCTGTGCTGTGTTCATGAGAGGTTCCCACCATCCCTGTACTGTGCTCATAAGGGGTTCCCACCATCCCTGTACTGTGCTGAGTTCCTGGGTATGTACTTCTGCTGTGCTCATTATGAGGGGTTCCCACCATCCCTGTGCTGTGCTGAGTTCCTGGGTATGTACTTCTGCTGTGCTCATTATGAGGGGTTCTCACCATCCATGTGCTGTGCTCATGAGGGGTTCCCATCATCCCTGTGCTGTGCTCATGGGGGGTTCCCATCATCCCTGTGCTGTGCTCATGAGGGGTTCCCATCATCCCTGTGCTGTGCTCATGAGGGGTTCCCATCATCCCTGTGCTGTGCTGAGTTCCTGGGTATGTACTTCTGCTGTGCTCATTATGAGGGGTTCCCACCATCCCTGTGCTGTGCTCATTATGAGGAGTTCCCACCATCCCTGTGCTGTGCTGAGTTCCTGGGTATGTACTTCTGCTGTGCTCATTATGAGGGGTTCCCACCATCCCTGTGCTGTGCTCATTATGAGGGGTTCCCACCATCCCTGTGGCTGTACTCCTGCTCTGCTCATTATGAGGGGTTCCCACCATCCTTGTGCTGTGCTCATTATGAGGGGTTCCCACCATCCCTGTGGCTGTACTCCTGCTCTGCTCATTATGAGGGGTTTCCACCATCCCTACAGCCCCGGGAAGTCAGCACAGCACAGGGATGGTGAGAACCCCTCATAATGAGCAGAGCAGAAGTACAAACCCAGGAAGTCAGCACAGGGATGGTGGGAACCCCTCATAATGAGCACAGCACAAGGATGGTGGGAACCCCTCATAATGAGCACAGCACAAGGATGGTGGGAACCCCTCATAATGAGCACAGCACAGGGATGGTGGGAGCCCCTCATAATGAGCACAGCACAAGGATGGTGGGAACCCCTCATAATGAGCACAGCACAGGAATGGTGGAAACCCCTCATAATGAGCACAGCACAAGGATGGTGGGAACCCCTCATAATGAGCACAGCACAAGGATGGTGGGAACCCCTCATAATGAGCACAGCACAAGGATGGTGGGAACCCCTCATAATGAGCACAGCAGAAGTACAGACCCGGGAACTCAGCACAGCACAGGGATGATGGGAACCACCCCCTCATGAGCACAGCACAGGGATGGTGAGAACCCCTCATAATGAGCACAGCAGATACTATTAGTCCTCTTTAAGCGTCCATATTTTTAAATTCATCATTCATCATAACGAATGTTGGTAATTGTTATGAAAAGTGAACGAATCTAACGAAAATTCGTATTTCGTACGAATCCGAATTGAGTTTCGGGCACAAAATACGAAATAACGGCTAATAATGCGAAACGGAACTAAACAAAATGGATTTATTGACAGTGCACATGTCTGGTATATGTATACACACCACATATATAACAAGAGATATATATCATCTTGTTATGTAGATATATCTGCACAGGAACAAATTATTTATTATATTTACTGGTTCCTGGAAGGAGGAGGGGAGGAGAGGTTTGCATAGATAAGGGGCGGTAACTTCCTCTGACACTCCCGTTGCTATTGAAACCTGATCTGAAACCATTACATTGCTTGTGCAAGATCTGCAAGGCTGAAATCCAGGAAGTCATACAGTCTGGCTTCATGATGCCCACACTTAAGATGGCCCCAGTCAATTTCTGTTTTATAAAGTGTCTAAATGCTGTAACAACCTAACAAAACGGACCTTAGTTTACAGACTAACTGTAGTAGAATACATTAAGCTTGTGTATTACAGGGGTTTTCATATTTAAAAAGTTTTATATTTAAAATTGTGGCCGGAACTCCGCTTTAAGATGCAGTACCGCATCCGCCGCTGGGGGCATTTCGAGTCGAAATGCCGCTTTGCGTATGCAAATGAGTACTTAGGCAGATCCACAAAGCTTTTTAGCTTTGTGTTTTCGGCGTAAGTTACGTTTTGCATACGTAAAATTAGTTCTGCTTTTACAAAGTGTAAACTAGTAACACCTTGTAAAAACAGACCTTTTTTTCGATCGCCGCAATTTTTTTTAAATTTTGAATTTTTTTTCCCGGCGCGTAACTTTTTTTTTACCCGACGCAACTTTATTGTCCCGTCGCAATCCACAAAGCCCGACGTAACATAATTTCGCGCGCTGCCCGTCGGGAAAAATGACGTCACACGCATGCGCAGTACGTCCGGCACGGGAGCGCGCCTAATTTAAATGGGAATCGCCCATTTGAATTAGGAACGCCTTGCGACGGACGGAGTTAAGTTGCACTGCCGCAATTTTCCAGGTAAGTGCTTTGAGGATCGGCACCTAACTTCGGAGAATTGCGGCAGTGTAACTTAACTCTGAAAAGTTAAGTTACGCTCCGTTTCTGAGGATTTGGCCCACTGGGATTAATATACAGATTTAGACAGGTACTTTGGTGCCTACACTTTAGCACTCTTTCTGTCTCAGGAACATTTTAGGCAAGATCACGTTCACTTTAAGGTAAATCGCTTCAGTGTTGGTTATTGGCTCTTTATATGTTGGCTGCTGTTAACTGATGAACAAGTCATTCATTTGCAGAAACTCTTTTTAAACTGAAACAAGAGCCTTATCTAAAATTCATGGGCAATTATAGATTGTTATTGAGTTGTGATTTTATGAAAATATTGCTGCTTTGAATTGCAAATTATTATTGAATTTGTAGTATAGTGGTTATAACAGTACCATCACAGACACATGCCTGTGTTCTTAGATAGATGTCATCTGCTAATGAGGAATGAAGGGGAATCACAACTGGGGGTCCACTTTACATATGTTCTGATTTGATTGCAAGAAATGTAATTAAAAACAATATATCTAAACGAGAGAGTAGAAAAAAATACTTTCTTATGATGTAATCTTCTTATGATTTTTTATAAGAAAAAGCACATAGTTATATTTTTTATTTTAGTTAGGTTTGCAAAACATAAAGTGGAACTAAACTGTTTTGTTATCCAATGAGTCCTTGGCGAAGCATACTTGCTTAATACGACGTATCTTCTAAATTGCCCTCCGGTGGCAGAGTGAGGACTGTACTGCTCTCATCACTTTGCCTCTTTCTTTAGCCATTAAATGGACACAAATATACAGAAAACAGAGCTGCACTTGTGCAATACAAGCCAAAATGAAATTTCAGAGTTCATTAAAAGAAATACAACACCAGCAGCAATGTAAAACCCCTTGTGTGAAACCTCCACCTCTGAAATGCCGGCAACCACTTCAACCCGCTCTTCCGGGAGTTATAGGGATGCGATGACGTCAGCATGCAGAACCGCCCTACATGTTTTGTCATAAATGACGTCCTCCAGGGCGTATCATGTAGGACAAAAAATGTAGGGTGGTGCTGTGTGCTGATGTCATTGTATCCCTATCGATCCCGGAAGCGTGGGTTGAATTGGTTTCCGACAAATACACTGTAGAGTTTGGCTTTTTTTTTTCATTTACTTGTGTAAGTGCCATTTTAATTATTTTAAATAAGTAATTGGAAGGTTTTACACTATTGGAGCATTATTTCCTTCCATACCTCTGCTTATGGTATCTGACAAGGTCGGTCTGGAGGAAACCAGGGGTTTAACCACCCATATGAGTTCATTCCTATCTGCAAAAATCCCACTAATGGCATTGACCAATACTCAAGCGACCTCTCTAGAGATAGAGGGTCAATGAGATCTGGTAAACGCTCTTATTATAATTTTATTATTTAAAAAAATGGCTGTACAAACACGTTAATTGTACTCAGCACATGTGCAATACAGCAACCACTACCTGTGTCTGTAAAAGGCTGAATGTAAAAGACAGTTGCCAGGATAATATAATCCCTGTGTGATTTGCCTCATCTGTGTCCATTTAATGTAAAAAAGTGCAAAAACCATGCTAATGCCAAAATTAAAATAATCTTGTGCAGAGCAGGAACTCAACCATGTGATATAACCATAGTGCATACAAATATACAGAAAACAGAGCTGCACTTATGCAATACAAACCAAAATGAAATACACTTCAGTGAAAATAAAGTGATAAAAATAATAGTCCACGTGAATAAGTTAAATAAATGGAATTTATTTTTTAAGAGTTCATTAATAGAAATCCAACACCAGCAACAATGTAAACCTCTTTGTGTGAAACCTCCACCTCTGATAATAAGAGCGCTTACAAGATCTCATTGACCCTCTATCTCTAGAGAGATCACTTTGGTCAAAATCATCAATGGGATCTTTGCAGATAGGGATGCACTTCTATGGGTGGTTAAATCCCTGGTTTCCTCCAGACCAACCTTGCCAGACACCATAAGCGGAGATATGTAAGACAAAAAAAATTTAAAATCTTCCAATTATTTATTTAATGGAATTAAAATGACATTTACACAAGTAAATGACTAAATGGCCAAAATGTGCCGTATATTTGTAGGAAACCAATTCAATCTGCTATTCTGGGATCGATAGGGACACAATGACGTCAGCATGCAGCACTGCCCTACATGTTTTGTCATAAATGATACAGCCTAACAGGTTTTCTTTTAAGATTAATCTGTATTAGACTCCATCCATCTTCCCATCAACTGTTACCGGCTTCCCTGTCCCTGCTGAAAAAAAGCATCCCCACAACATGATTCTGCCTCCACCATGTTTCACAGTGGATGGTGTGTTCAGGGTGATGTGCAGTGTTAGTTTTCCACCACACATAGCATTTTGCTTTTAGGCCAAAAAGTAAAATGTTGGTCTCATCTGACCAGAACACCTTCTTCCACATGTTTGCTGTGTCCCCCACATGGTTTCTCGCAAACTGCAAATGGCACTTCTTATGACTTTCTTTCAACGATGGGTTTCTTCTTGCCAATCTTCTATAAAGACCAGATTTGTGGAGTGTCAATAGTTGTCCTGTAGACAGATTCTTCCACCTGAGCTGTGGATATTCGCAGCTCTTCCAAAGTTACCAAGGGTCTCTTGGCTGCTTCTCTGTTTAATGCCTGTGAGTTTAGCAGAACGGCCATGTCTTGGTAGGTTTACAGTTGTGCCATCTTTTTTCCATATTCAGATAATGGATTGAACAGTTCTTCATGAGATGTTCAAAGCTTGGGATATTTTTCATAACCTTACCCTGCTTTAAACTTCTCCACAAATGTATCCCTGACAGGTCTGGTTTGTTCCTTGGCCTTCCCGATGCAGTGTGTTCACTAAGGTTCTCTGACAAACCTTCTGAGGGCTTCACAGAATAGCTGTGTTTATACTGAGCTTAACTTAAACACAGGTGGATGCTATTACTAATTAGGTGACGTCTAAAGGCAATTGGTTCTACTCGATTTTAGTTAGGGGTATCAGAGTTAGGGGGGTGAAAATAAATGCATGTCACACTGTTCAGATGTTTATGTGTAAAAAAAAATGAAAACCATTTATTATTTTCTTTACACTTCACAATTATGTGCCACTTTGTGTTGGTCTATCACATAAAATCCAACTAAAATACCTTTACGTTTTTGGTTGTAACATGAGGACATTTTGAAAATTTCAAGGGGTATGAATACTTTTTCAAGGCACTGTACACTTTAAATCACTTTCCACTAGGATGTACATATTCTATTAGCCAAGCTCTGTGACACACTGTGAAAATACATTATAGTGCTTGCTTTTTTCCCTTTTTAAAAGGTTTAGTTCTATGTGCAGTGTATTGCAATGTGTTACAGTGATTTGAAACATTCTGTGCAAAGATGCAATATGCATTACTGTAAACTAAAGCAATAATTCATGCTGCTGTAGGGATGCATGTGACAGCCCTGCCAAATGTATCCCCATGGGGCTGGTGTAAATGATCCCCTTAGGCCATGTACACACGATCAGTCCATCCGATGAAAACGGACTGAAGGACAGTTGTCTTAAATTAACCGATGAAGCTGACTGATGGCCCGTCGTGCGTACACACCATCAGTTAAAAAAAACGATTGTGTCAGAACGCGGTGACATAAAACACAACGCAAAAAAAGTTCAATGCTTCCAAGCATGCGTCGACTTGATTCTGAGCATGCGCAGGTTTTTAACCAATGCTTTTGCATACTAACGATCGGTTTTGACCTATCGGTTACCAGTCCATCGGTTAAATTTTAAAGCAAGTTCTAATTTTTTTGACCGAAGGTTAAATAACCTATGGGGCCTACACATGATCGGTTTGGACTGATGAAAACTGGCCTTCAGACCGTTCTCCTCTGGCGATCCTATCGTGTGTACGCGGCCTAAAGGTTTTGTATAAGTTATTGCACAAGATAGATAATGTGAAGATAAAATATAGCACTGGCATTTTTCTGACACTTTTTTTTTTGTTTATACATCAGCTGCATTGACTCTTTTGTATCACTCGTATTTCTTATTCTTTATACTAATGCAATTTTTTTTCCATTAAAGTCATAACAGCTATTGTCTATATATTTGCCCTATGTGTATAGAAATGATGAAGGTTTATAGCAAACAGTATTGTCATTTTGCTTCAGTATATAAAATATATTTACCTTGCCTCTTAACCTTGCCACAGATTTATTGGGAGCAGAGATTTCGCAGCCATCCCAGTCACTGTAGCTTTACTGCGCAAACAGTGATGGAAATAAAATACTGCATGGGAAGTATTTTTTGCTTCCAGGAAAGTCTAAGTTCATCCAAGGTTCAAAAGGTGGTAAGCAGGGCTTACAGGCTAATATATTACTATTACACTTAGACCATTGAAAGCAATGACACATGTTAACACGTCCATTATTTAATTAGAATAATGGCAGCTACCAAAGGGCAAATCTGGACTTCAGTAATATTGAAACATAGCCCCCTTGGAGCTATTCACATTTGGTAACTGCCATTTCTTTTTTATCTTTTACCAGCCAGTTTTAAAGTTGTATAATGGGTAGAAATTTAAGTCCCACGATGAATTCCAGTTTAAAACATTTTTCTTAATCATACTTAGATCTCAAAGTACATCTGTCTAAAACCTTTTTTTTTTTTGATAGAGTGTGAAAGGGTGGTTAGAAACTGTGTGTCAGTGCGCCACTCAGGAAACCCCCCCCCCCCATCCGGTATTTTTCTTGGTGATCTTCATCATAGGAGCAGCAAGTAATGGAAAATACAACATTTTTCACTTGTCTCTGGAACAGAAATAGAGGAGATATCTTTCAATGAGGATATCTGTTCTAGTGTCAACTACCCAAGACAGTGCTTTCCCTCACGTAAAAGAGATTCCTTCTCACTTCTTGTTGTGGTGTCCCTGGGGCAGAAAATGAAGGGAAATCCCTCTACTCGGACACAAATAGAAAAAAGAAAGAAAAAAGAGAAAGAAACCTGACAGGGGTTTGCCTATTTCATACTCTATCCAAAATTAGAAAAAAGATGCACTTTAATATTCTCTGTAATAACTAATATGTTTTTAGACTGTATTTGAATAGCAATTGAACGTTATTGAAAGTTTGATTTTGCTTTATAATGAAGGTACCATAGTATAGAAGTTTGCCTATCCCACCATCTGTTTGCACATTACCTTTTGGCACATGTGCTTACTCCCCTGTGCAGTCCTCGTCGGTGCCTGATGTACAGTGGGGTGGCATCCCCTCTTTTCCCCTTCCCCCGTATTGGCCGTTGCAGGGCATAGGGGTGCATCCAGTTGAGATCTGCCACTTTGTTTCATCTGTGATTGTACAATATTATTATGCCCTCCTCTCACCCTAAAGATGGAAAATTGCAAATCCAGCGAACGCCATCTCAGACCTGAAGGCTGGTCCAGTGCTCCAGTATTGAGAGTAGCAGGGTATTTTGAAGAATTATTATTGTACCTTGCTATGTAAACTGTTTTTATCTGGTTATTTCGCAACATTGACCTTTGGTAATTTTTTGACATTGTTTGTAATAAAGATTGGTATTTTTTATTTTACTACATAAGTTTACAATTTCTTATTCTGCCTTCAAAGCCCCACAGGGGTTAAAAAATATTTTTGTATTGCATGTATAATTAGCAATGTTGGCAAATTACTCTTTGTAGGGAACAGTATGCAGCCCTTGTTGTACTATAGAAGCTTTAAAGTTATAAATTCAATGATGAGTTTTCCTCTAACCGATTTAAGATCTTCATTGAGTTTCAGTGTGATTGTATACTATTCCCTAGATTAATGCGGAGGTCCGGTTTAAAAAAAAAAAAAGTAAAAGTCAGCAGCTGCTAACACTGTAGCTGCTGACTTTTAATAAGGAGACTTACCTGTCCAGGGTGCCCGCAATGACGGCAGCCGAAGCCGAGCAAGAGCTTGGGTCTCGGCTGCCCCGCCACCATCTTCATTTAGGGAATCAGGAAGTGAAGCTTCACCGCCCGATTCCCTACTGCGCATGCGTGAGCCGCACAGCACGACGTGAATGGGTGATGTCTCCTGGGACACACACAAGGTCCCAGAAGACACCGCTCGACCATTCCCCAGGAGGCAGCCGAGGAGGAGAAGAAAGAAGACGGACCGCGGATCAGGAAGTGGCAGATAAGGACGATCTGCCTAGCAACAGGCACTTCAGGTATGTATAAAAAAAATAACATTTTATTTTTTATTTATTTTTTGCAGCATTTTTTATTTTTTTTTCTTGGTGGAGCTCCGCTTTAACCATACTGGAGATCTAAATTTAAAGTGTCTGTAAACGTATTTATTTATTTAAATAACAAACATGTTATACTTACCTGCTCCAGGCTCCACTGGCACTCCCTGCTCCTCCTGTTCTTTGTGTGCCCCCATAGCAAGTGGTCTACTATTGGGGCGCACCTGTGGGCTTGATCCTTGGCAGGGCTGTGTGAGTCTATTGAAACACATGATGTGGCTCAGCCCCACCCCTTGCTGTTTGCTCACAGTATTTGATAGACAGCAGCAGGAGCATTAGCGTGCGCAGTGGGTGTGTCGGGTGTGCCTCGGCACACCCTAATCACTGGTGCCGATAAGCAAATGGCTCTGTGTGCAGGTTCTCTTTTTGCGCCCCCAAATTTACAGTTCACGTTTGAGTGTCTAAAGATTTTTCACTTGTCCAAAATAATCAGTGTGGTATATGTAAGGCAAGGGACTTTTCCTTTAATTTGTGGAGGAATACAGCAGCTCAGAGCTGCAGAATTCGATAGTGCATTCATATTTCCGGCTGCAGAGATCAGGGTTACCACTTACGTTGAATTGAGAAGTGTCTCTTCATTCCTCTGCCACCATACCCATACACACACATGTTTGAGTTTTGGGGAGCACACCCTAATGCAATAGGCTACACACACCTATGAGCAGGAGCCAATGGCTCCTGCTGCTGCCACTGTGAGTAGAGAGAGAGAGCTGAGAGCTGCTGTAGATGGACACAGCACTAGATTGAGATTGGGCTCAGGTAACTATACACAGGGTTGAGGGCACGATACAAACAACAGGGCATTTTTACCAGGGAATGCATCAAGGTAAAGAATGTACAGACTCTAGAAACACTATAATGCCTGTAAATCAGCAGAAGGAACTAGATGCACCAAGAATGTGTGTGGCATTGCCCTGTAGTTTTTTAAATACATGTTTTTAGCTCCATCCTTCAATAAAAAAGTCTCTGTGGCTGTAGAGAAAATGAGTAAAAAAAAAATCAAGAATATACCTTATTTCTAATATCAAGAAGGCATTGGCGGGCTGCCAACTGAGCTACAATGGTGCAAAGTATAAATTAAGTACGAGTTTTATGAATTATACAGTATAATTTGCAAAACAGACTAGATATGGAAATTATTATCAAAACTGCCATAGCAAACAAACTTTTTTATGCATTGAAATTAAGCTGTCAACTTCTGAAATGAAAAGTCTCTCAATAAATTACACTGTGGATGATTGATATTGATGCAATTGATCATTAAAGAAATATCTCATAGCTTCCAGACAGATATATGCTGAATGCTGATAGCGTTCAGCTTCTGTTCTTTTTAGACAAATCTTCATGCCACCCTCCTGACCAAAGATACTTTATATTTTCCATGTGACTGACTAGAGAACATGAGATTAAAGTTAATTAAAGCCAAAATAAAAGTTCCTCATATCTAATATAGATGCATAATTTACATACTCTAACTTAAGTCACTTAATGTGCGCGTTTATAATAAATGGATGTTTTTGACCCTTGGGACTGGATTTATGTTGTCCTTTATTCAATTGCATTTGCATGGTTATTTTATCTTTTTTTTTTCGAAGGAAAATCCTGGTTGCAGATGGTAGATTAAAACGAACAAGCAGTCCCCTCTGACCCAGAGTCATCTGTTAACCTTAGTTGATCCTCCGTCATCTCTACTTATTGCCTTTCTGATTATTACTGCATTACTTCACTGCTCCAGGGATGCCTCGCATACATATGAGTGATTATGCAAGATAAAATGAAGCCACAAAAGACAAACCATTTCCACTGCAAATACACATCCTGCTGCTTTTTAAACATCACTAATTTTATTTTACTGTTCAGTCATTACTTTATTTGGCAGTTCTAGATTTGATGTGGCCCCTGGGCCAACAAGATATACTTTCCCCACTCGTGTACGCTGTGTTTTTGTCCAGGAGCCATGGTATGACCTGCTCATTACTACCAGCACTCATGAGTGCTCATCCTATCAAACTTTGCCAGCTATTAGTATTATTCTGAGTCAGCACATTAACCTGTTCTTACACTCTCGCTTGTCATTGCAACGCTATGGCAATTATATGCTACACTCATTGCTTACACAGAAGCTTTCAATTTTTTTATAGATGGAACAGGAAAATTATATTCTAATATATTTTCTATTTTATTGAACTACGATAGCGGGCTAATAGCTACATTTTCAGATGAGTCTTGCAGTTTACTGGTCAAATTTTATCCCTCTCTGTTCTCATCGATGATCCTGATTTTGAGCCAAAAATAAAATGCTACTATCACTCATTGGGGCAGATCCACGTACAGCGGCGCATTTATGCGCCGGGCGTAGCGTATCTAAGTTACACTATGCCGCCGTAACTTACTTTTTTCCAAATCCGCGCCGTAAGTTACGGCGGCGTAGTGTATCTTTGGCGGCGTAATGGCGCGGCATTCAAATCTCTGTGATGGGGGCGTGTTTTATGTAAATACGTCGTGACCCGACGTAAACAATGTTGCATGCGCCGTCCGTGGGGGTATCCCAGTGCGCATGCTCGAAATTAACCCGGAACAAGCTAATGCTTCCGACGGTGACGTCATTCTATGCAAATCCCTATTCGCGAACGACTTACGCAAACAACCTAAAAATTTCAAATATCTACGCGGGAACGACGGCCATACTTAACATTGAGTATGCCTCATAACAGTAGCTTTAACTATACGCCGGAAAAAGCCGAACGCAAACAACGTAAAAAAATGCGCCGGCCGGACGTACGTTTGTGGATCGCCGTAACTAGCTAATTTGCATACTCAACGCGGAATTCGACGGAAACGACACCTATCGGCCGCCGAAAGATTGCATCTTAGATCCAACGGCGTACTAAGACGTACGCCTATCGGATCGACCCGAGATGCCGTCGTATCTTGTTTTGAAGATACAAAACAAAGATACGACTCGGGAAATTTAAAATTACGCCGGCGTATCAATAGATACGCCGGCGTAATTCTTTTGTGGATCTGCCCCATTGTATTTACTGTATTCATTTATTTTTCCCACAGGGTTTGCTGCCTCACTCTCCCTTTCCATTAGGAGTTAAATTCCAGGCAAGATATAAAGGGTACAAATTATTTTCACTACGTAATCATAGCACACTATGTTGGGACATCTTCCTTTACAGGCACATGAACTTTAATGGCATCCCAGTCTTAAGCCTCGTACACACGATCTGATTGTTAGCAGGGGATTGTCTGTTGACAGACTGTTGTCCCAAAATCTGACCGTTAGTACACTCCTTCTGACAATTGTTGTCCAACTTTCGGCCAACAAATGTTGGATGGCAGGCTTGTATATTTTTGGAGGACAACTGTCTGTTGTCTGATTATCGTCAGTACACAAGTCTGTAACACAAAAGTCAAAAGTACAAACACGCATGCTCGGAATCAATGCTCACGAACACGAAATTAGCAGAAGGGGCCCAAATGGTGGCGCTCAAGAGCTGAAACTCCTCGTAGTACGTCACTATGTTTGTGTTTGTTGGCCGACAATTGTGTACCGTTAGTATGCAAGACAAGATCCAGGCACACGCCCTTTGGACACAAATCAGACGCTCAGTTGGTCAACAGTTGGGTCGTGTGTACAAGGCTTTAGTCTATAGAGTTCAATAAAGAGTTGGCCCACCCTTTGCAGCTATAACAGCTTCAACTCTTCTGGGAAGGCTGTCTACAAGGTTTAGGAGTGTGTCTATGGGAATGATTGACCATTCTTCCAAAAGTGCATTTGTGAGGTCAGGCATTGATATTAAAAACGAGAAGGCCTGGCATGCAGTCTCTGTTCTAATTCATCTCAAAGGTGTTCTATCGGGTTGAGGTAAGGACTTTGTTCAGGCCAGTCAAGTTCCTTCGCACCAAACTCGCTTACCCATGTCTTTGTGGACCTTGCTTTGTTCACTGGTGTGCAGTCATGTTTGAACAGGAAGGGGCCACCCCAAAACTGTTCCCACAAAGTTAGGAGCATGAAATTGTATGTTAAAGTCTTAAGAGTTCCCTTCACTGGAACTAAGGGGCCTAGCCCAATCCCTAAAAAACATCCCCACACCATAATCCCCCCTCCACCAAATGATTTGGACCAGTTGGGGAGGAGGAACTTGACTGGCCTGCACAAAGTCCTAACCTCAACCCGATAGAACACCTTTGTGATGAATTGGAACAGAGACTGCGAGCCAGGCCTTCTTGTCCAACATCAATGCCTGACCTCACAAATGCGCTCCTGGAAGGATGGTCACACATTCCCATAGATACACTCCTAAACCTTGTAGATAGCCTTCCCAAAAGAGTTAAAGCTTGTATAGCTGCAAAGGGTGGGTCAACTCAATATTGAACCCTACAGACTAAGACTTTAATGCCATTAAAGATCATGTGCGTGTAAAGGCAGGCATCACAATACTTTTGGCAATATAATGTAGATCAATAAGTGTGTTTTGTTTCGTGCAGTATAAATAGCTGGATATGACTTGGAATCAGTCTATGCAGCATCATTCTGAGAGGGGAAGGCAGAACCATCACAAAGAGCCAATCAGGTGTGCAGCACTACAAGGATCATACTGATAAGTGGAGAGAGCAGAGTGACAGAATGACATGCTCATCAGTTGGCTGGTTCTCCTTTCACTGTCAAATCATAGGATGGGGAGGAACCCTTTAATTGAATGTGAAACTGCAGGAGAGAAAGACCTCTGATCCTCGTGTTCTAGACAGGGCTGTACTGTGTAGCAGTTCTGAATAAATCTGAAGACCGGATGAGCAGGAATACAAATACTTTAGTAAGTACACAACTCCTGTATATGCGTTTCATCTGTGTTTTTTAGCTATCTGTCTGAAGTTCAGTTTTAATATTCCAAAACTTCCATAAAACCATTTTTTACATACATTTTAAATTTCCCTTTGCTTGTTGGTTTTTTATTTTCATGTAGGACATTTAAATAAAAACATGGTGTTTTTTTACCTGTAGCTATCTATATTTGTATCTTTCTACTTAACTGCTGAGATAAAACCCATTAAGCCTAGAGATTTTGTTGTTTGCAGTCAGTATAAGTATCTTGACTTACTTGCAGCTAGGCCCCATACACACGAGAGGATTTATCCGTGAATACGGTCCAGCGGACCGTTTCCGCGGATAAATCCTCTCGAGGATTTGTGCGGATTTCCATGCGATGGAGTGTACTCACCATCGCATTGAAATCCGCGCCGAAATCCTCTGGCGATGACGTGTCGCGCCGTCGCTGCGATTATGACGCGGCGACGTGCGCGACGCTGTCATATAAGGAATTCCACGCATGCGTCGAATCATTACGATGCATGCGGGGGATCCCTTCGGACGGATTGATCCGGTGAGTCTATACAGACCAGCGGATCCATCCGTTGGGATGGATTCCAGCGGATAGATTTGATAGCATGTCATCAAATATTTATCTGCTGGAAATCCATCCCAGGGGATAAATATCCGCGGAAACAGATCCGCTGGAGTGTACACACCATAGGATCTATCCGCTGAAACCCATTCGCTGGGATTTTTCAGCGGATGGATTCTATCGTGTGTATGGGGCCTAATAGAAAGGAACAGCAAATTGCAATGATTATAAAGCACGGTTTAAAGTGGAGGTTCCCCCTAAAAAAAAATTCTAACAATACATTGAGAAGACTGATTACACTGCGGGTAGGCTGTTTTTTTATTTTTTTCGTACATACCTCGATATCGCCGTTTCATCCCTCGGCTTCCGGGTATGATTCTTGTGGGGCTGGGTGTTCCTAGTTGATTGACGTTCCTCTGACCGACGCATACTTGACATCACGACTTTTTGAAAGAAGCCGAACGTCGCTGCGAAGGCGCGGTATAGAGCCGACTCTATACGGCGCCTGCGCAATGACGTTCGGCTTCTGTCGGAAAGTCGTGATGCGCAGTATGCGCCGGTCAGAGGAACGTCAATCAACTAGGTACAGCAAGAATCATACCCGGAAGCCAAGGGATCAAATGGCGATAACGAGGTATGTACAAAAAAGAAAAAAGAAAACCCAGCCTACCCGCAGTGTAATCAGTCTTCTGAATGTATTGTTAGAATTTTTTTTAGGGGGAACCTCCACTTTAAAAGTCATTGGGGCAGATCCACGTACATCGGCGCATATTTCCGTCGGGCGTAGCGTATATAAGATACACTACGCCGCCGTAACTTACTTTTTTTTTTAATCCTCAAAGAATGTGCGCCGTAAGGGCGTGCAATTCAAATCGATGTGATGGGGGTGTGTTTTATGTAAATACGTCGTGACCCGACGTAAACAACGTTTTTTTTTTGCGGCGCATGCGCCGTCCGTGGGGGTATCCGAGTGCGCATGCTCGAAATTAAACCTGAACAAGCCAATGCTTACGACGGTGACGTCATTCTACGCAAATCCCTATTCGCGAACGACTTATGCAAACAACGTAAAAAATTCAAAATTGGACGCGGGAACGACGGCCATAATTAACATTGAGTACGCCTCATATAGCAGGGGTAACTATACGCCGGAACTTTGAAATTACGCGGCGTATCAATAGATACGCCGGCGTAATTTCTTTGTGGATCTGGCCCATATAGTATAGATTAACAAGTATGAATATGCACATATATGCTTATATAAGTACTAAATTAAAGACACTTTAATGCAAAGATACATTAATAACATAATTGACATTAATGTGATCACACTGACAGATCAAACTAAAACCCTTTAGAAACACCATGCTTTCTCTTTAAATAGGGATTCTGCATTACATGGAACAAATTATTGTCGAAATGTCCCCTGAGAGGAATATTCAACTGGAGAAAATGACCTGAAGCATACCAAGAATGCTTTGTAAGGATTAGAAGGATTACATCTCCCAGCTGGTCTGCAAATGCCTTTATGTACCTTAGGCTTGTGCAACCTGCTGCCCCTATCTAAGATAAGTGAACCAAAAATGATGCTGATATCAAGATAAGTAGGGAGAAGATAGGATAAATATAATTACCATACTAAATGTTCAGTGTTTTATTTATTTTTGCAGATAAAATTAAACATGCCAAATGTTTTAATTATTTACAAGGTGATCAATATATTATATGAGGAATTGCCATACTAAATTACAGAAAGTTAATTGCAATCCTGCACCCTAAAATTATTATCAGTTTAATGTTGATGTCTATGTAAGGATAATAGCAAAATGTAACAGCTAATAAAATGCTTAGTACACTTAAAGGGGTTGTAAAGATATTTTTTTTTAAATAACAAACATACCACACTTACCTCCACTGTGCTGTTCATTTTGCACAGAGTGGCCCGGATCCTCGTCTTCTGGGGTCCCTCAGCAGCTGTCTCGGCTCTTCCCCGCAAGAGCTAACCCCCTCTGGGGAGTGATCTCCCAAGGGGGTTAGCTTGCCGGTGAGCTCCTGTGTGATGCGCCGCCGAGTGTATCAGCCAATGGCCGCTCTGCTATTAATCATCCAATGAAGCGCCCACAAGAGCTGGGGGAAAGCAACGTGGGATCGTGCCCATGGAGATTTGTGGCTTAGGTAAGTAAAACGGGGGCTCGGGGGGGGGGGGGGGGGAGAGTGCAAGGTGTTTTTTCACCTTAATGCATAGGATGCATTAAGGTGAAAAAACACAAAGCTTTACAACCCCTTTAAATTCCCCTCAATTCCACAATAATTTTATTGTAAAAAGATAGTGATAACAAGAAAGTAAATGTTAACTATCTTGCTTTTTTTTCATCCAATATATGTTTATTCATTTTCAAAAAGATTACAACTTAAACAAGAAAAAAGTAAACCTAATGAATGAAAAAATAAAATAAAATGTACACTCCATCCAGATCCATAATATAACCAAGGGTAATTACAGCCCTTCATTAATGCATCGTAATTAATTCAACCATCATACAGCAAGACCAGGGTAAGATATACAGTGATGCACCAATCATGGGAGCTTTAATTGGTCTAGATGAGAGAGAAAACCGAAAGATACGAAGAAAAGGGGGAGGGGGGAGCACGGGATCTTGCACAAAAAAAATAGAAAAGTGAAATGTATTATTCCTTTATTTACTGGTCCTAAACCATTAATATTTATCTAAAGCATTAATGAAGCTTAACTAAAAAATCTAGTAACTTGGTTACTCCTTGGTGAGTCCTTGAATGATATCCAGGTCAACCAAATCCTTTTAGAGTGAGTGAGTAAGTGAGTAACTTATATAGCGCTACAAATGCGAACTAAATCGCCTCAAGGTGCTGTAACCAATGTGGTCGTATATGCAAAGCTTCAGAATAGATGAGTCTTAAGTTTTTTTCTGAAGGCCCGATGATTTTCCTCCATCCGAATGTCCCCGGGTAGAGCGTTCCATAACCAAGTTCCTTGGACAGCGAATCTTTGTTTTCCTTTTGTTTTGTGGTGAGATTTGGGGATGTGGAGGAGGTTCTGATTAGTTGATCGGAGGACCCGATTATGGGTGTAGTGTTTTTTTTTCTCACATAGGTATTGCGGCGCGTTTCCTTGCGTGCATTTGCGGGTGAGGCAGAGGGTCTTGAATGTCACCCGGTCCTTTACGGCTAGCCAGTGGAGGGTCCTCATGGCCGGGGATATTGGTTCACAATTTTTTTTACCCGCTACCAGTCTGGCTGCAGTGTTCTGGACTATCTGTAGTTTTAAACTTAAATTTTTTGTCGTTGCTTTCCGCTACCAGTTCCTCCATACGCATAATACAATTAAGGCCCCATACACACGACCGGATCTATCCGCTGGGATTGATCCGCGGATTAGTTTCAGCAGACAGATCCTGTCGTGTGTAGGCCCGAGCGGACATTTTCCAGCGGATAAAAATCCAGCCGACGGATTTCCAGCGGATACATTTTTTTAGCATGCTAAGAAATCTATCCGCTGGAATCCTGTCCTTCGGACTTATCCGGTCGTCTGTACAGACTCACCGGATAAGTCCGCCCGACCCCCATCTCTCGCATGCGTCGAAGTGATTCGACGCATGCGTGGAAGTATTTACCTTCCAGGGTCACGCACGTCGCCGCGTCATCGTCGCCGCGACGGCGTGGCCATGTCACCGCGGATGTTTTCCGCGGGGTATTTGATCTGATGGTGTGTACAAGCCATCAAATCAAAATCCGGAGGAGGAATGTCCGTTGGAAACGGTCAGGCGGACCGTTTCCAACGGATATCCTCTCGTCTGTACGAGGCCTAAGAGTGTCAATCCATTCCGAATATAAAGAAACATTGAGAGATTTCCAGTATCAAGTTATCAGGGGCCAGATTCACATAGAATTGCGGCGGCGTAACGTATCGCATTTACGTTACACTGCCGCAAGTTTTACGGGCAAGTGCTTGATTCACAAAGCACTTGCCTGTAAACTTGCGGCGGCGTAGCATAAATCCGTCCGGCGCAAGCCTGCCTAATTCAAATGGGGCGTGTATCATTTAAATAAGGCACGTTCCCGCGACGAACGTACTGCGCATGCTCCGTTTTGAAATTTCCCGCCGTGCTTTGCGCAAAATGACGTCGCACCGATCTTTTTAATCTTTTGAACGGCGACGTGCGTTACGTCCTTTCCTATTCACGGACGACTTACGCAAAAAAAAAATTAAAATTTGACGCGGGAACGACGGCCATACTTTAACATGGCAAGTCTAAAGATAAGCCACGAAATAGCAGCCGTAACTTTACGCCGGGAAAGGCCAACTAGCGACGACGTAGGAGAATGCGACGACCGCGCGTACCTTTGTGGATTGCTGTAAACAGCTAATTAGCATACCCGACGCGGAAAACAACGCAAACCCCACCCAGCGGGCGCCGAAGTATTACACCTACGATCCGAGCCTGTCGGATCGAAGCCAGAAGCCGTTGTATCTTGGTTTGAGAATTCAAACTAAAGATACGACACGGCAAATTTGAAAGTACGCTGGAGTATCAGCAGATACTCCGGCGTACTTTTTCTGTGAATCTGGCCCCAGATGTCTAACTGTTGAGATAAAAAAACTGCCCGGGGTAATAGTTCAGGAAGTAAAGAAAGAAGGCAGTTTCTACGGAATTTGAGACTGACTAAATTATAGAGGCTAATTACAGTACCTCCTCCCAGAGTTTATTAATAGTAGGACAACTGCGCCAAAGATGATTAAGGTTGCCCTTAATGCACCCGAATAATTCCGACTGAGATGGAAAAATACAATGTAAATTAACTGGGGTGTGATATCACCTCCATAGCAACTTAAAAATAAGTTCTTGAGTATCACAGGCCATAGACAGTTTGTGGGTGTTCATAAAAATGTTATACCGATCCTTCTCTTTTATTGGACCACCGATTTCTGCTGTCCATTTAGTCATATACGAAGAGTAGATAAAGTATGGATCTTAGATATGATGTGAGTTGGAGGCTCCGAAGATATATACAACTGCTCGAATTTTGTAAATAATCGTTGTATGGAGGTTGTTGGTGTTAAAGAGCAGTAAAAACTATGGGCCAGATTCACAAAAGAGATACGACGGCGTATCTCCTGATACGCCGTCGTATCTCTGTGATCCGCCCATCCTAACTATACGGCTGATTCATAGAATCAGTTACGCATAGATAGCCCTAAGATCCGACAGGTGTAATTGACTTACACCGTTGGTGGCGATTCCATTGCAGTCGGCGTAGAATATGCAAATGACTACTTACGGCGATCCACGAAGATACGCGCGTTCGTTGCAATCTCTTACGCCGTCGCTAGTCGGTTTTTCCCGTCGCAAACTTAGACCTGCTTTAACATGGCTTATCTTTAGAACAGCCATGTTAAAGTATGGCCGTCGTTCCCGCGTCAAATTTCAAATTTTTTTTTTGCATAAGATGTCCAGGAATACGAAATGACGTAACGCACGTCGCCGTTCAAAAAAAAACGTCTGGTTGCCATAATTTCGCGCAAAGCACGTCGGGAAATTTCCTAATGGAGCATGCGCAGAACGTTCGGTGCGGGAACGCGCGGATTTACGTTACACCGCCGCAAGTTTACTGGTAAGAGCTTTGTGAATCAGGCACTTACGCTGTAAACCTGCGGCGGTGTAACGTAAATGGTATACGTTACGCCGCCACGGCGTAACGAAAATGTACCTGAATCTGGCCCTATGTAACTGCAAGTAAAGAAACCAAGGGCTCCTCTTATGTCCATGTATGATTTGGAAATTTAAGAATGATATCTGTTAATAGATAGATGTTAGCTATCTTTTGACAGAGATTTACTGCAAAACATAAAGTGATGGCTTGTCAGTGTGAACAGAAAGTTTCCACATTGTATGCTTTTACTTATGATTCTTGATGAACTTATCATAATTGTCTTGATTCTGCAAAAGTGTGAAAGTGAAGTGACTTGCTTAAATTGCCCAAGGATAACCATAAACGTGCACGCCAAATATACAGGCTTGTTTTCCACAGATCATGACACACCCCATAGCTTGTAAAAAGTCAAAAGAACTGCCTAAAGTTTTAAACATATTGCTGTCTTATCTGTTTTTCTATTAAATGAACTGCATGAAGTCACCTCCCCTCAAAGATTTCCTACTTTGAAATAGAGCTTGTGTCGCTAAAGCAATTGTAAACGATCACCTTGTCAAACAACCCATTCAGTTTAAAATAGAAATGAAAGGCAAAGCATTTTATTTATAGATACAGTATAAAAATTATTTTAAATTCCTGGTTTAACTTTTTTTTATAAGTGATCATATTCTCTCTGTTCTCAGCTGCATAAGTGTTGGGGGGAGGAGAAGCAGCAACACACTAAGCTTCCCAGTGAATGGTTGTGCAGCAGGGGCATGTCAGGGCAAGTCTGATTATTGGAGGAGGGCAGGCTGAGATCCCAGCATACATAGAGAACTGATCACAGTATGTGCTCTCTTGATTAGTTTGGTCAGTTTTTAATAGGAAAGCAGAGGGACTGGCAGGAACATCAGGGATTTTACATAAAGGAAGCATAACAAAGAGAACAGGATACTTTATCATACAAGTATATGGTACATCAGGCACATATTAGGAATATGAAGTGTTGGGGTAGCAAACACTTTAAATGGTACTAAGAAGGTAGAAGAAGGAAGTGCCACCTGAGTGTAGTATTTAAAACTGCTTTAATGACACAGTAAGGAATCATACTTACAGGAAGTAGAAAATCACAGGCTCATCTGTATAATAGGCATGCTTGGGGAATTCCTAGGTTCCGAATCCACTTGCTATGCAGGGTTGAATGGCTGAACAGGATGTTGTATGGTCTGAAGCGTGTCCTGTGGCCATCAGGAAGAGACTGTGGAACGCACCGCACGTGAAGTCAGGGTTCACGGGATTACTTTCGGGGCACTTTCAGAGGAGGACTTCACGAAGGAAAATAAGATAGACAGGCTACTCGCTCGGAGCTGCCGCTCCTTTTTTTGGCCTATGTATTTGCGCTTACAGTTATTACTATCTTGTTCCCACTTTAAATAGTACTAGCAGGAGCATCATTAACAACAGGACCATCCATGCTAGAAAGGTATCTGGTGATGATCCAGATAGAAAGGGATAACTATTCAAGAAGTAAAATAGAAAGATAGTAATATTCCAGTAACTAAACAGAATTCTGCATTGACATAGAATAAATACATTTGGAACAGATTTTTTTGCGCAAAAGAGAAAAAAAAAAACTAAAAGTAAATGTATTTATGCCTGTCAGCAAAAAATAAATATAATGTAATAAAAAAGTGGCAAAATATGATTAAAAAGAGCTGGTTCCCCTATGGAGAAAAAAAAATAAAATACCTTTTTATGATTAGCTGGAAAGAGAGTATGACTTCTAAGGTAAGTATTATGGGCCAGATTCACAGAAGAAGTACGCCGGAGTATCTGCTGATACTCCGGCGTACTTTCAAATTTGCCGCGTCGTATCTTTAGTTTGAATTCTCAAACCAAGATACGACGGCTTCTGCCTTCGATCCGACAGGCGTACGGCTGTTAAAGTATGGCCGTCGTTCCCGCGGCAAATTTTAATTTATTTTTATTTTTTGCGTAAGTCGTCCGTGAATAGGAAAGGACGTAACGCACGTCGCCGTTCAAAAAATTACGTCGGTGCGACGTCATTTCGCGCAAAGCACGGCGGGAAATTTCAAAACGGAGCATGCGTAGTGATACACGCCCCATTTGAATTAGGCGGGCTTGCGCCGGATGGATTTACGCTACGCCGCCGCAAGTTTACAGGCAAGTGCTTTGTGAATCAAACACTTGCCCGTAAAACTTGCGGAAGTGTAACGTAAATGCAATATGTTACGCCGCCGAAATTCTACCTGAATCTGGCCCTCTGCTTATATATTATCAGTTGATCGACAGTAAAATTGGGAAAGCAAAGCATATAGACCAGTAATAAAATCTTTTAGCTTGTTTGATAGAACACGATTAGTTTACTTTGCACAGAGTGAATGTATAACCATAAGCAGTAAATATTCAAAACATAAATTAAGTAAGCCCCATGATAGTAACCCAAAACCAATCCATTTGACAGGAGGCTTAGGATAGATGTAAGGGAAGTCTGAGACATGAAAGGAGCATATTTGGACTTATACTTCTTTATGGTACTTATTAGATGCAAATGAAAAACAAAAATTTGAACTTAAGGTAAGAATAGAAGGTAAAGACATTTGATGATAATGAGAGGAATATAGGGCCAGATTCACAAAGGAGATACGACGGAGTATCTCAGATACTCCGTCGTATCTCTCAGAGTATCTATGCGACTGATTCATAGAATCAGTTACGCATAGATAGCCAGAAGATCCGACAGGTGTAATGGACTTACACTGTCGGATCTTAGGATGCAATACCGCGGCCGCCGCTGGGGGGAGTTTGCGTCGTAAACCAGCGTTGGGTATGCAAATTAGGAGTTACGGCGATCCACAAAGGTTTTTCCCGTCGTTATGTTGTCGCAAGTGTTAGATTTCCGTCGCAAAGATAGGGCACCTTTAATATGGTGGAAAAGTACTCCACCATGTTAAAGTATGCCCGTCTTTCCCGCGTCGCTTTTGAATTTTTTTAAAAAAAAAAATCTTTTTCCCAGCGTAAGTCATTTGATCACGTCGCGATTCACAAAACATTGGCGCGTCGTAATTTTGCGCAAAGCACGTCGGGAAATTTGCGACGGGAGCATGCGCAGTACGTCCGGCGCCGGAGCGTGCCTAATTTAAATGGTACCCGCCCCATTTGAATTGGGCCGCCTTGCGCCGGACGTGTTTACGATACACCGCCGCAAATTTCCAGGTAAGTGCTTTGTGGATCGGGCACTAAATCGGAAAACTTGCGGCGGTGCAACGTAAACGGGTTACGTTACGCTGCGCCCAAGCTACGTGAATCTGCCCCATAGATAGAGATCTAAAGCAGAAACAGTATATCAAGAGGAAATCATTAAGAATATCTAAAAAGAAAATGTGGATTTAAAAATAATAAAAATTTTAAGTTAAAAAGAAAAAGAAAAAGTGGAAAATTACCATGGAATCCACATACCTCCCAACATCTTTCTTTAAAAGATATAAATAACTTCTGCGCTACTATGTGCAATAAATTATAAAGATGTGTAAAAAGTGTATTACATTGTGAAAACTTAAAAAAATAGGTGCTGCTCAACACTAATGCCGCGTACACATGATCGGTCAAACCGATGAGAACGGTCTGATGGACCGTTTTCATCGGACCAAATCGATCGTGTGTAGGCCTCATCGGTTATTTATCCATAGGTTAAAAAAAGCAATTTTGTTTTAAATCTTTGTCGGTTAAAAATCTACGCATGCTCAGAATCAAGTCGACGCATGCTTGGAAGCATTGAACTTCGTTTTTTTCAGCACGTCGTTGTGTTTTACGTCACCGCGTTCTGACACGATCGTTTTTTTAACCGATGGTGTGTAGGCACGACTGACCATCAGTCAGCTTCATCGGTTAACCGATGAAAACGGTCCATCAGACCGTTTTCATCGGATGGACCGATCGTGTGTACAGGGCATACACTGCTGCTGGTAAACTGGCGTTTAGGAGCAGTTGGGCATTTTTTCAACTGCTCCTGAACTCTCCTCTGTTATCTTGTCCATAAATGTACACAGGGTCGTTTATAGTAGTTTCTAGGCAGTTGAGTTTAGAGGCTTTTTCTGGAACCCCAAAAAAATGCATTCAGAAGCTGTGTTTAGAGGCATTTCAAGCGCCAAACACGGCCAAACGCGGCTAAACGCGGTAACCCGCATTTAGCAGCGTTTTGTTTACAGACGTTTTTCATTTTAAGAAAAAATACTTTTTTTTTAAACGCTCCTAGATGCAAATGCGGCTAAACACGGCATGTAAACGTGGCTAAATAGCTGTTTTTAGACTCCAGTTTTTAGCTGTCAAGTTAATTCGTTCAGGAGAGGTTGAACAACGTCCCATGTACATGAAGCCTAAATGTGTTCCCACATAAATAAATCATAAAATGCTAAATATTGTGAGGCGCTACCTCACCCAGAACCTGCCTCGCTGGCCACCTGCAGATACTTCAAATAATGACTAGTGTGTAAATTACAATCTGTGAACCCCAATATAAACTCTTATAAAGCACATGCAAGGGTGTCAAAAATATAGATGTGTACCAAAAAACAATGAAAGTAATCATAGTGTCCATAAATAAATTAAAAACAGCAGAAACTAGTAAAAAACTTGATATGACTATTCATCCAATCCATTCAATTAGTGCTCTCATCTATATGCACTGTGCAAGTGTCTAGATATTCAATAGTTAAAGTCCAGGGATAATAATAACTGCTGTGCACACCAAAGGGCCCTCCACCGGTCACACTATGCGCTCACCTCCCAAGGAGACCCACAAGAGGGTCTAGTAACACCTTCCCCTTAGGGCTATAAATCCAGCAATCTGCTGTTCTACTGTCAGTACAAGGGCTCCTGAACCCTAATATAGTAATCATTTACAGATGCACTATTCCTGGTGCACACAGGCGATTTGCTTGTGTGGTTGGCGTGAATTACCCCTGGATCACTAAAACATCTGAAGATCCTCAGCCTAGTGTCCACAGCAGCTCGCTCTCTACTTTCCGATCATATACAATGACGTCACAGGCTCAACACTGATGCGTTTCGTCACTGCCCACTTGACATTATTAAAAGGTTTAAAGGTTCAGAGACAGCAGCAGGAGTCATTGGCTCCCGCTGGTGTCAATTAAATCCTGTGAGCCGGAATCAGGGCAGAGACGTACTGTGTGTGTCAATAGACACATGCAGCCTGGCTCAGGAGTTTCAGCAGCTTCTTATGGTGGCACACAGAAAAGAGTAGGGGCTAAGGCCCCGTACACACCATAGAATCCATCCGCAGATAAATCCCAGCAAATGGGTTTCAGCGGATAGATCCTATGGTGTGTACACGCCAGCGGATCTGTTTCCGCGGATATATCTCCCCTGGGATGGATTCCAGCAGATCGAATATTTGCTGACATGCAGAACATATCCATCTGCTGGAGTCCATCCCAACGGATGGATCCGCTGGTCTGTACAGACTCACCGGATCCATCCGTCCGAAGGGATCCCCCGCATGCGTCGTAATGATTCGACGCATGCGTGGAATTCCTTATATGACAGCGTCGCGCACGTCGCCGCGTCATAATCGCTGCGACGGCACCACACCTCATCGCCAGAGGATTTCGGCGCGGATTTCAATGCGATGGTGTGTACACTCCATCGCATGAAAATCCGCCGAAATCCTCGAGAGGATTTATCAGCGGAAACGGTCCGCTGGACCGTATTCGCGGATAAATTCTATCGTGTGTATGGGGCCTAAGAGTGCTGGCAGGGGATCCCAGAAAAGGGGGTTGTGGACAGTTAAGTATACTATGTTCTATATTTTCATAATAATAATACATCATTTAGAACCACTAACTACAACAATATTGCAGTGCCTTGTACATAAGAATAATTTTGTCAGTATATAATATATGTTATATTTAAACAGGAATCCTTTAAAACCTATTTCTGAACGTCTCCAAAACTATACACATAAACAAATAAAATAATGCAAAAACACAATAAACAAAAATGCAAATAAAGCAAAGATCATTACATTGGGAACATAATTAGGTCTCCACACATAAGTCAATATGCCATCTGTGGTATAAACCTATTTACATGTACCTAATTTAAAAATCCAATATGTCTCATATGTCTGCAGTTTAGATTTGAGATCCCTGTCTTTTACTATACATGCAATGCACGCTTAGTACTTTGTAATGTCAAATAGCAAGTTCCACAATATTACAGTTCCCATTAGGTTTTATAAATAAATGAATGTACTGTATATGTTTAATTATGTTAAAGTTTGAAATCAAAAGGCCTTTCCTTTCTATGGCCTTTTATCCCAAGGTTGTGGCTTAGGTGACATATTAACAAATCCTACACACTTCCCTTACAAGATAAATGTATAACCATAGAATCAAATATGGAGACTTGCCATTGGACTCCTAAATGGGTATAATAATATAGTATAATAAGCCATGGAATAAGTCAACAAGTCAACATGTGAGCTTTCATCCAAAGCTAAAATATAGGTTTCGATGAATTCTGTCTTTAACAGCAACTCTAATGCTGCGTACACACGATAGATTAGTCTGATGAAAACGGTCTGATGGACCGTTTTCATCAGACCAAACCGATCGTGTGTGGGCCCCATCGGTTATTTATCCATAGGTTAAAAAAATAGGAACTTGTTTTAAATGTATCTGATGGTTAAAAAAACGATAGAAAAAAAACAATCGTCTGTGGGTACGTCCATCGATTAAAAATCCACGCATGCTCAGAATCAAGTCGACGCATGCTCGGATGCATTGAACTTCATTTTTCTCAGCACGTTGTTGTGTTTTACGTCACTGTGTTGGACACGATCGGATTTTTAACCGATGGTGTGTAGGCACGACTGATCATCTGTCAGCTTCATCGGATAACTGATGAAAAAATCCATCAGACCGTTTTCATCGGACTAACCTATCGTGTGTACAGGGCATAAGGGGAATACCGGTACAACAAAAAAAGCAGCTTTTGCACTACCACAATAACTTTCTAAAATGGGTTTGCATGTTTTCAAAATGACATGATGGCTTTTCTGTAATATGACTAAATGCTGGTCAGCAGAAATACACAGTCCCTATTGAAATCAATCCAATTTACAAAGTCATCCTGATACTGCTGAGAAATGAGGAGCTCCCAGCTCAACGTCCCCATAGAGTACATAGATTACTGTGTAATCAGGAAGTTTTGTCTTAATCTGACACAAAAAAACTGCCTATTCAGATGTTTGCAGGCCAGGTAAGTACAACAGATATTTTATTTAAGGGAAATCATTTACAAATGCCTTTATCATGTGTTTAGCTATACTCATAATTATTTAGCTCATACTCTTTCATTGCACAAGCTGTGTAAATCGTTTTTATTTTAAAACTATATTATAGTCAAGATTTCCATGAATTTATTACCACATTTGCATGTGTAACAAAAGTGATTGTGATGAATACAGAATGGAATATCCAAGTTGGTAAGAGTGGTAGTAGACTGCCATTAACCACTTCAATACAGGGCTTTAAAACCCACCTCCATACCGGGCCTATTCTGGCACTTCTCTCCTACATGTACAAATCATCATTCTTTTGCTAGAAAATTACTCAGAACCCCCAAACATTATATATGTTTTTTTAGCAGACACCCTAGGGAATAAAATGGCGGTCATTGCAACTTTTTATCTTGTACGGTATTTGCGCAATAATTTTTTAAACGCCTTTTTTTTTGTAAAAAAAATGGTTTCATGAATTAAAAAATAACAAAACAGTAAAGTTAGCCCAATTTTTTTTAAATATGAAAGATGATGTTACCCTGAGTAAATAGATACCTAACATGTCATGCTTTAAAATTGCGCACACTCATGGAATGGCGCCAAACTTCGTTACTTAAAAATCTCCATAGGCAACGCTTTAAATTTTTTACATGTTACCAGTTTAGAGTTATAGAGGAGGTGCTAGAATTGTTGCACACGCTCTAACGCACGTGGTGACACCTCACATGTGTGGTTTGAACGACATTTACATACGTGGGCGGGACTTATGTGTGCGTTTGCTTCTGAGCGCGATCTACCGGGGACAGGGGTGTTTTAATTTTTTATTTATTTATTTATTTTTTATTTTACATATTTATTTATTTTTTACACTTTTTTTACATTTTTTTTCCGATCGCTTTTATTCCTATTACAAGGTATGTAAACATCCCTTGTAATAGGAATAGTGTGTGACAGGTCCTCTTTAAGGAGAGATGCGGGGTCAATAAGACCCCACATCTCTCCTCCAGGCTGGAAAGAATGAGATTGTGAAAAAAATTCACAGATCTCATTCTTACTAGCCGCAATTGTGGTTTGTTTACTTACGGGTACTCGGGCGTGACGTCATCACATCGCGCCCAGGCCTCCGACGGTCATAGAGATGACTGGTGACCATCTGGTCACCAGTCATCTCTATGCTTCACATCCGGCGGACGGCGATCATCTCTCCGGGCCCCCGATGGCACGGGAGAGCCCGGAGAAGCACTGGATGGCAGCGGGAGGGGGGATGTCCCCTCCCGCCGCCTATAAGAACGATCAAGCGGCGGAACGCTATGCGATCAAGCGCAGACCCCCACAGCCACCTGCCAGGGTTGTGGGGATGAGGACCTTGTCCCCATCAACATGGGGACAAGGTGCTTTGGGGGGGAACCCAAAGCACGCTCACCATGTTGAGGGCATGTGGCCTGGTATGGTTCAGGAGAGGGGGGCCGCTCTCTCGTCCCCCCTCTTTTCTGCGCCCGGCCAGGTTACGTGCTCGGATAAGGGGTCTGGTGTGGATTTTTGGGGGAACTCCATGCCATTTTTTTTTACAATTTGGGGCGGAGTTCCCCTTAAAATCCATACCAGACCTGAAGGGCCTGGTATGGATATTTGGGGGGAACCCCCACATCATTTTTTTTTTTACGGCGGGGTTCCCCTCAATATCCATACCAGACTTGAAGGGCCTGGTAATGGAATTTGGGGGGACCCCATGCTTTTTTATAAATGAATTTGCTCTGAATTGCTGGGAGCCGACAATTTATTATAGCCGCGAGTGATTTTTTAAATTACTTTTTTTCCTTCAGAATGTCATTTTGAGCAGGGAAAGTTCTAAGTACGGGAAACATGCCCTATTTCACATGCTTACATTACACCCCCCTAGGTCCGAAATTTAAAGGAATATTTCACTTTTTTTGTTGCACTTTAAGCATTATTAAATTCACTGCTTCCGAAAAAACTTCAGTTTTAAAAAATAAAAAAAGAATTGACACATGTCCCCTGGGGCAGGACTCAAGTCCCCAAATACTTTTTAGGACAAAAACGTGCATATTAACCTTTAAAATTAACACTTTTGATTTCTCTCATAGACTTCTAAAGGGAGTTCGGCCGCAGCTTTACATATTAATTGCATTGTGCTGGCTGCTGCACCGCTTCATGCGCCTAATTAAGGATTCATCCAGCGTGCCAATTACGCCATGAACCGGCGCAGCGCATTGTTTTTAGTAAATCAGCCCCATTGTGTCATTTTTACAACCATTTTCACAGTAGCAGTAGCATACACCAGTATGCTACCTGTATATACAAAAGTACACAGAAGCACACAGAACTGTGCAGCATTATTCTTCATGTGATTTAAGATACATGCCCAGTAGAGCTAGATAAAGATCTTTAACTCTGTAGCAGACATTTTGACCAGTTCTGGGACAGATCAGACACAATCAGTCTGACATATTTTATCTTTATGGTTCCCTTATCCTTTTATTTTTTATAGTATTCATACTTCATGCATGCAGTTCAATATTTGCAAACATCAGTCATTTCATAACAGACACGCTAGCCATGACAGGATGTGAAGCAGTATATTCTTAATCATCAAGGGCATCCACTGTGAAGACAGTGACAAGTGCCCTGGCAGACTGTGCTGCGCATGCAAACAGAAGTTGGAATTTTAGTAAAGAGTAACGCATGCTTTATGTGTATATTACACATTCCCATGTACCAGGGTCCAAGCAAATGATCATCCATGAACTGGAGCATAACAAATACTCTGGTAGAGGGATGTATAACAGTCTTTTAGCCTTTATTATATAACAAAAATTATCTTGCACTAAGCATTTGACTGCCTATGTATAAGCCTGCATGGAACAGTTTTCTAGCCAGAAGGCCACTTATCTTCTCCTTCATATAAAGGATGCAGCCACAGATCCTAAGTTTCAGCCAAGTAAAGAGCTATATCTTAACAAAGCAAAAAACAAGGCATGATAAAAAAGGTTACTTTAGAGTTTGAAAGTATATGTTGTCATACATTTTCTTACGAAATGCTTTGGACTATGGAATGCTGACAGAGAAAATAAAAAGGTTCACATAAACATTTGAAAAACCAACATCATTAAAATAAACAAAATACTATTGAGACATTTACGTTCACAGTGCTGATAAGTACTTTTTTGGAAAACAAGCTTGGCATTTCGACTGACTACAAAGAGAGGAATAGAGAAGGTTAAGATGTTTCTAAAGACAAGTTTTTTTTTTAAAATTAAAACAATAAACATGGTGGGCCAGATTCTCAGAAGAGATACGATGGCGTATCTCCTGATACAGCGTCGTATCTCTTGTCGTATCTATGCAGCTGATTCATAGAATCAGTTCCGCATAGATAGCCCTAAGATCCGACAGGTGTAATTGACTTACACCGTCGGATCTTAGGATGCATACTTCGGCTGCTGGGTGGAGTTTGCGTCATTTGCCTGCGTCGGGTATGCTAATGAGCATTTACGGCGATCCACGAAGGTTTTCGCGTTCGTTACGTCGTCGCTAGTAATTTTTTCCCGTCGCAAAGTTAGTCATGATTTTACATGCCTTAACTTTACACGAGCCATGTTAAAGTATGGCCGTCGTTCCCGCTTCGAATTTCAATTTTTTTTTTGTTTTTGCGTAAGACGTCCGGGAATACGAAATGCCGTAACTCACGTCGCCGTTCAAAAAAATTACGTCACATCGCGCAAAGCACGGCGGGAATTTCAAAACTGAGCATGCGCAGTACGTCTGGCGGAGGAGCGCACTTAATTTAAATGGTACACACCCCATTTGAATTGGGCGGGCTTGCGCCGGACGTGTTTACGATACACTGCCGCAAGTTTACAGGTAAGTGCTTTGTGGATCAGGCACTTACACTGAAAACTTGCGGCGGTGTAACGTAAACAGGTTACGTTGCGCCGCCGAAATTGTACCAGAATCTGGCCCTGTATTCTTACCTGCTCTGTGCAATGGAATTGCAAAGAGGAGCCCCAAACATCCTCTTTGGGGTCCCCCCAGTGATCTTGGCTCCTCCTAAAGTCGCTTGCTTTGGTACAGACATACGGGCTCACTCCCCAGTCAAGCTGTATGTGCCCACAAACACACACAATGTGGCTCAACCCCACCCCCCACTTTCTGCTCACAGGTTTTGACTGACAGCAGCGGGAACCAATGGCTCCCACGGCTCTTAGTGTACTGATAGAAGACGAATGCATCCTCATTCACTGTTTCAGGTCTGATTTCAGCCCTAATTGTACACTGGGAGAAATATTTACTTTAACTTAAAAGAGTTGTAAAGGCAGAATGTTTTTTATCTTAATGCATTCTATACAGTGAGATAAAAAAAACTTCTGTGTGTTGCAGCCCCCCAGAACCCCCGTAATTACCTACCTTCTCTCTCCAGCTATGTTCACGATCCCCTCAGCCATCAGGACACTACTATTGATTGACAGAGACAGAGCAGCTGCGCCATTGGCTGCCACGGCTGTCAATCAAAGGCAGTCAGCCAATCAGGGGAGAGAGGGGGAGGGGCCAGGTCAAGTCTGACTTAGCTTGGGTGCCCCCTGTAGCAAGCTGCTGGCTGAGGGGGCACTCAAAAGAGAGAGGGATAAGAACAGCGAAGAGGGACCCGAGAAGAGGAGGATCCAGGCTGCTCTGTGCAAATCCACTGCACGGAGGAGATAAGTATAACATGTTTGTTACCTGATGTGAAAAAAGGTATCAAATGTGATATTAAGCAGCGCTCAAGAGAATCAAATAAAAAAACACACATATAATATTGCTAAACTATTAAGTGAAAAATAATGAGTGATCCACCCTCTATGTGAAACAATATATCAGTGTCAAAAAATAGGTGTCAATAATACACCCAAAATAACAGGTTGGCAAAAAAAAAAAAAAAAAAAAATCCATAAACTGATTGTGTGAACGTAAATGAAGTTCATAAATGGAGAACAGAAGAAATCCCTTCACGATCTTCAGACAGTGCTTTCACCACACCACAGTGACTGCGTGATTCCACCACCCATCAGAATGCAAACTCACCACAATAAACGGCCTGACACTCTCGTGTTAAGGCACACAGGCTTTTTAACTGAACCACTCAGTTTAATTGATGGAACTCCCTCTTTGGAAACTGGAGCACTCAGTTAAATAAATGGAGATCCGTTGGAAAAAGGAAAAACTCCAAGATGACAGCCACATGTATAATGAAGAGAGAGAGCACAATAGTGTGATATTGCAACACAACTTTTAATAAAAACACTAAAAATCTCCCAATAGATGCACTCACAAAAATGACTCTTGTCATAAGCAGTGATTAAATCCAAACATCACACGGTGTAAACACAAACGAAAATTTTCCTCCAGGTGAACCAGTGGTCACGGCGGACCAACAAATAGCCCAGGTTTACTCACAGCCCTATGAAGGTGTACTGGAGTCGCTCTTCAGATGACTATATTGGTGACAGATGGACCGTTCCACGCCCGACCAGTTCAGTTTAAGGTATGCGGTTGTAACTTAGTACCCACGCCCCGACATGTTTCATCATACTGATTTAATCATGGGGATGCTTACCAGATGTCACATGCCGCTATATGTAGCTGCCAAGGTCCCCCCCTCACTTGCACATTGGTGCACGCCTTCCGTTCATTACAAGCATCAGCTGTGTGGACAAACGTCCCACTCAGCTGTGCTGGCATGCAAGTGTGCAGCTCTGACCAAACAGAGCAGCATAATCATGTGTGCGAGGTGGAGGCCCCCAGTGGTGACGTTGGTGTACTACACCTAATCACACTGCCTGTATTCAATGAAGTGTCTATCACCAGTGGTCAAACTGGTGTATGACACCCATTCCCACTGCCTATATTCGATACAGTGTCTAACCCCAGTGGTGAAACTGGTGTATGACACCCATCAAGCATAGAGTGTACTGCAAACTGAAAGAAGGGGGATATCCCTCTAAGAAATAACTAACAGCCATTCGGGTGTCCCCATGACCACGAGTCACCTCCAGGTCTATACAAACACGATCTAACAGTGTAAAGTCAGAAACACAAAGTACAATATCTCTCATTAATCTAAAGTGAGAGCATACTACATGGTTATATGAATCTAAAAAAGAATATATATTATTCCAAAATCTAAAAACACATAATCAACCATAAATATATATAAAACTGAATTAAATACATATAGTATAGGCGGTATTCCTAAAATTATATTGAAGAGTTGCATATATTATTATCCATCATAAAATTTCAATAAAATGGTAGTAATCAAAATGAATAAAAAATGTCTACACATATATACATACATACATATACATATATATATATATACATATATACATATATACATACACACATAAAAATTATTATTTTTAAAAAAGATTCTATAAACTGGAAAACGATTTTACACTGGGGCATGTACTTTGAACGAGATATACATAAATATGGGCAAGTTTAGACATGCAATGGTTCAAATTAAAGTGGGTGAACTTCATCATCTCCATATGCATGGCATAACAAAAATTTAATTATATAGTCATACAGAGCCCATGATCATAGTGGGTGGCCCAGTTGTCTGGCCCCCTTGTACCAACATAATTCATGACCATACTATATATATGTACACCTTAAAACCTGCTCCTAGTCTAAACATTACTGATGAAGCAGTTCACGTCCAACTCTATGTTGAGGCCCCTCGGAAATTGACTTTTTAAAAGAAAGATCCATTGAGTTTCTCGCTGCGATAGATCTCTCACCCTGTTTGAACCTCTCCATGAAGGGTGTACGCAGTCAATGCCACAGAACTGAGCTAGCGAAGGATCTTTGTTATGTTTTTCCTTAAAGTGGACTGACACACTGTGGTAATCAAAGCCCTTCTTTATGTTTGCCAGGTGTTCAGCCACTCGTATCCGCAATAACCTCTTAGTTCTTCCTACATAAAGTAGTCCACATGGGCACCAAATCAAATATACTACATGAGAAGAGTTGCAGGTGATAAATTCTTTAATAGAGAAAATCTTCCCATCACTGCTCGTGACCTGTTGTTTTCCTCTATTACTTATCTGCACAGTTCTGCAACAAATGCATTTCCTGCACGAGTAGAACCCCTTGAAATCTATTCTGAGGGCCTGCTGATCTGGGGGATCTAGAATCTTGCGGACCACCTTGTCGCCGAAATTAGGAGCCCTCCTATAGATGAATCGTGGTTGACTCGGAAGTATTTCGGCAAAGTGTCTGTCCTTCCCCAGGATGTGCCAGTGATTCTTGATGATAGCCTCTACCTCCCTGTATTGGGCATGAAACCCAGACAGGAAGCCCCATTGGTGTTGGTTATTATTTGGCTGTTCTACCTTCTTCTCTAAGCATTTTTCTCTAGGGATAGCAGCAATTTCTTCAATCATTGTGTTCAGAGCTGGCTCATCATATCCCTTCTGAACAAATTTATTCTTCAGTGTTTGTGCTTGTGAGAGATAATCATTGGCATCTGAGCAATTGCGACGAACTCTTAAAAATTGCCCCTTAGGGATATTTTTAATCCATGCTGGGTGGTGTCCACTATTAATGGACAAATAACTGTTACGATCAGTTGGCTTGAAAAAGACTTTAGTCTTTAGTTTATTTGCTTCTCTTTGGATAGTGACATCCAAAAAGTTGACCATATTTCCGCTAATTGTATATTCCAATTTAATGTTGTTGGGATTACTATTGAGGTCTTCCAGAAACTTTAGTGCATCTTGCTGCGATCCTTCCCATATAAATAAAATATCATCTATAAATCTCCGATAAAATAATAATTGGGGTCTCCGGTTATGAAAAACATGCCTGTCCTCCCACTCAGCCATGAACAGGTTGGCGAGGCTGGGGGCAAACTTTGCCCCCATAGCCACGCCAACCTGCTGGGAGAAGAAGGAGCCATCGAACCAGAAATAATTATGGGACATGCAGAACTCTAATACATGTCCCATAAATTTCTTCTGAGTATGCGGTATATCATCCCTCCTGCTAAGTGCCCAGTTCAACGCCAGTGCCGCATCATCATGCTGAATAATGGTATACAGTGATGCCACGTCAGCTGTTACCAAAAAGATGTCTGTTTCAGGCCTGATGCTCACTTTGTCTAGGGACTGTAGCAGGTCGGTGGTGTCTTTCAGATACGCCTTGGTTGTGCAAACACTCAGTTGGAGAAATCTGTCAAGGTATTCTCCCAATCTGGCTGTGACTGATCCAATCCCGTTAACTATTGGTCGGGCAGGTGGGATAATTTCATTTTTGTGGATCTTAGGCAAAGTGTAGATCACCGGTATCCTACACGCTGAGGGAGCTAAGTACTTTTTCTCTTTCAGATTCAAAGCACCAGTATGATAGCCCCAATCTACCAACGCATCAAGTTGTACCTTGTATGGTTCGGTAGGGTCTGATGCTAGTTTTCTATATGTAGAAATATCGCTCAGCATATTGGACAACTGGGTGCAGTAGAACTCCTTATCCAGGACCACCACCCCTCCCCCTTTGTCCGCTGGTCGGATCACAACATTCTTCTTATCCTCCAAAGATTCAATACCTTCTTTAATATAGCGGGGATTCACACCCTTCTTCACAGGTAATTCCTCAATGTCTTTGAGTACCAACTGTTTAAAAACCTCTATAAAATGATTATTGGAAATCTGAGGATTAAATAAGGATTTATTCTTGAGTCCACTGTCAACTTTCGTTGCCACACTGGTACTTTTCATAGAAGACGTGACAGGGTGGCTCAAGAAGTATTTTTTCAAATTCAGAGTCCTGACAAATTTGTGTGTGTCTATATAGACGTCAAATTTATTCATTGTTCTTCTAGGAGCACACTTTAAACCCGCGTTGAGGATATTGAGCTCTTTCGGGCTCAACGTCACCTTACTCAGGTTGTATATTCCTGTGGTTCCACCTCCCTCATTCTTTTTTTGGGATTGTTTCCTTCGGCCTGCCCTGCATCCACGTCTTCTCTTTGATATGTTTCTGGTCCTCTTTGCGGAAATTTCGGAACGACATGCTTGTCTCCTCCTTTGTTGTTCCTGGTCTGTGCGTTCCTCCTCGGAGTCCCACCTCTCCCCCCCCTCCCCCGATGCCCTAAAAAAGGCTGTTGAGAGTAGTATCCATTATGATAGTCCTCTGCCAGAGGTTGATATCTATTGCCCATATGCCCATACTCTGGTCCTGGATAGTATCCTGGAGGGGGCGGATGGTGGGACCACTGTTGGTAATTATGTTGTGGAGGATAATTAAACTGATCTTTCCTCCCATAAAATTGTGGTGTCCGTGGGGACTGATATTGATAGCCATACTGTTGTCCATTTCTCTCCTGCCTTGAAGGTCCAGGTGATGCCTGTTGAGAGGCATATTGATCTTTTTTACCAGTGTTACTACCACTTCCTCGAGCTTGATTCGATGAGCTCCGATCAAGCTTCGATTTTTTATTATTGTTGGTGCTCTGTTTAACAGTAGTTTCCTTCTTGGGTATAGCATCCAGGATTCTTGATGGTTGTTGTGAGGCCACAGTGGCTTCCTCATCAATATCATTGTTAATGATTCCTGTGCTTTGCCAAGCATAAATTCTATTATTCTTAAAGTCCTCCGAATCCCTATTGAATTTTTTGACTTTCCTTTTCTGTGTTTCTCTGTCAATTTTTTCCAGTTTCTTTTTCATATTAACATTAAAATCCTTTATTAAACTGGTTTCCTTAATTGGTTCCAATTTATTTCGTAAAACCTGAATTTTTTCATTCAGTAGGGCCAGTTTGATTTCTTTCCTTTTAAGAACTAAATTCTGCAACTCTTTCCCTGCTTTATTGAAAAAACTTAACCATTCGGTCATGTACTTAGTGTCGGTTAAACCATCTTGAGGTGTCACCTCCCACCTCAAGCTTCTGAAAATAAGACCCTCCTTGTTATAGTGTTCAAAGGTGAACACGTCCCACCAGGCTTTGACCTGTTTTTCTAATAGGTTCTCTAAAGCTTTCAGAGTTCCTGGATAGTCTTCCTCACACTCTGCCATTTCCTGGTTGGTGGAGAAAACTGATTCTGCATTAATCTGTCTATTCGACAAAAAATTAATGACTTCCATAGCAGCAGTGAGTAAAAATAAATATGTATGGGAAAAAGGTGGAAATAAGGGCCGTCTAATTGAGCCACCCCCACTGCGCGTAACTGGAGAATATAAGTGAAAATATAGTGATATTGATAATATAAATAAATAAATTAATAAATAAATATATGTGAGCTGCTGCTCTAAAAGTTAAACAATCAAAATGTAATATGCAAATACAGTGCTACCTGATGTGAAAAAAGAATAAGAATAAGAATAATAGAATTTATGCTTGGCAAAGCACAGGAATCATTAACAATGATATTGATGAGGAAGCCACTGTGGCCTCACAACAACCATCAAGAATCCTGGATGCTATACCCAAGAAGGAAACTACTGTTAAACAGAGCACCAACAATAATAAAAAATCGAAGCTTGATCGGAGCTCATCGAATCAAGCTCGAGGAAGTGGTAGTAACACTGGTAAAAAAGATCAATATGCCTCTCAACAGGCATCACCTGGACCTTCAAGGCAGGAGAGAAATGGACAACAGTATGGCTATCAATATCAGTCCCCACGGACACCACAATTTTATGGGAGGAAAGATCAGTTTAATTATCCTCCACAACATAATTACCAACAGTGGTCCCACCATCCGCCCCCTCCAGGATACTATCCAGGACCAGAGTATGGGCATATGGGCAATAGATATCAACCTCTGGCAGAGGACTATCATAATGGATACTACTCTCAACAGCCTTTTTTAGGGCATCGGGGGAGGGGGGGGAGAGGTGGGACTCCGAGGAGGAACGCACAGACCAGGAACAACAAAGGAGGAGACAAGCATGTCGTTCCGAAATTTCCGCAAAGAGGACCAGAAACATATCAAAGAGAAGACGTGGATGCAGGGCAGGCCGAAGGAAACAATCCCAAAAAAAGAATGAGGGAGGTGGAACCACAGGAATATACAACCTGAGTAAGGTGACGTTGAGCCCGAAAGAGCTCAATATCCTCAACGCGGGTTTAAAGTGTGCTCCTAGAAGAACAATGAATAAATTTGACGTCTATATAGACACACACAAATTTGTCAGGACTCTGAATTTGAAAAAATACTTCTTGAGCCACCCTGTCACGTCTTCTATGAAAAGTACCAGTGTGGCAACGAAAGTTGACAGTGGACTCAAGAATAAATCCTTATTTAATCCTCAGATTTCCAATAATCATTTTATAGAGGTTTTTAAACAGTTGGTACTCAAAGACATTGAGGAATTACCTGTGAAGAAGGGTGTGAATCCCCGCTATATTAAAGAAGGTATTGAATCTTTGGAGGATAAGAAGAATGTTGTGATCCGACCAGCGGACAAAGGGGGAGGGGTGGTGGTCCTGGATAAGGAGTTCTACTGCACCCAGTTGTCCAATATGCTGAGCGATATTTCTACATATAGAAAACTAGCATCAGACCCTACCGAACCATACAAGGTACAACTTGATGCGTTGGTAGATTGGGGCTATCATACTGGAGCTTTGAATCTGAAAGAGAAAAAGTACTTAGCTCCCTCAGCGTGTAGGATACCGGTGATCTACACTTTGCCTAAGATCCACAAAAATGAAATTATCCCACCTGCCCGACCAATAGTTAACGGGATTGGATCAGTCACAGCCAGATTGGGAGAATACCTTGACAGATTTCTCCAACTGAGTGTTTGCACAACCAAGGCGTATCTGAAAGACACCACCGACCTGCTACAGTCCCTAGACAAAGTGAGCATCAGGCCTGAAACAGACATCTTTTTGGTAACAGCTGACGTGGCATCACTGTATACCATTATTCAGCATGATGATGCGGCACTGGCGTTGAACTGGGCACTTAGCAGGAGGGATGATATACCGCATACTCAGAAGAAATTTATGGGACATGTATTAGAGTTCTGCATGTCCCATAATTATTTCTGGTTCGATGGCTCCTTCTTCTCCCAGCAGGTTGGCGTGGCTATGGGGGCAAAGTTTGCCCCCAGCCTCGCCAACCTGTTCATGGCTGAGTGGGAGGACAGGCATGTTTTTCATAACCGGAGACCCCAATTATTATTTTATCGGAGATTTATAGATGATATTTTATTTATATGGGAAGGATCGCAGCAAGATGCACTAAAGTTTCTGGAAGACCTCAATAGTAATCCCAACAACATTAAATTGGAATATACAATTAGCGGAAATATGGTCAACTTTTTGGATGTCACTATCCAAAGAGAAGCAAATAAACTAAAGACTAAAGTCTTTTTCAAGCCAACTGATCGTAACAGTTATTTGTCCATTAATAGTGGACACCACCCAGCATGGATTAAAAATATCCCTAAGGGGCAATTTTTAAGAGTTCGTCGCAATTGCTCAGATGCCAATGATTATCTCTCACAAGCACAAACACTGAAGAATAAATTTGTTCAGAAGGGATATGATGAGCCAGCTCTGAACACAATGATTGAAGAAATTGCTGCTATCCCTAGAGAAAAATGCTTAGAGAAGAAGGTAGAACAGCCAAATAATAACCAACACCAATGGGGCTTCCTGTCTGGGTTTCATGCCCAATACAGGGAGGTAGAGGCTATCATCAAGAATCACTGGCACATCCTGGGGAAGGACAGACACTTTGCCGAAATACTTCCGAGTCAACCACGATTCATCTATAGGAGGGCTCCTAATTTCGGCGACAAGGTGGTCCGCAAGATTCTAGATCCCCCAGATCAGCAGGCCCTCAGAATAGATTTCAAGGGGTTCTACTCGTGCAGGAAATGCATTTGTTGCAGAACTGTGCAGATAAGTAATAGAGGAAAACAACAGGTCACGAGCAGTGATGGGAAGATTTTCTCTATTAAAGAATTTATCACCTGCAACTCTTCTCATGTAGTATATTTGATTTGGTGCCCATGTGGACTACTTTATGTAGGAAGAACTAAGAGGTTATTGCGGATACGAGTGGCTGAACACCTGGCAAACATAAAGAAGGGCTTTGATTACCACAGTGTGTCAGTCCACTTTAAGGAAAAACATAACAAAGATCCTTCGCTAGCTCAGTTCTGTGGCATTGACTGCGTACACCCTTCATGGAGAGGTTCAAACAGGGTGAGAGATCTATCGCAGCGAGAAACTCAATGGATCTTTCTTTTAAAAAGTCAATTTCCGAGGGGCCTCAACATAGAGTTGGACGTGAACTGCTTCATCAGTAATGTTTAGACTAGGAGCAGGTTTTAAGGTGTACATATATATAGTATGGTCATGAATTATGTTGGTACAAGGGGGCCAGACAACTGGGCCACCCACTATGATCATGGGCTCTGTATGACTATATAATTAAATTTTTGTTATGCCATGCATATGGAGATGATGAAGTTCACCCACTTTAATTTGAACCATTGCATGTCTAAACTTGCCCATATTTATGTATATCTCGTTCAAAGTACATGCCCCAGTGTAAAATCGTTTTCCAGTTTATAGAATCTTTTTTAAAAATAATAATTTTTATGTGTGTATGTATATATGTATATATGTATATATATATATATGTATATGTATGTATGTATATATGTGTAGACATTTTTTATTCATTTTGATTACTACCATTTTATTGAAATTTTATGATGGATAATAATATATGCAACTCTTCAATATAATTTTAGGAATACCGCCTATACTATATGTATTTAATTCAGTTTTATATATATTTATGGTTGATTATGTGTTTTTAGATTTTGGAATAATATATATTCTTTTTTAGATTCATATAACCATGTAGTATGCTCTCACTTTAGATTAATGAGAGATATTGTACTTTGTGTTTCTGACTTTACACTGTTAGATCGTGTTTGTATAGACCTGGAGGTGACTCGTGGTCATGGGGACACCCGAATGGCTGTTAGTTATTTCTTAGAGGGATATCCCCCTTCTTTCAGTTTGCAGTACACTCTATGCTTGATGGGTGTCATACACCAGTTTCACCACTGGGGTTAGACACTGTATCGAATATAGGCAGTGGGAATGGGTGTCATACACCAGTTTGACCACTGGTGATAGACACTTCATTGAATACAGGCAGTGTGATTAGGTGTAGTACACCAACGTCACCACTGGGGGCCTCCACCTCGCACACATGATTATGCTGCTCTGTTTGGTCAGAGCTGCACACTTGCATGCCAGCACAGCTGAGTGGGACGTTTGTCCACACAGCTGATGCTTGTAATGAACGGAAGGCGTGCACCAATGTGCAAGTGAGGGGGGGACCTTGGCAGCTACATATAGCGGCATGTGACATCTGGTAAGCATCCCCATGATTAAATCAGTATGATGAAACATGTCGGGGCGTGGGTACTAAGTTACAACCGCATACCTTAAACTGAACTGGTCGGGCGTGGAACGGTCCATCTGTCACCAATATAGTCATCTGAAGAGCGACTCCAGTACACCTTCATAGGGCTGTGAGTAAACCTGGGCTATTTGTTGGTCCGCCGTGACCACTGGTTCACCTGGAGGAAAATTTTCGTTTGTGTTTACACCGTGTGATGTTTGGATTTAATCACTGCTTATGACAAGAGTCATTTTTGTGAGTGCAACTATTGGGAGATTTTTAGTGTTTTTATTAAAAGTTGTGTTGCAATATCACACTATTGTGCTCTCTCTCTTCATTATACATGTGGCTGTCATCTTGGAGTTTTTCCTTTTTCCAACGGATCTCCATTTATTTAACTGAGTGCTCCAGTTTCCAAAGAGGGAGTTCCATCAATTAAACTGAGTGGTTCAGTTAAAAAGCCTGTGTGCCTTAACACGAGAGTGTCAGGCCGTTTATTGTGGTGAGTTTGCATTCTGATGGGTGGTGGAATCACGCAGTCACTGTGGTGTGGTGAAAGCACTGTCTGAAGATCGTGAAGGGATTTCTTCTGTTCTCCATTTATGAACTTCATTTACGTTCACACAATCAGTTTATGGATTTTTTATTTTTTTTTTATTTTTTTTGCCAACCTGTTATTTTGGGTGTATTATTGACACCTATTTTTTGACACTGATATATTGTTTCACATAGAGGGTGGATCACTCATTATTTTTCACTTAATAGTTTAGCAATATTATATGTGTGTTTTTTTTTTTTTTTTTTATTTGATTCTCTTGAGCGCTGCTTAATATCACATTTGATACCTTTTTTCACATCAGGTAGCACTGTATTTGCATATTACATTTTGATTGTTTAACTTTTAGAGCAGCAGCTCACATATATTTATTTATTAATTTATTTATTTATATTATCAATATCACTATATTTTCACTTATATTCTCCAGTTACGCGCAGTGGGGGTGGCTCAATTAGACGGCCCTTATTTCCACCTTTTTCCCATAACATGTTTGTTATTTAGAAAACTAAGACATAAAAACAACAAGCCTTTACAATCACTTTAGGAAAGAGGCTGTGACTGCTTTTTAGAAATATAAGAATTTAGAGAAAGGCAAAACCAAGCTACACTAAATGGAGGTTTGGAAACTGAGATTCACCCTGTAACATGTGTGATCTACTACTATCTGCTTTGCTGTACCTCTAATCCTCTCTCCCAAAACTTTATTTAACTATCAATTTACAAATGTTTTCTATGCCACGATACACCAAGACACCAATTTATTAATAAACATGATATCAAACAACTCAAAATATTTTTTGAGGGGACTAGACAACTGGGTACAACTGTGCAGTCCAGCTCTGCCTTCTATGCAACCAATGAGATCTAACATTCTTCTTCCTCAATGCAAGCATCTTGGTTTTGGGAGATGACTGTCACTTCCTGATGACTAAAGCCAGCTACAGACGGATCACAATTTGGCCAGTGCAGCAGAAACCAGCCAAATTTCAATCTGTCTATGAGCAGGCTGGTTGTACTGAAGTTGATTCATTGGTCAACTACAGTACAACAAGCCTGTTGGATTTTTTGCCAGATTTTTTTTTGCCAGCAGCGATAGCAGCAGCAGTGATCATTTTAATCTGCTGATGGGGAAGGATACCCATGTTTCCCACTGAAAGAACACAATAGCACTGTGGGAGGGATTCCTCCATTGACATTGACTGTTTTGAAGAAGGAATCAAGCAAATTTCTTTCCTGTAACCTATGTGCATGCATAAGACACATCCTACTGTGAAATATTCCTTTAAATTTCATACCTGGGGGGTGTCTAGCATGCCTGTGAAGTAGCGCTTGTTTTCCATACTTAGAACTGCCCCTGCACAAAGTGTAATTTCTGAAGGAAAAAAAGTCATTTAAAATCACTTGCAGCTACAGTATAATGAATTGTCGGCTCCTGGCAATAGAGAGAAAAGTTATTGATAAAAAAAAAAATACATATATTGGAGTTCCCCTTAATATCCATACTAGACCTGAAGGTCCTGGTAATTGAATTTGGGGGGACCCCCACGCATTTTTTATTCTCAATGACTTTTCTCTGTATTGCCGGGAGCGGAAAATTTATTATAGCGGCGAGTGGTAATAAATTATTTTTTTTTCTTCAGAAATGACACTTTGTGCAGGGACAGTTCTAAGCACGGCAAACAAGCGCTGCTTTACAGGCATACTTTATACACCCCCTAGGTACAACATTTTAAGAAATATTTCACTTTTATTGTTTCACTTTAAGCATTATTAAAATCACTGCTCCCAAAAAAAGTCTGTTTTAAAACTTTTTTTTGCATTGATACATGTCCCCTTGGGCAGGACCCGGGTCCCCAAACACTTTTTATGACAAAAACTTGCATATAAGCCTTTAAAATTAGTACTTTGGATTTCTCTCATAGACTTTTACAGGGTGTTCCGTGGCTTTTCGAATTTGCCGCGAACACCCCAAATTGTTCGCTGTTCGGTGAACAGGCAATGTTTGAACTCGAAGCTAATCCCTACTCCTGGGATGTGTGATGTGTGATAGACCCAACCAGAGAGAGAGCAGATCATTCTCTAGTGATGGACAACCACATGGTGGACGCTGAGAGCGAGGCTTGAAATAATTCTCTGAATAAGGACAATGAAGCTTGTACAGGTTAATGGTCAGAGGGAATATGGTGGCCCTCCTGCAGACTGGGTTTGAGAGACTCCTTCACTTGGGATTGGAAATATTTATGAACAATATCCCTTAAGAAATCTATGAAGATAAAATAATTCCACCTTTTCAGACTGCTGGAACATTGTATGAGCTCGTCTTATAGACTGTTGTAGACTGGTGCTGGACAGTCTGAGTTAGGGTGGGATCACTGTTTATGTGTTTATTGTTAAGTATGTCTCTCCCATTGTGTGACTCCTAAGTGTGAATTCCCATTGTTAATTGAGTTACCTATTGTTTCTGTCTGTCTGATCATCTCTTGAAGATGTGATTAATATTGTGACCATTTTACCTTGTTATCAAACTATTGTAGGATGTATGCGTTTATTCTTATAATAATGCGTAATTTACTTGGTGTATCCAGGGTTGTGGGCTGGATGCTGAACGGTATGGGCACCTCTGCTTATTTAAGTGACAAGTTGTTAGTTAATTCATGTTAATTAGATCACTGTTAGCTATTAGTTGCTAGCTGCATATTAGCATACGGTTTATATTGACTGTTCCTTAGCTATGTTAATTATAGTCCTGTTTGCAGTTTGTACTGTAAAGATATTTAGCTAGATTCACAAAGGGTTAAGCCAGCGTAGATACGCTGTCGTAACTCTGAATCTAAGCCGCCGTACATTTAAGTGTATTCTCAAATTGAGATACACTTAAATGTAGCTAAGATACGACTGCCTGCGCCGTCGTATCTTAGCTGTCTAGTTCCGCTGGCCTCTAGGGGCGTGAACGTTGATTTAAGCCTAGAATGCGTAAATCAGGGAGATACGCCTATTCACGAACGTACGCTTGCCCGTCGCAGTAAAGATACGCCATTTACGTTAGGCGTTTTCAGGCGTAAAGTTAGTCGAACAAAAAGCTGGCCTAGCCAATGTTAAGTATGGACGTCGTTCCTGCGTAGATTTTTTAAAATGTTTACGTTGTTTGCGTAAGTCGTCCGTGAATGGGGCTGGACGTAATTTACGTTCACGTCGAAACCAATACGTCCTTGCGGTGTACTTTGGAGCAATGCACACTGGGATATGTCCACGGATGGCACATGCGCTGTTTGTTAAAAACGTCAATCACGTCGGGTCATGGTTTATTTACATAAAACACTCCCACCTCTTCCCAATTTGAATTAGGCGCGGTTACGCTGGGCCATTTATGCTACGCCACCTTAACTTAGGAGGCAAGTGCTTTGTGAATACAGCACTTGCCTCTCTGACTTACGGCGGCGTAGCGTAAAGACGATACGCTACGCCGGCTAAAAAATACGCCGCCCTACGTGAATCCAGCAGAATGTGATCAAATTCTCATCAGATCTTGCATTATATATTCTGTGTGAATTTACAATAAAGTGAGTTCCAGTTCCAGTATGCGCCTCAGCCAGTGTCGGCTAGTATCTTAGGTGCAATATTCAGCTATAATACTTGGTTCCTGGTTCCAGACTGGAGGAAGCTATATCTTGACAGAAGCACCCAAGATGGGTGCTGGACAGTTCTGTCACATAATGTTTTCCTGGGAGGCTGCGAGTGGGGGGAGGGGAAGTACCTGGCCAAGTGTATGTCTGATCTTCAATTAATGACATTTTACAGATGTATTAATTCTAAGATCTGTAATTCAGTAACTTAGGCGGTAAATTATATTGATCCCTTTACAATGTTTCCCTGTGGGTATTGACATGGTCTACCTAAATACACACTTATTATACATAATGTCCACCCAATAATTATTTTCCTCTCAATGCATTGTTTACTAGATAATAATACACACATGCAAAAATGACAATAAATTAATGAAATATCTTTTCTTAGCTTTGGTGTCAAGAACATTACCAAGGTAGCCAGTTTAACATCAATTCAATTAAAAACAGAAGCCCCTCGAACTTAGGTGCTTGGTTCACAGAAAGCTTTTCAACAAGAGATCTGTTTCCTAACACTGTTGTCATGGATATGCAGTAATGTCTGGCAGCTTACCTTGCTCTCCATGTGTTCATCTTAGAGGCCAGGCCCTCTCACCTGGCTGCCTTTATCATCTCTCCTCCCTGTATGGCTCCACCCCAGGCCATCCCACAAACTCTATTTTAACTACTGCACTGCAGGTCTGCTTTGCTGATCAACATTGTTTGTTAGTATTGTGTTCCTGCTTGACGTGTGCTACGTTATCTCTGTGTACCGATATTGGCTTGTCTTCGACTACTCCTGTTTGCCTGTGACCCTGACCCTTGGCCTGTCCCTTGGTTATCCTCGTCTGCTTGTTGCCCCAACCTCGGCTTACCCTTCACTATCTCTTGTGTCCTGAGTGGCTGCTTTCCCTCTCTCCCTACAGATTGTGACCTAGGGGGCTCCAGGGGCTTTTACCTTCATGCATTCTATGCATTCTGTGTGCAGCAGCTCCCCCAGCCCCTCTAATACTTACCTGAGTCCCCTCTCATTCCAGCAATGTCCAGGAGAGCCTTGTCTCTCCAGGGAATCACACTCCTGACTGGCTGTCAATCACAGCCAGTGAAAGTAAAAAGTATAATCAGCGCAATAAAACACACATAAAACCGCAAGCTGCTGAACACTAGGATTCAATTGATAACAGTCCTTAAAGTATATATTAGTAGATAGTGCAGCGCTAAATGTCCAGTATTAGAAAGTCCATAAAAGAATCATCTCTAAAGTGACTGGTGATAAGTAAAATCATGCAGGTGCTGTAACGTGGAATAGAGCAGAAACACCTCCACCGATGGTAGCAATGGCCGCTCACCTCACAGATATGACCCTCTGTTAGATTAGGTCATATAAAGCAATCCCATAAGGGTGTCTCCAATAGTAAGGAAAATCCAGCAATGATACAGGTAAATCCAGCAATGATACAGGGGTCTCCAGAAGGATGGTCAGCAGTATAACATCCAATCAAAATGTAAAAGAAAAAGGCACATAGTGTTTCTCCACGGAGACAAGGCAATAAAATTTAATGAATAAAAAATACACTTACAAAACTAGGCACTTAGTCCAGTGCCAGGAGTAACAGGCGTGTGTGAGACTGTGATGGCGGGTGACGTCACGCTCTCCCTACCGAACGTATCGTCCCAAGGGCGGGACTTCTTCAGCGGTTGTAGGAGAGGAAAGACAATCACCCTAATATATGAGCGTCCGTTGCATGGCAACCGCGACGCTATGCCCAGCTGTGAATAGACAGCAGGAACAATTGTAAGTGGAAGGGGCGGACGGAAAAGGACACCCAATCAGTGTATGGGACGAAAGATGTGACGTAGGCGCGCTAGCGTCACATGGGGAACGTCACTGAGTGACGCGTCCACCGTGCTAACACCCGGGTCACATGATGTTGGTTTCCATGGAGAGAAAACACAACATGAACTACAGTGCGGCTGAAGGGACAAAAACAAAAAACAAAGCCGCAGCGCTGCAGAAAGATACCAAGAACGGCTGTGACTATATGTGAGCATCAGACTACACACACTGGGGATAAACTTTATTATCATCCTAAATGTCCACACATTATACGAGGGACATAATGAATATATAAAAATAGGAATATTTAAAAATTTAAATCAAAAAAGGGGGTTGTTATAAAAAACTAATAAGTTTAAATACCCCTCATGATGATAAGTATAGAAATAATTCTAAATGACCGTAAAGTCAACCGCAATCACAGTCATCAAAACACACTTACATGATGATACAGATAATATGATATAAATATCTATGTAAAATAACATTAAAAATCTATCTATAAAATCACCATAAATAGACATATTTGTATAAAAAATCATATATACAAAGGAAATCATCGATCAGAGATAAAACAATTAATATCAAAATCAACATTAAGGCCTTCTGGAATTAAAACACGTGTCTCATGGATCCAATATGATTCTTTTTTACTTAATTGTCGGATGAAGTTACCCCCCCTCCAATGGCGGTTAACTTTCTCTATCCCCCAAAAACGTAAACCTCTCGGGTTTTTTAAGCAGCTTATCACGTGCGACACCATGGGCGTGGTATATATGCTTGAATGTGACTGCGGCCTGCAGTATATAGGAAGGACTTCTAGACCCCTCCATGTCCGTCTAGCAGAGCACGTTAATAATATTAAGCAAGGAAAAACTACGCATAATGTATCACGTCACTTTAAGGAATTCCATCAAAAAAACCCGAGAGGTTTACGTTTTTGGGGGATAGAGAAAGTTAACCGCCATTGGAGGGGGGGTAACTTCATCCGACAATTAAGTAAAAAAGAATCATATTGGATCCATGAGACACGTGTTTTAATTCCAGAAGGCCTTAATGTTGATTTTGATATTAATTGTTTTATCTCTGATCGATGATTTCCTTTGTATATATGATTTTTTATACAAATATGTCTATTTATGGTGATTTTATAGATAGATTTTTAATGTTATTTTACATAGATATTTATATCATATTATCTGTATCATCATGTAAGTGTGTTTTGATGACTGTGATTGCGGTTGACTTTACGGTCATTTAGAATTATTTCTATACTTATCATCATGAGGGGTATTTAAACTTATTAGTTTTTTATAACAACCCCCTTTTTTGATTTAAATTTTTAAATATTCCTATTTTTATATATTCATTATGTCCCTCGTATAATGTGTGGACATTTAGGATGATAATAAAGTTTATCCCCAGTGTGTGTAGTCTGATGCTCACATATAGTCACAGCCGTTCTTGGTATCTTTCTGCAGCGCTGCGGCTTTGTTTTTTGTTTTTGTCCCTTCAGCCGCACTGTAGTTCATGTTGTGTTTTCTCTCCATGGAAACCAACATCATGTGACCCGGGTGTTAGCACGGTGGACGCGTCACTCAGTGACGTTCCCCATGTGACGCTAGCGCGCCTACGTCACATCTTTCGTCCCATACACTGATTGGGTGTCCTTTTCCGTCCGCCCCTTCCACTTACAATTGTTCCTGCTGTCTATTCACAGCTGGGCATAGCGTCGCGGTTGCCATGCAACGGACGCTCATATATTAGGGTGATTGTCTTTCCTCTCCTACAACCGCTGAAGAAGTCCCGCCCTTGGGACGATACGTTCGGTAGGGAGAGCGTGACGTCACCCGCCATCACAGTCTCACACACGCCTGTTACTCCTGGCACTGGACTAAGTGCCTAGTTTTGTAAGTGTATTTTTTATTCATTAAATTTTATTGCCTTGTCTCCGTGGAGAAACACTATGTGCCTTTTTCTTTTACATTTTGATTGGATGTTATACTGCTGACCATCCTTCTGGAGACCCCTGTATCATTGCTGGATTTACCTGTATCATTGCTGGATTTTCCTTACTATTGGAGACACCCTTATGGGATTGCTTTATATGACCTAATCTAACAGAGGGTCATATCTGTGAGGTGAGCGGCCATTGCTACCATCGGTGGAGGTGTTTCTGCTCTATTCCACGTTACAGCACCTGCATGATTTTACTTATCACCAGTCACTTTAGAGATGATTCTTTTATGGACTTTCTAATACTGGACATTTAGCGCTGCACTATCTACTAATATATACTTTAAGGACTGTTATCAATTGAATCCTAGTGTTCAGCAGCTTGCGGTTTTATGTGTGTTTTATTGCGCTGATTATACTTTTTACTTTTACTTCTATTTATCAATTTTTACTAATCTAGCAGCAATAATGGAAGTTTTCCAATATTTGGAAAAAAGGGACATTAAAATCACTGATGTATTCTCTAGAACTGCCATTGAACCAGTGAATGATTTAGTCCAGTCCTTTCGAAAGTTAGGACATTTATTTGAAAAAAAGACTAAAACTTGGTGGGATATCGTCTCATTCGAGCAATATTTGTCCTCTAAACTGATTCCAAGACGTCTTAGGTGGGATGTCCCACCTAATGATGGCCTAATAGACGTTGAGTCTATCTCAGAATGGAGTAGTTTTTTCATTAAGAAGGGGTTGGAGCTTATTGAGCTCCTTTTGGTTCGCAAACAAAGGAAGCTTAAGATGCTCAACGCACAAATTAATGATATTACCACCTTGTTAGAACCTTTGAAAGATAGTGAGGAGTTTCTCAAACTTTCAGGTGATTTGAAAAATAAGCTAATGAAGTGGGACCTAGAGATACAAAATAAGAAACGGAAAAAGTTCATTAGGGATTGGGATGATTTTACTGGTACTAATAGTATTTTTAAGTGGCAAGCCATTTCGACTATTACCCCGAATGATATCATCAGACAGTCTGATAATAATCCCTCAAATGAAGCTCAGATTTCCACTCCTAGAGCTCCTAATTCAGTTTCACATGTTCCACAACCCTCTGAGAGATATGCATCTCCCAACACGTATTATTCAGCTAGAGGTAACGGTAAGAGAGGCAAAAATAGAGGTGGTAAAAGCAGGGGTAGATCCATCCCTCCTACTCACCCCTATTCGACCCAACAGTCTTCCGTACAATACCCTAGCTCTCCCTCCCCTTGGAGAAATGTGCCCCAACACGGAGAATACAGAGATTCCTCCTATGCTGGAAGAACTACTACTATTCCTACTTCGAATAGATTTGCTGCTTTGGCCAATCAGCATATATATGCAGATGGTGATTTTTTAGGATCACGCCAGAATCACCAACTGGACCCTCAGTACCTATACCCCCCACCCGTAGAATGGTGGAGACACCCGCCCCCTCCTATCCCTCTAATCGCTGGGACACCAAGAAAGCGAAAACAAAGAGAGGAAGGAGAGGGGGTCGGAGATTTCAAAAGGCCCCGACCCCATTAGGGGCAGGCATATATAATCTCAGTGGTACACCCCTTAATGATGATGAATTGAAAGTTTTGGATAGAGGCCTTAAATTCGCTCCAACGAAAAATTTGAATAAATTTCAAACTTATATTAGCCTCCAGAAGTTTATCCGCACTCTCAATATGAAGAAATACTTTTTGTCTAAAACCTCTAGTACAGTGACACCTGTTACTACTAATTATTACTCAGGGCTGAGAAATAAATCTACCTTCAATCCTCTCAATAAAGATACCAAATTTTTGGAGGTTTTCAAGAATATGGTGGTTAATGATTTGAATATGTTAAAGGTTAAGAAAGTGCAGGACCCTCAGTACATTAAAAGAGGTATTGAATCTTTGATAAACAGAAAAGATATGGTGATCCGCCCCGCGGATAAGGGCGGGGGTCTGGTTATCCTAAGTAAGGAATATTACCAATTAGAAATGAATAATCTTCTATCCGATGGAGACACGTATCAAGTCTTGTCTAAAGATCCCATGTTTACTTTTAAAGATGAACTTCACCGTATCATTGAGGATGGCAGAGACCAAAAAATTCTGAATAAAAAAGAAGCCCTATACCTTGACCCCTTATTTTGCAGGACTCCTATTATTTATTTTTTGCCGAAAATTCACAAGAATAGTACTCACCCCCCAGGGAGACCCATAGTTAATGGGATTGATTCAGTATCGGCAAGATTGGGCCAGTACATAGATTCTTTCCTTCAGCCGCTGGTGGGGAAGTTGCCTGCATTTCTGAAGGATACTAAGCATATTATTCAGATTTTAGAGTCACTTGATTGCCTTTCCAATACCATATTAGTAACTGGAGATGTAAGCTCTCTTTACACCATTATTGGGCACAATGATGCCATGGTGTCTGTAGAATGGGCAATTTCGACATCCCAGTTGTCTGGTAGACATCAAGAATTTATCTTGAGTAGTTTAGATTTTTGTTTATCAAGAAATTATTTTTGGTATAATGGCGAGTTCTTTTTGCAAACCAGAGGAGTAGCCATGGGCGCGCGTTTTGCACCCAGTGTAGCCAATATTTTCATGGCTCATTGGGAAGAAGAAGCTATTTTCCGTGATCGCCCCTCTGAGCTGGTTTGCTACCGCCGTTACATCGACGACGTGATCATTATCTGGAATGGCGAGAGGGCCGCATTAGATATTTTTATTGACGGTCTCAATAACAATAATAAAAATATTAGTTTTACTTGGAATATAGACCATGAGAGAATTGTGTTCTTGGATCTCAACATTGCAAAGGATAAAAATTTTTTTAAACTCACCAATCATTTTAAACCAACTGATCGAAATGCTTTTATTCCAATAGGGAGTTGTCACCATAAATCTTGGCTTTGTAATATCCCCAAAGGCCAATTTATTCGACTACGTCGAAATTGCACTTTGGAGACTGACTATGCTATTCAGTCCAGGGTCCTGGCTGACAGATTCGTCCAAAAAGGCTATAAAAGCGAGATTTTGGAGGAGGAAATGGGACAGGTCCAAAAATTGGATAGAACAACATTGGTGTCTGATCGGGTTGATCCCACTGGTGATCCTACCATTGTAACTCATAATTATAAAATGATCCTGGACTACAACGTCCAACACAAGAAATTTGAAAGGATCATAGCCAGGAATTGGTCTATTCTCAAACAGGACAAAGTGTTGGGTCCAATGTTACCAGAAAAGCCCCAATTTATATATAAGAAAGCCCCATCCCTCCGTGATAGATTGGCACCAAGCGTACTTAACCCCCCTATTATATCTGATAATAGATTGTTTAAATTCCTTGGGGGATTCTATGCTTGCGGACGATGTGTGCCATGCAAGAGCTCCAAAGTCAATCTTAAAAAGAGGAAAAAATTTCTGGCATCTGCCACCAACAGGGAGTATGACATTAAGCAGCTTATCACGTGCGACACCATAGGCGTGGTATATATGCTTGAATGTGACTGCGGCCTGCAGTATATAGGAAGGACTTCTAGACCCCTCCATGTCCGTCTAGCAGAGCACGTTAATAATATTAAGCAAGGAAAAACTACGCATAATGTATCACGTCACTTTAAGGAATTCCATCAAAAAAACCCGAGAGGTTTACGTTTTTGGGGGATAGAGAAAGTTAACCGCCATTGGAGGGGGGGTAACTTCATCCGACAATTAAGTAAAAAAGAATCATATTGGATCCATGAGACACGTGTTTTAATTCCAGAAGGCCTTAATGTTGATTTTGATATTAATTGTTTTATCTCTGATCGATGATTTCCTTTGTATATATGATTTTTTATACAAATATGTCTATTTATGGTGATTTTATAGATAGATTTTTAATGTTATTTTACATAGATATTTATATCATATTATCTGTATCATCATGTAAGTGTGTTTTGATGACTGTGATTGCGGTTGACTTTACGGTCATTTAGAATTATTTCTATACTTATCATCATGAGGGGTATTTAAACTTATTAGTTTTTTATAACAACCCCCTTTTTTGATTTAAATTTTTAAATATTCCTATTTTTATATATTCATTATGTCCCTCGTATAATGTGTGGACATTTAGGATGATAATAAAGTTTATCCCCAGTGTGTGTAGTCTGATGCTCACATATAGTCACAGCCGTTCTTGGTATCTTTCTGCAGCGCTGCGGCTTTGTTTTTTGTTTTTGTCCCTTCAGCCGCACTGTAGTTCATGTTGTGTTTTCTCTCCATGGAAACCAACATCATGTGACCCGGGTGTTAGCACGGTGGACGCGTCACTCAGTGACGTTCCCCATGTGACGCTAGCGCGCCTACGTCACATCTTTCGTCCCATACACTGATTGGGTGTCCTTTTCCGTCCGCCCCTTCCACTTACAATTGTTCCTGCTGTCTATTCACAGCTGGGCATAGCGTCGCGGTTGCCATGCAACGGACGCTCATATATTAGGGTGATTGTCTTTCCTCTCCTACAACCGCTGAAGAAGTCCCGCCCTTGGGACGATACGTTCGGTAGGGAGAGCGTGACGTCACCCGCCATCACAGTCTCACACACGCCTGTTACTCCTGGCACTGGACTAAGTGCCTAGTTTTGTAAGTGTATTTTTTATTCATTAAATTTTATTGCCTTGTCTCCGTGGAGAAACACTATGTGCCTTTTTCTTTTACATTTTGATTGGATGTTATACTGCTGACCATCCTTCTGGAGACCCCTGTATCATTGCTGGATTTACCTGTATCATTGCTGGATTTTCCTTACTATTGGAGACACCCTTATGGGATTGCTTTATATGACCTAATCTAACAGAGGGTCATATCTGTGAGGTGAGCGGCCATTGCTACCATCGGTGGAGGTGTTTCTGCTCTATTCTACATTACAGCACCTGCATGATTTTACTTATCACCAGTCACTTTAGAGATGATTCTTTTATGGACTTTCTAATACTGGACATTTAGCGCTGCACTATCTACTAATATAATCACAGCCAGTGAGCCAATCAGGAGATCAAGGAGGCGGTACCAAGCCACTACTGCTCTGTGTCTGAATATACACACAGAGCAGCAGCTTGGCTTGGGTGCCCCGATAGCAAGCTGCTTGCTGTGAGAGCACTAGGCAGGGTAGAGGGGTCAGGAGCGCTGGCAAGGGACCTGAGAAGAAAAGGCTGCTGTGTGCAAAACCACTGCGCAAAGCAAGTAAGAATAACATGTTTGTTATTTTTTTTTTAATAAAAAAAACAAGACTTTAGTATCGTGTTAAATACCTATAAAGCAATAGGTGCTGCGAATCATTCCTATTAGTGTAATTAAAAAAAAGCCCTAACATTTCATTAGCTATTAGCAATAAGGAATCAAAATTGCTCCTACCTCTTTGAATACTGCTGAAATACTGCTGATACTGCTGATTTTTTATTAATTTTTTATTCAGCAAGGTCCCCTCTAACACAAAACACAGACATAACCTAGGCTGAACATCAATAAACTTTTCAGAATTCAAAATTGCCCATGTCTCTTTGAATACTGCTGATTACTGCAAAAGTACTGCTAATACTGCTGAATTTTTTATATATTTTTTTGAAAATCAGAAAGCTCCCTTCTAACACAAAACTCAGACAAATCCTAGACTGATCATTAAACTTTTCAAAATCTGCTCCTCCTCCAATCCAAAACCAGGAATTTTAGCATTATTAATGTACCTTAATTACAAAACATTTAACAACAGGTCATATTCCATGTTGCACCCACTTTTCCCCTCATTTTAGCTATAGCTTGTTTCATGATATATTCACACTTTTTAATGAGCTTTTGGCACACAGACATTATATTACAGCACCAGGAAAACAGCTCATTAGATCTGTCATAAGTTCTAAATATAGGGACCCTTTCCTTTAACGACATACCATTCAAATAATCATATTTTTGCCCTATTTACAAAACTAAACAAAATAAAAATGTCCCTGTAGATAAAATTGCTAGCTTTGAATACCGTATAGTTACATAGTTACATAGTTACATAGTTAGTCAGGTTGAAAAAAGACACAAGTCCATCCAGTTCAACCACAAAAAAAATAAACAATGCTAGATATATGTGTAAAGATCATTTATTTTTACACAGACATGACATATTTAATTAAAATACGTACAACACAGTTGAGAGCTCTAGGATGCAGCACATATCTATACTCACCTGCTCTGAGGGAACAAGCTTTCATGCATGGAGGAAACTTGTGTGTGACTAAAGTTGGCCACATAAAAACAAATCTATGGCCCAGATTCACAAAAGAGATACGACGGCGCATCTCCAGATACGCCGTCGTATCTCTGCCTAGCGCCGTCGTATTAGATCCGACAGGCGTAAGTCTCTTACGCCATCGGATCTTAAATGCAATTTTTTTTTTGCCCGCTAGGTGGCACTTCCGTAGATTTCCCCGTCAAGTATGCAAATTAGCTAGAAACACGAATTCCCGAATGTACGCGTGGCCAACGCAGTAAAGTTACGACGTTTACGTTATGTCATTTGGAGAATTGCACTCTGGGATATTTTAGGGACGGCGCATGCGCAGTTCGTTCGGCGCGGGGATGCGCTTCATTTAAATGAAACACGCCCCCTACCCGCCGAATTTCAATTCCGCCGGGTGATTTACGCTACGCCGCCACAAATTTACAGGCAAGTGCTTTGTGAATAAAGCACTTGCCTGAAAAACTTACGGCGGCGTAACGTAAATGAGATACGTTACGCCCGCACAGAGATACGCCGATCTCTGTGAATCTGCCCCTATGTATCTATTTGGACTGAAAAGGCTATATCTGTACTAGGGATCAGCCGAACACTCCCCTGTTCTTTCGCACCAGATCCTGCGAACACACCAAATGTTCGTGTGAACTTTAGAACCCTGTTAAAGTCTATGGGACTCGAACATTTGAAATCTAAAGTGCTAATTTTAAAGGCTAATATGCAAGTTATTGTCCTAAAAAGTGTTTGGGGACCTGGGTCCTGCCCCAGGAGACATGTATCAATGCAAAAAAAAAAGTTTTAAAAGGGGCTGTTTTTTCGGGAGCAGTGAATTTAATAATGCTTAAAGTGAAACAATAAAAGTGAAATATTCCTTTAAATTTCGTACCTAGGGGGGTTGTAAAGTATGCATGTGAAATAGCGCATGTTTCCTGTACTTAGAACTGTCTCTGCACAAAGTGTCATTTCTGAAGGAAAAAAAGTCATTTAAAAATGACTCGCGGCTGTAATGAATTGTCGGCTCCCGGCAATTCAGAGAGAATTCATTCATAAAAAAAAAAAAGCGTGGGGGTCCCCCAAAATTCAATTACCAGGCCCTTCAGGTCTGGTGTGGATTTTAAGGGAAACTCCACCCCAAATAAAAAAAAAATGGTGTGGAGTTCCCCCCAAAAATCCACACCAGACCCCTTTTCCGAGCACGTAACCTGGCCGGCCGCAGAGCAGAGGGAGGGGAAGAGAGAGCGCTCCCCCTCTTGAACCATACCAGGCCACACACCCTCAACATGGAGAGGATGTCCCCATGTTGATGGGGACAAGGGCCTCATCCCCACAACCCTGGCTGGTGGTTGTGGGGGTCTGCAGGCGGGGGGCTTATCAGAATCTGGAAGACCCCTTTAACAAAGGGGACCCCCAGATCCTGCCCCCCTATGTGAATTGGTAATGGGGTACATTGTACCCCTACCATTTCACAGAGGAAGTGTAAATAATTGTAAAAAACACACACACCGTGGAAAAAAGTCATTTATTAAAAAGAAAAAAAAAATCCAGCGGCAGTAATCCACTCTCGGTCCCCACTCCAATATTGTCGGTATCCAGCGACGGGTGATCTCCTCTCCGCCGGGGTCCAGCGATGAGAAGATCCATCCAGGTCCGGCATCCAGAGTGCAGCATCGCCGGCCGCCTGTCTCCACCGGAGACAGCCCGGCGAATGATGCGGCTGGAGCTAGTGACATTTCTTAAATAGGTGAGGCGGGCCACCCATCATGTGACCCCGTCCCCCTCTGATGCACCCTCTGCTACGTCACTGGGGAAGCCCAGGCTTCCCCCTTGCATCAGAGGGGGAGAGGGCCCCGCCTCACCTATATAAGAAATGTCACTAGCTACAGCCGCGTCATTCGCCAGGATGTCTCCGGTAGAGACAGGCGGCCGGCGATGCTGTGCTCTGGATCCCGGACCTGGATGGATCTTCTCATCGCTGGACCCCAGCGGAGAGGAGATCACTCGTCGCTGGATACCGACAACATTGGAGTGGGGACCGAGAGTGGATTGCCACCGCTGGATTATTATTATTTTTTTTTTAAATGCCACAGTGTGTGTGTTTTTTTACAATTACTTACACTTCCTTTGTGAAATGGTAGGGGTACAATGTACCCCATTACCAATTCACATGGGGGGCAAGGATCTGGGGGTCCCCTTTGTTAAAGGGGTCTACCAGATTCTGATAAGCCCCCGCCCGCAGACCCCCACAACCACCAGCCAGGGTTGTGGGAATGTGGCCTGGTACGGTTCAGGGGGGGGGGGGCGCTCTCTCGTCCACCCCTCTTTTCTGCATCTGGCCAGGTTACATGCTTGGATAAGGGGTCTGGTGTGGATTTGTGGGGAACTTCACGCCATTTTTTTTTATTTGGGGTGGAGTTCCCCTTAAAATCCACACCAGAACTGAAGGGTCTGGAATGGATATTTGGGGGAAACCCCACGTAATTTTTTTTTTAAATTGACGGTGGGGTTCCCCTTAATATCCATACCAGACCTCAAGGGCCTGGTAATTGAATTTGGGGGGGCCCCCACGCTTTTTTTAATGAATGAATTCTCTCTGAATTGCCGGGAGCCGACAATTCATTATAGCCGCGAGTCATTTTTAAATTATTTTTTTCCTTCAGAAATTACACTTTGTGCAGAGACAGTTCTAAGTACGGGAAACATTCGCTATTTCACATGCATACTTTACACCCCCCCCCCCCCCAGGTACAAAATTTAAAGGAATATTTCACTTTTATTGTTTCAAATTAAGCATTATTAAATTCACTCCTCCCGAAAAAAATTCAGTTTTTAAAACTTTTTTTTGCATTGATACATGTCCCCTGGGGCAGGACCCAGGTCCCCAAACACTTTTTAGGACAATAACTTGCATATTAGCCTTTAAAATTAGCACTTTAGATTTCTCCCATAGACTTTAACAGGGTTTTCCGCGGCTTTACAAATTTGCCACGAACACCCCAAATTGTTCGTTGTTCGCCGAACAGGCGAACAGGCAATGTTCGAGTCGAACATGAGTTCGACTCGAACTCGAAGCTCATCCCTAATCTGTACCATTAATTGACCTGCTACCCATGAAGCACTATATAACGTAAGCAGTGAGATACACTATGTGGGAACTGTTTCAACTGCCAAATGATGTATAATTCTATTCAGTCTGCAGGATTGCATATCTAGATTCATAACTTCTACTGCAGCAGTACAGCATTACAAAAGGCTGAAGTCAAAACAAATCAGACCACAGGGGATAATCCTGTTGCTACAGTTCCTGGTCTTTTTTTTTTTTTTAGCTCTGCCCTCTTCCTTGTGCTTTAAATAAAAGGGGGAAGGGCTCTGCACACTGACAGCTGCTACTTTCATGGTAAGAACAGAGAGGCCAAGCTACAGCATATAATCTCCAAGTATTTCACTGGTCTTGACTTCTCTTGCGGTCTTGGCCTGGAGATACTGGGTTTCCAGAGGTTATCCAAGCATGGGAACTGCCTCAATGAACTACTACCTTGCGGAGGTATGCCTGGGCAGCCACACAACTCTAGTTAGGATTAGGGTTTGGACTATGTTCATAATGGACTGTAATGTCGGAATCTCTTGAGTAAATTTGCATCAACTGTTCTGGTGTAACAAAAGAACAAGGATCTGTACAGCAGAAAGGGGTATGAAGCTCAGCTGCTACAAAGGGTTAACTTGACAAGACAAGAAAGAGGGGTGTATTTTCTAGGGGTAACCAAGCACAGTTCAAGAAACAAAGCAACCAGCTGTTAGACATGCACTTATTAACGCCTTCACTTCTCACACCTTGTGACCAGGCCATGGATCTCTGTAACTCAGGTTTGGTTTCCGGTTGTTACTGGAAACTAACCACTGGGGAGGGAGCCAGGACCCCCTCATTGACAGAGTTCCTGTTACCTTACCAGTGAGGGGGTCCTGGCTCCCTCCCCAGTAGTCAGTTTCCAGTAACAACCGGAACCAAACGGTGCATGGTGGGACCCTATTCTGTTACTAGGAGTGAGGTAGCAAAGGTATGCTGCTGGACTGGTGGAGTGGGTGCAGGCTCAGCATGTCCCTCCTAATGCAACATACATCAAATTACAGTGTGTAGTGACACAGGACAGCACTTTCCAGAGAACTCAGCATTTTCACTGCACACAGTGTAAAGGCTCATCTCTAAGTCAGGGAACTGCCTAATGCGTAACTGCATGCTTCGTGCGAAAGGTATCCCCATGGGCAGGGTGAGTAGGCTCCACCCACACACAGACTGATGCTGTTATATTTGCTGCTAAGTTCATATTTGCGGGAAAGAGACAACTTTGTTTAGCTTTCATTGAACTACTCCAGATACAAAAGAAATTTACAGACACAATTGTAGACCAACTGACTCAAAAAACTATTGTATTGTTATTTCTGAGAAGACTGCTGGCATTATGCTCTTTTCCACTATGAAATGATGCTTTGATCATCTGAAAAGCTTAACAGCATGAACCAATTTTATTATTTAAAACATTTTTTTAGGGATAACGATGTCAACCTAAGAATGATGTTGTGAGTGAGTGAGTGAGTGAGAAACTTATATAGCGCAACACATGCAAACTGAATCGCCTCTGGGCGCTGTTGTATAGCAGGCCTTAATAAGCTCTGTCCTGGAGCCCCAAATAAAACCTGGTATTTTCAAATGAGGAACATATATGTAAAATCCCTTCAACAATGCGATGCTTCATGCTTAAGTGGCCAATTGGCATTCTCAAACTCTGTAGATATGTATTGTGGGAGGGTGTGGCAAACCCTATGCATACACAAACTCTATTTATATAGTGTTTGAAATTATTGAGTACTTGGGGGTTCTTACCCATGCAGGGTAAGGCCCCATACACACGACCGAGTTTCTCGGCAGAATTTAGCCAGAAACTCGGTCGGAGCTGAATTCTGCCGAGAAACCCAGCCGTGTGTACACTTTCGGCCGAGGAAGCCGACGAGGATCTCGGCGAGGAAATAGAGAACATGTTCTCTATTTCCTCGTTGTTCAATGGGAAATTTCAGCTCGCCGAGATCCTCGGCGGCTTCACAAGGAACTCGACGGGCAAAACGATGTGTTTTGCCCATCGAGTTCCTCGGATGTGTGTACGGGGCCTTAGGGGTAGAAGCATAATCTGGTTGGAGAGGAGAGAACTGATTTTTAGTATTCTCTGTATTGATGTCTTTATTAGGGACCCATAAGGGAGGGAAAAACCGCCAACCCCTGATTACAGAGACTCTGGCCCTGAAGGAGTTAAGCCACATGCAAGGGAGTCTTGAAAGGCAGCAGGAAGGAATCAACACCTGTATCCGTGAGACAGAGTGGAGTAGTTCACAAGCTATGAGAAAGTGCAAACTCCCTGGCAACTGGGACCTTTATGGCAGTTGTAAATAAGTGGGAACCTGAAACCCAGAGTGGGACCAAGAGTCTTGTGGTGAGCCTTTTGGATGTTTTTCTTTCTAACCAGGATTGTGAACTCTTTGCTTTACTTTTGCTGAAGAAAGCTATTTGTGTTTGCCTGTTTTGTGAGACTTTTAATGACTATTTATTATTTATCTGGTGATCTTAGGTTCTCCATATGATTGTTTGTGATTGTTCATATCTGAAAGCTTACAACTCTATTATGCTGCTTAACAAAATATATATTTCTTTATATACCTGGCAGTTTCTATTGAGCATTAGATGACAAATTGCCTGAGCACAGTTGCCTTCAGTGAAAAACAGCATATTAAAATGACTAGTACATATAGAGATCTTGTAAGGTTACATGCAAATTTGGACTTTTCCTGTAAAACTTTAACTTGGCTCCACAACCTCCCGAGCACCTCAGATGGTTCTTTCACAAGACGAGTGTCCTCCTTGACTAACAGAGTAGCTAAGGAGGCAGTAGGAAGCAGAGCTAACTCCAGCTTTAATGGGAAATAGTGGCATCTGCGTATAAATTCAGTTGCATGTATCTCCAGATCAATTAAGTGTTTTGGCATACACTTTCCACTGGAGAAAACCTGTGTTAATGCATTTTTCATAAATGCTTAGTTTGCTGAGGTTTGTGAACTGGAGTGTAAATTAATAATGACATATATTAAATGGAAACACTCATTAATATTCTGGCCACACATGTATATAATTTTAGGTCCATAGGAATTTACAGCCCAGCTCAAAGTGAATTTATACTTTCCCCTTATAGGCAAAAAACAAAAATTTGTCTGAGCAGGTGACACTATAACTAAGCTTTACTTAACTTTTCTGAACCCCCATCCACCACCCCCACCCCATCTCCCCATCCGCCACCAGGTAGTCTAAGTGGCTTGTGCAAGTTTTGATTTTAGGCAAGCTGAAATGTAACATGGGGCTGTGCATATTACCCCACCATTGATGTCAGTACTCAGTTTGGCTGTTCAGGAATTGAACTCTGGAATGGGGCAAGCCATGGTAGAGTTATGTTCTCCCCATAACTAGAAATACCTTGTATTTCATTGGGCTATTGTAAGTCAGAGCAGTGTGGGAGCATGGAAAATTACAGCTCAATTATGCAGCCTCTTATGCAGAAAACCCACTACATTGTTTACTATTGGTAGGTTCCTGTTAAAGTTTGTAAAAAAAAAAAACTTATGCTTGAAATGTGTGCATCCTCCAAAGACTTGATCATGATTTAAACATTTAATATGTACTTTTTGTTGTTGTTGTGAGGTGGAATCTTCAGATGCATGCAAGGAATTTTTCCCTTCCTAAACTGTAACTAACAATGTTATTACACTTAAGTGTGAATCCTGGATGAAAGCACAGCAGACAAAATGAAAACAACTTGTTGACGGCACTCCAAGGTAACGACACTCAAGGTAACAGCAATGCAGACATGTACCAGCAGAGATTGACCAATCTCTGCTGGTACATGTCTGTATCGCTGTTACCTTGATGTTTTACTTGGAATAAACCACATAATTTCTTCTACACTTTGGAGTGCCGTCAACACGTTGTTTTCATTCCAATTACCAAGACCGCGGACTGGACCAGCACCCAATTAGTAGAGGAGGGATTACTATCACCTGGAGCAGTTTTTCTTGCTTTTCCTACTGACAGTAGACATAAACGTGAGTAAAAACATTGAAAAGTATTCTTGGCCTTAGCGCAAAAAATTTGACTGTGTAACGTGTACTCTTTGGTCAATAGATGGCTGAAACATATTCTCTGGGTTTGTGACCATAGAGGAGACTTAAGCCTCATACACACGATCGGATTATCCAACGGGAATTGTGTGATGATAGGCTGTTGTCAGAAAATCCGACCATTTGTACTCTCCATCAGACAATTGTTGTTGGATATTCCACTGGCAAATGTCGGATAGGATGCTTTAAAATTGTCTGCCAACAATTGTGTGTTGTCGGATTATCCAATTGTGTGCACACAAGTCCATCGGACAAAACTCCAAAGTACAAACACGCATGCTCAGAAGCAATGCTCACCATAACATACATTAGCAGAAGTTGCAAAAAGGGTGACGCTAAAGAGCTGAAAAACACGTAGTTTTGTGTGTTGGCCCACAATTCTTTGCTGTTTGTATGCAGACAAGTTCATGGCCAATGCCTTTTGGACAAAAGTCCTACACTTTGTCTGCAGAAAATCAGATCGTGTGTATGAGGCTTTAGATTCCCTGTTCTGTCTACCTTGTTGAAAAAAATATTGTTATGTTGGCCACATTATTCATAAATGTTTTCTGATTTTTTTTTTTAAGTGTTGATAGTTATGTTTTACAGTCTCAGAACTTGGTGTGTATTTATTTGATTTTCTGTATATATATTTAAGTGATCTAATTTTATAGGACTACTTATAATTTCTACTTGGAACCTGTTTCATGTGATTACTTGCGTATACCCTAGAGCTTATGCACAAAGGAATCTATTTTCACTACACACAAATGTCAGTGTACAGGGATGTGCTCCTAATCCAACATAATTTTGCTAGTCAAAAATCAATAATGAAACAAAAGATGTCACACAGACGAAACACTACGCTACTAACCCAATATCCGCTGATGTAATTTCCGGAGCAGTGGAGCGCACAGCTAACCTTACAGTGAAGTGAATGTGCCATTGAGGGATATTGAGACCCCTTAAATGCAATGCTTTGTTTTTTTAAGGGATTTAATAAACAGAATTAAACTATTGCAGTCTTCTTTCCGATCTGTTAACCCAAGTGTGGAGGTGGTGAGGAATTTACTGAGTTGACCAAGAGTGAATACCAAGATTAACGAGAGCTTTTAAAGCCTTAGTGACCTTGTTATTAACCATAAAGTTTCATCTCAATCTGGTGAGTGTCTCTCACAGAGGGTGTGGGGAAAAGAACAAGCACTTTTTTGGTTTGGAGTTAAGCACAGTTGTGGATGAAATGAAGCAGTTGGAAAGCACTTTATTAATCACATGCACTTTTATGTAATTTGCACTAAAAAGTGGACTTATTTATTGTTTACAGCAATAGCACTTTTTGCTTTGGCATGAATTTGCAGCTTCAGAATTTGGATCATGATTTATGTATAATTTTGTTTGCAAAACAAATTGATTGCAATTTCACACAGCATATTAAGTTGCACATTTTGTTTCCCATATTGGCACTTGAAATGGTATACAAATTGAGGTTTTTATATAGTTTTTGATATAGTGCTGCACCAAGTTTATGTTTAATAATTTTGCTAGTGAACAAGAGCAATCACACAAACTTCTAGACTGAATGAGTTTGATGTCTTTATATCAGGCCCAGTATATTTTAAAGGGGCACATGTCAATAAGGGGTTAACATCATGCTCAAAAAATATGTGTAGATAAGCCCATACTTTTCCCTATCTGCTCATCTAGACTATAAATCTAGGCTAAGCTATGTTGTGAGGTTGCTAATGGGTGCAAGCTCTGTTGGAGAGTTATTGAGGCATTACAATCACCAACTTTGTCAAAGGGTCCACTAACGCAGCTTGAAAGATGAAAGTGGCTGGCACCCATGTTTTCTTTTCATTTACACTCTGAATTTCTGTGAGGGACCCAAAACACAGAATACTGACCCTGGGACTGCAGCTACTTTATAGCGGCAGGTGAGTTTTTATAGACACAATTTAATAACAGAAGGTAGCTTCTATATGGCAGGGGCATGCAAATATCATAACTAGTGTTGAAATAAATATTTAATTGAAAAAACTAACCACTCCAAAAAATTAAGAAAATAGTTACACTGTACTGTGCTGTGTATTAAATAAAATAATGTTTACTCTTTTAATGTGCATTAAAAGGATTCATAATTGTTTTAAATGATGGAATCTATCTTCAAGAAAAGAGTGCTGCAGTGGTCAGAAATTCACTAATGAGATGAAGTAACAAAGCATTTAGGGGTTGATTTACTTAAAGTGTAAGAAAACCCTAACACAAACTATTCTTAAAAATGTTACCTATGGTGTATACCCTGTATAAAAAAGATCTGTGCACTGCTTTTTACAATCTGGTCTGCTCACATGATTCTGCAGCTTCTGCTCTTCAATGTATAGGAGTGCTTGACAACAGCTGTGAATTCCAGAATCTGCAACAGCATCCATTGGCTCCCATGGCTCAGCTGTTGTTGCTGTTCCCTCTTCCCCCCTGCAGTAGCCACTCACTGACACAGGGGAGCTGGAGCTGCAGGAGCACAAGAGCAGATTTTAAAATAAGTACTTCAATCTTTTTCATACAGGGTAGGCAAGATAGGTAGGAGGAGGGGGTGGGGGTCATTTTTAAGAGAACATGTGTTCTCTTAAAAATGTGTTCTTATAAAAATGTGTTCTTATAAAAGTGTTTTATAAATATAGTTTTCTTGCAAATGATAAGACTGATTAATTTGCCTGGGGATTTTCCTTTAGCTTAGTGATTGTGGTGAACAATACTCAATCACTTGCAAGGAAAAAAAACCTGTATATTTGTGTGCACATGGTTGGATGATGGAGGCTTATTCACTAAGCTAATGAAAAATGTCCTTGCAAATTGAACAGCCCTAATCAACTCCTCTGTGTCCACATTTTGTTTCTAACCACATTTTGTTTTTGGGAGTTCTCTCTGATGGGGCCGGTTCACATCAGTGTATTGTGGTAAGAGGGGTAAAGAATTACCACAATGCAAAGAAGTTTATTTAGTACAGTGCAATATATTGTGGTCCCATTCATTTTGAAAGTCATCCTAACACATTTATTTTTGTAAAAGAAATTGTAAATTTTGGGCCAGATTCAGAAAGAATTACGTTGCGCAGCGGCGGCGTAACGTATCCCATTTACGTTGCACCGCCGCAGGTTTACAGCGTAAGTGCCTGATTCACAAAGCACTTACCTGTAAACTTGCGGCGGTGTAACGTAAATCCGCTCAGCGCAAGCCCGCCTAATTCAAATGGGGCGGGCACCATTTAAATTAGGCGCGTTCCCGCGCCGAGCGTACTGCGCATGCTCCGTCCGTCAAATTACCCGACGTGCATTGCACTAAATGACGTCGCAAGGACGTCATTGGTTTGACGTTAACGTAAATGGCGTCCAGCTCCATTCACGGACGACTTACACAAACGACGTGGAATTTAAAATTTCGACGCGGGAACGACGGCCATACTTAACATTGCTTAGACCACCTAGGAGGCAGCCTTAACTTTACGACGCGTATCGCTACGGAAACGGCATAAATTTAGATCGACGGGCATCGCGGACGTTCGTGAATCGCCGTAACTAGTCATTTGCATATTCTACGCCGACCGCAATTGCCTCGCCACCTAGCGGCCGGCCTAGAATTGCAGCCTAAGATCCGACGGTGTAACACAAGTTACACCTGTCGGATCTTAGGGCTATCTATGCGTAACTGATTATATGAATCAGTCGCATAGATACGACAATCGTATCTCAGAGATACGACGGCGTATCAGGAGATACGCCGTCATATCTCTTCTCTGAATCTGGCCCAAGGTATATAACTGCATTCTATATTACATGCTTTGCCTATGTATTGCACACTCATTGTGCATACGGCACTAATGATATTTTGAATACAAGTTTGTAATCTTTTAAGTCCTGCTTAAAAATGAGTCTGTCTATGTAATGCCCCTTGTTACTATAAAAGTACAATTGTAATAATAATGTGATATCTACATAATCATGTATATGAAAAACTCTATTGCGTAGAATAAACAGTGATTTGGAAAGATGCTGAGTATATTTGTTTTGTGTCTGTTCCCTAGTGCAGTAGTTATTATTAATTTGGAACCACTAATCAATAAAATGATATGAGTTCCCTGTCTTTCTAAAATTTCCAGAACATTCATGTTATGTATACTGTAAAAAAAATGAAAGGGTTGCTTACTGAAATGCATATTAAGCGTGCAATAGCACCCTTGAATAATGCAAACAAGTTCAGTATCACACATTTAATATGTAAGTGGTGTGAACTTGCTGTTAGTTAGGGATTCTCACATTCCTTTTGTGGCATTTTATGGCAGGTATACAGGTCTTAGAACTGATGTGAAGAGATCTCAAAACCAGAGTCTTGAGAGAAAAAAGAAATTGGTGGGTGGCCTAATGCTGCAACACACATACCATTTTGGGCTGGGTGAGTTGACCCTCTAAAGGGAACAGATCAGGCTCACACTGACCTGTAAAAGGCATAGCTCCTAGTGTGTCATATGCTTGAATGAAGTCTAGTTTGTCATGGTTACCACTCTGCACAGGAAGGTTGATTTAATATTCAAGCTGAACATATGCAAATTAGACTGTCTTCAAGAGAGTCCATGGAAAGAAGAGAAGAAAGATCCCTGGTACATCCATGGAGTCCAATGGTGGTATAAGAGAGACAACCTTAGCCTGGGCTCCTGACAGAAAATAAAATGGGTTCAACCAGTGCAAAAGCAAAACCCTAGGTGACATAAGAAGCTGTACACTCAAGGTCAACATATAAATCACCAGATAAAATGTTAAATAGTCAGTGCAGTGCTAAAAACTACAAAAAGATAATAAATTCATATAAGTCCAATAAGAGCCATACAACTGAGTCCAAGTTCATAAATGAAATCCGTAGTCAATCCAAGAGATAAAGGTAAAATACACACAGAAGTGGCCCATCAGACAGAAAGGAAAAATTGTTTCTCCACAGTAATGACTAGGGTGCTCAGAAATGAATCCTCTGTGTGTGTCCGTATCGGTGCCTCTGCCTTAGACAATGCAGCCGCTCAGCTCAAACTGTGGACTGATTTAACAGACAGGTCAAACAAGCTTTCCCAAATGGGTATAATAGATGATCATTACCTCTATACCTTTATAGGGATCCAATAGAATGAAATCCTGCTGCTCCACATCACCAGCTAGATAGCACACTCAATGGATACCGGATGAACTTGTTGCACCATGAAAAATCAATAAATAGATACATAGTGCTCTCTGATAGAATTAGAACATGATTTGTTGAATAAAATTAAACTTACAAGTAAGGCACTGATGACCCAGTGCTAGGATACACAGCGTTCAATAAACGTCTCAGCGAGACAATGAAAGGTGGCTGCAGATGATGTCACAGAATCCTCCCGTTTGCATATCGTCCCAGTGGGCTGGACTTCCTCAGGCCCAGTCTCAGTGGGCTCCTGCCAGGCCATGCCCCCAACGCGTTTTACTCTGCCCCCCGAAGCTTAGTCATGGGGATCCATGGGGATACAAGAGAGTCAATGCTTGCACTGCTGAAGAAAATGTTAATATTAGAATGCCATACATGATGGTGCATTCTTAATAAACAGTTAGTAGATGAAATTATTTATACTGATGTACTAGCTAATGTGTTGATGAACGGATACATCCCAGGTTAACATGAAAAGATGAATTATGGGCATCAGAGATTTCCTGAATTATAGCCCATTTCACTCTAAAAGAATGCATATTATTGTTTTAACTCACAATTAATGCTCTATAGTTTTAGAGAATATAAATATACATTTTGGTGAACAGGACAACTTTTTTTTAAACAAACTATTATACGTAATAACTAGCAACAGCTAAGCTATGCTGCTCTGCTTAGAAGGCCAACATAACCCATAAGACCCTTTAATTAATGCTATTTATTTAGATTGTTTTTCAGAGTTTAATTATTCACATAGCTAAGACGTTATACTATGTGGTCTAGCATGACATTCTGGCGAGACGTCAATACATTTCATAAGCCATAAGGAGGATCTTTAAATGTTCTTGTTAAAATGAAATTCTGATCACCAAGATGGTGGATAAACATATTTAAATATATGTCTATTTATATTAATTATTTATATTATATATAAATGTGCTAGTTAAAAGGAAATTATTGGCATCAAGTTGATGGGTAGACATATTGAGGTTGCTTTATATGAAAAATAGACATTTACTTTACAAGGAAAGTGTGCCTTTTGCAGGGAAATTATCCCCAGAAATTAGTGAACGAGGGGAAGCTATGCTGACTTCCAACATATAATCATGTTTTTTTTTTCCTGCACGTGATTGGGTATTCTTTGCAAAGTAAAACTTTGCCACATTTACTAAGCTCTGGGGATAATTCATTTGCAAAGCAAGTTTTTCCTTGCAAAATTAACATTATATTTACTTTAGTAAATCAGCTCCATTGTTTTTAATGTATTATTAAAACAGAGTTCCGGCCACAATTTCACTTTTTAAATATAAATACCCCTGTAATACACAAGCTTAATGTATTCTAGTAAAGTTGGCCTGTAAACTAAGGTCCGTTTTGTTAGGTTGTTACAGCATTTAGAGACTTTATAAAATAGAAATTGACTGGGGCCATCTTAAGTGTGGGCATCATGAAGCCAGACTGTATGACTTCCTGGATTTCAGCCTTGCAAATCTCACACATGCTCAGTGCAGCACAAGCAGTGTCAGATCAGGTTTCAGCACCTGTGCTGTCCAAGTCACATGATTCTTTGAGACTGGGGAGTGCACAGACTCCTGGAAAGTTACACCCACTACATTCCCAGGAGTCTGTGCGGTGTAGGTTAGTAAGCATTAAGCACCTAGGTGCAGGAAGTGGGAAGATTAACTATTCTGCCTAGCAACAACACTTTGAAGGCATCTAAAAATTTTTTTTTTTTTCGTAAAGGATTAATGACATTTTTTTAAAACTACTGATGTAATGTTATATTTATGGGTGGAACTCCACTTTAAGTAGTTTAAATGATGATGTTTATTAAAGCAATGTATAGGGATATGTTATGACATCTTTATAAATATATTCAGTTATCAAGACAATCTTGATCTATCTGGAACACTTACAACAGATACATTTCTTTGGTTACTAGGAGTATTTTATGGAGTCTGGTTTTAGAGGTACAATGCAGGTCTACTCCCAGTAATGATACTGCACTAGGAGAAGTTTGATTGAGTCCTACTCTTCAGAGGTTGTCATCTTTTGCATATGTGAAGCTAGGACTGAGCAGCCCTGTGTTGGCTGGAAAGGGAAATACATTTAGATGGAACATAATTCGAGAACTAATCTCAATATACACTTTAGCTGAGGACCAAATTCAGGGCCAGATTCACAGTCGAAATACGCTGGCGTATCTACTGATACTCCGGCGTATTTTCAAATTTGACGCGTCGTATCTTTAGTTTGAATTCTGGCTTCGATCCGACAGGCGTACGACTTCGTACGCCTTCGGATCGTAGGTGTAATACTTTGGAGCTCGCTGGGTGGAGTTTGAGTCGTTTTCCGCGTCGGGTATGCTAATTAGCTGTTTACGGTGATCCACGAAGCTACTCGCGCTTGTCGCATTCTCTTACGTCTTTGCTAGTCGGCTTTTCCCGTCGTAAAATTACGGCTGCTATTTCATGGCTTTTTTTTTTGCGTAAGTCGTCCTGGAATAGGAAAGGACGTAACGCACGTCGCCGTTCAAAAAATTACGTCGGTGCGACGTCATTTCGCGCAAAGCACGACGGGAAATTACAAAACGGAGCATGCGCAGTACGTTCGGTGCGGGAACGCGCCTAATTTAAATGATACACGCCCCATTTGAATTAGGCGGGCTTCCCCTGGATGGATTTACGCTACGCCGCCGCAAGTTTACAGGCAAGTGCTTTGTGAGTCAAGCACTTGCGCTTAAAACTTGCGGCGGTGTAACGTAAATGACATACGTTACGCCACCGGAATTCTATGTGAATCTGGCCCTCAGTGTTTAACAACATGTCTGAGATCAGGCCAGGCTAGGGAGATTCTACAATGTGCTCTATGCTATAGAGTTTTTGATAGAAGGCAATAAAACAACTGATTTTTTACAGCTAATTATAATTTTTCAATCTGCTTTAAAACACTCTGACCTTGTTAACAAGGGGAGATTTGCATTCATTCACTATAACATACTTATTTTGTATGCTAGATTATGACTTTAGGCATAGTGTTTAAAAATACAGATTAGCAAATTTACACTAAGCAATGTGTGACATGAACAGTAGATGTGAAATAAACCATCACTACATGTGTTATGTCACAACGGGTGAAACTAGTAATTTTAGTTTCTCTGCAGTTATATCAAAGTGTTACCTTTTTTCTAAACAACAAACCTTTTGATGCTTTCTCAGCATGATATTTTTTCCTGAAACTGAGCAATTCTGTCGTTTTGTTATTTCATAAGGGGTTTTCTACAGGTGCCTAATATAATTACTATGCATTGTTTGAAAGCAGCTTTATCAACCTTAATAAATAATTTCTTCTTAAAAGTAAATTTTTGGGATTGCCTAAAAAATATCCTATCCTCATTCTGAATACTCTCTATGCATAACCACATCTTTTTCTTTGGGTTATGCATAGAGCAGATGGGTGTATAAGTGTAGCGCTTAAACAATGAAAAATGTGATATCAAACATTGTATACAATAAACAAAATGACACAAATAATAATAACTAACAGTGACTGAGCGATATGACTCACTGTAAAATCAAATGTAGTATAGCATAAATAGTGAACTAAAGTCCATAAATATAAATTGAATTGAAAGAATAAATAGTGCACCAAGTGCCAGAATAATGGATAAAGTATGAAAATTGAAGAAAGTGTTTCTTTAATAACACAAAATCGTGACTTCTTCTATAGAGTGTGATGACCCACCACTGGTAGAATTGTGAGCTTACCGGAAGGGATGGACTCAGGGGGACATATGTCTCCGTGAATCAAAACGAGCATATATGGAATAAACCAAAAATGTCGGTGGCTGGAGGAATCCTAGTTAGGTAAACATCGTGACCTCCGATCATCGATGGTATAGATGCAGCAAATAATACAGTGGAGCTGGATACTGAAACTTATTCTCAATGAATGTCAGCAATGTGAGGAGATAGAAAAGGAAAATTGCCACATAGCTTAATCTTGTTTTAAAATCTTAAAATATTTATTGCAGCTATTGCACTTACATGTAGCTGGGATAACAAACGCTTGTATATACAATTGAGGCGGCAGTGGAGTCCTCCCTAAAAAAAATGATCGGAGGTCACAGTGTTTACCTAACTAGGATTTTTGGTTTATTCCATATATGCTCGTTTTGATTCACAGAGACATATGTCCCCCTGGGTCCATCCCTTCCGGTAAGCTCACAATTCTACCGGTGGTGAGTCATCACACTCTATAGAAGAAGTCACGATTTTGTGTTATTCAAGAAACACTTGGAATTTGTTTCCTTTTCTTCAATTTTCATACTTTATCCATTTTTCTGGCACTTGGTGGACTATTTATTCTTTCGATTCAATTTATATTTATGGACTTTAGTTCACTATTTATGGTATACTACATTTGATTTTACAGTGAGTCATATCACTCAGTCACAGTTATTATTATTTGTGTCATTTTGTTTATTGTATACAATGTTTGATATCACATTTTTCATTGTTTAAGCGCTACACTTATACACCCATTTGTTTTTTCGTTTTTTTTCAATTAGCCGTGTTAGCAGCTACACCATATATTGGCAGTGCAGGGTTATTTACACAATTTTTCTTATGTATATAGTAGTGAAGGGTTAAAACCAATATTGTTTTTTTTTATGTCTGTTTCCCTATGGGGAGATTTTTCTTCACATTCCATCCTATAGACACAAGAGGAAATCTGTCCAATGTGAGGGCAGTTTCCACTGTAGACAATTGTCACTGGAACATTAGATCTTATTGCATGATTTGACAATGGGCCTCAGGACAAGTAGAAGCTGTGGATATCTCAAGAAAAAACAAAAAAAAAAAAACACCTTATCCCTTCTCTATAAAAATGTTCCCTAACGTGATGGAAATATGTTTATAAATGTTCTCTCCCTTTAGAGCATTATGCCGGAATCGTGGATCTTCACTGGCATTTGGAAACTAGTTATAACAGTTGTAAAATGCTGGCCACATGCAGACTGGAGGCTTCATTGAAAAAAATGAAAACCTTCAAGCTGCATTGTTTATCTGCAGTGCCATATAGTTTATTATTTACTTTAAGTATTTAAAAAAATAATCAAAATGATGGAATTAAAATATTAAAAAGTATACTAAATAAAAGCTCTTTATAAGGTATAAAAACATTATTCAGGTATGAAAATTTGATATAGAAATATTGTCAATTTAAACAATGCATGCTGAAGTCCCTTGTCAGGACTCATGTCAGGACTTGGATCACCTCACATGAACTAAAGGGCGCAGTCCCGATGACCACCAGTGGGTATCTCCAATCAGCCAACTGGCCTCAGTAATTGGGCTGTACTGGATGCTGACTGCTGGGAAGGTATATAATCCCTCCCTTAGTTGTTATCTGTGCTTCAGCACTTTGCCTGCCAGCCATCTTCCTGCTTGCTGATCACTGCCTTCACATGTACCTTGCATCCTTTTACCCCCATCTCTGCTCCCCTTGTTCCCAGTTCTGTTCATGCCCTGTGTTTGTCAGTGTCCCTTCATTTGTATATAGCGTATATAGTTAGGTTGTTGGTTTGGTTTTGATGTATTGTCACATTTATTTGTCACTTCTGTTTTGCTTAGGGTTTGTTGGTGTTGGCTTGGTGTTGTGTGCATTAATAGATCTTAGTTTAACCATACACAGTCTGATTTCAGTTTCCAGCTATACAGATGTGGTCATTCCTGCTGCTTGATGCCTGCTTTTGGTATCCCTTAAACCAGTATATTTAACCTGGGCATCTAGGCATCAATGACCCTTGGCCTTGAAAGTTTTTTATTTTTTTAAATAATAACTGCTTATTTTGTCATTGACATAATTATAAGTATTCCCCCTTTTAACAACTATAAATTAATTCCAGCAAAAACTGAAACGGGCTTTAAAATCAAGCGAGGAAAAAAAACACAAGTAAACCCAAGAGTTTCGAAAGTCTAAAAACAGCATCCAAAACGATAAATTTTCCAATAACAATAAATAACTGTTTTGTGCATGACAATATTGAAACAACATGAGTGTGAATCTCTGAGATTCTTAGTTTAGATTTTGTCAACCAGAACCTGATAAACAGCTAGGGCTAGATTCAGCATTGATTTACGCCGGCGTATCTATAGATACGCCGCGTAAATTCAAAGCTGCGCCGGCGTATCTTCTTTCTGTATTCAGAAAGCAAGATACTCCGACATTAGCCTAAGATCCTTCCACCGTCTCTTACACCGTCGTATCTTAGGGTGCATATTTACGCTGGCCGCTAGGTGGCGCTTCCGTCGTTTTCGGCGTAGAATATGCAAATGACCTAGATACGCCGATTCCCAAATTTACGTACGTCAGGCGCTATTTTTTTAAGTAGTTTACGTTAGGCTTTTTCGGCGCAAGGTTGCTCCTGCTATTATGAGGCGTACGCAATGTTAAGTATGGACGTCGTTCCCGCGTCAAATTTTGAATTTTTTACATCATTTGCGTAAGTCGTTTGCTGGACGTAATTTGCGTTCACGTCGAAACCAATGACGTCCTTGCGGCATACTTTGGAGCAATGCACACTGGGAAATTTCCACGGACGGCGCATGCGCCGTTTGGGAAAAACGTCCATTACGTTGGGTCACCACCCATTCACATAAAACATGCCCCCCTCATACTCATTTGAATTAGGCGTGCTTACGCCGGCCCCATTTACGCTACGCCGCCGCAACTTACGGAGCAAGTGCTTTGTAAATACTGCACTTGCCCGTGTAAGTTGCGGCGGCGTAGCGTAAATAACATATGCTACGCCCGCACAAACTTACGGCATGCTACTTGAATCTAGCCCCTAGTGTTTAAGGTCTAGTTTGACAGATTTGAAGACAACATTAGTCATAAGTAGCTTCTTCCATATTACATTGCTGTGTTAATCTCCAAGATGCATCCATAACAAGTGATTACACTGCTGCTATTTGACAGTTTTACAAATATTAGATCAATTAAGCTTTTCTGTTTTTGATCTGATAAATGAGTACTCTGACAGTGATGAAAAGACCAGTGTTGCCTTGCTGACCCTTCACAGGATACCAAAAATCTACCTCATTAAAGATCAGCATGAGTGCAAATGCTTTACATAGTTGCTTAGAATGATAGTTACACACATGTATAATACTCTGTAATTTTTATATCAGTGCTTATATTTGCAGATCATCAATGTCAAAATATTTTATGTCAAAGAGGGTTGTGTTAAAATAACAAAATCACATTTTTAGAAAAGCAACGTTATAAAGGTATATTATGCATTTTCTTTGCTCTTGCAGACATTGCTTGGCCAAGGCAAGGTAACATTGCAAGTTTGGGGTATTAGAAAGATAAATATAATTTATTTATTTTTCTCCCAGCATTGCTTACTGCATGTCCACAGTTGCAATAAATTATTATTTTCTTCCTCCAATTTTCAGATAATATATAAAGACGATGCCACAATTCAATGGAATCACCAACTTGTTACAGATACGGTAAAGTCTCACACATCAGCAACATCACAGAGTCTAAATTATATATTAGATGCAATTTCATGGTTTGTTGGATCCTGATACTTATCCAGATTCAAAATTTGTCCTTACAAGACCTTACCAGATCATCTTATCAACAGCATCAGCTAGCAATATTGAAGTCAGGATTGTTATCCAGTACAAAATGGCTTACTGCACAGATGGTCAAGCCAAATTACAAATAGTTTTTTGCTTGTATATGAACACTGTGTCCCTAATCTTAATTTAGTACTGCTAGGCAGTAGTCAGGCTAAGCATGGATTGATAGTTCAGATTCCTCAGGTTTTCCCTAAGCACATTGTATTGTTTGCTTCTGCCTGCTGTTGGGGAGTGTCTATGGCAATAGTTTAAGAATATACAATCATCTGGGTTAGGAATATTCATGGCTCCCAAATCCACCACTTTAAGGTTTCTAGTGGTGCATGCTAGATAAGGATATACATTTTTAGGATGGCTTTGTAAAGTTCTCTTCTTTTCAGACTCTCTGCCTGTAGAGGGTGTGTGTTGCTGCAGTTCTCTTCTTCCCAAGCCTGCTGTCTGGGTAGGGTGTGCTGTGCTAGAGAGGGAGCCAAGCCTGGGGTCTAGAATTTCCTGCTATCCTGCTCGAAGGGTATATCCAGGAAAAGAAGCACACAAAGGTACCTACCTGCAATTGGAACAACAGGGGTGAAACGTTATCTTCTAAAGAGTGTCTAAAATAGCTGGATGCAAGCTAGGGAATATGCAGTACATTCTGTTGGCTCATTCAAGAAGTTCATGCTCCTTATTCTATGTTAACTTGGAAATTTGGAGTCTGCATTCTTGTTTGTTTTTTTACGGTATCTTGTGCGCTAACCTCCTACTTTCTGGTCCTATAATAAACTATTTAAAAAATGTATAAAGTGACTGGTAACCACAAAGATGAAAAGCTATCCAACCAAGCCCCCACCATTGCTTAGTGGTAAGGGGGTGCCACAGCTAAATATACCTCTATATAGATTTGCTAGTCTGCAGAGAATCATACCATTCATAGAGGTAGTTGAATAAAAATGTTTAAATCCATGGTCTATCTTCTTCCCTGCAGAGGAGAAAGCTTTGTTTTAAGCGTCCACATCACTTTCTATTAGCTCTCTAGTGGTGGGGTTCCCTTAGGATTCAGATCAGTGAAATGGCATGAATATGTCAGTAAGAGGGAAACATTTATAATGTTGTGATTTTATTTATTATTAAATGATCATACTGTTTGAGCAGTGTTTTGGACAATATTTAATATTTTTCTGCTATGGCTCCCAACAGCTGGTCATTTACCTACTGCCAGCCAACTGAGCACTTACCAGGAACTTCCTCTGATTGCTGGATGTCAAAATGGACCTATTATTAAAATGCTATATAAAGTCACTGGATGCTTGTAACTACAACCAGAGATCATATAGGCGGATTATTTATATAAAAAAGCAAGAGCTTTTAGTTCTAGTGCCAGATGCTCTTCCTTCACTATTGACTATATTGCAATTAGAAAACTTTTGCAGAGCTATTCATCCTGTGAAACTAGGTGTTAATTTGTTCTGTGTGAAACACATTTTTTCTCTAGGCAAAGCTTTTCATTCAATGAGAATAGAATGAACTGGGAAAATATCATATTATGGCCACGAGATGGAGTGGATGATCATACTGTATGAAATAAATACACAATTACTATAACTGTAAGCTCTACCTAGTGGCCATAATGTGGTATTTTCCTGAGTCTTCTATTCTGTATAAATGAAAAACATTAGACCTGTTAAAAAAACTGTTTAATACCATTCATGTTTGCCCCATTTGCACAAAACAAGTGCACATGCAGTTTCACAGAACTAATAGCTCTGCATTTATTTTATTTTTTATAAATACACCCCCTATATGATTTTTGGTTGTGATGATATCCATCCAGTGACTTAATATAGCGTTTTAGTAATAGGTAAATTTTAACATCTGGCAATAAGAGGAAGTTCCAGGTAAAGGCTCAGTTGACTGGCAGTGGATAACTGGCCAGCTGAGGAGAGTCATAGCAAATAAAGATTATGCAATTATGTAACCTTTGAAGTGGCTGTATTTGTTTCAGCACAAACACATGTTATCCTTTTCCCATTATTAGGAATAACACTGTGCTGTAAAAATGTGGAGCTATTAAGATATCCAAATAACAAATTAAAAAATAATAGGTGCTAAATATTTATATCAGCTGTTTGTTTAGTGGAATAAATGAAACGTAATGAGCAATTACAAGTAATATAATAGTAATCTTAGGCACTTCATTTTTCTTTTCTCCATTAGCAGATTCTCATGTAATCTGCCTTGTTTGTACAACAGACACATCATTATTAAGGGTTTTCTTGTAACATTGGCTAAATGATGGATTTGCTGTATTAGGAAGCTTAACTACTATAAGAGAAGGGCACAACAAAGCCATGAAAATATATTTTCTCTGTGCTTACTAGGTGAAGTCTAATGATAATATTGAACTATAGACCAATAAGTCTCAGGTGAAACATTATAGATTTGTGTAAAAATCGATAATTTGTATTTTTTTAAAGGAGAATTATTTTTGTTTCATGGGTACACACACACTTAATCCATTTCTCATAAGTCGTTAAATACAAAGGTAGTTTTTAGAGAACCATTCTCATCCATAGAAAGTAGCAGTTGCTTCTGCTTGTTCTACTGCTGTCTCAGCTTTTGAAGGTACAGGCTTAATATATAAGATGATGAGGTGTGCGGTCTTATGGGTGTATTATAAGAACATGCTGTGAGAGACCTTATTTGGTTTATGCTAATTTTTAATAAGGGTGTAGTGAAACAGGTATACAGTTTGACATTGAATCATGAAAAGGACAGTCATATATAAGAGATGTGTAAATCTACAGACTGTGGTCCATTTTGGATCAGTCTGGCATAGCCTCCCAACAAGAAGAATTCCCACTGCTAAGCTATAATAGAAAGAAAGTAGCATTTAGGATGTTCAATAATTGACTAATCTCTTGCCCAATAGTGTGTGTGCATATTTTCATTGCCAGAGCCAGAGCCAGCAGTGCAGTACACATAGAATCTCCATAAATTAGCTATCCCAGACACCAATGCTGGGGTATTCTTGAGTCAACTGATCCCAAAGATGGGGCAAATATTCTCCCAATGACACCAATGCTGAAGTATTTTACTCTCGCTGACCACCAACATTAGGAGTTGTATAACTCAAATATACTGTCCACCAATGCAGGGACATTTTTTTCCCAAGGACATTACTACTAGTACAATATTTCTCCCATTGACACTAATGCTGGAGCATTCTTCATCACAATGACCACCAATGCTTGGGCAGTCTTCACATACATGTCCAGCAATGTATGGGTTAGGATCAGCCATATGCTGGGTACTAGGTTAGAATCTCTCTAGCAAGGGGGATCAGCAGACCCAAAACCTTGAATGTTTGTAAAATGTATTCTTCCCTTTTATCACTTGTTTGCTATTTTACTTCCTAATTATTTGTTAATTTTGGAGAATTGGGTTTGCATTGAGACAGGAGAAAATCGTCATTTGGCTTCATAAAGGTTACAACATTTAAACAGAACTAACTCTGGGGCCACTGGTGTTCTCAAGATATACAGGAGTCAACCATCTGATCCAACTTTCTAACAATTATGCAAATTGAAAATATCCACTTGAGTGTATGTACCCTTCACTTTAATCTGCTGTTGTTGTTGCATTAAATCCTAACATAAATTTAAACATTCTGTGCACATTTTTCCAAATGTTAACTCAACTGTTTATAAGATTTGCTATGTTATGGCAACATGTGTTTGGCATCTATATTCATTTAATATCCAGCGTTATGCTTCATTTGCCATGCTTTGTTTCTGGCTTGAGCAAAGGCTGGAAGGGTAAATACTTTGGCAATAAGATTACATTTTTTGGAACAGTTACATTTAAATTCTACTCTTTAAAATTAAGTTTTAGCAAACAAGTTTTTGTTTTGACAAGAGTCTGTAGTGGTACCTAATCTGAAAGCCCTGCATATACTGTATTTATTGTGAATGACGCAACCAGTTATTTTTATCTGCAAAAGACAGCACTATCTCATGTATCTTCTGCCACTAAAAGAGTACATACAACATTTGTGTTACCAGATCATCCAGGTGCACATAAAAGAAAATGGGTTCTGGGGCTGGTTATAAAAACAGATGTTTGATATTTGTCTCACCATTCAGAACCAGACAGCTTTGTATAATGTTATACATAATCCTCAAATAATTTAATAAACTTTTCATCCTACATTATAGACGATCGCTATATCATACAGTAGCTGCAATTATATTGTTTGATGGCACCTCAGAGCTGGCTCGAATCTTAGTAAACAAGGTGAATTGTATAGATTTTATACAATGTTTAGATTTTTTTTGTCACCTTGAAAACCTGGCTACAGTTAAGTACATGTGCAAATGGAATGTTTCACACAGCCAACATTCCATAGTGTCTGTAGTTTCTGCATAGCAACCACCAAAATATGATCAAGCTTGTAGGGGGCATGATTAAAAGTAAATAGCAATTACAATATTAGAATACAACATCAAATTTTCCAGAGAGGAAGCTCTCTAGCTTTGCCTTTAAATAATAAACCTTGATTTTCTTGAGCACAGTCCTTTCTTGGCATTGTTGGAAAAACAGACCAGAAAATGAACACACACAAGATGGTGGCAGAGAGAGGAATGTTTCAGCCAAAGCATACTACTAATTATGTGTAATGCTAATCCATGGGATTGAATGACATCTTTCACTTGTTTCCTGTCAGTACCAGGATTAGGGCTGTCCCTTTAAACTTTAAACTTTCTTGAGACTGCTCTTACCTCTAATGATGGTGATTGGCCAGCTCCTTGATGTCTAGGTTTAAAGGACCAGTTGTATACATCACCAATGCTTGTGATAGTGGACACTACCTTGAGCGCTCCTGCTTGACCCAGCTAGTATTACCATGTATGACCCAACACATTTTAACCCTGCTCTCACCTCACTAATTGTGTACTGTTTGGACTCTGATCTACTTCACTAGAAGAGCCGGGTCATTACTTGTGTGTGACCAAGCTCTTCTAGGCTACCCATCTGCCTGACCCCCCTGTGTTATCAGACTCTCTGTTACTACTTGGCCGCTTCTGATCAGCTCCTGCCACATACCAGTCTCATTGATGCTCTACTTACAGCAACAGGGTGTACCACAAGCACCAGCAAACTTGCTCTGCCTAAATTCCTGCTTGTGATATGTGTTATTTATTACTAAACTATGTGCGTATTTACCACGTCTTACCTTTTTCATTGTTACCTATACACATGTCCTGACATTTTCCCTTTTGATTCTGAAAACTGCAGGCCCCTATGAAGTCTACCATAATGAAAGTAGAGGTTTCCTGCATTGAATAATTCTGAGAGGAGTACAGCAGATACTTTTTCTTCACCATCATTTTTACCCAATATAGTCTATTTAAAGCAACCTTTTCATCAGATCATTTATTTCAACAAAAATCTTCCTATGTCAGCAGCCCCAGCAGACTCTCAACTGAGACTTCAAAGTAACCCTTCACTCCTTCCTTGGCAGCTGCCTAAAAGGGATGCAGGGTTATGAGAGGAAGGAAGGAGTAGCTGGGCCAGCACAGAGAGTAATTAGACATTCCCAGAGAAGGAGTGGGCTGTGACATGCAAGATGGTAGGGAGGTAGGGGTCTGTGCTAGGGAATTTACTCTTTCTGGAGTAGTCACATTTTCTAGCAAGTTTAAAGCCACATTGCAGGTGAATAAAAAAAAAAATATGGAAAAGAACACTGCAAGTAAGCATTTAAAACACTTAATAAGCACTTGCTTGGGAGGTTAAGAGAGGGTACACCTGACCACGATGAGGTGAAATGACAGGCAAAATAATTTTGGCAAAGTTTTTGGGTCAGTGACAGGTATTTACTGCAAAGCGTGAACAATCTGCGCTTCCCCCCAAAAAACATTAATCAGTGCAGCGTGTGCTACAAAATATTTCAAGTGAGGTCTGATGGGTTAACAAAAAAACCCACACACTAAATGTGCTATTTAATGTTTCCAACCTAAGCAAGAGGAAAAAGTGTTGTTTCAAACAAAGAAACTATCTGGTGCTGCAATGATACAAAAAAGCTGGAATTCACAGCTAAACAAACATGTAAAAAATAGGTAAAAAATGCGCAACCAAGAGAAAAAAGAAAAAACAAACAAAATGTCCTGTTATAAAAAGGAGGCAGTGTACAAATACTTGTAACAATTAGATGTAACAATTGAGTGCTCCCACAAATGAAAAATGCGAGCCTATCAAAACCTGGGGTCACTCAGAGGGATCCTCTTTGACTACGCTCTGGTGTACTAGCGTGTCTGTCTTCCTTCAAGGTTCCTGGGGCTGTGCTGGATCGTATTCCAAGCAATCTCAGCTTCCAATGTCAGCTTCAAATGGGGTGGCGTGGTGGGCGGATCAACTATTACCTGACATCACCACGCCCCAGCTGACTGGCTGAAGCCGCTGCTGGAAGTTTTATCCTGCTTTTTAAACTGTTCTGCATAAACAAGCTTTTAAATTGATGTCAGTAAACCTGCTTTTTCAATAAAGTTTTTTTTTGGAATACCCAAACTATACTGCACCATGAAGCTTTTTTTGCTCTTCCTCTAATATATCCGCACACCACGCCACCCCATTGGAAGCTGACATTGGAAGCTGAGATTGCTTGGAATAGGATCCAGCACAGCCCCGGGAATCTTGAAGGAAGACAGACACGCTAGTACACCAGAGCGTAGCCAAAGAGGATCCCTCTGGGTGACCCCTGGTTTTGATGAGCCCATAGGACCTCCGTAATAGAGGTCCACCGAATCTGGTCTTCTCTGTCTGAATATATATCAACGGCTGAAAATCATATGGATAACATTGCTGGATGAATTTATCCTGTGATTACATCTAATCAATATCATCTGCAGTGGACATTTTCTTTGTATAACTTCACTCGCATTTTTCATTTGTTGGAGCACTCAGGGCCAGATTCACAAACAGTGGCGCAAATTAAGTTACTCAAAACTTGTGTCAATTAAGTTACGGCGCCCTAATTTGGTGTCGTAAGTGCCGTATCCACAGCGCATTTGCGCACAAAATTGCGCAAGCGTAACTTAAATCCCGAGGCGTAAGGCGGGGTTATTGCAAGTGGGAAGGAAGTGGGCGTGCTCCATTGTAATGAGCCGTGACCCCATGCAAATGAAGGTCCGGCCGTACTGCGCATGCGCGCACGAATCTGCACCTCACTGGGCATGCTCAGAACTTGGCTCGGCGCAATCAGTGAGATAGGTAAAAGGCCAAGCGTACTTAGTTTGAGAATCGCCCTGTGTATAAATAGCCCCAGACAAACACACTTCCCTTGCAAAAGTACATCCCTGTGTTCCCCTTTCCTAGAGCAAGTTGCTTCTGCTCTGTCGTCTGTTGGTGTGTGTTGGTGAGTTGAGTGTTGGATAAAAGTTTTGGAGGAGTAGTAGAGTGTAGTAGCTGTGTTTTTTTTCTGAGTGTATTTTCTGTTTGTTTTTTCCGTGTTTGTTTTTTGCTGATTGTTTTTTTTCTGAGTTTTTTTTCTGTTTGTTTTTTCGGAGTTTGTTTTTGAATTTTTATTAGCTGTCTGCTTGTGTGGTTTGATTTTTGTGTTTGTTTGTTGTGTGAGTATTTTTGTTTGTTTGTTGTGTGAGTATTTGTGTTTGTTTGTTGTGTTTGTTTTTTGTTGGTGCCGAGTGGTGGGTGTTATGGCACCGAAGCGCAGGAAGCTGAATTTTTCCAGCATAGAGAAGCAGATTCTTGCTAGGGGCATCGCCCAATATGGGCGTTATTTACATGGCCCTGAGAGCCGGAACACCTCCCCGGCCAGGAGGAAGGCGATCATCCAGAAAATTACGGATCAGATCAATGCGGCGGGGGGGGGGGGAGACGAGGACCCCCGGTGGGATACAAAAGAAGATCAACGATCTTAAGAGCCTGGTCTGTGAGAAGATGGCCAAGATCAATGCCCATGCCAGGGGCATTGGAGGAGGCGCACCCTGCCCCATCAGGCTGAGTGAGGAGGAATGGGCAGTGGCCCGGTGTTTCCACCCACAGCAGGTGGTGGGCCTGCCTGGCTATCAATCTGATTCTCCTGTGAGGACAGGTACGTTTTGGGATTTTCTATCTGGTGATTAGCATGTGTGGGTGGGGGAAGGGAAGATGTGCCAAGTGTGTGGATCCTCCAACCTGTGAATGTTTTGTGTCCTCCACAGATGGCCAGGAGATTGCTGGCCCATCAGGCCAGGAGGTTGCTGGGCCATCAGGCCAGGAGGTTGCTGGGCCATCAGGCCAGGCTGCACCATCACCTGGACAACAGGCTGCAGAAGAGCCCCAAGAAGGGCAGGAGTCCCCAGGGGAGGGGAGTGGCCACACCTCCCCTCATGGGGAGGTTGAGGGGGAGGAGGATGAGGGGGTGGAGGCTGAGGATGAAGATATGGACATTGCCAGGGAAGTCCTTTTGGCCTCGGATTTGTTTACCCCTGAGGCTACCCCTGAGGCTGGCAGCAGTCAGGCCACCATCAGGGGTAGCCCCCCACTCCTCCCCCAACAGGCCTCAACCCACAAGGGTCTCTCTCTCCCCTCCTCCCTGGCCACAAGACTCGGCTGCAGGCAGGATGGCGACCCATGAGACCAGGGGGGTGGCCGAGCGTCTGTCGGCCAGTCTGCAGAGGGACAATGCCCGGCAGACCCCCAATCTGGCTCAGATCAAACAGACTCTGAGCCAGATGGAGGACAGCCTGGGTTCAATTAAGGAGTCACTCACTGATGTGGCCACAAACTCCTTGGCGGTCATCACATGCTTGTGTGACCTGCAGGCCGCCACAACAGGCGTGGCCCAGGAGGTGAGTGCCCTGACCCAGGCTGTCCAGGCCAACACCCGGGCGGTCCAGGCCAATACGGCAGCCCACACAATCTGTCTGAACAGGATAGCAGTGGCCTTGGAGGGCAGGCCAGCAAGAGGACAGTCACCAGGGGAGGCTCCTCCTTCCCCTGCTCACCCCCCCATGAGTCTCCTCCTTCCCCTGCTCACCCCCCCAGGAGGATCCTCCTTCCCCTGCTCACCCCCCCAGGAGGCTCCTCTGGTTGGCCGTGGCCGTGCCCGTGGGCAGCCCAGGCGTAGCTTACGCTGCCGCCGTTAATTTTTGGGGGTACTTTTTTTTTTTTTTTATACTGTACTTATGATTTGTTTAATGTGTGTGAATGATGTGTGAATGTGGGGGTGGCATTCCTGATTAACTAAGGGTGTCACCCTCAGTTTTGGTGGAGTAGGGATCCCCAGGACCAGGGAGAAGTGATCCCAGGTCCGTGTGAAAGGTGTATGAATGCACAGTGACATAATTGGAGCCGTGGCATGGCGTTACTGCTCCCAAGTACCATTGGGGGGGGTACTTGGATCTAATCCAATTAGATGCGCATGTGATGTGTCTGTGCTAGGGACCACAGTGGGTGTGCATTCATGCATTCTCATTGTGACATAATTAATGTGTGTGTTTACTGTGCAAAGATGCATTCTGCGAGGCGTCTCCTGGCTGCTGTTCCCTCAGAAGAGGGGGTACCCTCGGTTACTAAAGTCACTAGTCTAGCTATGCGCATGGATGTCCCTGGCATGTTGGCATACAGATTGTTGTCCTGCAAGTTTGTGTGCTCAGCTCTTCCTTAATGGTGTTGCTTTAGCTGACATTTACATGGCTGGTGTAAAGTTAGGGCTGCTTTTATAAAGTGTAATTTTACACCATGAAACTAACAGAAGCGCACAGGGCGTAATCTACACCACACACACTTAATTTTGTGGATCGCCTTATCTCCCTCATTTGCATCTTTGCCTATCAAAACAGCGGTGTGTCTAGCGTATTTTGCGCTCGAAGAAGCGCCGGTGTAATTTTTTTAGGTAGGATGGAAAAAACTGGATTTCAGGCGTAACTCGTTTTGAGGATCAGGCGCAAAAATACGCGCGGCGCATCTTTCAATTACGCCGCTCATCTCGAGTTAAGTCGGCGCAAGTGCTTTGTGAATCTGGCCCTCAATTGTTACATCTAATTGTTACACTTATTTGTACACTGCCTCCTTTTTATAACAGGACATTTTATTTGTTTTTTGTTTTTTCTTCTGGTTGCGCATTTTTTACCTATTTTTGACAGGTATTTACTGCACCCCACATTGCATTTTTACTTGTTCTTATTTTCGTGATCACTTTTATTTTGCTGTCATTTATGCATGACATTTTTTTTTAATAAACCTACGTGGTTGACCTGCACCATTTGGAGCATCTCTTTTTTTTTATTCTTTCCATTGGAGCCTACGAGGAGTCACCCAGGTGTATAACAACCCTGATCCAGCTGCCTCTGTGGTGTTCTTCAGTAGAGTAGTGGGGACCTTACATCTGGATCCACCGGACCATCTTTCCTTCACAGCATGGATGCAGATCATCCATGCCTATATGAATTCATCCAGCATCTATCTAGATTGCCCAGGATTATAAGCTCGTATGACTCACTGTTGTATGACACGTGTGTCCATCCTATCCGGTAAAGCCTCGTACACACGATCAGTCCATCCCATGAGAACTGTCCGAAGGACCGTTGTCATCGGTTAACCGATGAAGCTGACTGATGGTCCGTCGCGCCTACACACCATCAGTTAAAAAAACAATCGTGTCGGAACGCGGTGACGTAAAACACAACGACGTGCTGAAAAAAACGAAGTTCAATGCTTCCAAGCATGCGTCGACTTGATTCTGAGCATGCGTGGGTTTTTAACCCGATGCTTTTGCATACTAACGATCGGTTTTGACCTATCAGTTCTCATTTTTTTGACCGAAGGTTAAATAACCTATGGGGCCTACACGCGATCGGTTTGGACTGATTAAAACGGTCCTTCAGACCCTTGTCCTCTGGCGATCCTATCGTGTGTACGAAGCCTAAGGGTACATTGTACATACCTGTTTTGAAGGTTTAGAGTGATTACAGGCAACTTGTCATCCCTTTTGTGTGGTGTCACCTGAATGGGAAGAATTTATTTTAATTTTTTGCTATATGGACTTACATTCTCTCACATTTTAGTCCAAAAGCTCACAGGCCTGATTGGACTCTATTGTACATGTTGTGTTCATGTATTAGTGTTCATTCACCTCTTGTTTATTCACTATTATTTGTTTAAGTGTATTTTTACACTCTCTTATACAGTTTCACAAAAGCGCTACACTATATTTCCACTATTCACGTTAGACTTTGTTTGAATGTTAGCTGCTTTTTGGTTATTTATTTTACTTTGTTCTTGGTTTGGGTTTAGTGCAGTTTTCCCCCTTTTTTCAAAGGTAGGGATAAGCCCGACATCGGGTGTTCGCCTGTTCGCCGAATACCAAACAATTTGGGGTGTTTGTGGCAAATTCCAAAGCCGCAGAACACCCTTTAGAAGTCTATGGGAGAGATCAAAAGTGCTCATTTTAAAGGTTAATATGCAAGTTATTGCCATAAAAAGTGTTTGGGGACCTGGGACCTGCCCCAGGGGACATGTATCAATACAAACAAAGTTTTAAAAACAGGCATTTTTTCGGGAAACAATAAAAGTGAAATATTCCTTTAAATTTCAAAAAAAAGTGTCAAAAATGTTAAAAAACACACAGGGATTTCCCGTTGCGTCAGAGGGAGCGGGGTTACCGTACATGTCATTGGGTAACTCTGTGCATTTCCCCGTTGCATCAGAGGGGGCGGGGTCACGGCACACCTCACGGGTGGCTCCGCCCTCAGCTATTTAAGAGCTGTCACTGCGGGTCTCGCGTCATTCGGCGGGCGTCACCCATGGAGGCAGATCGGATCGTGGCGGCGTGCTTTTCCGTATCGTCGCATCGTGGAAGGATTACATCGCTGGAATCTTTTTTTTTCTTTTTTATTAAAGGACTTGTCCTAAGCTGTGTCTGTGTGTTTTTTTTAAATTATTGACACTTTTTTTGTGAAATGGTAGGGGTACAATATACCCTGTTACCAATTCACATAGGGGGGCTGGGATCTGGGGTCCCCTTTTTTAAAGGGGGCTTCCAGATTCTGATAAGCCCCCCGCCAGGAGACCCCCACAACCACTGGGCAAGGGTTGTGGGGATCAACATGGGGACATCCTCCCCATCATGTTAAGGGCATGTGGCCTGGTACGGTTCAGGAGGGGGGATGCTCTCTCGCCCCCCTCTTTTCCTGCGGCCTGCCAGGTTGTGTGCTCGAATAAGGGTCTGGTGTGGATTTTTGGGGGGACCCCCATGCCATTTTTCTTATTTTGGAGCGGGGTTCCCCTTAATATTCATACCAGACCCAAAGGGCCTTTATAATGGAACTGAACTGGGGGGGTGTTCGGCTCATCCCTTAGTGACAGGTTTTAGCAAAAGAATAAAAATAAGATATTGACATGCCTGATGCTGATCTTTGATCAGAAAAGATACAGATTTGTCAAGAATGGTGCAAGCCTCTATAGATGTCCCCCAGAAGGATGCCCTTATCGAATGGAAACATGATTATAGCATATTTTGTTTAAGATCAAGACAACGTCAAGGCAAGGTAACAATTGCATTGTCTTTGAACAAAATGATCACCTCCAAGGCAACTTTTCTGGGTAAAGTCAGGAATCGAAAATTCAATGACTCTACTACTCTGTACAGTTGTTGACATTTGTTGCTTGCTTACATGTCAGGCATTTATTTACTAGATAAATAGTCAGCTGACTAATGGCTGACTGCAGGAAGTAAGTAGGACCTTTTTTTTTACATTTAGAAAATGAAATTTATGGATATTAATAATAACTAATAAAAGCCATGCCCTGATATAGTAGATTGCTGCTAACAACCCTTCTAATCTGGGTATTAAATTTAAAGGAATATACAGTGTAACAACTTTTTATTCTAGATTTATGGATTATTATTAATAATATGATTATTACTACAGTTATAACTACTACTACCACCGATTTCTATGGCTGCACAGACACGTGTAGGGGTATTACATGTGCCCAGACTCTTTTGAATAGAACAGCTCAACACATAAAGTAAAATTTCAAATCTACACTTTCTAGCATTACTAAAGCATTTGAATAAACAGCTTTTTGGTGGATGATTTGCACTCTGTTTTAGAGCATACTTTATATGCAGAATATTTATACACTCTATTTAGCAAGCTTTACAGCTGGTGATTGTTAAACTGAAATCCCTCTTTTCAAATCCTGTGCTTGCCTCTAAGCTTTCATTGATGTCTACTGCCACAGCATCTACCTCTGATAATTTTTACATCTTTGACAACTAAGGCTAATACTAGGATGACTGTGTCTAATAGTAGGATGACAACAACTAAAACTTAAAATTATTATACCTGTGACATTTATAATTACTACCAGGAAGGCTATATCTAATAGCAGGATAACAACAATTACTACTGATAAGTATTATACATACTATGACAACCATGACTAATAGTAGGATGACTACAACTAAAACTGATGATTATTATACCCATGACAAAAACTATGGGGAAAGACTACAAGCATTGAACGTATTCTCTCTGAAGAAGAGACACTTGAGAGGGTATATGATAGCAATGTACAAATACCATAATGGTGACCTTAGCATAGGGAAAACACTTTTCAGTGAAAGAGAATTTAAAAAGACACACAGCCTTTTACTGAAATTGGAAAATAATCAGTTTAACCTTAAACTGTGTAGAAGGTTCTTTAATGTCAGAGCAGTTAGGGTGTGGAATTATTTTCCACAGGCAGTGGTATAATGTGGTATAAGCAGGGAGCATCGATAGTTTAAAAAAACTATTAAATGGACACCTTAACTATCACAACATGTAACTATATAAGATATACAATGTACTATTAACATAAACACAAGTGCGATCACACATCACAGGTTGAACTGGATAGACTGGTGTATTTTTTCAGTCTTATCAACAATGCAACTATATGCAGACTAAAAAAACTGCACATGTCTAATATACATGAATTCTGACCGTTTCAAAGGTTTGGGGTGGTGGGGTGTACAAGAAGGTATGGAAATAACTTGATAGGTGCTTTGTGGGTATAGGAGTCCAAATCTACCTCCCTTTCATTCATTAGGTCTGGGTGATTGCACTGGAGGCCATCATGGGAGAGAATAGCTGAAGAGGCAGAGTCATATTCCTCAGGTCAGGATTCAGTAACAGTGAGTAGGTTAAAGGTGTTGTTGATAAAAAGATCTTTGACAGAGGTGAGTTTGTTACAGACTGAGTGAGCATTACATTGAGCAAGGATGGGGCTTGGAAGAAGAAGAGTCAAAATTAGAGCGTAAGGGTAGCAATTGCTGCCAGTAAGAAGTAAGGAGGGTGATTGTCATGAGATTGAAGGGTAGGGAGGCAGGGTTAGGGGAGATATCTCCAGAATTTAAGAGGAACCAGAGGATGGGGAAGTAAGCTAGGAGCGAGATTTATGAGGGCACATGCTTGAGTGTGTTGGAGGCTATGGTCTGAACACCAGACTTTTTTCTTGCTCGCTGGGAACCAAACATCATGAACAGTAATACCTTGCCTATTAGCCCACAGAATAGCCATTACTGTTCTATTAACATTTAGCTCCAATTGAATTCAACTCGTGTTCTGCAAACCTGCCTCAAACCGAATCCAGGTATGCAGCTATAACTAGCAGCCAAGAGATGTTGCGAGGCTTTGATTAATACTTTTTTTCATTGAACCCAGAAGAGATGCCTATCAATTGGATGACTGTGCAAGTTTATACTTTGTATTCTGTAAAAATAAAATTGTATTTCAGCAATATAAATGGTAATGATTTTCTTTAGGGCTGTTGCTGATTAAAATTTTCGTGTTCGATTAATCGATTTCTTTTAATCGACTAATTTTGATTAAATATAATGCACATACATTTTTCGGATCACCACCATATATAGTCCCCACTGTAATATCCACAGACATCTCCCCCACTGTAATATCCACAGACATCTCCCCACTGTAATATCCACAGACATCTCCCCCACTGTAATATCCACAATCACCCCCACTGTTAAATCCACAGACATCTCCCCCACTGTAATATCCACAGACATTTCCCCCACTGTAATATCCACAATCACCCCCACTGTAATATCCACAGACATCTCGCCCACTGTAATATCCACAGACATCTCCTAACTGTAATCCACAGACATCTCCCCACTGTAATATGGTCCACATCTCCCCCACTGTATAGGGAGATTAGTGCCTGCTTATGCCGCATACACATGATCGGTCAATCAGTTGAGAACGGTCTGATGGACCGTTTTCATCAGACCAAATCGATCGTGTGTAGGCCCCATCGCTTATTTATCCATCGGTTAAAAAATGTGAAACTTGTTTTAAAATTAACCGATGAATACCTAACCGATAGAAAAAAAACGATCGTTTGCAGGCACGTCTATCGGTTAAAAATCCATGCATGCTCAGACTAAATTAGGGGACGGGAGCGCTCGTTCTGGTAAAACTAGCGTTCATTATGGGGATAGCACATTCATCACACTGTAACAGACAGAAAAGCGCAAAATGTCTTTTACTAACACAAAATCAGCTAAAGCAGCCCCAAGGGTGGTGCCATTGGATTTGAACTTCCCCTTTATAGTGCCGTTGTACGTGGTTTACGTGACCACGTTCTGACACGATCGTTTTTTTGACCGATGGTGTGTCGGCACGACTGACCATCAGTCAGCTTCATCGGTTAACTGATGGAAAAATCCATCAGACCGTTCTCATCGGATTGACCGATCGTGTGTACAGGGCATTAGTCTTACCAGAGAAGCCGGCCGAACACGAGCAGTTGAGGTCGGGTGATGGCATCAGTGCGCTGCTCTGCGCTCACCTAGGCCGCCGCCGGGTGGACCAAGATGGCCGCCTCTCCAGGAGCTAGGAGCTAACGATTAATCGAGGAATTAATCTTTCATTTCCACAGCCCTAATTTTCTGTTATGGGTGAAGTTCAGAACCCTTGGGTTATGGTTGTGGTAGATACAGTATGTCATGACAATTGAATTTTCTGTTTTTTTAAAAGAAGCCTCTGGCCTTTTTATGTGAAGTTTTTATTCTTTAATAAATATACTACACTATATGTGATCTCTTGCTCGTGGCTCCATGCGTTTCTCCTAGACAGTATCAAGCAAACCTTCTGACTGTCCACATTGGTGAGATATGGTACTGCCAGGTGTGATGATGGAGCTGGTTGAACAGGTGTGAGGGATCCTATTGATTTAAATACGCATGTTGCCACTTCCCTTTGTCAGCTTTGCCAGTGAGTACATTTTAGTTCTGTTGCTCATCTGTGGTGGAAATGATTTACAGTAGCTGGTGGAAGCCACTCTTCTACTGTATTTATCACACATTTGGACTTTCTTTATAGTGGACTTTTATTTGCACTGACATTTTCTTTATTAATGTATATTTTTTTATATTTTTGCATAGTGCAAATGTTGCATAACTATCATTATTGTATTGATGTGAGCATATATTTTAAGTTTGTAATATTTGTATTTGGAGACGCTGCACTATGTTTTTTTTAAATATTGTACAGTTGTATCCCTGTCTTATGATGAAGTGGAGACCCACAAAGAGAACCACAGTATGAATGTCTAGATGGGTATCTATGATCTATAATAGTAGAGGGTTACATTCCTCACCAATTTATGGCAACTAGTATTGTCAAAAAATACATGGGTTATTATTGATGGATTGTATAGAACATGGTATAAAACAAATATTATGAAATGACTATTAAATGGTTAAGTAATCTTGATGGGTTTTAACAGCCTGGAATTCGGGAAACTGCAAGGAGAAACAACTATGTTTTTACGCTGTTAACTTACTTTATTTTCTGTTGTTTAGTTTTTGATGTGCCAGCTGCCTGTTGCTCCAATCAAAATGATTGTTAGGCAGTGCGTCATGAGTATGCTGGGTGCACAATTACTCTTTTTAAAGAATTCATTCAAAATAGCCCTAGGCAGCATAAACAAACAAAGCCCCACTGTCAATCTATATGCTGAGACTTATAAAACTGACTGTACAAAATTAATTTGGCTGAATTAAAACAAATGATTGTTCAAATGCACATTTTGCAATTTAACTTGTAAGTACCCAGTAATTAAAAACGCTGGATGTAAACTTGAGTATATAAATTTGAAGTCTCTATGGACTACAAACAATTTATCTAGTAAGAGAAGGCAGTCTTTCTCAAGGATGCTTGCTGGTTATGATGATGAATGATGTGCTCAGGAAGGCAAACTTAACTTCAGCAGAAAATTATTGATATGAGACTCGGTGAGACTATTACCATAGTTCATTCCAATTAGGCTATAAGCATCAAGGCTTTGCTCTATTAAAAGCCCAGTAAAATAATGAAGAAAAATAATCTAAGCAGTTTTAGGGTTGAAATTAAGATAGTTTATGCTTACTCAACAGTTTTGTTGTAACATTCATATTATGCCAATGTGGTTAGGCTTTTATGTACAATGAAAGTTTAAAAAATATATTTTGTATGTGTGGGAAACCACAGAATGAAATGTTATGGTGTAAAAATATAGAGAAGATAGTAAAATAGCACCAGTTTTGAAATATAAAAAAATATTCCTTCATTGTTTCAAAAAGCAAAGGGAAATTGCATTGATAACACTGAGGCCCCATACTCACGACCAAACATGTTTGCTGAAACTGGCCCGCGGACCAGTTTCAGCATACATGTTTGGTCGTGTGTAGTTACGAGCGTACAGAATTTCACCGTACATTTGCCCGCCGGGCCGTTTTTCAGCAGACATTTATTTCCAAACTTGTTTTAAAACCGTCCGCTCAAATCCTGTCCGAACGTACATGTTTGGTGGTGAGTACACAAAACCAACGTACAAAAACCCCGCGCATGCTCAGACTAAATGAGGCCACGGGAGCGCTCGTTCAGGTAAAACTCACGTTTGTTTGGGATATGGCACATTCGTCAATAGAAAGATTAATTCTAGCAATAGAACACTGAAGCAAAACACACAATAACCAACGCTTGATGCCGTCGTTTTATTCATTCTTCTCTTGCTATAACTAATCAGTTATTTAGCTCATGTTATTTCAACTGAGTTGTTCCATACTGAAAAGTGACATTTGTTAGCTGTGATGTAGTAAGATTTTTCCAAACTTTTATTGGCCCGACGTATCATATTTTTAGTGGTCCTCCACATTTCAATTTTTTTGCTTTTAATGTTTAATGGTTATCTTTCCCACTTTCTTTAGGTGTTTATAGTTATGTCACCATTTAGAATATTTTAATAGGAAATAGTTTTGATTTAGCTTTTGTTTGTATATTTAACAGGATTTTTTTGAAGGTTGTTTAAATTGTCTACCATGTTGGCACACCAAATGACCCCCCCCCCCCCCCACATGAGTTAGTGAATATTTTAGATTAAACATTTTATTTGTTTGTAATGTTTGATGCCTAAAATAATACCCACAGTATTACAAACAATAGGCACGTTTTTCAAATCAACAAAAAGGCTTTTATTTGAGCAAATTATAAAAAGGATCAAAAACAGAATGGCAGCACTTGAACAGCTAGCAACATACATGCAAACTTGCATTTGAAACATGGTGAAGGATAAACTAGCCAACCTCAGGAAGCACACAAAATAAAATCTGAAGCAGCAGCACATAACCAAAGGAACCCAAGCTGTGGTAGTCCAAACAAGATGCCATTTGTGGGGGATCAAATGGAAGGCAGGGCATCAACGTCTCCTCTTCCTTGCAACCTTCCTTCCAGGCTGCCTTCCAGCGGGTCTTCCCTGGGCCCTTGCAGGTGGGGATGATGTGGCAGCAGGAGAATGGTGTTCAGCAAGCCGGGCCGGGTCACATAGCCCAGTGTCTGGGGTCAGCAGCTCCCTCTGCATCCACCAAAGGGCCTGGTTGATGATGCCCTTGGCCAATTGCCTCTGCTCCTCCGTGCCTTTATTGAGGTCATGTGCCACGGAGGCACTGTAGGCCTCAGTGGGGTTGAGGGGGGCCCTCATGATGGCACTCGCCTCCTGAATCATTTTCAGGCTGGCTTCCTCCACTGCCCCCAATTTCTTCTTACGGCCTGGTGGCCTAATATAAAGGGGAGGAGCCTGGCTGGTGGTGCTTGTCCTGGGGAGCTGCTGAACGCCACTGGGCCCGGCCTCCTCCTGGCTGCCACTGACCCCTTCGTCCTGGCTGACAGTGAGGAGAGGATCTGCCACCTCCTGGCTGGTCTCTTCTTCCTGTGTAAAAAAAAGGGACATGTTGTAATATATTTAGGAATATACTCACTCACATTTTCATGCTTGAATCTTATTTTTTGCCTTGAATTTAAACTTGAAAACAGACTCACCCTCTGACCCCTGCAGTTGTCATCCCTGACACCTATTTGTTTGCCCACGATTTTAGATTTTTACTTCCCAGCTTGTATTTTATTAACCAATATCAAGTCAAGAATCAAACAATAATTAAGATTATTACATAAATAGTTATGAAACTACTATACCTCATCATCGTAGAGGCGCAGATCTGCCTCTCTGTCAGCCAGGCCCTCTTCATCCGACTCTGCAGGGCTGTGGTGATCTGGGGAAGTCCCGCTGGGAGGTAGCGTGGAGGGAAGGTTGGGATTCAGACTTGACATTGATGGCCTGCCTTCCAGTTGATCCCGCAAAAATGACATCTGGTTGTAATACCACAGCTTGGGTTCCTTTGGTGGTCTTGCTGCTGCTCCAGATCTTAGCTGCTTTTGGTGAGCTTTGTACGCTCTCCTATATGTGCCCCTGAGGTTGGCAAGTTTATCCTTCACCATGTTGGCACTGCATTCTGGCACCCATGTTCTCATGTATGCTGCTAGCTGTTCAAGTGCTGCCGCTCGTACGTCCTTATTGTGGTAATGGTCCTGCTTTGAATCCCACAGGATGGGCATTTCCCTAAATTTATCCAGCAAATGCTGGATAATGTCTTGGCTCTGCAGGAGATCCATTGGGAAATTAGGATTTACTCTTTTTTATTCTAGATTGAAAAAATGAAAAGAAACCAAAAACACAATTAAAAAAAGCCTCAGCATTTACATTGATAGAATATGTTGTTTAAAAAGTAGTACCTATATAGAAATACAAACACAGTGTCTCTTGTTTAGAAAATGCTGGCCAGCTCTGCCCCATTGGTTGGTTTTAGCTAACATTTTTTTTATACATGCCGCCCCTTTGGTTACATTGCAGGAAATAATATAAATCTACAACCATACACAATTATTACAAATGACAGCATTCATCAAGGCACTATTGCATGTGTAGATATCCTGCCCCTCAGCATTGATTACATGAAAGAAACTTCCTAATGACCTCTGTCCAACCAACACAGAACAATACTTGGCCTGATCTGAATACACCCTACATAATTGATAATGAGTCACAGCATTTTTGACCTCTCTATTTTGTGATGTCTACAAAAGCATTTGGGTACGAAAATCACATTCTGGTATCCAAGAGACATAATAGCTTAATAAAACTGTGCAACCAACAGACCAAACCCCCATCCCATTGCTCTACATTTTAGAGCCCGCTGCTGATCCCATGTTTAAATTTCTTACCTGCCTCTCTCACAATCCTCGTTTCTTCCGCTCGCTGAATTAACACGTAACCTACGTAATCACGTCAAGCGCCTTTTATCCACTCCGCGTATGTATGAAACGCTGCCCTCGTCACCTTTGCCATGCCCCTAATCAATTGAAAAAGTAAATATGGCGTTAACTGTGTAGGTTCTGGAATCGCGCGAATATTCTCCGCGTAACCTACGTCAATACGTTGTTGGCATTCGCGACACTCCGCATATGCAATAATCCCCGCCCTCATCTCCGCCCCTGACGGGACATTTCCTCGTTTCCACGCCCCTAATCTCTGTGGGAAGGAAAGATGGCGATGTCACACGAGCGGGCACGGAGCTCTCATGGCGCAAGTGAAGGGACAGAGGCAGGACCGTCCCGATCCAGGCCTAAAAGATATAAAGCCACTAATATGGCGTTCGAAGAAATGGTGGAGTTGGTTTACATCATGAGGAGGAAGGATTATGATGGTGAATGTGGGCCCTACAAAACACCGAACCGTAGGAAGTCACACATAATGGACAAGGTGGCAAGGAGAATGAGGAGAATGTTTGGTGTCACCAGGTCAAAGGAGCAACTACGGAAGCGTTGGTCCGATTTAAAATTGAGGGAGCCACATCACATGAAGAAGATACTCAAAATTCTGCGTAAAAGTAAGTCCATATTATTTAAGGGGGGGGGGAATGTCTGCAATAATGTGTTGACATGTATTTTTTCACATCTGCCTCCTTGGCCTGCTTGTACTTTTGAACACGTGTAGATACTGTATTGTGTTTATGTCAAATAACAACCTTAAACAAATTTTGTGAAATAGTAAACACGCGTAATATGACATTGTTTAGCAAAAATGTGACGTTACTCCAGGAACAACACACCTGGACATGGCTGACTGGCCCCAAACTTGGTTTTCCAACATTGTTGAATAGCAAAATCACAGAAATTAAATTGAGTGAATGTGACAGGCAAACAAGATTCATTCTCCAAAATGCAAATAAAGCTGATGTTTTAACATCTGGAAATGCAAAGCACCTGTGTCTCAATAATCAAAGTATATTTATTTGGAGGGTCGACGAGAATTAATGTTTTGGGGGGACATCCATTTGTGTCACTTCTTTGCAAAAAAGGGGCAGGATCAGAGCTTGGCCTAGAACTACGCCAAAAATGGAGGATTTCTGAAAGAATAAACAACCAAAAATCATCATAAATGTATCGTCTATGCAATGTGTGCGATTTATGATATACAATATCTGTGTGCTGATGAGTATACCTTTTGTTTTTTATTATTTCTTATAGGGGAAAGAAGACGCCAGCAATTGGAGGAGGCAGAGAGGGCCAGACACCCGGAAAATCAAACACCTCCACATGTTGAGCAGGAGGAGGCTGGGGAAGGAAGAGAGGAGGCTGGGGAAGGAAGAGAGGAGGATGTGGAAGGAGAAGAGGATGTGGAAGGAGAAGAGGATGTGGAAGGAGAAGAGGATGTGGAAGGAGAAGAGGATGTGGAAGGAGAAGAGGATGTGGAAGGAGAAGAGGATGTGGAAGGAGAAGAGGAAGGAAGAAAGGAGGAAGGAAGAGAGGAGGAAGAAGTTATTTTGGACTTAGAATTTATATCAGATGAAGGGCAAGTGGCGGAAGAACAATTTGGCGAATTGCAAGAAGGTGGATTGATGGATGAAGGAGGAGTCGAAGATGATGGGGAGGTGGTGGAAGAAGGAGGAGTGATAGAAGATGATGGGGAGGTGGTGGAAGAAGGAGGAGTGATAGAAGATGAAGAAATTGGGGATGTGGAAATTATCAGGCCATCAGGTCAGTGTCACCCCTATATTAATAGGGCCAAACATATGCAGATAGGCTGGAAATTATTTACATATTTTGAATGCCAATTTGTTTATTTTTAGGGGATGAAGATGGAGTAGCACATTTTTCACGTGCAAGTGCTTCTATAATTGTACAGCAACTAATGGAGTGCAGCACGGAAATGGACATTATGCGGGAAAGGATGCTAGTCATGGAGCAGAATGTGCGAAATGTCATTTCAGAGTGTAGCACGGAAATGGAGAACATGCGACAAAGGATGCTAGTCATCGAACAAAATTACAAAAATATCATTGACATGATGGGCCGTGTCAAAGACTGAACCACAGAAGCCCATCCCCCGCCCATCCCCCGCCCACAAAACCCTTTTTAATTTTTTTACTTTATAATACGCCAAAATTTCTAAATGCACACACAGTGTGCCAATATGTGCTATCTGCCATCACAGACTATCTATTGTCTGTGCTTTGTGGGTACAAACCCCTCCTCGATCCTCAAGTAGTTGAGAGGAAGGGTTTGCTCCCACAAAACACAGACATTGATCACCCATGATGTCAGATAGCACATGTGGCCATTTGTCTGTTTAACCAATGACATTTGGCGAGTTTTCACTGAATGTGTGCATTTAGAAATTTTGGCGTGTTCCAGTGTGAAAGCACACCATCCATGACTGACTGCTGTTCTTTTTTTAATTTTTTGTTTGGTGTTGATCTTTTTTGGTTTGTAAATGTTTCCAGTTTCAGATCACAAAACGAACAAGAAATCTCACCTAAAGAAAGAAGTTAACTAATTTTTGTAAAAAAAATAAAAAATTTTGTGTTGTGTTAAAATCTGGTTTAAAAAATTAGACACAAACAAATACAAGCCCAAAAATTCTTGCGTATAGTTTCTGTGAAATTATTCTTACATTGTGTTTCGATCATTATTATTGCTAATCACTGTCAATAAAGACAAAAAAATAAATAATTAAAAGCCAATATTTTGTCTCAAGAATTTGCAGGAAATGTTTTCTGCCTAAAAATACACATTTCTTGTTAAAAAATGACTAAAAAAATAAAAATAATGAGACATCAAAAGCAGAAAAATGAGTGGCTTCTTATTTCTAGACTGAATACCCAGTTAGTAGATGAGTGAATAATGTGCAAATGTGGTTAGTTAATACATCTGAGTAAGTAAATCTGGCACTAGAAGTGCACTATTTTTGGAGATAACCTGGAAGACAGAAAAATAGCGAAAAAGCAGTAATGACAAACAACTGTATAAAGTCCAATGGTCTAATTATTTATTAGTTGTGAGAATATTCCTTTCTTTGGGGGCCGAATTAGAAAGAAATATGATCTGGCATAGCAATGGCCCCCAGACCCATGAAGTACTCAACATATTTGTCGCGTACCTCACGAGCAGATTGGGGGGCCAAGCCAGCGCGACCAGTGTCCAGGCCAGGAATGTTCTCTGAGGGTAGTCCTGCCTCAGAGCCCATGGAGGCTAGGTACGTCTGGGAGTGCCTGCGTAGAAAATTGTGCAAAATGCAGCAGGCAAATATAACGGTGTTCAATTTATATTCCGCCAAATGTATCGATGTCAGGAACAGGCGGAACCGGTTGCTGAGGATCCCAAAGGCATTCTCGACTACCCTCCGAGCCCTGGACAACCGAAAATTGAACACACTCCTCTCTAAGGTGAGGGTCCTCTGGGGAAAAGGCCGCATTAGGTGAGGTCCAAGGCCGAAAGCCTCGTCCGCTAGGAACACAAACGGAAGTCCTTCCACATTATCTTCATCTGGTGGCAATGCCAGACCACCAGTTTGGAGACGATCATAGAAATCAGTCCGTGCGAACACTCCCCCATCTGACATCCGGCCGTTCTTCCCCACGTCCACATATAGAAACTCATACTGTGCCGACACCACCGCCATCAACACGATACTATGATAACCCTTGTAATTATAATAGTAGGACCCCGAGTGGGGTGGGGGCACAATGCGGACGTGTTTCCCATCTATTGCTCCACCGCAGTTAGGAAAATCCCACCGCTCGGCAAATTGGGAAGCCACAGACTGCCATTCCTGTGGTGTGGAGGGTAGCTGTGGGGACAAACAAAAAAAGAGATTTAGTACTTTGGCACATAAACATTGCAAACATAATCATACAAGCATCCTTGTGCAACTTTACATTTTTAAAATAGCATTTGCAAATTATGAAGGGAGAATTTCGGGGCACAAATATATAGGCCCACTTAATTAATAAGAGACTCCACAGCCCTCTGATGGGGACAAAAACACTTTGAAGGGGGGGTGGGGGGTGTTTAAACTGTTTTTATAAAACAAAAAAAAAAAAAAAAAAGTGGCATGGTGGGGGTTGGCCCGAAGATAGCATGCTGGACAGGTTAATATTGGGTAAGATCAAAATATGCAGGTAGGCCAAAATAAAAAGAACATGTAAAAGCTGATATCAACATGCATAGTGAGAAAAGGGAACGTTAGTTAAACACACAGCATATCTGGGAAATAAAATAAAAAGTTAGTTTGCCACATTATTAAAGACACATTGTGAGGTTAAAATGAGGAAACTTACCTTCATATACTCCTCGTGCATAACTTTAATGATGGCAGCACACGTGTCCGGTATGATGACCCCAAGCGCCTGCGGAGAGATGCCTGTCGAGAACTTGAGGTCCTGCAGGCTCCTCCCAGTCGCCAGGTACCGCAACGTGGCAATAAGCCTCTGCTCGGCCGTGATGGCTTGGCGCATCACAGTGTCCTGCCTCGTGATATAGGGGGACAGAAGTTCCAGCAGACTGTTGAATACGGGGTCCGTCATGCGGAGAAAATTCCTATAGTCATTAGGATTATTCTCCTGGAGTTCCCTAAGCAGAGGCATATGTGAGAACTGGTCACGCTGGCGCAACCAATTCTTGGTCCAGAAACGCCTCCGCCCCCTGTTTCTGGCCAAAGTACTGGAATAATGAACATATCCAGCAGCCATCCCATAAACAGCACCAACTCGCGAAAATTGACGCTGCTGCTCCATCATGGCTTCAAACCGGCCGGCTGGTCAGTCAAGAACACACTCCAACAGAAAGCACAATCAAATCCAGCGGTACCTGCAAAGAACGCACGACACACAGATACGAACGCACAGTACGAATCTGCTAAGCAGAACGAACTGCACGCCTGTACCCGAATGCCAACTACGTACCCACAAGCACACGCACTGAACGAGAAAATACTACCTGCTAAAGCCTGGAGACCGAGAAGCGCGAATCAGCTCTAACCAAACCTTCACTAACACGAGCAAAGCCGTAACTAGCAAAAGCGGAACAGAGGGCGTCGCCATTGACTTTGGCCTTTCCCTTTATAGTGACGTCAAACGTGGATTACGTGCACGCGTTCAGGTCCGCAGGGAAATATCGTCCGCTGGTGTGTACAAGCCAGCGGGCCAAATGAAAAAACAGCCTTGTACGCCGGAAACAGCCCGTCGGACATTTCGAACGGACATGTTTGCTCGTGAGTACTCGGCCTAAGATAGCTAAAGCTCTGTATTATAAAGGATTGCTATAGATTTTTTCTTTTAAAAATAGTGTTTTCACCTTGTTCCCATTTTTGCATGTCAGTGTTGCTAAACTCCTATAGCCAGGGCTGGTGCAAGGATTTTTGACACCCTAGGCGAAACCTCATTTTGCTGTGGCTCTACCCCTGACTCCACCCCCTTTCCTGCCCATGTAAATCCCACCTTTTTAATGAAGCCCCTATCAAATGCAGCCTCACCAGCACCCATCAATGAATGTTTACTTGCTTCCATTCATTCGGGAAACAGACACAGTCCTCCGCCGCTGCTGCGCCTCTGACACTGTGTGCGAACGAAGCGGTGGCTGCCTGCTGATGCTGATACTGCTGAGAGTTGCTTGCTGCAGAGAGAAGAGAGTAGGAACACTAGTGCTGGGTGCCCTAGGCAGCTGCCTAGTGGTAGCACCGGTCCTGCCTATAGCCACTTTTCAACCAGCTCATTTCTACAGACTGTTATAATAGGAAATATCTGCATAATTACCTTTGTGGCTGGATCAGGTATTCATTTAATGAAGAATTAAGGTTTAAAAAGATTGAAAATAAATTTTGAAAGTATATTACATGTTAAAGTTGTTATTGATTGGTTTTACATACATGTGTTTTTAAGTTATGCAAATTCCGTATCCTTCCCATACTTCTCCATCCTCCCCTCACTTGTGGAAAAATGTCCACAGCAGCTGCCTTTTTAGCTAGCTTTAGACCTAAAAAGAACTTAAATATAAAGGCACAGACAGACCATGGAGTTGATCTACCTAAATTAAATTAATGGTGCAGTTGCTCTCTGAGAAAGAATTAGCTCCAGAGCTTAGAAAATTAGGCACAGCTTCACTTTGCAATGAAAAGCCAAGCACATGTACATAAAATGAAAAAAAAAATGAATTTTTGCTTGTAAATGATTGGATTATGGAAGTCAGCAGAGCTTCCCTTCATTTACTAAGCTCTGGAGCAAATGTCTAGCTGCACAGTCTATTTTCCTTTAGTAAATCCACCACCATGTTTTTTTAGTTCACCATTTTATAAGTATGTTATGCTCATAGGAATACATATAAATGAAATGGAGAGGAATAAGGCCAGACACCAGGCCAGATAACCATGGCTCATATTTTTTTTTTTACAAACAATTTTATTGTAGAAAAGGTCAAGGTACAAAAAAATAACAATGATGGTACAGGAATGTATACAAGTATCATTGACGGTGAACATTGTACAGGAATAAAAGGTTATGGTTAGTAATAGTTAATCTTGAACCAGAAAGGTGGTGTCCCAGAGAGACCATTTTTTTTAATACTGGGGCATAGAATCATATAACGTATGGTGAATTCTGTTGGAGAGTTTGATGTTTGTCATACGGTTGAGAATCTGTGGCCAAGGTACCGAAGAGGAGCGCCAATTAAAGGCTATGGCCCAGTGTATGGAGGTGAGAAATGTGTGGATAAGCCTTATGCTAGATGTTGGAATATCTTGAATAGGGGAGAATAAAAGGCAGATTTGGGGTGTAAGAGGGATCCTTCGGCCGGAGATTTTGTCAATCACGATGTTGGCCTTGTGCCAATTCTCCTTTAGATGGTGACAGTCCCAAAAAATATGTAATAGCGTACCCTGGATGGGACATCCCCTGAAGCAGAGTGGAGACAGTGAAATATAAAATGTATTAAGTTTAGCCGGTGTAAGATACCATCTATAGAGCAATTTGAAAGCTGATTCTATGATAGATGTTGTTTTGGTACATCTATGGAGGCTAATGAAAATGGCATCCCATTGCTCCAGAGTAAATGAAGTATTTAAATCCGATTCCCATTGTAACATGGGATGCGACTTCTCAGGCATGTTTGTTTCATTCAAGCTTTTATATATTCTGGAGATCAAACCCCTATCTCGAGGAGTGGAGATACAAATTTGTTCAAATTGTGTATAAGGTGGGGGTGAAATTGAAATCACTTGAAACTTAGTCACTTACACTCTGATTATACTCTAAATTTCGATAGCACCAGTTACCTTGGAAGTAACCAGGCGCTACAGTGGTCAAACACCTTTGGTGAATTGCCATCTACCTCATATGCACTCGTGGTAAAACACTTATTAGAAGATCCATCAAATCAGAAGAATTCTTAGGCCCGGATTCAGAAAGGACTTACGCCAACGTATCTTCTGATACGCCGAGTAAGTCCACGGATGCGCCGTCGTATATATGCGCCTTATTCAGGAAACAAGATACACCTGAATTTTGGCTTGATATGACCGACGTAAGTCTCCTATGCCGTTGTATCTTGGGCGCATATTTACGCTGGCCGCAAAGGGCGCTTCCATTAATTTACACGTCGAATATGTAAATGACCTAGATAAGCCGATTCACGAACGTACTTACGCCCATCTCTGTAATCTACACCGTTTACGTAAGGAGTACGTCCGGCGTAAAGTTAAGCCTCATAAAGCAGGGGTAAGTCATGTTAGGGTATGGACGTCGGGAACAGCCGTCAGATTTTACGTCGTTTGCGTAAGTCGTATGTGAATGGGGCTGGGGGCGTAGGTTACATTCACGGAGTATATTAGGGAGTATATGCGACGTGATTCTGAGCATGCGCGCACATGCGCCGTTCGTTCGGCCCTTCATTTACATGGGGTCACGGTTAATTTAAATGTAACATGCCCACTACCTTCCTACTTTGAATTAGGCGGGCTTACCCTGGCCAATTTACGTTACACCGGCGCAAGTTTGGGAGCGAGTGCTTTGTGAATACTGCACTTGCCTCTCACAGTTACGTTGGCGTAGCACATATGAGATGCGCTACGCCGGCATAAAGATACACCGATCTACGTGAATCTGGGCCTATATGTTATTATGGTGTTGGGATTGTCACAATGGACTTAAATCAGTTTGCTATTTGAATATGCACATGGTTTATTATGCACTATTTATTGTGTTGAATCATCATATATGTGTTGTTTTGTAGCGCCAATACCTTTACCTTTGTTTACCACACCACTAGAGTCCACACTCTCTTAAAGGGGCAGCTACAATATCTCAATTTCATTATTTAGGCGCCATCAGCAGCCACATTGTTTACTATGACCTAATCTAATGCCTACTTCTTTTTAAGGAATTATATTTTTTGTAAACATATTTCTTTTCCCAAAAGTTAATTATTCAGATTGAAGCTATTTCTAGCATTAAAATAAATCTTTTGTGACTTTTTCCTTCAGAGACATCTGAAATAAAGGGTCATTTTTATTGTCCCTGTCTAATAGATCTGTTATACTCACTAAAAGCACTGAATATTTTCCATTCAGTTATTGATATTTCTACTGGTGTACAGGGGAGGAACATAAATCTACACTTCAGGGACAGTTCAATGAATGATCTAGCATTACTTAGGAACATATAAAGCACAACTGTTTCTGAGAAAAGGTGGCTGCTGACACCTCAAGTGTTTACAATGCCTCACTGGCTGACTGTTGATACATCAATTTTCCTTTATGGAACACATCTTCATACTGCTTAGTTTATTACATTAAGGGGTCATTATTTTTTTTACTATTTATCATCATCCTCACACTTTAGCACAAGTACAGTATTTTTTTTAAATAATAATTAATCTTCATAAACTGTCTTCATACTTCTGAAATGTATGACAGCATTAGTGTTTGGGGCTTTAACTACCTCTGATTGACTCTTCTGGTTGAATTGGGAACTAGGCTATCGGACCACTGATCTAGAGACCCTGGTTGATGACTTGGAACTTACTATTAATAAACGTACTCAAGAGCTTGAGGCACTACACAAGGAGAATAAAGTGTAGCTATCTCTCCTAGAAGATACAGAGAACCAATCTTGACAGTCAAACCTGCAGATCAGAGGCATCTCAGAGGCCATTGAAGATCTAACCTTTTATCACCACATTATTCCAGGAACTCTCGCCATCTATTCTGATCGATCGCCTGGAGATCGGCAGGATCCAACGAGCATTGACTCGCCATCAACCAGATGGTCCACATAATAGTCAGGCTCTATTTTTATTGCACAAAGGAATAACTGCTGGCAGCTGCCCATTCAAAGGACACACTCCAATTCCAAGGTAACACTTACTAAATCTTTTCGGACTTCGCAATGCTTACGGTAACTAAATGCTGGGCCGTGAAACCACAGATAAAGGTCCTCTTGCAAAATCAGATAAGTATTACTTGGAGATTTCCATTACGATTCTCCTACAGTGGAAAACAGCATTCCTGCTCCACTCCAGAAGATTTGCAGATCTTGCGGAAAGATTTACAGCTAGTTATACCTGACCCAGTCTGCACTGCCTTGTACCCCAGCTCGCTCTGCAGCTCAACCTTACAACATGCTTGTCTACTCATTAAAACAATGCTGCCTTCTTTCTGATGCCACTCATGGTGGCTGTTACTTATGCTAATTTGCAGTCTTGCCAAGGTTAATTCTTTTTCTACCTCATTTCCATTATCCCTTCCCCCGTCCTGCTTCCCTCTTCTTATCTTCACCATTTGTTTATTTCAACTTGCTTACATCTTTACCTCTTCTTTTTCTTGCTCACTTTCTTCCCTATCTCCTAATCTTTCAAGGTCACCTGTTCTCTAGTTGGGCAGGACAACATTTAGCTCTTTTAACTACCAGACCTCTTTGGCCCCCTAAATATTTTATCTTTGAAAGTGAAGAGCCTCCTTAAAAGCAGGAATTGTGGCTCCTCAATAAACACGTTTTGCTGCACCATCGGCTCTACGTTCTTTTTGCCTTCGTTAATCACAGGTGTTTTTAGCATGTGCCAGAATGAAACACAGGGGGGTTGTCCTGGCTCTTTATCATACTGTCCCCTTTACTCCTCTTGCCACAATCTGTGATCCAGAGGGCCGTTATCTCATCTTGCTTGGCCTTCTCCAAGATGTTGAGACCACTGTTATTTCTTACTATGCCCCTAATGCCAATCTCAACCCCTTCTTCTCCCATTTATTGCAGGTTGTAAAAGATAGACCACCTTACACCTCAGACTCCCACTTCCCCTCCCCCTCCCCTTCCGTGACATTTGGGCAGATGCTACAACCGGTAGCTCTTGACACATGGAGGACATGTAACCTGCTCAGCCGTAATAATATTTTCTATTCCCACCCCCATAACTTTTTTTAATGAGGATGGATCATATATTTATTTCCGTAGCATCCTCACCTATACTATTGGATTTGCATATTCAGCCTATCCCAAGGTCTGACCATTTGAAGCAATTACATTAGGTTCTTCGCTGATGCTTAAATCTACAGAGCAGACCTGGTGCTTAAATGAAGCGCACTTAACTGATAAATCACATTGTTTTGATATTTAATTTGCTATTAAGGGCTACTTATTGCACAATGCTACCCCAGATTTATATTATAGACCCATATCCCTGTGGAACCTTTATATCAAAAAAATGATATCGTTCAGAGAGTAATTTTATTATAGCACTTAGCGTATAAGTGAGATTCTCCTCCACTTATTGTTCCTAGAAAAAAAAAAACTTCAATTGTACTGGATTTAGTTCGGAATGGTTTTCGTGGCACTAGACAGGGCTGTCCACTTTCTCTCCTAATTTTTGCCCAATGCCATAGAGCTCCTGGCATTGTAGATTGAAGCAAATCCAGATATTAAGGGTGTTGAAGTCTCCTCTTATCAACACAAGTTTTGTCTAATTGTGGACAACGCTTTACTGTTTATTTCCTCACCTTGTACTACGTTGCCCAACTTGCTTAAGGCGTTGAATCTCTTTGTGTAACTATGCAGCCTAGAGGTCAACTAACATAAATCTATGATGCTAAACCGACTGCAGAGATGTCCTACCTCTGGGAGACTTTTCCATTTCAATGAATCACCACTTCTCTTCTCTTCCTGGGGGTTAAAGAGGTTGTAAACCTCTGATTTTGAGTTTTACCTATAGGTAAGCCTAGAATAAGGCTAACCTATAGGTAGTGGAAATGTCCCTTCGATATTGGATCGCTGCACTGCCTCCACCCTCCGCCTGTCTTATTTACACAAGATGAGAAGCGCAGCCACTCTGGACAAAGGGCGGTACTTTTTAAGTTAAGAAGCAGGTGATTGGTTGTTATGAAGTGGGGAGGTCCCAGCAATCAATCACTCACCTTTAACTTGAAAAGTCCCCCCCGTTTCCCAGAGCGGCCACGCTGCATGTCTTGTGTGAATAAAGTAGGGTTCTGTGGGGAGGGGGAAGTGCTGTGCTGTTATGAGGACAGGAGTCTGCTATCTAGGGGGGTCTGTGATGGGGGCCAGTCTTTGATGGGGGGGCCAGTCTGTGATGGAGGACCAGTCTGGGATAGGGGGGATAATCTATGATGGGGGTATGAATCTGTGATGGGGGACCAGTCTGTGATGAGGGGGGACCAGTCTGTGATGGGGGGACCAGTCTTTGATGGGGGGACCAGTCTGTGATGAGGGGGACCAGGGGACCAGTCTGTGATAGTAGGGGGGCCAGTTTGTTATTTGATTTGATATGGGATTTGTACTGCACCAAATACGCTCCCTTAGGAGCACGTCTAGGCGCGGAGAGACCCTATATTCAAACTTTAATTACCCACACAAAGGTAAAAGAGCCTAGAGTGTAGAATTTGAAGGAGGTAACATAAACCAGAGAAAAACTGGGGAGGGGGCAGTGGGGGCTATCCCTCCAGATGGAGGAGGAAAAAGAGCATTCAAAGTCCATGGTTTTGCATGGTTCCTATTCTTTATCAGATTATCCGTAGGCCTGAATAAAGAGGTGGGTCCAACATGTGATGGGGGGACCAATCTGTGACAGGGGACCAGTCTGTGATGGGGGACCAGTCTTTGATGATTGGGGACCAGTCTGTGATGATTGGGGACCAGTCTGTGATGATTGGGGACCAGTCTGTGATGGGGGACCAGTCTGGGATGGGGGGGACCAGTCTGTGATGAGGGTCAGGGTCTTGCAGGACAATCAGGGGAGAATGAAAACTCCTCCAACAAGCTTTAACCAGTGCTTGCTGGACACTGTTAGAAGTCACAAGACTGCTCTAACTGCTGATGAGAAAAGGTATTTAGCAGTTTATATTTACTAAAACTATTACATTTCCATGTATTGTGTACTGTGGGAGACCAGATATAGTGAATGCATGGTCCTGGCTTTAGTACCACTTTAAGGGAGGAAAGATGTGGCATATGGTGAATGTGATGGGTGGCCCAAGAAGAATGCCATTTATTTATTTTGTGTAAGGCCTTGAAATGTTTTAAATTCTTTGTTGGGCTTCCACTCAAATGGATGGGCATAAGCGGAACTTGGATTTTTGAAATACTGCTGGGCATTGGTCCACAATTGAATTGAACAAATCTTCTGTGAAAAATAAATAAAAACACTGAAAAGTTACATTTTTGGGTTCTACAGCGATCTGTCATCTCTGCTAGTCACTCCCCTCCCCACACATTTAGAACACAGTGAGAAAACACACATTTAACCACCCCCTAGTGTTAACCCCTTCCCATGCCAGTGACATTTATACAGTAATCAGTGCATATTTATAGCACTGATCCCTCTAAAAATGTCAATGGTCCCAAAAATGTGTAAAAATTTTCCGTTCTGTCTGTCGCAATGTTGCAATAGCAAAAAAAATCGTAGATCACTGCCATTACTAGTAAAAAAAAAGTTTTTTTTATAAAAACGCCATAAAAATGCCATAACTTTCTTCCATAGTTTGTAGACGCTATAAAATTTGCGCAAACCAATCTATATACGCTTATTGCGATTTTTTTTACCAAAAATATGTGGAAAAATACATATTGGCCTAAACTGATGAAGAATTTTTTTATTTTTAAATTATGGATATTTATTATAGCAAAAAGTTAAAAAAAAAAAAATCTAAATTGTCCCTCTTTTTTTGTTTATAGAGCAAAAAATAAAAACCGCAAAGATGATTTAATAGCACCAAAAGAAAGCTCTATTTGTGGGAAACAATTTACGCAAATTTCGTTTGGGTACAGCATTGTATGACAGTGCAATTGTCAGTTAAAGCGATGCAGTGCCAAATTGTAAAAAGTGCTCTGGTCAGGAAGGGGGTAAAATCTTCTGGGCCTGAAGTGGTTAAAGAAAAGGTTTCGTCATGAAGTTCCTCATTGTTAAATTTCAACTCTGCTTTTATTTGAGCAGCCTCTGTCAGCGTGATGGTAAATGTGAGGTTGGGTTGATAGGAATTCATGTAAATTTGGATTGTAGATAAGTATGTTTAAGACAGGAGCTATTTATCAGTGAATGTATTAGACTTATTTTACCTAGAGTTCTTGCTTAATGTCTAATTTCTTCCATGTACAGCCACATTTTTGTTTGAAAGTGGTTTGCAGATTTCCTCCTTATACAATTATGAAACTTAAGTGAGAGGATAGGCTCTACACAGTAATGTTTTGTTTGCCAAGGAATGCATTAGCTGGTGTTAATGTAAGAATGTACGGTACTTCAAATTAGTGAATTCTCGTATTTCCATCTCGTTCACCTTAGGCTCAGACCAGAAGGAATATTCAAGTTAAACTAATATTATATTGCATCTCATTTAAGCACAGGTGAGTGTATATATATATATATATATATATATATATATATATATATATATATATATATATATATATATATATATATAAAGCATTGGATTTGGGATTCTGAATACTTCTTATAACATATTTTTCATCAAACTCAGTGTATAATGTTGAGTAATAATATATGATGAAATGCACTGAAATGCTATTGCAATATGGAGCATTAACCACCTAAGGACCAAGCATGTTTACATGTTAAAAGCACTTAGAACCCCAAACATTATACATTTTTTTTAACACCCCAGATAATAAAATGGCAGTCATTGCAAAACTTTTTGTCACATCGTATTTGGGATAGCGGTCTTACAAGCACAGTTTTTTTTAAAAAAAAAATCACTTTTTTAATAAAAAAATAAGACAACAGTAAAGTTAGCCCAATTTTTTTATATTGTGAAAGAAAATGTTCCGCCGAGTAAATTGATACCCAACATGTCACGCTTAAAAATTGCGCCCGCTTGTGGAATGGCGTCAAACTTTTACCCTTAGAAATCTCCATAGGCGACGTTTAAAAAATTCTACAGGTTGCATGTTTTGAGTCTAAGAGGAGGTCTAGGGCTAGAATTATTGTTCTCGCTCTAACTATTGCTGTGATACCTCACATGTGTGGTTTGCACACCGTTTTCATATGTGGGCACTACTCACATATGCGTTCGCTTCTGCACGTGAGCTCGCCGGGATTGGGTGCTTTAAAAAATAAAATAATAATTGTTATTTTTTATTTTCCTAGATTTTATTTATTTTTACAGAGTTTAAAAAAAAATTGGGTCCCTTTTATTCCTATTACAAGGAATGTAAACATCCCTTGTAATAGAACAAAGAATGTCAAGTCCTCTTTAATATGAGATATGAAGTCAAAAAGCCCTCAGATCTCATATTTAGACTAAAATGCAATAACAAATAAATTTGCCCTTTAAGATGTATGGGTGGAAGTGACGTTTTGACGATGCTTCCGCCCTGTAATGGTATGAAGACAGGTGGGGGCCATCTTGCCCTCACTCATATCCATACCCAGCACGAGAAAGGACCCGATCGCTGCCGACGGTTCCGGTAAGAGGCACAAGAAGGGGCCGCTGCCAATAACGGTGAACCCGCCGCAGAGACCACCATTATTGTTTACAGGACCGCTGCCTGAAGAGATGGATACCTCAGTTGTGGCAGCAGCTGCTGCCATTACCAAGATATCCCTATTCAAACTAAGGACATATATAGTCGTGCAGCGGTCCTTAAGTGGTTAAAATAGAAGAATGCCAGTTTCACCAGTAATTCAGTGTAAACAGAAATCTTCCTTATCTAATAAAATTTGCTGGATTAGTGGTTTTTGTATTAGCTAAAACTAAAAAACAGATACATTGGCAAACAGAGGCTTACAGCATAAAACACTGACTACTGAAGCTCATAAGCCATTTATAACAACCAGCCCTCTGATCTCTATGAGAACTTCACTTAATTCTTTTCAGAGCTGAAAACATCAAATTTAGTATCACACAATTTGTCCAATTCTTGTAGCCATCTGAACCTTATTATTACATGTAGCTCAAAGGGATCTCTCTTTTTGAATGTGTTCATTATAAATGAGGGATTTGCATTGCTACATAAAACATCAGCACTGTATAAATTATGATCACTAGTTATAAGTCTGTATCTTATGTATGAATTCATAAAGCATTGACACATGATTTATTCTTGGCTATTCTAGTCCATTTATGATCAAAAAGCATTACCTAGTGCAAAGTTCAGAGAAACTTTTTTGTACTACACACAACTAATAACCACACTAGGGGCCTGATCCACAAAAACCCGGCGTAACTTAATTTTTCCCATTTAAGTTACACCGCCACAAAATCTCTACCTAAGTGCCCGATCCACAAAGCACTTACCTAGAAATTTTGAGCGGTGTAACTTAAATCCGTCCGGCGCAAGGCGTTCCTAATCTAATGGGGCGAGTCCCATGCCGGACGTACTGCGCATGCTCCCAACGTTATTTTCCCGACGTGCTTTGCGCGGTTTTACGCTGCGCCAGGTTTTGAGAATCGCGACGGGCGTAAAAAAAAGAAAAAGAGTTGCGGCGGGAAAAAAATTAAATAAAAATGACAGCGACGCGGGATAGAAGGGTCTACTTTTACATGGTGTACTAAGTTTACACCTTGTAAAAGCAGCCCTAATTTTGCGACGTCAAACTAATACTTACGGAGAAAAAACGAAGCGTAAAAGCTTTGTGGATCTCCGTAAGTGCTAATTTGCATACCCGACGCTGGATTTCGATGAGAAATGCCCCCAGCGGCGGCTGCGGTACTGCATCCTAAGATCCGACAGTGTAAGTCCCTTACACATGTCGGATCTTCTGCCTATCTATGTGAAACTGATTCTGCGGATCAGTTCCATAGATAGAAACAGGGATACGATGGCGTATCAGTAGATACGCCGGCGTATCCCTTTTGTGGATCAGGCCCTAGGTTTTTACTAGGGATGAGTGAAGCCTGCAATTCTTAGTACCAAACCTTATAAAAGACTATACTAGACGGCTAATATTGTAATTTCTTCTAACCATTTTTCATAGCTAATTCGAAAAGTATTGTGAAAAAAGTCATAAGTAGGCGAGCACAGACATAAGGTTCAATGCATTTGCCCCTGAAAGGTGGATTAAACCCACAAAATGCGTAGAGTTTTTCGATGCATCTCATCGCCATTGGATGGTTTAACGAGTATACAGATTTTATCTTTATACTGTTTCTGAGGTGGTCCTTGTCATCTAGGATGGCTGTTATATATATCCTACAATATATTATCTTGATGCAGCGGTCATATATTTATTATACAATGTATCATTTATTGTTGTTGCCAGTTTTTTACATACAATGTTTGTTACATGTTGTCATTATGGACCTATGAATGGATTTTTCTAACTTGTTATGCAATCATTATTTAGCAATAAACATTGTGTTTTTATATTGGCTGTGTTTCTGTTGCCACAAATACCTAGAAAAGTCTCATTTTGTTTCTTATATGATATAATATAGGGGGATATGTGAAAGCAATCGAGTGAAACTGTAGGCAAAGATAAACTTTAGATAGAGTAAGGGAGTCATTTTTTTCGCCATCTGTGTCCCAGAAGTAGTGTACCTATTAAAATATTTCCACTCTATTAATTTACAATTAATTTTAAATGTATGACCTGAAAAGGCTGTGAAGGCATTGCCCATGGACAATTTTGAATATCAGAGTTTGTTGATATGTCACAGATGCCCATAATTTAAAGGTTCAACATGTTAGGTAGTTTTTTTACTGTACTCAATCCCACTTTTTTATATTTTACAGAAAATTGCCTAATATATTGTGTATGTGTGCACTCAAATTGTTACATGTTTACTGAAAATATGCAATCAATAAACCTTGGCGCTAATATTGTGTGACATAAAATTGCTGCTATCACCATTTTATTCTTTCCTGCTTTTAGAAAAAAAGTTTTGGGGGTTTTAACTAATCTTCAGGCCTAAAATAGGCATTTTGAAACATGTGTTGAAAAAAGGCAACAACGTCAGCAAAAGGGTTAAAGTGATTGAGAGTCCAAATAATGAGAACCAGTCTTCAGCAAGTGATTGAAGCCCCCGCCCAAAAAAAAAAAAATATATCTTTAAAACATTACTGATAATGTTTCTAATCTTGCTGTCCCCCTTTTTTTTACCTACAAACTACCTAAAAATGATGTGTTGATCCTACCAGTCACTCAGACATCCTCTTCTTGGTGGCAATGATCTTTGTTTTCAAAGAACCTCTGCAGCATTGCAACTGAACTGTGCATGCTTAAGACCCTCGATAGATCAAGCACACCCCCTGTTGTAATTAAATAGCGATGCTATAGCTAGGGAGTGAATATGGATGTAAATCATCCCTACAAATCGACCTACAACAGTGAAAAGTTTCGCTGTTTACCATGGATCTATGGAACTCCTGAGATGATGCCCCCATCCAAAAGAGCTGGAGTCTAGAGCTGTTATGTGCCCTCATGAAGAACATAAAAATAAGGTTTTTGGAGACTGTTTTGCAAAATAATCATGTTATGTGAAGCTAAAATATGTTGGCAGATTGTGAAATGTTTAATGCAATGACTTTAGAGATACTTTAAAGCTGATGATGTCTGGTTTCTCACATCATCTGGAGCTTATTGTAAACATCTTAGCACTGTAGAAGCACAAGGCTAGAACTGAATTCAAGTAAGACAGGGACAAGGGACTGCATATCTTTTTTTTTATTTTTCAAATAAAAAAATAAAGTATTAATTACTAGATAGCATTGGGGGATCAAATCAAGCAGTTGCTAGATTTGTGGATTTTTAATTACCGTATATATTCGAGTATAAGCCGAGTTTTTCAGCACATTTTTTTGTGCTGCAAATGCCCCCCTCGGCTTATACTCAAGTCACCTTTTTGCGCCTGATCTCCCGGACTTTGGGGACCCAGTACCGGCCCGCCGTAGGTCCCTTGTACCCCAAACTTGGCACACATATAGTTACAGTTCTCCTCTACAAGTGTGCAAAGCTTGCAGTCTGGGGGACCTATGGCCAGGGAGCACCGAGTTTTCAAAGCCGGGCACCCCTTCTATATACTCCCATGTTAAATGTAAATCTAGTCATGGACACAGTGAGGCATGGGCACAGTGAGGCAAAGTGAGGCACAGTGAGGCATGCAGATGGACACCCTAGGCTTACACTCGAGTCAATAAGTTTTCCCATTTTTTTGTGGTAAAATTAGGTGCCTCGGCTTATATTCGGGACAGCTTATACTCGAGTATATACGGTATTTGCTCAGCTACATTAACTTTTCAGTTACTTGTTTTAGGTGTAATATGTGTGTAAGAGTTTTATATTTTTGGCTTCTTGTAGTGAAGAGACCTGTGTGTGTGTGAACTGTAATGTAATTTTGGGTCTTAGGTTCTGTAGACAAAGTCAACGAATATACAGTAGGTCGTTCAGTTTCCATTACATACAACTGCAGATAGTTCAACTGTGGCTTCCTATGGCAGACTCTAGCAACACACTATTGAGTGACTAATGTAACTCTGGCAAGCAGGATTAATGTTCCAAGGTAACAAATTCTCAGTGTAATGGTAATAGGAAAGGGAAGACACAGGACAGGCTTGGATTTGTGGCAGGATCAACATTTCCTTATCATAACTATATGCTATATACTTTAACCACTTGCCGACCGCCGCACGACTATTTTCGTTGACAGAATGGCACAGGCAGGCAGATTGACGTACAGGTACGTCCATTCAAATCTGCCACCCAGCAGTCGCGCGCATACGCGCCACGTGCCTCACGAGTGCGGCCGCGGTTCCCGGGAACTCCCCTATTCTGCCTAGTGACACTGTCACTGAAGACCGTTCCCTGTGATCGGGAACGGTCATCAGTGACATGTCACATGTAGCCACGCCTTCTAACAGTAAGAATCACTTCCTAGGGAACACTTAACCCCTGCAGCGCCACCTAGTGGTTAACCCCTTTACTACCAGTGTCATTTTTACAGTAATCAGTGCATTTTTATTGCACTGGTCGCTGTAAAAATGACAATGGTCCCAAAATGGTGTCAACAGTTTCTGCCATAATGTCGCAGTCCCGATAAAAATCCCTGATCGCCGCCATAACTAGTAAAAAAAAAAATTATTAATAAAAATGCCATAAAACAGTCCCCTATTTTGTAGACGCTATAACTTTTGTTCAAACCAATCAATAAACGCTTATTACAATTTTTTTACCAAAAGAAAGCTCTATTTGTGGGAAAAAAAGGACGTCAATTTTGTTTGGGGGCCACGTCGCACGCAATTGTGAGTTAAAGCAATGCAGTGCCGAATCGCAAAAAGTGGCCTGGTCTTTGACCACCAAAATGGTCTGGGGCTGAAGCTGTTAATATGTATGGTCCAAAATGTAAAACCTTGTCATTTAAACAATGAGATAATAAGGAAAATTTATAAGAAAAATTTAACAAAATATGCATAATGATCAAATCCCAAAAACATTTGCAGTGTTGAATGGTGTATCTCCAAGTTTACTTTGCCATAAATTCACTAAGAAGTCAATTCAGCCCCTAGAGCAAAGGTTTGGCTCAGGGGGCTGCCACCAACTCTGTTGTAGACTCAGTACCTAACCTTGAATCTGAGTAAGTGGTCCACGCAGAATTATACTCTATTGATGAACTCAAAACGAATGCCAGTTTATCAGCCACCTGACACCTCTGCCTGGATACCACATCTGTCATTAGGGATCTGAAAAAAAAATTCAATCAAGAAGAATTTCTTCATTGTCCTCCAAATACAGAGAGATTATTCCATGACTAAATAACTAGCAATAAAATGAAACCTTTGAACTAACTACATTGTCCTTGGCCACTATGACATATAGCAAAATACATTCTTAGTAAGGTTGAGTCCTGCAACAAAGGTGGGTGGCCAGTTTTTTTTTCTCTAGCTGTAAAATTGTGGACTGGGTGGGCACATTATCCAAGGGGAATACCATAAACCTGAGTCCCTCCCTTTGACGCATCTCCCTACCAATGATAACCATCCCTCTAATATAATCTACCCCATCATCCCCTCAACCCCATCTGTTGTTATTCAAACCCACCACTAACTGACAGAAGCTACCTTATGAAACTGATAAGAGGGATGGAGGAGCTCAGCTATGAGGAAAGATTAGAGGAACTGAATTTCTTCACTCTTAAAGCAGAGTTCCACCCAAAAATGTTCCGCTTTTCGGAACCCTCCCCCCCTCTGGTGTCACATTTGGCACCTTTCAGGGGGAGGGGGTGCAGATACCTGTATAATACAGGTATTTTTTATCCACTTTTGGGGAGAGCCTCTCACTGGAGTCACTCGACTTCCCGTCCCCCCACTGCCTTCTGGGAAACACACTGGTCCCAGGAGACAGCGGGGACCACTGGAAAAGTGCTGCGCTACTCACGCATGCGCAGTAGGGAACCAGGCCGCGAAGCCGCAAAGGCTTTACTTCCTGATTCCCTCACCGAGGGTGGCAACGGGGGCAGCAGAGAGATGAGCGATTGTTCGTCTTCTGCTGCCGACATCGCGGTCACGCTAGACAGGTGAGTGTCCATTTATTAAAAGTCAGCAGCTGCCGTATTTATAGCTGCTGGCTTTTAATATTTTTTTTTTCGCTGGACATACACTTTAAGAAGGGGAGTTTACGGGGGGTATGATCAACATGTACAAATATATAAGGGGTCCATATAGTGAACTTGGTGTTGAGTTATTCACGTTTCGGTCAACACAAAGGACAAGGGGGTACTCTTTATGTCTAGAGGAAAAAAGATTTCATCTCCAAATATGGAAAGGTTTCTTCACAGAGGTGGTTCTGGTCAGCTCAATAGATTGCTTTAAGAAAGGTCTGGATTGTTTCCTAAATGTACATAATATAACTGGGTACTAACATGTATAGGCAAAGTTGATCCAGGGAAAATCTGATTGCCTCTCGGGGGATCAGAAAGGAATTTTTTTCCCCTGCTGTAGGAAATTGGATCATGCTCTGCTGGGGTTTTTCACCTTCCTCTGGGTCAACTGTAGGTATAGATTTAAGTATATGGGATTGTATGATATTATTTTTTATGGTTGAACTGAATGGACTAACTATGTAACTATGTAAAGTATAGAGGCTCAAATTATAATGCCTGCTGTATTTAGGAAATGGGGCATTGCTATTATTTAAAAAATGTTGTAAACTCTTTCAGCAGTCTACTTAAAGGGGTTGTACAGACAAAAATATTTTCCTCCAAAATTAAAGTCTGACAGTAGCTGATAAAGTAAAAAGTAATGTTTTGCATTATAACTAGTTTGATACCTGTTGAAATCGAGCTGTTTTATTCACCTCCAGCACTCCTGAATCGTTATTCTCACTGACTTCCTGGTTTGCGGTGCGCATCCATTCTTGCTACATCACGGCCTAATGGGAACTGCAGTTCCCATTAGGCTTAGCCTCCATGCCTGCGAGGGATAAGAGAGCATCTTCACACAGGGCTGTAGTCATAGGGAGGGGGTGAGCACATTCTGCTTTCCACCATGCAAAACGGCTCAGATGATGGTGGAAAGCAAGAAGAGGAGAGACAGGAAACTGCATTTTCAAACCTGGATTACTGTTTTTTGGAGGTCAAAAGGAAAAACGAGGTAAGTGATATTTAAATGCTCTAGCCTACAGCAATCAATTGATCTAATAAAAACGAACCTTTAGTGTTCCTTTAAGAGACTATAACATACATTTTGGGTTTTTTAAGCACTTTAATGCTGCCTCCTGCTTTGAAGAGAACTTAAGCTTGTTGTTGCTGTACAAAATGTAAGCGCAACTGTATTGGTGTCTGCATTTCCATTATTCAAGTGTGACCACTCTATTCTGTAAAGAGTTTCTAAGATCCATGCCTAGATCCCATTCATATAATAATGTCTGGGCTTATTCTGAAAGTACTAGATCAAGTCATTCAATAAAAACTTTGCAAGATGAGAATACCATTTCTGATGGGGCAGTGTAGGGATGGATGGATCATATCTGGACATTGTTTGGATAAGATTGAACTGTAAATAAAAACTTCTTCAAACAATGTATTCTATTAGCTAATGTCAAGATGATTGTTTAAGCTTTACACAAGAGAAACAGCATGGCATGGCTTACAATAGGATATTCTATTAAATACCACGTATGCATGATCTAGCATAGTGAAACTTGACCTCCTGGTGACATTAAAATTATGCAGTATGTACACTCATAAATCACAATCCCGCATGGTTGCTAAAATGCTTTCCATGCTATTATACTGTGTAATCAACAAAAGACAACACTGTAGTAGGGTAAACACTATGTAAATGTCACAGAACAGATTAAATAATAGCAGTTACTTTTGTAGCACCTTTGTACATAAACAATATGATTCTAAATCAGAGTAGATAAATAAGTGTATACATCATATATAAAATAATATTTGAATTGTTTTACTTTAAAAAACTGACTTTGAAATAGGTGATTTCAAAAAGATAAACTGCAGAAGGGATATGTTCTATACGGCAGAAGCTAATAGAGTGAAAGGTACATGACTTCTACACACAATGGAGATAGTCATTGTGTGCCCTGGATCAGCATTTCTCCCATCAATCCACAGTGGGCGTGTAACATTGCAAGGGTATATGACCCTTGGTATCCATGTCTTAGATATAGTATGGAGCTAACATGATTAATATGCTGAGACTTGTTTGGCTCGAATAAATAGACCTACTGATTACAAACAATACAGACCTGATCGTGGATGTGGAAATACTGGGTAACTTAGGAAACAGCGATCACAGGTCAATTATATTCAGTATAAATCACAGAAATAAGAAGCACATGTGTAATACAAGGACACTGAACTTCAAAAGAGCCAACTTCCCTAAACTGCACTCTTTGGATGACAATGTTAAATGAGATAACATCCTGGGAACAAAGAACACGGAGGAAAAATGGGAGTGCTTTAACCACTTCAGCCCCGGACCATATTGCTGGTCAAAGACCAGGCCACTTTTTGCGACTCGGCACTGCGTGGCTTTAACTGACAATTGCGCGGCCGTGCGACATGGCTCCCAAACAAAATTGGCGTAATTTTTCTCCCCACAAATAGAGCTTTCTTTTGGTGGTATTGTTTTTAGTTTTTGTGCTATAAACAAAAATAGAGTGACAATTTTGAAAAAAATGAATATTTTTTACTTTTTGCTGTAATAAATATCCCCCAAAATTATATAAAAAAACATTTTTTTTCCTCAGTTTAGGCCGATACATATTCTTCTATATATTTTTCTTAAAAAAAAAAAACGCAATAAGCATTTATTGATTGGTTTGCGCAAAAGTTATAGCGTTTACAAAATAGGGCACAGTTTTATGGCATTTTTATAATAAAAAAAAATTCTTACTAGTAATGGCGGTGATCAGCGATTTTTATCGATACTGCGACATTATGGCGGACACTTCGGACACTTTTGACACATTTTTGGGACCATTGGCATTTTTATAGCGATCAGTACTATAAAAATGCATTGATTACTATAAAAATGCCACTGTCAGGCAAGGGGTTAACACTAGGGGGCAAGGAAGGGGTTAAGTATGTTCCCTATGTGTGTTCTAACTGAAGGGGGGGTGGACTGACTTGGGGAAATGACTGATCACTGTTCATACATTGTATGAACAGACACTCAGGCATTTCTCCCCCAGACAGGACTGGGAGCTGTGTGTTTACACACACAGCTCCTGGTTCTCGCTCTGTAACGAGCAAACGCGGGTGCCCGGCGTTGATCGCGGTCCCGGGCACGCGCGTCGGCGTCAGGGGCGAGAGGGGGGCGCGCCCCTATTAATAATACAAGGCCACTGGGTCATTGTCAGCATTCCCACAATACAAATAAAACAATAAGAAATGTAAAAGCGCAATCAGGGCAGCTAAAATAGATCACAAAAAGCACATAGCAGAGGAGAATAAAAAAAGAACCTCTTTAAATATAAAACAGTAAGAAAGAGAGGCCAGACCATTTTGGCCCCATAAAGGATGATGAAGGGAATTTGATTACAAAAGACAAAGAGAAGGCAAAGGTTTTAAATGCATTTTTCTCCTCAGTTATCACAAAAGAAATGGGGGGACGGGGATATGGTAACCAAGACTGTAATGTTAATAACACATCACAGAATGTACCCTCATGGCTTACAGAAGCCAGTATCAGAAATTGACTTGGAAAACTTAACATAAATAAGTCACCAGGACAAGATGGCTTACACATAAGGGTCCTTAAGGAACTCTTTTTATGGATAGTTTACTGAGTGGAATGGTACCAGCTGATTGGAGAAAGGCCAACGTGGTACCAATATTTAAAAAAGGGCCAAGATATATCCCTGGAAACTACAGACCAGTTAGTTTAACATCGATAGTATGCAAGCTAATAGAGGGGATGACAAGGGACTATATCCAAGATTTTAGTAATAAAAACTGTATCATTAGTGGCAATCAGCATGGATTCATGAAGAATCATTCTTGCCAGACCAAACTATTAACATTCTACGAAGAAGTGAGCTGCCATCTAGATAAATGAAGGCCTGTGGATGTGGTATATCTGGATTTTGCCAGGCATTTGATACAGTTCACCACAAATGTTTACTTTGCAAACTGAGGTCATGATCACAATTTTTTCAAGAAGACCTAAATAAAATAATGGGTATGGGCAACTACATGGCACATGAGGTTTAATGTTGAAAAATGTAAATTGATGTATTTGGGTGTTAAAAATAGGAACGCAAGCTACTTAGGCCTCGTACACACGACCGAGTTTCTCAGCAAAAACCAGCAAGAAACTTGCTGGGAGATATTTTTTTGCCGAGGAAACCGGTCGTGTGTACATTTTTGTTGAGGAAACTGTCGAGAAACTCGACGATTCAAAAAGAGAGCAAGTTCTCTATTTCCTCAACGGGAATGGAGAAACTTGCCTTGTCAAGTTCCTCGACAGTCTAACAAGGAACTCGAAGAGAAAAACGATGTGTTTCGCCCGTCAAGTTCCTCGGACGTGTGTACGAGGCTTCTCAATGGAGAGAACCTCTGGCGAAATCTAGAGACAAAACGATAAATCTCCCACTATACAAGACTCTGGTCTTGAGTATGTGGTTCCGTTCTGGGCACCAGTCCTCAGGAATAATGTGCTGGATTTGAAAAGAGTCCAGAGAAGGACAGCAAAGGTAACAAAGTGACTAGAGGATCCCAGCTTTGGGGAAAGACTACAAGCATTGAACGTATTTTCTCTGTAGAGGAGACGCTTGAGAGGGTCTAGATCTCAGTTACCCCCAGATATAGCTGAGATTTTGTTTTGTAGTACTAGTAAAAAATGTGGCCTATAGGCACCAGAAACACATGGAAAAGGTAGAACAATTTAGGCAGAAATGTAAAAATTTGATTGCAGCAATATGCCCTAGACAAAAAATGGATAGTAATCACATTCTAGCAAGGGTTTTTGCAAGTGTTGAATATTATAGAGGAGAGGCTAGTTGGCTTCATACATTTTGTAGGAGCTAGTTAGCTTGATTTCTAAGTAGAGAATATGATTAAGCATCTACTGGAATTCATAGGACCATTGAAGATTGTGATTAAAGTCTGGAGGTAGGAAAACAGCTACTGCCTGTTTATTAGACATGTGCACACTGAAATATTTTGTTTTGGAATTTAGTTTTCGTCCCAAAAATACATTTATTTATTTACGCCCGAAATTTGTTTTTATTTATTTCAGTTCGTTAAAAAATGCATTCGTCTGAAAATCCGAATTAATTATGGTCGAATCTGTTGAAGGCTTATTGTGTCTGTCGAATGCTCTAAGAAGATTCGACGAAGCAGCTAAACTGTACGGCACCACGATTGTACATTTTCGGTCGAATGCTCCACCCACAATAATAATAGTAATAATTATATTTATTAATTATTATTACTAGTCAACCATCATTAGAATTCTTCTATATCCTATGGGCAGAGCATTTGATCATTAATGTCCGCTCGCAACGATCGTATGTTTTTAGCTGCTTTGTCGAATTTTCATGTCTCTATAATGTTGAATCTTTTCTCTCTATGTCAAATCTTTCCTCTATATGTCGAATAATTTTGGACTAATAGAGTTAGGTTAGGCACATTTAACCGCTGGTTCCATAGACACAGATCGCTATTGTCACCGTCATGTCTTCTACCTATACCAAACTGTTGTCACAAAGAAACGAAAATAACGCTTTTTTTATGTCAGATCTTTCGGATTTCGGATTCTGCACGTTCTTTATTATTTGTTAAACCGAGCGCGAAAATCCCAGAAATTCAGACGAAAATGCATTCGGACGAAAACAAATGCACATGTCTACTGTTTCTATGGAGGCCAGAGATGGAAGCGATGCTATAAAGAAATGTAAGGACATTAGTAAGGGGAATTGTAGGATTAATAACTAACATTATAATATATTCTGCTAAGTAGTGTTTGTGGTGGTAGCCCACGATATCTAAGCCTATAATGTTTGGTGTTGCTCAATCAATAGACTAGAGTCAAACAAAAAGGGCAATTGACAGGTTCCATTAAGTATGTGGTTGAACAGAAGCCACTGTATATGAGAAATGCTTGTGGGGGGTGGCCCTGGACCCAGATTGTGAAATTATTGTGAAATTCCCATTTTGCATGATATAAGAGAAGTAGCTCCAAGACAGCAAATAAAATAGGAAAGTAACATTAAGGCCATTCTTCTAGTGGTTTATATTTTCACATCAATCTTTGTAAATCATTAAATCAGTAATACGTGAAAACTAAGAAGACATCAGTTTTTTTTTTATCTGAAACTAGCATGCACCTCTCAAAATAACAATGTGGAATGAGATCATTTCATGAATCCATTATCATAAACCTGTTTTTTATATGTAATTTCACTGTTTTATATAGTATAATCTTATCTGACCACATGATCCATTTTCTTACCAATTTGACTGCACAATGTAAAGAAAAGTTAATATTACTTATGCAAAAACAAAGTAATGCTGTTGTGGTTTAAAAACTATTGTGCCTCTCATAAATGGTTCACAAGATGGCAACCGACAGAAGGCCTCCCAGCAACTTTATGTCACTATTGCAAAAAAGAAAAAGGGCCTAATGAAACTAAGAATGCTAGAAGTGAACTGAAAACTGCTTATAACTACCGTAGTTTATTTTTATCCATTCCAGTTTGTCAAATGAAGAGTTGTGGGCTAGTTTAACTAGTTTAACTGTAATTTTGAGAGTCTCTTTTTATAATTTCTGTTTTATTATACAGTATATTTATTTTTAACATAGCAGATTGTCCATTATATTAGGAAAAACAACCATTAATGAAGGGGAAACACTTTCGTATCATAAAAGTGTATTCAGTCACATTCAGTAAGAATGTAATATAATGAGTATCATCAAAGTACAGTAAACCATTGCATCTAATCAGAATATATATTTTACATATCTGACTACACTAAATTGGGATGCAATTAGTTTCTTTGGGTTAATAAACGTTGTACTGCTTTGGCGAACCAAAGACAAAATTAAAGCATAAATATATCTATTATTACTTGCACTGTTTTACCCTCTGTAATGTTTTATATTAAAATATATGCCAATTAAGAAAAACATCATTACAAATGACACAGTTTTATACACAGTCTTTTTAATTTTATAAAAGATCATTCAACTGTATATTAATCATAATTTATGTTTTCTTACCGAAAACCAAAGAAAATAAAAATAAATCTACTAAATTGGATACTTTATAATGCAAAGTCTTTACAGTGAAATATATAGCGTAATGATTAACAAAAAGAATATTCTGCAAAACAAATCAAAACTCTGCATCCATACCTCATAACTTTTCTTTCTTGAGAACCTTTAATATGTAACTTATCTCTGTCACAGCAATATGAAGGAACAACACAGATTTTAAAGATGTGATCCAACATTGATTAGTAATGGAAGCATTGCTGCAATTTTGTTAGTTTCACAATATTATCTAATATAAAAAAATACCATAATCTAAAACTAAAGTAAACTTCTTGGTGTAGATCAACAAATACCAATATGCCTTACAATTAGGCTGTTATGGCATAGCTCAGAGTTTTAAATATGTAGCTGCTCTAGGGTTTATTCATTGGGATTTACTAAAGGCAATAGGCTGTTCACTTTGCAAGAGAATTTTCCCGTAGCTTAGTGAATTAAATGAAGCTCTGCTGACTTCCATCATCCAATAATACGCTAGCAAAATGCCTGTCTTTTAAATTGCATGTGATTGTGTATTCCTTCATTTTCACTGCATTCACTAAACTAAGGAAAAACTGTCATGGAATGTGAAAATTCTCTTGCAAAGTGAACAACCTATCTGAGAGGGCAAAATCTGGTGTAAATGTGCATGTTAGCTACTCGGCTTCTAAATTTAGCTTGTTCATTTAGGACTGAAGGAAAAGCTGTTCCAGCTGAGCACATTCATCTTCCATCCAGGGTTCAGGTGAAGGCGCTAGCACAACTGTTCTGCAGATACACAATCAAAGAAATCCGGAATTTGCTACAACACTTTACCTTATTGATTCTTCATTCAAAATACATCACACACAGTGCAGGGTACAGTAGAAGTTGACGCGTTTCTAGCACTTACTCATAACCTCATGAAGGATGTGCATGAAGGATCAATAAAGGTGAAGTGTTGCAGCAATTTCCGGATTTCTTTTGATTGTTTAATTAAGCTTTTAAAAAACTGGAAGATGATTGGTTTCTATGCAGAGCTGTACTAGATTTTGCACTCTCCAGTTTTAGTAAATCAACCCCAACTGCTGGTTTCTCTATTCTCCAACTGTATTGTAATGTTAAGTGTTGTACTAAAGACTGTTTACAGAATTTCGTTAGCACCTGAGCCACCCAATCCTCCTACACTTATCTCTCAAAGTACAACAACTTATCTCTATTTAATGCCCATATCCACAAATATATAATCACTTTCAGGTACAGGGTTTCTGGTGTTTTTTTTTGACCACGGGATATATTAATTTATTAAATTATTTCAAACAGAATTTAAACTATGTGCCTATTGCTGTTTATTTAAATTGTGGCATTTTTCTGCACACATGTTCAAATTAAATGATTAAGTGTGCCAGATTTGTAGGTTTGTATTATTATTATGTTGTATCTTTTATATTATTATTATTGAAGGTACTATAAGAATCAAGATGATCCAGATTTGATTGGGTTGTATGGATTAACACCAACATACATATGACTATCACTAGCTTAATTTGCTCATAGGTTAGAAGAGAATAGGAAATGTAAACCAAGCTTATATGTATACTATTAATGTGCCTAAAATAACTATAACATTTACTCTAATTGATTTCTAATATTAATACTATACTTTATTTCTGGATAAACAATTTATATAACATTTTTTTTTGCAGTCCTTAAAGTTACAATTTTGCCATGTTGGAACACACCTTTAAAAAACAGCAAAAACATTCAGCAAAATTCAAAGTATATATAAACAAAATATTTTTTTCCACTTAAACAACAAAGAACATTAATTGTATTGGATGTCAGTGATATAAATGTGGCTTAGAAAAAATATATATTATCTTCTCTTTAGAAATAGCTTAGATTAGATAAAAAGTAAATAATATTAACATTTCAGAAATTGATGCAGCTTAATCACCAGTTAAAAAAACAAAATACTTTTTTTTTGTAGCTAGGGAATGTGAAATGTTTTAAATAAAGCAATGCAATGTTCTGTGGTGGATGTATTTGCATATTAAAGAAATCAGTCATTTAAAGTAGATAATATTGTGCTCTAAAGTATTATTGGTGATTGTACCGTGCTACAGATTACAGGGCCTCATTAATCTAAATGTATAAAGAACATAGAGTAGTGGCTAAATATGCTAGTACTATAATTTGAAATAAGAATGTAAAAAAAATATATATATATATGACACGTCATGCTGTCACAATAGCAAGCACAAAAATAATACATCAATAAATTATATGTAGATATGCATTCTATGCAAATATATCGTACAGTTACATGCAGTGTAATGCTCAAAGAAGTGATCATATTTGTTTATACTAAAATACATAAGAAATAATATAGCAAATATCCTGAGATGCATTTGTTTGCAGTATTTAACTATTTGGATTAAATCTGCTTAAAAACTCTGCAGACAGAACACAGTTTGTGCCACCATAGGCACTTACCACTTCTTTATTTTTAATGTGGTGCACCAATAACCCTTCTTCAAATAAATTTTGAGGTTTATTGGATTATATTAATGGATATAATGACTGCTTAATATTGCCCATGGTGTACTTGGAGGTAATTTATGAACCAACATTTAGTGTAAACTCTTGCAGAAATATATTATTACATACTGTATGTACTGTATCTATATTGGAAGCCATTGTGACTATTTTATACTTGACAATTTTCTCTGACTATTTTATGTAATCTATTATACAGCTGCCTCTAAGGTTTACAAAATAATGGCTTCCTATAATCTAACTGCTATCTAAATAACACTTGGCATAATTTCTCAGTTTTAACAACTAAGCCTAAACCTAATGGAATTGTCTTTTAACTGACGGCCAACTCTGGGACAATTGACAGTGAGACATGTGATATGACGTGCTTCATTTAATTACAAAAGGGGCACAAAACATCAGTACAAAATTTTCAGTAAACAAATAAAAAAAAATGTTCACTGAGAATTTTTATGACATGCTTTGACTTAACTGGAAATTGTTCTCTGGCAGGTTTGTGACTTTCTTTTACTCTGCTGGATGCAAGATATCTGTCATTTACTGATGATGTGTACTCTAAAACTACCTTTCTAACTCACAGGTAGGCATAGAGGAGTAACAAGAAGGATTAGTACATCTGAGGCCGCAAACACGCGGTCGATCCATCCGATGAGAATGGTCCAACGGACCGTTTTCATCGGTTCACCGCTGAAGTAGACTGATGGTCTGATGTGCGTACACACCATCATTCCAAAAACCGATCAGGTCAGAATGCGGTGACGTAAAACACACGACGTGCTGAAAAAAACCGAAGTTCAATGCTTCCAAGCATGCGTCGACTTAATTCTGAGCATGCGCAGGTTTTGAACCAATGCTTTTGTGTACTAACCATCGGTTTGGTCCTATCGATCAGAGGTCCATTGGTTCGATTTTAAAGCAAGTTCTATAATTTTTGTCCGAAGGACAAAAGACCGATGAGCCATACACACGGTCAGTTTGGACCGATGAAACTGAACTTCAGTCCATTTTCATCGGTTTGGACCAACCGTGTGTACGCGGCCTGAAATATAAGGCTCTCCAAATGAGAAGATTGCTCCTTTTGGGATACAGCAGGACATGGACATTGAAAAGAAGACTGGGACTATAACAGACATTTTGCAGAAATTGTTGCCTCCCCTCTTGGTAATAAGCTAGGATATGGAAATGGGATATTTCCCGCAAAATAATTTAATGTAGAGTCTTGAAAGTCAAACTTCTTAGGCTTTACAGGAGCCATTTCAGGTCATATGAACATTTTTTCAGATGTCAGTGTAACTGGAAGACTTTGGGGTAAAGTCTGAGCACACTCCAGAAAAGATCTTTTATGACTTAACATATAAATATTTGCAATGCTATTTTGCGTGTCAAACAAAAAAAATAAAAACATTTCTTTGATCAAAAGTATTTCAGAAAAAACACCTTATTGGACATTAAATGTTTTAACATTTTCTTTAAAAATAGGCACAATGGCACATAAATATGCAATTCAAGAGAATATTCTGTTTGTTTCATAAATAACCCAACTTCAATATATAACCAGGGGAATAAATTATTAAAATATTTAAGTAATTTATAGGACTGGTCTGCTGGAAATATACTAGTATACATAATATTTATGACATTCGCCAGGAAATCCATTAATTTGTTCAGGGTCAGTGCTTTAAAATGGATTCCCATATGCTGTTGATATGAATAATTACTGCATTTTTCCGATGAGTCTTAATACAATTGTCAGTGCCAGGTGTGATCATAATGAATGACAATAAAATGACGAATGAAAATAAAAGAAACATAAGCATAATAAGATGACCCTTAAAGAAAAATGTACTCCAAAAATGTCCTTAATAAACAGCATTGGTCAATGAAGCACAGTGCAGTCCTTTTGCTGACTACATTGGCAGCTCTATTTAAAAATAAATAGAAAAACTGATGGTGTTATAATCCCCTTACTGAAATGTCAGAAATTAAACATGTGTCTGAAGGAGTATTTCAAAAGTCCAAAAGGCATATCCTTCTTTCAAGGAAGATCTGCATTGTTCAAAGCTTAAAAACTGTCAGTATGTCTTGTTCTTGAAAAATTGTCCAAGTCGCATAATATGCTTACTCTTTTTATATGAACATGTGCCAGCACAAAGGTGAACGTGTGCATACATTCATGTCAGTACAGTGTATGCACATGAAAACTTCCTTCTTCCATTGCATACAGTGAACAAACGAGATATTTGTTGACTATGTCATGGCATAGTTTGTCAGTTGACATAGTATAACCAGTAAATTAGGTTGAAAAGTGAAAAAGTGATTGGAAAGATCATCCTTGACCACCTGTCTATAGCATTCACATCTGTTAGGTCTGGGATTTTAATTTTTAGTTGTGAAGATCTCCTCCTCAGATGGTTTTTCTTGCCATGTGGTGCAGTTCTGTCCATTGTGCGCCGACCAAGTCCATCTCGAGTCACACTTTGCTTTCTATACTGAATCCCTGAGTTGTCAAAAGATGTTGCTGAATTCCTGGAATCTGTGACGCTTGTTGTAATTTCATTTCCAGTGACTTCATTATGTATTTCAAGAGTTGTTAGCAGTATGTTCCCATGTGCATCCACCTATCCAGAAAAATACAGCTGCATTAGTGTCAGTGATGTATTAACAATACTAAGTCAAACAGACTAAACCTTTACGAGTTTTCTACCACTGTTTAAAATCATCAAATGCCAAATTGCTTTTTCATGAAAACGAATCTACAAAAATAATTGCAGATTGTTCCGTAATATATGTCTACCCTGCCTATTTGTTTTATAAGGTGCCTGTAAGGAAAGAAAACTATTAAAGTGGAGCTCCACCCAAAAGGGAAAGCTCCATTTGTTTGCTCCCTCCCCCCTCCACTGCCACATTAGGCACCTTACAGAGGGGGAGTGGGTACCTGTTTTTGGCAGGTACCAGTCCCCACTTCGTGGTGGCAAGGTCCCCCGGAAGTTCGGCTCCCCTCCTCCATCCACCACCTCCGGGTCATTCACAAAGCGCAGCGCACGTCATGCATGTGCAGTAGGAAACCGGCTGTAAAACTGCAAGGCGTCACTGCCAGTTTCCCTTACAAGGAATGGCGGCAGCAGCACCCGAGAGCAGATTGAAATATTGGCTGGGGTTCCGACATTGCGGGATCCCTGGACAGGTAAGGTGTCCTAATATTAAAAGTCAGCAGCTACAGTATTTGTAGCTGCTGACTTTTAATTGTTTGGTAGGGTGGCAGGAGCTCTACTTTAAACTATTTGAGATAGATAGGGAGATATGAAATAATGCACTATTAGAAAAAGCAGAATGCAGAATGCCAATAATTTCAAATTTTAAAGGTTACTAAGGCCCCGTACACACGTCCGAGGAACTCGACGTGCCAAACACATCGAGTTCCTCTTTGAGTTCAGTGTGGAAGCCGCCGAGGAGCTCGGCGGGCCGACTTTCCTCATTGAACAACGAGGAAAAAGAGAACATGTTCTCTTTTCGGCCCGACGAGTTCCTCGTCGGCTTCCTCGCTGAAAAGTGTACACACGACCGAGTTTCTTGGCAGAATCCAGCTCCGACCGAGTTTCTGGCTGAATTCTGCCGAGAAACTCGGTCGTGTGTATGGGGCCTCATCTCTGTCAAGTTTTTCTTGCTTTCCTTGACCCTATCAGGGAAATTTCCCCATACTGGCCTAGTGAAAAAAGGAAATCACATGAATGTCAGACAACAAAAAAACTTGAAAAAGGTCCTGAGTCTAATGCTGGCCATACACTATACAAAAAAATCGTCCGAACAAACTTTCGAAAAACAAACGTTCGGCCGTGAGTGCAAACAAAGTGCCATCATGTAATGACCTCAGTGGACATAAATGAAAAAAAAAGATTTTTTTTTTACATATACCTAGTGCAGAAAGTTCGGACGGGAAACACATTAACCTTTCAATTTATCGTTCGTTCGGCAGAAAATTTCCAAACTTGTCCTTGTTTTTTTCGGCTCAAGAACGTCTCAACGATTATGGATTTTGTGCCCATTAACTGTTCGAAAAACGACGAAATTTCGGACGATTTTTCGTATAGTGTATGGCCAGCATTAGTAATACAGCAAGTCAAAGAAAAACTCCACAATAGAAATTCAGAAAGCAATAAAAACCTCACAGAGCCTCTGACCTTTCCTTATTCAATACAACAAGTTCTACTGCCTCATCCACCTTTTTTGCATCTGAACTTTTTTCAGTGACCTGGAATTTGTAATGGACCATATACATTTGACAGATGCTTTCAGATTAGGGATGAGCCAAGCTGCTCTGAGTTTGGTTTGAACAAGATCTGGCCAACTTTAAAAAAGTTCAGATACTAGACTTAAACCCTCTTGAAATGAATGGGAGTTGAATATGTCTAACTAAAAATATACATTTTCTGAGTTAATAGGCAAATGTATTTTTATAAAATAGCATGGTGGGGGGCTGCCTGGTAAGGGGCACACCTCTGTGACATACAGAAAGTTATGCAGCAGCACTGACAATTACAAAGGGAAAAAAGCACACAGACCCTTTCAAGGGTCTGCTATGTATTTTGGGGGACATTTGAAGGAATCATTTTTTTTTTCTTTGTAAATGTAATTTTTGCTGGTGCACATTCTATAGAAAGAATATTAATAAAAAAAACTATTTTGTGTAGAATCTCGCCAAAATCCATACCAGTCTCTTTGAGTCAGGTTTGGAATTTAAGGGGGTACTTCACACAAAAGACAAAGAAAACAAAATAAGCATAATGCGCCCACAAAATTCATACCAGACCCTTGGGTTTTAAAAGTAATCTAAAAGTAATCTCCGTGCAAAAACTAAAACAAAAAAGAGTGTGAGATCCCCTAAAAAAACATACCAGACGGTTAATCTGAGCATGATGCCTGCCGGCCTCCTACTTGCTGAAAAATCAACGATCCGCCATATATGAGCGACCTCAATGCTACACATGGCTGAATGACAGCTCCCCAAGTTATATAAGCGAAGGGACAGGGATAGTGGTGACATAATTGCAATGTTAACACAATGTTATTGCACAAATATGGCTATGTGATCATATACAGGCAATGATGTAACCCCATTTGATTCCTGCCAACTGGCTTATCTAGCTGGGGATTTCAGGCCACATAGGTAAATAGTTTGGGTGATGTCAGTGTTTGGTAAAGACATTGCACATGCAAGCACTGCTTGCTTCCTTGGCAACCATTGACAGCCGGAAGCTGTCACATTTAGCTACGCTGAATGCTCTAAATGTAGGTTTTGACCACATATTGAGCTCATATATTCAAGACAATGGGCCAGATTCACATACATTTGCGGCCGTGTAACGTAACCCGTTTACGTTACACCGCCGCAAGTTTCCAGTTTTAGTGCCCGATCCACAAAGCACTTACCTGGAAACTTGCGGCGGTGTATCGTAAATACGTCCGGCGCAAGGCGGGCCAATTCAAATGGGCGTGTGCCATTTAAATTAGGCGCGCTTCCGCGCCGGACCTACTGCGCATGCTCCGTTTCGCAATTCCCGTCGTGCTTTGCACGCAGTGACGTCATTTTCTCGAACGGCGACGCGCATAGCGTAATTCCGTAGTCCCGGGCGGCTTACGCAAATGACGTTCATTTTTAAATTTCGACGCGGGAACGACGGCTGTGTAAAGTTAAGGCACCAAAAACGACGACTAACTTTGCGACGGGAAACTAGACTAGCAGCGATGTAGCGAACGCGGAAATCCGTTGTGGATCGCCGTAACTCCTAATTTGCACACCCGACGCTGGTTTACGACGCGAACTCCCCCCAGCGGCGGCCGCTGTACTGCATCCTAAGATCCGACAGTGTAAAACAATTACACCTGTTGGATCTTATGGATATCTATGCGTAACTGATTCTATGAATCAGTCACATAAATAGAAACAGAGATACGACGGCGTATCAGGAGATACGCCGTCGTATCTCTTTTGTGAATCTGGCCCTATGTTCCTAGCCTTGACTCAGGAAGATGACATTCCTTTTAAGATGTTAGGGTGCTGAACTAAAAAAAAAAATCAGTAAAACAACCAATGTATTTCAATGATGTGGAAAGATAGTAATATATATACAGTATCTCACAAAAGTGAGTACACCACTCACATTTTTGTAAACTGTTTATTATATCTTTTCATGTGACGATAATGAAGAAATTACACTTTTTTTTACAATGTAATGTAGTGAGTGTACAGCTTGTATAACAGTGTACATTTGCTGTTCCCTCAGAATAACTCAACACATAGCCATTAATATCTAAACCACTGGCAACAAAAGTGGTTTAGACATTAATGTGTGTGTGTGCTGAGTTATTTTGAGGGGGACAGCAAATTTGCACTGTTATACAAGCAGTACACTCACTAATTTACATTGTAGCAAAGTGTAATTTCTTCAGTGTTGTCACATGAAAAGATATAATAAAATATTTACAAAAAATGTGAGAGGTATACTTACTTTTGTGAAATACTGTATATGTATCACTTTTGTGAAATACTGTATATATATACAGGCATACCCCGGTTTTAAGTACACAATTGGGTTTATTTACTAAAGCTGAAAAGCAAAAAATCAGGCTCACTTCTGCATAAAAACCAATGAGCTTCCAGGTTTTATTACCAGTCTTAATTGAACAAGCTGGGGATAGAAGCTCATTGGTTTCTATGCAGAAGTGAGCCTGATTTTGCACTTTCCAGCTTTAGTAAATAAACCCAATTGTGTACTTAAAACCGGGGTATGCCTGTATATATATATATGAATGAATGAGTGACTTGTATAGCGCTACACATGCAAACTGAATCTCCTCTAGGTGCTTTTTTGCAGCCAGTGTCGTCCTGGCTAGTGCTGTCATTTACCCCGTAGGATCTCGACACGCTTGGGACACACAGTCGTACACATATATACTGGGCCAATTTGGACAGGATCCAATTAGCCTACCAGCATGTCTTTGGAGTGTGGGAGGAAGCTGGAATTACCGGAGGAAACCCACACAGACACAGGGAGAACATGCAAACTCCAAGCAGATGCTGCTAGGTGAAAGTGCTAACCACTACACCACTGTGAAAAGAAAAAATTAATCCGCGCTACAGAGATTAGAAAAATATATGCTGCAGGAAAGGATGATAATGTGTATGCTGCACGGATGCCCTCTAGTACAAATAAGTACAGAGAGGAAGAAATACTAAAGTGGCTGCCCCTACATGTGTATTCCACCGAAGTGAAATATGAAATTGAATAAAAAACTACACCACTGTGCTACCCCCCTATATATAGTTATATTTACAGTATATATGTGTATACACACACAAACGGATAGATTTCATATGTTTCTGATACAACTTATATATGTTCTCGTCAATGTTTTACATAAAAAAAATTTATTTGTTTTATAAATAACTTTTGTTACAGTTCAGGATTCGGTGGGACACAATATGATCAGACAGGAAGGAATATGTATTTTCCTAGCCTACTCCTGTTCAGTGAATGTGGAGTTTAGTTCCTGAGCTTATCTGCTGAGTTTACAATGCTGACAAAAGTGTCAGACCTGAGTAAGCCAGGCGTAAAGTATATGTTATTTCTCTTTCTTATCAGACTGGAACTGATTAAATAAATGTTCCAACAATATTATTATTAAATGATGGAACTAGCATCATATGGCAAAGTGCGTAAACGCATTGCCATGTTGATGAAATTGAAATTCTACTCAAGTGTTAATTCTGTTTACTACTGCAAAATGTATACATTTGAATTTTTCCAAGAACATTATTATTTCCAAGGATTTGGGCTGCTCAAATTATTTTTACAATATCCTCTCAGTCAATATCTTGAAAACTTTAAAACACCACCATGTAAGCAATATAAGAAACATAGTAATGCCACAAAAAAATCGTTCACGTATTAAAGGGATTGTAAAGGTTTGTTTTTTATTTTCTAAATAGATTCCTTTAAGCTAGTGCATTGTTGGTTCACTTACCTTTTCCTTCAATTTCCCTTCTAAATGTTTTTTTTCTTTGTTTTCTTTGTCTGAATTTCTCACTTACTGTTTCTCCTCAGTAAGGTGTTCAGTAAGCTGTTCTAAATGACTTTACACCGCTCAGATGATGGTGGAAAGCTTACAGAGGACAAACAGGAAGTGAGAAATTCAAACAAAGAAAGAAAACATTTAGAAGGGAAATCGAAGGAAAAGGTAAGTGAACCAACAATGCACTAGCTTAAAGGAACCTATTTAGAAAATAAAAGATGAACATTTACAACCCCTTTAAGCTTTTCAGGTCAATTTAAGCCAATCATAGACATGGCTACAGCAGTAATATGATTGCATTAACTCATTTACATAAGCTACAACCATGGCCAGGTTGTCAGACAGAACCAAGGTACAAAACTGTGGCCCTTATAACCGATTCTTGAACTTATCCTTCTTTCTTTACTGTATATGTAGAAGCTACTATTTGTCAGAGAGGGATCAGCAATTGACAGCCACAGTGGGTATGGATGATGACAATTGAATTGCTATTATAGATCCACACGTTGATAATGCCACCATAATAAAAAGTGATCTTTTAATAGTGCATCAGAGACTAGAGCAGTCTAGTAATACTGTTACATAGAGCAGCATCTCTTCCAAACAAACCTTTTAATTGAAAAAGGTAAATACATTTAAAAAAAACTAACAAAAAAAATAAAGATCTTGAATAGGAGGAGGGGTGGAGAGGAGGGACTTTTCTTTTGAGGATAAAGATCCACTTTAAGCACTACCTCTTATAGAATTAAATTGCTCATACACGAAACACTTACAAAATACAATCTATTTCTTCAATATATTTTGTTAATGTAACCCAGACATCAGGCAGTAAAAGTTAAACCAGCTGTCGCCTGTAAACAAAACTTTGCTTTTTGGAAGAGATCTGGGCTTTGCTGGTTGCAGCTATCCACTAATTATGGTTGCGTTGGAGTGTGTATCCTCCATTGGGCACTGTTTTTCCTCCTACTGACCCCTACATTCTGACCTTCAAGAAAGTAAAAGTTTTAACACACCAGAAGTGAAAAGTGAGCTATCTTCCTTTACAGGGGCTTCTTGATTAATTGTTTCCCCCTGGTGACAGGGTAGCTTAAAGTAGCCTTCCTTTCTGTTTCAAATTGAGGACATTTTGAAGTTACCCATAAAATATAAACATATCTCACCTGTCTTTTGAAGACATTCGTTTTGTGCTTTTCGTGCTGAGATGTTTGTGAGTACCTTTTTATTCCTAATAAATAACTATTAGGAATAAATAAATAAATTATATTTAGCAATATTACTCTATGAAATTTTGCTTTGTGTCACCCTTTTATCTCTGAGGGGAGTGGCACATTCTATCTATTGTTGTACTGCTACATGAGTGGAGGAGACTTATGTGGAAAGGTGCAGTAGATCCAAAGGGATTTAGTTCACTTATTAAAGGGCATTTTATCTCTTATTAATATAGACTGCTCATTGAATTGTACATCATTTCAAATATTGGTTATGATTATAAATTTGGACTTATATAGCTGGATTCAGGTAGGCGGGCGCATAGTTGCGGCGGCGTAGCGCATGGCATTTACACTATGCCGCCGTAAGTTAGCGAGGCAAGTACATGATTCACAAAGTACTTGCGTAAAAGTTTGTGCGTAAAATCAACATCCAAAGATACTTTTTGACTAATACCTCACCCCCTGCAGAGAGGGCAGGTACATCAGGAACAGTTCATACTAGATTGTCCAATCCATCGTTGTTCAATCCATCTGTTGCAGTAGCCCCTGCAGTAAGCATTTTTAAGGAGCTGATCCTTCAAAACCTGGCATCTTTACCTATCAAAAAACACTATCATAATCCCCTTCCCAAAGAAGGCTTTCAATCCCTTTGTGATCAGAAAGACCTTGTTGTCCGTCCAGCGGACAAGGGTGGTGGAATTGTGGTCATGGACAAATCTAAATATGTCGCTGAAATGTCAAGGATCTTGTCAGATCATGATACTTATCAGGAATTACAGAACAATCCCACTAATAGGTTTAAAAAAGAACTTGTTGGCCTAGTAACGAAAGGGTTTCAGTCTCGTATTCTGAATAAGAAAGAACAAGCCTATTTGATACCAACTGCCCCCAGAATCCCGACGATCTATCATTTACCCAAAATCCACAAAGATCCTATACACCCTCCCGGAAGGCCCATCATAAGCGGCATTGATTCTATTACCTCTCGCATTGGCCGCTATATTGACTTTTTTCTACAACCATTAGTCAAAACAACCCCGTCCTACCTGAAGGACACCACCTCTACTCTAAAATTATTAGAGAGTACAGAAATACGTGGTGATTATTTATTAGCTACTGCAGACGTAGCTTCTTTATATACATGCATTCCCCAGGATTTGGGAATAGAAGCAGTCACTCTATTTTTGAATCGGGACCATTCCTTAGTCAATGAACAACGCAGTTTTATCATCGAACTACTAAAATTCGCCACTACCCACAATTACTTCTGGTTAGACCAGAAGTTCTTTTTACAAAAACGTGGAGTGGCGATGGGCGCCAAGTTCGCCCCGAGCTTAGCCAATTTATTTATGGCCAAGTGGGAGGAGGATGTCGTCTATTCGGAGCGGAATCCCTCCCTGGTCCTTTGGGCCAGGTATATAGACGACATCCTCCTCCTATGGGATGGGTCTCCCGAATCACTTAAGGTTTTTTTTTCCATATTGAATAAGAATAATCGAGGTATCTCTCTTTCATTTGAATGTAGTACCACTAAGATTAACTTTCTCGATCTCGAGATTGGGTTGGAATCCAATCAATTTAAGTTTCAAACCCATTTTAAAGCCACGGACCGTAACAGCTTTATCCCTATGGATAGCTGCCATCATAAGTCATGGCTTAAATCAGTGTCAGTTCTTACGCTTACGGAGGCATTGTAGCGATACTGACACATATCTGTCTCAGGCCTCTCTGCTTAAACAGAGATTTCTTGATAAAGGATATGATGAATCCTCTGTGAACTTAGAGATGTTAAATGTAGAGCAGATTGATCGAGGATGCCTCTTGGCTGATAGACCTCCACGATATAGCGATAACTCTTTTCGATATTCTATGCTCACATCTTACTCCAACCAACATAAAGATCTGAAAACTATCTTCAATCGCCATTGGAACATGCTTAGAAAGGATAAAGTACTCGGACAAGTTTTGCCTGAACAGTCTAGGATCGTTTTTAAAGGCGCACCTTCCTTGAGGAACAGTATCGCTCCAAATATTGTAGATCCTCCGGTACGCTCAACCTTCTTTCAGAACATGGAGGAATACTTCCCATGTAAAAAGTGTACGGTCTGCCAGTACAATCTCTGTGGAAGACGTAAAACTCTGGAATTTCAATCCAGAGTGACAAATCAGAGTTATCCAATCAAACATTTTTGTACGTGCGCTACGACACACGTTGTGCGTGCGTTTTCCGTGCGGGTAGGTGAACATATAACCAAGATCATAGGGGGTGACACGAAGCACACTGTACCAAGACATTATAGATCTTGTCACAGTCGGGATCCTAGGGGGTCACAATTCCTGATCATTGACAGGTATATACCACCTTGGCGAGGAGGAGCCAAAACCAGAGGAGTATCCAGACTCGAAACCTACTGGATATATGAATTGCAATCCCACTCTCCTCAGGGTATGAATGTAGAGTGGGATATTAATGCATTCATTAACCAGTCCTAATAGTTGATTCCACCTATCTCCCAATATCCTATTAGTGGGTAAAAGTTAATTTTTTAATTTTTTCTTTTTCTGTTTTCTTTTATCTGACGATTTTATGATATATATTAATTTCTGATGATGGGTTTGTTTTCTTGTAAACCAGTGTTCAATGATGGCTCTATCAGGAATATACGTCCCCTACCCCTTTAAATTTTTTGGATGCCTGTTCTAGCAATTAGAACTCATTATATGGGGTTTATCTAGATATTGTAGCCATTGATTTAATTTTTCCCTTTCAATGGCAAATTTTATTGTGTTTTTAATAGGTTTTATGATAATTAGTTTTTATGTCACATTTATTATTCATGATATGATATGCCAATATATGTCTTTTGAGACTGGACAGGCACATCTTTCCCATTTTTTAAAGCTTCCTTAATCTTTGGATATCTTCATTGAGATGTAGGTGCCTATATGCCCAACTAATCCTTTTTCTTTATGTCTCCCCATTGTATATTAGTGTTTATACCATCGCACAGGGTTAATGTTTCCTAGATCCCTTTGGAAGTGCACTGATATGCCTCATATTGAGGCTTGGTGCGATCATGTGACCGCAATCCACCAATGAGGACCTGGAGCGCTCAGCTGTTCCCCTGATATGAGAATGAGGCTTGGTTTCTAGACCATGTGTTTGGTGGTGCGATCATGTGACTGCAATCCACCAATGAGGATTTTGGAACTCCTAGCTGTTTCCCTGATATGGGAATGAGGCTTGGTTTCTGGATCTTGTGAAGTGTTGTGAAGCGTGTCAGCAGCGTAGGACACAGGGGACTTTATCATGATAGCTTAATATAATGGCATATTGTTTTTTACTGGCTGAAGCCAGCAGCGACTTAAGCCCTATTGATTTACTGCTCTAGCTTTTGGCAAATTTGATTCATTTTTTGGTTTGTTTATTATTTATTTATTTTTCCCTCACTGACACACTTCCGGTATTGAAAGTGAGGCTTGACCCACACGACACAGTCTCCATTTTTTCACTAACCAGGAAGTGGTGTGTAATTACTACCAGCTTCCTATTGGAGCCATGATGTGAACATGAGGGTCTTCTGATGTATTTAAGGGTAAGTGTAGCAAGATGACAGCACCCCAGATGAAGTTCTTATTGTAACGAAACATGTCAGGATGGACTGCTGTTGTTCCTGCTACCCTAATTTTATGAGCTTGGTTTATCATTGCAAAATGTGAGTTACTCTATTTTTAAAATAAATATTGATTTTTACGGAATTATGCTATGTGCGCCCCACTTTTTCTTTTACATACTCATCGGTTGAATAATCGATATGCCCTCCTTGTGTTCTGTTGAATATCGCTGCATGCTGGGAACCATTCCTGAATTGTCTGCCTGAGGTCTCTTTTTCAATAATACTGAATTGCAAGACGTGTATGGTGTACTGTCTTCAGTGTATCATCTTTAACAAAGCTTGATTGGCCTATATATATATATATATATATATATACCTATGCCTTTCTGGGTCCAATCCATCCGGTAAGCCCCTTGTCATAAGTGGTGGTGGACTTCTCACTTCTCACCGTTGGATTTTGTTTATTTATCCAGTTATTGAACGTCTTTCAACATAGTTTGATTAAATTCATTTATCCAGTCAAGGATTTATGGACTTTAATTATCACCGATACCATTAATTCACATGTGGTGTTGCACGATACAATTTAGATTGTTTTATCACAATTGATTCACTGTTAGCGCTACACTTTTTCCACATATGTTTTACTAGCAACTTTTGATCTATTTTGCTGTGTTAGCGGCTTTATTATTAACCTCCTTGAGATAGCGCAGTATTTTTTCTTTTTGTTTATTTGACCCCTACATTTTGACCTTCAAGAAAGTAAAAGTTTTAACACACCAGAAGTGAAAAGTGAGCTATCTTCCTTTACAGGGGCTTCTTGATTAATTGTTTCCCCCTGGTGACAGGGTAGCTTAAAGTAGCCTTCCTTTCTGTTTCAAATTGAGGACATTTTGAAGTTACCCATAAAATATAAACATATCTCACCTGTCTTTTGAAGACATCAGATTGTCAACAAAACACATAGGGAGGGGCTTGTGACCTGTAATGTCATCACACCCGCCGCTGTACAACGTTGGGGCGTTTTGTGCTTTTCGTGCTGAGATGTTTGTGAGTACCTTTTTATTCCTAAATAAATAACTATTAGGAATAAATAAATAAATTATATTTAGCAATATAACTCTATGAAATGTTGCTTTGTGTCACCCTTTTATCTCTGAGGAGAGTGGCACATTCTATCTATTGTTGTACTGCTACATGAGTGGAGGAGACTTATGTGGAAAGGTGCAGTAGATCCAAAGGGATTTAGTTCACTTATTAAAGGGCATTTTATCTCTTATTAATATGGAGATCAAATATTTTCAGTTAGGAGTTGGCACTTCTGCTGGTCTGGTGTTCTGGCAGTACTGCTCATTGAATTGTACATAATTTCAAATATTGGTTATGATTAGAAATTTGGACTTATATAGCTGGATTCAGGTAGGCGGGCGCATAGTTGCAGCGGCATAGCGTATAGCATTTACACTATGCCGCGGTAAGTTAGCGAGGCAAGTACATGATTCACAAAGTACTTGCCTGCTAAGTTACGGCGGCGTAGCGTAAATCGGGCGGGCGTAAGCGCGCATAATTCAAATTCGGCTGAGGATGCGTGTTTTATGCTAATGGAGGGTGACCTGACGTGATTGACGTAGTTTACAAACGGCGCATGCGCTGTCCGTGTACATATCCCAGTGTGCATTGTGGCAAAGTACGCTGCACGGTCCTATTGGTTTCAACGTGGATGTAAATTACGTCCAGCCCTATTCACGGACGACTTACGCAAACGACGTAAAATTTTCAAATTTCGACACGGGAACGACGGCCATACTTAACATTACTATTGCAACTATTTGATGGAATAACTTTAGGCCTGAAAGTGCGTTACGTAAACGGCGTATCTTTACTGCGTCGGGCAAGCGTACGTCCGTGAATCGGCGTATCTACTCATTTACATATTCTAGGCCGACCGCAATGGAAGTGCCACCTAGCGGTCAGCCTAAAAAGTACACTGTAGGATACGACGGTGTAAGACACTTACGCCGCTCGTATCTGAGCCTAATTTAAGCGTATCTGGTTACCAGAATACGCTTAAATTTGCGTTGGCGCAGATTCAGACTTAGGCTGGTGTATCTACTGATACGCCAGCCTAAGTCTATCTAAATTCACCTAATAGACTGAGTACAAGAATTGGGTGATGTTTTGTTATACCCACTTTTATTTATACGTTTAAAGGAGATTGTGGACCTTTTTGAGTATTATTACCATAAATATAACAGCAGGAATAGGTTGCACCACAAAGCAATATAAATGAAAAATGTGTGAATACTTTTACCTATTTAGGTTATAATTTTTTTATAGAGCTTTCGTCTATTGAATATATTTGTTTGCTTTAGACATAATGGCCCTGTAAAGCATTTTTGCAAATGCTGCCCTGTAGAAACACAGTCAACGGCAATTGTACCTACAGTATCTATCACGAGTGGAACTTCACTCAAAAGGGGAAGCTCTGCTTTTCCACCTCCTCTCCTATTCCTCTAACACCTTTGGCAAGCAGGTACCTAGTTTTTACAGATACCTGCTCCCACTTTTGCTTGGATCGCCTAAGCAATCTGAATGGAAGTTTGACCCCTTGCCCGCAGCTTTCTGGTACATGTCCCAGAAAGCTGCAGGACCATTTACAAAGTGTAGCACAGCTTTGCTTTAAAAATCAGCAGTGTAGCACAGCTTTGCTTTAAAAATCAGCAGTTACAGTAATTGAAGGTACTGACTTTAAAAAAAAAATGAGGGGGCCACTGGAGATCTGGGGCAGTCACATCCCTTCATTATTCCCATGACATCTTTTATTTTGTATTTTTTAAATGACAAAAAGAAAAAAAAGTATGTAACAAAATATAACATACCCTATTACTTTCAAACTTGGAGCGATCATTATTTGCCTTGGCTGTTTTCTCTGCTAGCTTCTTTTGCATTTGGGGTCCTCTTCCAAAGAAGATATAATTAACAAAGGCATATTCCAGTAAGGCCAAGAACACAAATACAAAGCATCCCATTAAATACATGTCAATGGCTTTCACATATGGGATCTTAGGCAATGTCTCCCGGAGATGAGTATTGATGGTTGTCATAGTCAGAACAGTAGTAATTCCTAAATACACAAGAAAATTATTATTATTATTAATATTATTATTATTATTATTATTATTATTATTATTTGACATTTTGATTATGTATTATTGATGCAAAATGCCTGATTGTAACAGTGAATCTATAGCTATATAGTTAGGCACAGATACCAAGTCATAAAGATTTCATAAAATATTAAAATCAAAATACTTGCAAAGATAATGAAATAGTAAACTAAAATGTAAATTGGTAACATTGTTTGGATTCTACAACACAGAAATCATTTGCCGTATATACTTGAATATAAGCCGACCCGAGTATAAGCCAAGGTACCTAATTTTACCCCAAAAAACTGGGAAAACATATTGGCTCAAGTTAAATAAAAAAGAAAAAACTGCGCCAGCAATAATTGGCTAGCAATAAAGGCTAGATAAATAATGAGCGTGAATCAATTCAGATACCAGACACATAAACACATCATATGAATAATGTCCCAATATATGATTAAATCTCGTTGGTGTCTACAATCGAGACAGACAGCACCACAGTGAACATTTTGACATCTGTGAGAACCGCCACCACATGGAAAGCTGCTTACCAAAGTGACAGGTATAAACAGCATTAGAGCGATATGGTCTCCGTCCGTGGGTTAAAACATAGAATCCAGATGTCCCAGGAATATATCGTCCAAACGTAGGATTGCTAACTCCTTCCCAAATGTGGTCCATGGATCATAAATGACAAAAAACGGACCACAGCATAATACCATTTTTGACCCATTTTTTTAAAAGAAGATAATTGTACTTACAAAACACATACTTGTAAAAGCATGTAAAAAATGCCATCCGGCACTATAGGAGCCCTTCCTCCTTCACAGCGTGCGTGGTGACGTCACTGTACGCCATCTCAGACGCGTTTCGTCATACGTTGATGTTTTCAATGGGGATGGGCAGTACACTGACTTACCGCAATAAATAGCCAAGCCTCGTTTTGACGTGCAAGGAAGTGGCAAGAAAAAACACCATCTTAACTATGAGAAAGACGGCTAATCAGCCCTCAATAGCTCTGGAATAACTCACCATTCAGAGATAGCTTTGCGCCATTCCTCCAAAGGGATTTTAGTCAGCATAAATAAAAATAAATAGAAATAAAGTGGATAAAACAAACGGATTTATAGCAAAGGAAAAAAAAACCTTTCCTAATCCTGTACGACCAAAAATAATAATGATGAACCCAAACACTGGTAAAAGTATCCTGATGCCATGCCGTTACCTAGCGACCCCTAGTGGGAAAAAAAATATTTTACTTTCCTAATACAGAGCAAATATTTAATAGGACGTGGACCATTGGTTAAAACTTAGGGTTTATACTGCCATACTAACGGTATATGTGTGACCATACAATATATTGTGCAGCTAATAAAGCCAATACTAACAATGGTGAAATGATACCAATATGTATATTAAGCCAATGGTAACAAAATACCGATACCCTAAAGGTGAAAATTAAATAAGGAAAAATTGTGGATGAATGAATATAATAAGTAGACCCCTCGAAAAGGGGTAGAAATATCATTTTAAAAATATTAATAGGGGTGGAAAAAATGAGGGGAAATTCAATCACCTCTCCACCCTAGGTCATCCAATACGTGAAAATTTGGCATATTACCAAAAATTATACGGTACTGAATAGTATCCTACCGGATAAACCAAGGGTCATTTTTAAGGGTGTAACATCCTTACGTAATCATATAGCACCCAATGTTTTGAACCCCCCGGTCACTCCTAGGGGTTTCTTTGACCAACTTTCTGTTTTTTACCAGTGCAAACATTGCAGAGTTTGCTCCATTAACTCCTGCACCAGCCGAAGAACTGCTGCTTTTACGTGCACTGCCACCCAGAAATTGCATAGCATAAAGCCCTTTATTACTTGCGCCACCGTAGGGGTAGTCTACATGCTGCAGTGCCCGTGTGGCCTGCAGTATGTGGGCCGGACTAAACACCCTCTCCAGGTACGCTTGAATAAGCACATTACTAATATCATCACTGGTTTCAAAAATCATTCAGTATCCAAACATTTTCTTTTAGCACACAATCAGGATCCGTCTAAATACCCTATTTCTGTGGATTGACAAGTTCAAACCTAATTGGAGAGGGAGATATCTCTGGTGAGGGAGATATCGAAGCTAGAAATGGCTTGGATCTATCGATTAAAGTCTTACATACCTCACGGCCTGAATATCGACACCGATGTAAATGCATTTATAAATAATGCTTTATGCTATATAATGTATTTGTGACACCTGGTTGTGACGTGCAAGGATGGGTGTTTCTTTCGATTTTTCAGATTTTTAGTTTTATATATATTTTTTTTTTTTCACATAAGGGATTCAATTATTTGCGATATACAACCATGGATTTAATTTTACATAATGTATACCTAATAATAATAATCAAATTTTCACGTATTGGGTGACCTAGGGCAGAAAGGTGATTGAATTTACCCTCTTTTTTTCCACCCCTATTAATATTTTTAAAAGAATAATTCTTCCCTTTTTCGAGGGGTCTACTTATTATATTCATTCATTCACAATTTTTTCTTATTTAATTTTCACCTTTAGGGTATTGGTATTTTGTTACCATTGGTTTAATATACATATTGGTATCATTTCACCATTGTTAGTATTGGCTTTATTAGCTGCACAATATATTGTATGGTCACACATATACCGTTAGTATGGCAGTATAAACCCTAAGTTTTAACTAATGGTCCACGTCCTATTAAATATTTGCTCTTTATTAGGTAAGTAAAATATTTTTTTCCCACTAGGGGTCTCTAGGTAACGGCACAGCATCAGGATACTTTTACCATTGTTTGGGTTCATCATTATTATTTTTGGTCGTACAGGATTAGGAAAGGGGTTTTCTCCTTTGCTATAAATCCGTTTGTTTTATCCACTTTATTTATATTTATTTTTAATTTTTATGCTGACTAACATCCCTTTGGAGGATAGCTATCTCTGAATAGTGAGTTATTCCAGAGCTATTGAGGGCTGATTAGCCGTCTTTCCCATAGTTAAGATGGTGTTTTTTCTTCCACTTCCTTGCACGTCAAAACGAGGCTTGGCTATTTATTGCGGTGAGTCAGTGTACTGCCCATCCCCATTGAAAACGTCAACGTATGACGAAACGCATCTGGGACAGCATACAGTTATGTCAACGCACTCGATGTGAAGGAGGAAGGGCTCCTATAGTGCCGGCCGCCATTTTCTACATGCTTTTACAAGTTTGTGTTTTGTAAGTACAATTATCTTCTTTTAAATAAATGGGTCAAAAACGGTATTATGCTATGGTCCGTTTTTTGTCATTTATGATCAATGGACCACATTTGGGAAGGAGTTAGCAATCCTACGTTTGGACGATATATATTCCTGGGACAGCTGGATCCTATGTTTTAACCCACGGACGGAGACTATATCTCTCTAATGCTGTTTATACCTGTCACTTTAGTAAGCGGCTTTCCATGTGGTGACGGTTCTCACGGATGTCAACATTTTCACTGTGGTGCTGTCTGTCTTGATTGTAGACACCAACAAGATTTAATCATATATTGGAACATTATTCATATGATGTGTTTATGTGTCTGGTATCTGGATTGATTCACGCTCATTATTTATCTAGCCTTGATTGCTAGCCAATTATTGCTGGCGCAGTTTTTTCTTTTTTCTTTATCTTGTTTGTGATTATACCACTCTACTGCAGCCTTCTGGTTTATCATTGCCTTATTGTTTTTTTAGTTAGGTTAGCGCAGTTTTTTGTTTGTAGTATTGACTCACTGAGCCAAGGGTGAGAATGCAGAAGCTACTGTAAGCAGAAAAGATGGTCAACAGTGTCCATTTGCAGCCTCACTGTGCCCATTACAGCAAGTGACAAGTCACCAGTGCTACAAACATTAAAAAAAAAGTTTGGAAGCAAATCGTTATCAGCAATGTGGAAATAACGTCCAGTGCAGATGGACATAAACCATAACTGGAGATTATGGATGAAACAGTAAAAAACAAACAAGGTAGTCCAGCGCTCAATGGGTTATAAAAGTAGACAGCTTGCAACAAAACATGAAATATGCTGACAATTTATTAGCTATAAATCATAAAACACCACTCATGTGAATAAGCAAATAAGTAATGGGGAAGGAATAAAATAAAAAATCTTACGGTGTCACCAATTTAAATTTATTCCTCCCACATTCCTTATTTGCTTGCTCACATGAGTGGTGTTTTATAGTTAATAAACTGTCAGCATATTTATTGTCCTGTTGCAAGCTTTCTGCTTTTATAATTCATTGAGCGCTGGACTGGGGATATTGTTTTTTACTGTGCCCATTGTAGCCTCACTGTGCCATACCTGATGAGCCTGTTATGCATTCAAGTCAGACAGCGGCCATCCATTCCAGTCAGTGTAGAAAAGCCGTGCCGTCTCCTCATTCTTGTCCATGATAGGGGAACGTCAGTGTTTATTATTCCACCTATCGCGGACATCCTCTCGTCCTCGTCCGTGGAACGAGGACAAGAGGACGTCCGTGATAGGCGGAACACTGAACACAGTCTCTGTGTGTTCCCCTATCACGGATGAGAACAAGGAGGAGGCACGGCTTTTGTACACTGACTGGGATGGATGGCCGCCATCTGACTTAAATGCATAACAGACTCATCAGGTATAGTAAAGTGAAGCACCACAATTTAGTTATATGCGTTTCAGCAGCGCTTGGTCCGCTGCTCTTGCATGAACACAGACGTTTATCTCACATATCATTTATATTATCACTTATCCCTAGCCCTGCGGTTTTAGCAGCGCTAGTTGTTAATTATTTTCACTTAGCCATGTTTTCACTTTGGATTTGATTTTATGCACCACTGTGAGGTTATGTACCGAAGAATAATTGTTTAGATGCACATGCCTTATTTTTTGTTTTAGCACTGTATTTATAAGATGTATTCATTCCTCCTATCCCATACAGCGCAGCACTATTCATCTAGCTCATTCACTTTTGGTTTTGATACACCTTCAGTGCCGCAGCAGTATTTCCCCCCTCCCCTCCATTTATCCCTTTTTAGCCACCCCTCCTCCCAGTCCTTTGGTAGCGCGGCAATAATCCACCTTACATTTGCAAGGTATGCAGACAGACTCGAGTATAAGCCAAGGGGGACATTTTCAGCACAATACTTGAGTATATATGGTATTTGTTTTTGGATGTCTGGTATACCTTGTATCACTCTATTAATAATTAAAGACAATAATGTTTTTGCACAGGCAATTTCATGGTGTTTTTGCAAGTACTCTGCTGTTAAAATGTAAGTGGTAGGCAATGGATTTTATCTATACATTTCCCATGTTTTCAATATGTGATTCAAAAAAATGGGTACACGAACAATAGATAAAATATTAGTAAAGCAGTTGCCAGAGCACCAGATTGAATAATGTTTCCATTGAAGCAAGCTACCTGATTGTTAGCCAACTGTTTCACTTTTGCTCCAGTTTATACAAATTAGAGGCAAAAAAACTTGCTGACAGAAACTGGAGTAAGCAGTAGACAAAAGTGAACCTGCTACCCAAGGCAACCAATTAAGTGCCTAATCAGAAGAAAGAATCCTGACATGCAATTACTCCACTTTACTCTAGCTGTCATTGGCCCTACTTTATTTTGTAGATTGGCATATCAACCACTCTGTAGGGCACATTTTAGAGTAATATAATCAGAAAATTGACTGGACTTTCATGAACAAATCAGTTTTTGTTTTCTAAATCACATGTGAGGTTGGTTTACTAAAACTGGAGATTGCAAAATCTGATGCAGCTCTGAATAGAAACCAATCAACTTCCATTTTTTTTGTCAAAGCTGAGTTGAACAAGCTGAAGTTAGAAGCTGATTGGCTACCATGCACAGCTGCACTCAATTCTGCACTCTCAAGTTTTAGTAAATTAACCCCACTTGTTTCAACACATCAGCTTATTATCCATTACTTTGTGCTGTTTGGTGTATGTAGTTAGCAGCCGCTGGTCTTCTTTAATAAAGCACATGAACCTTCAGTATGTCAGTTTTAAAAAGCCACTCTAAAATGTGCAGTTTTATCACACAGCACAATGCCACAGATGTTGCAAGTTTTAAGGGAGCGTGCAATTGGCATGCTGACTGCAGGAATGTCCGCCAGAGCTGTTGCCCTCAAATTAAATATTAATTTCTCTTCCATAATCCGTCTCCAAAGGCGTTTTCAGAGAATTTAGCTGTACATCCAACTGACTTCACAACCGCTGACCACATGTAGCCACACCAGCCCAGAACCCTTACATCCAGCATCGTCTGAGACCAGCCACTCGAACAGCTGCTGCAACAATCGGTTCGCATAACCAAAGAATTTCTGCACAAACTATCAGAGACGTCTCAGGGAAGCTCATCTGCATGCTTGTCGTCCTCATCGGGGTCTCGACCTGACTACAGTTTGTCGTAACTGTCTTGAGTGGGTGAAAGCGCACATTTCGATGGCATCTGGCACTTTGGAGGGGTGTTCTCTTTATGGATGAATCCCAGTTTTCACTGTACAGTGAAGATGGTAGACAGATTGTATGGCGTTGTGTGGGTGAGCGGTTTGCTGATGTCAACGTTGTGGATCGAGTGGCCCATGGTGGCGGTGGGGTTATGGTACGGGCAGGCATATGCTATAGACAACTAACACAGGTGCATTTTATTCATGGCATTTTGAATGCACAGAGATACCATGACGAGATCCTAAGGCCCATTGTTGTGCCATTCATCCACGATCATCACCTCACGTTGCAGCATGATAATGCATGGCCCCATTATGCAAGGATCTGTACACAATTCCTGGAAGCTGAAAACATCCCAGTTCTTGCATGGCCACCATACTTACTGGACATGTCAACCATTGAGCATGTTTGGGGTGCTCTGGATCGGTGTATACAACAGCGTGTTCCTGTTCCTGCCAATATCCAGCAACTTCGCACAGCCATTGAAGAGGAATGGACCAACATTCCACAGCCCACAATCAACAACCTGATCAACTCTATGCAAAGGAGATTTGCTGCACTGCGTGAGGCAAATGGTGGTCACACCAGATACTGACTGGTTTCCGGACCCCCCCTGACCCCCCCAATACAGTAAAACTGCACATTTTAGAATGGCCTTTTATTGTGTGTGGCCAGCCTGAGGCAAACCTGTGCAATAATCATTCTGTCTAATCAGCATCTTGATATGCCGCACCTGTGAGGTGGATGAATTATCTCGGCCAAGGATAAATTCTCACTAACACAGATTTAGACAGATTTGTGAACAATATTTGAGAGAAATAGGCCTTTTGTGTAAATAATAAAAATCGTAGACCTTTCAGTTCAGCTCATGATAAATAGGGGCAAACACAAAAGTGTTGCGTTTATAATTTTGCTCAGTGTAAATTGATGCTATTCAGTGTTACAGCTTTTTTGGTTAATGGAGCATTTATTATATTTATTGTGAAATTCTCATAACAGATTTGCAGTACATGAAATCCACTACAATATTTTATTTGTTTTGTTGCACTGCACATTGCAATTAATCTACCAGATGCAGAAATAATTGTTTTCTGATCGAGCAGCCCAACAAGAGTGTGGGAAACTGAATACCAAACACAATAGAATTGTTTTATATATCTTGGTTTTGCTGGAAATTACTTTGTTTTACTATATATACAATTAAATATATCAGTGAGCAAAAAGTAATGTTGGCAGTGACATGGCAAATTCCACATAAATCATTATAATAGCTTGGAAAAGTTGGATATTAACTAGATGTCTGCTCAAAAATAGATTCATTTATGAACAGTTGGTGGTGTGTCCAATTAAAGGCATTCTCACTAAAACTGATTTGTATAGCTTAATAATAAGCATAATGATATATTTACAGTAAAAAGAAGTCATATAACTATATATATGTCCCTTGCAGAAGTAATCCTTCTCATTAACTTTGTTTTTACTGCCACAGTTTTTAATGCTGTTAGCATTGGGGGGAAAAAGCACCTACTATAAAATGCATGAGTGTAACAAGCTGCTGAGGATTTTTTTAAATTTATAACAGAAAAAATATATTTACATACATAATATACCTCCACCATTATCAGTTTGTTATCAGCATGATATTTTCACAAAATATTATTATATACAGTATACACATTGAAAACAAATATCTGTTAAAAGAAAAAGACTTGTCTGTGAGAGAAATGCAGGAAATGTGCAATAAGCTTCAGTACTTTTTTTTTATAAAGCTGTAGCACTTTTGAATGTCACCTACAATGCACTGATCGTCATTATATGGGGCTGCTTCTTACAGACTGCAAATGTGAAGTGGGCATTTACAGTATACCGACCACTAATGTTTAGGGGGGCATTTATATTGATCACTGATGTAATAGAGGCCTTTCCACTGACTACTAATCTAGAGGGGGCACAGACAATGACCACCAAAGCCAAGGGTTTTTTCACTGATTGCTACTGTAAAGGAAACAATTTTTCATGTGACTACTGATGTCAAAGGGACACTTTTCCTGTGATTATCAATGGATCAGGAACATTTTAATTTTTGTATCCAGACTGATCTCAAAGACATTTCTAGTGACCTCCAATGTAAAGAGGTTTGATTTATTAGACAGTTCCATTCAGTAATCACATATTAAAAAGGAGAGTTTTGTTAGCTGGTGGATTTCTATTAAACCCAGGTTTAAGAAAAAAAAGGTTAAGATCTTTTTCAATGACCGCAATTAATAACTTGTGAAAATGGTAAAGGGGGCTATTATCAGAGGTACGAAAATTGGATGCCACTGGAATAAAGGAGGGCACATTTAATGCTGCAGGACCATATATTTTTCTACAGGACCATGGGCCAGATCCACAAAAGGGATACGCAGGCGTATCTGCTGATACGCCGTCGTATCCCTGTTTCTATCTATGCGGCTGATTCATAGAATCAGTTACGCATAGATATTCCTAAGATCCGGCAGGTGTAACAGTTTTACACTGTCGGATCTTAGGATGTAGTACCGCGGCCGCCGCTGGGGGCATTTCTCGTCGAAATTCCCGCGTCGGGTATGCAAATTAGCACTTACGGAGATCCACAAAGGTTTTTCCCTTCGTTAATTCTCCGTAAGTGTTAGTTTGCTGTCACAAAATTAGGGCTGCTTTTACAAAGTGTAAACTTAGTACACCATGTAAAAGTATACCCTTCTTTCCCGCGTTGCTGTAAAAATTTTTTTTTAAAAAAAAATTTCCCGCCGCATCTCTTTTTTACCCGTCGCGATTCACAAAACTCGGCGCAACGTAACGTAACGCAAAGCACGTCGGGAAAATAGCGTCGGGAGCATGCGCAGTATGTCCGGCACGGGAGCGCGCCTAATTTAAATGGGACTCGCCCCATTAGATTGGGCCCGCCTTGCGCCGGACAGATTTAAGTTACACAGCTGCAAATTTCTAGGTAAGTGCTTTGTGGATCGGGCACTTAGGTAGAAATTTTGCGTCGGTGTAACTTAAATCGGAACATTTAAGTTGCGCCCGCTGGTTGTGGATCTGGCCCAATATATTTGCCCCTCTTATAATACAACAGTCAATCAGAAAGCAATTTCTAAACTTTCATTCATACCACTGAATACTTCAGAGCACAGGGAAACATGACAACCACAATCATTAAGTAGTTATTGTAGCTGGAGCAGTGTGGACATTGGACAGCATGCAACTGTTGAGCTGGCCTTTATTCATGTTATGATCATGAGATTAATCTGGCAGAAAAATCTTTTTAATTTTTTTTACAAACTCTTCCTTCAGTAGATATTCACTACTGTACAGTACATGTACTACATACAGTAAGTTTGAATGTATGCGACAATATCAGACAACTTGGATCTAAATCTAAAGTTACAGTAATTTACAGGCTGGAAATGTCTTCCCTTGCAAAGGCCTTCTCCTCTATGGAGCATGACTGCTATCGTAATAGATACCCAATGAAAATCCTGATTATCACACAATTCTGATAACAAATTTTGTAAATAATCAACTAATGCCCATTGTTTACTTTTCTTGCACACTAGTATCATGTTAATGCCTATATGAAATACCCTTTAATATTACTTTTTATGAGTGTTAGATAAAATATCACATGTAACTTTCTCCTAGGATTCACTCTCAGTTAATAAGCGCACGGACAAACTAATTTCATACCTAGTGCAACTCTTGCTGCTGATGCATCGTAGTTGATCCAAAATGATACCCAGGATAATATTGTAATCAATATAGATGGCATGTAGGTCTGAAGAATAAAATATCCAATATTTCTTTTTAACTTGAAGCTCAGAGAGAGTCTAGGATATGAGCCTGTAACAGAAAAAATGAAATAAAATAAGATGATGATCGTTGGTAGCTGAAACAATGCACTGACATAATACCTCAGTCTTAAATATGTATTCAAAGTGATCGTAAAGGTTTGATTGTAAAGTGATTGTAAATGGTTTTGCACAGAGCAGCCCTAAACCTCTTCTTCTGGGTCACCGCTGGCGCTCCTGGCTCCTCTTCCCTTCCGAGTGCCTCTATAGCAAACCACTTGCTATGTGGGCACTCGTGTGGGCTTGATCCCAATCCAGGCTTTCTTTGTCTACTGACACAGGCCGAGCGAGGAGAGAGCCAGCCAGTCACGTGAGTGCCGAGCAGCGCTTTAAAATCAGGTATATAGCTGCATTATTTTTATAAGGCAAAGACACTGGGGCAAATTACATTATTAAACAGAGAGCATAGAGTGAATTGCATATAGTGAGTTAACAACCACATTAAGGTAAAAAAGAAACTTTCACCTTTACAACCACTTTAAATGTTTGTGAATTCAGAGAAGATTTTGAATTAATATTTTTTTGCATCTGTGGCTATATGCCTGTTATAGCAACTCCAAAACAGTTTTTTAAGTTAATAGCATTTAGGAATATGATAAATGTCTGCATATGCTACTTCATTACAGTTTCTGGCAATATGCATTTACAAGGAAATATTACAGTTCTTTTTCTTATTTAAGATGTTTTCCGGAAGAAAACAATACAATGTGCACTACTAATATCTATGAGTCTGCTATTTTAAGCTATTAAATGGTCCTGAAACTTGCATAAATTTTAACAGTAAAGGGCATGATTTAAATTCCAAACTTCTATATGCATCTACCTTAAAATCTAAAAGCAAGATAACTTGCTACAGCAAATTTATACCAACTTATAGTTTCTGATCTATGTATGTATGTTTGTATCGATTTATCTATCTATCTTTCTTTATATATTAGGCAAGGGGTTTAATGAAACTAAATTAAAGGCAAGGCTATTAATTGACAGGAAGATGTCTACCTTTGAGCAATAGGTGCAGACACATCCAGGTAGTGAAAATTCTTCCCAAAAAGTGTGATTCTTTAGAGAGTTTCTTAAACTGCCCAGTATGGGCTTAGTCTATCTATGGCCAGTTTGAGCAAAGTATGAGTAGATGTTGCTTCTAAGTACTAAGTGATTAATCAGTTAATAAACACAATGCCCATATTACAATAACATTTGCATTGTGTTTTATTAATAACTTTTTTCAACCATATATCATTTGAAACATGCCCAATGCAAGAATGCCAGGAACTGTTTACGTTTTACAGCAATGTACTTTATGCAGTGCTACAGCATCTGCTTTTGTTTGACCTTCTGCACATAAAAGTGTTAAATGAATGAGGCTGCTTGCAATAAACCTGCTACAACAATGGTCCAATAAAAGGAAACAGACAGAATCACTCAAAAACAGAAAGTGAGTTTTGTAGATTTTGGATTACACCACAATGAAGGATACAAAATAGGAGTGTAACATTGTTGCCTAATTTGGGCCTCACCACATTAATCCTAAGCAAAAGCAATTTAAAAGAATAGCACATTTTATATAACAATTTGTTTGTAACTATCACTTCTCTCTGTATATGGCTGAAAAAAAGGTTAGCACTGCCAACCCAAACTAGCCATTGAAGCAGATGATTAATTGCTATCTCTGGAAACTGTAAGTTCCTATTTTCCCTCAGGTCATTATGATACAATAGTGATCCTCTCTCTATCTCTCTTGTTCTCTTATGTAACCTAGAAACCCAAACACAGCAGCTTTGCATCCCCAGTTTTTTTTATATTATCTTATAGCCTTAAAGAGAAACAGCACTTAGTATAAAAAAATATATTTCCGTTTATGCAAGGTTTACACATAAAGTTTGATTTTTCTTATAGGTAGAAATAGCATTTTAATACAGAAAAGAGATATTATTCTATTTACTGTATAGATGGTTGGTGAAATCTATATCCACACTGGAAGTAATTAACAACAGAATGGAATTTGTAAGGAATAGAAAATTCCCTAAAACTAATTGGATGGGTTTCTTGCCAAGCAAAAAAAAAGAGAGAAAGAAAAGAAAAGAAAGTGCTGAAATGACTCGGAATAATACATAATATAACATACATCTGCATTTAAAAATAACGGGGTGGATTCAGAAAGCAATTGCGTCTGCGTAACCATAGTTACGCAGCGCAATTGCTTACTTGTGCCGGCGTTTCGAATGCTCCTGATTCAGGAACCTCGATACGCCGACTGCAGCCTAAGATATGACTGGCATAAGGCTCCTTATGCCGTCGTATCGTAGGCTGCATTCTTACGCAGGCCGCTAGGTGGCGTTCCCGTAGTGGTCAGCGTAGAGTATGCAAATTGCATACTAACGCCGATTCACAACCGTACGCGCGCCATGCGTACGCAGTTTACGTCGTTTGCGTTCGTCGGGGGCCGCGTAAGGCTGCTCCTGCTATTAGCAGGCGCAGCCAATGCTAAGTATACCCGTTGTTCCCACATCGCAAAATTTGAAAATTCGGCGTTTGCGTAAGTGAATCGTGAATGGCGCTGGACGCCATTCACGTTCACTTAGAAGCAAATGACGTCCTTGCGACATCATTTATCGCAATGCACGTCGGGAAAGTTTCCCGACGGAGCATGCGCACTACGCTCGGCGCGGGAACGCGCCTAATTTAAATGATCCACGCCCCCTATGGGATAATTTAAATTACGTGCGCTTACGCCGGGCAGTTTTCCGGAACGCTCATGCAAATTACGGAGCTACTGCTCCGTGAATCAAGCGTAGCGCAGGTATTTACGGAGGCGCAGCGGCAAAACGGTACACTGTGCCTCCGTAAGAAAAGCGCAAAGCTACCTGAATCTACCCTTTTTAAACATATTTGTCAAGATATTTAAAGGGAGTAACTGATGCAGTCATTAAAGACAATAATAAAAGACAGGCAAACAAATATATATATAGACTATGGGGTCCCAGCGATACCCCCATATACACTATATTACCAAACGTGATTGGTGCGCAGTCATGTTTGAACAGGAAGGGGTCATCGCCGAAGTGTTCCCACAAAGTTGGGAGCATGAAATTGTCCAAAATGTCTTGGTATGCTGACACCTTAAGAGTTCCCTTCACTGGAACTAAGGGGCCAAGCCCAACGAATGAAAAACACACCATAATCTCCCCTCCGCCAAATGATTTTGACCAGTGAACAAAGCAAGGTCCATAAAGACATGGATGAGCGCGTTTGGGGTGGAGGAACTTGACTGGCTTGCACAGAGTCCTGACCTCAACCCAATCGAACACCTTTGGAATTAATTAGAGCCAAGCCTTCTCATTCATATCAGTGCCTGACTTTAAAAATGTGCTTCTGGAAGAATGGTCAAACATTCCCATAGACACACCCCTAAACCTTGTGGACAGCCTTCCCAGAAAAGTGGAAGCAGTTATAGCTGCAAAGGGTGGGACAACTCAATATTGAACCCTACGGACTAAGACTGGGATGTCATTAAAGTTTGTGTGTGCAAAGGCAGGTGTCCCAATACTTTTGGTAATATTGGGCCAGATTCTCGTAGAATGGCGTATCTCTTCTGCGGCATAACATATCCGATTTACGTTACACCGCCGCAACTTAGACGGGCAAGTGCTGTATTCTCAAAGCACTTGCTCCGTAAGTTGCAGCGGCGTAGCGTAAATCGGCCGGCGTAAGCCCGCCTAATTCAAATTTGGATCAGGGGGGCGTGTTTTATGTAAATGTATCGTGACCCAACGTGATTGACGTTTTTCCCGAACGGCGCATGCGCCGTCCGTGGAATTTCCCAGTGTGCATTGCTCCAAAGTACGCCGCAAGGACGTCATTGGTTTCGACGTGAACGTAAATGACGTCCAGCCCCATTCAAGGATGACTTACGCAAACAACGTAACTTTTTCAAATTTCGACGTGGGAACGATGGCCATACTTAACATTGTTACGCCGCACTTATGCCACCATATAGCAGGGGCAACTATACGCCAGGAAAAGCCTAACATAAACAGCGTAACTTTACTGTATCGGCCGGGCGTACGTTCGGGAATTCGCGTATCTACCTAATTTGCATACTCGACGCGGAATTCAACAGAAGCGCCACCTAGCGGCCAACGAAAAAATGCAGTTACGATCCGACGGCGTAAGAGACTTACGCCTGTCGGATCTAACAGATATCTATGCGTAACTGATTCTAAGAATCAGGCGCATAGATACGATGGCACAACGCAGAGATACGATGGCGTATCTGGAGATACGCCGTCGTATCTCTTCTGAGAATCTGGGCCCTAGTGTATATCTTAACTTGCTCTTACCGTTTCAAACATTATCTATGAGCACAGACCAGTGCCATTCTTCAACTGAAATCATGGTAATGGCACTCATGCATTTGAAGACTAATTATAAACTGCTAAAATTCATCATTTTTAGTCACCTCTCCTCCTTGAACATGTTAATTGGACAATTAAGAAACAGGAAAACAGAGATTAGGTCAACCCCTGCCTCCTGTGTGCATGTTTAGTGTTAGTTTTGGAACTGTGCAAAGCAGTACAGTCTAGCTTGGCTATGCTGACCCTTCCTCTCCCAGTCTGAATGCTGTACTGTAGTACAGAGGATTTCCAAATGGCGATAACAACATCCAGGAAAAAATGCTAAATGTTAAATGTAAAAAGCTAAAAATATATTAAATTACATTTTGTTTGAATGCATAACTAGATCAAATCATTTTTTCCCCCTTTTTCCCAGTTTTAGTTTGAATTATTACCATTGTCATCCAGTTACTTTATTTATTTTAGTAAACTTAGGTAATATTTTAAAAACATTTTAAATGTACAAAAAAGCTTTCATTTTTATATTAACTTCACTATGCTTTGTGCGCAAAACATATTTAATGCATTTGTAAATAGGACAAATTGCAGATTAAGATTTTTACTTTTTATGATTTTCTAGACACACAGATCAGCACAGTTAGGATTGGAAAGGAGGGAGATTGTTGACAGCACATGTCACATGATCAGTGGACCAGGAACCCTGGCTGTCTAAATAAATCAGCACAGAGATTGGCCACACTGAGATTAGCTGAACATTCTAATTACTTTACATAACTGATGTAGCGAAGTAAAGTAGATTCTGTTTTTTTTTATACTTCTCTTTCTGCCATCACCTTGGAAATGGAGGTAGTGCTGACAGTGCGGAACACCAATACAGAGTGAATTAGCATTTCATATCTATCTCAACATTTTATTGATTGCTTCTGTAAAAGATACTATTCAAGAATTGCGGAGATTAGGTGATGAGGCACACACTGTCAATGCATGACTATAGTTATTCGGTCTGAGCAGAAGCATGCTCATTCCAGTATATAAAATATGTCCTGATACATACCATACTTCCTGTATAGGAGTATAAAAGTAATATAGGCACAATAAAAACATTTTACAGTACAGTAAGGATGATTTAGAACCTCTGCCAGGCTTTTTGCTTCACATCCATGAGTCTACCCCTTGCTTCCTGTAAAGTTCTAAATTTGCACCCTCTATCCAAAGCCCAGAAGAACATATTGGCAGAAATATTAAATATGAGGGAAACCCGGGCTTTCCCAGTGACGTGCGGGTGACCCCGCCCCCTCTGATGTAACGCAGGCGTCCGTGACCCCGCAGGTGGCTCCGACCTCACCTACATAAGAGATATCACTGCTGAAGCCGCATCATTCCCGGGCTGTCTCCGCTGGATGCTGGACTTGGAAGAAATAGGAGATCTTCTCATCGCTGGACCCCGGAGAGGAGATCACCCATCGCAGGATACCGGCAGCGTTGGAGCGGAGACCGAGAGTGGATTACCGCCGCTGGAATCTTTTTTTTATTATTTTTTTATTTTTAATAAAGGACTTTCCCAATGGTGTGTGTGTTTTTTTTTTACAATTGTTACACTTTGTTTGTGAAATGGTAGGGGTACAATGTACCCCATTACCAATTCACATAGGAGGGCCGGGATCTGGGGGTATCCTTTGTTAAAGGAGTCTTCCAGATTCCGATAAGACCCCTGCCCGCAGACCCCCACAACCACAGGGCAAGGGTTGTGGGGATGAGGCCCTTGTCCCCACAGACCCCCAAAGCATCCTCGGAATGTTACGGGCATATTGCCTGATACGGTTCAGGAGTGGGGGTGGTGTGGGGGGGCACTCTCTCGCCCCCCCTCTTTTCCTTTAAGCATTATTAAAATCACTCCTCCCGAAAAAACTGTAATTTTTAAAACTTTTTTTTGCATTGATACATGTCCCCTGGAGCAGGACCCAGGTCCCCAAACCCTTTTTATGACAATAACTTGCATATAAGCCTTCAAAATTAGCACTTTAGATTTCCCATAGACTTTTACAGGGTGTTCTGCGGCTTTTCAAATTTGCCGCGAACACCCCAAATTGTTCGCTGTTCGCCGATGTCGAACATGAGGTCGACTCGAACTCGAAGCTCATCCCTACTGATCATATTCAATATTTATAAATGCTAGGATATTTTTTATTGATTTGAATTCACTGTGAAACTGTCTGGTATCATTTTCTTTCCCTTTTGGTTTGTTATATTTTCTAACAGAATTAAATGTAAAGCATTAACATTTCTACTTTGTCACTTTGTGATAAGGCACACTGAAAATCATGACGTCTGGGATTTTATTTTCACACTTATGTTACCCTGAGTAGAGTTTCTTTTTGAAATGCTCTGAATGAAGGTAACAAAAAGTAAATAAAAAAAAGAGATAATATATGCAAAGTCAATTAATTAGCCAGTATCCAGGTGCAAGTCTAAGTGGCTTTATTAACATTTTGACATATGCACTGTCTCTAAGGACAGAGTTCACGCAAAGGGGATCTCTGAAACTTTGCATATTTTAAATGTTTGCTGAAATTTATTTGCATATGATTTATTATGAGGACACCTGTGTGCATTGGGATAAGATAGCTATTCCTAAACATTTGCCTTTCCTAATTTGTAATTTTTTAATTCTTAACATATTTAGGCTGTAAATATTTACGTATTTACGTAAACAGATTTATATATATATATATATATATATATATATATATATATATATATATATATATATATATATATATATACACATACACACACACACACACACACAGGGAAAAAAGTATTTGATCCTGTGCTGATTTTGTATGTTTGCCCACAGAAAGAAATGATCTATAATTTTAATGGTAGGTTTATTTTAACAGTGAGAGACAGAATACTAAACAAAAATATCCAGAAAAACTCATTTCAAAAAAGTTATAAATTGATTTGCATTTTAATGAGTGATATAAGTAATTGATCCCCTATCAATCAGCAAGATTTCTGTCTCCCAGATGTCTTCTATACAGGTAACAAACTAAGATTAGGAGCACTCTCTTAAGGGGAGTGCTCCTAATCTCAGCTTGTCATCTGCATAAATGACATTTTTCCACAGAAGCAATCAATCAGATTCCAATCTCTCCACCATGGCTAAAGCCCTGTACACACGATTGGTTTGTCCGATGAAAACAGACAGATGGACTGTTTTCATTGGTCAAACCGATCGCGTGTGGGCCCCATCGGTTTGTATTCCATCAGTTAAAAAAAATAGAACATGTTTTAAATTTTTCCTATGGAAAAAAAAACAATAGAAAAACTGATTGACTGACTTTAGGAATTCCAGACTGTGTGGAAGTCCAGACTGTGTGGAAGTCCATCGGTCAAAAATCCATGCATGCTTGGAAGCATTGAACTTCATTTTTCTCAGCACATCGTACTATTTTACGTCACCGCATTAAGACACGGTCGGATTTTTGACCGATGGTGTGTAGGCAAGACTGATGAACGTCAGCTTCATCGGATATCCATCGGATTAGATTCCATCAGATATCCAATCGGGTGTACAGGGCTTAAGACCAAATAGCAGTCCAAGAATGTCAGGGACATAGTTGTAGACCTACACAAGGCTGGATTGGGCTACAAGACCATCGCCAAGCAGCTAAGAGAGAGGAGGACAACAGTTGGTTTAATAATTTGCAAATGGAAGAAGCTCAAAATAATTGTCAATCTCCCTCGATCTGGGGCTCCATGCAAGACCCCACTTTGTGGAGTTTCAATAAACATGAGAGCTAGGGTTGCACTGATACCAGTTTCTTAAGACCGAGTACAAGTACCGATATTCATTGTTTAGGGTGGTGAAGGTTTTTTGTTTGTATATGCCTGAAGGGAGAAGAGAGGAAACATGAAGGAAGGGAGGGGGCAGGGGAAGTGGATATTTGGGAACCTCACAGCTGCCAATCACTGCCCTGCACTATAACACTCAGCAGACCTGCTCTCCCCCTCCAAGAAGTTACGCAGCAGCTGAGACACTTAGGGAAAGTCATCAGAGGTGGGGGGTGTAATGGCTCAGGAGAAGCACATGTCCCGGAGGACACAAACGGAGCTAATGGGGAGGGGTGTGGCTGGTGAGGGAGGGGATGTGGCCGTCATGGGAGGGGGAATTACAGATGAAAGAACACAGATGAAAGAACTGAACCTAAAGGTATCGGTTTCTAGTATTGGTGCAATTGCACAAGTACCGATAGTCGTGTAAACGCTTAGTAGCAACACCGATACCAGTATCCATATTGGTGCAACCCTAATGAGAATGGTGAGGAATCATCCCAGAACTACACAGGAGAATCTTGTCAATGATTTTTTTTTGTAAATTAATTTTTATTCATTTTCAACAACATATACAGTACAATAAAACAGCAGCCAACCCAGCACAACACTGGGTCGGTGACAGGCCAACATGGCCCTAGTACACAACCTGTACAAGTACTAAAAATCTTTACTAAAAAGTCTAACAGTCATACAGTCTACCTAAGCACATAAAGACAAAAACAAAGGAACACAGCCTCTAGAAAGATATCTCGCCTTATAGTATGGCATCATTGAATTGACTAGGCCCTTCCAAAAGCGCAAATCAGGTGCCCCCGGCTTACGCCATTTTAACATTTTAACAGAATGGCCTTCCTTCTATAAAACAAAAGGATGTTGAGCAGGGTCCGATGAGCCCTGGACGGTACAACATCCTCCACCAAACCCAATAAACATATTCTGATCATCATCGGGATAGGAACCATCAAAACTGCTGATATACAAGAGGTGACCTCCGACCAAAATTGTTTGATCCGAGGGCAACTCCAAAACACATGCTCCACCGTCGCTGGAGCTAAAGCGCATCTCCAGTATTTGGCTGGTACCGATGGGTATATAGCCACCAGCCTGGCTGGCGTATAGTAAATCCTATGCAAAAATGTAAAATGGATTAACCTATCCCTGGCTGCCACCAGATGTTGGAACGGATGTGTCCACATGTCATCCCAGTCCTCTCCTTGGATATCTGTTACCTCAGCCACCCATCTGTCTCTGCATTTGACAACCGCCCTTTGACTGGCGTTGAACAGTTTCCTATACAAAGTCGAAAGAGTCTTGGGAGGGTCTTCTGTAGAAAAAAAATTCTCCAAATCCGAGGGAACCGATTCTATGGACATTGATTTAAATTGAGATCTAAATGCATGCCGCAGTTGAATATAGCGAAAAAACTGAGTATTTGGCAGATCATGTCTAGATTTAAGTTGGTCAAAGGTTAGTAACACCCCATCCACCGTGACGTCCTTGAGTGTCTTGATTCCCCTTATCACCCAGCCCATTGGGTTTTCAAAAGTAGAAATGCAACAATTTAGGATTCCTCCACAGTGGAGTGGATGGAGAGAATTCCTTATAACTGGGACTTGCCAGAGCAACCACTTCCCCCCACGCCTTAATCAAGTCTCTCATAGAAGCAGTAAGTGGAAGGTCCATCTTGACTCCTCTATGAATGGCCAGCCGCAGAGTTTCATAAGAGCCCAAATGCGCAGCTTCTAACACAGTGGCCGAATCACCCATGTCTGAAGTTAACCACCGATGAACGAACATCAGCTGTACAGCCAAGTAATATTTCCTCCAGTCCGGCAAAGCCAATCCCCCTTCTCCCCAGGGTTCCTGCAAGACCTTCAATCCTATCCTGGGTTGTTTGGGAGCACATAAAAAGGAGCTTGTGAGCCTATCTAGCTTCTTAAAAAAGGACTTAGGGATCCAGATGGGAGCATTCCTTAAAAAATACAGTATGACTGGGAGAATTTTCATTTTTAGCAAATTAATCCGACCTATAAGCAATAAAGGGAGTTTCTGCCAGGCCTTCTGCTTGAAGAAGAGCAAGAGCGGTGCCAGATATAGGGGCATGTAATCCCCCACCTCCGCTGTAATCTTGACCCCAAGATACGTAAGCTGCGTAACCCACTTTAGCGGCAAGGCCGGGTCAGCAATGTCCCTGGCCCCAGCGTCCAGCGGCAAGATAGGCGATTTGGTCCAATTCACCTTCAACTCAGAAAACCGTGAAAATGTATTTAGAATGTACTGTACAGCGCTGCCTCTAGTGACATTTCTAGGGGTCTTGCAAAAATAGCAACATGTCATCTGCATAAAGTGCCAGACTCTCATCTATGGTCCCTACCTGATCGCCTTAACCTCCCCAGCCGCTCTTAACACAACCGCAATAGGTTCCATCATAAGCGCAAATAAGAAGGGCGTCAGAGGACAGCCCTGCCTAGTACCCCTACCGATGTGGAAAAATGGATAAGTGTGAGGTCCTATGCGAACCGCCGTCCTGGGGTTACCAGCATCAAAATACACTTTCGAAAGGTTGAGCCGAAACCCATATTCTCCAAGACTGCCTGCATGTAGTGCCAGTCAATAGAGTCAAATGCCTTTTCGATGTCAATGGACACCACTATCCCAGTATGAGAGGCATAATTAGGATTCTGCAGGTGCGTAAACAGTCTTCTAAGATTGGTGTCAGTAGACTTACCCGGCATAAACCCTGTCTGGTCTATGTTCACCAGAGAGGAGTTAACACCCGCCAGTCTCTTGGCCAAAACCTTTTTGAGAATTTTTAAATCCATATTTAGCAGTGCGATCGGCCTATATGATGCGCATTCTAGAGGATCCTTACCCGGTTTGAGAAGAAAAATCATATATGCATCTAACATAGATTGAGGCAGTTTCTGAGTTTGTATACAGTAAGAGAGTAGGGTAGTAAGTCTGGGTGCTATTTGGTCCGCATATACCTTATAAAAAATCAGCCGGAAAACTGTCGGGACCCAGAGCCTTATGTGGGGGAAAGGTAAAAATCGTCGCCATTACCTCCTTTTTAGTGATCTCAGCCTCCAAGACTCCCCGGTCTTCATCAGAGAGCCTCGGAATGGAGAGACCCCCCCAACAATGCCTCCAATGTCGATTCCTCATAAGAAGGAATGGGTGCATACAAGGCTGAAAAAAAATCCTGAAACTCTGCGAGTATATCACTGGGGTCACTAGCCAGTCCTCCATCCCTACGTATAATAACCGGTATACTGGCAAGTTGGCGGGAGTCAGCTACTAAACTCGCAAGGAGCTTCCCGTTCTTATCTCCCTCTGCAAATTGCGTATAAGTCCTATGTCTCGCCTCGGTATGTGCCAGATTGTTAAAGGGAAGAGTGAGCCTCCTCTGGGCCTCTAGCAAGGCCTTATATGAGGAGTCTGAGGGGTTGCTGGCATTGCTGTCCGCATACTTCCTCCTCTCTGTCCTGCAACAATTGAACCTCAGCTTGTTGTCCCCCTCTCTCCTTTATTACAGAAATACATTCCCCCCCTCACCGCCGCCTTAAAGGCATCCCAAACTATAGGAGGGTCTGCAGTTGCAGGGTTGGTTTCCCAATATTCCAGAACCAATTTCATCAGTTGAGCATTATATTGTCATTTTGAAGCCAACCAGGTAAAAGTTTCCAACCCCTGGACTCCCTCCCAGAAGAGAGAGCCAGGGACACAGAAAAAGGATTATGATGAGACAACCCCCCTGCCAGGTAAGCAACATCTTTCACACAGGACATCACCAGTGGACTGCCAAAAGCGAAGTCAATCCTGGCTGATGAGCGATGCGTCTGCGAGAGATGGGAAAAACACCTGGCTGTGGGATTCTTCGCCCGCCATATTTCAGACAGCCCAGCAACCGAAGCCCATGACAGTAAATCAGTCGAGCCCAACCTGCCCACATTGAAGGAGTCTAATGCATCCAGAGTAGCATTAAAGTTCCCCATAATAGGAAGTGGGAGATGAGCATAGGGGGGCAATCTAACCAATAAATCATACAGGCATTGTACATTAAACGGTGGCGGCAGATAAACATTTACCAATACCATCTTACAGAAAGAAATATCTGAGACCAGGGCTACATACCGTCCCCCCAGATCCGAGAACACCTGATGAATAGTGCAGGAGACCGATTTACTAATAAGAATCCCCACCCCTCATGCAAAGGTGGAGTAGGTGGCATGGAAAGCCTTTTGAATCCAAGGCCTTCGCAAGGCAAGTATCCTGCTTCCATCTAGGTGAGTCTCTTGCAAGAGGACAATATGCGGCCTTACTTGTTTTAAGTACTGGAACACTGAGGCCCTTTTAAACTTACTATTTAGGCCTCTTACATTCCAGGATAACACTTTAACTAAATTAGCCATGGTCATAGAATGCAATCATGTCAAACACCCGGTCCACCAGTCCCATAAATTGGGTATATACATGAAACAATGAGGCAATAAAGGACCCCCTCCTCAGGGGAAGGGCAAACCGAATGCCCCAAGCATTGTGGGGCGGAGGGGTCTCTCATTCACCTGATGTGGCGTTGTCCCAGACTGCACCAGTACTGAGGCAGTGTTACCGAGACTATTTCCTCGGTCTTTCAGGTCAGGGTCCCTTTGGACCCCTTGACATGCATTCTGGGAGCAATAGATGAAGAAGTTTATCCCTATCCTATTAACGTTGCTGTAATTAGACTATTGTATCTAGCTCGGAAGTTGGTGGCCAGGTTTTGGCTATACCCTCATGTCCCAACTAATAAATTATAGATAGACCAAGTCAATTATATCCTCATACGGGAACATTTAACATATCAGCATAGAAATGCAAGGAGGAAGTTGCACAATATATGGAGGGCCTGGCTGGAAACTTCAGAACTTGCTCCCCCAAGTTCTGACTCGTCTGTTGCAAGTTTGAGATCATATATTGGAGTAGTGATTGATCTATATTTCAGCTATTTAGCGTGCAAGCCTGGTAATTGGTGTATGGGTCATTTGTTTATGGAGCGGGCAGGTTCAACTGAATGTATAGTTTATGGATGTTGTTGTTTACTGAGCGGTCCGTTGGCCCTTTGGTTTTTCTTTTTGTACTGGATTGGTAGGGTTTTTCTAGCCGGTTCGGTACAAGGGAAAATTTGTTATGATTACTATTTTTGGTGCCAATGCATTGTTTTCTATGCACTCTGTATCCTTGTCCTTCATTAGCACACCGAAATGTTTTTTCTTTTTATGTAAGTTTGGTGCTATGTATTCTGTATTTTATTGTGATTGGCCCAAAAAAATATTTTTCTGATTTAAAAAAAAATCTGAGAAAACATAGAGCACAGCCTGTGCATGCAGAAAAAGTCCAGCTAAAAATGTTTTGAAGGAAGGAACCCAAAAATATATGATCTGAGCAGAAAAAAAATATATATAAAGTTAAAAATGTTGTACAGTGCCTGCCGCCGAGAATGTGTTTTTAGCACGACGGCATCACGCTGATTCTCGGCGACAGGGTGCCGACATCTCGCACTCGCGCTGGAATAGCACAAGCACATTCCAGCAAGAGCGTCATAGAAGCGACGGGAGATCCGACTTGGATTCCTGCCAATTCTACACGTGTGCAGCGTTTGTTATGAATCCTGAGGGGGAAGTCCCCGCCGGATTTTAAATAAAAATCCGGCATGGGTTCCCCCCTCAGGAGCATACCGGGCCCTTAGGTCTGGTATGGGTTGTAAGGAGAGCCCCCCTACAATCCATACCAGACCCGTATCCAAAGCACGCTACCCGGCCGGCCAGGAAAGGAGTGGGGACGAGCGAGCGCCCCCCCCCCTCCTGAGCCGTACCAGGCTGCATGCCCTCAACATGGGGGGGTTGGGTGCTCTGGGGCAGGGGGGCGCACTGCGGGGCCCCCCCACCCCAGAGCACCCTGTCCCCATGTTGATGAGGACAGGGCCCCTTCCCGACAACCCTGGCCGTTGGTTGTCGGGGTATGCGGGAGGCTTATCGGAATCTGGGAGCCCCCTTTAATAAGGGGGCCCCCAGATACCGGCCCCCCACCCTAAGTGAATGGATCGTACCCCTACCCATTCACCTGGAGGAAAAATGTTAAAGTTAATAAACACGACACAAGGGTTTTTAAAATAATTTATTAGTCTGCTCCGGAGGCACCCCCTGTCTTCTTTAGCTCTTTTCACCAGGGGGGGGCTTCTTCTTTGACGTCTTCGGGTGGGGGCCGCTCTTCTTCGCCGCCGTCTGGTTCTCTTCCACCGCCGGGGGGGTCGCTTTTATAAAAGCGCCCACCCCCCGGCGGGTTTCCTGCGACGTCTTCGGCGGGGGGTGGTGTGCTTCTCAGGGGGGGTTTCTTCTTCCGCTATCCGGGGGGTCTTCTCTGAACGGGCTGAACGTCTTCTTCTTCTTCTGTGCTGTGACGTCTTCTTCTTCTCTTCTCCCGATGTTGACACGTCGCCTCTTCCCGCTGCAATGACAGGTGCGCGGCTTGCATCTGACTTATATAGGCCTCACAGTCCCATCAGGCTCCGTACCTACCCATGTGATACCTACCCACGTGGGTAGGTACCGGAGCATGATGGGACTGTGAGGCCTATATAAGTCAGATGCAAGCCGCGCACCTGTCATTGCAGCGAGAAGAGGCGACGTGTCAACATCGGGAGAAGAGAAGAAGAAGAAGAAGAAGAAGAAGACGTCACAGCACAGAAGAAGAAGAAGACGTCACAGCACAGAAGAAGAAGAAGACGTTCAGCCCTGAAGGAGAAGGCATCGGACAGCGGGAGGAAGAACCGGGGTGAGCCGAGTCAACAGCAGAGAGCGGCGAACATAGAAGAAGACCCCCGGAGAGTGGAGAAGACCCCCCGGATAGCGGAGAAGACCCCTCCGGATAGCGGAAGAAGAAGCCCCGCCTGAGAAGCACACCCCCCCCGCCGAAGACGTCACAGGAAACCTGCCAGGGGGTGGGCGCTTTTATAAAAGCGACCCCCCCCGGCGGTGGAAGAGAACCAGACGGCGGCGAAGAAGAGCGGCCCCCACCCGAAGACGTCAAAGAAGAAGCCCCCCCTGGTGAAAAGAGCTAAAGAAGACAGGGGGTGCCTCCGGAGCAGACTAATAAATTATTTTAAAAACTCTTGTGTCGTGTTTATTAACTTTAACATTTTTCCTCCAGGTGAATGGGTAGGGGTACGATGTACCCCATATCCATTCACTTAGGGTGGGGGGGCCGGTATCTGGGGGCCCCCTTATTAAAGGGGGCTCCCAGATTCCGATAAGCCTCCCGCCCGCATACCCCGACAACCAACGGCCAGGGTTGTCGGGAAGGGGCCCTGTCCTCATCAACATGGGGACAGGGTGCTCTGGGGTGGGGGGGCCCGCAGTGCGCCCCCCTGCCCCAGAGCACCCAACCCCCCCATGTTGAGGGCATGCAGCCTGGTACAGCTCAGGAGGGGGGGGCGATCGCTCGTCCCCACTCCTTTCCTGACCGGCCGGGTAGCGTGCTTTGGATACGGGTCTGGTATGGATTGTAGGGGGACCCCCTACGCCGGTTTTTCGGCGTAGGGGGGGTCTCCTTACAACCCATACCATACCTAAGGGCCCGGTATGCTCCTGAGGGGGGGAACCCATGCCGGATTTTTATTTAAAATCCGGCGGGGACTTCCCCCTCAGGATTCATAACAAACGCCGCACACGTGTAGAATTGGCGGAAATCCAAGTCGGATCTCCTGTCGCTTCTATGACGGCTTTGTCTCCATCGCGGCAGGCCAGCTCGGCGCTGGCTCCCGCGATGGGGCTCGTAGGTGGTCAATCTCGCCGAGAAAGGGAGCGAGATTGACACAATATCGCGGTCACCCACTGTAGCACAAAACAGGACCTGAGTAGCCGAAAGCCACCCAGAACACACATCTTCCCCAAAGCATCCATCGCACAGAACAAGGCACAACAGGTGTTTAAACAAGTCACAGATACTTAACCAGCTTCCTGTCTTCTTCACGGGTTCTGATTGAGCCAGTCAGATGCTTCAAGTGGAGATTCAAAGAACTTGACCGCATCTTTGTGTTGCACTCGCAGCTTGCTAGGATATAGCATACTGTATGGGATATTCGTCTCCCGCAGCCTCTTCCGCACATCATTAAACAAACGCCTCCTCCTCTGGGTCTCCGCCAAAAAGTCAGGGAACAGCATCACCTTGGTGTTTTCAAATTTGAGCTCTGGACGTTTACGCGAGGCAGCCAAAATCATGTCTCGGTCTCGATATCTTAGGAACCTCACCAGGAAGGGACGGGCATAGTTTCCTGGAGGTCGCCTGCCAACAGGCACTCTATGAGCCCTTTCCACCACATATGTAGGAGGGAGCTCCTCCAGTTCTAGTAAACCTTTAAAGAACTGTTCCGTGAAGGATGCAGAGTGAGCCCCCTCTGCCCCCTCCGGCAGGCCCACCACCTGCACATTATTCTTCCTCTGCCTGTCCTCTGCATCTTCAGCTCTGCTCTGTAGCGACTTCACCAACGACTGCAATTCAGACAGTTGGTTGCCATGTGAGTGAGAAACATCCTCTACCTCAGAGATCCTGTCCTCAGCTGCAGTAAGCCTTCCCCGTATCTTGTCTAGATCATGCCTGATCAGAGTACACTCATTAGTAAGATGGTCAATGCTTACCATCACTGCTGCTTTGCTGGCATTAATGGCTTCCAGTATGGGACGTGTATTAGCCTCCTGAGCCGTCTCTGGGGCCAGTGAGGTAGAGGGAGATACTGAATGCGAGCCCTCAGAGCCTGAGCCTTTATCTGCTGCAGCTGCCACGGCTGCGGATGCCATCCTCACAGCTTGCTGTCTCTCCTTCTTAGTGAGGTGAGGGGAGGGCAAGATGGCGGTGGGGCTCGTGTCAGGGCCATGTGTAGAGCGGGTCCTATGCTGGCTCTTCTGGGATTGCTTTCCCAGCCTGGAAGCCCCCCTTCTCATGTCCAGGATACGATCCACACAATCCGGTACCGTCAGTACCGTAATTCAGGCTGAATTGCTCCGATCCCAGGATATTAAAGCAGGATAGGCACGGAGCTCACAGAAAGCACGTCCTGCTGCCTTCACATCCAGTCACGCCCCCTCCCTTGTCAATGATCTTAAGGCAGCTAGGACCTTAGTCACCATGAAACAATTGGTAACACAATACGTCATGAAAGACTTGAAATTCTGCAGCGCTCCTGCGATGTCCTCCTGCTCAAGAAAGCACATATACAGGCCCGTCTGAAGTTTGCTAATGAACATCTGAATGATTCAGAGGAGAACTGGGTGAAAGTGGTGTGGTCAGCAGAGGCCAAAATCTCTTTGGCTTCAACTCAACTCACAGTGTTTGGAGGAGGAGGAATGATGCCTGTGACCCCAAGAACACCATCCTCACCATTAAACATGGAGGTGGCAACATTATACTTTGGGGATGTTTTTCTGCTAAGGGAACAGAAATAAGCAAAGACCTGCCATGTGTGCCAATCTCCAACATAGCCACGCAAAACTTTGCAGGAATGCTTGCGGATGTTTGGTGCTTTAGAGTGCGTGACAACATATACGTTTTTGCACAAAGACACACACACAATGTGTGTTAGTTACTCGAGCCCAGTGGTCTTTATAAGGACAGTACTCTTGCTCAGAAGTTACTGGTTTATCATCAGCTTCCTGTATTCCCCTGCTCTGTATTCTTGAATTATCTGTTACCGACTCGGCTTATTCCTTGACCTGTCTTCAGCTTCTCTCCTTGTTTTGACCTCAGCTTGATCTCATCAACTTTGCTTCTGCTTGCTTCCTGTGTATGGCCCCGGCTTGTTTCTGACTTTGCTTCTATTCCTGAAGGATCCACAGTGTGTGTCCTTGGCAACGGCCCCTGACTACGTCTTCTACTCTAGCCCTGCTGCCTACTCATTTAATGGGTCACCTGGCCTGCCGCCATGCTGGTCCAGCTCTGCCTTTATAAGGGGTCTCATCATCACAGACCATCAGGTAACCAAGCAGCTGACAAATCATGCATTTTTGGGTGTCGTCCTGTCACCACCTTCAAGGGTGCTCTGCACTCAGCCACAAGGGGAGCACTCTCATCACTCCGCCTTCCGACCAGGTACGTGAAAGGTGCAAACCATAGTAAATTATTGCTACAACAATGCCATTCAGAAGCAGCATTAAAAATCTGCTGCTGTCTTTGCCGAAGATGCTTGCACTGTTTGCTTAAGTGAGTTATCGGATATTTTGAAGATAATTTCCCTTTCTCTGTATAACCAATATGAATAAGTTGGATGGGTATGATTATTACACTGAATCAATGCATAAAGATGGCCAGGCATGATCTACCTATACCATAGTACATAGGAGGTGCTAAATAAATCCTTCCGCTAATATGCATACCTGTATTAATCTATCGCAGACATCCATAGGATAATTAATTAAAGTGGTTTTAAACTGATGACATGAAATCTGAACAAAGCACATCCTTCTATACTATGTACTTGATGCTATCCAAAGCTCTGAGTATGATTTATCTCCGCTGCCTCATTCTTCTGTTATCTGTATGAGTCACGCCTGAAAGCTTTTTCTTACACCAAAAACAAAATGGTGGGGGGGAGCTCAAGCACACAGCCTGTGATTGTCAGCCACAGCTGTGATTGTTCTCCATGTAGTGTAAGGAAGAGGGATCGTCCCTTCCCTCCAATCAGAGCTCTTCACCCTTAGCTGTGCAGTGTGTGAATTCAGATACATACCCCCTGCTTTTTTCTGGTGAGAGATTTTGACAGATTCTGTGTAATCTCTGTGTGCTGTAGAAGGATGTAGAGGACAGATGGCTGCATAAAAACAGGTACAGATTATGTATAAGAATTTGTTTAATCTCTGTGTATCACCTGAGGCCAGTCACTTCACTGGTTATATAGGTAATACTCGAAAAAAATTGAATATCGTGCAAAAGATCATTTATTTCACTAATGCAACTTAAAAGGTGAAACTAATATATGGGATAGACTCATTACATGCAAAGTAACATAGTTTAAGCTGTGATTTGTCATAATTGTGATGATTATCGCTTACACCTCATGAAAACCCCAAATCCCCAATCTCAGAAAATGAATATATTGCGAAAAGGTGCAATATTCTAGGCTCAAAGGGCCAGCTCCACAGCCAGCCGCCGTAACTTAAATATTCCCATTTAAGTTACACTGCTTTCGGCTGTGTAACTTAAATCCGGCCGGCGCAAGGCGTTCCTATTCAAATGGGGCAAGTCCCATTTAAATTAGGCGCGCTTCCGCGCCGGCCGTACTGCGCATGCTCACGACGTCATTTTCCCGACGTGCTTTGCGCGGTTTTAAGTTGCGCTGGGTTTTGAGAATCGCGACGGGCGTAAAAAAAAAAATACGAGTTGAAAAAAAAATTGAAAAAAAAAAGACGGCGACGCGGAATAGAAGGGTCTACTTTTACAAGGCCTAAACAGTTTAGGCCTTGTAAAAGCAGCCCTAATTTTACGATTGCAAACTAATACTTACGGAGAAAAAACGAAGCTGAAAAGCTTTGTGGATCTCCGTAAGTGCTAATTTGCATACCCAAAGCGGCATTTCGACTCGAAATGCCCCCAGCGGCGGATGCGGTACTGCATCCTAAGATCCGACAGTGCAAGTCCCTTACACATGTCGGATCTTCTGCCTATTATTGGAAACTGATTCTGTGGATCAGTTCCAAAGATAGAAACAGGGATCCCTTTTGTGGATCTGGCCCAAAGTGTCCCACTCTAATCAGCTAATTACGTCATATTTCCTGCAAAGGGTTCCTGAGACTTTAAATGGTCTCTCAGTCTGATTCAGTAGGAGTCACAATTATGGGAAAGACTGCTGACCTGACATGTGTGCAGAAAACCATCATTGACACCCTCCATAAGGAGGGAAAGCCTCAAGAGGTAATTGCAAATGAAGTTGGATCTTCCCAAAGTGCTGTATCAAAGCACATTAATAGAAAGTTATGTGGAAGGGAAAGGTGTGGAAGAAAAAGGTGCACAAGCAGCAGGGATGACCGCAGCCTGGAGAGGATTGTCAGGAAAAGCCCATTCAAATGCGTTAAGGACTTTCACAAGGAGTGGACTCAGGCTAGAGTCAGTGCATCAAGAGCCACCACACACAGACAGATCCTGGACATGGGTTTCAAATGTCATATTCCTCTTGTCAAGCCACACCTGAACAACAAACAACGTCAGAAGCGTCTTACCTGGGCTAAAGAAAAACAGACTTGGTCTGTTGCTCAGTGGTCCAAAGTCCTCTTTTCTGATGAGAGCAAATTTTGCATCTCATTTCGAAACCAAGGACCCAGAGTATAGAGGAAGAATGGAGAGGCACACACTGCAAGATGCTTGAAGTCCAGTGTGAAGTTTCCACAGTCTGTGTTGATTTGGGGAGCCGTGTCATCTGCTGGTGTTGGTCCACTGTGCTTCATTAAGTCCAGGGTCAACGCAGCCGTCTACCAGGAGATTTTGGAGCACTTCATGCTTCCTTCTTCAGATGAGCTCTATAGGGATGCTGACTTCATTTTCCAGCAGGACTTGGCACCTGCCCACACTGCCAAAAGCACCAAAACCTGTGCTTGATTGGCCAGCAAACTTGCCTGACCTGAACCCCATAGAGAATCTATGGGACATTGCCAAAAGAAAGATGAGAGACATGAGACCAAACAATGCAGAAGAGCTGAAGGCTGCTATTGAATCATCCTGGTCTTCCATAACACCTCAGCAGTGCCACAGGCGTGCCTCCATTAGATGTGTTTCTAATCGCAATCAGATGTCATCGAATTCGTAAATGCATAGTATTTTGCCTATTAAACTCATCTTTACGGTATTATGCTATGGTCCTCTTCCTTTCTATTTCCCGATCATCCGAGACCATAGGCACCACCTCACACATCCCACAGAGGGTCCAGAGGGAGACCTAAAATCCTCAGGTGCGCTGAGATCACTGTAATGGTGGTCACGCTGACAGGGTAAGGAAACTACAATACCACATTTGGGTGTCTTCGTGGTGGATGAAAATTTTCTCTATCCTTCACCTTTTTTCTTTGGATGTGCATTCGGATTTACCCCTCAAAGAGTCACTAATCCTGCAAGGACTTATTTTTCAATTTATTTTTTATATGTTTTTTTCATATATTCAATACAGTGGGACTTTTCTATATTCACATATGTTTTTTTGTCACATTATTTTATATATGAATTCGCCAGTGTGAGAAGTGTTTCTCATTCACTATTCAATATTGTCTATTTAAAATCAATTTGTTTTAGATCTTCTTCATTTGTTTTTTGAGCGCTGTACTGTATTTTACACATGCCACAGGCTGATAGCTTCCATGCCACACCGCATTGAGGCAGTAATTGGGCCCAAACCAAGTACTGAGTACATATGCATGCTTATACTTTTCAGAGGTCCGATATTGTTCTATGTACAATCCTTGTTTTATTGATTGCATGTAATATTCCAATTTTCTGAGATTGTGGATTTAGGGTTTTTCATGTAAGCCATAATCATCACAATTATGACAAATCACGGCTTAACTATCTTGCTTTGCATGTAATGAGTCTATCTCATATATTAGTTTCACCTTTTAAGTTGCATTAGTGAAATAAATGAACTTTTGCACAATATTCGAATTTTTCGAGTTTCACCTGTACTATGTATGGGTTTTTAACAACTTCAATTAAGATTTGTAGTGGCATGATAATAAGAATCTTTTCTCCACATGAATAAAACTTGTCTATTGATTACCACTGTTTATTTGATGATCGATGCAAATATTAGATCAATTACCAGAGTTTTGCTGTGTGTATTTGTGTGTTTACTATAAGGCCGCTTACACACGGACGGTCCAAACCGATGAAAACGGCCTGAAGTCCAGTTTCATCGGTCCAAACCGACCGTGTGTACGGCCCATCGGTCCGTTGTCTTTCGGTCAAAAATTTTAGAACTTGCTTTAAAATCGAACCGATGGACCACTGCCCGATAGGTCCAAACCGATGGTTAGTACACAAAAGCATCGGTTCAAAACCCACGCATGCTCAGAATAAAGTCGATGCATGCTTGGAAGCATTGAACTTCGTTTTTTTCAGCACGTCGTGTGTTTTACGTCACCACGTTCTGACCCGATCGGTTTTTGAACTGATGGTGTGTACGCACATCAGACCATCAGGTCACTTCAGCGGTGAACCACTGAAAACGGTCCGTCGAACCATTCTCATCGGTTTGGATCGACCGTGTGTACGCGGCCTAATTGATGTACTAAAAGAGTAGAAATTGTTCACTCAAGTGAAAGATACAGTGAGTACTACTGTATTTTGGTTGGGTATTAAAAATGAACAGAGATTCACCTAATTTATCAACACTGACCTTGAGCAGCCTTTATTTCAAGATCGATTGTACTAAGCATCGCAAACAAAATGATCATAAAAAATATTATTACAAATAGAACTCCACTCAAGATCTAAAAGATGTAAAGAGCAAAGTATAATGTCATATAACAGATCATATCCCATAACTATATAATTCATATGAATTTATCTAATAAGAACCTTAATTGTGGGCATATGGCAGTAGCCCATAACAAAAAATAATTTAGTTTCTTACTGACCTTAATACATGGAACTGACATCTGATCTGGTTACTGTATAGTTTGCATCATCATTGCTTTTTACCCTCTTTAACTATACATGCTCATATTTGTGCAGTGCTTGCATTGACCATTAGCTGGGAACAGCATGGCATGATATAGGAGAACGTATGGTACCAAATAGAAAAGTATTTCATCTTTGTTTGGTTAAGTATAATACATGTTAAACTCTTACCTGTGGCAAACACAACATTCTTGGACACCAACCTATGATCCATTATGGAAAACTGAGGAAGCTCTATCCTCTCAACACCAGTTACAGCGTTATCACCCCCTCTCCAATAGAACTCAATGTCATCTGTTGTATAGCCATCTGCAAAGTGTACACAAAAGAAGAAATGTTTTTAACATAAAAAACACAATTCACTACCATTTGCACAAAAGGATGTATCTATACAATATCTATCGTATATTAGTAGCTAGAAAATGACTCCAGCACTCGATCTGTGCATGTGCCCAGGTGCTCTACACAAGGTAAGTAGCACATGCAATGATAAGATAGGCAGATATTCAGTTTTTATGTCAATGATTGCTTGAGTCTCAGCCCACTTTGAGAAAGGCTGTCAGAGCCCAGATCTGAACATACAAACTATGTTGTCTCTGGCAAAGTCTCTTCTTTTTGAGCCTGGAATGCTGGACAGCTCCCTGGACAATTACCTAAAATATCTTGCCTTCACCCTGTTTTTCTTGAACCTTGAACTCTTGCTCCTCCCATAAACTTCCCATTTAAACCTTGCCTTAGCACTTCCTGTTTGCCAGATTATTGTGCTCCTACCAGCCAGTATCTCTCTCTTGTCAGTCCTGCTGCCACCCGTATCTTCGCTACCTCTCCATACCAACCCTTAGCTTGTTCCTTGACTACCCTTCTGCATAATCTCAACCTGTAACCACTTGTTACCGACCTTTGGCTTGTTTACATACTACACTTCTACTTATCCCTCCCTGCTATATCTACTATTGGACCCTGGCTTTCTCACCTCCTGGTGTTGTGATCCTGAGAACCTGGTACTAACAGGCAATAAAGCCCATCTCCAACATCTCAGGAGCTCTGGTGAACACTGGTTAATACTTAAACTCTGCATCTCGGGTGAGCCCACATCAACCCCCAGGGTGACCTGCTTGCATAGCTGTCCTGCTTGTCCTACTGCTATAGCTACTGGTCTCTGACTCCAGATCATGACAAAGGCACTCATAAAGGTTTATTTTCCACTATTCTGTTGTTTCTCCATTGAAAAGCCCTGTCATTGCCTATTATACATTTGTTTATACTGTGTGTGTATATATATATATATATATATATATATATATATATATATATATATATATATATATATATATATATATATATATATATATGCTTAAATTCAACCATTTGTTCTCTGAATAATCAACTGTTATGTTGTACCGTATATACTCAAGTATAAGCTGACCCGAATATAAGCCGAGGTACCTAATTTATAATGTATAAGCCTAGGGTGTCCACCTGCATGCCTCACTGTGCCTCACTTTGCCTCACTGAGTCCATGTGCATGCCTCACTATGTCCATGCCTCACTGTGCCCGTGCCTCACTATGTCCATGCCTTACTGTGTCCATGACTAGATTGACGTTTAACATGGGAGTCTATGGAAGGGGAGCCCAGATTTGAAAAATCGGTGCTCCCCAGTCGTAGGTCCCCAGACAACAAACTTTTCAAACTTGTAGAGGAGAAATGGGGCTACATGTGTGGCAAGATCCGGGTCCAGGGGACCTACGGCCGGCCGGTACCGGGTCCCCAAATTCACCAGAGAAATGATCGTTTAACATTGGAGTCTATGGAAGAGGTGCCAGGTTTGAAAAATCGTTGCTCCCCGGCCGTAGGTCCCCTGGACAACAAACTTTGCACATTTATAGAGGAAGAGTGGGGCTACAAGTGTGCCAAGTTTGGGGTCCAGGTGACTGGTACCCGGTCCCTAAAGTCCGGGAGATCAGGTGCAAAAAGGTGACTCGAGTATAAGCCAAGGGGGGCATTTTCAGCGCAAAAAAATGTGCTGAAAAATGTGGCTTATACTCAAGTATATACAGTCATTTATGGGCATCATAAAGGTCCACTAGACATAGATACTTAATATTCATATATTGGTTTATGGTAAATATTTTTAACAGCATTCATTGATATTATAAAATATACAGCTGCTTTTCTGTCATCAATCCCATGGACGAAATCTACCAGGTGTCATTTTGGTGACCTCTTTAGCCTAACATGGTAGTAGAAGCTACAAAACAAACATATTAAATATCTCAGTTTTGTTACAGGTGTGGATACTTCACTTGAACAGCAGTGAGCGCACAAAAGGCATCACTAATGACTTTTACTGGGGGGATCTGATGAAAAATTCCAGAAACATGAGAAAGAATATTGCCTTTAGCAACCATTCTTACGCATGTTCAGTCTATACTGCACCAGATTAAAAATAGTAGAATTCTTATTTCTTTTTTTTTCCTCTACTTGTCCTGCATTAGCCCTAGCTGAGTTAGGAGGGACATTTCACTTGATAAATTTCATGCAATCATGTAGTTCATAGAGCAATGATATGCAGTAATCCATATCAAACCATCTCTGAACTGTTTTCATTAGTCTGATTACATTATCTTTTGAATGATGATATCTGATTTCTGAGGGTTATCACATACGGTAACTGATCTTTGCAAAGTGCTATTTTATATAGTTTTCTTTGCTTGTATTGCCTGTTAACAGCATGTTCAAGCTAACATTAAACAGGTCTTTTCACTTTTGTAAAAAAATCTACAAAAATGAAAAAATCTTACATCTGGACAATGGTGATATCTTCATATCTTCACCCCTGGATCCTTGGCTCTAAAAGCCAGTAAATAATACTGCATATGTATGTGTGTGTGTGTGTTTTGAGTAGATACTACGTGATATTGGTATGGAGACTAATTGAAAGTAATGGAGAGTGATATGCATCTCAGTATACCGTATAAATTGTTACTGCTCCTTAAGAAACACACTACCAGTAATCTTCTAGGACTGCAATACATTTTTTTAAAAACTTGCCGTCACCACCCTCTTTGATTTTTCCTCAACTAATAAACTATATAGTTTGTAAAGACTGATTTCTTCCACCAGTAGCTCTGCTGTTTCTTTTCCATGTAGGTCACCTGACCGGAAGCTTGTGCATGTAACATTTATCCTCACTTAAATACTAACTGCACATTTTTAAATTTTTAAAAGATGTGTATAAAAGCATATTAAAACCATGGTATTAGTAATCTAATTAGTCGGGATTCCCATCGGGGTTCTCTTTTTTTCCCGGTGGGTTTGGCAGGTTTCCCGTCAGAAAAAACTGCGAGGGAGCATACACACAGCTTGGATTCCCAACCAAAAGCTTTCCTCGCAGTTTTCCCGTCGAAAAACCCGGTCTTGTGTATGGGGCATAAAACTTGAGGGTGGATTCAAGTTTTCAAATGTGAGTAAGGCCCCTTTCAGACTGAGGCAGGAGCTGCGGTTGCGGTATAACGCCGCTAAATATAGCGGCGCTATACCGCCGGGATTACCACGGGATTCGGCCGCTAGCGGTGCGGTATTAACCCCCGCTAGCGGCCGATAAAGAGTTAATATCGCCCGCAATGCGCCTCTATAGAGGCGCATTGCGGGCGGTATTGCCGCGGTTCCCATTGTTTTCAATGGGAAGGAGCGGTGAAGGAGCGGTATACATGCCGCTCCTCTCACCGCTCCAAAGATGCTGCTGACAGGAGATTTTTTTGTCTCCCGCCAGCGCATCGCCTCAGTGTGAAAGCCCTCGGGCTTTCACATTGAGTCTGCAGTGCAGGAGTTTTTCAGGCGGGATAGCAGCGCTATTTTTAGCGCTTTACCGCCTGAAAAACTCCTCAATGTGAAAGGGGCCTAAGTATCTACTAAAGCATAGTATATTTGGAGGTATGTGCACATTTCCATAGGGAGTTACCCAGAAGGGAACAGCAGTGTGCCTTGTGGTGGAGGATCACTTTTTAGTGTCAAACTGGATCTCTAAGGGCTGTATTTACTAGCTGTGCAATAAAAATTTTAAAGTTTTATTTATTTTCTACAACGCTAATAGTAGCAAAAAAAAAAGGCTCCATCATCCCACAAAATTCCAACAGTTGAAAAAAAATCCAAAACCTGGGACTTTAAAGGTGCCCAGTGATGTACTTCATATAAAATATTAAAAAAAAATGTACAAACGTATTGCATTTATAAAAACAATAAAACACATGGCATACAGTATTTCCCCACACACAACAACCACTGTGGTCAGGTTCATAGTGGTGAACTGACAAGTTCTATAGTACACTATAGTACTATATGTTTGTATACCAAAAGAAAAATTGTTGTGTGAGGCAAAATACGCCATATGTTTTAAATGTATTTTTAAGTGGAATAAATTGGTGAATTTTATCAGTATTGTACATGTAGCACATCATTGGGCTCCTTTAAAGTCCTGGGTTTTGGAAAGTTTTTTTTCATCTCCTAATATTTGTGGTTGTAAAAAAGCTTCTAGGGATTTTTTTATAGGTTACATAACCTGATGTATTAGGGATTATCAAAATAAATAGCAGTTTATATATATATATATATATATATATATATATATATATATATATATATATACATATATATATATATATATATATATATATATATATATACATACATATATATATATATATATACATATATATATATATATATATATATATATATATATATATATATATATATATATATATATATATAAATATAAGGGATTAGTAGTATATGATAAACAAATTGAAAAGGAAACTCTGGGCCAGATTCACAGAGATCTGCGTATCTTCTTTACGTTACACCGCCGCAAGTTTTCAGCGCAAGTGCCTGATTCACCAAGCACTTGCGTGTAAACTTACGGTGGTGTAACGTAAAGCCGTCCGGCGCAAGCCCGCCTAATTCAAATGGGGCGTGTACCATTTAAATTAGGCACGTTCCAGCGCCGAACGTTCTGCGCATGCTCTGTTTGGAAATTTCCCGCCGTACTTTGCGTGAAATTACGGCACCCCGACGTGTTTTTTGAACGGCGACGTGCGTAACGTACTTTCGTATTTCCCGACGTCTTACGCAAAAAAAAAATTAAATTAGACGCGGGAACGACGGCCATACTTTAACATGGATGGTGTAATTTTACACCATCTAAATAGCACACTTAACTTTACGACGGGAAAAACCGACATAAGAGAATGCGACGAACGCGCGTACCTTCGTGGATCACCGTAAAAGCTAATTTGCATACCCGACGCTGGAAAACGATGCGTACTCCACCCAGCGGCGGCCGAAGTATTGCATCCTAAGATCCGAAGGTGTACGAAGCCGTAAGCCTGTCGGATCTTAGCCAAATGCCGTTGTATCTTGTTTGTGAATTACAAATTAAGATACGACGCGGCAAATTTGAAAGTACGCCGGAGTATCAGCAGATACTCCGGCGTACTTATTCTGTGAATCTGGCCCTCTGTTCTCATATCAGCATACATTCACATTGATAATGAGAGGGTTTTACAGCAAACCTGAGGGCTCTACTAAATGGCCACTCATGCATATTAAAGTACATTGAACGTAAATTGGTCTGGGGCTGCATGAGTGCTGCCGTCACCGGGGAGCTACGGATCATTGAGGGAACCATGAATGCCAACATGTTCTATTGACTTACTGATGCAGAGCATGATCCCCTCCCTTCAGAGACTGGGCTGCAGGGCAGTATTCCAACATGATAACGACCCCAAACACACCTCCAAGATTACCACTGCCTTGCTAAAGAAGCTGAGGGTAAAGGTGATGAATTGGCCAAGCATGTCTACAGGCCTAAACCCTATTGAGCATCTGTGGGGCATCCTCAAACAGAAGGTAGGGAAGTGCAAGGTCTCCAACATTCACCAGCTCTGTGATGTCGTCATGGAGGAGTGGAAAAGGAATCCAGTGGCAACCTGTGAAGCTCTGCCATTTTGGGCCCAATTTGGACATTTTCACTTAGGGGTGTACTCACTTTTGTTGCTAGCAAATTTACACTGTTATACAAGCTGTGCACTCACTACTTTACATTGTAGCAAAGTGTCATCTCTCCAGTGTTGTCACATGAAAAGATATAATAAAATATGTACAAAAATGTTAGGGGTTTACTCACTTTTGTGAGATACTGTATCTATCTATCTATCTATCTATCTATCTATCTATCTATCTATCTATCTATCTATATATATATATATATATATATATATATATATATATATAGTAATGTTGGGGGTTGTTTAGCTTCTGTGTAGAGCATACCAGTGAGCAGAGTCCACGCCAGTTGTGCTTTTTAAGGGCTTGTTAGCCCAGGAAAATAATAATCAATGGTAAATGCAGAGCCACCTGACTCTCTTCAGAAATACTGCTGCTTAGGCTTTACACTTCAGCCCTCTTGACCACTGTACGTCTTTTCAGCTTTCGTGATGCCCAGCCCACAGCCTTGGGCCCTCTGACTACACCATGCAGACGTGCATGCTTCTCCTTGGGAGGGTGGAGACCAGAACGCTTGTCCTGACTCTACTATAAGCCCAGGACCCACCTGCTCAATCAACCAGCCAGACTCCTGGCTGTTTCCAAAACCCAGGCCCAGTATTGGAGATTCCATCCCACCCATATTGCTATGGAATCTCTGGGCTCCAGGTCCCACTCCCCAAGTGGATTTTTCAAAGTTCGGAGGAAACTGATCAAACAGATTCCTCCACATTAAATAACCCTGGAGCCCCTCAAACTGCCTATCTGAGAATCATGGCGACAATTACAGGACAGGGAACTGTACTGTCACAATTTATATATATATATATATATATATATATATATATATATATATTTATGGTCATGGCCCTCTGACCGAGAGAGATGTGGATCACATAAACATGCAACAAGACTTACAACATAAATAGACCTGATGTGTGCCTTGGTGGTCTGGTCAGTATGCCAAGAAAAGGGGGCATACCCAAGGTAAGTAATGGGTAGTTAATTGAAGAAGGATATGCTGAGAAGTGCCCTGAAAAAGGGAACGTCAGTAGGGTGTCGAATGTGATTGAATGCGCAGACTCATGGACATGAGGTGAGCTGGGAAGAGCCGGCCCTGTGACGTGTAGTACCGCACACTGAACCGACAAAGAGCATGTGTGAGTGGGCTGCTTAAATACCCTCCCATTAACTCAGGCCACCATATTGGCCTTCTAATATATATATATATATATATATAAATATATAAATATATATATATATATATATATATATATATATATATATATATATATATATATAGATATAGATATAGATATATATATATATATATATATATATATATATATATATATATATATAGATAGATTTATCTATCTATCTATCTATCTATCTATCTATCTATCTATCTATCTATCTATCTATCTATATCTATATATATATATATATATAGATAGATATATATCTATATATATACTGTAGATAGAGATATCTATCTATCTATCTATATATATATATATATATATATATATATATATATATATATATATATATACATATTGATTTTGACATTCTGAAATACGAGGTGACTGATGGGCATTATGTTTCACCTCGCATGCGTTCATTTTCAGAGAAATAAGGTTGAATCTGGTCCAGGTTTTACCAGCCACCTTATCAGGGTTGGTTCCGGTCCAGATTTTGCAGTGGTGGTATAAATAAAGCGGGACTGGAGCAAAAGATTGCTCTTGACCTGGGACTCAGGAAGCCATACCTGAGAAAGCTACTGATCTGAAGTTTGCTTTGTGGGAGAAAGAAAAGGTTTCCATAAATTTTGTTTTGTGGGTGGCTGGGAGAAGCCCTTCACCTGTGAGTTAGGAACCTGATATGTTTAGTTAGTGCCTGGATAACAAATGGAAAAATAAAATATGGACAGCCCCACACCAAAAAACCTTGATGGTTGTCTTTATTTAAAAAAGGAAAAATGCAAGGAAAGGAAAAACAGCTGACGCTTTTCGCACTATAAATTAGTGCTTAATCAGAGCCATGATTAGGCACTAATTTATAGTGCGAAACGCGTCAAATGTTTTACTCCCATGTAGTGTGCTGTGACTTGTAGTGCATTTTTCCTTTTTAAAATAAAGACAACAATCAAGGTTTTTTGGAGTGTGGCTGTCCATATTTTATTTTCCCATTTGTTGCCTTGTGCATTGCCAGCACCCTTGATCTCCTGAGACCATACTGATCATCCTAACACAATCCACCTGGAGCAGTAACTTTTTTTCTTTTAGTGCCTGGATATTAAGGATTTTTTTTCTGTTTTGTTTTATTTTTCATGCAACCTTTCAAATAAAAACTGGCTACATGTCAGCTTTTTAAGAAAGACCTGCTGTCTCTGGACTACCATTTCTCCCAGGGAAGGTGATCCCCATTTGAGCTAACTCCCCCACATAATATATATATATACTGTATATATATATATATATATATATATATATATATATATATATATATATATATATATATATATATATATATATATATATATATATATATATATATATATATATATATACTACATATTTACCCTGTATATGCTGTATATAAACATACATCATTTGCAACAACATTGTCACACAGTAAAAGATACAAAAGTAAGGCAGTTATAAAAGTTATCCCTGGTATTGTGCTCTATCATAAATAAAATGGTTGCAACAAATATGTATATCTTTGGAAAGCCTATATAGAAACATGCTTCTTTTAAGAAACTAAAGAGGAATAATACATACAGCTTTCTATTTCCAATGTACAGTTCTGCTCATCCAGTGGATATCTTCTTAGGTCCATCATACATGCTGCTGTTGTTGTTATTCTAAAAAGAAAAAAAAAATTAATAAATACACATGGACAACAGGATAAAAGCAGAAATATATTGGCAAAAAAAATAAAAAATATTACTGTTATCACTACAAATATTTTTTAGGCTAGGTTCACACTTGTGTGGATGGTTGCGGGTGCAGGACAGCAATACAGTAAATCACACTTGTTCCACAACCACCCGCAGCCAAACTGTGATGCTCCTTTGCAGATGTGCAGGGCTATCATTCATTTTTAACTCTAGCTGCATTCTAAAAAAAGGTGCAGGAACCTTTTTTCCTGTATGAAACAGAGGTATTTGAATGGGTTGCTGTGCCTGCGCAATCCCGGCTCGCAGAGCTGCTTAAGTGTGAACCTAGCCTAATAGGGAATTCCAAGCTAAACTGTCTTGGGTGTGTATGGAGAAGTGCCTGGTACAAAGTTCATCTCACTTTAAGAACTTTTTAAAACATTTATTGGTTAAGAGCATCAGATGCAGCCAATTTGTTTCAGGGGGGAAAAAATAAATCCCTTCTTTAGGGCTTGAGTGGTTGATGTTAATAAAATCACCACGGAATGCACTAAAACATCTGTCTTAAGGCCTGATGAAGACTACCGTCTACTAATGGCACTAAAGGCAGTCTGGTGAATGCTTACTTACTATCAAGGCAGAAGCAACCAAGGACCAGAATAGGATCCACCCACACTATTTTTTAATCACTGACCTGATTCTTTGAAAGAAAAATCACTTAGGCCTTGTACACACGAGAGGATTTATCCGCGGAAACGGTCCTCTGGACCGTTTCCGCGGATAAATCCTCTGCCGGATTTTGATCTGATGGTTGTACTAACCATCAGATCAAAATCCGCGTGGAATTCCCTCCGCGGTGACGTGTCACGCCGTCGCCGCGATGATGACGCGGCGACGTGCGCGACGCTGTAATATAAGGACTTCCACGCATGCGTCGCATCATTACGACGCATGCGAGGGAGGGAATCGGACGGATTGATCCGGTGAATCTGTACAGACCACCGGATCAATCCGCTGGACTGGATTCCAGTGAATAGATTTCTTAGCATGCTAAGAAATGTTTATCCGCTGGAAATCCATCGGCCCGAAAAATATTCACAGATAAATATCCGCTGGGTCGTACACACCAGCGGATCTATCCGCTGAAACCGATCCGCAGATAAATTCTAGCGGATAGATCCTCTCGTGTGTACAGGGCCTTAGAGAAAAACCCATGGAACCAATTATCACTTCTACTGCTCCTGTGCTATTACACACATTAGGGGTAATTGTGGATGCCTTCTTTATCTGTTGCCCCTACGTGGATGAACAAAGAGTGATCCCCTCTTTACACAAGCTCTACCTAACCTGGAAACTATATGTAGCGCTCACCCCCGAAGGAGCCGCTGGTTGATTTTGGGATCGGCCTGCTAAGTTACCCTGGCGGTGTCTAGGGGTGCAATTGTGAGAACAGTGGCAATGAGCGAAGGTCCAGACAGCCAATAAAAGGGTTTTCAATGCTTTATTGCCCAGGCCAAACACGGCCAACATCAACACGTATTAGGAAGGTCAAGGTTGATGAAGGAAAGAGAAGAGAACCTTGCGGTATCAGGCCTGGATATTGAATGGAGCAACCAATACTGCTCTGTATAGTACCAATTGTAGTAACTCGTCACCACTCTGCTCGGAGTGGGTAAAGTGCCCCTGGACAGACCCCTATAATAGGCCTGGCAGCCGAAGCGTCACTCTGAACTAGCTGGGAGGAACGAGTCTCTCTCACAGACCCGGCTCTAGGGCCTCTGCCACAGGCCAGTTTCAATAAAGGACTTAGATAAATAAAGAGAGCGAATCCTCCCAGTTGACTTTTCCTATATGGGCCCCCCGGATGACAGCAAGCATACCTGTCAGTGGTCCGGATGCCCGATCCCAGACGGGGATCCTCTCAACAAGTCATGGGACCCAGTGGAACACTAGGGTCCCTTTTCTCCTCAGGATGAGGTTCGATGCAACTGTCAGCTTTGGCGAGGTGGGCCGCGCTGGTGGGGTCCATGGATGCGCATACCCTGAAGGTGGATACCGCACCTGGAACGGGGACCCCGCAAAGATTTTTCAACACATGACCCCTGTTACAGATATACTCTCCCCCAGCATGCCCCGCGAGGGAAAACTCCTCCAATTGGCTTCTGGGGAAAACTTGCTCTGCCAGAACCCCTCTGGCGCCAACTGCAAGGGGTGGTATTGCACCCCTTGACCGCAGACTGACCCAGTGGAGATTTCTGGGATGACAGGAGTCCCACATTTACACAAACACGAATGGCAGCAAAGTAACTCTCCCATTCCCACTTACTTTAGCATAACGCCCATGCTGAAAGCAAGGGGGCGCTACATATACTTTCAAGATTTCACCTGCTGATAACATTTAACACAAAGGCCTGCCTATAAAATAAAACCATTACATTTTTAGATGAGATGTATGTCTGCCAAGCTCACACTAACTGACATTGATTACAAAGGGATTGTGGACTTCCTTAAAAAAAATGATGCAAACAGCAAGCTCCTATTTATCTTAGAAACCCCCTAAATATTAGATGTCATACTTTGGATAGGCCAAAATGTATTGTCTATAATGATAGTTAACATATTTTTATTTTATTGTTTAAAAAATCTATGGCTTTCTGTACAGGGAAATGACACTAGAAGCAACAAAGAACCTACCACAATCTACCTATGTGACGAAAAACAAAATATGTGCACATGGATATATTCTTATTAGAGAAATAAACCCTTATTTTAAATTACATTGAGAACTAATAACTATGAGGGATGGAATCCATCATTGAACTTGACGACAGCGTTCGCACATTACTTAAGAATTACTTAACAAGATAATTATTTTTGTTCCCAAACTTTATAGAAAGCATTGTATGTAAAATATAGTAGAGTATAGTGTATCTAAAAATTACATTAAAATTGATAAAAAAAATTATAACACAGGCAGTGCTTTTGTAGAAGTACATATCTTATTACATAAAAAAAAAAAAAAAGACCTAAGTTAACTTCTAAATGTGAGATAGCAGATGAACATTAAAGAAAAACAGAGGCAGTGGAGGAACAAGCTGATCTCAAGCTACCAATATGGTGTTATTTAATCATCTAGCACACAGTACAGTGGTTAAATGGAAAGTGCAGTAACACATATCAGCTTATTGCATTTCAGCTTATGGTAGTTCACAAGTGAAAAGCGAAAATCCAGTTGCCAATGTACTTTGCAGAAAGTCACTTTATTACAATACCTTATTTTTTTATTAGAAAGTACCTCCTTTACCTTTTCAATCATGAAGAGAAAAAATAAATGAATGTACAGGCAGTAGGGATGAGCTTAGGATTTGAACCAAAGCCGTGTTTTGTCTGAATGTTGCTTGTCTGAAAGTTGTCGTATGGTTAAACTTAATTGAAATTCTGTCTGTTCCCAAAGCCCTGAACCTCCAGCTGCATGGGAAAATCATATTTAGTAGTGGTATCACTTCTGCTACTAAATCTGCCAGTTTCTGCAGGACACCTAGTTGTTAGGGAGCCAGCAGCTACTGGCCTCCTAACAACAATGACTTACCCCCCCCCCCCCCATGGGACTGCCAGCTGAGGATTCCCTGCTAAAAACTGAATCTAAACAAGGGAATGTGGAAGGGATGGCTAATATCAATGACCAAATAGTGACATGGCCATGTTTAGTCAATGATGTTAGCGACTGTCCCTTGCCCATTTGTTTACATTTGAGCTGTCAGCAGGAAACATATCACATGACGAGGTGCAGCAAAGGGATTGGACAGGTTGGCATGTTTTTTGGTTTCTGTAGGTGTCGATAATAGATTTTCATTGTGGGACTTTTGTTATTCTTCAGTAAAGGACTTGTCAAAAAGGGTGTGTCTGTATTTACTGTTCACCTTTTTTTTTGTGAATGAGTCACAGTATAATGTACACCTTACTCATTCACACAGGGGTTTGGCTGGATATCTGTGGGCCCCTTTATTTTAAAGAAAGATTACAGATTCCAACAACCCCCCTGCCTGCAGACCCCATACAACCACTAAGCCAGGACTGTGTCCTCATAAACAAAGTTATTTGCCAGGGAGTCTGCCCTGGCAAGGTACTCTCTCCATATTGAGTGTGTGTGTATAGTTGGGGGGGGGGGGCACACTACACTATAAAAAAAAATCATTTTGATGCAAAATATGAATTTTTGAGCTCATCCTGTGTTTAGAATTATAATTATAGTTATAATTATAACCTATGATTTGCCCATCTTGGGCAATGGAACAGATACACTTCAATTCTCCAGAAGCACATACATGCTTTTCATTAGCTCATGCTCTGCTCTGTTCAATCACTGGTAACAAAAGCTATGAGATGCAAGAGTCAAAGCTTACAAAAAGGCATGGCAAACGGTTTGGGCCAAACATTTGATTGATTGGCCATTCGCCGAACACCTGAATTTGCAGGGTATTGTAACAGGCGCCTGTTCTTTTCTGTAATGCGTTCCACACTGGAATGCATTACGGCGACCGCGCAATGACGTCATCGCGCGGCACCCTGTGCGTTTCACCGTGGAACACGGAAGTGCGCCGCACTATACGGCGCTTCTTTCAAATTACTGCCGACGCATTACAGCTGTCTGGTACCTGTCTACTGCCTATAAAGGCATTCACCTGATACACAGACAGCGTTCTATTATTGTCAGCCGTAGCTCGGCCATGCTACTGATATTGGTGCCATTGCTCCCCATGCTGCAACACCGCTCCAGCCTGCAACTACTACTTTAGTGTGTTACATCTACTGCAACAGAGAGCCATTGCTGGGGACTAGGGATGAGCTTCGTGTTCGTGTCGAACCCATGTTCGACAGTTTGTCGAAATACGAACGTTATGGGCTGTTCGCGCCAAATTTCGAAACAATCCTTGTTTTACTAAAAAAAACACATTTTTAAAACATCATTTGTCATTGGGACAGAAAGTGAATTGCAATCTTCTGAACAGATGCACACAGACAGCAAAACAAATGTTACAGGGGTGATAACCCTTCTCTATGTTTTCAGAAAAGCTTAAAAATTATTTTATGGCTGAAGCTACACTTTAAAGAAGTACCAGTTGAAAATTACAAACAGATTCTACTTAACAACAAACCTACAGTGCCTGTCTTGTTTGCACCGCCTGTATAATGCTTTTTAAAGTATAAAGGGCCAAAGGGGCTTGTAATGACCTGGGGGGAGTGGGGAGAAACCCATGCTATTTTTCTCAATGATTTTCATCCAAATTGCAGGGACCAGACATTACATTAACGCAGCAAGCAGTTTTAAATGACTTGTTTCTTATAGTAATCTCATTTTGTGCAGGGACAGTTCTAAACATGTGCCATCTCACAGGCATACTATAGACACCCAGCAGGTACGATATTTAAAGGAATTTTTCATATTTTTTTTCACTTTAAGCATCATTAAAATCACTGCTCCAGAAAAAACAACCGTTTTTAAAACTTTTTTTTCCATTGATACATGTTCCCTGGGGCAAGACCCGGGTTCTCAAACTCGTTTTCTGACAATAACTTGCATATTAGGCTTTAAAATGAGCACTTTTGAATTCAAACATTCGAGTCCCATTGACGTCAATGGGGTTCCAAATGTTCGCGCAAACGTTCGGTCCGTTCGAAGGTTCTGGTGCGAACCGAACGGGGGGTGTTCAGCTCATCCCTATTGGGGACAACCTTGAGGCCTTCCTTGCTGAACACCTTACATCACGTATTCTATGCTACTACACTTAAACCTGCAAACGGATAAGTAGTTATTGTGTCACTTATAGTGCCATAGGAAAATCTGCTGCTTGTGTTCCATCTAATACTATTGCTATTACTTATTATGCCTTGTGGATATCAACATACTATTTGGGAGATATTATTGTACAAAGGACGGTTTCCTAAGGAATACCTTAAAGGGCCATCTACCTCCAAATTACCTAAGCTATATTTGCCTCTCATGTGCAACTATAATTACCTAAACTATATTGCTTCTTATATGCAACTACTATTACCTGAGCTATATTGCCTGTCATACGCAACTACTAGTTGTCATTACAACTCCAATTACTACGAGCTTAACATAAGTAAACATTTTCTTATAGGCCTTGTTCTAAATTATTGAACATGTTCGCTCTAAACTTTCTATGCTAAGGGTTGATGGTATTTCATACCATCTCCTTTAGTGGCCTAATACATTCCTATATGTATAAGTGAAATGATGTAGAGAACCCCCAAACTCCTGTTTGTTTGGAGTGACGCCTGGGGTCCTGTACTGATAATCACTTGCATATATAGGTGTATTGGAATCTTCAAAGAGTATATTATTATTTTAAGCTCTGGTTGCATGTTGTAATGCGTCCATCCTTAGTAGCTCAATGCATTTCTTTATGTGAGAGAGAGATGATGTAGAGATCCCCCAAACTCCTGTTTGCGTGGAGTGACGCCTGGGGCCAATACTGAGTTCTCACATAAAGAAGCGCATTGAAATCCCTGCTAACCACAGTTGTGGTTCACTCCGTTCACCAGTGCTGTTACAGGTATTCACCCGGTGTTCGCCCCAACAAACATCCTGAAATGCACTGAGTGCTGCACAGTGCCTTCTGCGCCCTGACTGAGAAAAGCTTTGCCCAATCAGGGGACAGTGCAAGCTGGTTGTTACGTAGTGGGGCGTGAAGCCGACCAAAGCTTCCTTAACAACTGATGAGTCATCAGTTGTCAATGGATTTCCTCACTGACAGCTGAATAATAAAAAAGTGCTGCTTAAAAATTAAAGAAAAAAACTGCGTGCCCTTATCATGCAGCCCGGCAGGTCAGGAAAGAGGGGGGCAAGTGAGTGCCCCCCCCCCTGAACCACACCAGGCCACATGCTCTTAAAGAGGAAGTAAACCCTCTGAAAGAAACCAAAAGGACAAAAAATTCTGCAAGGCAAAGGCATAATCAGCTAGTATGTATAGCATACTGGCTGATTATGTATTACTTACCTCAGATCGAGGCCCCCGCAGCGGTCCACGTCTCCCCCTCCAGCCGCCCACATGTTGTCCCGGAGTGACTTCTGGGTATAGCGGATCCGGCGCTGTGATTGGCCAGAGCCGCATGCGCATGGGAACAGCGCAATACAACTGAAGCAACGGCACATAGTGCCATTGCTTCAGTTGGCTTAAGTGTGCATGTGCCGCATGATGTTGGCACATGCAAATACAGGGATATCTCCTAAACCGTGCCGGTTTGAGAGATATCCTTGTTAGCTACAGGTAAGCCTTAATATAGGCTTACCTGTAACATAAAGTTGTAAATAATGGTTTACAACCACTTTAACATGGGGGGGGTGGGTGCCTTGTTTCCATGTTGATAGAAACATGGGCCTTGATCCCCACAACCGTGGCATGGGGTTGTTGGGGTCTATGGGTGGGGGGATTATCAGAATCTGTAAGTCCCCTTTAAAAAGCTCTGAGATCCTGCCCCCCCCATGTGAACAGGTATCGGGTGTTAAAGTGAAGAAAAAGTAATAAAAATAAGTTTTTGACAAATCTTTTTTTTTTATTGTGTCCCTCATTGTAAATCCATCGTTAACCACACCACCCGCCGACCTGAAAGAAACAAAACAAAGAAAACGCTCCTCCTCCTGGGATGGCCTCCCGCCGAATGAGCTTTGATAGTGCTTATTCATGTAAGGGGTGGGGCTACCTTTCTATATCACCCAGTGGCCCTGTCCCTTCTGACATCAGAGGCCCAGCATGCACCAGTCTGTGATGTCAAAAGGGTGCTGGCCACAGGGTGACATAGCCAGGTGGCACCACCCCTTACCTATATAAGAAATGTCAAAGCACCAAGGAAGTATTCAGCAGGGGGTCATCCCAGGAGACGGAGCGTTTTTTTTCTGGTTGACGGGCGGTGTAATTAACAATGGATTTACATCGGGTACACTGTTTTTGTATTTTTAAAAAAAGGAATTGTCCAAAACGTGTCTTTTGTTTTTATTACTTTTTGTACACTTTTTGGTGGATGGGCTCTACTCCCATAGACTTCAATGGGGTTTGCCGTTCGGGCTAGAACATTTCTCCTGTTCGGGAGGTGTTTGGCCCAAGTCTACTTACAAAGGTTTATGGTCCCCTCTATGTGAAATTGAGCCCAGTCCTGTTAGTTGGAATGAGTCACATGCTTCTCTATACACAGAAGTACCTGGTATTACCTTTGGCTCCCGGCACTGAATGAATCAGAAGAGGAGTGAAGGAAAGGTAAGTATATTCTGCTAAGGATGCAAGGATTAAAGCAAGCCATTTGCTTTGGCCAGAATCAGCAAAACAGAGGTTTGCTTCAAAGTAAGTTATTTCATTAAAGTGACTCTGTCACCTATATTATAACTTCCCAAATGCAAACCCTGCAGGAAAAAGACTGTAAACAAATTATATTTCCCATTGTTTGCACCATCAAAAACAGCTCTGTTAAAAAAGAATGGTACCACAAAATTTACTGAGAAACAGTCACTAATTGGAGAGCCAATCTCCTTGGTTTTCCACAGGAGGACACGGTAATGGCATAGAAGTCAGCAGAGACAACCAATTTAGCACTGGGGAGAACCAATCAGACTAATGGTTATGAAATTTAGGAAAAGTATTTTATTCCATTAAGATGATGGCTTAACTAAGAGAGACATTCTAGGGAGATTGAAATATGGAAGAATCGTTGTCAACTTAGTAAGACATTTCTCACACACAAATGGGTATACTTAGAATTTCACCTCAAAGGACATTCTGCTACTTCTGCTGAGTATGGAGATACCCCATGTGTGAGACTTTTTCAATGATTGGACAGATTAATTATGTAGCGTTGTATCTTGCATATCACAAAATCAACCAACATTATATTGAAAACAGTGTACTGTAATGCTCGCCCCCGAAAGAGTGGTCAGAGAAAATGGCTAAGCGTAGTCACCTATAGCAGTCCCCTTACATATAAGTCAAGCAAGCCTAGCCTACTGGTACCTGGGTGCCCCCAGAAATGCTATGTTGACTGGCCAGGCATTACAGGAGGCTGAACAAATGGTGAACACAGTTCCTGTGATTCCAGGAGCACAGATTGGAGAAGGGAGTTCCAGAGAATGAGAGACATACAGGAAAAGTCCTGGAGGTGAGCATGGGAGGTAGTGACAAGGGAGCTAGAGAGCAGGAGGTCTTTGGAGGAACAATTTGGTTGGTATTTTGAAACTAGCGCAACAAAAACACAGTGAAATAGAATGTAAACACCCAGAGGCTATCTCTTCAAAAGATTAATTTATTGTGAATGGAAAACCATCACAGCATAAACCAAGATTTCTACTCCCTACAAAAATACCCCCCCCCCACCCCACACACATTGAGTGTGTGTGTGTGTGAAACTTATATAGCGCAAACAAATGCGAACTTAATCGCCTCAAGGCGCTGGCATCCAGAGTTGTACAGGTCTTTCAGAAGAGGTGGGTCTTCAGTTTTTTCCTAAAAACCCGATGATTTTCTTCCAAGCGGATGGTCGTGGGTAGAGCATTCCAGAGCCGCACCTTTGTACCTACATCCTCTCCCACAATGTTATCCATCCCCAATACTAAATCCCCTAGGTAATAAAGCTCAAAGCAGCCCTCCTGAAGTGATGTGACCAATCCCCCCTACAAGATCGATCCCCTATATGTGGCACCTGCATGCTGTGTGGACCGCAGTCCATTACACACATATACTAACAACTCAGGGTTCTGAATGAGGTGATACTGCACCTTATAGCCACAATTGGCAAATGCAGTAGAACCAAAATACAGGAATTCCTGAGAGCCAGTAAGTCAGGGCACTGCTGAACAGCTGAGTCGTTTAGACAAGCTGACGATTGATGTTTGACAGTCCATATACCACAGATAAGAATGAATGCCAGATAAGGCTCTCTGCAAAGCAGGAACAGTGATGGGAGCTTGTGAGGCTGCCACTGAAGGTGTGGTGGGATAATTAGGAAGATAGCCAATGAAAAGTACAGTCATGGAGACCAAAGGAGTGAAAAAAATGTAATGAGGAGGGGGTGGTCAACTGTGTCAAAGGCAGCAGAGAGGTACAGAATTCGGAGAAGCATGAGTACAGAATAGTGACCATTGGTTTTAGCAAATCATAAAGTCATTTTAGGAAGTAAGGGAGTCCCAGTGCATTTCCCCTCTATTAGTGTTAGTATTAGTTAGTATTAGAAAAAAAAATCATCTAAGTGCATTGGAAGATTTCCCCTCTATTTTTTTTTTAAATGTCATTAAAAACGACTCTGTGTGGGCTCCAGAGCATTTTTCTTGACGTGAAATATGGGCATTAAAAATTTAGAACATGCTCTAAATTTTCACCTCATTTTTCACGTGTGTAGGCTTTAATGACGGGAAAAAAACACGCATGCTCAGAAGCAAGTTATGAGATGGGAGCATTCGTTCTGGTAAAACTAGCGTTTGTAATGGAGATAGCACATTCGTCACGCTTTAACAGACTGAAAAGCACAAAGACTGAAAAGCGCAAATTATCTCACCCAATTTTTACTAACACGAAATCAGCAAAAGCAGCCCAAAGGGTGGCGCCATCTGAATGGAACTTCCCCTTTATAGTGCCGTCGTATGTGTTGTATGTCACCGCGCTTTGCTCCAGCATTTTTTTTTCACGATCGTGTGTAGGCAAGGCAGGCTTGACAAGAATCACGTCGAGAAAAACAACGTTTTTTTCTAGGACATGAAAAACGGCCGTGTACGTGTCATTAGTGTTAGTATTATTAAAAAAAAACTGACAGGTGTTCTAATCCCTTTCCACTGTAGACAAAACAAAAAAAAAAGGTTTTGCCTTTAATTAGTCATTACATGGTTTCTTCTTATAAAGTTTACTTAATTTTATTTGTAGCAAAGTCAAATGTATTTTTACTATGCAGACAACATGATGCATTGATTCTTTTCTAACACAAACAATGGTTAGCTACTGGAAACATGTTTTATTGCTTTTTACCAGCTGCTAAACCAAGAGGTAAGCTAAATTAGAGCTATTTTTATACTGCCTAAATTAACTTGTATTTTGTGGCTGTAAAGGAAAAAGGAAAGTTTCATAAATTCTTAACACTTACCAAATCTTTGACTTACATATAATGTTTTTTTATGCTATTTCTAGTTTATTCAAGCATCACAAATACTTTCTTAAACTGTTCCTGTAATTTACCAGGAGATGTCTTAAAGTATATGTAAACCCGATCACTAAAATACAATAATGTACCGTATATACTCGAGTATAAGCTGAGTTTTTCAGCCCTTTTTTTAGGGCTGAAAATACCCCTCTCGGCTTATACTCGAGTCAGTGTACCTTGGGCATCCATTTTTAAAACTCTTGGCTTCCGCCTGGTCCCACCCCATTCCGTGATAGGTGTTTGACACTGGGTTCAGTGTTCCACCTATCACGGACGTTCTTTCATCCTCGGACTCAGTTTCCCAGCAGACACGGTGTTCAGTGTTCCACCTATCACGGACCTTTTCTTGTCCGGGGATGAAAGAACGTCCATGATTGGTTATTGGTATATAACATGTTAATGTAACTTCAAAAGTTAGTTGGACCAAGAGTACACCTTTTCAGTAATGCTTTTAATGGCGTGGCTCTGTGGCTCACACATGCGTTTGCAAATGCGCGTGGACAAAACCCCTGTTTTTAACGCATACAGTTAGACAGGGTAATTGGTTGTTCTGCAGGCTGGTCGGTAAGGAGGCTTGGTTTTTCCCTGGGCATTCCCCAGGTTTTGTTGTTATCTGCTTTAGCCTTCCAATGCCACTTACTGCGATTGCCAGCTATAGATGGGGGCGGTGGACACCTTTATGTTTCACCTGTGGTGCTTATATTGGTCCAGCAGTGCACCAACACCTTTGCAGCCATTGTGCTATATGCTGGGTGTTTGGTGTGCTCCTATACAAGGAGGGGTGGCTCCCCTTCAGTCCACCTGCCCCTATCTATCCATTAGAATGCATGTACCTCCACTGTGGGGACGCTGATTGTTTAGTGTTAGGTCCACAGATTACAGGATGCTTTGGCGCGGCTCTGTGGCTCATGCATGCGTTTGCAAATGCGTGCGGACAAAACCCCTGTTTTTAACTGTTATAAAGATTTTTTTTAATCTAATATCTAATATTCATCTATTAACAATATTAACACATGAATGAATGGAGTTGGGTCTTTGAGAATAATGGACTTGAATATATTTAAAATATTTATATTAGTGTCTGGATTTGGAAAAGTGAATTATATAATTTGTTATATATTTAAGTATATAGTTCATTTGTAGTTTCATAAGCTTCTATGGTAAAACCTGGCATGTGGTTATCATTAGCCTGAACTGGCTTCCTATAGAAGTTCTACCATCCCCCATCTAAGATATAAGGTTCAGCTTGTAAGATGTAAAAGTATTTTAACTAAGAATATAGGGCCATATCCACAAAAGAGATACTCCGGCGTAAGCCGTCGTATCTCTGGTTCTAACTTTGGAACTGATCCTCAGAAGCAGTTTTCCTAAGTTAGGCAGAAGATCCGACATCTGTAAGGGACTTACACTGCCGGATCTTAGGATGCAGTACCGCATCCGCCACTGGGGGCATTTCGAGTCGAAATGCCTCTTCTGGTATGCAAATTAGCACTTAGGGCGATCCTCAAAGCTTTTGTGCTTAGTTTTTTCGCCGTAAGTGTTAGTTTGCCTGGTGTAAAACTAGGGCTGCTTTTACAAAGTGTAAAGTTAGTCACACCTTGTAAAGGCCCATTCAAGCGACAGCATTTGGTATGCATTCCCGAGGGAGAACTCCACGGCAATTTGTAAAATCCAAACCGGCATGGGTTCCCCCCCAGGAGCATACCAGGCCCTTAGGTCTGTTATAGGTTGTAAGGAGACCCCCCCTCCGCCGAAAAATCGACGTAGGGGGTCCCCCTACAATCCATACCAGACCCGTATCCAAAGCACGCTACCCGGCCGGTCAGGAAGGGAGTGGGGACGAGCGAGCGCCCCCCCCTCCTGAGCCGTGCCAGGCCGCATGCCCTCAACATGGGGGGGTTGGGTGCTCTGGGGCAGGGGGGCGCACTGCGGGCCCCCCCCACCCCAGAGCACCCTGTCCCCATGTTGATGAGGACAGGACCTCTTCCCGACAACCCTTGCCGTTGGTTGTCGGGGTCTGCGGGCGGGGGGCTTATCGGAATCTGGGAGTCCCCTTTAATAAGGGGGTCCCCAGATACCGGCCCCCCACCCTAAGTGAATGGATATGGGGTACATCGTACCCCTATCCATTCACCTGGAGGCAAAAAGTAAAATTTAGTAAACACACAACACAAGGGTTTTTAAAATAATTTATTATTCTGCTCCGGATGCCCCCCCTGTCTTCTTTATTAGCTCTATTACCAGGGGGGGCTTCTTCTTCCACTCTCCGGGGGTCTTCTTCCACTCTCCGGGGGGGGTTTCTTCTTCTGCTCTCCGGGGGGGCTTCTCCGCTCTCCGGGGGTCTTCATCTCTCTTCTCCCCTCTTCCGCTGTTGACTCGGCGAACCCCGGTTCTTCTGCAGATGTCCGGTGCCTTCTTCTTCAGCGCTGGCTGCCTGCTATCTTTGTGTGTTAGCTCAATTTCAAACAGGCAGCCGGCGCGGTCTTCTGTGACGTCAGGGTCTTCTCTTCTGTTCTTCTCCCCTCTTCCGATGTTGCCTCGTCGCATCTTGTGACTGCAATGATGGAAGCGCGCCTTGCATCACATTTATATAGGCATCACCGTCCCATCATGTTCCGGCAGGTACCCCGTGGTGGGTGCCTACCAACGTGCACCCACCACGTGGGTACCTACCGGAGCATGATGGGACGGTAATGCCTATATAAATGGGATGCAAGGCGCGCTTCCATCATTGCAGTGACAAGATGCGACGAGGCAACATCGGAAGAGGGGAGAAGAACAGAAGAGAAGACCCTGACGTCACAGAAGACCGCGCCGGCTGTCTGTTTGAAATTGAGCTAACACACAAAGATAGCAGGCAGCCAGCGCTGAAGAAGAAGGCACCGGACATCTGCAGAAGAACCGGGGTTCGCCGAGTCAACAGCGGAAGAGGGGAGAAGAGAGATGAAGACCCCCGGAGAGTGGAGAAGCCCCCCCCCGGAGAGCGGAAGAAGAAACCCCCCACGGAGAGTGGAAGAAGACCCCCGGAGAGTGGAAGAAGAAGCCCCCCCTGGTAATAGAGCTAATAAAGAAGACAGGGGGGGCGTCCGGAGCAGAATAATAAATTATTTTAAAAACCCTTGTGTTGTGTGTTTACTAACTTTTACTTTTTGCCTCCAGGTGAATGGATAGGGGTACGATGTACCCCATATCCATTCACTTAGGGTGGGGGGCCGGTATCTGGGGGCCCCCTTATTTAAGGGGACTCCCAGATTCCGATAAGCCCCCGCCCGCAGACCCCGACAACCAACGGCAAGGGTTGTCGGGAAGAGGTCCTGTCCTCATCAACATGGGGACAGGGTGCTCTGGGGTGGGGGGGCCCGCAGTGCGCCCCCCTGCCCCAGAGCACCCAACCCCCCCATGTTGAGGGCATGCGGCCTGGCACGGCTCAGGAGGGGGGGGGGCGCTCGCTCGTCCCCACTCCCTTCCTGACCGGCCGGGTAGCGTGCTTTGGATACGGGTCTGGTATGGATTGTAGGGGGACCCCCTACGTCGATTTTTCGGCGGAGGGGGGGTCTCCTTACAACCCATAACAGACCTAAGGGCCTGGTATGCTCCTGGGGGGGGGAACCCATGCCGGTTTTTTCTTTGAAAATTGGCATGGAGTTCTCCCTCAGGAATGCATGCTGAGCGACGTTATCATTTTTTTAAATAATTATTTGTTTTCCCGGCGCGTATATTTTTTTTCACCCGTCGCAACTTTAGTGTCCCGTCGCAATCCACAAAGCCGCCCGGCGTCAATTACGTTCGTGCGCTGCACGTCGGGAAAATTACGTCACACGCATGCGCAGTACGGCCGGCGCGGGAGCGCGCCTCATTTAAATTATAAACGCCCCCTGGAGAGGAGGACCGCCTTACGACGGCGGCACTTAAGTTACACGGCCTGAAATTTCTAGGTAAGTGCTTTGAGGATCAGGCACTTAGGTAGAAAATTTAAGTCAGTGTAACTTAACTGCTGAAAGTTAAGTTACGCCGCCTGGCTGAGGATTTGGCCCATAGTTCTTTATTAAGACTACATTATTTCTATGTATATATAGTATTATGGTATATGTGTGTGTGTATATATATATATATATATATATATATGTATATATATATGTATATATATATATATATATATATATATATTTGATTTAGATGTTAAAGGACATTTGTCTTATATAAGTTAAAATGTAGTTACTCTCATAGCTCCCAGCCCCATCCTTAGGAATTCTAGAGTAAATTAACAACTCTCTACTGAAGGACATTTAAAATTGGCGGGCTTGTAGAACAACAAATCAAAAATGAACGTTAAATGACGCACTTTTAGAAAGGTGGGGGCAGGCTATATATTAGGAGCAGAAATTGTGGTCTCTCGTCTCTTGAATGCTTCACACATGCTCACTCACACTAGGAGATGAGCTGACATGCTTGAATGTACACTCTCACTCAGACACTTGGAAGGAAGCTTCACACACACACACACAAAGATATATATTTGATTCAACTTTCATTTCGAGACTAAGAAATTTATTGATGCTATTTTTATATTATACAATTGATGATTTTCATGTGATATTTTACCATTTTATCATTAAATACATTTTGGAATTTTTACACTAGAACGGAACGGATTTTCTTGGAACTTTTCTCATTAATATGAATATCGATTATTAATACAATATTATTGATTTATCGACACGTATTTCATTAACGCATACTGTTAGATGGGTTAATTGGTTGTTCTGCAGGCTGGTCGGTAAGGAGGCTTGGTTTTTCCCTGGGCATTCCCCAGGTTTTGTTGTTATCTGCTTTAGCCTTCCAATGCCACTTACTGCGATTGCCAGCTATAGATGGGGGCGGTGGACACGTTTATGTTTCACCTGTGGTGCTTATATTGGTCCAGCAGTGCACCAACACCTTTGCAGCCATTGTGCTATATGCTGGGTGTTTGGTGTGCTCCTGTACCTTTAAGGAGGGGTGGCTCCCCTTCAGTCCACCTGCCCCTATCTATCCATTAGAATGCATGTGCCTCCACTGTGGGGACGCTGATTGTTTAGTGTTAGGACCACAGATTACAGGGTGCCTTGGCGCAGCTCTGTGGTTCACGCATGCGTTTGCAAATGCATGCGGACAAAACCCCTGTTTTTAACGCATACTGTTAGACAGGTTAATTGGTTGTTCTGCAGGCTGGTCGGTAAGGAGGCTTGGTTTTTCCCTGGGAATTCCCCAGGTTTTTTTGTTATATGCTTTTAATGGACTCTTCCTTTCCAGTTTTTATACCATTACAGTTCTAGAAGGCTAGTTTGTAGTTGAATTATGCACAACAGACATGGATGCGATAGATGATGATGATGATGATGATGATGATGATGATGATGCAAATACAAAACTGCACACGTCTTACTCTTATTTGTGAGACCTTCAATCCTGTATTAGCAATGGTTTCTTACAGCATCTCTGACTCTTATGGTTTTTCCTATATACTTGCACTGTCACTGTAAGTTACACCCTACTAACCAAACTAACCACCAAAACTGCAATGGTAACATGCATTCAAAAGCTAATACTGCTAAATGATAGTCTTTGGACATGCTGCTGAACATGTATTTAAATTGTATGTTCAGCCAAATCTGTTTTTTTTTCTTTTAAAGTAAAATGGTTTGGATAAAGTGGGGAATAATTAGAAACCCTGTTAGCACATTAACAAATTAACACCTTAAAATGCTACTTCCTCATCCACTTCAGCTCTGAAATATAAGGACTGATAAAGGCCAATATCAGGTCAAATCCAGATATTAACTATGCTTGTATTAAAAAAAAAAGGCGTACTGTAAAACCTTTTTCTTGGGTACATGATGCAAAAGAATCTCTGGATCTGGGGATGAGCTTGCTCAGTTTGTTAAAACCTAAAAACCAGGAGGTCCATGCATGTCCAGTGTCCCCAACATGTGATGAAGATTTTGAAACATCTTAGGGTGAAGAGATCATTCTAACACCAGATGTTGATGACTGAGGATATCTGCCTGCAATTTTCCAAGCATAGTGAACAGAGCTGAAAGTAAAGTTCTGCCCAAGCCAGAATCCAATCAGGGTCTCTTTGCACTGTGAAACTTATTGTTTTAACAGTTATTGGTTGATGTAAGCCACTGCCTCAGCATTATATAACTGAATGCTTGTTGAATGACCTAGCAATCAAGAGATTTAGCATTGAAGGTGTGACCAAATCTCTTATATTTCCAGAATATTGATTAAGAGCTTCCTCTGACTACCAAGTACATTCCGCTGAAAGAGTTTATAGGACTCCTTCCTAGTCTGACAAGCTGGCATTAGAACCTTCCAAACCAAGGGGATGAAGCATTTCCCCAAATTATATCTGCACCTATGTCCAAACAGGGCAGGACAAGCCCAGTTTTTGGGGTCAGGCACATCTGATGTACCAGAGCTGAGCCTAAGTTGTAATGGTCTGGAGTGTAATTGGGCATATGAAATTTCTTCAAAAGGGAGCTAGTATTAGGCTGAGAACTCTCATACAGGATTAGGCAGCTACTATTAAGCCGAGAACTCTCATATAGGATTGGACAGCTTTTGGACTGTAGCATCTGAACAGAAGGCCTAGACATTCCAGTGCTGATTTAAGAAGCTTCAGGATCCACCCCAACCTCTACAAAGTTTGAACAGTTTGCTTGACAGGGAATGATAGAGTTTGTGCTCACTGTTCCTTTAGTACAGTGGTTCTCAACCTTCTAGGGCCGTGACCCCTTGATAAAATTTCCCAAGTTGTGGGGACCCCTAACAGTAAAATTGTTTTCGTAGCGTGGGTTGTCAGCACCCAAGGCAAGACAAGTAATTTACGCCACTAACCCACGGACATTTAGCGCTCCCTGAGTCCTTGTATTGGCAACTATAATCGCAGGCAGTGTAACTCACTGTCTCCGGCTTTACTGTGTCTCCAGCTCTGTGGTGTCTCGTAGCAGTGACACCTATGCTGAAATCAGGAAATGGGGTCTCCTCCAGCCCCTCCCACTTTACATTCCTCACCAGTCAGCTGACCTCTAGTCTTTGCCCCCCAGCCATGCTGTAAACTGAATTTGCGCCTGCGAAGAGGCTGAGTGGGCAGCTGTTGGCTCCAGAGATAGCCCTGCTGGGTGGCTGCAAAAATGCTGGGAGAGTTATACAGGCTTCAGGAACAGTCCAGGATTTGGTGACCCCTGGTAAATCATTATTTGACCCCCGAGGGGGTCCCGACCCCCAGGTTGAGAACCACTGCTTTAGTAGGATATTGTCCAGGTACCCATTGCGGCAATGGGGGCTTCTGAGAGAACTGAGGCTGTTAACTTTTGGGACAGGTGACACAGGTTCCTCTAGACCCAATCATGTGCAGACTGTTTTAATAAGGACCAAAAGGTAGTTTTAAAGTTATGCCCTCAATCTAAAGCCTCGTACACACGACCGAGAAATTCGACGGGTGAAACACATCGTTTTCCTCGTCAAGTTCCTTGTTAGGCTGTCGAGGAACTCAACAAGCCAATTTTCTCCATTAGAAAAGTGTATGTGTCTGCGCTGTGAATTAAACTAGTAAAATGGGTGAGCGAGGGGAAGGAGGGGGGGGGGGGGAAAGGGTGGAGTGATGTGAACCTGGGAAGTGGAAAACTATACAGACAAAAAATGGAAGGGACCTTAGTGGCAATCTATAGGTGCAATCCTGACTGGACTGTGTTAAAAGTCCATAGTGAGAAAACTCCAGTGAAAAACCATATGGATAATGGAAAAAAATAGAATATAAAAATGAAGATAAAAAATGAGAATAAAGAAAAGTCCCGGATTAATCCAAGTAAACAAAAAACAGTTCCAGGTGAAGTAAATGGAGTAAGTGGATGGTAAAAAGTGAAAACAAAATCCAAATGCAAGTGGGTGGAAATGTGCAGTCTGATCAAATCCTCAAAAGCATGCAGCCCACACCATAAGTGATCCTGTCAGCTTACCTCCCAGCTGTCACTTAAAGCCAAAGACAATTACCAATGCTCCAGATTCCTGTTAGGTGGGTGTCACTCTGTATAATCTCGGTGATTGGTCATACATAAGAGAGAAAGAATATAAGGTGTAACCTGGTCCTCCTATCACATATGAGGAAAAAGGGTATAGCCAAGGTGGGTAAGTATACACTTACACTACTTACACAACGTGTAAGAAAAGGGAGCCTATCTCCACGAGCGCTGAGCTCGTCTCTCTGACTTCTCTCCGTCTCAGCTCTAATCCCTCAGTGTCCTCCAAGCCGATTGCTCTCCATTCCCATCAAGGAAATAGAGAACATGCTCTCTTTTTGGCTCGTCGAGTTTCTCGACAGTTTCCTCAACGAAAATGTACACACGACCGGTTTCTCTTAGCAAGTTTCCTGCTGGCTTTTGCCGAGAAACTCGGTCGTGTGTACGAGGCCTGAGAGTTTTTATGTACAACATCATACAAAATGGGGATGATTTACCGAAACTGTAGATTGCAAAATCTGGTGCAACTTCTAACTTTAACTTGTTCAATTATGCTTTGGAAAAAAAAACTGGAAGCTGATTTGTTTCTATGCAGAGCGCCATGAGATGTTGCACTCTCTGTTTTAGTAAATAGTAAAGTATTTAGGAGGGCACATTATTGGCTGGCCCCACGTCATCCTCACAGATTTGTTTGCCAGTGCCAATCTTCTGAAAACAGAAGCATAACTCAATGTACCAAAGTGAATTTACCCTGTATCTTTTAATGCAGGGGTCGGCATCCCTACAGCTTGCCGCCACTAAATGTCCAGCCTGTCAGTGCACATGATGAATTCACATGCACCCGACCCATGAAAATGTTAACCCTGTTTGGCTTTCTAGGGATAACAATCAATGCGGCTAAGAAGCTACTCAGCTGTTTTCCCAAGCAGTGGCTTCGTCTGGCTCTTCTGTCCCACCGGGAGGACTGAGCGACCAGCTGAAACATGTGTCGGCTGGCCGGCGGCTGGAGATCCGAACAAAGCCAGAATCGGCTTTGATTGGGTCTCAGGTCTAGTAACCCGGAAGCGATGTCATGACATCACTTTTCCGGTTTACAGAAGACTTAAAGGCGCGAATTAAAAAATAATGACAGCATTCAAAACAGCCAAACTTGGTGTTTTGAATGATTTTAAGTGCAAAAGAGGGATTTGGGGTCTTATAGACTTCAGATCCCTCCATAAAGAGTACCTGTCACTGCCTATTACTGAAACAAAGGGATGTTTACATTCCTTCTGACAGCAAAAAAAGTCATATATATATATATATATATATATATATATATATATTTTTTTTTTTTAAGGGACACAAAAAAATGAAATAAAATAAATAAGAAGAATAAAATAATTTAAAGCGCCCCATCCCTCTGTGCTCGCGTGCAGAACCGAACACATACGTAAGTCGCAACTGCAATTGTAAACAGTGTTCACACCACACATGTAAGGTATCTATGTAATTGTTAGAGTGAAAACAATAATTCTAGCACAAGACCTCCTATGTAACTCTAAACTTAAAAAAAAATTAAGTGTCGCCTTTTTAAAGTACCGTAGTTTGTCGCTATTCCATGAGTGTGCGCAATTTTAACATGGGGGGGGCTGTGTAATATGCAGGGGGGGGCTGTGTGATGTGCAGAGGGGCCGTGCAATATGCAGGGGGACTGTGTAATGTAAAGGGGTCCAGAGGTTGCGGGGGCTGTGAAATGTAAAGGGGTCCAGATTATTATCTTCATTTATTAGCATGCTGCCCTCCTTGCATTCGCATTCATTGAATCTGACCCTTAAGTGAAAAAAGGTAGCTGACCCCTGTTTTAATGCATGATAAATAAATACAAATATTGATGTATTAATGATTATAGAGCTGCATTAGTTGTGTCTTTTATTTTGGCCTGTAATAAAGGTGAACTTGAGCCTTAACAACTTGGGGAAGTTGATTAGCCGAGCAGAAAGAGATATCTCCCCAGTTATAGTGACTGAAGGATGGGGTTTTCCACATAGCTATGAAATTTTGTTTAAAATCTTGAGAGTTATCACATAGTCTGTGTCCAGTAATATGACAATTAGGTGGGTGTCTGGCTCCAGCTACCACTGATATGGTAGGTCCATTAGGTCATATACAGAACATCCATAGACAACTTACTAACAGTGAAAGATTCAGTTATCTCCTTAACTTGACAGCATCAGGAAACAATAGATTTGTTTATAGGTGATGACAGAATTAAGTGAAGAGACAAATACTGTCTTAGGAGAGGTAACAATAGGAACATGATAAATTTCACTGCATATTGAATACGGCTAGTGGGGAGTCCCAGAGCAATTAAAATTCAACGAAAGAGTAATGAACCACAGCCAAATGTTAACCTTTTGAACATAGGTTTCTGTCAACTCTTAGGAATCCCATGTGCCATTCTATATCTCTTGTGTCAGTCAGTTGTGACACAGTGAATATATAAAGAAGCATGCTCTTTTCTTGTTTACCAGTAAGATAAATATGTATCAAGCACACTATGCTGTTTACAATAATGAAGAGTGGAATAATTTATAACATGTATGTATTATCACATGAGACCTAGGAATCAAGAGGACTGGCATCTAAAACTGGGCAGCTCCATTACTTTATCTACCAATCTGTTTTTTTTTTTGTTTGTTTTTTGAAAATACAGGATGACTAGAGATGAGTAAACTGAATTAGTGGGAATTTGTCCATTTTATGGCAACCTAGTGAAAATCCGATTTTAAGCACCTACTGTCATTAGGATTATAAGCACACGTGGGGGAAAAACAAACACAAAAAACAAACAAAAAGAAAGCAAAAACAGAAAAAGGATAATCTGTGCAACTTTACCTCATCCTACAGTGGAAATTTGGCTGGCTGTGTTTCTAATGAGCAAAATATAAATGGTGACTAATATTTGAAAGAAAAAACAGTGCAGAATAAAGCTAAACCCATTCTTGACCAGCGACGTACTGGTACTTTGCTGGATTGGAAGGGTGATATCTTAGTCATCGCTGCAGCTGCAGCAATAATCAAGATATCATGTTTTAGGGCCAGTGATTCCCTTCAATTGAAAATGAATCTTAGCAGCTAATAAGCCCCAGGGGTACTTTTACAGGTGGCAAAAAAGGTCATTGCCACCATCTTTACCAGGCCCCCCATGTGATCAGGGAGCCTGGTAAGCATGTGACTGACGGTATCCGGTTCTTGTGACACAGTAAGAGGAAATTATGTTGTACCTCCCACTGTATGATGTCAGAAACCAGAAGCACTTCTGGTTTGGGCCCTAACTAAACAAACTGTTACTGGCTTGGACAAGCATCTGATTAAACTGATCTTGGTTTGTTCAGATGCTTTGGTGGGCAAATGATAGATCTGGGGTCTAATAGACCCCAGATCTCTCCATAAAGAGACCCATGCTATTACAAGGGATGTTGTTCATCCATTTAATAGCAATAAGGGCTCATTTACACTTGCTTTGGCTTCGACACACATTAACGGCTAGTTTACACTTGCTTTAAGACAAGGCTTCGGAAAGGCTTTGTTAAAGCTCTCTGAATGCTAGTCAAAGCCCCTATCACTAAATAAAATGGTTCACTTACAGTCCTGTTTACACCTGCTTTTGCTTTGCTTTGCTTCAAAAATTATACCCCATGTAGCTTTAGTGATGCTTCAAAGCGTCTTCAAAACCTCCATAGAAGTCTATGGCAAAACTAGCTTGAAGCCCCACTAAAGCCCCACCAAAGCCTCATCAAAGCCCCACGAAGCCTCACCGAAGCCCCACCATAACTCCACCAAAGCTTTATCATGCCTTATTGAAGCCTTATCGAAGCACCAAGCAAACACAAGGTGTAAACAGGACTGTTAGCTAACCATTTTATTTAGTGACACAGGCATTTACTGGCGTTCAGAGAGCTTTAACAAAGCGTGTCCGAAGCCATGTTTTGAAGTGAGTGTTAACTAGCCCTTAAAGAGCTAAAATATATATATTTTTTTAAAGATGTAAATTAAAAAAAAAAATTAAAAAGAAAATAATAAAAAATAAAAATGTAAAGTGCCACCGCCCCCCCCCCCCCCCCCGTGCTCTCACGCAAAGGCGAACAACCTGATGCATACATTTACTATAAGATTGGTCTTCCGTTGGAATCACTATTAAAAAACATCAGCAGGGGTGCGCTAGACCCATACACCAAACTCGCTATGATCTAAAACTTAGCTTTATTTTTAATAAACAGATATATAAAAACCCATAATATGTGAAATGAAAGGAAGTCACAAAAAAAACTGCAAGGTGTGTGACCTTATTGGTCAATGTAGGACTAGTGCATAATTATGATATAATAATGATAAAAAATGTATACAATTGCCTATATTATAGAGAGATAAACGTCCTATCTCAACAAACAGCAGATATACTTTTATCAGCTGTTGATCAATCTTATTGTGTGAGCAGATATGTGTATAGGGTAGGCTCGCTATTGTTGCTTTTGTTCTTCCTCAGTATAAGATGGCATTCTGGTACTCCCTACTTCCATGATCAGCTACCATCTAGAGTTTGTAGATGCTTTGAATTCTGAATATATCCAAGAACAATCTATATGTAGACTTAGCATCAGTTGTTAACCCCCTTAGCGGTAAACCCGAGCGTGATGTTAGGATCGGTATCCCCGAGTCACGCTCGGGGTGGACGTGCAGAGTGTGCAGAGGCGCGGCTTACCTTTCGATGGATCCACAGGCAAGTTACTTACCTTGTCCCTGGAACCAGTGATGCCTCCCCGCTGTGTGAGCGAGCGGGTCCTCCTCGCTCAATTCACAGTGTCCCCGTGTGCCGCCGATCTCCGTTCCCTGCGACGTTACGACGCACGGGAGCGGAGAACGGCGCCAAATTCAAAAAAGTAAACAAACACTTTACATACAGTATACTGTAATCTTATAGATTACAGTACTGTATGTAAAAAAATACACACCCCCCTTGTCCCTAGTGGTCTGCCCAGTGCCCTGCATGTACTTTTATAAAATAAAAAATGTCATTTCTGCCTAAAAACTGTAGATTGTCCAAAAGTGTCCCTTTATGTCAAAAATGGTTTTAGATCAGCTAGAAAACAGCGATAATAAATTATAATCACTTGCAGAAATGTGCGATAGCGATTTGTGGGGAAATTCGTCATATAAAAAAAAAAATAATGACAGCGACAATTCTGCAACTGAGCAAATTTCAGTGATTTTGAGTTGATTACATTATTGAATAATTTTTATTATAATTATATTATTATTTGTTATAATTATTTATAATTATTTATTATATTATAATTTATCATTTTGTTTTAAAAAAAAAATCATACCCGGGATGCCTACAAGACTCTTGCTTGGTCAGATTTAAGTGAGTTATTTCTAAAAATTACAGGCCTACAGTATAAAACGCCAAATTTCCTTGCAAAATAATTGTACCGCTTTTGGTACGTAATTCCAGACAGAATCATACCGCCAGGGAGGTTAATGAAGACTGGAATGCCCACAGCAATGATTACATAAACTCTATGTTGGGATTAGCACTAGAGAGTGGCGAGTTACTGTACAACATTGCCTACTAAAAAATTTCATAAATGCTTTGGCACCCTATAGAATGACTAGTTGATAGTCCCTGCTGTCTGAAGAGTCATATCACTGTCATTGTCACTGTCTATATATTTGAAGGCACACCTCATCATTTATTCAGATCAGTAAATTATGCCTGGGTAATAGTTATTGAAACCCCCGAAGACTCATAAATGTAAAAACATTTTTCTAAAAAGGCTAAATTAGGATGGACACAAATAGTTCACTGCGGCTATTAAATTCCTTATTTATCATGTTAAAAAAGGCAACTATTGTGCCTGTTGAAGATAGGTGTCCCCAACACTGAAAAACCAAAGAGAAAATGTGCATATGAACAAGCATAGTAAATCACACAATGAAACATTGTGTGAAATACTTAGTTTTATGTTTGAAATTGCTGATTCATACATACAGACAATAGTTGTTTGCCCCAAATAATGATTTTTGACAAGGGTAATGATATACATATAACACAATAACAAGTAAGCAATATTCCCTGACAACTGAAAGATGCTTTTATGAGAACAAGATTCTACATTGATATTGTTATACCAATGAAACAAGCAACAATAAAATACTGTCACTTTAAATATATTTTCAATAGGCATTTTAGAATATAATAGATGCATAAAGGATACCAGACCAACGAGCTATGCATTTAGATGGTTAATGGAAGTGCAGTGTAGTAACTGGGTGAGCTTTCAGAGGTTAAACATGTAAAGTTATTTGAAAGGTTTGTCTTTGTTACCTAAGAGTGAACAGCTCTCATACAGGGTCACAATGAAATACAAAAAATGACACACTGATACTTGAAGTCACATAGAAGAGTTGTAAAGGATTTGTCACGTCTGAATTATCTTGTTAAAGCATAAGTTCACTTCTAATACTCTTACCACCTCTCTTAGGCCTCGTACACACAACAGTTTTCCTCAACAGAATCCATCAAGAAACTTGCTGGCAGAGCTTTTTTGGCGAGGAAAACGGTCGTGTGTATGTTTTTCATCGAGGAAACTGTCGAGGAACTCGACGAGAAAAAAAGAGAACAAGTTCTCTTTTCCTCGACGGGAGCCTCAATTTTCTCGTCGTGTTCCTCGTCGGGCTGGTTTTCGTTGAGAAACGCGGTTGTGTGTATGCTAAGAAACCCGAGCATGCTCAGAATAAAGTATGAAACGGGAGCGCACCATCGGTAGCGTTTGTAATGGAGATAGCACATTTGTTACGCTGTAACAGTCTGAAAAGTGCAAATTGTCCCTTACCAAACTTTTACTTAACACGCAGTAACATGAGATTAGCAAAAGCAGCCCCAAGGGAATCGAACTTCCCCTGCCGTTGTATGTGTTTTACGTCACTGCGTTTGAGAATGAGGAGATTTGGTCTTGACAGTGTGTACGTAAAGAAAGCTTGTCAAGTTTCTCCACAAGCCTGACAAGGAACTCGTCGAGGAAAACGATGTTTCATTTACGACGAGTTCCTCGGTCGTGTGTACGAGGCCTTATACTCCCATTGAGAATCAAGCTGTAAGGCTGATTATTCTGTATATAAATGTAAACTTATTTCCCTCCACTTTGCACTTTGAGCATAGAATATAGTTGCCTACAGTCATCACTCAAATTCCAAATGCTGCCCAGACTTTAACTGAAATCTTCGAACATTTATTGGTCTTCTCTGGTGCATGCTCACAGACTTTGACAGTAAAGATCATGGGTTTTCTGAAGATTTAGCATAGGTAAAGAGGTTTCCATTCCGTTTGGAATACGCTGTGCAATAAGTGAACACAAAAATTAGCTGCCAACACAGCTGAGACTAGGCAAAAACGGGTGAATGTGAAAAAGTGTAGCATTTTTTTTGTGAAAAAGTCAGTTAACAACACATATCGAATGTTGCAAACATACATATATATGAAATCTTAACTTCAGTGACACCAAGTGACTGAGTGTGATCCGTGAAAAAATAAAATAAAAATGAGAACGAAGCAGTCCTCTATTGTGACTACACACAAATAACAGTCCAAAAGTGTAGAAAAAACTGCAAGGTTGAAATGAAGAGTCCCACATCGATGTGACTCTCTCTGTGAAAGGATAGAGACACCACCACCGATGTAAGGAGAAGGCTTACCAGATGGTATTGACTTGGTGAGGTTTATACCACCCAAGTCAAAACAGGCTTATATAATCAGTCAGCAAGATGTATCCAGCTGGTCCTGAATCCACATATCAGTCAGCACTGCAAATTCTAGTAAACACCGGGAAGTGTAAATACATGTAGTCTTGTCACTAATTTCAACTTTGCCGTTTTTCTACACTTTTGAACTGTTATTTGTGTGTGGTCACAATAGAGGACTATATAAAAAATATCAGAATTTATCCGAAGATAGTACTGATCCAAGCGCTCTATGGATATAGTGTGATATCTGCTGAGATATGTGAAGTGGTAGTTTTTGGCAGAATAGCAGCTATTATAAAAGAAATGCTAGAAATGAGGAAAGGTGTCTCTATATGGAAACACTAACAGCGCTCAGGTAAAAGAAAAAAATCTAAAATTACCCCTCTGCTTATGGTGATAGATATTCACCCTTGGTGAGAGCAATTGTAACTCCAAATAAATCATATACCATGAGTGAAAAAGAAGAGCACAAACCTCACTGAAATGATAATGGTTGAAATTGCAAAAGAAACTCATTAGCATAAAAAGGTCTCTAAAATCTCTCCATCATCCTAGGCAAACCATTTTAAGGAGCCCAGCAGGATCACAGGAGTTCTCAAGGCTGATTACACCATAGGCATCTGGTGAGTAGAACGCCTAAGGGAGACCTGTATGTGAAGATCTTTGTGTGGACACTTCAGGAGTATAACAACGCACAGGAATTACAATGATTTTAGACGAGTTTCTCGGTCATGTGTACAAGGCCTAACAGCCTGACAGGTAAATACTACAAAGCTGAAATTACCTTTAGTGTTAAAAATAACAATAATAAAAAAATGCTAGGATTTGGTGCAGAATAAAATCAGTGGAGTTGAGTCCCTAATCCGAATTTCTAAAATCGTATTCAAGAATTTTTGTACGAATTTCGCATCGTTAGTGGGCTGCAGCAACAGCCGATTTTTGTGCGGCAATCAAATTTGAGGAGTCGGACAAGTTGGAAGTTTTTTGAAAAACAAACGATTTTCCCATCAATGATGGGAGAATTGTGCGAGACATGTAATAGAAAAAAAAATGCGCATGTGGAAGAAAAGAAAATTCACAGAGAGAAAAGAAGATTCCCGGCCATGAAGATTCTTTTCTGTAGCTTGGTCGGCCGACTTTCGAAAATCAATGGTGGCATCATCGGATCACAAAAAAACGAACTTTCTGATTTTGAAAAGAAAATTTGTTCGAAATTTGACCCTGTATGGCCTGCTTAAGGCTAGAGAGTGCAACATCTGATGCAGCTCTGCATAGAAATCAATCGGCTTTTAGTCATAGCTTGAAGTGATATTAAAGGCTGAATAAAAAAAAAAAGACAAACATGTTATACCTACCTGCTCTGTGTAATGGTTTTGCACAGAGCAGCCTCGATCCTCTCCTTCTCAAGCCCCACCCCCTCTCTCTCCTCATTGGCTCACTGGCTGTGATTTGTCAATGAGGACAGAGAGTCCCCAGAGATCCAAGGCTCTTACGTAGGTAAAAAACCTGGAGCCTTTAGAATTACTTTAATTAAACAGGCTGAAGTTAGAAGCTGATTGGCTACCATGCACAGCTGTATCAGATTTTGCACTCTCCAGTTTTAGTAAATAAACCTCTGTACGTCTCTTCTTCAATACATTTTTCTTACCTGCCTAATAGCAACTTTCTTTAGGTTGGACATTGATTGTATATGCCAAGAATGTACAGCTTAGTAGTGTTGTGTAAAAATTTGGCAAGCTTTGGTCAAACAAAGATACCAGTGCTAAAGAGAGAGCTTGCAGACATCACACGACTAGAGGGTAGGTAAGTCCTAAGGGCTTTAAATTATAGATAAGGCAGCACTGTTAAAACTATTCAGTGATTATGTGGATTTAGACTATTATTATAATGTTACAATACCTATTAACACTGATTAAGAACTCATTAAGAACATTTTCCATATTCAACAAGTATTACTGTAATAGGAATACCATCATAGCAAACTAAAAATAAATATATATAGAGATGTAATAAATACATATAAAATCTTCAGTAATTCACTAACCTTAGGCCATATAAAACTGTCCCATCTGGATGGAGACGGATCATACGGTTTTTTACTGTAACCCCGTGAACAAAAGACTTTTTGTCATTTAGAAAATACGTGTCAGGAACCCACAGCTGATCTGCCACTCGGTTGTCAAGAGTGAGGTTAAGTGGGATTCCAGTATACGCTAATCTCTTGTCTCTCCAGTACTGCTGGAAATACATTGTCAGAGTATAGTCCTGTAAAGAGCAAAGATACAATTGAGTAAATGCTTTCTTGTGATTTATACTGTCTAGTTCTCTAGATGATATACATTTTCCTAAACCTTGAACAACTCAAGTCACTGTAAGGCAAACATTATCCATATATTGCTTTTCACAGGTACCAATAAATCCATAAGTCAATGTTATCACATACATGTGGGAAAAGGTAGGACAAAAGGGGCCAAAAAAATGTATTTGGAGGTACAATAAATCAAATCATATTACCATTTCTAAAGAAGAAGAAAAAAAAGTTAGACTTGCTGATATACATTTCTACAGCCAACTGGGTTTTGGATAGCCAGGCCATCTTCTCTCTCTGGGGTTGATTTACTAAAGGTAAACTGACTATGCACTTTGCACATGCAGTTGCTTTGTAGCTTAGTAAATGAGATTGTTCAATCATGCGCACACAAAAATGCATTTTTTCTTATTTTCCTTGCATGTGATTGGGTATTCTTTGCAAAGTGAAGATTTATCTAATCTACTAAACTCTGGAGCAACTGCACTTGCAAAGTTTACAGTCAGTTTGCCTTTAGTAAATCAACCCCTCTGTGTCATATATTTGCCCAATGTAATTGTTTATTATTTGAAGTACTGTGATGTGTAATTTGTAGATGCTTTACATAATAATAGTTATTAACCACTTAAGCCCCGGACCATATTGCAGGTCAAAGACCAGAGCACTTTTTGTGATTCGGCACTACGTCGCTTTAACTGACAATTGCGCGGTCGTGCGACGTGGCTCCCAAACAAAATTGGCGTCCTTTTTTTCCTACAAATAGAGCTTTCTTTTGGTGGTATTTGATCACCTCTGCGGTTTTTAGTTTTTGCGCTATAAACAAAAATAGAGCGACAATTTTGAAAAAAATTATATTTTTTACTTTTTACCATAATAAATATCCCCCAAAAATATATAAAAAAACAATTTTTTCCCTCAGTTTAGGCCGATACGTATTCTTCTACATATTTTTCATTAAAAAAAATTGCAATAAGCGTTTATTGATTGGTTTGCGCAAAAGTTATAGCATATACAAAATAGGGAGTAGTTTTATGGCATTTTTATTAATATTTTTTTTTTGCTAGTAATGGCGGCGATCAGCGTTTTTTTTCAGTACTGTGACATTATGGCAGACACTTTGGATACTTTTGACACATTTTTTGGACCATTGGCATTATTATAGCAATCAGTGCTATAAAAATACATTGATTACTATAAAAATGCCACTGGCAGGGAAGGGGTTAACACTAGGGGGCGGGGAAGGGGTTAAGTATGTTCCCTGGGTGTGTTCTAACTGTAGGGGGGGAGGGGACTGACTAGGAGAAATGACTGATCGCTGTTCATACTTTGTATGAACAGACGGTCAGGCATTTCTCCCCTGACAGGACCGGGAGCTGTGTGTTTACACACACAGCTTCCAGTTCTCGCTCTGTAACGAGCGATCGCGGGTGCCCGGCGGTGATCGCGACCGCCGGGCATGCGCGCGCGAGACTCCGGCGGCGCACACGCACCCCTATTAGCTGCTGGGAGAGATGACGTAGATCAACGTGATCTCGCCCAGCAGAGCTGACCTGCCACCATCAAACTGCGGCGGCTGGTCGGCAAGCAGTTAATGAAAGAGTAATAATAAAATTTGATAATACCGTATTTATCGGCGTGTAACATGCACAGGCGTATAACACGCACCCTAACTTTAAGAGGGAAGTTTCCGGAAAAAAACTTTCCACGGACCCCCGCCTGGGACACGGACTCCCCGCCCCTGACACGGACTCCCCGCCCCTGACACGGACTCCCCGCTCCTGGCAATGACTCCCCACCCCTGACAAGGACTCCCCGCCGCGTACATGGAGAAAGGATGAGAAAGGACATATGAGAAAGGACTGGCAGTAATGTTTTCTTAACTTTAAAATATGCTGGCAGGGCGGTCCCAGGGCCAGGAGAGGTGGGGAAGCCGGCATGACACCACCCCAATGGGTGGCACCCAGGGCAGATCGCCCCCTGTTGGTAAAACAAAAATAAAAAATTGGCGTATAACACAGTTACACTCCATTTTCAGGGTAAAAAAGTGTAATAAATACAGTAATCATAACCCGTATAACTCAAATATAGATTCACATGTACAAACATAAATCAGCATATAAAGTAGTGGGGCATGGGTTGAGCTACTGTGAAGCCACAAATATGTAATTCTTAAAACTGCCAGGCAAATGTGTAAGGCCTAGTACACACGATAGGTTAAACAGAGGAAAACGGTCTGATGGACCATTTTCATCGGTCAAAACCGATTGTGTGTGGGCCCAATAGGTTATTTAACCATCGGTTAAAAAAAAGCCAACTTGCTTTAAATTTAACCGATGGATTCCTAACCGATAAGTCAAAACCGATCGTCAGTAGGCACAACCATCGGTTAAAAATCCACGGATGCTCAGAATCAAGTTGACGCATGCTTGGAAGCATTGAACTTCGTTTTTTTCAGCACGTCGTTGTGTTTTACGTCACCGCGTTCTGACACGATCGTTTTTTTGACTGATGGTGTGTAGGTGCGACGGACCATCAGTCAGCTTCATCGGTTAACCGATGACAACGGTCAATCAGACCGTTCTCATCGGATGGACTGATCATGTATACGCGGCTTTAAACCACCATTTATGTATTTGACAAAAATCTTTACATATTGTTTTAAATACAGCTACTATAAGCTTTTTAAAACTATATTTATATTAGCATCCTATAATTGAATGCAAGCTATAGTCCTAAAGAGGCCAGCATGGTGGACATATTGAGTTCTATTGATTTGCACAATGCTGTAATTTTAAAACTATTTAGAGCTGTAATTTTAACACTATTTAGAGCAGCAGGTTGATAACCTTCTATGTATTTTCATGCTCAGTCAGTGAAGAATGAACAGACTGAAGGCCAGTAAATGACCAAGCTGTGTTTGTTAAGGCGGGACAGTAAACTGCTAAATGCACTACAGTCAGTCTTGTGATCCAAACATTCTTGCCCCACTGCAACACCAGAAACAAATTTCCTGGTTGAGTCCTCAAGCACACTGGAGATTTTGCTTACTCTCCTAGGCGCCTTTCCTTCTGGCAGCACAGTTTTGGCAAAAGGTGCTTGACACTTGTAAACTCTTGTGGCACATTCAGGTGCGTTAAGCACTTGGGAGTTAATTCATTTATTGACCAAAATAATAATTTATTCTCGCTACTTAATCGCTAACTAAAAATTAACGCTCAATAGTTAAGGGCGCATCTAGATGTTTTTTGACGCATATAAGCAGTTTATTTGGCAAAATTCTGCTGCTCCAGGATGCACTTGCTGCAGGGATTTTCTCTGCCTCTAAACTCTTCTAAATGCCTATGTGTGTACGGGCACATGCAAGAGAGTTTGGAAATAGGAAAAAATAAAAAAACAGACGCCTATAGGAGCAGTAGAAAAAAAAATGCCCAATGTGCATAAGGCCTTACAGCTCGTGCCTTTAGGCCCCGTACACACGACCAGTTTCCTCGGCAGAATTCAGCTTCCGACCGAGTTTCTCGCTGAATTCTGCCGAGGAAACTGGTCGTGTGTACACTTTCGGCCGAGGAAGCCGACGAGGAGCTCGGCGAGGAAATAGAGAACATGTTCTCTATTTCCTCGTTGTTCTATGGGAGCTCTCGTCCCGCCGAGCTCCTCGGCGGCTTCAGTGCTGAACTGGCCGAGGAACTCGATGTGTTTGGCACGTCGAGTTCCTCGGCCGTGTGTACGAGGCCTTAGCCTGCCTAGAGGACACTGAATCATTACCATTTCCTTTTTTCAGTGAAGATACAGAGGACCTAGGGTAGTGTCAAAGCTGAAACAAGAAATAAGTAATATAGCTGAGCTGTGCAATGTGATAAAGGTGTGTGAATCTCAAGAACAATTGAAAAGTACAAATACTTTGGCTGATAAAACATTTGATATGTGTACTGCACTTCAGAAAAATAAGGTGCTACAGAATTATAATTTGTTTGGGAGGTAACACAATTGCCATAATATGATCTATGCAATTAGTCATTTACCTGGAAATTATATTGGTGCAATTTACTATCTAGATATTATTATTTCAGAAGACATACCATATGTATACATCATACAGTAGTATCAAAGATTGTCAGGTGGTTACCACTGATCACACAGGCAAAAACAACAGGAATTTACAGACAATATCCAATTCAGAATTGGAATTCCTAAAGTCATCTCTATACTGCATTCCTTTTTACCCCAAAATATTCCATAGTTATTGAAACATATGAGTTAAGTTTTTTGGCCACTTTAAAATTGCTTCCCATTTATAATTCCCTTTAAAAAAAAAATGACACAACTGAAACAATTGTATCTCAAGCCAAAGCTTACGTGGCAATCCCAAATGAAACAGAGTATTTAAAATGTGCAACTTTGAACTCTACTCTGATCTAGCCATTTATTAACTTGAGCATAAAGAACAAACACTATACAGTAGCTTTTACTTCTGAAGAGAGTTTAATGAGGACATGAAAACCTTCTGTAGATTGTTTTTAATTTGGGGTTTTCCTTTACCTCTTTCTTACACCATGTACAGTATGAATTGAAGCACAAAGAATAACAAAATAGTGTGTACTACTAAAAAGGGCACAATGAGGGCCCAGAAAACTTATGTACATGTGTATTAACCCTTTTGCTGACAGCTTTTCATGTCATACAGACTTCACAGTGGTGGGTTTTACACACTCCCAGGGGCTGCAGCTTCTGGGTATTTGTCCACTTCCATCCATTTACTCTGGATCAACTGTGAGTATAGAATTGGGTATATGGGATTGTACGATATTTTTTATTTTATTTCTTTTTTTATGGTTGAACTAGATGGACTTGTGTCTTTTTTCAACCTGACTAACTATGTAACTATGTAACTTTCCTCCTCTTCTTGCTGGCCCAGAAGCGATATGCAAAACATCACTTCCGGGTCACCGCTTTTCACTTTCCCTAGTCTGTATGGCGGGGAAGAAGCTGATAGAATAGAATGTGAGCTGTATTCCATCAGCTTCCCTGGAGGGCAGGTGAGACATCAGGGGGCTTTTGAACCCATGCTATCTCAATTATGAAAACCTGTCAAAACATCTTCACATAGGGGACTTTTTGTCCCCAACGTTATGAGAAAAATGTAAAAGATTACAATATCAAAAGTTACATGCACACACTTAAAATCCCCCTCTGGGCCCTCTCAATGGCTGTCAGCAAAAGGGTTCATACACATGTACAGAAGTTTTCTGGGCCCTCATTGTGCCCTTTTTTAGTACACACTATTTTGTTATTCTTTGTGCTTCAATTCAAACATGGTGTGAGACAGAGGTAAATGAAAACCCCAAATTAAAAACAATCTACAGAAGGTTTTCATGTCCTCAATGAGCCCTTCTTCAGAAGTAAAGATAGTGTGTTTGTTATTTATGCTCAAGTTAATAAATGAGTAGGCAGAGTGTTACCAGAGTTGTGTTAAAAGTTGCACATTTCAAATACTATTTAAAATGTTAATGCATGCTTTGGGTGAGTTTACGCACAAAAACTACGACTAAGCTATACATCGTGCATGCCAAAGTGAGAACAATTTTCTAGCATCACAGCTCCTGGGTAACTCTAAACTGATGATCTGTAGGGGCCTTTAAAGACTCTTCTATGGAAAATATGGGATACTGAAGTTTGTTGTTATTTCACGGTGCACACAATTTCAAGGCTTGAGATGTTGGGTATTTCTTTATCTCTTCTTTTATATTTTACCAAAATTATGTACTTTATTGTGTTTGTGTGCCCTTAAATTATCTTTAGTGTGTTTCCTATTAAAATATGCTAATATTGTGTAATATGCGAATGCGCTAATATTGCGTAACATTAAAAAATGGTGAGTGGCACCATTTTTTTGGGGTATCTGATTTTAGAAAACATATAATGTTGTGTTTTTTTGTTTTTTAACCTCCCTGGTGGTATGATTATTTCAGATTTTAGGTATTAAAGGGGTACCATTATTTTGCATGGAAATTTGACGCTTTATATTGTATGCCTGCAATTCTTAGGAAAAACTTAAATCTGTCCAAACAAGAGTCTAGTAGACATCCCGGGTATAATAAAATTTGAAACACAAAATCATAAATTATAATATAATAAATACATATAAATAATTATAACAAATAATATAATAATAATACAAATTATTACTTTAAATTTTTTGATGACAAATTTTCCCACAAATCACTATCGCTCAATTCTGCAAGTGATTCTAATTTATTATCGCTGTTTTTAAAACCACTTTTGACATAAAGGGACACTTTTTGGTTGCTATGGAGAATCTCCAGTTTCCAGGCAGAAAGTTTTTATTATATAAAAGTGCATGTAGGACACTGGGCAGACCACTAGGGGCAAAGGGGGGGTATTTTTTTAATACAGTACTGTTATCTATAAGATTACAGTATACTGTATATATTGTGTTTATTTACTTTTTTTAAATTTGGTGCCGACCTCCACCCAATGTGCGTCGTAATGTCGCAGGGAACGGAGCTCGGCGGCACTCTGCACTGTGAATCGAGCGAGGAGGACACAACTCGATCACACAGCAGGGAGGCATCGCAGGATCCAGGGACAATGTAAGTAAACTCTGCCTGTGGATACTGCAAGGCGGTCCCGAGTCTGGCTCGGGGTTACCGCTTTTGGTCCTGAAATTCCACCCCGAGCCAGACTCGGGAATACCACTCAGAGGGGTTAAGACCAAAATGATTTTTTAAACATGTGTACAAAAAAAAACTGCAAAAACAGCTGTGACAATAAAAGGGTTAATGGGCATTCCTATTTCAATTTATTGTTCAAAAAGAAGGGGAAAACGTATTACATTCCTTTATTGTTTCAACTTACAAGGTACTAAAGGGGTGTGACCGCAGAACTAATCCTCTTAACTCAGGGGTGTCCAAACTTTTTTCAAAAAGGGCCAGATTTGATGAAGTGAACATGCGTGATGGCCGACCATTTTACCTGACATTCTTTGAACCATTACAATTAAATGCAAATGAACTATTTTATGCAATTTTTTTTTACAAACGGCATACTTTTCATTTCGACACAAATGTAAACAGGTGTTAAATCACTCTGCCTTTCATATCTGAAGGCCAGATGAAAAAAAAAATCCAGGAAGCTGAAATATATGCCAGGAACATTCTAAAATACATTACATATTATTGGTATTAAAGGTTGTCTGTCAACTTTTAAGTAAAAAAAAAATATGGAACAGGAACATAACACTAAGTATACATGTTGTGTCCAAATATATTTATAACTGATTAAGACCAACTGACATTAACTGAGATTTTACAATGTATTCATCTCAATTGAAAAAAAAAATGTGCCTGCACACAATGGGCCAGATTCAGAAACAACTTACGACGGCGTATCTCCAGACCTAGATACGCCGATTCACAAACGTAGTTCCGTCCGGCGCATCTATGTACGCCGTTTACGTAAGGCGTCGGTCCGGCGTAACTTTACCCCTCATAAAGCAGGGGTAAGTCATGTTAGGTATGGACGTCAGAAACATCGGAACAGCGTCGTATTTTACGTCGTTTGCGTTCGTCGCTAGTGAATGGGGATGGGCGTAGGTTACGTTCACGTCGCCTAAACATTGAGCCAACGTATCTTAGGGAGAAAATTCAACGTGATACTGAGCATGCATGCGCATGCGCCATTCGTAAAGCGCATCATTTACGTGGGGTCACGAATCATTTACATACAACACGCCCACTCCCAGCCTAGTTTGAATTAGGCAGGCTTACGCCGGCCCATTTACACTACGCCACTAACTTAGAGCGCAAGTTCTTTCCGAATACGGGGGCTGCCGCTCTAAGTTACGGCGGCGTAGTGTATCTGAGATACGCCCGCCTAAAGATAGGCAATTCTCTCTGAATCTGGCCCAATGGCTTTATGTAGTGCATACATAGTAAATAAGGGTGCCCAGCAGTTAATTGCCTTTTGCAGCCCTTTGGTTCCCACTCAGAAAGAAAGAAAGTTGATAGTTAAAAAGTATAAATATTGTAAAAATTAACAATGCCCATACCAAGTAATCTGTTTGATTTAAAAAAAAAAAAAAAAAACATTAAAACCGTGTGACAAAATGTAAGCATGACTAGTATTATGAAAGACTTGAGGAACCCCAGCACTAAGCAGAAAACAGAAAAGTACATGCACTGTGGCAAAAAAGTGGTTATGGCCAGGTTGCGCTTAACAGTGGTAGTGGTGTAAAGGGGAACAAAAAAAAAACGAAAAGTAACTGAATGAAATGATGTGCAAAAAGGGTATTTTTTGAAAAGGCTAAACCAGCTTTACAGCATATGAAGAGTTTGTTAACCAAGCAAGAGCCTGAGCCTAGTCCCTGTATACAATCTACACATATGCACAATGATAATAATTATAAAATAAATCGGCTTGTACCCACAAAATACTCCTAGATACTGTACCACAACTGACAGTCTCACAGACACACATATACTCCAGGACAAAAGAAAAGAAAACTAGTCAGGCAAAAAAATATATATATTTTGCTTGACTGAGGCTACCTCAAAGATGAACTTCATTAAAATCAGCAACTATTGAGATAATAAACACTTTGGTCAGGGCTATGTAACATAAAACATACAGGCCCGGATTCAGATAGAATGCTCTATCTATCTGCGGGTGTAACGTATCATAGATACGTTACGCTGCTGTAACTTTGGGCGCAAGTTCCGTATGCAGAAAGAACTTGCACCCTTAGTTACGGCGGCGTAATGTATGTGTGGCGGCGTAAGCCCGCCTAATTCAAATGGGGATGTTGTGGGCGTGTTTTATTTACATTTAAGATGACCCCGCGTTTTGAAGTTTTTTTTGAGCGGCGCATGCGCCGTCCGTGAAATATCCCAGTGTGCATTGCTCCAAAGTACGCCGCAAGGACGTATTGGATTCGATGTGAATGTAAATAACGTCCAGCCCTATTCGCGAACGACTTACGCAAACAACGTAAAAATTTAAAAACTCGTCACGGGAACGACATTAGCTATGCCTCATATAGCAGGGGTAACTATACGCCGAAAAATGCCTAACGCGCCGGCGGGACGTACGTTTCTGAATCGGCGTAAATACCTAATTAGCATATTCCTTGCGTAACTATACGGAAGTGCCACCTAGTGGCCAGCGTAAATATGCAGCCTGAGATACGACGGTGTAAGACACTTACGCCGTTCGGATCTTAGGGAAATCTATGCGTAACTGATTCTCTGAATCAGGCGCATAGATATGACGGCCCGCACTCAGAGATACAACGGCGTATCAGGAGATACGCCGTCATATCTCCTATCTGAATCTGGGCCACAGTATATAGAGTGAAGGAGTCAGGATTTCTTTAGGCCCCTTGATAGTTTCGCGAATGTTTATAAAAACAAAATTCTAAGATCATCTTTAGCAGACACAAACACAGCAAAACATACAAATTTCCAGCTAACTCCTAAATATTTAATTGCACCTTTTTTGAAACAGTGAAAATCTAAAGTAAACAAAATTGTAAATAAGAAATTTAGTCGAAAAATCTGAAGGTTATCATTTTACATATACAACTTTCAGAGTTTGTAAAACCGTACATTTTCTGAAAGCTTGTGACCTGTAGAACAAAAAAAAATGTGTTACTGATTTTATTTGGCCCTGCAATAGTTGCCAAATGTTTAGTAAATCATTATTTTCACTAAAAATTCAGCAAAGCCATGTTCACATGGGGCGTACTAAAGCAAACGTCCATGAAACACTGTGTTTGGCCGCACAGGGATGCACAGTTGTTCCTTTATATGTCAATTGAGACGCAGTGGCTGCATGAACATAGCATCAGTTCTCAATCTGACATCCGTGCGGCTGCGGGTGCTCGGATCCAAAAGCAGGCAGTTTCAGTTCAGGGACATGCACCCACACAGATGTTATATTGAGAGAAGTGGCCGTGTCCCAAATGACTAGACATGTGCATTTGTTTTCGTCCGAATGCATTTTCGTCCGAATTTCTGGGAATTTAATTTTCGTTTTTTACAAACGATAACGAACATGCAGAATCCGAAATCCGAAAGATCCGACCTAAAAAATGCTTTATTTTTGTTTTGTTGCGACAACAGTTCGATATAGATGGAAGATTCGACATGACGGTGACAATAGCAATCTGTGTCTATCAAACCTGCGGTTGAATGTGCCTAACCTAACTATTAGTCCAAGATTATTCGACATAGAGAGAAAAGATTCAACATGAAGATTCAACGAAGCAGTTGCCGCGAGTGGACATTTATGGTCAAATGCTCCGCCCTTAGGCTATAGAAGAATTCTAATGTTGGTTGACTAGTCATAATAATTAATAAATATAATTTTTACTAATTATACAACATTAGAATTCTACTATAGCTTGTGGGCGGAGCATTCGACCGGAAATGTACGATTGCGGCATCGTACAGTTTAGCTGCTTTGTCGAATTTTCTTAGAACATCCGACAGACACCATAAGCCTTCATTTGACAGATTCAACCTAAATTCATATTTTCAGACGAATGCATTTTTTAATGAAACAAAATAAATAAAAACAAATTACGGGAGGAACTAAATAAATTTATTCCGAAACATAATATTTCACTGTGCACATTTCTACAAATGACAAGAGTGGGACTGTATACACAGTGATGTATGGAACACCTGTGCATCCCTGTGCAGGTAAACATAGCCTTGCATGGGCATATGGTATGGCTGTAGTATGCTCTGTGTGAATGAGGCCTTACTACAGGGCTCGACAAATCCCGGTCGCCAGGTCGCCATGGCGACTAGAAATAGCGTCCTGGCGACTTGGCTTGGAAGGTGGCGCCATCTGGTGGTGAGCCGTTGGTATTACAAGTTATTACCACCAGATGTGTGAGCTGGCGTCATCTGGTGGTGGCCGTTGGTATTACAAGTTAAGCATTACAAGTTAAACAGCAATTCTAATGTAATTTTTCACTATTTTTCACTATTTTCACTGCCATCTTCTTCCCTCAAATTAGAACCCCCCAAACATTATATATATATTTTTTATCCTAACACCCTAGAGAATAAAATGGCGATCGTTGCAATACTTTCTGTCACGCCGTATTTGCGCAGCGGTCTTACAAGCGCACTTTTTGGGGAAAAAATTACACTTTTTTAAATTAAAAAATAAGACAACAGTAAAGTTATCCCCATTTTTTTAATATTATGAAAGATAATGTAACGCCGGATAAATTCATACCCAACATGTCACACTTCAAAATTGCGTCCGCTCGTGGAATGCCGACAAACTTTTACCCTTTAAAATCTTCATAGGCGACGTTTAAAAAAAATCTACAGGTTGCATGTTTTGAGTTACAGAGGAGGTCAAGGGAAATAATTATTGCTCTCGCTCTACTAATCGCAGCGATGCCTCACATGTGTGGTTTGAACACCGTTTACATATGCGGGCGCTGCTCGCGTATGTGTTCGCTTCTGCGCGCAAGCTCGTCGGGACGGGGTGTGTTTTCTGGCTCCTAACTTTTTTAGCTGGCTCCTAGATTCCAAGAAAATTTGTCAAACCCTGCCTTACTATATAAAAAAAAAAGGTAAAAAAGAAACAATGTTATTTTTTATATTTAAAAAAAAAATTGGGAGGAAGGGACGTTGCGAAACATCAGAGGTCTACAGCACTGCAGATAATTGAATATAAGTCTACAATACTTCAGTGATAAATAAACACAATACCAACTGTGTTCATTTAGGAAGAAGTAGGTAAGCACAACAAATTTACAAACCCCCCACCCCAAATGCTGACACAGATCTTCCAGTCCCATAACACAACAGCTGCAGTCGTTGGGGGGGGGGGGGGCAGAGAGTGTCTGGAGATTAGTAGGTGGGGGCAGGGCTTTTTTTCTCAGAGAATAGGTGCAGGTACTCCCTGCTTCTGAGTCACCACTTTTCTCCGCCCTCTACCCACCTTTGAGCACTGTCCCTTGATTCCACCCCCTACCCATCTTGGTTCCACCCCCTACCCACCTCCCAGTATCACCCCTTTTAGAAAGTACAGAACAAAGTATAATTTTGTGGTGTTGAGTAATTTTTATGGAATTTGTTAATGATAACTAGGAGTCTAGTAAAATAGATTCCCTGCAGCCAGGCCAGACCAGCCAGACCTCCCCCCACAAACAATAGATCCTCCAGCAACTATAGACCCCTCCAGCAACAATAGACCTCCCGCCAAAAGCAATACCTCCCCCCAGTATCAATAGATTCACCCCAGCAACAATAGATCTCCCAGCAGCCAGCATCAATGGGCTCCCCCCTCAATAGTAGATTCCTCCCAGCAACAATGGATCCCCCACCAGCAACAATAGCCACCTGCAACAATAGATCTCCTCCAGAGATAACAAATCCCACAGCAGCCAGCAATAGACCCTCCAGCACCTCCCAGCCATTACATACATTCAGTGCCAGAGGTGCCGGAACTGCGTTCCCCCATGTTCCTGCTGAAAAAAATCCCTGGGTGGGGGGGGGGGGGTTTGTCAGAGCATAAACTATGCATGAACTTAAAATCCACTGTGCCTCCCACAGAGGATCAGTGCTGTGGGGGACAATTGGCAGCCCTGCAGGGAATCTGCTGGATTGCTCCCACTGTCTGACAAGACACAGTGGGCCTCCCTTCCTTTGTGCCCCACACACACATACACACTGGATGATACACAACTGGGGTGTTCATGCATGATATTTTACCTTTTCAAATTAAGGTATATTATAAGTAGGTTAATAAAGAAGAAAGGCCCTTCATGTGATTAAATCTAATGTTGGCCTGAACCTAATTCTTTATCAGTTTAGGCCAATATGTATTCTTCTACATATTTTTGGTAAAAAAAATCTCAATAAGTGTATATATTATACGGTTTGCGCAAAAGTTATAGCATCTACAAAATAGGGAATATATGAATGGCATTTTTATTATTTTATTTTACTAGTAATGGCGGCAATCTGCGATTTTTAGCAGGAGTGCGACATTGCAGCATACAGACCGGACACTTTTGACACTTTTTTGGGACCATTAACATTTATACAGAGATCAAAGCTATAAAAATGCACTTATTACTGTGTAAATGCCACTGGGAAGGGGTTAACACTAGGAGGCGATCAAGGGGGCGATTAAGGGGTTAAGTGTGTTCCCTAGGTGTGTTTCTAACTGTGGGGGGATGGGAATGACTAGAGGAGTACCCAGATCCTTGTTCCTACTTAGTAGGAACAGACAATCTGTCTCTCCTCCCCTGTCAGAACAAGGATTTGTGTGTTTACACACACAAATCCCTGTTCTGGCTCTTGTGCCCGTGATCGCCAGCCACGTGCATTGGGTTCCCTTCCGTGCAGCGTGTATCTACTATGGCTCTTAAAGGAGCCGCAGTACATATACAGCGATTCACGCATGGCTGCCAAGCTGCTGCCCTATATGCTGCCTTTAAATAGGCTGTCTGGCGCCAAACGTAATTAGGCTTGTAGGTGTGCGCGCGTGCTCACGTCTGTGCGCATGCGTGCCTGCAATTGCGAGCTCTGGCGCGCGCCTGTGTGCCATTCTATGGCAAAGACTATGCGCTTGCGCACGTCTGTGTGCAAAACGTCTCACAGGAATTCCCTGACAGGGGCAAGGGGAGGTCCACTTTGTTATTTGGTGTGGGTCTTTCAGGTATGCTTGCCAACGAACTGCATGGCAGGTCGACATATGTCTGGTCAAGCATGTGGTGCCCAAGTGGGTGATGTTTTGGCCACGCGAGATACACTTGAGACATATGTTGCAAATAGCAACGGTGCGATCTGATGCACATGTCTCAAAAAAGGCCCACACCAAAGAACTTTTGCAGTAATGTTGAGACACAGCAGCGCCCTGCACAGCCGTAGCTCTGCAATGTAATGCAGTTGGTGTGCTGCCCTTAAGCTGGCCCCTGGAGGACATCCTGCCTTTTTGGAGATGTGCCTGTGCCGCTTCCTCCTCCTCCTCCTCTTCCTCCTCTTTCCTATCAGGCACCCACGTAGAGTCAGTGACCTCATCATCCCCTCCCTCCTCATCACTGTCAAAAACCTGGCAGTATGATGCAGCTGGGGGAACATGACTGCCAGATTGCTGTCCCTCTCGGGCACCCCCTCTCTCTGGGCTCACATTACTGCCTTCCTCTATCTGTGTTCCATCATCGGAGCCTTCAAAACGCTGCGCATCTTCATGCAGCATGTACCCAACACTGTGTTGAAACAGTTCGGGGGACTCCTCAGGAGGACATGGTGGGACTAGGGAAGGAGTAAGTGATGCCATTGAGCAGAGGGAAGAGGACGCCTTAGCAGCTTTGCCAGACAAAGTACCCTGAGCCTGGGTGAGAGAGGATGAGGATGGCTTGGTCATCCACTCTACCAATTTGTCTGCATGTTGAGGCTCAACACGGCCAGCTCCCGAAAAGAAGGACGAGCGTGTGCAACGGCCACGTGCTGAAGAGGATGCACCGTGTCCACCACCAGCACTGTTGCCTCTAGATGCACAGCCTGCTTGCCCTCGTGACTAGGTTTAGGTGCAAACTATACAGCACAAGTGCAGTAAACACCAAGTACGTTTAGGTGCAAACTATACAGCACAAGTGCAGTAAACACCAAGTAGGTTTAGGTGCAAACTATACAGCACAAGTGCAGTAAACACCAAGTACATTTAGGTGCAAACTATACAGCACAAGTGCAGTAAACTCCAAGTAGGCTAGAGTGCAAACTATACAGCACAAGTGCAGTAAACACCAAGTACGTTTAGGTGCAAACTATACAGCATAAGTGCAGTAAACACCAAGTATGTTTAGGTGCAAGCAATACAGCACAAGTGCAGTAAACACCAAGTACGTTTAGGTGCAAACTATACAGCACAAGTGCAGTAAACTCCAGGTAGGTTTAAGTGCAAACTATACAGCACAAGTGCAGTAAACTCCAAGTAGGTTTAAGTGCAAACTATACAGCACAAGTGCAGTAAACACCAAGTACGTTTAGGTGCAAACTATACAGCACAAGTGCAGTAAACACCAAGGCCCAGATTCTCAAAGGGATTACGACGGCGCAGCGCCATGTACGCCGTCGTAAGTCCTAATCTGGGCCGTCGTATCTATGCGACTGATACTTAGAATCAGTTACGCATAGATATCCATTCGATCTGACAGGCGTAAGTCTCTTACACCGTCGGATCGTAACTGCAATTTTTTTTCCCCGCTAGGTGGCGCTTCCGTTGTTTTCCGCGTCGAGTATGCAAATTAGCTAGATACGCGAATTCCCGAACGTAGGTGCGGCCGAAGCAGTAAATTTATGATGTTTACGTTAGGCTTTTCCCGGCGTATAGTTGCCCCTGCTATATGAGGCGCAACCAATGTTAAGTATGGCCGTCGTTCCCGCGTTCGAAAATGTATAAAATTACGTTGTTTGCGTAAGTCGTCCGTGAATGGTGCTGGACGTAATTTACGTTCACTTCAAAACCAATAACGTCCTTGCGACGTCATTTAGCGCAATGCACGCCGGGAAATGTTAGGGACGGCGCATGCACAGTTCGTTCGGCGCGGGGACGCGCTTCATTTAAATGAAACACGCCCCCTACCCGCCGAATTTGAATTCCGCCGGGTGTTTTACACTTTAAATAAAGCACTTGCCTGAAAAACTTGCGGCGGCGTAACGTAAATGAGATACGTTACGCCCGCCCATTTTTGCGCCATTCTACGAGAATCTGCCCCAAGTACGTTTAGGTGCAAACTATACAGCACAAGTGCAGTAAACTCCAAGTAGGTTTAAGTGCAAACTATACAGCACAAGTGCAGTAAACACCAAGTACGTTTAGGTGCAAACTATACAGCACAAGTGCAGTAAACACCAAGTACGTTTAGGTGCAAACTATACAGCACAAGTGCAGTAAACACCAAGTACGTTTAGGTGCAAACTATACAGCACAAGTGCAGTAAACTCCAAGTAGGTTTAAGTACAAACTGTACATCACAAGTGCAGTAAACACCAAGTACATTTAGGTGCAAACTATACAGCAGAAGTGCAGTAAACACCAAGTACGTTTAGGTGCAAACTATACAGCACAAGTGCAGTAAACACCAAGTACGTTTAGGTGCAAACTATACAGCACACGGGCAATACAACACGTTAGAACACTGCAGCTAGCACAATCAACTGCCTGACAAATAGGAATAGCTGATCTAGCTAAACTATACAGTGTATACAGTAAATATATGTACAACACCTGGGATGTATATATATCCTCTACACACTGTAAATTTAACTAAACGGACTAGCCTGCCTGCTCTATCTATCTATCTATCTAGTAAAAAAGACACGGTCTCTCTCTCTCTATAGGACTGATCTTCTCATTAACAACGCCGCAACAGAGAGTGTGATGAGGCTGAAGCATTATGAGTGCAACTGCATACAGATGTGCGTAGTTCAAAGTTAATCATTGGAGTTTGTTATAAACCACCCAATGTTAATTAGGAGGTGGAGACTTAGCTCCTTGCACAGATGGAAAGGGCTGGGACGGTCATAATAATGGGGGATTTTAACTACCCAGAAATTGACTGGAACAATGGCATTGCTGGGACAGTTAAAGGACAAAAATTTAAAAAACCTATTGCAGGACAACTTTATGGTCCAGTTTATTGAGGCCCCAACTAGGAATGGTGCCCTGTTGGACCTGGTAATCTCAAATCATGCAGAGCTTATTACTAATGTTCAGATAAAGGAACACCTGGATAGCAGTGATCATAACATGATTTCATTTAATGTTAACTATAAGCAAGAAATACATACAGGAAAGATAAAAACACTCAATTTCAAGAGAGCAAATTTTCCAAGGATGAGGGCTGCTCTCCAGGACTTGGACTGGGAGGGAATATTGGCACCGATGAACACAGAACACAAATTGGGATTCTTCAATAAGACCGTTTATGAACTCAATACGGGCAATACGTTTAAAAGGCTAAAAATAAAACCTATGTGGCTCACGGTCAAAGTTAAAAAAGCTATAAACAATAAGAAAATAGCTTTTAAAAAATATAAAAATGAAGGAACATTAGTGTCGTTTAAATGTTACAAAGAATATAACAGGATATGTAAAAAGGAAATCGAGGATGCAAAAATTCAAAACGAACGACAGATTGCAAAAGATAGTAGGACAAAACCCCAAAAATTCTTTAAATATATTAATAGTAAAAAGGTGAAGTCTGAGCATGTAGGCCCCTTACAAAATAATCTAGAGTGGGTGACTGGGGACAAAGAGAAGGCAAATTTATTAAATGCTTTCTTCAGCTCTGTGTATACAAAGGAGTATGGGGCAGGGGCTCATGTCCAAAATGGGGGTGGTAGTGACACAGCCCCAAATCCACAATGGCTCAAAAGTGATATGGTCCAGAAATATTTAGACAGGATAAAGGTGGATAAAGCACCTGGACCAGATGGCATCCACCCACAGATCCTAAAAGAATTGAGCTCTGTAATTTCAAAGCCACTGTATCTAATATTTAGGGACTCATTAATGACAGGAATAGTACCACTGGATTGGCGTAGAGCCAATGTGGTGCCCATATTTAAAAAGGGAACAAAGTCTATTTAAGCAACAGACAGCGTGGATTCATGAAAGACAGAAGTTGTCAGACAAACCTGATTTCCTTTTATGAAGAGGTAAGTAAAACTCTGGACAGAGGAGTGGCTGTGGACGTGGTATACTTGGATTTTGCAAAAGCGTTCGATACAGTTCCGCACACACGGCTCATGTGTAAGGTAAAGTCTGCAGGATTGGATATATCAGTTTGTAAATGGCTGGAAAACTGGCTAAAACACAGAATTCAGAGAGTCGTGGTTAATGATTCTTACTCTGAATGGTCAAAGGTTATCAGTGGTGTACCCCAAGGTTCAGTGCTGGGACCCTTACTTTTTAATATGTTTATAAATGATATTGGGTCTGAGATCAAATGTAACATTTCTGTCTTTGCAGATGACACCAAGCTATGCAGTGGAATAACATCCTTACAGGATGTCTCCAATTTACAAGCCAACCTCAATGCTCTGTCTAATTGGGCGACTAAGTGGCAGATGAGGTTTAATGTTGATAAATGTAAAGTTATGCACTTGGGGGCTAAGAATATGCATGCATCATACATGCTAGGGGGAGTACAACTAGGGGGATCCGTAGTGGAGAAGGATCTTGGGGTTTTGGTAGATCATAAGCTCAATAATGGCATGCTATGCCAAGCTGCCATTTCCAAAGCAAGCAAAGTCCTTTCTTGTATTAAGAGAGTTATGGACTCCAGAGAGAGAGATATAATTTTCCCATGTACAAATCATTAGTAAGACCTCATCTGGAATATGCAGTTCAGTTTTGGGCCCCAGTTCTCAAAAAGGATATCGGAGAACTGGAGAAAGTGCAGAGAAGGGCAACCAAACTGATAAGAGGAATGGAGGAGCTCAGCTATGAGAAAAGATTAGAGGAACTGAATTTATTCACTCTTGAGAAGAGGAGAATAAGGGGGGATATGATCAACATGTACAAATATATAAGGGGTCCATATAGTGAACTTGGTGTGGAGTTATTCACTTTACGGTCAACACAGAAGACAAGGGGGGCACTCTTTACGTCTAGAGGAAAAGAGATTTCATCTCCAAATACGGAAAGGTTTCTTCACAGTAAGAGCTGTGAAAATGTGGAACAGACTCCCTCCAGACGTGGTTCTGGCCAGCTCAGTAGATTGCTTTAAGAAAGGTCTGGATACTTTCCCAAATGTACAGAATATAAATGAGTACTGATATTTATAGGTAAAGTTGATCCAGGGTAAATCCAATTGCCTCTCGGGGATCAGGAAGGAATTTTTTCCCCTGCTGTAGCAAATTGGATCATGCTCTGCTGTTTTTTTTGCCTTCCTCTGGATCAACTGTGAGTATGGAGTTGGGTGTATGGGATTGTATTGTGTTTTTTATTTTGTTTGTTTATTTATTTTATTTTTTATTTTTTTGTGGTTGAACTGGATGGACTTGTGTCTTTTTTCAACCTGACTAACTATGTAACTATGTAACTATGTAACACACTACACAAGGCCGCCTTGCAGTTTTGGCCAATTATGGCTCTCCGTTTTTTGCGCGCTGTGATTGGCCAAGCATGCGGGTCATAGTGCATGCTTGGCCAATCATCAGCATGCAATGCCGCAGTGAATTATGGGCCGTGGCACGTCACTCAAATTTGGCGTGAACGACCCGTTTTGTTTGAATTTCGACGAACAATCGAACAGGCAATGTTCGAGTCGAACGCGAAGCTCATTCCTAATTGTGTATATGGGATTGTATTTATTTATTTTTGGTTGAACTCGATGGACTATTGTCTTTTTTCAACCTGACTAACTATGTAATGTTATATTGGTACGTAGGGGAGCTGGAATTTAAGAGGGGGGGGAGTTAACTTATCCTTTAAACCCATGCACACTCTGGGAGAGAGGGCCTGTTATGCCCAAAAACTCAGGAATTTTCTTCTTAAGAAGATTGAAAATTCATCTTCTTTAAATCCTTTCAAATAAAAACTAAACACTTTCCGTAGACGAGCCTCACCCAACTGTTCCCTTTGTGTTCCTGTTCTTGTGTATCATTCTGTATCTGTTCTTGTTTCTTTTGTAAAAGTGCTTTGTGAAGGAACCTTTACAAGTGCTATATAAATATAAAAAAAATATTATTATCAATTCTATTGTATTATTATTTATGCTATTGGTTTTCTGTGAAAATTGTTGTAAATGGCAAATCCCAAGTCAGCACCTTTTCTATTCCCAATTCACAGCTTCTGTTTCTATTCAAAGGTTGGTATACATATTCATGCAGTAGACAGAAATGCATGAAAATCAAACTCAATAACACCTGGAAGAAACACTTAAAATATCATACTTATCTATTATTTAGCAACATTTTCAAGAGCTTGTTGGCTGCTGGCTCCTGATGCTTATGACTAAAATATAAATTCAATGTTAACGCCTTATTTTTATGTATTACAAATTATGTTCAAAAAACAGAATTACTACTCCACGTTCTGAGGAACTGCTCACACGTGCAATCTTATCTTTCTGAACATTTACAGTTGTGCTCATAAGTTTACATACCCTGGCAGAATTTATGATTTCCTGGTAATTTTTCTAAAAATATGAATGATAACACAAAAACTTTTCTTTCACTCGTGGTTAGTGCTTGGCTGAAGCCATTTATTATCAATCAACTGTGTTTACTCTTTTTAAATGAAATGACCCTGAACAAAAGTTTACTTACCCCAGTTCTTAATACTGTGTATTGCCCCCTTTAACATCAATGACAGCTTGAAGTATTTTGTGGTATTTGTGGATGAGGCTCTTTATCTTCTCAGATGGTAAAGCTGCCCATTCCTCTTGGCAAAAAGCCTCCAGTTCCAGTAAATTCTTTCTGTTTTGCATGAACTGCACGTTTGAGATCTCCCCAGAGTGGCACAATGATATTCAGGTCAGGAGACTGACATGGCCACTCCAGAACCTTCCCTTTATTCTGCTGTAGCCAATGACAGGTCAACTTGGCCTTGTGTTTTGGATCATTGTCATGTTGGAATGTCCAAGTATGTTCCATGAGCAGCTTCCTGGCTGATGAATGCAAATGTTTCTCCAGTATTTTTTGATAACATACTACATTCATCTTGCCAACAATTTTGACCAAATTTCCTGTGCCTTTGTAGCTCACACATCCCCAAAACATCAGAGATCCACCTCCGTGTTTCACAGTAGGCCTTGTTAACTCTCCAAATGAAGCATTTATGGTTGTGGCCAAAAAGCTAAATTTTGCTCTCATCACTCCAAATGACTTTGTGCCAGAAGGTTTGAGGCTGCTTGTCTCTGTGCTGTTTGGTGAATTGTAAGCAAGATATTTTGTGGCATTTGCATAGTAATGGCTTTCTTCTGGTGACTAGACCATGCAGCCCATCTTTTTTCAAGTGCCTCCTTATTGTGCATCTTGAAACAGCCACACCACATGTTTTCAGAGAGTCCTGTATTTGGGTTTTTCTTTGCATCCCGAACAATTTTCCTGGCAGTTGTGGCTGAAATTTTAGTTGGTCTACCTGACCGTGTTTTGGTTTCAAAAGAACCCCTCATTTTCAACTTCTTAATTAGAGTTTGAACACTTCTGATTGGCATTTTCACTTCCTTGGGTATCTTTTTATATCCCTTTCCTGTTTTATACAGTTCAACTACCGTTTCCTGCAGATCCTTTGACAATTCTTTTGCTTCCCCCCTGGCTCAGAATCCAGAAACGTCAGTGCAGCACTGCATGAAAGATGCAAGAGTCTGTTAGGAGTTCAGAAACTCAGTGACCTTTTATACACACATACTAATTACAAGCAAACAGATCGCAGGTGAGGATGGTTCCCTTTAATAGCCATTCAAACGCCTTTGTGTCAACTTGTGTGCATGTTATTTGGCAAAAATCACCAGGGTATGTAAACTTTTGATCAGGGTCATTTGGGTAGTTTCTGTTGCCATTATAATTTAAAAAGAGTAAACACAGTTGATTTATAATAAATGGCTTCAGCCAACCACTAACCATGAGTGAAAGAAATGTTTTTGTGTTATCATTCATATTCTCTGAAAAATGGCCAAGAAATCATAAATTCTTCCAGGTCATGTAAACTTATGAGTAGAGATAGCCTGTCGGTTCGCCTGGCGGTCGTGTTCGCAGCGGTCTGCAATGTTACATGGGTAAGAACTTATGACACATCCATCAGGTGGTGCAGGACAGCCAATTGAGACATTTCAGCACATGGACATACCCCCTACCTTATAAATAGACCTGATCTGGCGGCCATCTTACATTCTGCTTTTTGTCAGTGTAGGGAGAGGGTGTTGTTTGGAGCAGGGACAGACTTTAGCGACACAAATCGATGCCTAACAGGTCCACAAAAGTCCTTCCAAGAACTGGTATAGGTGTGCTACTTGCTCTGCAGTACATGATAGTGTGTAATACATTCATATACTTTTTGTCAGTGTAGGGAGAGGTTGGCGTTTCCAGCAGGGACAGACTTTAACGACACAAATCACTACCTAAAAGGTCCACAAAAGTCCTTTCAAGCACTGGTATAGGTGTGCTACTTGCTGTGCAGTATAAAGGTGTCTAATACATTCATTCAAATACTTTTTGTCAGTGTAGGGACAGGTTGGCGTTTCCAGCAGGGACAGACTTTAGCGACACAAATCGCTACCTAACTGGTCCACAAAAGTCCTTTCAAGCACTGGTATAGGTGTGCTACTTTCTCTGCAGTATATAGGCGTAATATACACTTATAATATACTTTCGAATATAGAAAGCATATTATAGTGGATTTGTATTGTGCAGCATTGTGACTGGCGGTGTATTTGGTTACTGCTGAATTTTTGCCTCTTTCACTGCGTTACCTATGCTACACACATCGAAAAAAAAATCCTGAAAAAAAAGTTTCATAACTGGTGCGATAAACCAGTGGCCCCCCAAAACAACAGATATATTAGCCTGCCATTAAAGTCAATGGGGCCCGCCGCGAACTTGCGGTTCACGGACATTTGCGAAAGTTCGCGGTTAGCGTTTGTGAACCGTCCCGTCGGATGTTCGTCCATCACTACTTATAGGCACAACTGTAAATCAGAATTTAAGCTCTCTGTAAACTAGGACCCTTGTTTGTAAAATATGCCTTCATCATAAATAAGGTTTATCCTTAATCTTAAAGCGTTTGTTACCTCAACATTTCATATTCCTGACATGTGCCTGCTGTACTATGTACTTGTATGTACTTTGTACGCCTTTCTTTATGTAAAATCCCTGTTGTTTCTACTAGTCCCCTAGACCACACTAAGCAGGAGAGCACACGTGGTCAGTTCGCTAGCTTTGCTGAGAACTCAGTATTCTCTCCTCCAATGACCAGACTTGTCCTGACACACCCTGCTGCAAAAACATTCACTGGGAAGCTCAGTTTTCTGCTGTTTCTCCATCCCCCGGCTCGTATACAGCCGAGAACAGAGGGAATGAATGTGATCACTTATAAAAAAGGGAAAATGTATTCGTTTTTTAATATCTATACAAAACTGTTTTGAATTTCCTTTATATTTTAAACTGAATAGGTTGTTTTACATGGTAATCACTTACAATCACTTTAACCACTTCCCGCTCAGTCAATGGTCAATTGACATCCGGGAAGTGGTTGTGAAATCCTGACTGGACGTCTATTGACGTCCTGCAGGATTTCATGCCGGCGCGCGCCCGTGGGGGCGCGCAGCGTGGCGATCGGTGATGCGGGGTGTCATTCTGCATCTCTGCATCTCTGATTGTTTATCACCACCCCCCCCCCCTCGGATCGCCACACTGGACCACCAGGGAGTGCCACCCGGTGCTCAATAGAGCACAGATTGCTAAAAAAAAACACAATAAATTATAAAAAAAAATTGAATACAATCAATGCCAATCAGTGCCCACAAATGGGCACTGACTGGCAACATGGCCACTGACTAATGATGCCCAGCAATGCCATCAGTGCCACCCCTCAGTGTCACCCAGTGTCCATCAGTGCCACCCAGTGTCCATCAGTGCCACCTCTTAGTGCCCATCTATACCCAGTGGCCACCTATCAGTGCCCATCTGTGCCACCCATAAGTGCCCATCAGTGCCACCCATCAGTGCCGCCCATGAGTGCCCATCAGTGCCGCCAAAGAGTGCCCAGTGCGCCTATGAGTGCCCATCAGTGCCGCCTATGAGTGCCCATCAGTGCCGCATACCTGCGCCACCTATCAGTGCCCATCAGTGCCGCCTATCGGTGCCCATCAGTGCCGCCTATCGGTGCCCATCAGTGCCACCTCATCGGTGCCCATCAGTGACCATAATTGAAGAAGAAAACTTACTTTTTTACAAAACAAATTAACAGAAAAATATAAAAACTTAATTTTTTTAAAAAAAATCGGTCTTTTTTTAGTTGTTGCGCAAAAAATAAAAATCGCAGAGGTGATCAAATACCACCAAAAGAAAGCTCTATTTGTGGGAACAAAATGATAAAAATTTCGTTTGGGTACAGTGTAGCATGACTGCGCAATTGTCATTCAAATTGCGACAGTGCTGAAAGCTGAAAATTGGCTTGGGCGGGAAGGTGAGTAAGTGCATGGTATGGAAGTGGTTAACAATGTTATTACATACCATCAAACTCCAGACTTACATTTTTCTCTTGCTTTAAACCAAACTATAAAAAAACATGAAATTCCATGGCAAATCCATATGAAGTGTGACTCCAGTGGTACACTGATGATATTATTATGATAACTCAATTTATAGCTGGACTTTTCATTTCAAGTCTAATTGTTTTCATAGCAATGGCACATTATTAAAATTAATTGAAAGTAAAGTTGTACTTTTAAAATGCTGTAATTGGTGAAAAGACTCACAAAGGATGAAAGCCAAGAAGAAAGCCATGGATGTCCTTCGATATCTTGTAAGATGTAGCCTCTATTATTACACTGGTGCTTTTTTTATAATTACATTGTTAAAACTAAACATATTAAGGGTTCCCTGGGAAAAATGTATAATGTATCAATATGTAATATGCTTTGTTCTGAAAATATACGACAATGAAAGAAGTGGTATGTGCTAACCCACAAACTGTATTTTTTTTCCTCCTGTGTACTGCAAAAGCAATTTCTAAGGAATGTACATTAGTACATTACAGTGCTTTGAAAAATACCCACAAATAAAATGAATATTGTTGATGGTTAACTTCACAAAGGCTTTTAGAGTAAATTGCTTCATTGTACTTTTAGCCATGCTTGTAACAAAAGAAAATTACTTTTGTCTCCAAATGCTTAGTAATTGGATTTTTTTTCCAAACGATTCAAGCATGCATGACATACAGAGAGTAAACACTTTGCATGTTTATTTACTACAGCATTAACAACTGAGATGAGTTTGTATCATCCATGCAAGCACAAGGTAGTTGTATAATTAAAATAAAAAATGCAATATTCCTTATATTACATGATATTTATTTACATAGGTGTGAAGCCAGTATGGTATAGCCCAGTGTGGGTGTGATTTAAATACATTTGCATATTTTCTGTGCTAGACCAAGCATTATACTTGAGGTATCCTAAGGACAGATGACACTGATGCTAGTTCCTAGGAGAGAGCAGGGATTTAAGGCAAGTGAAGCAAATTGCTGAATAACTATTCAGCAAACACTGCAGGTTTGCTATAAAACAAATCTACTAATTTTCTTAAGCCGGTTCCCATCCGGCCTATAATAGAATGATGGACGAGTGGGACTGCTCTTGCACTGGGTGGACATCATATGATGTCCTCCCATACTTGCCATGCATGCAGGCATGTTAGGACACCAGTCATCACTGATCGGGGTAGAGAGCTGAACTGATTGGGGTAAAGAGCCAATGACAGCGGCTCTTTACCATGTGATTGCCTGTGTCCAGTCCAATCATAGCCGATCACAGGTGTAATTAAAGAACTGGCTTCTTCTCCTCATACACAGATCCTGAGTGAGGTGAGTCCAGAAACAGTGAGTTACCCATCTAACTGTAATCTAACTGTATGCACAACACCCCAGAATAAAGAGTACCTATCACATCGCCAATCTGCCTATCAGCAGTGTACCTGTAGCCCATCACTCATCAGTGCCCATCAGCAGTGTACCTGTCGCACATCGCCCATCCGTGCCACCATCAGCAGTGTACCTGTCGCACATCGCCCATCAGTGCCCATCGGCAGTGTAGCTGTCGCACATCGCCCATCAGTGCCCATGAGCAGTGTAGCTGTTGCACATCACCCATCAGCACCACCATCAACAGTGTACCCATCACAGAGCCACCCATCTGTAGAATACCATCACACAGCCACTTTCAGTAAAGTACCAATCCTTCAGCCAGCCATTAGCAGTGTACCCATCACACAGCCTCCTATCAGCAGAGTACCCATCACACAGTCACTATCAGCAGTCTACCTATCCCAGTGTCACCAGAACCAGCCATGTCCAAAATATTTTACACTAGTAATTCCTCACTATGACGGATGAGATCAGTGGGGAGCTCTCACCATCTAATTCCAATTCGGAGTACAAACCCATCGAAAGTAGTGGATCACTGACCAAATTGGAGGAGTAAAGGGTACCTCCTAAAAGGATAAGGCACTCTGAAAACCAGGCAGCCACCAGCAGAGCTATGGTGAATCGGCAAACACCAACAGTGCTAGACCCCTGGATGAAAGGCCCAGTACCAGCATTGGAATATCATGTCAGACCCCAAGAATTAGGGCCCATGCAACTCTCCCAGACACTCTTGCAAACCCATTACGAGTGCCCTCTGACTTAAGATCAGCAAGTATTCCCCCTTTCACCACACAGCCAACACTTGCACAATTTCTATAAGCATGAACAGGAATACTAATTAGCCTGTGTCCATGCACAGGAAGCTGTCTAGAAGAGCCAATCTGTCTGCTGGAATGTCTTTCCTGACAGGGCCTCAAGAATTAAGATAGGCAGTCAGTACAGTACATCAGGATTGAGCAATTTTCAATGATATGTACCATATCTATAACTTTCATGCAGACTAAATATTATATACTGATTTGGGTTATTTTTACCAAAGAAATGTTGCAGTATAAATTTTGGCCTAAATTTATGAAGAAACTAGAATATTGTTTTTCTAAGTTTTTCTATTTTGTGCTTAGATCACAAAAAATAGGTGATTAACCCCTTCCTGACCAGTTATACTGCGGCAGGATGGCTCCCCTGAGCCGTCGTAACTGTACGTCGGTTCTTTAATTTTATTAAACAAAAATTAATAATAAAAATGCCATTAATCTATTCCTTATTTTGTAGACGCTATAAATTTTGCGCAAACCAATCAATAAATGCTTTTTGTGATTTTATTTACCAAAAATATGTAGAAGAATACATATCAGCCTAAACGGAGGAAGAAATTCATTTTTTTTAAATTTGGAGGATATTTATTATATCAAAATTGTTGCTGTTTTTTTGTTTATAGCGATCAGATACCACCAAAATAAAGCTCTATTTGTGGGGGAAAAAAGGGCGTCACTTTTGTTAATAAACAAAGATGCACGACCGTGCAATTGTCAGTTAAAATGACGCAGTGCCGTTTTGAAAAAAATGGCCTGGTCATTAAGGGGCCAAAGTGGTTAAATACCATCAAATGAGAGCTATATCTGTCTCAAAGTGTGAGAGCATTGAAAGATGAAAACTGGCCTGAGCAGAAAGGGGATAAAAATCCAGTATCATTAGCGGTATCCCCGAGCCAGACTCGGGATTGCATCACAGTATCCAGGCAGAGTTTATTTACCTTGTCCCCTGGATCCTGTGATGTCTCCCCACTGTGTAATTGAGCTGTCTCCTCGCTTGATTCACACAGTGCCCATGTGCCGCCGAGCTCTTCCCTGCGACGTTACGACATACGGGGGTGGAGATCGGCACCAAATTCAAAAAAATAAAAACACAATACACATACAGTATACTGTAATCTCACAGATTACAGTATTGTATAACATAAATACACACCCCCTAGTGTCCTGCATGCACTTTTATATAATAAAGACTGTTCTTTCTGCCTGGAAACTGGAGATTGTCCATAGCAACCAAAAAGTGTCCCTGTATGTCAAAAGTGGTTTTAGACCAGCTAGAAAACAGCGATGATAAATTAGAATCACTTGCAGAATTGAGCGATATTGATTTGTGGGGAAATTTGTCATCAAACACTGAAAGTAATAATTTTTATTATTATATATTATTATTTGTTATAATTATTTATAGTTATTTATTATATTATAATTTATGATTTCATGTTTAAAACTTTATCATACCCGGGACTTCTACTAGACTCTTGTTTGGACAGATTTAAGTGAGTTATTCCTAAGAATTACAGGCCTACAATATAAAACGTCAAATTTCCATGCAAAACAATTGTACCGCTTTCAGCACCAAAAATCGGAAGAATCATACTGCCAGGGGGGTTAAAAAGGTAAATTGGAGTGTGCTACCTGAGCCTAGGCTGTGCAACCTTTGTCTGCTTTCTGATTCACCATTCATACTGACAATTCCAAGCCAGATTTTAATTTGATTGTTGACTGTGGGAAACATCTTAGTAATGGCATTTGTCTACACCAGGTTTCGTATGTTATAAACAGAAAGCAGTCTACAGCAGGTGTTCATGGGAATAGCTGTCTTGAATCGAAAGTAGGAGTTTTTACATTGCCAGATCACTGACAAAAAATGTATTGGATTGGTACAATATAGCTATATTATGAAGACAAACTGAAATACTGAGCAAGTAGGTAATGCTCCCTGCTATGTCTATCAAAGTTTAGTCTTTAATTTTGATTGGAGTGTACATTTAACACTGTTTGTTTTATTGTGCTCAGTGTGTTAAACTAAAAAGTGCTGAGGGTTTAATACTACTTTAGGAAAAAAATATGAAAACATTACAATAATAACTCAAAATGCTTGTTCAGTAAAAATGCCTTGTTTCCTTACAATACCTACATTAAGCTGATACAGCTCTGTAGGGGGAATATACACATCGCATCTTTATTAGGAAAAATGATGCAATGTTTGATCGCTCATCTGAAATGAAAAAAGTATTAACGAAAATCAGGGTGTGCAGGAGAGCCAAAGACACTGCGAAAAAGCTGTGCAAAGTTGTATTAAGAGCCAGATATAATGTACCGTAACTGAAAGCATGGCACTTGTTAAAGCAATACAACTGAGTGAACTAAAAGGTCAGATGTAATTGCTGAGAAGCATGGCAAAGCCAATCAGTGTGGCTTCTGCTGCTCGAGCTAGGCTGGGGTTTTGACTATGCTTAGGGAATTTTAACATTGGCAGGGTATCCATGGGACAAATGTCCCTGGTCCAGCTGCTGATACTACAACTTGTAAGACATTCCTATTGCTGGCCACATGTTCTGTAACCATAGGGGAACTCTACTGCTGGATCTTAAAGTGGCACTTGTTATACAAACGTGACTCACCACCGGCTGAAGGCAAGCCCTGTAAAAGAAGCCCATCTGTACTAACTTTACCAGTGGCTACAGTCAAGAAATGCTGCTGCTTCACTGCTTCCTGGTCCCTGCAGATACTCCATATTTCTATGCAGTGTACATGATGCCAGGGATGGGTCCTGAGCAGCAGATATAGTTCCCCACTATTTTAGTTGTGGTAACTTTAAAGGAGATGGTTTGAAGGTGAGGGGTTCCAGGGTAGTCCAGTTGGACTGAATTTCAGTACTCTCTGGATTTCTAAAGCCCTGTACACACGATCAGTCCATCCGAGGAGAACGGTTAACCGGTGAAGCTGACTGATGGTCTGATGTTCCTACACACCATCAGTTAAAAAAAAACATTGAGTCCAACGCAGTGACGTAAAACACAACGACGTGCAGAGAAAAATGAAGTTCAATGCTTCCAAGCATGCGTCGACTTGATTCTGAGCATGCACGGGTTTGTAACCGATGCTTTTGCATACTAGCCGTCGGTTTTGACCTATCGGTTAGGCGTCCATCAGTACAATTGTAAAGCAAGTTCTAAATTTTTCGACCGAAGGATAACGGACCGATGGGGCCCACACACCATCGGTTTGGACTGATGAAACGGTCCCTCAGTCCGTTTCCATCGGTTTTAAACCGACCGTGTGTACGCGGCCTAAGTCCTTATTAGGATCTTAGAATTTCAGAGGTTTGAAGAGTTTTGTGTAGGAAGAACCTCCAAACCCCGATTATATGGGCTTTGGTCCTAAAAGGGTTAACCAGTGTGTGTGAGTCCATAAAAGGAAGAGGAATCAGTCAGAATCTGGCAGTGAGAGTGAACTGAACACAGCTAAGTAAGCACTGTACGAAGGGTGAACTATGCTTTGGATTTAGCCATGGTTGCTGACATTGAAACCTCCTCTTTGGAACCCCTAAAGTAGATGGGAAATCCAAAAATCCCAGTGTACGCCAGGTATGGAAGTGGTGTGCCATTATCCTGTTTGTGCCTTTGAACCACAGTTATGGACTGTTTTGCTGAAGTAATTTATTTTGCTTTGGACTGTTTTCATATACCAATAAAGACTGTCACTTTTTACAAGCAGCCGGTGGTGATCTTGGGCTTCCATAGGACAGTGGGTCAAATAGATATCCCAAGTGCCTCATTCAGTTGTTTCTATCATTAGCTTGTACATCCTGTAGTAATCTGCAAGCTGGTAAGAAATACCACTGCAAGCAATTGGGAAACAAATGTCCCACCTACACAGGAGAGTTGAATATTTGAAACAGCCTGCAAGCAGTGCTGCAAGAGATGGGCTGCTATAAAGGTAAGTATAGTTTCACTTATTTTAAACCTAACCCTGTGGTACTTCATGAATTGCATTAAAATGTAAAGCTACGGATATATTGCCTGTGTTTACATACTTGGAAAAAATGGACAGCATCCAGTTAGCCTAAGTCAAGGTTAGGTATGGCATGCACCTCATCCCGGATAATATAGGGTGAAAAGTATGGACAACAGTGGGACTGTAACGGTGCTGGATATAGAACAATATATCAAATGATTTTTAATAATTTATTAAAATTATATCATAAGAGAATGATACAATACAAAAACAAAAATATTGATTAAAAGCACATTTGATTGAACATGCGTTTTCCGGGTCGCTGGATGTGTTTACATACTCTTATGCTGCATACACACCATCGGAATTTCCGACAACAAATGTTCGATGTGAGCTTTTGGTCGGATATTCCGACCGTGTATATGCTCCATCGGACATTTGCTGTCGGAATTTCCGACAACAAATGTTTAAAAGCTGGTTCTCAAATTTTCCGACATCAAAAGTTCTTTCCGGAAATTCCAATCGTGTGTATGCAATTCCGACGCACAACAATCCATGCATGATTGGAATCAAGCAGAGGTGCCGCACTGCCTATTGAACTTCATTTTTCTCGGCTCGTCATACGTGTTGTTCGTCATTGCATTCTTGACGTTCGGAATTTCCGACAACATTTGTGTGACCGTGTGTATGCAACACAAGTTTGAGCCAACTCCCCGGTTTTGTTGTCGGAATGTCCAATGGTGTGTACGCGGTATTAGAGTTATCGTTAGCATGACAATTAAATGTGGTGGGCTAAATAAAAGGCGCGTACAAAAATAATTGTTATATATTTATATTATTACTTTGTATTTTTATTTTCACTGATACATTAAATCAATAAGATACATAATTTATTCAAAAGTATACAAAAAATCATCTGTGTTATAAAAGACTCCCAAAGAGTGCAAACAATAACATTTTAAGTGGTTATTTGATGAAAATGTTCCGCTTGATGGCTAGCCCCTACTCCATGTCTCAAATGAAAACAAATGCTAGGTTAAAGGAAAAAAAGTAGCAAAACAAAGTAGCTAAAAAAACAACCTCTCCTTACACCTGATATTTGGCTTACCTAAGCTGGGATGACGTGACTGGGCCTTCTCTTGGGATTCTGGAAAGGCTGAGAATGTATTTTTGCATAGTAAAAGAATGCATTCTAGCAGAGTTTGGGATACTAAATTTTCTCAGAAACCTGGTATATGGTTCAGAAGATGGATTGTATGGTTTATTTTTTTTATTTTTACTTTTTTCTTTATTGGTCGCTGCATTTTTAAATTCAAGAATCAACACAGTGTGAAATATATACAGTAGATAGTGTCCTGGGAGGTAAGATGTAACATACCCGTAGTTTTTATGGGGTTAATCATTGTAATATAGCCTTTATTTCACTGTGAAATGTATGATTACATTTTTTTATCCTATAGCTATTCTTTTTTGCTATTTCTATGGTTAACACTTTATAAACATATAACCTAAAAAACTATCGGTAGATGGTTTCCCCTCACTGAACTGACTCTTTCAAAAAACCTGAGTACAGTTTCTGTTAATATGTGAATGCTGACTTCAGCTGCTGGGAGGCTGGGAATCCCAAAAGGAGCATTCGGAAGATATATCTGGAGGGAGCACGAATGCATCTCCTCAGCAAAGCTAGGAACATTGTCTAGTTTTGTCTTCCTTTTAACTATGATGGGAAATGAAAAAGGAGATTTACAGTATGTATTTCTTTTAAACTGAAATATAGCAAAAATAAATAGCAAAATTAATCTTAAAGTACACATTTGGGCAAGATATGGATATTCTAGTTCTTACATATTCTTATTGATCGGTAGATAATCTTTGAAACACACCTTCACTGACCTCTGTAGCTGTAGGCATTATGGAGTAATTCAAAGTGGCAGAGGCTCTGAAGCTGTTCAAGTGGGCTCTCTCATAAGCTCAGCCCCAGCACCTCCTCCAACAGTACATGTTCTGTGCATACATTAGAGAGTAGAAAAAAGGACAAATGCCCAGCTTTAGGCTCAGGTTTTTAATGCTTGGTTGTTCAATGAATGAGCTGCAGCAACACCTCTCACTATAGCTTACAATTTTCAAATCAGCTTCCTTCAACTACTTCCACTTTACCTGTTGGTGAGGAAAAGCTGACTGATTTATAGAACTGCTTAGCATGTAGCAGGTTATCCAGGATCCAGTCAGCCAATTTATAGGGGCTGATTAATTAAAGGAGTAGAAACTTCCCAACAAAGTGAACTTCACAAATCAAATGTTCACTTGCAATCAAGTGTAAAAAAAAAAGTAACATGTTTATTTTTATACATCTCTTACATGTGATTTAGCATTTACGGTGAAGATGGATGAACATTGACTAATTTTAATTTGCAGCTAAAATAGCAATAAGTTATGGAAATATAATTGGGTTTTTTTTTCTCAAAAGGAATGAAAGATGGCAATAAACAAAAAGCAAAGGATGGCCTAATGGAAAGGCAATGTTTAAAGGGTTACTTTCATGGGGGAAAAAATAGCAAATAAAGAAAAAATAATATAGCGTATACAACTGCGACACAAGTCAAATTGTAATTGAATGTTATTAAAAATTGAATTTCCTTTTCAATCTGTTAATGTTTTATAAGAAGTTATATTTAATGTTTTATACAAGTTAGGTTTTATGCTTAGTGTGTGAGATGCATGTTAATATTAAGAACATCATTTTCCACACGCTTGCATTTGAAGATACCCACAAAACACAGCAATAAATTAAATATAAAGACCATGTTATAACAAAACAGCTTCCTGTTATGAGGTAACATGAATTGAGTTCATGGGCTGTCACCCTGTCATATACACCTCTTGTGGTAACTGCAAAAGACAATTGCTTAGGATATGCAGAATTTTTGAAAACTAAATGTCATACAGTCTTAGTATTGCCATTTAGTCTTACTTAACAAAAAAATAAATAAAAATGGGACTACATAGTAAACATTTATGATTTCTATATATATGCTTTGCCGTACATTTTTGTGCCATCTCTTTTTTTCTTTTTAGTCTTAGATAACGCAGGAGAGATTTATAATATTTATTAGGTTTTTATTGGGCCCTTGTATAATGTTTCCCCTCTTTTTCTGTACTGGACACCATATAAGGCATAGATATTCTTCATAGATAGGTCACATACAGCAATAAATATCTGAAAGAGGTTCATATCACTCTCCACTTTAGAAAAAAGTGTCTTTGTTGTCCTCAACAGAGAGATGCTGCTCATTCTCAGATTTTTCTGCCCTGGTGGCCATAGAGAAAGTTATTAGAACTCTCTCCAAAGAAAACACAGACAAGAATACAACGCCATAATAGGTCCTCATTCTTTCAGGCTCCAAAGTTTTGGCTAGAGAATCATTTTAAAGTTTAGAATATTTATTATTATTTTATTGTTATTATTATTATTATTATTATTATTATGTTATTCATATCATAGTTAAAACCATTTTGTAACAAAATGTCCCTTTGTAAAGATGTGATACAAACTCTGCTATTGTAATCGGCGCTCTCATCGTCGTATTGCGTTCAATGCTAAAACGCATACAGTGACCACGCACTGACGTCATTGCCCGGCGTCGCATGCGTTCCAGCGTGGAACGCATAAGTGCCGAGCGTAATTAACGCTCCATTCGGCACACATGCCTGGGTCCTATAAACAGCATAGCCTGTGTATTACAAGATGTTCTATTATTGTTGGCCGTAGCCGGACCACGCTACAAATAAACTACAGGCATAATCCCCTCAACAGGATATCATTGCAACGCAGATCCATGCCATCACTAACATATAGCTGATTCCTTCTAAGTATCTATTTACCTGGATCCACGCTGCCAGCCTTACTGCAGTTGCTGGGGACACCCTAAAATATCTTCCACTAGGAGAACCTCCATGACAGAATCCCATTCCAGCTACAATACTCTGCTTATTGAAGACCTCTCATCCTCTGCAAATGGATAAGTACCATTGCCACATTACATTTTTTTGCTCTAGAATTACCCTGTTCACATATAGCCTTACAAAGTACTGTATTTAAACCTGGCTCTAGTTTAACCACTTACCCCCCGGACCATATTGCTGCCCAAAGACCAGAGTACTTTTTGCGATTCGGGACTGCGTCGCTTTAACAGACAATTGCGCGGTCGTGCGACGTGGCTCCCAAACAAAATTGGCGTCCTTTTTTTCCCACAAATAGAGCTTTCTTTTGGTGGTATTTGATCACCTCTGCGTTTTTTATTTTTTGCGCTATAAACAAAAATAGAACGACAATTTTGAAAAAAATGAATATTTTTAACTTTTTGCTGTAATAAATATCCCCCAAAAATATATAAAAAAACATTTTTTTTCCTCAGTTTAGGCCGATACGTATTCTTCTACATATTTTTCGTAAAAAAAAAATCGCAATAAGCGTTTATTGATTAGTTTGCGCAAAAGTTATAGCGTTTACAAAATAGGGGGTATTTTTATGGCATTTTTATTAATATTTTTTTTTACTAGTAATGGCGGCGATCAGCGATTTTTTTTTCGGTATTGCGACATTATGGCGGACACTTCGGACATTTTTGACAAATTTTTGGGACCATTGGCATTTTTATAGCGATCAGTGCTATAAAAATGCATTAGATTACTATAAAAATGCCACTGGCAGTGAAGGGGTTAACACTAGGGGGCGGGGAAGGGGTTAAGTATGCCTGGGTGTGTTCTTACTGTGGGGGGGGGGTGGCCTCACTAGGGGAAACACTGATCTTCTGTTCATACATTGTATGAACAGAAAATCAGCATTTCCCCTGCTGACAGGAACGAGAGCTGTGTGTTTACACACAGCTCCCGTTCCCCGCTCTGTACCGAGTGATCGCGTGTGCCCGGCGGCGATCGCGCCCGCCGGGCACAAGCACGGGAGTCGGGGGCGAGCGGGCGGCGCGCGTGCGCCCCTAGTGGCGGCTAATAGGCAGGACGTCATATTACGTGCTCTCGCCTAGGAGAGCCACCTTGTGGACGTATTTTGACGGTGCGGCGACGGCAAGTGGTTAAACAACCGTGCAGCTTGGGATTACTTATTGTGCCTTCATGTAACAGCTGTGGAATATCTTAAAGGGACATACACTCTTAAACCAATTAAGCTGCTGTTGCCTCTCTCAAGTATATGCTGTCCGCATACAGTACTTTCATAGGCTACATGCTTGACATTGGTTCTTTATAGTATAGGTCCTTCTGGCCTAAATTATTGAACATGTTCGCTATACCTTTTTAAAGCTAAGGGTTTAAGGTATATTCTACCTGCTCCCTTAGTAGCTCAATACATTCCTATATGTGAGTGATATGATGTAGTGAACCCCCAAACTCTTTTTCTCTGATTAAAGTGACGCCTGGGGTCCGATACTGATAATCACTTTACATAGAGAAGTGCATTGAAATCTTTTCCTTAATGCAGCTGTGCTTCACTCACATTCATAGTAACCTTTCAAGGCTAGGGGTTGAAGGTGTGTTGTAATACCTCCACCTTTAGTAGCTCAACACATTCCTATATGTGAGACAGATGATGTAGTGAACCCCCAAACTCCTTTTCTCTGATTAGAGTGACGCCTGGGGTCCAGTACTGATAAATCACATAGCATAGAGAAGTACATTGAAATCTTTCCTTAACCGCAGTTGTGGTTCACTCTCGTTCATCGTAGTTTGTGACAGCTGTGATATTAATGTAGTATCTGAGCAAATATATAGATTTTAAGTGTTTTTTGCATCACCAAGTACTTTTTTTATAGGTTCGTGGCAAATTGCCCACTGGTTGTCAAATATCTTGATTTATGTGACCTAATTAGACCCAGTAAAGTGTGATGTACTGATAAACATAAAATTTCAGACAACAATGAAAATGAACAATGGCGATTGATTTTTTTCCAGTCAGAACCACAGAATTATGAAGTATTACAAATGGAAAGAATGAAGTCTGAAAAGCTCTTAACGTACAGTAACTCTAAGTGCAATATGGATTCCAAAAAAGATATGTTAATATTTAATGTGGTATGAAGAATCCATTATTGCTGCTCATTTGTTCATAGATGTAGATTGCCAAACTTAGTGAACAGCAGCTTGCTTTATACAAGCAACTGCATTTACCTGTTAAAGAGTTTTTAGACATTGGAATATTGATTTAATGTTCCAAAAGGTAATTTTTATTATTGTATGTTTTATTAACATGGTTAACATGCATACTGATTGCCAAACCATATATGTTAATATATCTGGAGGAGACAGTATGGACAAAGGGCCAGATTCAGATACATTTACGTTGCTCCACGGCAGCGTAACGTATCCCATTTACGTTACACCGCCGCAGGTTTACAGCATAAGTGCCTGATTCACAAAGCTCTTACCTGTAAACTTGCGGCGGTGTAACGTAAATCCGCTCTGCGCAAGCCCGCCTAATTCAAATGGGGCGGGCACCATTTAAATTAGGCGCGTTCCTGCGCTGAACGTACTGTGCATGTTCCGTCGGAAAAATTACCCGACGTGCATTGCGCTAAATGATGTCGCACGGACGTCATTTGTTTAGACGTTAACGTCGTAAATGGCGTCCAGCGCCATTCACGGACAACTTACGCAAACAACGTGATTTTTAAAATTTCGGCGCGGGAACGACGGCCATACTTAGCATTGCTTAGAACACCTAGGGCTCAGCCCTAATTTTACGACGCGTATCTAGACAGAAACAACGTAAAGTTAGAGCGACGGGTAACGCGGATGTTTGTGGATCGCCGTAACTAGTCATTTGCATATTCTACGCTGACCGCAATGGCCTCGCCACCTAGCGGCCGGCATAGAATTGCATCCTAAGATCCGACAGTGTAAGTCAATTACACCTGTCGGATCTTAGGGCTATCTATGCGTAACTGATTCTATGAATCAGCCGCATAGTTACGACGGGCGGATCACAGAGATACGACGGCGTATCAGGAGATACGCCGTCGTATCTCTTTTGTGAATCTGGCCCAGAATCCCTAGAATCTTTCTTATCCCTGGATTGCTTCACCCTTTTTTTCATAAATCCAATTTTATTGAGTTTCTAAGAGCAACATAGAAAAAGTTCAATACAAAACTAAAAACAAAGTCCACCTCCATACCCTCGACAGGATCTCACATAAAAGAGGGAGCTATAAAATCTAAGCAACATGTTGTAATCCCACAGAGCAAAGATCAAGCCCCAACCAACCAACATCAAAGGGCAAGTCCCACAGTAACCCTCAGTAGGAGACTGGTTCAAATTCAATGTAATTCAGAAAAGGGAATGCTTAGAGAAGGACCCTAGTATGTAGAGCCACACCCCACCACTGAATCAGGATTCAAGAGGAAGTCAAGTTAAATTTGCAGTATCAGGGTCCTCAAGCCATGGGGACCATACTTCATTTAATTTGGAAGGGCATTGTCTGCTGTTATAGATGGCTCTGTGGAAGAGCATTGTTAACTGTCAACTGGCATTTGGTGAGTTGATGAAGTAGGGATTTCCAGCAAAGAACAATTGCTTTTCTGGCGTAAAAAGTTAAATACTAAGCAAGGTTCTGGTCGCTTTCCCAGCAGCCAATGAGTCAACAAGGCCCAACAAGATTGCTTCACCTTTACTAGCTAATGTGTCTGATGACTTTGTGATGAATGAATAAAAACATTACCATAGAAGAAAAATGCCTTGAGACATCATATTGAAAGCCTTTGTGTGTGATCCTTGCACTGTGTTGTTTGCTTGTTTGTTTCAGTTTGTCTGTGTAAACTGTGATAACGATATGCAATATGGTCTTTTCCTGTTAGCCTCTAACCTTTCCTGAAAATATCTAAGTGACCTAAGAAACTTTTGCACATTCAGGGCCAGACAATCCCAGAAAATATAATACATTTATCATCCTTCCTAGCAGGTTATATTTTTCATGCAACAACCTTCAGCCCTTAAAGTAGAACTTCACCCAAAAGTGGAAGCTACTCTCTTCTTTCTTTGTCCCCCCTCCTCTTCCATCTATAGATTATTTTTGTGTGGGGGAGCAGATACCTAGTTTTGGCAGGTATCTGCTCTCACTTCTGCTCAGATCGCCTAAGAGAGTTGAGTGGAAGTTTGTTTCCCCTCCCTGGCTGCAACCTTCTGGAACATGTCACAGATTCCAGGAGGCTGAGGGACCATTCACAGGTCACAGGAATCCGGATGTGAAGCCACAAGGTGCCACTGCCATCTTCCTGTAGTAAACATAGGGACTCAAAGATTGACGAAGAACAAATCCGGGTGAGGATGGCGCTGGATCCCTGGACAGATAAGTGCACGCTTAATAAAAATCAGCAGCTACAGTTTTTATAGCTGCTGACTTTCTACTTTTTGCAGAACTGACTGAAGCTCCTCTTTAAGACCCATAAAAAAAACTCATAAACCAAAGTTGAAAGGTTCCAGTTTGAGAATACAAACATTGCTTAGAGAACACCACTAGTCCTATTTGTGAAAATGCACTTAAGGTCATCAATTCCCAGCAATCCCCTCACAGGGCTCCCTATTTACACCTTCATTTAGAATTCCTCACAGTTTGAAGTTAGGCAAAGGAAACACGAAAAAAACAATTAAAAGTACATTCACAATATATAGTGCTCTGACAGCAAGTAATGTGCTCAGTATTAAAACCCATGCAACAGCAAAATAGCTCCTTGTTATAAGATGACATCAGTGTGATCCCGTCAACCTGTATCATCACAAACAACTTCATCAGGAATAGAGTACATGCTAATGTCAGTCCTGCCAACATATTATTCTATGCTATAATGTCTCTTCCCTTGAGTTTCGATATTACCCTATGCTTTCATTATGGACGTTTTTAATTATGGGCATCAGGTCTGACCTTTTCTATTTAGTAGATGTCATACTCCCGCTCCTAGATTCCAGCAATATATACATGCAATGCAGCCTTCTCTGTGTACATGCATGTAGACAGGAAGTAGCTGCAAAGAGGCTGTAGATATTAGCAGTACTGTAATACAACAAAGGAAGCATTTAGGAATAAATAAAAATGTATAAAATAAAAAACCAGCAAACATATCTTTAGCAATATAATGTCACTAGTTATTGTGTCCATATACTTTAATAAAAGTGCTACCTGAGAGCAAGGTGTCTGACATTACAGTTATTTACTTGAAAACCCTGTTCTGTACATTAAAAAATATATACAGCATGCTGGTATACTGTATATAAGGTGAGAAAGAAAAAGTGCAGCGCTAAATATTGAGTGAAGGAATTCAAACAATACGGTAAGTAGTACAATTCGGTGAAACAATTCAATTAGAATTGGACCCAGGAGACACTCACCAGATGATACGGTGAGTGAAAAAAAAAAAAATATATATATAACTGAAACAATGTAATAGTGTGGAAAGCCACTAGGAGGTGGTGTTCCTGTAGGAAATGTGTGCAACACACTAGAGTGGGTGATGTGACACCTGTAGGTGATAACAAATGGGGTGAACCAATTACAAAGTCCAAGCAAAAAATGTATATATATAGCAATCCGATATCGGACCGATATGTACAGTCTTTGAGAGATGGAATTGGTCGGAAATTCTTATGAAGGAAAAACAAAACGGCCACTCAAAAAGAACTGATGTAAGATTGTCCTCTCTGGTATGCCGATCAGACGATCAGTGTGGATGGTGAAAACCTCAGCAACGATTCACAGTGATATCCAAAAAGATAAATAAATGGATACTCTTACCAGAATATGTGGACATACACGTCAGCGACGGTATGTCGATCAGGCATGCACGAACTCCTAGGAAAAGGTGGTGTTGATGGGAAACGTTCCAATATGTCAAACTTTAATCCCCGGGAGTCGGTAGAATCCGAGCGGCAGAAAAACAATTCCTGCAGGAGAGATTCACAACCAAATCTTGCAGGAGAAGTTCACAAGCATAAATATGCAGTGAGCGAAGCCGTCACGGAATCATGTAAAGAAAAAAGTGACTCACATGGTGCGGTAAATCCTTAAAAAAGCCTTTTATTTAGGCATGGAAGGCAAGCAAATAAAACAGAAAACTGGATACAAAACATATAAAAAATTGGTAGATAAAAAATAGTACAAGGGCAAGTACAAGTGATCACGTATTTAAAAATGGCGTCTTGAGCAGGTAGCGTATGGGCTATGTACCCGACATGTTTCGAGCAAAAGAGCTCTTCAACTGGGGCATATCCCATACAAGTGCCAAACGCCATCTATTTATGCCTTACAAAATGAAGCAATGATGACACCATGCCTGGAACAGCTGAGACAGCTGGGGGGGGTTAACCAATCACAGACCTCTTCATCTAATACCGCCCACTGCTGTCAGCAAAGGACGTTATGCAGTGTGCAGAGCTGTTTCCTGTATGGCTATAGTGCTGGGGGGGGGTGTAACCAATCACAGACCTCTTCATCTAATACCGCCCACTGCTGTCAGCAAAGGACGTTATGCAGTGTGCAGAGCTGTTTCCTGTATGGCTATAGTGAACCACCATTGGTTGCCTAAGCGTCCAGGCGGGGCACGTTGCGTGTCATTTCCGCCCCCAGCACAGCACATAGCGTCTGTCACTTCTGCCCATAACACAGCACCTGGCGCGTCATGTCCGCCCTTGATGGAGCTGGGAATGCGGCAATCAGGAAGTCATACAAACTATTGCACGCATTGAGGGCGCAATGTCTGTGTAGTCCAAGACACACACGCGCGTCGCCACGGGAACCGCGGAGACGCGACGTGTAATACACGTGACACATGTGCGCGCCGCGCTGGAACGCAGACCAGCGAACCGGCCAATGGCAGGGAAGACAACACGGCCAATCACAGGAGAGGTCAGCATATTGTGTATGCAGGTCGGCGTCGTGATGTCATCACGCTGCGCCCTTCCATGTATGCCATTGGCCCGCATAAGCAGATCAAAGCAATCGTGGACATCCGACCTACAGTTTGAAGGGAAATGACCTACGCGTGCCCAGGCCAATTAAAGCTGGGTACATAAAGGCTGTGCGGCATCATTGCTATTATTAACAATCTATATGTAATACAATAATTAAAACCTTTGTGAATAAACAAACACTGTAAATAAAAAGATAATTAATAAAACCATACATCGACTTGCTATGCAAATGCAGGAGGATGGATGACTAAACTTATACACTAGGGGAAATGTGAAACCGTACCCTAGTCAAAAAAGGGGGATAAGAATACAATGCAAAACTATGATTTATTAATGAAGGCATTGATATCCCACTCTATATTGAGTCCATGGGGGAAAAAACAACGTAACCGATATATCCAGAACATCTCGAGCTGGGACACGCCCCTGATCTTGGATTCGCCCCTCCAATGGGGGGTAAATTTTCCAATGATCTGGAAGCTTGTCCCCTCTGGTTTTTTGTGGTGATGTTCCAGGTAATGTTTGGGCACACTGTGATTAGTTTTACCTAATCTAATCCGTGTTATATGTTCATTTACTCATAGCAAACGTACGTATAGTCCTGCCCACGTATTGTTTCTTACATGGACAAGTAAGAAGGTAAACGACATAACGTGTGTCGCAGGTTACAAAATCCCTCATGTGATAAATAGTGGATGTCACCGTAGATGTAAAACTGTCTATCCTTCTGCTGGTAAACACATTCAAAAGGCAGACATTGCATCTCCTACATGCATGGAAACCTTTCATTTCTGGGAAGAATGATGGTTTAATGGGAGGGTCTGATACATTAGGCGCAAGCTTGTTCCTCAATGCCATGGCTCCTCTAAATACTACTCCAGGTCTATCAGGAAGTACAGGACCTAGAAGGGAATCGCTCTTCAATACATTCCAATGTTGGTTAAGTATACTCTTAATCCGTTTATGTTGAACCGAATACTGGGTGGTAAAAGCCCATTTGAATCTGTCATCTGGGGGGCGTTTTGGTTTTTCTACAATGAGAGAATTTCTATCAGTCTTAAAGACTCGATCGATATCCTCATCCACTTTGGCCGGTGAATAGCCTTTTTCAACAAATTTGACCTTTAGGGACTCAGCTTGTGTGACAAAATCAGACAAGTTGGTGCAGTTCCTTCTAATACGAAGCAATTGGCTGAAGGGTATAGACTTCAGCCAAGAGCTGTAGTGGCAGCTGTCGGTGGGGATATACCCATTCCGATCCGTTGGCTTAAAAAATGTTTTAGTAACCAATTGGTTGTTGTCCACTGAAATTTCAAGGTCAAGAAAGTGTATAAGGCTGTGGCTGAGATCGTATGTGAGAACAATGCCCATCCCATTGTCATTAATGGTGACCATGAATTCATGGAGGGATTCCTCGTCGCCGTGCCACAGGAGGAGGATGTCGTCTATGTACCTGGCCCATAACAGGACCTCAGGGCGCTGGAGGGCATAGACGACATCCTCCTCCCATTGGGCCATGTACAAGTTCGCCAAACTAGGGGCAAACTTGGCCCCCATTGCGACCCCCTTGGTTTGAAGAAAAAAGCGCTGGTCATACCAGAAATAGTTGCCCTGTGTGGCAAATTGTAATAAGTCCATGATAAAATTCTGCTGTACAACCGGGAGTGTACTGTCCCTGGAGAGGGATAGTTCTACAGATTTAAATCCTAACTTTTGTGGTATGCATGTATATAAGGACGTTACATCCGCAGTTACAAGTAAACAACCCTCGGGAAAATCCACTGCCTGTAGTTTGCGAATGGTGTCACCTGTGTCCTTGAGAAAAGACGGCACAGCACGCACCAGGGGTTGTAGGAAGAAATCTATATACCTCCCAATACGGGAGGTTACAGAGTTTATCCCACTAACGATGGGTATACCTGGGGGCTTGGTGACACTTTTGTGTATTTTAGGGAGGAAATACATAACTGGGATGCGAGGAACGGTGGGTATAAGATAATCTTTTTCTTTTTTATCCAGGATTACGTTTGTAAAACCCTTGTTGATTAAACCCAAAAGAGATTTCTGAAGTGTCTTTGTGGGATCGGAAATCAACTGAGAATAGGTGCTTGTGTCATCTAGGATGCGGCACATCTCCAAGTGGTAGTCAGTCTTATCCATGATGACCAAACCACCCCCTTTATCCACAGGCCGGATTATTAAGTCCTTTCTCTCACAGAGGGACGTGAGGCCTGACTTGATGTCGGGGTGATCGTAGGTGCGTTTTTTGGGTATAGATTCAAGATCCTTAAGTACAAGGTCTCGGAACACCTTGATGGAAGATGCTGTAGTGGTTGGAGGATTGAACAATGACGGGTTGGACATTCCTGAGTGAACTATCTCTCCAAGGGGTGTATAGGAAGTTTTAGGCTTGTAGGGGTTAGACAAAAAATATCTTTGGATGTTTAATTTTCGGGTGAATTTGTGGATATCGACAAAGGTGTCGAATTTGTTAAGTTGTTTTGATGGCACGAACTTTAATCCTTTGTCCAAAGTAGTAAGTTCTGCTTTAGAGAACTCCACTTTGCTCAAATTGAAAATGCCACTACCTTTCACCGTCTGCCTCTTTTTCCTTGCCCTCCTCCCCCCTCGGGTGCCCCGTTTTGTTCTATGCCCCTTTTGGAGCCCGTGCGGACCCTGGGAAAATCCCCCTCACGGAAGGGTTCAGGATGTGGGTGATTGTAGGAATAGGACGACCTATTATAGGAGTCTTGATCCCCCTCAGTATAGGGATAATATCCCCTGGACCCACCATGGGGTCGTGAGTCCCCCAATGGGGAGAACCTGTTGTGGGTATATACCGGGGTATGATCTCTATAAGACCGATCATGGTACCCGCTGCCACGGTTATCATAAGAGTCACGGGGGGATCTATCTCTCGTGTTGGACTGATGGGGAGATCTATCTCTAGCGTATAAGTCTCGAGGGGATCTGTCTCTACTATGGTAATAGGCAGAACCCTGATCTTTGGGAGCTTGGTAGCTGCCCCTTCCTTTCCCACGTCCACCCCTCCCCCTGGATTGACCTTTGATGTGATTACTAGGGATGGAAAACTTGCCGGGAGGGTCTGATTTCTTAAGCGGAGGAGCCTGAGGGATGGAAACAGGAGCCAAAACTCTAGAGACGTTAGTCTGGGGAGCCGTTGTGTCCATCTCTGTCGAGATCACCTCAATTGATGGCACAAGTGACTCGTTCTTTTGCCATTTAAAGACTGAACCAACTTTATAATCGTTGGTATCCCGGATATATTTTTTTTGTTTTTTAAGACGTTGGTCTCTCTCCTCCTTTTCCAAAACACTTTGGAGGTTAGAGGAGAGGGAAATATAATCCGAGGATGTTTTATGTGGGAGGAGTTGTTCACGAAGGGCCTTGATCTCTACGTCTATGGCCTTTAGTTTGTCCTTCTTTTTCCCTGTGAGGAAATTTAGAAGATTCAGACCAGCCTCATTAAAATAACGGGACCACGTCTGGGTTTCTTCGTCTCCTTGTTGTGGGTGAATGTCCCACCTTAATCCTCTCGGGACCATCTTCTCTTTTTGGTATTGATCCAAGAAGGCTATGTCCCATTGTAAGTGGATTTCGGTGGTCATGAGATTTTTGAGTCTCATGAAGACCCCACTAATTTCTACACAATGGGGGCCAAGTTTGCCCCTAGTTTGGCGAACTTGTACATGGCCCAATGGGAGGAGGATGTCGTCTATGCCCTCCAGCGCCCTGAGGTCCTGTTATGGGCCAGGTACATAGACGACATCCTCCTCCTGTGGCACGGCGACGAGGAATCCCTCCATGAATTCATGGTCACCATTAATGACAATGGGATGGGCATTGTTCTCACATACGATCTCAGCCACATCCTTATACACTTTCTTGACCTTGAAATTTCAGTGGACAACAACCAATTGGTTACTAAAACATTTTTTAAGCCAACGGATCGGAATGGGTATATCCCCACCGACAGCTGCCACTACAGCTCTTGGCTGAAGTCTATACCCTTCAGCCAATTGCTTCGTATTAGAAGGAACTGCACCAACTTGTCTGATTTTGTCACACAAGCTGAGTCCCTAAAGGTCAAATTTGTTGAAAAAGGCTATTCACCGGCCAAAGTGGATGAGGATATCGATCGAGTCTTTAAGACTGATAGAAATTCTCTCATTGTAGAAAAACCAAAACGCCCCCCAGATGACAGATTCAAATGGGCTTTTACCACCCAGTATTCGGTTCAACATAAACGGATTAAGAGTATACTTAACCAACATTGGAATGTATTGAAGAGCGATTCCCTTCTAGGTCCTGTACTTCCTGATAGACCTGGAGTAGTATTTAGAGGAGCCATGGCATTGAGGAACAAGCTTGCGCCTAATGTATCAGACCCTCCCATTAAACCATCATTCTTCCCAGAAATGAAAGGTTTCCATGCATGTAGGAGATGCAATGTCTGCCTTTTGAATGTGTTTACCAGCAGAAGGATAGACAGTTTTACATCTACGGTGACATCCACTATTTATCACATGAGGGATTTTGTAACCTGCGACACACGTTATGTCGTTTACCTTCTTACTTGTCCATGTAAGAAACAATACGTGGGCAGGACTATACGTACGTTTGCTATTAGAGTAAATGAACATATAACACGGATTAGATTAGGTAAAACTAATCACAGTGTGCCCAAACATTACCTGGAACATCACCACAAAAAACCAGAGGGGACAAGCTTCCAGATCATTGGAAAATTTACCCCCCATTGGAGGGGCGAATCCAAGATCAGGGGCGTGTCCCAGCTCGAGATGTTCTGGATATATCGGTTACGTTGTTTTTTCCCCCATGGACTCAATATAGAGTGGGATATCAATGCCTTCATTAATAAATCATAGTTTTGCATTGTATTCTTATCCCCCTTTTTTGACTAGGGTACGGTTTCACATTTCCCCTAGTGTATAAGTTTAGTCATCCATCCTCCTGCATTTGCATAGCAAGTCGATGTATGGTTTTATTAATTATCTTTTTATTTACAGTGTTTGTTTATTCACAAAGGTTTTAATTATTGTATTACATATAGATTGTTAATAATAGCAATGATGCCGCACAGCCTTTATGTACCCAGCTGTAATTGGCCTGGGCATGCGTAGGTCATTTCCCTTCAAACTGTAGGTCGGATGTCCACGATTGCTTTGATCTGCTTATGCGGGCCAATGGCATACATGGAACGCACTGTGAGGGCGCAGCGTGATGACATCATGACGCCGACCTGCATACACGATATGCTGACCTCTCCTGTGATTGGCCGTGTTGTCTTCCCTGCCATTGGCCGGTTCGCTGGTATGCGTTCCAGCGCGGCGCGCACATGTGTCACGTGTATTACACGTCGCGTCTCCGCGGTTCCCGTGGCGACGCGCGTGTGTGTCTTGGACTACACAGACATTGCGCCCTCAATGCGTGCAATAGTTTGTATGACTTCCTGATTGCCGCATTCCCAGCTCCATCAAGGGCGGACATGACGCGCCAGGTGCTGTGTTATGGGCGGAAGTGACAGACGCTATGTGCTGTGCTGGGGGCGGAAATGACACGCAACGTGCCCCGCCTGGAGGCTTAGGCAACCAATGGTGGTTCACTATAGCCATACAGGAAACAGCTCTGCACACTGCATAACGTCCTTTGCTGACAGCAGTGGGCGGTATTAGATGAAGAGGTCTGTGATTGGTTACACCCCCCCCCCAGCACTATAGCCATACAGGAAACAGCTCTGCACACTGCATAACGTCCTTTGCTGACAGCAGTGGGCGGTATTAGTTGAAGAGGTCTGTGATTGGTTAACCCCCCCCAGCTGTCTCAGCTGTTCCAGGCATGGTGTCATCATTGCTTCATTTTGTAAGGCATAAATAGATGGCGTTTGGCACTTGTATGGGATATGCCCCAGTTGAAGAGCTCTTTTGCTCGAAACATGTCGGGCCCATACGCTACCTGCTCAAGACGCCATTTTTAAATACGTGATCACTTGTACTTGCCCTTGATCCGGCTTGTACTATTTTTTATCTACCAATTTTTTATATGTTTTGTATCCAGTTTTCTGTTTTATTTGCTTGCCTTCCATGCCTAAATAAAAGGCTTTTTTAAGGATTTACCGCACCATGTGAGTCACTTTTTTCTTTACATGATTCCGTGACGGCTTCGCTCACTGCATATTTATGCTTGTGAACTTCTCCTGCAAGATTTGGTTGTGAATCTCTCCTGCAAGATTTGTTTTTCTGCCGCTCGGATTCTACCGACTCCCGGGGATTAAAGTTTGACATATTGGAACGTTTCCCATCAACACCACCTTTTCCTAGGAGTTCGTGCATGCCTGATCGACATACCGTCGCTGACGTGTATGTCCACATATTCTGGTAAGAGTATCCATTTATTTATCTTTTTGGATATCACTGTGAATCGTTGCTGAGGTTTTCACCATCCACACTGATCATCTGATCGGCATACCAGAGAGGACAATCTTACATCAGTTCTTTTTGAGTGGCCGTTTTGTTTTTCCTTCATAAGAATTTCCGACCAATTCCATCTCTCAAAGACTGTACATATCGGTCTGATATCGGATTGCTATATATATACATTTTTTGCTTGGACTTTGTAATTGGTTCACCCCATTTGTTATCACCTACAGGTGTCACATCACCCACTCTAGTGTGTTGCACACATTTCCTACAGGAACACCACCTCCTAGTGGCTTTCCACACTATTACATTGTTTCAGTTATATATTTTTTTTTTTTTTTTCACTCACCATATCATCTGGTGAGTGTCTCCTGGGTCCAATTCTAATTGAATTGTTTCACCGAATTGTACTACTTACCGTATTGTTTGAATTCCTTCACTCAATATTTAGCGCTGCACTTTTTCTTTCTCACCTTCTGTACACAACATTGTTTTTTGTTGGTGCTGGCCGCTACAGGTTTCACATTATTTATGTTTAGCGCAATTTTTCCACCAATTTTCATTTTTGGTATACTGTATATACAGAGTATGTATTGTGAAGTTGGGAAAGGCGTGGTGACTGAAGGACGCTTTGTGTCATCCCACATGCGTTCATATATAGGAAACTAAGGTGGGAACCGTTCCAGGTTTTCCATGGCTGTGTTGGTTCTGAACCATATTTTGCATCCCACTGGTGACCACCCACAGGGGGTATAAATAAAGCAGGACTGGAGCAAGAGGTTTCTCTAACCTGGAATGTGAAAGACTGCTCTGTAAGAGACAAAGAAAAGGTTTGCACAATGTTTGTTTTGTTGGTGACTTGGAGAAGCCCTTCATCTGTGAGGTAGGAACCTGGATAAAAAGGATTTCTTTTTCTGTTTTGTTTGTCTTTTGTGCAACTTTTTAAATAAAACTGACTACAAGAAATTTTCTCTGGCTCTAAAAATGAGATTGAACAGAATGTGGTGCCTGACTGAGAAAAGAGGATTTTTATATAGAACAACTGAAAGGCTCCCCATTGAATAGAGCCAAAGAAAACATTAAAATGTTTGATGGGAAACTTGTTGAATCCAATGTAGGGTTGTCTTTTCCCTACATGGCCAGCTCAGCAAAAGACAATTGCAAACAGAAAGCGACAAATAAATGTGTAGCGCTAATAAGAATAGTCACTAGATTGAATGGGATCATATAGGGATCATATGAATCTTGAACACATAAAACAACACATATAGACTAACATAATTAAATGAATCCACAATTGTAATAATGAAAAATAAAAAATAAATAAAATGAGTTTATTAATGAATGTAGAGTCCACAAGTGAAGAAACCAAACATGTGATTAGTCCAGACAAATATAAAAATCCTCATGACATCCTCATGGCATCAAAAGTGGTGACAGATGTAAGGAAAGTATAGGCAAAATATTCACCACCGACTGTATGGAGGCCTACCGGAATGCTTGGACTCCAAAGGACATATGCCCAATTAGTCGACAAGGCTTGTGGTGAAATTACACCAATAAATAAAGGCATCCATGTAGGCAACCTCTGGCTTGTAAGTAGGGTGATTCCACAATACTTCAGATTGTTCACCTTAACCCTAGCCCTCAGGGTGGACAATCTCAGAACGAGGTGGATCAAATTTCTCCCATAGAATCATATAATAAGGTCAAGAAGGAGAACAGAGTGCCACATAGTGTAATTCTGTTTGGTAAAAATAGTATTTATTAAAATAAGGAACATTTGAGAAGATATAAAAGCGCATTTGGTACAAATGACAAAATGGCATCAGTGGGGCTCATCCCAACATGTTTAGTCTAACAAGACATCATCTGGGGTGCCAGCCATTGCATTTAGATGGTTTGACCCCAATAATGAGATATAAACCCGTGATATGTCCTCAATGCCGAATGTGCATTGCCGTGATCACTTCCTGTCTCAGCAAGATGGCGCAGGAGCGAGTGGTTCAAGCCTCGCTCTGGAAAGTGAATCATTGCACGCAGCAGCGGTGCCATCTAACTGGCACCATAATTCCGAAAATGTGAATCGATTTAGAACAGCAAATATATGAAACTAATCCAAATAAATGAAACAAATGTATCATTCTATCATAAGGAATAGGACGAAATAAAATGATTAACTTAACAAATAATCTGAAATTAAACAAAACAAATTTTTCCATCATGCACATCTCTAGCCGCTTAACGCCCGCTGCACGACTATTTACGTCCACAGAATGGCACGTAAAGGCAGAAGGGCGTATATATACGTCCTTGCCTTCTAGCGGGTCGGGGGTCCGATCGGCACCCCCTCCGCTGCGTGCGGCGGGCGGCTTACCTGCTGGAGCGATCCGACTCGAGGGGGCGGCTGTTCGTTTCTGTCTGCCCCCTAGTGATCGCTCCCAGCCAATCCCGCGAGCCTCCGCCGTGTCACTTCCTCTGCCTGTAAAATGTAAACATAGGCAGAGGAAGTGATGCAGCTCGCCGAGATGAGAGAAGACTCACACAGTAAGTCGCACCAACACTACACTGACACCACACACATAGGCACACTTAACCCCTTCTGATCACCCCCCCACCCCCCTGTCACACTGTTACTGAATGCAGTGATCATATATGTACTGATCACTGCATTTAGTGTCAGTGTGACAGTTAGTGTGACAGACAGTTAGTGTTAGGTCCAGGGTAGCCCCGTACCCCCCCATATAAAGTTTTAACCCCTTGATCGCTGCCCTAGTTAACCCTTTCACTCCCTATTGCCTATTGCCAGTGTCACTAAGCGATCATTTTTCTGATCGCTGAATTAGGAAGCTAATTTTTTTTACTAAAGACATGTGGCTAAATACATTTTGGCCTAAATGTTTGACTAAAATTTAGTTTATTCAATTTTTCTTGTAACAAAAAGTAAAAAATATTGATTTCTTTTTCAAAAATGTCGCTCTATTTTTGTTTATAGCGCAAAAAATAAAAATCGCAGAGGCAATCAAATACCATAAAAAAAAGCTCTATTTGTGGGAAGAAAAGGGAATTTTGTTTGGGAGCCACGTCGCACGACCGCGCAATTTTCTGTTAAAGCGACGCAGTGCCGAATTGTAAAAATGCCTCTGGGCATTTAGCAGCATATTATGTGCTTGCAATGGATGGGCTAACATTTATTACTGAAGTCCATGTCGGGAGTGCACAGAGGAGAGTGGGACAATGGGACCATGTGTTACAAATGTTGCCATCCTCATAAAGGCAGTTAGAGCTGTGCGGATTTCATTTTATTTTTTAGAATATGCTTATTGATGCTGCTATTATGAGGTATGCAAATATCTAACAAGGCATTGAATATAATTGTTTTCTTATTTAGGTTTAGTGTCACTTTAAAGTTCTCACGCACACCAATAAAACCAAGCTGTAAGACAAATCAAGCATCACCTGTGATGGCTGAACTATTATAGGGCCATACAAGTGTTGAATAGTAGACAAAAAACAAATCATTCATGTTTCTTTTTTTTTTTACACAGAGATTTACCAATATAGCCTCCAGTGCCAATTTTTTCCCCATTTAATATGAAATAAAATAGGACAAATCTTCGGCCAGACATCTTACCTCCAGTCACTCCAGGTGAACCATCAGCTCATCTCTGTTTAATTTTATCCATAAAAATTAGCGTTCCCTTACTTCCTCTACAGTAAACCGCTTCTTGATTTCACTCAAGCAAACAGTAAACATGACCGTATAATGCATCATTATTGTGAAGAAATGCCTTTTCTGTTGTAAAGTATCAATGAGAGTGAGCAATTAATTAACATGGGCGATCTCTTTGCTAAAGATTATCCAGAAATACATTTCTGTCCTTAATGATGTTGAGTGATATCACTACTCATTTAATTCTTGCAACATCTGCTCTTTGGAAATGTAAGCAGCTGTTTCTAATTATTACCTTTCAGTGCTTTCCTTGGCAGGGGAGGCAGGAAAAATGGAGGTTTGCATTACAGAGTAAGTCATATGGTCTAATGTCTTTGTACGTCTGACATAATACCTTAACAAGACTTTGCATGTAGCCATGGTTAGTGGCAATAAACTATCAGAATACCTTTGCACAATAAAGCTCTACCTGCTTACATATATACATATTACATATATATAACTCATACATCCCTGCAATTACAGAAGAATGAATCAAGAGGACGGCACTTTGATCTAAACTATTCTGATTTGCACATATAGCAAGGTGAGGCAGATTTTTTTTTTTACCCCTTCCTTACTGGACCATTGAAAAATGACGCCGGCAGGAACCCTCCCTCGATCCGGGTGGAAGTCATATGATGTCCTTTGTTCCCTGCGATCCCGCGGCACCACTCGTGACCAGGCGCGCGTGCCCGGCGGCCGCGAATGCCGCCGGGCACCCGCAATTGCCGGTGATCACGGCAGGAGTGTGGATCTGAGTGTGTAAACAATCAGATCCACCTCCTGTCCGAGGTGAGGGGACTGATGATGTGTTCCCAGAACAGAGGAACACACATCGGTCTCCTCCCCTTGTGAGTCCCCTCCCCCCTACATTTGGAACACACTTTAGGTAACATTTGAACCCCTTCAGCGCCCCCTAGCGTTAACCCCTTCCCTGCCAGTCACATTTACACAGTAATATGTGCATATTTATAGCACTAATCGCTGTATAAATGTGAATGGTCCCAAAAAAGTGTCCGATGTGTCCGCCGTAATGTCACTGTCACAATAAAAAAAAATCGCAGATCGCCGCCATTACTAGTAAAAAAATAAATAAAATAAAAATGACATAAATCTATCACCTATTTTGTAGACGCTATAACTTTTGCGCAAACTAATCAATATACCATTATTGCGATTTTTTTTTACAAAAATATGTAGAAGAATACTTATCGGTCTAAACTGAGGACATTTTTTTTTTTTTTTTTTAAATTGTGATATTTATTAAATAAAAAAGTGACACAACAAAACACAGACACAACATTATTAAAAACAATCTGGATTGTTATGCCCTGTACACACGATCGGAATTTTTTATGGCGGAGTTTAGAAATAGAGCATGTTTTATTTTTTCCAGATGGAAAAAATTCCTACCGGAAATTACGATTGTCTGTAGGCAACTCCGATGGAGAAAAAAACACACATGCTCAGAATCAAGTAGACGTATGCTTGGAAGCATTACACTTAATTTTTCTCGGCTTGTCGTAGTGTTTTATGTCACCGCATTTTGAATGGTCGGAATTTGGTCGGACAGTGTGTATGCAAGACAGCTTGAACGGAATTCCGACGGAAAATTTAATCGGATTTCACCCCATCAGAATTTCCGATCGTGTGTACAGGGCATAACTCAGCATACTGTAGGGAAAGGAGGGACCTGTCTGGAATCTTTATTGTCAATTGGATGTATTAGTATTCAAACATCCAGTGTTGCTGGTATTCCAGGTAAGGGATTATCAATTCAAGTGTAAAAAAGAAACACTGGGGGATTATAGTACACCATCAATTGCACAATAATGCATAGTGGAATTATCAATGCAACTTTCTGTAGAAGGAAACACTAAATACTGAGCACTGTATAGCTAAATTGTTACCTGTTTAAGCTCTTGAGGATGAGATATGAGTCACATAATCCTAACACTTTTCCTTTAAAGTTTCTTTTGACATGGAGCATAGGGCATAGGCAAAAACAACATGCCATTTTCTAGAATGTAAGCTGTATCATTAAATTTAGGCTACTGTGTATTCATCTATTTTTGACCAAAATAAAAGATTTATGCACATTTTAAATATTTGGGAGCCGTAAAGGTCACATAGGATACAGTGTACAGTGATCAGTGCATGTCAGAAGTTGTTAATTGCTCACACTATGTCAGCAGGGAACAATGGGGAATCAGATAAAAATGCACTTTCCCCTAGATCCCCATAATTATCTTTTGTAACCATTTGGAAGAGGGGCCAGACATATCGTAGTTCCCACTCTTTTCGCCGGCGGGAGCAAATACATGGATTAGACAGGTATCCCCCCTGAAAGGTGTCAAATGTGACACCAGAGGGGGGGGAGGAACCCGATCAGTGGAACTTCCCTTTCTAGGTGGAACTCCGCTGGGTGCATGTAAAGCCAAATTTCTTTCTTGTTTAATTTTGGATAGTATGGTGAGGCGTACTTTTGTGTTCTATTTGCAGATTTTACAGCAGTTACAACTAGGTGTGTGTGTGTGTGTGATTGCCTGCAGTACATTTTTTTCTATTGTCAATTGGTTGCTGGATGTCAGAAAGCCATCAGTACCCCACCCCTTAGTTAACAGAATTTTGAAAATAAAGAGAGATATGGGACTTTAAAGGTGCCAAAACTCAACACAGATTTAAAATATATCAAAATGTTATTGAAAATATTGATTTAAATATTTGCATATTGTCATCATACAGTGTCTTTACGATTATGGAGAAATGCAGTTACTCCAGATCTACATGTTTTACCATGTTACCACTAATGCAACCACTAATTAACCTGATTTTTCTAGCCAGATTCAAGACCTAATTGTTCCTGTTGTCAGCTTTGGAAATAGTATTAACATAGTTGGGGATTCATACCAGCTTTCAGCAATTAGGGATCCATTGTTGGTGGACATAACGGTTAGTCTTGAATCTGGCTAGCAAAATCAGGTTAATTAGTTTAACACACTAGATTAATACTAAAAATCTATTGCCTTCCTCTGTGGTTTCATCAACAATATCTCTCTCTATATGCCCTCCTGATGTTGGAGTCCATTTTTTTATTTTAAGCTATTCATCATTATTCAGGAAAGGGAAACCATGGTTGGTTTACAGGCTTATGCATATGTGAGATATGTCCATTTTCTGTTGGTTTGTGTTGTACTATCTATATTGTTGTTTTGTTTGATATAAATTATTTGTCTAATTCAGTGTTTCCCAACTCCAGTCCTCAAGGCACACCAACAGGTCATGTTTTCAGGATTTCCCTCAGATGAAACAGCTGTGGTAATTACTAAGGCAGTGAAACTGATCAAATCACCTGTGCAAAATAATGGAAAGCCTGAAAACATGACCTGTTGGTGTGCCTTGAGGACTGGAGTTGGGAAACACTGGTCTAATTCATAGTGATTGCATATGCAGTACTCCTGAAGAAGCCATTGCATGGCGAAACATGTAGAGGTGGAGTTACTACATTTCTCCATAATCGTATGGACACTGTATGATGACAATATGCAAATTTTTAGATCAATGTTTTCAATAAAATGTTGATATATTTTATATCTGTGTTGAGTTTTGGCACCTTTAGAGTCCCATATCTCTCTTTATTCTCATTTTTTCCCATTGTATAAAGGCTATATTAATATTTATAGAGCAATGCTTAAATGTGAACTCTAGGAATTCAGCTAATTTCTAAAATCTGCTGGTTTAATATGGGTTTCAGTGAGTTGCAAACCACCTTATTGACTTATCTCGTTAATTTACATCTGACCATTTTACTAGAGCATCAGGAGTATAGTTATCACTACACTCCCAAAGCTCTGACAGGAGGAACGCTGCCTTCTTATGCAACAGAAGCTCTGCCCACCCCTCCCCTTCATTGTCCATTTACAGAAGGCTTTGTAATTTGTGAATAGGTTTATATGATACAAAATGCTCTGTAAAAGGACAGGAACAGGGGAGGGGTGAGAAGTGTGGCTGAAAATTACTCTGTAGCTACAGGAGCTGAGACCAGAAGTTCTAGCATTAGAGCTAATGCTCCCTAATAATAGCTATGCTCCCAGCACTTAGTAAAAAATAAACATTGTAAATTAAAGAGATAAGGCCACAAAGTGGCATACACCTTGTTGGACTAAACGCCTAGTAATCCTGAACATTTTACAAAGTGCCTGAATTCCTGGAGTTCACCCTAAAAGACATTTCTTACAAGACTACCTTTACTACTTCTCTTTCAGCAAATGCTAATTGTCTGGCTGTCATACATACAATACATGTTTACCTTCTAGCTTTATAACTTTAAGCCCTTTACCTGGAAAAATTCAGGCAAAATAAGAATGTCTAAGTTCACTCTGACTTAATATATTCATACTTGGATCTGGCTCAGTGGCTCAGACCTTATTGAACCCAGTTAGTCAGTGTATTAGCCAGACAACTAACATCTTCAAAATCTAAGAATAGGATTACTTTAAAATAGCAGTAACATGTAAAAGTAATGGGAAGGGAATTAAAGACACAAAAAAGGTTAAAGGGGTTGTAAAGGTTCGTTTTTTTTTTTTCTAAATAGGTTCCATTAAGCTAGTGCATTGTTGGTTCACTTACCTTTCCTTCGATTTCCCTTCTAAATGTTTTTTTTCTTTGTCTGAATTTCTCACTTCCTGTTTCTCCTCAGTAAGCTTGCCCCCATCATCCGAGCCGTGGGTTAGTCAGCCAGAACAGCTTACTGAGGAGGAACAGGAAGTGAGAAATTCAGACAAAGAAAACAAAGAAAAAAAACATTTAGAAGGGAAATCTAAAGAAAAGCTTTAGTGAACCAACAATGCATTAGCTTAAAGAAACCTATTTAGAAAATAAAAAACAAACCTTTACAACCCCTTTAAGACACATGACAAAAGGGTAAACAAATGAATAATTGAAAGAAAGTGAAGAATGCATATTACTAAATTTGGTGTGCTACATCATGTGTACAAAATAGGAGAAAAGTTGTCCTGCGCTTTAAGGCTGCATTCACACCTAAGCGACAGCCGCGTACGCGTGTAGCGGCAGATTTGCCGCGATTACAAATGTATCTTTTTTTTTTTTTTTTTTTTCTAAAGTATTCCCATTGCTGTCTATGGGAAAACGCGCCTGTCGCGTGAAAAAAAGGGTCCGGGACTTTTTTTCAGGCGACAGGCGTTGCGCGTCTATGAGATGTGAACCATCTCCATAGACGGCAATGGGAATTCTCCCCTCAAGCGACAGAAGCGTCCCGCGTCGGGCGTTTTGTCGCTTAGGTGTGAATGGGGCCTAAGAGCTGTGCAGCTTTAAAAAAATATGTATTTATTATGAAATTAAAAAGTAACAATTCTTGGTTGCTGAAACAATCCAAACCATTTTCTCTGTACTATAAAATACTGTAGCACAGTAAGATAAACCAAACCCTAATTGCATGTGCTGCATTTGCTTGGATTACTAATTGGAGAGTTACAATGTTAAAGCAATTAGACTTTTAAAGTGGTCTTTCACTGTGCCAATGTGTCAAAACAAAAACACAAAATACATTTAATTGCTTCACAATTGTGTATTTACAGATTATGCCCCATAGTACTAGCTGACTTTATTCAGATGCAAGCTCATCAAACACAATGCACTCCCAAAGGGCAGTGAAATATTACAGTAACAATTGCAATATCTTCATAAGTTAACAGGGAATAGATTTTGTAATTAGCAAACAAAGGGCAAACATCTATTCAGGGGCTTTGGGTTGATGAGAGTTTTGTGCTGAGGTCTGTGTTTGCTTTATAAAGTGCTTATATGATTCCATAATTTTAGCTCGCATTGAGATTCAGGATCACTCTAAATATGGCATGGTAGAAGATTCATACTACTCCCTGTACAGTGCCTATACTAGCATAGTATTATAGTATAGGGTGAATATGACACATGGCACTCGACAAACAGGATATTGTGCTAAACCAGTAGGTAAATAAGAGAACCAGAACCATCGCTAACTGGGTTTGCTAATAAAAGGACAAAGCCTCTGTGAACAGAGGGGATTCCTTTCCTGGGAAATTAACCAGTAATCTAATCCAAGTAATTGGGAGCAGAGGAATGGCTGTAACCAGCATATAACATTAACTATAAATATATATACAGATGAAACAGTAGTATGGAAATAATACAAGCTTTATGTAAGAAGAGATTAAAGTGTCGGAGATCCTCAGCTAAATGCCCGGCAGCCGCCGGACCTTGCCGGGCATGCGCGGGAGTGACGACATCACCGCTCCAGCCAATTACATCGCTGGAGCGGCGATACCCGGAAGACACGCCGAGGCAAGATGACATCTCCCTCGGCGTGGACCAGGTAAGTTCCTCACACCTCGTTTCAAGGTAAGTATTTCATAATGAGCTAGTATGCAGTGCATACTAGCTCATTATGGCTTTTGCTTTTTAGGTGTTAAAAAAAAACGGCAGCGGGTTTACTACTGCTTTAATAATAGTACACATTGTTTATCCAATGTACAAACAGGTAATATGAGCAAATGACCCAACAAGAGTCCTGGTGGAATTGTGCACATATACCTGGGTATATACCTAATAATAAAGATACCTCTAGATGAATGTTGCTGCAAATTTTAGTTGAAGGGGCCCCTTGGGGATGATTGTTATTCAGTGTCTGTCCTGGTGTTATAGACCTGACGAGGAGATTAGTGGTGATGGGGACATCCTCCAACCATTGCCCAACCAGCCTGGAATGCAGCTTCTCACTAGCAGAAACTGTGGTGTGGCACTGGAAATTAGAGCCAGCCTATCTACTCTGCTTCTCAGTTCCTAGTAGTTTTTACTCATGCAACTGGACCCCTTACTATCAAGTGGCCACCAGATGCATAACCTGGCTCTAGCCTATATAGTTATTGAGCCCTGAGCTAAAACTAATTACAGAATCCCAGGCCTGAAGGGGTAGGGATAACTAAAAATAACAAGAACTGCATATAAACTCTATTGCAATAAGCAGGTTCATCTATTAACATATAGCAAGGTGGCCTTTACACATGCTACACACACACATCCGCTCACAAGCAGAGCGGTCTGAAAAAATGCATGTGAGATGACATCAAGGGAACAGATATACTTCAGTCACCAGGCATTAGATATAAACATACTGTATATACACACAGAAGCCATGGGCAACAATAATAAACTATTAAAACTTGCTTAAAGTGGTTGAGAAACCCTTACATATACCCAGTGAGGTTACTGGCCTCAGGTAATACACAGAGATGAAACAAATCCCCCCACATATGTTTTACCTGCATATCTGCAACCCTCTCTCCTCTACAGACATTCAAGGTCCAGAATTTATAACGCTTGTCTAAGTTTTCATAAAAAGGGGGGGTTGAGAGCTGAAGTTATACTCTGTAGAGCTCAGTTAGGAGAGCTCTGAGAGCTGATTGGAGGGAAGTCACACACCCCATCACACATCAGACATGAACAGAACTGAGACTGACAATCGGCTGGTGTCAGCAATGCTTGTGAGAAGTGACTTGTGCTGATAGCAGATGAATGAAAAGGCAGACAGAAATGGCACTTAGTACTCTTAATTGAGACACATACAAACTATAGAGGGATATGCTTTGTTCATATTTCATGTTTGAGGTTTACAATCACTTTAATAACCCCTGTTTCTGGTCTGGAATAGCAGGAGTTTTTTCATATGCTTTCAGTTCCCCTCTTTCTTTCTCTCTCTCCCTCTCCCGCTATCTCTCTCTCCCTTTCTCTCTCTCCCCTCTCTCTCTCTCTCCCTCTCCCTCTCTCTCCCCCTCTTCCTCTCTCCACTTCCTTCTTCTATCAGCAGCCCAGGCATTTACAAATACAGATAGTAGAGGGCAGCAGATCCCTACACCATCTGTCTATTTTTCTGTTCCTGGATGCTCTTGTTGATTTGAAAGAAACCAAACCTAGCCCACTGGTGTTCAGATGTTTTCAACAGAAATACTTTTATGGCCAATTATGGTTAAATCAAAGATCCAAAGCTAATAATCTTATCTTTGAATAAGTCCTTAAACTGTTGAATTAATATATATTATAAACATATTTATATGGTAAATTATCAAGCCTGAATAAGTTACACAACTACTGGTCTTTACTCTGGAATATAGAGGTAATACCTTGACAAGAAAACCGTATTTTCATTCTAATGTATTATATTACACAGAGTATTTGTGAATTCTGTGCAGTGAAATGTACCCAATTTATATCAGAGAAAGGAACCTTCACTATTCATACAAATTCTGTCTAATTTTGTGAATAAAGAATGTATTTTGAGTGAGTGAGTGAGAGACTTGTAAAGCGCAACACATGCGAACTAAATCGCCTCTGGGCGCTGTAGTCATTTCATGGGTAAGGAACCCCTTGACCTCAGAAGAGATGGGTTTTAATCTTTCTCCTGAAGGCCAAGTGGTCCGACTCCAGTTGGATGGTGGTTGGTAGTGCATTCCACAGGCGAGGTCCCTGGACTGCAAATCTTCGATCTCCTTTGCACTTGTATCTGGCTTTGGGTATCTGGAGGAGGTTTTGATTGGTGGATCGCAGAATGCGATTGGGGTTATGGGCTTTTATTTTTTCCGCATAGATATTGGGGGGCGTTTCCTTGAATATGCTTATGCATTAGGCAGAGTGCCTTGAAAGTGATTCTGTCTTTTACTGGCAACCAATGAAGGGATCTCAGCGAAGGTGAGATTGATTCCCATGTTTTTTTTCCAGTCACTAGTCGAGCGGCCGTATTTTGAACGACTTGCAGACGAGTGATTTGGTATTTAGGGAGTCCTAGATAGAGGGCATTTGCATAGTCGAGTCTGGAATTGATGATTGTTCCCACCACAACTGCAATGTCCTCTTTCGGGATAAAGGGCGTGAGTCTGCGTAGTAGGCGCAGCAGATGGTGGGATCCGCTGACTACTGACCCTATTTGTGCCTCCATTGTCATATAGGTATCGAAAATGACTCTGAGACTTTTGACTTTGGTACAAGGGTGATAGTTTTACCTAGAATGGGCGGGGGAGTTCATGTTGACGCGGGGTGATTTTTCCGGTTAGCGTGAAACAGGAGAAGTTCTGTTTTCGACCCATTGAGTTTAAGATAACTGTTTGTCATCCAGTTATCTATTAGAGTAAGGCATTTCTCTAGTCCAAGAGAATGATCCTTTTTGTTGCAGATGCGGAAATACAGTTGAGTGTCGTCTGCATAGGAGTGGTAAAGTAACTTCTGGTTACTGATGATTTCAAAGAGAGGGCGAAGATAGATATTAAACAATATGGGTGATAAGGGAGATCCCTGAGGGACTCCGCATGACACCGTACATTTTTCAGAAGCGAAAGACCCCAGTTTCACTATTTGTGATCGGTTTTCCAAGAAGGAGGAGAACCAGGGTAAAACACCTTCAGTGACTCCGGCTACTTCAGCTAGCCTAGCCAGTAGTAGTCCGTGGTCTACAGTGTCAAAAGCCGCGCTTAGGTCCAGCAGTATCAGGAGACAAGATTCTCCTTCGTCTGCGGCCTCTAGACCGTCATCCCATATTTTGAGCAGTGCCGTTTCTGTTCCGTGACCCGGACGGAAGCCTGATTGAAACGGGTCGAGTAATTTATGGGTGTCTAAATGCAGTTGCAGCTGTTGTACAACTACTTTCTCCATTACCTTGGAGAGGACATTTAAAGCTGTTATGGGCCTCTGGTTGTTTGGGTCTTTGGGGTCGAGGGTAGGTTTTTTTAGAATTGGTTTAATTGTACCTTGTTTCAGCAAGGTGGGCACCATGCCCTCCTTGAATGATTGGTTTATGAGCTGCGTGATAGCTGGTGCCAGTATATCAGCACTTTCTTTCAGCAGTTTAGTGGGCATGATATCATTGGGTGCTGTGCTATTACGCAGAGTCCCGATTATATTTTTAGTGACATCGATGGAAATGGGTTTTAGAGTGAATTTTGGTGATTGCGGCTGCTTTATGTGGGTATTAGGTTTGAGATTTGGGGGGGAGTTGGTGACGGTTCCATTTTGCTGAATACTTTCACAGATTTTTTCAATTTTATTAATGGAATAATCCGATAATTCGTTGCAAAATTCTTGTGAATCAGAATTGGGGGCCTCTAAACAAGCAGGATTCATAGTCTGAGTGACCAGCTTGAAGAGTTCTTGGGGGTGGTTAAGGGCATTTGCGACGATGATGGAGAAATGATTTTTTTTGGCAGTGAAGATTTCTTTGTGATATTTCTTTGTTATTATCTTGTAAATGGTGTGGTTTTTATCTGAAGAGCACCTTTTCCACGCAGCTTCTGCTCTTCTACGCTCTTGCTTTAGCAACGTCAGCTGGTCATTAAACCAGCTGGAGTTGTTTTTCCGGATGCAAGTTTTGCGTTTTGGTGCTACTAAGTCAGCTGACTGTAGTAGCGCCTTGTTGATGGCGTCAAGTGTTTCTGTGGCTGTTTGTTTTTGTTGGGTTGTTTTTATTTTGTTCCCTAGTGTTGTTTTGAAGAGTTCCGAGTGGAGCTTCTTATGAGATCTAGTCCAGTGATTTGTCACTGTTTTTTTAGTTTTTTTTGGGCTGGCGTTTTTGGTGATTGTGAATTTGATGGCATAGTGATCGGTCCATGGTTGCGGCTCATTTTCCAGGACGTCAATTTCCAAATCTTGTTTGAAAATGAGATCGAGCGTATGGCCTGAGGCATGAGTGGGGCCTTGTATTAGTTGCTGCAGACCTAATCCTTCCAGATGGTCGATGCAGGCATGGGCTACGGGGTCCAGCGAGGAGTTGGCCCAGAGGTTGAAATCCCCAAGCACCAAAAGGTGTTTGATGTTTAGGGTATATGTGGAGATGAATTCCGTTAACGACGTGAGAAGGTGCGTTTTTGGGCCTGGTGGTCTATAGCAAAGTAGCATATGGACCGTATCTTGGGGATTTGTTTGCAGCTGCAGAGTGAGGGTTTCCATGAATGGAAGCGAGTTTTGAAGGACTGGTTTGGTGATCGAGAGGTGAGTCTTGTGGATCACCGCCAGGCCCCCCCCTCTTTGCCCCACTCTGTTTTGCATTTGAATGCGATAATTTGCTGGCACCAATTCTGTTAGAATGGTGTTGCAGTCGGCTGTCAGCCAGCTTTCTGTGATGAAGAGGCAGTCTAGATCGTGTTGAAGGATTAAATCATAGATTTCTTGTCGGGGGTTTTACTGCCGATCTTGTGTTGACCAAAGCGCATATTATGCGCTTGGGCTGGGGTACCTGCGCGTAGTTATTAACTGTTGATCGTTGATTGATTCTCAACAGTCGCTCATTCCTTAGAGCTGGGACAACTGGGAGTATAGAGGCAAATGGTTTTATTTCCCGGATGGTTTCTGCAGAGTATTTTAGGTAACCCACGGTCGCAGAAAAAAACACAGGGAAGTAATGTTGATTGGGGGGGTCTTATATGGTGATGGGCGGAAGACTGTCAAAGTGAGCCGTCACTCATTGAATCTTCTCTCCCCCCGATTGGTCCAGAGGAAGGCGAAAAACCCCAGGCGTGCTGTGCCAATCTGCAGTGACCGGGGAAAAAAATTCCTTCCTGACCCCTCAATGGGCGATCAGTGCAACCCTGGATCAATTGTCTAGGGGGGGGGTGTGGGGGGATATGTACCCCTGTGTTAAACTATGGGAGGCCTGGTTGTTTGTGCTGTGTCTGCAGCAGCCGAGAGCTGGGAGGACCCTGCCTGGCTGCACTATCCCTGGGGAGAGCCGACTCGTTTGAGAGCGTCCTGCTCTCACCATCCCTGGGGGGAACGGTAACATACTGATGTTTCATTTCTGGGATATCTACAGCCTTCTTTTATATTATGTATTTCTTCTTTAAGATTAATACCTCAGAAAATATCAATGAAAACATGCATGTATATGACTTTAAAAATGTCAGCACTATTTTATTGGTTCATATATAGTATGCTCCATTTTGGTTGTGAAAAATATCAGTACTCAGGGGCGGACTGACAACTCATGGGGCCCCCGGGCAATAGGAAATTATGGGGCCCCCGGGCAATGCGAAATTATGGGGACCCTAGGCAATAGATTATGGGGCCACACAGTATACACACACATACAGTATAAATACACATTAAACACACACAGACACACAATATACACACACAGTATACACACACACACACACACACACACACATACAGTATACATATACAGTATACACACAGAGAATACACATACACACACACACTGAAAAGGTACTGGAGAGGCGGGGCAGCTAAAATCTTGGGATTTTTTTTAAAACACAGATTTTTACATACTGTTCCTGGTTTTAATGAAGCTGATGGGGCCCCCTAGTGGCATGGGGCCCTCGGGCAATGCCGAGTGTGCGAATGGTCAGTCCGCCCCTGTCAGTACTAGTATTGGTGTGGCAGTTCCATAAGTAATGGGCCTGTGGGTTAGCAGTAGATTCAGGTTAAGGGTGCTACCTGGAGGTGCTCTGTACACAGAATGTGTACAGAAGGCCTCCCAGATATGTCACTTGCTGCTTGTGGGATTACTGATTTTCCCAGAAGCCTGCACTGAGATATAAATAATATTTTGAGCACCACCTGCAACAAAATTTTATTTTTGGTGATACTCCTAAAGGGAAATCTCATCTAAAGGGATGCAGACCTTGCCAAATTCTCATTAGAGCCCTGCATGTGCACCAACTCACTTGGTGCAAAGTGAAATTTAAATTTATGTAACAATAAGAATGTAATACATTTATTTTTGGTGTAATAAATTACATGTTTTCTACCACAAAAAATGTATTTTAGTTTTTTTTTCCCATTTTCAGTACCAATATATCTTACATGTCCCACTGAATGCATACACACACACACACACACACACACACACATGACACATACGAGAAAATCGACTAACAGGGTATATATCGAAATAGCCCTTTTACTTAATTTTAAATCCAAACCTCTTTTGTTAACCTTTTGCTCTGCTTTGACTACAACCTTTTCCATTCCAGCTTCACCCTGTCAAGTTCCTCCACCCCAAACTCGCTCATCCACACTAAATTGCCAAAAGTATTAGGCCACTCCTCCAAATCATTTGGGGTTTGTTTTTTAGGGGTTTAGCTTGGCCCCTTAGTTCCAGTGAAGGGAACTCTTAAGGGGTCAGCATACCCAGACATTTTGGACAATTTCATGATCCCAACTTTGTGGGAACAATTTGAGTATGGCCCCTTTCTGTTCCAACATGACTGTGCACCAGTGCACAAAGCAAGGTCAATAAAGACATGGATGAGCGAGTTTGGGGTGGAGGAACGTGACCAGCCTGCAGATAGCCCTGACCTCAACCCAATAGAACACCTTTAGGATGAATTAGTGCGGAGTCTGAGAGCCAGGCCTTCTTGTCAACAAATGTGCTGCTAGAAGAATGCTTAAACATTCTCATAGACACACTCCTAAACCTTGTGGACAGCCTTACCAAGTTGAAGCATTAAGAGTTGAACCCTACAGACTAAGACTGGGATGCCATTAAAGTTCATGTGCGTGTACAGGCAGACGTCCCAATACCTTTGGCAATATAGTGTATATAAGTGCTCTAGTGACAATTTTATATGGCAGAAAACAAATTTTCCAATATCCATTGCTGTGTAGGAATTCCCTCTGGGGAGATAAATTTGAGCAAAGACAGTTTGCCACTCTGACCACTAGAAACTCAAGTGCAAGTTTAGTGCAGTATGGACTGCGCCATGAAGAAGCTCTCTCTAGGGAGATAAAAAGTGTTTTCTCTCTACCAGCTCTAATGCAAGGCTAACTTAACTTAGGAAGCATGGACTACAGCCCATGAACCAGATACAAAATAATTCCTGTCATTTTGCTGGCCTGCCAAATGAATGAGTGAGCAGTAGCAGGGCAGCAGCAGTGACAGCAAGTACCACTTCCATCTCTCCATAAGTTTTTTGTAGCACCCGTATTTTACAGCCCACAATGCATTCAGTGCATCATTAGGTTCACATCACATCCTAAGAGCCTAATGCCACGTACACACGATTGGAAATTCCGACAGAAAAACCGTGGATTTTTTCTGACGGAATGTTGGCTCAAACTTGTGTTGTATACACTCGGTCACACAAATCTTGTCTGAAATTTCGACCGTCAAGAAGGCAGTGACGTAAAAGACGTACGATGAGCCGAGATCAATAAAGTTCAATAGGCAGTTTGGCTCTTCTTCTTGATTCCAAGCATGTGTAATTTTGCGGAATTGCATAAACACAAGCGGAATTTCCGATATGAATTTTTTCCGTCGGAAAAATAGAGAACCTGCTCTAAATCTTTTTTTGGCGGAAATTCCGACTGCAAAAGTCCAATGGAGCATACACACGGTCGGAATTTCCATCCAGAAGCTCACATCAGACTTTTCTTATCGGAATTTCCAATGGTGTGTACGCAGCATAAGATTTTAGTTCTACCAGAACACACTAGAAGGTAAATAACAACATATGCTGGCACCTTTAGATATTCATCTTATGTCAATTAACTTACGTACAAGTACATTTAACCATTGTGAACCTTGCTTCATATGTCCAAAAAAACTTCACACTGGGTGTTTGTAGTATGCCCTGTCAATCTCCCAATGCTTGTGCTCCCCCTGCTGTTTTTACCTGCAATTCAGAGCTGTAATAATGAAAATGGAACTTGTTGAGTAAATACAGAAGCTGTACCTTCTACTGTAAAAAATTGAGCTTTTAAACAGTGTTTCACTTAATTGTGTGGCTGCGTGTCTTCTTTAAAGACATTCAATTAAATAATTTTCTACCAATGATACAGTCACCATTTTATGCCAGTTAAAGCATATAATCATTAGCACAATATCTTAATTTTATTTGTAACTCGTTGTACCAGAAATGTAATATTAGTGTAGATATAAATTAAATAAAAATACATGGGATGTTTTATAGAATAATAATAATAAAAATAGTAATCAGGGCTGCTAATAGGGGGGTACAGGCAGTACTACTGTAGCGGTCCCAGGCCTCAACTGTTTTTTTAGGGAGGGTGCACTATCTAGTATAAGGGGAGTTGGGGAGAGCCTGTTGGGTAGGAGGGAGGGTTGGGAGGTCCTATCTGGGAGGAGATGGTTGGGGGCATTGTCTAGTAGGCTTTGAGGGCTCTATCCTGTAGGGGGGGCCTGCTTACTGACAGAGTTTTGGACCCTGTCGGGTAGGATGTGCTGGGCCCCATAATTTCTAATGCCAACCCTGATAATAATAATATTATTATTATCTAATAAAAAATTACTTTTATCTATAATAAAATCAACTACGATTTTTTTCCATATGTTTGTAGATTGCATAGAAAATAAATTACATTTTGAAAGAAAATGCCAATGAGGAAAATCCTTCCTTATCCTAAACAAAAACCTACATGTATTTTTTTCACTGAATAATCAGGCCCACAGACCACAACAGACTGAAACAATGGAAATTATTCTTTGAAATAAGTGTGTGTGCCTCTGATTACTTCAGACTATGCCTTGAAGAACACCAGAATGTAATAGAATGCCAGCAAACACTCATCAAGTAATGGCATGGATCATGCATTTTCATGTGTTTAGTCCCCTCCAGGTGCCTTAAAATGACCATAGCACATTTTAAGCCACCTCAGTGTTGCTGTATGTATGTACATGGCCTTATATTGAGGTTGTATACTGGGATCATGGTTGAGGCTACAACCATGATCCTAGTACCGTTATTTTTACCCTGTGATTCTCTTTCATGTAAAAGTGATCCAAGCAGCTATACAGTCACTGAATCACTTCTACAGGCTGTCCCCAAAATTCTCCCTTTTTTCAGGCTCTCCCATCACGTTTGGGTAGCCCGGTAATAATGTGACCAGTTTGGTCGCATTTACGGAGAAAAGATTTACTGAGAAAAAGAGATCTCAGTTTGATCATATGCTTTGGAAGCCAGAGGAGACCCCAAATTTCTCCATTAATAGGACCTGTCATGGCCCATGCTATCACAAGCGATGTTGTTCATCCCTTGTGATAGCAATAAAGTTGATAAATAAAAAATATACAGCGTAAAAACAATACATTTAATTAAAATAAATATTAACATTTAAAACATTTTAAACTTTTTTTTTTTTTTTCACTTGGTCACTTGCTATTAACACACTTCCTGTCCTAGAATGACAATGCTCATTCACTGCATACATGTATAGAGGAACATGGTTGTCACCCAACAAAATGATAACAGTACACCAGAGTAAAGAGAGCATTATCAGTTCACATGATGCTGTAGTACAGCTTCTATTAATGGAGGAGCTGGGTGGAAATATTTGGGCACTCTTGATAAGTGCTTGTCAGTTCTATTAACTCCCATTACGCTGAAGATTACCATTGTGGGGATAGGAGCTCAGAGGAGAAATGCCGTGTACACACGATCGGAATTTCCGACAACAAATGTCCGATGGAGCCTATACACGATCAGAATTTCCGACAATAAATGTTCGATGTGAGCTTTTGGTCGGATATTCCGACCGTGTGTAGGCTCCATCGGACATTTGCTGTTGGAATTTCTGACAACAAAAGTTTGAGAGCTGGATCTCAATTTTTCCAACAACAAAAGTTCTTGTCGGAAATTCCGATCGTGTGTATGCAATTCAAAGCGCAACACGTATGCCAGGAATCATTGAACTTCATTTTTCTCGGGCTCGTTGTACGTGTTGTACGTCACCGTGCTCTTGACGGTTGGAATTTCCGACAACATTTGTGCGACCGTGTGTATGCAAGACAAGTTTGAGCCAACATCCGTTGGAAAAAAATCAACGGTTTTGTTGTCGTAATGTCCTATCATGTGTACGCTGCATTATAGTTTAATTAAATCAAGAGACAGAAGCACAAGGAACATATCACACTGATGGTACTGTAAGTAATGTTCCTTGTGCTTATTTTTTATTTATTTTTTTAACCTAAACTTGGGCTTTAAAGTGATTGCAAAGGATACTTTTCTTTTATTATTGATGCGGATGTGCTCCCAAACCAAACTGCTGCGTTCATGAGACCAGAATAAGAGGAGTGCTGTCGAGATCGGTGACTAAGTCAATTAAGTGTTTAGGGGTTGGGGGTGGGCAGATTAGTTAGCGCAGAGTTTTTTTTACCTCAATGCAGATTATGCATTAATTAAAAAAAATCAGTTTAGAACCACTTAAAGCCCAAAATATGGGCATTCCTGTGGAAGGGAGGTACAGATAGCACTGAGCCTCCGCTCTCTCTATTCTGACTGTTGCCTTACTATTACAAATGAACAATTACACAGCTTTGTGCTGCAATGTGTGATCTTTCATTTTTATAAATAAATGATCAACAGTGTTGGGATCAGTGGTGTTAATCTCCAGAACATGAGACCAGTGGTGGGGGTACAGGTGACTGCGTTGTCACCACCTGAGAATTCTGCATATCCCCATAATCCTCCTCCCCACTTCAAGTGGCATGTCCTAAACCTTGGAAATACTTGTGAGAGTTCCCTCTCTGTTCCTCCCTGTCAATAGAGTTCACAGAAGTTGTGGCAGATGCAGCCCTAGAGTGTTAAAGAGGGGGTGCAGAAAGCGCAGAATGAGGGAAAGGGGGTAGAGAAGAAGTGCAGGCATTTTTCTGCCAGCTTAGCTGTCTTAACAAGGTCCTGCTCCCTCCAAACTGTGTGGTGCAAAGATGTGTTTACTCATGCATGTCGTGCCCAAATGGCTGGTCCTTTTATTACAGATGATTTGTTGCAGTCAGGGGTCACAGTCCACAATGTTGCTGTTGACAGCAGATACATAAACAAAGACCCACACTACAGAGCTTTTTCTATTTACTGCCAATTTAAGTGCTCATGTGTATTGACGCTAGTCAAACACATACTGTAAATCTATATTATTGGGATTAAGGATTAGGTGATAGGAGGGGGTTCAGAAAATGTGGGGGTGTGGGTATCAAGTGTTTTATGTGCTCTGTTTTGACATTTTATTCCACTTTTAAGACCATGCAGTGTGGTATTGCGAAAAAAGAAGCTCACAAGCTATACCAATAAACTGTTTTGTCACTGGCCAATTCATAAGGCCTTTATTGCCATAAGGCCAATTTTACTGCTGGATATAAAAGAAATAAGGTGTCACAACCAAATGTCAAATGTTTTCAAGTTTAAACAAAACATTTTGGCGTGTTTCTGCGAATTTTAAGCCAAACTAAGGCCTCGTACACACGATAGGTTAACCAGAGGACAACGGTCTAATGGACCCTTTTCATCGGTCGAAACCGATCGTGTGTGGGCCCCATCGGTTATTTATCCATAGGTTAAAAAAAGCAATCTTGTTTTAAATGTAATTGTTTTAAATTTAACCGATGGATTCCTAACCAATGGGAAAAAAACGATCGTTAGTAGGCACAACCATTGGTTAAAAATTCACGCATGCTCAGAATCAAGTCGACGCATGCTTGGAAGCATTGAACATCCTTTTTTTCAGCACATCGTTGTGTTTTACGTCACGGCGTTCTGACACGTTTTTTAACCGATGGTGTGTAGGTCCGTTCTCATCGGATGGACTGATCGTGTGTACGAGGCTTAAATGTGTAAGTAGAGATTAGATGTATAGAGCATGGTGTTGCTAATGCTGTCTGTGAAAATCGTATTGTACTGTAACACCACATACTTAAAGGGGTTGTAAAGGTTCGTTTTTTATTTTCTAAATAGGTTCCTTTAAGCTAGTGCATTGTTTGTTCACTTACCTTTTCCTTCAATTTCCCTTTTAAATGTTTTTGTTCCTTTGTTTTCTTTGTCTGAATTTCTCACTACCTGTTCCTCCTCAGTAAGCTGTTCTGACTGACTTTGCACCACTCGGATGATGGTGGAAAGCTTACTGAGGAGAAACAGGAAGTGAGAAATTCAGACAAAGAAAAAAAACTTTTAGAATGGAAATCGAAGGAAAAGGTAAGTGAACCAACAATGCACTAGTTTAACCACTTAACCCCCGGACCATATTGCTGGTCAAAGACCAGAGCACTTTTTTTACGATTCGGCACTGCGTCGCTTTAACTGACAATTGTGCTGTGGTGCGACGTGGCTCCCAAACAAAATTGGCGTCCTTTTTTCCCCACAAATAGAGCTTTCTTTTGGTGGTTTTGCGGTTTTTAGTTTTTGCGCTATAAAAAAAAAAATAGAACGACAATTTTGAAAAAAAATAATATTTTTTACTTTTTGCTATAATAAATATCCCCCAAAAATATATAAAAAAACATTTTTTTTTACATACATATTCTTCTACATATTTTTTGTAAAAACAAATCGCAATAAGCGTTTATTGATTGGTTTGCACAAAAGTTATAGCGTTTACAAAATCGGGGGTGTTTTTATGGCATTTTTATTAATATTTTTTTTTTACTAGTAATGGTGGCGATCAGCGTTTTTTTTCGGTACTGCGAAATTATGGCGGACACTTTTGACACATTTTTGGGACCATTGGCATTTTTATAGCGATCAGTGCTAAAAATGCATTGGATTACTATAAAAATGCCACTGGCAGTGAAGGGGTTAACACTAGGGGGCGGGGGAAGGGGTTAAGTATGTTCCCTGGGTGTGTTCTAACTGTAGGGGGGGTGGACTGATATGGGGAAATGACTGATCTTCTGTTCATACATTGTATGAACAGAAGATCAGCATTTCTCTCCCTGAAAACACAACAAGATACACTGGCGCTGAACAATGGTAGTGTAATAAAAATAAAAATAATAATAATAATAAAAACCTTATTTCTCTTTAAGAGGGTGTATCAGAGAGAAACCAGAGCTACAAAAGAAAATATGGTACCCGGAAGTACCAAGGAGACATAAGAAGGGTTCTGGAGACCATAACCCTTTGTGCTCTTTGGCAGTGGTTTGCTGAGTGTACTCCATACACTGTGTCAATCTCTGTGTTTATGATCATACATGGACCATTCATATTTATCTAATTATTTTGTTGTTTGGACTGTATCTACCAATAAATGGACTTTGTTAATGTTTTGAGAACCATGAGCACTGATTTTTAGTGTATTCTTATTTCTCTCCCTGACAGGACCGGGAGCTGTGTGTTTACACACACAGCTCCTGGTCCTCGCTCTGTAACGAGCGATCGAGTGTGCCCGGCGGCGATCGCGCCCGCCAGGCACGCGCACAGGATTCAGGGCGAGCGGTGGCCTGCGCGAGAGCCGACGTATAGCTACGGGCTCTCGCGCAGGGGAGCCGACCTGCCGCCGTAAAACGACGGCGGCTGGTCGGCAACCAGTTAAAGGAACCTGTTTGGAAAAAAAAACTAACCTTTACAACCCCTTTAAGCATACCACATGCTTAAAGGCATCTGCCATGCATGTACTTTAAAAGACTGGTGTTTTTCCAATGTCCCCCTTAAAGTTGCATTACCATACACCTCTCCCAGGTGTATGGTATTTGTTAAAAAATAAAAATATCATTGGTACAGTACGTGCCCTTTATGGCAGTGATCAGCGCTCCATGCACTTGTGTTGACAATCCCTTGCCTATTAGCCTTGAAATAATTGATCAGGATCTGCGTTCTAAAGACTTCAATGGGGTTTGATTTCAAGTGTGAAACACAGAATTCAATTAACCTTCTGTGAATCAAACCTGAGCATATTTGCTCATTACTAGTGTGGAACTCCAGATTGAACAAGTAATTGCCTAGGAAAGAATGAGGGACAGCAGAAGTGGTTTCAAGAGTGGAATCTCAGGTAGAATAATTGTCTTTAAAAAAAAGATCATAGAGTGAAGAGGAGATTCTAGATGATTTAAGATGGTATAAATGATTACAAGATGAGGGGGGCAGATGTCACAGAATCTGGTTATGCACCTAAAGAAAAGATAGCTAAAAGGAAGGAAAACTGAAAATAAATGCAAAAGAAAGAGTGCTGCTAAAAGAAGGAAAAGGACTGAGGGAGGCAACTAAAAAATAATGAAGGATTGAGATCTGAAAACAGACGAGAAGGATATGAATAAGAATCCAGAGTGAAGTAGAACAACAATGTCGCACTGTAAAGGTTGAGTTGGTGGACTGTACCTGAATACATTTTCCATAGTAACATGGGCATTGTTTAGTAAGATACACAATTACATCAATGTGCAGTAAATAGTAATGTTTATTGCATTTAGATATTGCCCTAGTCACAAAAAATATATAGCTACAGTAGGACACAGCTATAATAAGTTTGAATTTTTATTTTTTGGTTTTCAAAAAACATTAGAGTTGAGAGTTCTCAGAGAACATATAAATTAAAACATTATAAAATAGATATTTATTATAAAGTGTATTTAGCTGAAGAAATGCTTTATGTTGTTATTGTCTCACAATTTGCATATGCTTAAAGTGGTTGTAAAGGCAGCAAGTTTTTTATCTTAATACATTCTATGCATTAAGATAAAAAACCTTCTATGTGAAGCAGCCCCCCTCAGCCCCCCTTATACATACCTCAGCCCCATCTCTATCCAGTGATGTGCATGAATGCCTCAGCCATCCAGGACTCTCCCTCTTGATTGGCTGAGACACAGCAGCGGCGCCATTGGCTTCCGCTGCTGTCAATCAAAGCCAGTTAGCCAATGGGGAAAAGAGGGAACAAGGCCAAACTGCTGCTCTGTGTCTGAATGGACACACAAAGCTGCGGCTCAACTAGGGTGCCCCCATAGCAAGCAGCTTGCTGAGGGGGCACTCGGCAGGAGGGAGGGGCCAGGAGCGCTGGCGAGGGACCCAAGAAGAGGAAGATCTGGGCTGCTCTGTGCAAAACCACTGTACAGAGCAGGTAAGGATGATAGGTTTGTTATTTTTAATGAAAACAAAACGAGTATCAATTTAGATTGAGAACCTTATGTCTTCTGCAATACACTGCAATTCTTCTGAGAAATAATATTTCAGTACATACTGTACATTTCTCAGTATCCATTAGTATACCATTACAGAATGTGGGCTGTTACTAATATCAGTTGTTCTATGTTCTCAATAAAGAACATGTAATGTAGAAATATAGTAGTGTACTGATTATACACAAGAAATTATACATTTTCTTACATTTCATAACATGGTAAAAAATACTGTAGCTCAAATTATTGTTATTGTTATTTGATTTGTCTAAATATAAGTCGCATATGTTCTCAATAAAGTACATTGAATTTAGTAATATACTGATTATACACAGGAAATTTAATAATTTCCTACATTTCATGTTATGGTAGAAGACTGTAACCTCCAATTAGCTGGATTCCTTTCTAAATTGTCCAAATGCAAGTGAAAAAAAAAGTATGAAAAAGAACTCTGGACTGGCCATATGTGTTGGGTTTAAATACCAGTTAAACCATAAAACACAGCATACAGTACTTCATCTCCTCCATTGTAAAGCCTCTTTTTTTTTTACTCTCAAATGCTTATAAAAAAACATTACAAGGCATTTTCAAGGCAAGTTGGCATGTTAAATGTCTTAAAAGAAGTATAATGCCCCTTTTTTTGTTCATGGTATATGCAACAGGAAGCCAGCAGGGGGCAACTTGGGTCACAAGACTTTCAGGATGTCAGGTATCATGCAGTGCTCTTACTTTTCTCTTAATTTTTCTAACTGGTGGATGCTGGTTTAGTCTAATTTAAATTCTGCAAGTGCAGTGCACAGTTTCCTTGGATAACATATTCTGGCTTAAAAAGGTCGGGGTAAAAATTGTAGGGCCTTAAAGTACAGTGGAAAAAATATATAAACCTATGAAGGTATTATTCCCACATACACACTGTCCTTTATTATAACTAATACCCTCTCTACATACATACAGAAGCGCTTCTTGTTTGTCTTTCTGCATAACCTATATACACATTTGTAAACTAAGGGCCAGATTCACAGCAGAGATACAACGGAGTATCTCAGATACTCCATCGTATCTCTCAGAGTATCTATGCGACTTATTCATAGAATCAGTTACGCATAGATAGCCCTAAGATCCGACAGATCTTAGGATGCAGTACCGCGGCCGCCGCTGGGGGGAGTTTGCGTCGTAAACCAGCGTCGGGTATGCAAATTAGGAGTTACGGCGATCCACGACGGTTTTCCGCGTTCGCTACGTCGCTGCTAGTCTAGTTTCCCGTCGCAAATTTAGTCGTCGCTTTGGGTGCCCTAACGTATGTGCTGTATAGGTATGGCCGTCGTTCCCGCGTCGAAAATTTAAAATTTAAAAATTCACGTCGTTTGCGTAAGACGTCCGGGAATACGGAAGTATGCTAAAGCATGGCGGGAATTTCAAAACGGAGCATGCGCAGTAGGTCCGGCGCGGGAGCGCGCCTAACTTAAATGGCACACGCCCATTTACATTACGCGGGCTTACGCCGGAGGCCGCCAGCGTAGGTTTTCATTGCAAGTGCTTTGTGAATCAGGCATCTACGATACGTTACGCCGCCGCTAGTCTACGTGAATCTGGCCCATAGTTCAGAAAACTTTACTTGGTTTGTCCAATTATGGTATAGAATTCTCCCCACAATTTATACTGGGAAAAATTATCTGGGATTTTTTATCACTTACATGGAAGCGGATTATTATATACTGTACCTTCACTGAAAAAATATAGTGTTTTTACTAAAGTGATTATATTATAGAGTCATTCATTATGTAACTGCCTGGTTCATTGGAGGGAAGTATTAAAACCTGTTATACAGAGAATAAAACAGTGAGACAAGAATGAAACCAGCACTTCTTCGATTATATTATTGCTAACTCAATTACAATAGGATTTCTCTCCCATGTTTAATTGATTTGCTTCATCAACTGTTAAATTCATTGTCTCCTTTGCATGAAAACCACATTACAGCAACAAAGTAAATCAAGTAAAAAAATCATCAAAATGGCAAATTATTTACATGAAATAGTTTGGTTTGTAATACAAAAGCCACATCTATAGCGATACCATACCCTAATATCTTCCACCTCAATGGTGCTTGCAACTCCCTATATTCATAACAATGTCCTTAAAAAAAAAAAAAAACATAACAAGTTCTTGGCAGTTAAATTGGAAGAAACGTCTTTAATAATTCTAACACAGTATCCAGTCAGAAATCAGCTGACTACAGTAAACTGAAAACAGATTGGTTATTACGAGTAACGGAACCCTGCACAAGCTAACTGCTAATAGACTGAATCAATGCAGGGAATTGCAGAAGCTAGTACTAAATTGTCCCATGATATAGCCGATTTTGATGCATTTGTGTGATAATATGACAGTTTATAAAGACATAAAATCCCAAAAGTTTACCATCTGTCCAATAAATCATTCATCAGATTTCCCTGCTGTTTTCTGCTGAGAGAGCAGCAAAAATAAGCAGCCACTTTGCATTACTGCTTATGGAGAGCTCCCTGTCCTCCTATTCTTGTTTTCTATGATGAATCCCTATGGTAGAGGAATGTTCTGAAGTCTGAACATCTCAAAATGAATGGCCTTATACCCTTAAGTATAGGTTACATGAGTTTTCAACTGTGCTGGCAATTGCAATGGCAATGTGCAAATTAAATGTCTTTTGCGATAGATCAGTAAAAGGCTAAATCTGATTTCTATGAATTACTGACCCCCCCCCCCCCCCATTTGTCATTACTAAATTCACCGTAGTGTCATCTCTGTACAGAATGTATTATTTAGTAAAAAAATAAAAAAATTGTAATATTCTTGAATCAAATCAAGTATCCCAGTGTTTTGCAACTAAGCAAGTAGGAATGTTCATAAATACAGTAGTACTTATAAGTAATAAAACAAGAATGGTGTCAGCTGTAATCATTCCAAGAGTGGGTTTTCCTACTCTGGCTGATAAAATCAGCTGAAACAGCTTGTTGTTACTACAATATAGGCAAGAAATATTTATGGTCCTGTACAAGGTAAGCTATTTTTCAACGGAAACAACTGCCAGCTCGGATGTTTTGCCAGAAATAGCATTATTTAATAAAAATGCAATAATCAGTTATGTTCTTTCAACAATATTGCATTCCCAGTATCAAAAACAGCTTTGTTTCGAAAAAATGCTGAGGCTGCAGGAGCAGAGTGTTTTTGTTATAAAAGACCAATTATGGTTGTGCTGGGTAAGATGCATGTATATTGTCTTCAGCAGTCTTTAGAGACTATACACTTTCTTACATGTGTGTGGCATTATCCAGTATTGGCTCCTCTTATTTAATACCATATGTAGTAATAAAACCCTGTGACTAATACGTGACACTGTAGCTATTTTAAGACCCACTGTAATTTTGAAATAATCACAAGAACATCTATTTTATCACAGTGCTACGTGTGAAGTTAGCGAGCAAAGATCCGTTCTAAGATTCCTGTAACAAGACTATTCATTCTTGTCAGGGTAACAATTCTAGAATCTTCAAATTTTACCTTTCAACACCAGTCTTGGTTAGTTAACCACAATGATTTATAAAAGCTGAAGAAAAGTGTTACCCAGAACACTCAATTATCTGCCACCGTTTATCCAGTTTGGATGTTAAAGAAATCATCCAATCTACTTACTTGTATAATAAATAAAATGAAAATGCTTATCGATATTGTTTATCAAAGGGTCTAAAGCTATCCATAAACATAAAAACGGCAGACAAATGATCTTACTGTTGAGGAATCATTCATAAACACAGCCATTCAACTGAAATATATGATTGGCCAAAGCTATTTTTCATTTTGGCTCAAGAGTGGAATATTTAGAAAAAAATATATTTCTGTCTGTGTCCATTCTTTGAATATTTACTCTCTCTCTCTCTCTTTTTATCCTTGTGGACATTTTCTCTGAGAAACAAAAGTATTGGGAAATCAAAAATTATAAGTTCTTACTCCAACAGGAATAGAGGGTACAGTAGGTGACCGCGATATTGTGTCAATCTCGCTCCTTTTATCGGCGAGATTGACCACCTACGAGCCCCGTCGTGGGAGCCAGCGCCGAGCCGACTCGCCGCGACGGGAAAAAGCCGACATAGAAGCGACGGGTGATCCGAATTGGATTCCCGCTAATTCTAGACGCGGCTTTTGGTATGAATCATGAGGGGGGACTCCACGCTAAATTTTAAATAAAAAAATGGCATGGGTTCCCCCCAATGAGCATACCAGGCCCTTAGGTCTGGTATAGATTGTAAGGAGAACCCCTATGCCGAAAAACGGCATGGGGGTTCCCCCACAATCCATACCAGACCCGTATCCGAGCACGCCGCCCGGCCGGTCAGGAAAGGAGTGGGGACGAGCGAGTGCCCCCCCCTACTGAGCTGTACCAAGGCCGCATGCCCTCAATATGAGGGGGTGGGTGCTTTGGGGCCAGGGGGCGCTCCAAAGCACCCTGTCCCCATTGGTTGTCGGTGTCTGCGGGTGGGGGGCTTATTGGAATCTGGGAGCCCTCTTTAATAAGGTACATCGTACCCCTACCCATTCACCTGGAGAAAAAGTGTCAATAAAATAAACACACAACACAGGTTTTTAAAATAATTTATTAGTCAGCTCCGGGGGTCTTCTTTCGGCTCAGGAGGGGGGGTGCTCGCTCGTCCCCACTCCTTCCCTGACCGGCCGGGAGGCGTGTTCGGATACAGGTCTGGTATGGATTGTGGGGGAACCCCCACACTGTTTTTCAGCGTAGGGGTTCTCCTTACAATCCATACCAGACCTAAGGGCCTGGTATGCTCCTTGGGGGGGAACCCATCCCAGTATTTTATTTAAAATTTGGCGTGGAGTTCCCCCTCATGATTCATACCAAAAGCTGTGTCTAGAATTGGAGGGAATCCAAGTCAGATCCCCGTCGCTTCTATGTCGCGCTCGCTGTAATGTGCTTTTCCTATTCCCGCGAGTGCAAGATGCCGTCGAGAATCAGTGTGATGCCGTCGTGCTGGAAACACATTCTCGCAGACAGGTACTGTAATTGTTCTATTGGGGAAAGCTGTTCCAGTAACAACTATTTAAGGCTGGGTTCACACTATTGCAAATTGGGTGCGGGTTTCCATTCATCCAATTTGGATATCAGGAGATTGTGACCGGCTCTCAATGAAGCCGGTTCACACATCACTGGAGCGGCTCCAGAGCGAATTGTACAGGAGTCCTGTGTGTCTTCTGGTCCATTTTAGGTCCAACCGTGAACAGGGACGCCCTATACCCCTGTTGTAACTCCAGTGTGAACCCAGCCTTAGAGACAATGCCCCTTCAGTTTGAAGAATGTACTCTCATTTCCTCACTTGTATTTGGAACAGGAATGGAAGGGAAATGTCCTGAACAGGGTCCAAACAACAAAAATATGCTGATGGTGGTTTAAACTCTTCATACTCTATCCAAAACTAAAAAGAAAAGGTTTGGCTACACATGTGCTTTATTGTTCTTATAACACCTAAGCATGAATGTAAACAGAGCAGGGAAAGACAAACTTTGGCAGCTCAACAATGTGTTAATTTCCCTAAATACATTTAGACATATATGCTCCTTCCTATAGACATAATGATCATCACCCAAACCCTATTCAGATTAGCAAACCTGTGTGCAGACAATTCGGGATGTCCCGATACCGATACTAGTGATCACTGTCCATTCACATAACTGAGCATCGTAACCTGTGATTATGATGCTTCAGTTTATGAATGGAGAGGAGCTTTCTCCATTCATTTCAGCTGAGGCTGCAGAGAAAGGGACTGGGAAATCTGTGTCCTTAGTCCCTTTCTCTGTCTTAAAGGGGAGATGTCAGAGGTCTGTTAAGACCCACGATATCTCACCAAAGTCCCCCCAACAGGGCTGATTAAAAAAAAAGAAAAAAAATTGCAATAAATAATTAAAAAAATAAAATGTCAATAATAATAAAAAGAAAAAAACACACTGACAATCCACTACAACCCCCCACAAAAAAAAATCACTGTTAAAAAAAAAAAAAATTGTGTAAAAAAAAAAACACCACTGTCACATGACATTAAAAACAAGTATCGGTATTAGGTGTCGGCGAGTACTTGAAAAAAGTATCGGTACTTGTACTCAGTCTCATAAAAGTGGTATCGGGACAACCCTACAGACAATGCAAGACTTCAGTTTGTAGGGGAGCTGGAATTTAGAAAAAAAAACATTTATCATTTAACATTTATCTAACATGGACACACTACTGTTTTGGTTATTGTGTGTTCTATAACTTTTATTTGTATATGTTTGTTGAGGAATAAATTAGGGCCTTATTTATTCTGTATTGGAAGCAGAAAAGCATCCAACACAAGGTATTTCTACAGACAGCAGGGTAACATCCAAACCATGATGGTTACGCCATGACAGCTGCAGATAGCATTTGAGCCAGCATGTTGCAATATGCCATAGCCAAAATGCAAAGTTTGAACTTTTCTAGGTCAATACATGCTTTTAGGACTTGGCATTCACATAGTGTGTGGCAGGTGTAAAAAAAAAACTGTCTACCAAAAACACTTAAAATAACTGGAAAATGTGAACCCTTAGGCACTATGTAGGGAAAACTGTTGTCAAACCTGTGTCAAAAGACTTTTTTTTGTGTCAGTGTCAAGTCAGTAGGAACACCAATGCAACTTGATGCCAGTCAAATGCAGATCAGATGGAGGTTGAATGCATTTGTCAATGAAGTATGAATGAACTAAGATTAATCTCAAACTGATATCAAATGCAACTGGAGTGCACTTAAAAACACTCTGCATTTGTCCATTGCTATTGCCAACTTGCCACTAGTCCCTAATGTCCTGCATTTACATATAAATTAGACAAATTGTGAACAAACTAAGCATTACTAGTAGTAAGAAGGTAGTGTATGGACTATCAAAGAAGCCATAACTAATGTTTTCCTGAAAAATCTTCAAGAATCAATTACAGGCACTTACAGGGTGTTCCTGACACTAATTTAGCGCACAGTAAAAAAAACTGGGTCAAGGTTCCAGCTTGTGGTTTCAGGGATCCTAGCAAAAACAAGCAATTGTTGGTCAGAATACTTTATCCAGCGTAGCACCTGCTGTTTATTAGGCTTTCCTGGGTAATTATAGGAGTACAACATCCTCAACTGCAAAATATTGCTGGGATAACTTGATAAGCCACGGAAACTGTTTCTTGTTTGCCACAATGCCACCAGCCACTGAATACTCACTAAAAACTTGCTGCACAGGGCAATTTTTGTAATTTTTCAAACATATGTTAAAATCAACATCTTTGGCTGTAAAATGACCTAGAATCCCCAAATATTTTATATTTTCTGAAAGGAGAAGTGGTGGAAAATAAAATGGTGGCTGTTGCAGTTTTTTATTTTACATGATATTTGTGCAGCAATTTTTAAACAAAAATTTTCAGGAAAAAAAGCACTAAAATGACTTTTAGTGCACACAAACACAGCATAGTAACAGATTTTGGGCTAAAATATAATAGACGAGATTGTGTTGAGTAAATAGATACCAAACATGTCAAGACTCAAAATTGCACATGCCTGTGAAATGGATGGGGACATACTATGGTAAATAACATTTTTCATAGGTGACACTTTAAACACCTTTAGATAAAGATAAAGATAATCATGAAGAATGACCTAGATTAGAATGTCTGTTTAAATACGCATGCAGGAACTACGCGCACCTTTTTTTATTTGCATCAATGTCCAGGAAGGATGGAGGTGCTTTTAATTTATTTTAACATTTTTATTTATTTTATTAAAAAATGTGTATACTTTTTATTTATTTATTTTAAATTCAACTTTATTGAAAATTCCCTAAGTGATACAGTAGCTTTGAGTGAATGACAGGTAATCTTTATGGAGGCATCAAGGGTCTATTAGACATCAATGTCTCCTGTGCCCTCCAATTCAGTTAATCAAGCACAAATCATACTTGATTAGTTGCTTCCTTGGCTATAGCAGCCAGACAATGGCAGCTTTGAAGTTAGAAATTATGAAATCTACATAACTTCTGGCTCCAATATTTACAGAGGAGATCAGGGAGTGGATGTTTCTTCATCGCCTCTTTGTTTATCTGGGTTTATTAACTCCACTTTAAAAAAAAATACCCTGTAAGGTACATTGCGAGGGTTTTAGAAACTTTTTTTTGAAGATTCCTACCTGTTTCTTCTCTGAAGGATCAGGTCTTTGTTAGACTAAGTCCCGTACAGAGTAATTCTGAAAGGGTAGTAACTAATTAATTATAATCAGCTGGTACACTTTCTTTAAAAAGAAAAAGTTGCATTGTCTGCATGTCTTTAGAAGTACTTAGGACTTACCAAGTAAAATTAAATTTTTGTTGCAGAGGATACCTAAAACCTGACTTGCGTCTTAGTGCAGAGTGTATTATTCATACAAGCAAGAAATTGCATTTTTTGGAGGCATTCAGGTGTACAGAATGCCTCTGGGTATTCATATGACATTTTACTGAAAATTAATGAAGTTTACAAAAAATTACAGTGCTATTGCTTGCAAAGGAAAAGTAATGTTTAATAGCATTACAATACAAATTTGTGTAGCAAATGTGTATGCTATATTAACTTTATTTTAAATTTTTCCATGAAAGCAGAGCCACTTATTTCGTCTGCCCATGATCATACTTAATTGTACTGAATCTTCACACAATTTATTGTATGAACATTCTCAAACCCTGTAGTAAATAAGCTTTATTGCTTTGGCTAGTTGAGGTACCCATGCACATGGAGCCTAAATTAGCCCTTAAGATTGTTACAAATGTAACTTGGCAATAGCAATTCACAGGGGGAGATTTACTAAAAGTGGAGTTAGCAAAATGTGGCAAAGCTATGCATAGAAACCAATCAGCTTTCCGATTTTATTGTGAAAGCTTAATTGAACAAGCGGAAGTTTGAAGCTGCTTGGCTGCCATGCACAGCTGTATGTTGGCTGATCTGTGGAGAAACGCATCTAGGCACTGGGGATAAGATGGAATAAATCAGCATGCATATATTCAAGGGAATCAAAATTCCCAGTTTGTTGAACTGACTGCTTTTCAAACCATTTCACTCATTGATAAACAGGATTCCAAATGATAAAGTAGGTAGGTGTTCTATATAGTGACAATGACTGAATATGCCTGAGTTCAAGTATGCCATCACTGACTGAGCATGCCAATACAGACAATATATTCCCATTATTAACGTGGTTGTAAAGGCAGAAGGTTTTTTATCTTAATGCATTCTACGCATTAAGATAAAAAAAACTTTCTGTGTGCAGCAGCACCCCCACCCCCCTAATACTTATCTAAGCCCCATCTTAATCACTTTCCCTCCTCAATGGTGCCTAGTACTGCTGTCAATCAAAGAAAAGCCAATGAGGAGAGTGAGGGCTTGGGTGCCCCCATAGCAAGTTGTTTGCTGTGGGGGCACTCGGCAGGAGGGAGGGGCCAGCAGCGCCAAAGAGGGACCCGAGAAGAGGAGGATTGGGGCTGCTCTATGCAAAATCACTGCACAGAACATGCAAGTATAACATGTTTGTTATTTTTTAAACGCTTTAACCTCCCTGGCGGTATGATTCTTTCAGAAAAAAGGTGTTGAAAGTGGTACCATTATTTGCAAGGATAATTGTAACAAGTGAAATATTTGCGCTGTAAAGTGTTATACAAATTAATGTGTGTGTGCATATAACCACATACATATACAAGTACAAAAAATGGGTGGGGAAAGTCCAAAAAAGGGGGAGTGACACTAATATACCAGTAAACAATATTGTTGAATAGTCATTAATCGAGGGCACAGTGCTGAAGAGGTCCAGGTACAACAAAATCCAACCATGTAGGGGTGCAGTTCATCAATACTTTATCCAATCAATAACGTTGTGAAGTGAAAAATGTTGAAAAACACAATAATAAAAATAAAATATAAAAATAGAAATAAAAATAAATATAAAAATAAAAATAAAAATAAGAATAAGGGTCAAAGTATTTCAGAAGAAGGAGGCCTTGTATCCAAAAAGGGTGAAAGATAGAGAGTGAGCCGTAACCAAGATCTCATATATGCACCTCTAGTGATCCCAGCAGCTCACCTCTAATCTGGCAAGCTGGATTAAATCAGCCTGATCCTGATGGGTGTGGTCTGTTGTTGAATATCACATACGGGTCTCCATAAAGTGTATTACATGAAAAAGTAAAAGGAGTAGAAACCAAATGGTGTGATAACGTCACAGAGAGGGATAGCAATGTCTTCTGATTTAAACCAGTGGAGATGCACTCACATGTGGGTGAAAAAACTGGGGCTCTTATCCACGAACGCCGAGCTCGTCAGTCCCTCCTTCCTCTCCCTTACTGATTCTCCAGGGTTAGGAGTCCCGTGTCCCCAATGGTTCACGAGTCGGCTCTTGTTATGTATGAGGATCTCGGTGGTGTATGTGGGGTAAGAGAGAAGGACAAGCCTGATCGTGTGATATCATCAACAATAAACAAAAACCCCCCAGGAATGCCCAGGTAGTAATGCACTCACATGAACAATATAACATAAAAGACCTTCCTCCACGAGTGCGGACTCGCAATAAATCTGTGCCTCCAACACTTCCCCTCTATCTGTGGCTCAGTCCGGACACTCAGATGTGGCAGTCATACATGGGGGGAAGTGGAATAAACAACCACAGCGTAGCCCAGTCAGACGTGAAAAGTTTATTTTAAAAGCACTTAAAAACTCACATTTAAAATCGAAATTGCTGCATCAATCCGACGAGTGGCGAACGCGTATATCCAGTGGTCGGATGCTGGAGTGTGTCAAGCCCTCCAATCCCGACGCGTATCGTCAACATGTGACTTCATCAGGGTAAGTCACAAGTCACATGTTGACGATACGCGTCGGGATTGGAGGGCTTGACACACTCCAGCATCCGACCACTGGATATACGAGTTCGCCACTCGTCGGATTGATGCAGCAATTTCGATTTTAAATGTGAGTTTTTAAGTGCTTTTAAAATAAACTTTTCACGCCTGACTGGGCTACGCTGTGGTTGTTTATTCCACTTCCCCCCATGTATGACTGCCACATCTGAGTGTCCGGACTGAGCCACAGATAGAGGGGAAGTGTTGGAGGCACAGATTTATTGCGAGTCCGCACTCGTGGAGGAAGGTCTTTTATGTTATATTGTTCATGTGAGTGCATTACTACCTGGGCATTCCTGGGGGGTTTTTGTTTATTGTTGATGATATCACACGATCAGGCTTGTCCTTCTCTCTTACCCCACATACACCACCGAGATCCTCATACATAACAAGAGCCGACTCGTGAACCATTGGGGACACGGGACTCCTAACCCTGGAGAATCAGTAAGGGAGAGGAAGGAGGGACTGACGAGCTCGGCGTTCGTGGATAAGAGCCCCAGTTTTTTCACCCACATGTGAGTGCATCTCCACTGGTTTAAATCAGAAGACATTGCTATCCCTCTCTGTGACGTTATCACACCATTTGGTTTCTACTCCTTTTACTTTTTCATGTAATACACTTTATGGAGACCCGTATGTGATATTCAACAACGGACCACACCCATCAGGATAAGGCTGATTTAATCCAGCTTGCCAGATTAGAGGTGAGCTGCTGGGATCACTAGAGGTGCATATATGAGATCTTGGTTACGGCTCACTCTCTATCTTTCACCCTTTTTGGATACAAGGCCTCCTTCTTCTGAAATACTTTGACCCTTATTCTTATTTTTATTTTTATTTTTATATTTATTTTTATTTCTATTTTTATATTTTATTTTTATTGTTGTGTTTTTCAACATTTTTCACTTCACAACGTTATTGATTGGATAAAGTATTGATGAACTGCACCCCTACATGGTTGGATTTTGTTGTACCTGGACCTCTTCAGCACTGTGCCCTCGATTAATGACTATTCAACAATATTGTTTACTGGTATATTAGTGTCACTCCCCCTTTTTTGGACTTTCCCCACACATTTTTTGTACTTGTATATGTATGTGGTTATATGCACACACACATTAATTTGTATAACACTTTACAGCGCAAATATTTCACTTGTTACAATTATCACTTTTTGTCTATCGAGGTAGACCTCTTTTTTATTTGCAGCAGTATCCCCACTTTTCACTTGTCCCCTCACTCTAGACAGCGCAGGAGTTCACTTCACTTTTATTATTTGCAAGGAAATTTGGTGATTTATACTGTAGGTCTGTAATTTTTAGGAATAACTCACTTAAATCTGACCAAACAAGAGTCTTGTAGGCATCCTGGGTATGAAAATTTTTTAAAAAACAAAATTATAAATTATAATATAATAAATAATTATAAATAATTATAACAAATAATAATATAATTATAATAAAAATTATTCAATAATGTAATCAACTCAAAATCACTGAAATTTGCTCAGTTGCAGAAATGTCGCTGTCATTATTTTTATTTTTTTATGACGAATTTCCCCACAAATCGCTATCGCACAATTCTGCAAGTGATTATAATTTTTTATCGCTGTTTTCTAGCTGCTCTAAAACCATTTTTGACATAAAAAGACACTTTTGGTTGCTATGGACAATTTACAGTTTGCAGGCAGAAAGAAACGTTTTTTATTATATAAAAGAACATGTAGGGCACTGGGGAGACCACTAGGGACAAGGGGGGTGTGTATTTTTTACATACAGTACTGTAATCTATAAGATTACAGTATACTGTATGTAATGTGTTTGTTTACGTTTTTGAATTTGGCGCCGTTCTCCGCTCCCGTGCGTCGTAACGTCGCAGGGAACGGAGATCGGCGGCACAGGAGGACGTGTGAATGTGTGAATCGAGCGAGGTCCAGCTCGCTCACACAGCGCGGTGGCATCGCTGGATCCAGGGACAAGGTAAGTAAACACTCCCTGTGGATCCAGCGAGGCAAGCCCGAGTCTGACTCGGGGTTACCGATCGCATCATGAAAATCTAACCCCGAGTCAGACTCTGGAATACCGCCAGGGGGGTTAAGGATGCCCATTTACAGAATTTTCAGAATTACCTTCAAAAATCAGAAAGGCTTTGTGTAAGAGCCAGTTCACACCAGAACATGGTGCGTGTGTGTGCTTCCTGCCCCATGTTAAAATGATATATTTACATAGTTAGTTCCGGTTAAAAAAAGACACAAGTCCATCTAGTTCAACCAATAAAAAAAACAACAACCATACAATCCCATATTCACAATCCTTTACACACAGTTGATCCAGAGAAAGGCGAAAAACCCCAGCAAAGCATGATCCAATTTGCTTCCTGATCCTGAGAAGCAATCAAATATTGCCTGGATTAACTTTACCTATAAATGTTAGTACCTAATTATATTATATACATTTAGGAAAGAATCCAGGCCTTTCCTAAAGAAATCTACTGAGCTTGCCAGAACCACCTCTGGAGGGAATCTATTCAACATTTTCACAGCTCTTAAGCCTCGTACACACGGCCAAAAAATCCCGTCGTAAAAAAAAACGTTTTCTCGACGGGTTTTTTGTCAAGCTTGATGGGATTCTTGTCTAGCTTTCCTTGCATACACACTGTCAAGCCAAAATATCGTCGTTCTAAAACGTGGTGACGTACAACACGTACGCCGGCACTGTAAAGGGGAAGTTCGATTTTACTCTCGCCACCCTTGGGGCTGCTTTTGCTAATCTCATGTTACCGGGTGTTAGTAAAAGTTTAATGAGAGACGATCCGCGCTTTTCAGTCTTCGTGCTTTTCAGTCTGTTACAGCGTGACGAATGTGCTATCTCCATTACGAATGCTAGTTTTACCGAAGGTGCGCTTACGTCTCATAGTTGATTCTGACCATGCGCTGGTTTTTAAGACTCGGAAAAGCATAAACACAAACATTTTTCTCCCTACGAGAAAATAGAGAGCAGGTTCTCTTTTATTCTCATCAAGATTCACAACAGTTTTCTCGACGAGAAACCGTACACACAAAAAATTTTCTCGACAAAAAGCTCTGCCAGCAGTTTTCTTGTTGTGAAAAAACGAGCGTGTGTACGAGGCTTAACTGTGAAGAAACCTTTCCGTATTTGGAGATTAAATCTCTTTTCTTCCAGACGTAAAGAGTGCCCCATTGTCCTTCCTCTGTGATGACCTTACAGTGAATAACTCAACACCAAGTTCACTATATGGACCACTGAATTTGTACATATCCCCCTTAATCTCCTCTTCTCAAGAGAGAATAAATTCAGTTCTTCTAATTTTTCCTCCATGCCTCTTAGGCCTAGTACACACGAGAGGATTTATCCTCCGGACCGTTTCCGCGGATAAATCCTCTGGCGGATTTTGATCTCATGGTTGTACTAACCATGAGATCAAAATCCCCGCGAAATTCCGTCCGCGGTGACGCGTCGCGCCGTCGCCGCGATGATGACGCGGCGACGTGTGCGACGCTGTCATATAAGGACTTCCACGCATGTGTCGCATCAACAGAAACAGGGGACAGCCGACGTTTCGCACAAAATCAGTGCTTATTCATGGCTGGGCCAATTCAAATGGGCGTGTGCCATTTAAATTAGGCGCACTCCCGCGCCGGACCTACCACGCATGCTCCGTTTCCGAACTCCCGCCGTGCTTTGCGCGCCGTGACGTAATTTTTTCGAACGGCGACGCACGTAGCGTACTTCCGTATTCCCGGACGGCTTACGCAAACGACGTTATTTTTTAAATTTCGACGCGGGATACGATTGCTGTGTAAAGTTAAGGCACCAAAAAAACGACTAACTTTGCGATGGGAAACTAGACTAGCGGCGATGTAGCGAACGCGAAAAACCGTTGGGGATCGCCGTAACTCCTAATTTGCATACCCGACGCTGGTTTACGACGCAAACTCCCCCCAGCGGCGGCCGTGGTATTGCATCTTAAGATCCGACAGTGTAAAACAATTACACCTGTCGGATCTTATGGCTATCTATGCGTAACTGATTCTATGAATCAGTCACATAGATAGAAACAGAGATACGACGTTGTATCAGGAGATATGCCGTCGTATCTCATTTGTGAATCCGGCCCTTAGTGCTTTGTGGATACCGGATTTGGTGCGGTATGTTTTTTTAAAACAAGTGCATGCACTACTTTTTCTGCGATCTAATGCAATTTCATACTATTCAAATGAATGGGCTGAAAATTGCAGTGGAGGGGTATGCACAGGTATCGTGGTGCAAGTTCCTGTTCAATTGTGGGGTGAAACTGCCCTAAAAGGGCACCATTTAAGGTGCATTTGAAACACACATAAAACACAAGGCAGCATATCCGCATTCACTTAAAGGGAGTACATCAGAAGCTGTTTCACCTGCTTTGCACTGCACTTTGTTTATTTTAGCAGGTCCTATTGAGTACTGCAGACAAAGCAAGAGAAACACAGTCTTTGCTTGTCTGATGCTGCTTCGTGAGTCATAACTCACTTAGCATAGCTTAGCTATCATTCAAAATAAAACATGTATTAAGATGATATAAATTTCTTTATTTGTTGAGAGAAATGGAATAATCACTGTGATAACGTACACTTCTGCTGCCTGCAAGTGCTTTTTATAAACATGAAATTAACATCTTCATGGCTCGCTTGGTTGATTTAGCAACCAGATCTGCTGATACTCAGATATGGCTGGTTGCTATTAATATTGTCAGATCTTCACTGAAGTGTAATATTGGAAAATAGGCTGTAATGAAAACATCTATAGGTTAAAATGGTTGGTTACACAAATGACACCTAACTGCAAGTAATAAATAAATACACACAAAGTGTAAATTAATTATACATGTTGAATTAAATTATTTTTCAGTACCCCCCTCCCCAATTTATATATATTTTATATATATATATATATATATATATATATATATATATATATATATATATATATATATATATATATATATATATATATATATATATAATTTATTTGTTATCACAATAATCACAAAAAATTATTTCAATTTTGTTATTGTTCCTTGTACCTGACTGAACCAAGCTTATGAACTTGCAGTTCTAAAATAACTTCTATAGTTTAACTAGGTTCAGCAATGTCTGAGGGCAGGTAATCTATACAACCTATTTTTAGTGCTTAATCATACTAACGTCAGCTCCAATTAATGTTAAGAGAACCAATTGATCACTAACAGATCAAACAAATGTCTCCTATAACGAAATCTACAGAGTATGTAGGAGCAATTAATCATGATGATTTATTGTGATCACATAGTCCCTGGAATTCATAAAGAGTGTCATAGACACTCATTAGAAATCTGTCTCTCATCCATGCAACACATGGGGGCAACTTTCGACACAATTATGTAATTGCCAGTAAAGTGTATATGGATTTTTTGCAGAATTGCATCAGATAGAATTTCTACCCAGACACAATGCCTACTTACATGTACGACACAATTTACTCCAAAATATAGCAAAATTTACACAAATTTACCTCTACTTTTCTTATCACCAATGTGGCTGTAATTCTTAATAAATGTGTAGTTCTTTTATAATTTATTAAACAGAAGAGGTGATCTTCATCATCCACTTAGCGTATTTGAATCTTTATGTACGCAACCTGACCTACCTACACATACTGTTTCCCTTCTTTATAATTTTTTCCTAACCGAGATCTTTTCTGACAAAACTTCTCAATTTGTGGAATGGGAAAGGTAGCTAGGAGTTACTTTTTCAGAGGATAAAGTTCATAAATCCTGCATATGGACTCATAAATCTTCTGTTGTGAATAAAATACAGGAACAAAATCATAAAATCATAGCGAGATGGTATCCCTGTCCTTGGATACTACACAACATATTTCCAAATACATCAGACCAATGTTGGCGATGTCTGTCGCATGTAGGTACCATGCAACATATATGGTGGAGTTGCCCTGTTTTGTTCCCATTTTTGGGACAGTGTTTTTAAAATTCATAGTACCTTTTGTTTCTTCTTAGTGGCTGCCAGGGCAATAATCCTGAGATATTGGAAATCTCAGAACACTCCTCCAATAATAGAATGGATAACCAAACCAATTAAAGGAGTTGTAAAGGAAAATGTTTTTTTCACCTTAATGCAATCTATGCATTAAGGTGAAAAAACATCTGATACTGCCGCCCCCCCCCCCCGAGCCCCCCTTATACTTACCTGACCCCTCTAAAGTCCAGCACGCGGTTGAGAGCAGCACAGCCATTGGCTCGTGCTGCTGTCAATCACATCCAGTGACGCGGCGCGCCGAGGGGCGGGGCCAAGTGATACAGTGAGCGGCTATGGCCACTCGCTGTATCACTGGAGCGCGCCCACAATTAGTGACCACCATGCAAGCTCTCGCATGACTGTGGTGACTAATTGCGGGGAGGACCAGAGACAGCCGCCGAGGGACCCCAGAAGACATGGATCGGGGCCACTCTGTGCAAAACGAACTGCACAGTGGAGGTACGTATGACATGTTTGTTATTTAAAAAAAAAAAAATTCCTTTAGTAACGCTTTAAGCTTATGAGAATGAAAAAACTATTGGCGCTGTTGCACAGCTGATACTCTCCTTTCCAGGACGTATGGCTTCCCTGGATATATTTTATGAAAAACCCTGACTTTGCAACCTTATTCCCTTACTTGACCATAAAATACATTTTTCTTTATTGAACATCTCATACACAACAGGTGTACTTTGGGTATGTTAAGATGCTTTGAAATTTATTTGGTATGTATATATGGCAGGAGATATGCTGTAGTTATGAGGGTTATGATGCCCTACAGTGTAGTTAAAAAAAAAATTGTATAGAAGTGTATGCAAAATGCATTGGGCCATACACTACTAGATTGTGCTGACCCTAATGGTTTGTACTGCTTTCAGATAGTTTTTATTATAAGCAAAGAATTCATGCTACATTGCTCTCTTGTCCCAATTGTGCAGTTATCAAAGAAAGAACTAATCCACTCATATAATATTGAAACCGGAAAATTAGATCAGTCCTTCAATTAAAAAGTACCCTTCAGCATAGTGCCCACCCCCCCACCACCACCATTACTAACCCCACCAATCAGGTGAACGAGGCCTGCCCCTAGAACACTTAAGAAAAATAAAAACGCACCATGAGTGGTTGTTCTTTACTTTTTATGCATGGGAAAGGCCTTTGAAAAGCTTTACAGGCATGTACTCATCCACTTTCACACATAGCCTGTGTGAACAGCTGCATATCCTCTTCCATTTCCGTAAATTGTTGAGTAAGCATACGGCAAAGCAATGCTGCACAGAGGGAAGTAATCTGTGCACTTTATCCTATATATTTTTACACTGCATGAATAATCAGAGTAAAGGCTAGAAACATGCAGGGTACTTAGCAGCAGCAGTTACTTTTCCGTGCATTATAATAGAATGGTTTATGAGCTACTGAGTAAGCAGCTGTCTGATTGCTGGCACTCATAGTAGCAGCCTACAGCATTTTATAGTTATTCATGTGGAACTTTATGTAAACCTTTGGAACCAGTGAATTGACTGCTGGCAAGTCTCACTGAACAACATAGAGAGTTGTAACTTTAATACCATTTCTGCAAATAGAAAAAACTGCATTTGCAACTGGGTTTATATAGGCTTTTTTTTAATAAACCGAACTGCAAAGCATTTTATGAAATACAAAGAAAAGCTCCACTTAATGTTAAAATTACACATGATGATTCAGCCCCTTTGTGGCCTATGGCATTCTAAACAAATGTACTGCGAGGTAAATATACTGTAGGCAGATCAATCATACAAAATATTTTTTGTGCTGCAGTAGTGTGTGCCAGCTGTTTTATATCACAAGTAGGCAGTAGTAAGCACAGAAAGAAATGAATATAAGACATTATGTTCAAAATGTAGGAATTGCATTGTGTTTTTAGAGAGTTAATCAATGATGGGATTGAAAGAGAAACTTAAGGGCAAAAATAAAAATGAATGAAAAAGCAGGAATTTTAATGCAGAGGAGACATGGTTGTGTCTTCTGCATTGCAAAAATGGAAAGAATATACTGCGCTGTGTATAAAACACAGCAGTAGACAAAAAGCAAAATGTGAATACGGAAAAGTGTAGCGCTAATTTTTATATGTGAATATAAATGTTAGAAACACATGGTTTAGATGTGGCAAAACAAATATATAAATGTGTAACTCATCAGTTATATCAAATAACACCACGTGACTATATTCAGCGAACCTGGATATGAAAAATACTATATAAATAAAGAAAAGGAGGTTGAGTCCAATAAAAATAAAGATGACAAAAGGTGACAACAGTCCAAATGTGTAGAAGTAATCGGACAAATTGAAATGAAGAATCCAACACAGGTGTGACCCTGATGGAAAGACAATAGTCAGAAGCAGAAGGAGATCTCATTATGGCTACAGCGGATGTGGCATCTCTGTACACCTGCATTACTCATGAGAGAGGAATGGAGGCTGCACATGATTTTCTAAAAAGAGATGCCACCCTTGCTGAACCTCAGGTTAATTGCATTATTGATTTGTTGGAGTTTGCCACCCAACACAATTATTTTTGGTTTGATGGCCGTTTTTATTTACAGCAAAAGGGTGTGGCGATGGGAGCAAAATTTGCTCCCAGTTTAGCCAACCTTTTTATGGCCAAGTGGTAGGAGGATGTCGTCTATGCCATGGGTTACCCCCAGTTAAAACTGTGGGCCAGGTACATAGACGACATCCTCCTCATATAGTCTGTCGCCTCTGAAGCTCTGGAGAATTTCTTCTCATGTGTCTGCATTAAAGTTACTTATCTGCCTAGCCACCCTTGTACAGTACACGTGCAGCTCGCTGTACAAATTTGGCAATGCCGAATCTGACTGTGCTCCCACGCATTTGAAGGAGTGACCTCATCCCCGCTTTGCCAATGAAAGCAGCCGGTGATGGAGACCTGGAAGCCGGCTGACTGAAGATGTCAGCAGCTGGGCGGGGAGCTCAGGGATGCCACATCACTGGAGCCTAGGTGACTATAGTTCCACTTTAACTAAGCTTCCCGCACTACTATAATGGTGCAGGAAACTGTCAGGATGTGTAACATTAGGCAGGTAGACCTGTCTCAGTTTCTTTTTCAGAGAGAAAGAGAAATCAGTGCAGGTCTTCATCTAATTAAAAGAGGGACTACATAATTTATCCATACAAAAAACTGCCACAGATTCCTACCATGTGTGACCTGTTGTGCGGGATGTAAACTGTAATTGGCTTGTGATCCTTTTGTTATTTAGCAGCAGCATTTACTCAATTTTTTAATGTTCAGAAGAGTGGTGTCTGTGCTTGCACCACTATTTGTTTACCCCCCCCCCCCCAATCTATTGTAAATGTGCCATGGTCGATTGGCTGTACATGCTAAAAGCTATAGGTTACAATTTTAGCGTCCTACTGAGTATAGGAAAGTATAATATAAGAAAACATTGAGATTACCCAGCATGCAAAGAAAGACATGTACGTGTGAAATGATCAGATGCCTTCGTGGATATTTTATGCTATGAGCAATTAAATATAAAACTTGTCTAATAAACTATTGTCTAATTAAATTTATCCAAAATTATTTAGTACAAGAATACATACTCTACCTAAAACTTTTCAAAATGAAACATTGCAATATATCAGATGATTGCTTATTGATAGTGATACCAGTTTTTAGGATAATAAAGCAGACCTTTACTTGCAAAAATAAAAACAAGTAAGGTATTGTTGTGCCTGAGGCACATGTGCAGTGTAGTGTACACATTGGCTAGCTCTCAACATCTGTGAGATGCAAAAAAATGAAGCTGGAAGTTGGAGACAATGTAACTCGTAGTGACGGGGACCCTTAGAAAGACTGGAGTGAAGATGGTGGCACTATGGATAGAGCAATGATGGTAACATTTTAAATTATGTAACCTTTTATATAATTAATCCAACCAGATACACATCTCTCTGCTACTGTCTAAGATGTTTAGGTGAATTGACATATCTTAACATCACTTTGATGCAAACAACAGACATAAAGTAAAGTGTAGTGAAGTAACTCCTGGTTAATTCAAACACACAATAATGTTGCAGGGAAGCCCTATGTTTAAAACATTCACTGCATGACTAGATGTTTTAGTTCAGTTACATGTACCAGTTTTTTTTCTCTTTATTTGATAGTTAGGAAAGTGCTTCCATGCTCAGATGCAGGTGACGGCCCTTTATCTCCTTTTCTCATGACTACTTGTATTAATGGACACACCCAGGGAATGTAACTTTCTCTGCATCCTCACCTCAGCAGCTCAATGAGGCCACATCGGATGAGGCAGAAGTAGCTGGCAAGTGATCTGCAGCCAGGTAAGAGGCTCTCCATCATAATAACCAGTGTGCAGGCAATAGCACCACCTACTCCATAAGACCTATCTACTGTGGAAAGCTCCTCCTCAATTGCTACCAGTTTACTGCAGTTCCAGTGGATGGTACTTTGTCCTTTGGTCTTGGATTCCTCCAGATTTTATCCTGGATTACCGGAGCTAGCCTTGACTTCATTAACCACTTGCTGACCGGCTAACGCCGATATATGTCGGTAGAATGGCACGGCTGCGCAAAGCAACGCACCTGAACGTTGCTTTGAATTTGTCGCCAACGGCGCACTGCCCACCGACGGCTCCGTTACCATGCCCGTGGGACCCGCGGGTGGGGTCGATGTCTGCCGGTGTCCCGCGATCGTGTCACAGAGCTGCAGAACAGTGAGATGCCTATGTAAACAAGGCATTTCCCTGTTCTGTCTAGTGACATGACAGTGATCTACTGCTCCCTGTCATCAGAAGCAGTGATCACTGTCGTGTCACTTGTAGCCCAGTCCCCACAGTTGAAATCACTCCCTAGGACACACTTAACCCCTTCATTGCCCCCTAGTGTTTAATCCCTTTCCTGCCAGTGTCATTTACACAGTAATCAGTGCATTTTTATAGCACTGATCGCTGTATAAATGACAATGGTCCCAGAATTGTGTAAAAGTGTCCGATGTGTTCGCCATAATGTCTACGTCATGATAAAAAAATCACTGATTGCCGCCATTACTAATAAAAAAAATAATAATATAAATGCTATAAAACTATCCCCTATTTTGTAGATGTTGTAAACTTTTGTGCAAACCAATCAATATACACTTATTGCAATTTTTTTACCAAAAATATGAAGAATATATATTGGCCTTAACTGAGAAAGAAATTAGTTTTTTATATATTTTGGGGGGATATTTATTATAGTATAGTATATATGGTATAGTATATTTATTAAAAGTAAAATAGTTTTTTTTGTTTATAGTGCAAAAAATATAAACTATTTTATAGAATCTTGGAGCCAATCAGCCTAAGAAGACACATGCTACCATAACGCCAACTTAAAAACATTGGGGCAGATCCACAAAGAAATTACGCCGGCGTATCTATTGATACGACGGCGTAATTTCAAAATTCCTGCATTGTATCTTTGTTTTGAATCCTCAAAACAAGATACAACGGCATCTCGGCGTGATCCGACAGGCGTACGTCTTCGTACGCCTTCGGATCTTAGATGCAATTTTTCGGCGGCTGCTAGGTGGCGTTTCCGTCGTAATCCGCGTTGAGTATGCAAATGAGCTATTTATGGCGATCCACGAACGTACGTCGGCCGGCGCATTTTTTTCCGTCGTTTGCGTTCGGCTTTTTCCAGCGTATATTTAAAGCTGCTATATGGTGGCGTACTCAATGTTAAGTATGGCCGTCCCTCCCGCGTACAATTTTGAATTTTTTGCGTCGTTTGCGTAAGTGGTTCGCGAATAGGAATTTGCGTAGAATGACGTCACCGTCGTAAGCATTGGCTGGTTCCGGTTTAATTTCGAGCATGCGCACTGGGATACCCCCAGGGACGGCGCATGCGCAGTTTAAAAAAAACGTTGATTACGTCGGGTCACGACGTATTAACATAAAACACGCCCCCATCACAGCCATTTGAATTCCGCGCCCTTACGCCGCGAGAGATACACTACGCCACCGTAACTTACGGCGCGAATTCGTTGAGGATTCAAACCAACAAAAAGTAAGTTATAGCGGCGGAGCGTATATTAGATACGCTGCGCCCAGCGCAGATGTATGTGGATCTGGCCCATTGTGTTTTTTTCTCAGCCATGGTCTAAAGTTTGGTGTTTTAAATAAAATAAAAAACTAATTAGTAAACATGCATGTGTGATGGGAGTGATGGGATAAATAGCTGTTATAATATACCTAAATAAGTATGACTTAAATTTGTGAAGTTATAAATCAACTAGTTGTAGCCATTTATTTATAGGATTCACACCACATTAAGTCCAATCCTTAGGTTTCTATCTCCCTGGCGATTAGAAATATTAGGACATATGTCACAATCTCAGCTGGAACCCGCTCTTGACATTAAACTGCATCATGCAGTACATTTTTTAGTCCTGCAATTTTACAAGACATAAAAGTGTAACCACAACGACAGGATAAATGAACACATCAACTCAAGCACATGATGGAAATTATATTTTTATGAACTTACTGTAGTGTCGGAATTATAGTCTGAGTATCAACAGTAAATCTTGATCTTATGTTGGTGCTGCATTATTTAAATCGACATGCTGTTATCATAATCTGCCTTTCTAATGAGATGCCATCTATGTGGATGCTTTTGCTTCAAGCCCTTTTTGTGCACTTAAACAATCTATTTAGAAAGCCCAATAAGGCTTTTTTCGCTCTTCTTTTAGTTTTACACAGATACCGCAAATATAGTAAAATAAAAAAAAAACATGAATTTATTTTACTGTATAAACTCAAGAACTGTGATAAAACTTTGTACAAACATACATAGATGTCACCCTGGGAGAATATTTTATATGGTGATAAGAAATTGGGAAATACCAACCTTATCATTCTCTTTGTTCCTCCCAAGACCTCCTGCTCTCTAGCTCCCTCATGACCTCCTCCCATACTCACTTCCAAGACTTCTCCTGATCCACTCCCATCCTCTGGAATTCCCTACCCGAATCTGTCAGATTATCTCCAAATCTATCCACTTTTAGGCGATCCCCGAAAATGTTTCTCTTTAGAGAAGCCTATCCTGCCTCCCCATAACAACTGTACTTTAATTTTCTTTATTAGATCGTCCCCATTACCCTTTTGTATCACTTGATCCTCCCTCTGAGATTGTAAGCTCTAACGAGCAGGGCCCTCTAATTCCTTCTGTATTGAATTGTATTGTAATTGTACTGCCTGCCCTAACATTGTAAAACGCTGAGTAAACTGTTGACACTATATAAATCCTGTATAATAATATTAGTAATAATATGGCTAAAATTGGGTATGACTAAATTGTGTGAGCAGTGTGGCTTACAGTAAAAGTGGTACTTGATAATAATAACAAAAAACAAAGGCTTTTATCTATTAAACCCCATTGTGTACTTAAAAGTGGTGTGTGCCTGTACAAAAGAAGTAGTACTGTGCATTGTCCATATATAAATCCTCTCAGTATTTTAGAAATAGTGGCCAAAACAACAAAATTAACATTTACTGTAATTTAAAAAAATATAAACATATCAGAACTGTTTTGTAAAATATGGAGCATCTGGAAACAATACAGGGAAGTGGTCCAGGCCAAGGTTTTTGGTGAATGAGAGGAATCCATAGGAATTTGTATATCTTGCAGGGTGTACAAAAACTAAACTTATAGAAATGTGTAGTTTACAATGTAATTTTTATGTACAAAGTTAGATTTATGTACTTTTGTCGGATTTAATATTTTTAATATTTAATATTTAATATTTTTCTTCATTTGACTACAATATACTGAAATCTGCTTGGTATTTTTTTTCACTTATTAAACAAATACAACAAAATGCTTTTAATAGTATGTTTAACCATTTGAGCCTCGGAAGGATTTTTCCCCTTAATGACCAGGCCATTTTTTGCGATATGGCACTGCATTACTTTAGCTGACAATTGTGCATTCGTGTGTTGCTGTACCCAAATAAAATGTATGTCCTTTTTTTTTACCACAAATAGAGCTTTCTTTTGGTGGTATTTGATCACCTCTGCGGTTTTTATTTTTGCTCTATAAACAAACAATTTTGAAAAAAAGAAAACAATATTTATTTTTTTCTGCTATAAAACACACCCCAAAAAAATCTAATTTCTTCATCAATATAGGCTAATTTGTATTTTGCTACACACAAAAATTTATAATAAGCTTATATTGATTGGTTTGTGCAAAAGTTATAACGTCTACAAAATAGGGGATAGATTTATTGCATTTTTTATAATTTTTTTTACTAGTAATTGTGGTGATCAGCGATTTATAGCAGGACTGCGACATTGCGGCTGACAAATCGGACACCTAACTGACATTTTTAGACACTTTTTTGGGAACCAGTGACATTATTACAGTGATCAGAGCAAAACATATGCACTGACATTGTACTAATGACACTGGCAGGCAAAGGGTTAACATCAGGGACGATCAAGGGGTTAACTGTGTTCCCTCAGTGTGTTTCTAACTGTGTGGGGAAATGGGCTGCCTGGGACAACACACAGATCCGTCTTCCTGCACAGCAGAAAGACAGGACCTGTGTACGATTCCCAGAACTGAGATCTGCCTTGTTTACTGTGACAGATCCCTGTTCTGTCTGTGCGGGGAACCTAGATTTCGCCGGATCTGCTGATTGGCTCCCCTGCTGGCCAATGAGCGCACGCCCATAGATCTCTGTGTATGAGCCTGCCGTACACCTACGGTGATTTGCGCAGCCGAGCCAACCTGCGGTTAACATACCCAAAGGGAGCAAATCATAGAAATGAATTGTTAGTGTCTACATACACTTAACGCTTGGTGACAATGATGTACAAAATTTTACCCGATAGTTTGAATACTACTGGACACATTGGATCACAGTCTACTCTACACAAAACCATGTCTTTTGGAATCAAAGGTATTCATGAGTAGATTTTGCCATTGTAGTTCAGGTATACTGTCACAACAACGTTTCTTTTTGGTTGATTGGTCTACTGACTGACTTGCTCTATTAATAAAATGTGCAGTTTTCAATATATTGTTCTGTCCCTGCCCGATGCATTAAAGAATATGTTAATCTAACATTTCTGGTTCCTGATATGTGCCTGCTGTACCTAAGTACAAAAAGTATCATGTTCACTTTGCATTGTGTCCTTTGTGTGAAATACCCAGTGTTACTGCCAGTCCCTCATGTTTCACAGGAGATTAGTGTGTTGCTGTTTCTCCTCCCTCAGCTCTCTAAGCTCCTTATGTAGCTGAGAACAGAGGGTATGCGATCACTTACAAAAAAGAGAAAATAAAGATATTTATAATGTTTTTTTATATGTATACGCAACTGTTTTGCCTTTCATTTTTAATTTTAATGTGTTTTTCCAACTAAACCAACCATTCTTTTATAGCTTTATATCTGCTGACAAAGGTAAATCCTTTTGTGTTTCTTCCTCTAAGGTTTGCAGCTGTTCAGGCTTTACTGGTTCTTTGTCATGTATAGAGAAAACCACGTTCTCATCTAAATGTTCTTCTCGAAGATGTACATCTTCCATGTTTTTTAATATCAACTGCTTTACAATGTGTGCCTGCAATGGCCATCAGTTCTCTTGTGGTTCATGTCACATTCAAGTGATATTTATGAGAAAACCTCAACATTCTATCTTTTCTTGCAGGAGCTTCCTATGGGATGACAGCATAACTTGCAGTAAATTATGGACAAATCATAGCTTTACATTGGCTCTACAGCTGGTCGAATTTCTATGTTCTGAAAATAATTAAACACTACTAGTAGCTTTTTTATTCTATGCAAAATGTTGTTTTGCTTATAACTTTACTCATGATGCACAAAAGAGCGGTTTTCAGATGGATGCATCTATTTTTTACTTAAAGATGGCAAAATAGGTCAGAAAAGGTCAAGATAAGTGTTTCTGCCAGTATGATTTTCAGCAAATTCAAAATTTTTGTGAACTGCCTTCAAATGTTATAATGGTAGTTATCGTTTTATTGCTGGTTTTAGTGCAATCAGAGATGCATTATGAGGTGTATTTTGTAGTACATCCATGTAAGGTAAAGGGCACACTGGCTGGCTTAAACTTAATAGAGAGCCTATTATTTATAATGTGCAATGCATTCCCTCCATTGGCTTCCATTCACCCAAACAAATATATTCAAATTACTAACAACAACTTACAAAGCCATCCACAACTCAGCCCCAGCTACATCACTAGCCTAGACTCAAAATACCGACCTAATCATTCTTTTTTTTCTTCTCAAGACCTCTTGCTCTCTAGCTCTCTCATCACCTCCTCCCATGCTCGCCTCCAGGACTTTTCCCAAGCCTCTCCCATCCTATGGAACTTCCTACCCCAATCTGTCTGATTAGCTCCTACTCTGTTTGCTTTTAGACGATTCCTGAAAACTCTTCAGAGAAGCCTATTCTGCCCCCACCTAACAACTGTACTTTTATTTAATCCATCAGCCTTTTGTATCACTTGAACCACCCTCTGAGATTGTAAGCTCTAACGAGCAGGACCCTCTGATTCCTCCTGTATTCAATTGTATTGTTTTTTTATTTCCAATAATTATATATTTTTTTATTATTATACATACATACATACATACATACAAATATGTCAGATTGATCCTTAACTTATCAAAAATAGGAAAACACATACACAACAAATAAACCTTGCACCTCTCGGACTGAAATGGCTTAGCATATAATAAACAAAGCATAATAAGGACTTAAATACATTTTTACACATCATGTTGTTCTCCACTGATACCAATCATTAGACTATGGAAGCTTCCTCCATACAGCGTAAAATTATTTTCCTTTTACGCAATAATTTCTTCTCTTCCAATCCTCACTCCTCTACTTCTACTCTCTGCTCCCATCTCCTCTGTCTCACTCCTCTCCACTAGCTACTCCATCGTATAATTGATTACTTGGATTTAACCAACATGACCATATTTTACCAAACCTTTGGGGTATACCTCTATGCTTATATGTTAATTTTTGTCTTTTAAGTATATGGTTAAGTTTCTCAAACCATTGCTTATAGGGTTGGAAGATCAGCAAATGGCCATTTTTGTAAAATAACTTTACGTGCTAAAAATAAAGATCTTATCCACATAGGGCCAGATTCACGTATCCTGGTGTATCATATCCTATTTACGCTACGCCTCCGCAACTTAGACGGGCAAGTGCAGTATTCACAAAACACTTGCTCCGTAAGTTGCGGCAGCGTAGCGTAAATGGTCCGGCGTAAGCCCGCCTAATTCAAATGTGGAAGAGGTGGGCGTGTTGTATGTAAATCAATCGTGGCCCAACATAAATGACGCGCCTAACGAACGGCGCATGCGCGCATGCTCAGTATCATGTCAAATTTACTCCATAAGATACGCCAGGCCCATTGCCTGTGACGTGAACGTAACCTACGCACAGCCCCATTCACGTACGACTTACGTAAACGACGTAAAAGGATATGCTTGCCGATGTTCATACTTTGCATTGGCTGTGCCTCATATAACAGGGGTAACTTTACGCCGGACGTAAGCCTAACGTAAACGGCATAGCGGCCGCAAGTACGTTCGTGAATCGGCGTATCTACCTAATTAACATATTCGACGCGTAAATCTACGGAAGCGCCCCTTGCGGCCAGCGTAAATATGCACCCAAGATACAACGGCGTAGGAGACTTGCGCCACTCGTATCTTGGCCAAATCTTTATTATGATTATTCCCAATAGTGCAAGTTTGGACATTCCTATCATCTCAGTAGACCATAATAAATGTAAAGTTTTAAATGTTTTTTCCCAATAGCGATGAAGCTTTGGACATCGCCAGAGCATGTGGATAACAAAGCCATTAAATAAAGAGTATTGTGGGCATAATGGTGTTATTTTTTCCCCAAGCATATAATTTTTGTGGTGTATAATGAGCCCTATGTATAATAAAAAGCTGAGATAGCCTTTGGGAGGGCGAGAGGTGTTTCCAGGGCACATTTCCAGTCCTCCTCATCCAGATCCTCTATGCCTCCTTGCCATTGCGCAAAACTATTTTTATGTTTTTCAGTGTTCACTACTATTAGAATTAGACCTCCTATTAGTCCTCATTTTGTGTGGGTAGCCAAAATTGCCTTTGATAGTATTTTAGTGTGTCTATACTGCAATTGGATTTTTGAGCTCTGTACCTGTAACGCATGACGTATTTAAAGAAATTGGTAGAAATTTTTATTCGTTAACTGGTATTAATCTTTTAATATATTAAAAGGAAGTAAAGCATCCCCTTCATATAACTGATACAAGAACATTATACCCACTTTTTTCCAATCTAAAAATTCTGAGAGTCATAGTAATAGTTATCACATATGGGCATATGTTTCGTATAGCCCTTGTGCTGAGTAATAGTTCGCACTGCTTCCCATAACTTATGAATTAAGTAGAAAGAAGGGAATTTTATTTTATTATAAAAGTGATGAGCTACTATTTGTTGAACTAGAGGGCATTTTTTAAGTTGGGATATTATTGTCTTCTGTGTAGGATCCTGCTTGTCCACTACCTCCCAGCCATGCCAATGTTGTAATTGTCATGCAATTAAAATATAATCTTGGATTCGGTATCACGATTCCCCCTTTATATATTGGCTGTTGTAATATTTCTAATCTAATCTAATTCTAGGTTTTTCACCCTTCCACACAAAATCTCTAAAAACCGAATCGATAGTCCTAAATAATCGTAGTGTCAACCATATGGGGGAATTGTGCAATACATATAGCATTTGAGGTATCCACACCATCTTCACCAAAATGGCCCCCCTACCATGGACAGCGGGAGCTTACTCCATGTTTTGCTCAGTTGTCTAAATTTGTCAATAAGAGGGAGTATATTCTTGTCTGTATATTCTGTAATATTTGATGTAATTACCACTCCCAAATATTTAAATTATATAACCAGGGCCATCGAATGAACCTGGTGTGGATGCCTAATAATAATAATAATAATAATAATAATAATAATAATAATTCAAAGTTTATTACTCTGGGTTATGCAGCTAAATAACAAAAGGTGTGCATAGCAATATTATCTGTGAAATACTATAAATGTGCCAAATAAACATAAACAATCAAACATATGTGGTTACAATCTTCATATTGAGCATATATAGCTAATAATGTGCTTAACACCACAACATTTATAGTAATGCTTCTTTGAGTTCCAAATAAGGTGCAACAACTGGTAATATGCTTAAATATTCCAAATAAAGTACGTTTGAAAAAATCCCATACACTGCATGAATTCTTAATCAATGCCACCTCAGTGTGCTCTGTCACTAGACATACAGCCTGCTCACCTTTAAACATTGACATATAATTATAAATAGGTCAAAATACACCTTGCCCTTTAATTGGGGCTTCTGATCTCCTCAGATATCTCCAGATGTATCTACAGATCTCTTCTAAATAAATCAACCTCCAGAACGCCCAGGTGCAACAGCCAGCCACCTCATTATTTATTATTGCTCAGAAGAAACAAAAAGCCATCATTGTGTAGTATAGTAAAACACCATAAACTTTTTTGGTCATAAAACAAATAAAAACCAAAGAAAATGCACTTGCAAATGCAATGCACAAATCTCCTGCGCACTGGAAATGATTTGCCACTTTAAAAGTACATTACCCTCTTTTGACATAACATCAGCATCATCTCCACACAGAAAAGAACCTTACTTCTGGTTTCTGGGTAAACGTGATGACGTTACGTAGCTCCGACCCTGACATGTTTCCCCATGAGTAAGTCATGAGGGGCATGATTACATGTATGGTGGGAAAAATGTGTCAGAGCACAACATAGGAGCAAATTGAACAAATACCAGCAAAATTATGCAATTTTAGCAGATTTGCTAATTTATTTGTGTATCTGAACCTACAATATGCTTTGAAGCCTGGAATGTATTTTTATAACCCTTGGGTGTGACCCAAATACTGTCCATATTTATATGTGTACCTTTGGTTCAGAAATATGTATAGTACCTGCAGTGTTTTTACAGGTACTACTGTATTTGTATAATCACATTTAGTTTCAGTATGGTGAATATATATTTTTACTTGTCTGTGTAATGTGAATCACCACTATCACTGTTATTTCTTAACGATCTACTACAACAAACCCATAGCTCAACTCTTTCCAGTGAACGCACTGATTGCCAAATACTCTCTATTATTGAATTTATCATATATTTATTGGCTAGTATCCAGAGTAAATTTGGTGCATAGGCTTGACATAGTGCTAACTAAGAGTGAATGTTCACAGTACTATAAAACATTTTAAAGGGATTTTTGATTTTTAAACAGAAAACGGAAAATCCTTCTACCTGCCCCATCTAAACAGGCAGACTGAGGCCTTGTACACACGACCGAACATGTCCGCGGAAACTGGTCCGTAGGACCAGTTTCCGCGGACATGTGTGACCGTGTGTAGGGCCTACCGTACAGTTTTCCAGCCTAGCGGACAGGTTTCCAGCGGACAAAAGTTTCTTAGCATGCTAAGAAACTTGTCCGCTGGAAGCCTGTCCGTTGGACATGTCCGATGGTCAGTACGACTCATCGGACATGTCCGCTGGCCCGAAATCCCGTGCATGCGTCGAAGTGATTCGAAGCATTGAACTTCCGGGTTCGCGCATGTCGCCGCGTCATCGTCGCCGCCACGTCACCGCGTATTCTGTCCGCGGGAATTTGGTCTGATGGTGTGTACACACATCAGACCAAAATCACCCAGCAGACATGTCCGATGAAAACGGTCCGCGGACCGTTTTCATCGGACATGTCTGGTCATGTGTACGAGGCCTCACAGAAATTTCTGTACTTGGGACATCCACCAATGTTAAGTGCAGGTTGTAAAAATGCATATGCAGCTACTATAGATTCTTCAGCGGAAACACCTGAGGTCTAAGGACTATTTTTGTTTCCATAGCATTGTTTACTATAATAATCTTGAATTTGAAATGTAAAGCTACAAACTGTGGTTTACAATTGCCAACAAAGAAATAAAAGCAGGATAAGTGCCTCCAAGTGTAGTATCTTAAAACAAGCTATTAGCACACTAAAAGGGGCAACTTACATTAGGTAAAAGGATGTAAGTCTCATAAAACCTGGTGGACAGCAGAGGAATATAGAACACCCAGCGTCTGCAAGCAGGAGAGCTGATGAAAGCTGCGATATAGGAGGAGAAAACTGGCCACTCTCATTCAGATCACTGGAGGCGGTACTGTTAAGAGTGAACTTCAATCAGTGGCGGAATTATCGGGGTCGCCACAGTCGCACTTGCGACTGGGCCCTGCAGATCCGCCACTTCAGGGGGGCCCACCCGTGTGCCAGTGCGAGGGGCCGTCAATATGGCTTTGCTGACTACTGGGAGGCCCACCGCAGCCGCGCCGCCTGCCCGTTCGTTCCGCCGCGGGGAGGGTGGCTTTCGCCTGCTGAGCGGAGAGAACACTGGCTGAGAGAGACTCTGCACCGTCCCGCCCACCTATCCAGAGAGAGAGACTGTAGGGAGGCAGGCGGACACTGAAAAATTAAGTCAGCTGACACCAATCGAGTGGAGGGGAGGTGCTCTCCCCATGAGGAAAGGCACGGTGACGGAAGTAAGTGATGGATTGCAGTGCAATCGATCCATCCAAACCTCCACCACCTCTGCTTCTTGCTGATCCTATCCCTACCCCCATCACTTCTACAACAGAGGTGATGGGGGGGATAGGGATGAGATCAGTGGGGGGGATAGGGATAAGATCAGTGGGGGGGGATCAGTAAGAGGTAAAGGTGGTGGTGGGAGAGGATGGCACCACCATTGTCACCCCCCCCATGTACCCCCACTGCCACCCCCCATGTACCACCGCTGCCACCCCCCAAGTACCACCGCTGCCACCCCCCCAAGTACCACCGCTGCCACCCCCCCAAGTACCACCGCTGCCACCCCCCCAAGTATCACCACTGTCACCCCCCCACGTACCACCGCTGTCACCCCCCCACGTACCACCACTGTCACCCCCCAATGTACCACTGCTGCCACCCCCCAAGTACCATCGCTGCCACCCCCCAAGTACCACCACTGCCACCACCCAAGTACCACCGATCTCACCCCCCAAGTACCACCGCTGCCACCCCCTCAACATCACCATTGCCACCCCCTCAAGTACCACCGCTACCACCCCCCTCAATTATCACCACTGCCACCCCCTCAACATCACCACTGCCACCCCCCTCACCACCGTTCCTGCCTCCCTAAAAAAAAATATCAATATCATTATTTTTTGGGGGGGGAGGGGGCCTTCGTGATTTCTTGCACCGGGGCCCTGAAGTTTCTAGTTACACCTCTGACTGCAATGCTGGTGTGATGCGCACAACGTGTTTCAGGGCATACACAATCTGGACAAGAGCAGATGGCTTTCTCCTCCTGTGTCGCGGCTTCCGTAAGCTATCCTGCTTGCGGACGCAGGGCATTTTATGAATAAATTGTTTTAAGTAGGAGCTTCTCCTACTTTTATCTCCTTGTTGGTATACAGAGTTTGCTTCTGCTCTTGGATGAGCTTGCCTTAAGTGGATCTTCTACATAATGTGGATCTTCCAAAAGACTACTGCATTACAGAATTTTTAATATACATGGATTTTATTACAAGTCAATGCTGGTTGCTGATTCCAGTGTGCCTGCAGTATCTCTCTTGTGTTTACAATTGCCACACATGGATTCATTGTAGCTTACACAGGGAGGGTAGGTTGCCCGTAAAAGACAGAATTACGTTTAAGGCACTATGCTTGACACACAAATGTGTTCAAGAAAGTGCACCCCAATATCTATGTGAAAAATTAAAATGTCACAACCCCAATCGCGTTCTCCGATCCACTAACCAAAATCTACTCCAAATACCCAAGGCCCGATACAAGTCCATATGAGAACGAAGATTTGCAGTCCAAGGACCTAGACCAGGGATATGCAATTAGCGGACCTCCAGCTGTTGAAAAACTACAAGTTCCATCATGCCTCTGCCTCTGGGTGTCATGCTTGTGGCTGTCAGAGTCTTGCTATGCCTCATGGGACTTGTAGTTCAGCAACAGCTGGAGGTCCGCTAATTGCATATCCCTGACCTAGACTATGGAACGCTTTACCAACCAGTATCCGAATGGAAGCGAATCACCTGGCCTTCAGGAAAAAAATCAAAACCCATCTATTCTGAAGGCAAACTACGGTAGGAAATGGATACCAAGCACCCTGAGGCGATTCAGTTTGCATGTGTTGCGCTATACAAGTTTCTCACTCACTCACTCATTCAGGAGAGCAATATGAATGTGATAAGCGCACACTATACATCAATATGCCATTAATAAGGTAGGTGGTCTATAAAAGAAGAGGGGGTTAAATCATAAAATTGAGCAGAAGATGGCTTCCATTGTTGGTTTATGTGATGCTTATGTATACTGCAACCAGGAAGATACCTTAGAATCTGCACTGGTTGCAATGTGGAGAGTTTTTCCTACTTTCCTTGTCACATAGGGGTTGTTTACTAAAACTGGAGAGTGCAAAATTTGGTGTAGCTGTGCATGGTAGCCAATCAGCTTCTAACTTAAGCTTTAGGCTTTGAGAAAAAAAGGGAAGCTAATCGGTTTCTATACTGCACTAGATTATGCAATCTCCGGTTTTAGTAAATCAATCCCATAATGTTGTTTCCTGCTGCCTTAGGTTTCATATAGTAAAAATCTGCTTTATTAAAATAAACTTGTTAGGACTTTTATAGCCGTCTCTGGCCACTGTGACTGTTTTAATTGCTCATGTCTGAATACCACTAGGGTAAAACTTTCTGTCCATTCATTACAGACATCTGACTTACTCAGTAAAATTTAAATGGTAAAGAGCAATTAGCAGTGATTAGTAATGAAAAGTGAGAATTGCTTGAGTCCAAAACATATTAATAAAAATCCTTAGCTATACACACCTGTAGCTACACATAAGTTCCCACCAAAGGTACTTAGTAGGTTCCAACCCTGATTTCAATAAAATATCAAGTCCCAAATTCCCAGCTTAATAAATATGCTTTATCACAGGTAATTACTTGAGGCATCAGCATTAAGGCCTCACATTTATCTGAAGCCTAACACAGCCTACCAGCCACCCACCTTTGAACGTCTATTGAGTTATCTCTATGAAATAGAATACAACTTTAGAAACATCTTGCTAGCAAAAATTGTACATGCAGATTTGCTGCCGGTTTGCTGCGTTTAGCCATAAACCTCTATTACATCCTGCTGTTTTACCACCCCCCAACTTTACGTGTGAATGAGCCCTAAGTTTGCCGCTGCTAAATGCGACACAGGCCTCGAACACACGAGATGCTGGGATTTTTTTTTTTGCCGAGGAAACCGGTCGTGTGTACATTTTTCGACGAGGAAACCGTTGAAGATCTCGTCGAGCCAAAAAGAGAGCATGTCTTCTTTTTCCTCGACGGGAATGGAGAAACTTGCCTTGTTGAGTTCCTCGACAGCCTAACAAGGAACTCGATGAGGAAAACGATGTGTTTCGCCTGTCGAGTTCCTCGGTTGTGTGTACGAGGCTTAAGGGTCATTTACAATTGCAACACAACGATCGATGTATGTGTTGATAGGTGATAAGGAGGTAATATTCTGCCTTCTCACCACCTGATTTAAACCCATGATTGCCATGCAATGCATGCCTTTGTGACTGCAATTAGAGGTTTAAATCAGGTGTGAGGAGGCAACACTGTTCCCGGTGATCTTTGACTTCTCCCATGTTGTTCAGATACAGTAGATCTCCACCTCTCTACCCCTGGATTAGGGTGTCTTAAGGTGTGGATATACATGCTACAAAAGTATGAAACATCATCAACATTACAGAACAAGTCCAGTTAAATGTGATTAACTACTACTAGCTTTTAAAAGCACACCTCTGGTGTTCTCTTAAACAAGACAGTAATGATTAAGTAGAAAGCTAATCAAAGTTTTTGAGTTGGCTAGCACATGAAACAGTTAGAACCCACAGATGTAAACATTCACAAGTCTCCATATGTACTTGCATACCAAGCAGATTCCTGTAGTCAGGGACTGATGTCCACACTTGGACGCAGATAGAGAGTGTTTAGGAGCAGACATGTTCTTAATCCCAGGTAATGGCTGGATTTGTAGATACATGCTTTCAGCCGTGGACAGCCTGACTCTTTTCAGCCTGTTATTTAATTGTAGAAGCTAAGCAGCCACTACTTAGAACACCTAGGATTTCAGTTGCAATGACCCCACAGTTCTAGATTCCACACCATGGTCATTAAGGACATGTGAATAAAATCTAAAAGTCATTGTTTACCCTGTTTACTGTAGTTCCTATGTAAGAAAGCATTACAATATATTTGCTGAAATTTTTTAAATATATAAAGCCTATCAATATTGACTAAAACTATATGGATGGCACAGGAAATAAAACAACTTACCACTTAAAGGGGTTGTAAAGGTTTGTTTTTTATTTTCTAAATATGTTTTTTTAAAGAGGATGTCCGCTAAAAAAAAAAATATTAAAAGTCAGCAGCTACAAATACTTCAGCTGCTGATTTTTAATATCGGCACACTTACCTGTCCTGGAGTCCAGCGCCGTCTGCAGCAGAGAACGAGCGATCGCTCGTCACTCTGCTGCCCCCCCGCCATCCTTGGTGAGGGAACCAGGTAGTGAAGCGCTCCGGCTTCACTGCCTGGTTCCCTACGGCGCATGCGCGAGTTGTGCTGCGCCTGCTGATTGCCTCCCACTGTGCTCTGGGAGCCGAGTGTTACCAGAGCACAACGGGGGGGGGGGGGGGGGGGGGGGGGGTAAGGTGACGTCCTGCCCGCAATCTGCCCGCAGACTGTGGCTGGAAGTGGGTGCAAATACCTGTCTTTAGACAGGTATCTGCTCCCCCCTCCCCCTGAAAGGTGTCAAATGTGACACCGGAGGGGGAGGGATCCGATCAGCGGGAGTTCCACTTTAGGGTGGAGCTCCGCTTTAAGCTAGTGCATTGTTGGTTCACCTACCTTTTCCTTTGATTTCCCTTCTAAATGTTTTTTTTTCTTTGTCTGAATTTTTCACTTCCTGTTTCTCCTCAGTAAGCTTGCCAACATCATCTGAGCGGTGGTTAGTCAGCCAGAACAGCTTACTGAACAGCTTATTGAGGAGGAACAGGAAGTGAGAAATTCAGACAAAGAAAAAAAAACATTTAGAAGGGAAATTGAAGGAAAGGGTAAGTGAACCAATAATGTAGATTTTTTTCATGCGAAGCATGGTATCTAAGTAGTTTGTATTTGGTAGCTTTGGAACAAAACCATACCTGGGACATTAAAGGGGTTGTAAAGGTTTGTCTTTTATTTTCTAAATTGGTTCCTTTAAGCTTTTGCATTGTTGGTTTACTTACCTTTTTCTTCGATTTCCCTTCTAAATGTTTTTTTCTTTGTTTGAATTTTTCACTACCTGTTTCTCCTCAGTAAGCTTTCCACCATCATTCAAGCGGTGGAAAGTCATTTAGAACAGCTTACTGAACAACTTACTGAGGAGGAACAGGAAGTGAGAAATTCAAACAAAGAAAACAACGAAAAAAACATTTAGAAGGGAAATCGAAGGAAAAGGTAAGTGAACCAACAATGCACTAGCTTAAAGTAATCTATTTAGAAAATAAAAAACGAACCTTTACATCCCCTTAAATGTTTAATTCAAGAAATCCTGTGACATCTAATTCAACCCAGATCATTCTGGCATCATTATTCTCCTTCATTTAGACAATTTAATGACATACTGCACAGCGCTACCCATCAGACAATAAAGGTTCATATAACAAGCACAAACAAAATTACAGAAACGAGGCATAGAAGGGAAAGAAGACCCTGACCAAAACATCTTTAAATGTGTTGGCTTTGAAAATACTGCATATACAGGTTTATTGTCAATATCTGAACTAAAAGTAGCAACACAATTCATGGTAGAATGTGGTCTGATTTCTATTGTGAATGAACAACAGAGGCACATAATTAAAACATTTCCTGTAAGAGAGGTCTTTTGTTTAATAACTCGGCAAAGTATTCCGGCACTGAGTTATTAATGCATAAAAGCTCTAGTACACACACACATTGCTTGAAAGACTTTTAGACTGTAACAGGACAAGATTAATGACTAGCATTATCACAACTACTCATAAAAACTGTATGAAGAAACAATATATGATAATTTCTTGCCAAAACAATAGTTTCTAAATTTCACAGAGTATTTTACTAGCATTTCCAAAAGTTAGAATACTAGAAAAATGTGATTCAATCAATAAGTGGAGTAGGTATTGTTTCTTGTAGCAATAGTTGTTGTTAAATTATATTAGCTTTTGAATTTACTCCTTTTCTATTTGTTGATCAGCTTAAAGTGATTGTAAAGGTTTATTTATTTAAATAACAAACATATCATACTTAACTCCACCGTGCAGTTCGTTTTGCACAGAGTGGCCCCGATCCTCCTGTTCTGGGGTTCCTCGGCGGCTGTCTCGGCTCCTCCCCACAATAGCCAACCCCCTCTGTGAAGCTCTCTCCCGAGGAGGTTAGCTTGCGGGCGCGCTCCCTGTCATACACTTTGCATCCATAGACACGGAGTGTATGACTCGGCCCCGCCCCCCAGCAGCTGCATCATTGGATTTGATTGACAGCAGCGGGAGCCAATGGCTGCGCTGCAATCAATCCATCCAATCAATGCCAAGCTCCGTGGAGAAGAGGATGCCGGAGGACACGCACAGCAGGTGAACGGGCTCAGGTAAGTAAAACGGGGGGGCTGGGATGCATTAAGGTGAAAAAACACGAACCTTTACAACCCATTAGGTTTGCTAGAGAAAAAAATGTCTTATAGAAAATGACCATCATAGGTTTCAGTAGTCCAGCTTTTCTCCTTTCTCTTCTACTAGATTTGGTGTTTTGTATGTCTCTCCTCCATGAAATTTACCTTTATATTATTGGGAATTAGATAAAGGGAGGCCCAAATGTTACTTTACAATATCCTTTTTTTCTAAAAAAAAAAATTATCTATAAACATCTATTACTTTATGGTCCTGTAATAAATTTTTCATTAAATTGTTTCTAACAAAGTCTTTCTTCCTCATTGTAACATCTATGAGCTTCCTTTCTTTTCTCTCACTTCTGATTGTTTGGAATGAGAAGTACGCATCATTTGCAATCATGTGTGCTGTCTATGAACACTACAAATTCCATAGTCCATCTCGTAAAAGTGATCAAGAAAGGTTGGCTATGTTTCTACATACAGTGGGACAATGGAGAATGAACTTAGACATCCTCTTACAGGAAGTTGAATCAGCAGCAAAAACTTTTTTGATTTAAGAATGCATACTTGAATAGCACGTTTTGATACCAGAGTTTAGTGTCACTACACAACTAACACCAGCTATTGTAATTAAATATTTAAATATTACATATTTTTAAAATATACATTTTTTAAATATACACAAGCTTTCAACTTGTAAAATTTTTTTTTTTAAACCTAAATGCTGAGTGGGGCCATGGCCTGCATAGCATGTGGAAATGCATGTTCCTAGGCAGCTCTGGATGAATGGCAGCCATTACAAAGGGCTGTGCACTATATTCAGTCAATCTCATATCCTGTACTAATGCTGCTAGGCTGGAAGATTTAGAGAACCAGCTATGCTTGAACAACATTAAGGGGGTTGGTATTCCTAAGAGGGCAGAGGGGAACAACCCAGTTACTTTTATTGAGTCCTGGGTTATTGCTACATTCGGAAAGGGATGCTTTTGCCCCAATGTTTGCAATGGAGCAAGCCTACTGGGTCCTTGCAAAGTTTCCTCTTTTGGGCACTCTTCTACAGCCTTTTTCTATTCTGTCTCCTTAATTACAAGGACAGAAAAAGGAAACACACATATAAGAGAGTTCGGGCTGCACCCCAAGATACATAGTAATGATGTGGGAAGGTTCCCCCAGGGGACTTTATTGCAGCAAAATAGGTCAATAAAAGTATGAAAATGATATAAAATGGTCTATATTTGTATAAATTACAGATTCATGTCAGTGTTAAAATATAGATTCTGGTTGAAAGGATGCAATAATCATGCCATAATATAGTCAAGCAATCATATGATCATACAGCATAACATGAGTGGTTGAACTGCATGAAAGTCCCGACGTTTCGACCTAATTTGTCATGGTCTTCTTCTGGGGAATGGTTGGCTCCACTGAAGAATGAAATTAAAGACTTCACAACCAGAAATAAGAAAATCTGTTGGATGATCCAGTGGTTTCTTGCACAACCTGGATGGATGTTTTGCCACATAGACACTGCTCTATGTGCCGTTTTTCTCCTTCATTGCCTTGGGAGGTGTCTCACAGTGTGGTTTCTTGTAAGCCTTATGGGCCACATTCCTCTCCTGGACAGGCCAGGACAGCCATGGAGTGCACTGGATCATCCAACGGATTAAAAAAATTCTGGTCGTGAGGTCTTTCATTTCATTCTTCAGCGGAGCCAACCATTTCATGCAGTTCAACCACTCATGTTATGCTGTATGATCATATGGTTGATTGACTGTATTATGGCATGGTTATTGTATCCTTCCAACCAGAGTCTATATTTTAACACTGACATCTGCAATTTATTCAAATAAAGACCATTTTATATCATTTTGATACTTTTATTGACCTATTTTGCTGCAATAAAGCCCCCTGGGGGAACCTTCCCACATCATTCCTAATTACAAGAACAGGGATGCTATCCTGACCAAGGCCAGAACACATGTAGATTTGTCTGTTGATAATTTCCCTGTTCCCGGATTTCTCTAATGAAGTACAGCGACAAAGGGCAAAATTTCAGGATGTCAGGAAACATCTCTACAAACTGGGTGTACAAAATGCCACGTTGAACCCTGCTCTGCTCAAAGTTATTGCACACAATAAAACCCAAGTCTTTGATAATTCCACATCAGCCATGAACTGGCTTGATCGAGAGGAATGATCTAGTGAACCTCTCAGTGAGTTTTTATTTTGGGTGCCCCTTTAATACAGTGACTTTTCTACTACACTGGGCGTATGGTGGTTTGTGCAACATTGCTAATTTCATTTACACAGGGGGTGCCTCTATTGCTGGTCACCACCAAGCTATGCTTACATCTATGTGCCTAAGGGGCTGTCTATTTCCTCCTAACGAGAATGGTCCGGTGTGGACCCACCTGTTGTGATGCTCTGAGCACTATTCCTGCTACCTGGGCCCGGTTGGTCCTGTTTGACTGGGTAGCGTTGTTATGTGTTTTTTGTGTTTTTTTTATCTGTTACAGGTGGGACATTTTCATATTTACTGGTGTTTGGCTACAGGACTAGAACTCTATGGTGTTGCAGTGCAATGAAACTGCCCCTGGTATGACCCCAGGGAGGGCTTCTTTACCATGTTATTTGTGGATCAAGCAGTCTCTTTTATGCCTGTACCCTTTCAGTGTCATACTTTACCTGTTATTTTTGTGAGTCTGAATGATGATGAAGAATGCACGGAATAAGAACCTATTATTATTGTCATGGAATGTACGAGGCCTGGGAGATAAGGTTAAACAAGGGGCAGTTTTTGCGCTTTAATAGACTGAAACCATCCCTTGTGTGTTTACAAGAAAATGCATTTGAAGCTTGACTATCTCCATCTCCTCCACTCTTGTTTATATAGCATTCAATTCCATTCTACTTATTTTCCAGAGAGGTGAGCGTTCTCATCATTTGTTTGCTTACAGGAGCGGATTGACAAAAATGATCTATTTGAACCATTCCAGCTGCACTGGGGCATGTGGCAGGGGTGCCCTTTGTCTCCCCTGCTGTTTGCCCTAGCAGTGGAACCACTGGCTATTATGATCTGCAAATACCCTGAAATTGTTGACTTCCTTAGAGGTGCACTGGAAGAAAAGCTCTCACTATATGCAGACAATACCCTGCTATATTTAGGCAATACAGATGGATCCTTACAGGCTATAATGTCTCTTATTATTTTGGTGGGCTTCTTAGGTCTCAGCATCAATTGGAACAAGTTGTTTATTATGCCCATGGATCCTCTGCACCACCTCCTACCTGATTGTGCCCAACAAATTCAAGTGGCTAATGCATTTAAATATTCAAGGGTTATAGTGTCCCCTGACCCAAGGCAATACCTAAAACAAAATCTGGTACTGCTCCTGGATAAACATAAGGTGAAATTCAATAGCTGGTGTAAGCTACCACTTTCGGTAGTAAGTAGACATGTGCATTAGTTTTCAACCAAATGCATTTTCGAAAACGAAAACGAACACACAGAATACGATAACCGAAAGATACAACATAAATAAATGCTTTATTTTCATTTTTGTTGGTCGAATGTGCCTAACCTTAACTCTATTAGTCCAAGATTATTCTACATAGAGAGAAAAGATTCGACATTATAGAGAAAAAAGATTAGACATTATAGAGATAAAAGATTCAACATTATAGAGAAGAAAGATTCGACATTATAGAGAGAAAAGATCACTGCTGGAATTGGGTGGGGGAAGTAAAATAAAAATAATGATGATGATGAATGTTATTGGCAGATTGTAACCAAAGAGGAGGAGCAGTAAAATAGCTAGAACTAACTTGACAATTCAACATGAACGACGAAGATTCGACAAAGCATCGAAAAAGGTTGAATCTGTCATTGAAGGCTTATAGTGTCTGTTGATAGTTCTAAGAAGATTCGACGGAGCAGCTAAACTGTACGACGCCGCAATCATACATTTCCGGTCAAATGCTTGCCCCATAGGCTATAGAAAAATTCTAATGTTGGTTGACTAGTAATAATAATTATTAAATATAATTATTACTAGTGTCATACAACATTAGAATTCTACTATAGCTTGTAGGCGGAACATTTGACCGGAAAAGTATGATTGAAGCATCGTACAGTTTCGCTGCTCCGTCGAATCTTCTTTGAACTTTCGACAGACAGTCAGACACCATAAGCCTTCAATGACAGATTCAACCTTAATTTGTTCGGATTTTCGGACGAATGCAATTTCCAACGAAAAACAAAATAAATAAAAATGAATTTCGGGAGTAACTAAATAAATTTATTTTTCGGACGAAAACTAAAATCCAAAACAAAATATTTCAGTGTGCACATGTCTAGTAGTAAGGAGAGTTTATTTAATTAAGATAGTGTTGGCTTAACATCTTCCATAATTCTCCTATTTGGATTAGTAAGCAATGGTTTACAGGTATAGACACTCAATTCAGGTGATTTCACACTTGTGAATTAAGTTATGCAGGCCACTGAGAGGAAAGGTATAATACCTTGCATATACACAAGTTTACTGACTACATTTGAAAACCTGGCTACCCTGAAATGCAGATTGCAGTAGGTGGAAGATGTTGGCGAGATTAGTGGTGACCAATGGGACTTCGCTTTGGTTTCGGTCCCCCTCACCTCCCTCTATTTATGCAGTGCAATGTACTGACAGTGAGTGATCAGCGAGTGCTAGAGGACCATATCTGGATAACAGCCGGGTGTAATATACTGTATTGTAAGTAGCTTAATTTTACTTTCTCTTTTACAAATCATTTTATTCAGTGGACTAAACCTAGTAGGTTAATAAATAACAAAACAGCAACTAAGAAAAATCCATACTGACAACAAAAAACAATAAATTGTATTATGTTTAAGGTGGAAGGAATACCAAAAATGAACTTAATTGTTTTTAGTAAGTTGCTCCTTTCATCAGAATAGTAAATAAGCCCCATGAAGCACATTGTCATTACTAACATACCATATTGTTTTCAACACACCACTTCACCATGGAAATAAATGTTTCTATATGTATCCTCTGTTACCTTTACATAACTAGCTACATACTAGCATCATAATCTAATATTTAGTATATTTCATGCCGCATTTCTAAACTTTTTTTGCAAAGTAATTACTTCTGTTTAATTATATTTAAAGGGTTTTTAATGAAGCAATTGTGATTTCAATATGCCCAAAGGCAATTGCATTTTTGAGTAGGTGATATAATATGCTTTGTGCTTGCAAGCTGCAGTGAAGTTTTCTTAAGCATTTCCAAACATTTTTTGGATGTTTCCCAGTGTGACATGATTACAGAAATAGACTTTTATTAAAAATGTATTTGTTTAAGCCTTTATTGTGCTACAAATATGTAATTTAGTGTACCTCTGATAAATGTGGCGTGGTAAACTATCAGAGCATACAGCATTTTGTGGATAGAGGCATCCAACACCTATGTTTCTTTGAAAGATTCAAGCAGTGCACTTTCCTACAACAAAATCTATGACTAGCTCTTATAAATGTAAAAGCTATGTGAATGAGATGTTCATGCAGAGTCCTATGCTACAGATAGACAAAAGAATAATAATTGTGTACTAGACATGATGAAATTTGGCATATTCGTTAGCAGGACAGCCATCAGAAATTTTTGCACCCCTTACACAGCTTTGGGCCTGACCCCAAGCGTTACCACCAACATTGCCTAGGTCTTGCCCACGGCCATCCTACCAAATTCGCTCACCAGCCACCTCACCTGTACGCACTCAGCACCCCCCTCAATCCTGTATATATCTCAGCCCCCTTCAAACACACACACACACACACACCTGTATATATGCCAGCCCCCCTCAAACACGTGTGTGTATATATATATATATATATATATATATATATATATATATATATGGCAGCCCCTCACATACACATACAGTAGGTGACCGCGATATTGTGTCAATCTCGCTCCTTTTCTCGGCGAGATTGACCACCTACGAGCCCCGTCACGGGAGCCAGTGCCGAGCCGACTCGCCGTGACGGGAAAAAGCCGACATAGAAGCGACGGCGATCCGACTTGGATTCCCGCCAATTCTAAATGCGGCGTTTGGTATGAATCATGAGGGGGAACTCCACGCCATTCTCGCGCATGTGCATTATAACCACATCGCATCGCTGTCAAACTCTCGGGATGAGACACATTTCCCAGGAGCAGTAGCGAGCAGAGGCGCCGACGGAAATTAAGACAGGAACCGAGGCGATGAAGAAGGCAGATTTCGTGGGACCACATAGCAACAGTTATTTCAAGGTGAGTAAAAAAAATATATATCCAAATGTTTTTTAATTTATTATATGCACATTTATGGCAGATTTTTTTTTTATGGGAACTCCACTTTAAGGCCTCATGCACACTGGATGTTCAAAACGGACAGGAGTGTTAGCTGTAGAATTCCGCGTTAAAAACGCGAGTTTTGCCACATTTGGCAGTGTTTTTGCATTAGCATTTTTTCCTTTTTTAGTGTTTACATCTTTTAGCAAAACTATACTCTCACAAAAGTGTGAAGTTAAAAATGCTCATAAACACCAGAATGTTTTTCGGCATTTTTCAACGTTAGAGTGTTTTTACAGCTGAAAAACTCCTCTTCCAATGCAATAGTTCTGTGTTTTTATTCCAGCCTGAAAAATCCCTTGCCAAAAAACACAAATAAAAGCCCATGTGTGCATGGACACATAAGATAGCATGCTGGAGAGTTTACTGGCTGTATATATATACAAAAAAAACACCTGACACCCAAAACAGCAGCTGTTAAAAAGCCCAGTGTCCTTGAGGCCTAAACCTGCACAATTTTCCATAAGCGGGCAACCTTGAGCATAGAGATATACATTTTATCCTGTGTTTCTCAGTATTTTTACAATACACATACTCCTCTTAGATATCAATACCTATAGAAAGCAAGTTATATGGTTCTCCTGTTCTAGGTCAGGTGACCTGAAGCTGCAACACTTGGACACTAACATCAGCAGAACCCTCAAAGTAACATCTCAAAGGTGGCCAATGATCCAGCTTAAAGTCACCTAACCAGGAACTATCAGGCCTACTTATTACGTGTGGGATAAGCTTTTTCCCAACTATACCCTCCATCACTTATGATTTTTGGTTCAATTGGCACATTTCTCTTTTTATTTATGTATTTATTATAAATAAATAACATACTGTATATTACCTGGCTGGGTAATATGTGTAGCGCCTGGTTACTTCCAAGGTAACCGGTGCTATAGAAATTTAGAGTATAATCAGAGTGTAAGTGACTCTGATTTCAATTTCAATTCTAGAGAGGGTCTCTGTTTTCCACTTGGCTGTGCTGTGGGCTCATTCAGTCGCTTCTGGGGTGCTGATCCTACCCCGGTGCGGTAGATGGCAGCAGTGGAGTTGAGTTTTGGGTGTTCTCTCCCAGCGACCAATCAGGAGGTTTGGGCCTCGCTGGGCATGCTGGGAGAGGGTATATATGAGACAGACACCATTTTGGTTGGTCTTCGGTTTTGGCACCTACCTTCAGGGTGGCCACATCACGGTGCTCCGGCGTTATGGCCTACTTGGCTGGAGTGTGGAGCTATGCAGTGTTCCTGGTTTTGGGCCTAAGTTGGTTCGGAGCATTTGAGCAGGACGGGGACCCAGTGGTTGACTGGGTTCCCACTTTGAAGATCCCAGGCGAGTTTAGCTGTTCGGTGGAGAGTCCGCCTGGGGAGCGCCAATGAGAGGCTGGCGGTCCAATGGGATTCTGACGAACCACCGGGGATCGAGGTCACCAGACACTGAAGGCTGAAGGATTGACTCTTCTTTCAGTCGGTACCTGGGCGACTTTAAAGGAAGAGGATCCAGGCGTAACTTTACCTAGGAGGGTTATCTCGGTATCTCCATATATAACTGTTTTTTCTATCAAAAATATATTTTCATTTCAATTTGCTGCCCTATGGTTTTCTAAAACTGATAACTGTCAAATTCTGCCTTTCTATGTGCATGAAAATACTAGAGGCTTCCTGTGTATTCCTGTAAAGGACGCATCTTGAAATGTAATTTCCTGCTCATGCTCTTGGCTCACTGTTTTTTCTAGTAGTTGCTCTCTTTTTTAAATCATAGGGCTAATCATTAAAACAATTAAAGCCTACAAGGATAAAATAAAAAATTCTTATTGCCAAGCGAATTATTCTAGATGGTTAGAAATCTAGATAATAGAGTTTCCAACTTTTACGTGATAATTGATAATTCATCTTACCAACAGATTTGCAAAACATAATTTTTGATGAATTGGCTCCTTAAGATTCCCATTCTCTTCATATTTATATGACAAAAACTACAGCTTGCATGCAAAATGCAGTATATACAATGAATAAAAAACTACATAACCTTACTGACTCATATTTTTCTTTAGAAATGCACTACTTGACTGGGTTTTTCTAACTCTACCATTAGTATTGTTACCAACTACTACTGTATCTATTTGACATCAGCAATGTCCAAGGTGCCTGCAATATTATAAGCATTGGATAAGTAAAAAAAAAAAAAAAAAGAAGTTTATGGTCTGAAAACCATGACTCAGCACTGGAATGGCTGTTTTAAACACTTAGGGGAAAAGTTTGCCACTAATTGGATGCTTTTTACCAAAGTCAAGATTTTTCTCAGTAAAACTACTGACTACTACTACTACTATACAGCAAATCAAAGTGCAAGAGAGAAATAAATCTGTTGTGTTCTCGGCAGATTCTCAGAGGAAAATGGTCTCCTCTGCAGCCTGTTTATGAAGCTGAGAACATGGTAGCTCACTAATATCTATAGATATATAGATAGCTAGATAGATAGATCGAGTTCTCTCTTCCTATATATATATATATATATATATATATATATATATATACCCTGTATATGTATATATATATATCTATATATATATATCTATATATATATATCTATATATATATATATATATATATATATATATCTATATATATATATATATATATATATATATATATATATATATATATATATATATATATATATATATATATATATATATATATATACAGTGTATATAAATAGTCCACACATCCCTGTTAAATTGTCAGATTTTTGTGATGTAAAAAAAGACACAGTTAATGTGACCTATAAACTGTAAAACACAGTTGAACTACAGACTGAAATCTTTTAGGTGTAGGGAAGTAAAAATAAAAAAATAAAAATAATATGGTTGCATAAGTGTGCACACCCTTAAACTAATACTTTGTTGGAACACCTTTTGATTTTATTACAACACTCAGTCTTTTTGGGTACGAGTCAATCAGCATGGCACATCTTGACTTGGCAAAATATGCCCACTCTTTTTTGCAAAAACACTCCAAATCTGTCAGATTGGGACTGCATCTCCTGTGCACAGCCCTTTTAAGATCACCCCGCAGATTTTCAATCGGATTCAGGTCTAGGCTCTGGCTGGGCCATTCCAAAACTTGAATCTTCTTCTGGTGAAGCTATGACTTTGTTGATTTGGATGTATGTTTTGGGTCGTTCTAATAAATGATGGCAGGTGTATACTGACTTCTATTTAACACGTTTTAATGTGATTGCTTAATTCTGAGGACAGCTTTAACCCCAGTTATAAGAGGGTGTGCACACGAGAGATCAGCCATGATCTATTCTCTGTTTCAAACGGACAAATGAGATCTGAAGACCCTCATCTATATCCCATAAGCACTATAGCATATAGTTGCTGCAATCCAATATAACCATACAAATAACCATTATTACTGATTTTATTTTCCAGCCTAACCAAGATCTGGAAGGTTTTAAAAACCTTGTGATTGAAATTGATGAAATGTTTAAATTAATCTGGGGTACTGTAAATCATAGCAACTGCTCTGTTAAAAACACAATGATGATGGAGTGTCAGATCCAAATTTCATATCAGTGCCAAGAATCAAAGGGTGAATTAAGAAGGAAGAAGACACTGGTAGCTCCAGGCTTTAGTTGAGTTCAGTCTGAACAGCTAAAGCTAAGCAAGGTCATAAGAAAGTCTGAAGAAATGGGGGGAAAACATTGCTCACACAAACTGTCTTTGATACATAAACATTGATAAACATTAGCTGTCATTTCTCTGCCATTTACCATTGGATAAGTGATACCTTGCCCTGCATAGGACATTTACAGTAACATTTACTTGTCCAGCTGCATTTACTTACATTTCCTGTTGCGTCAGAGGGGGCAGGGTCACCCGTGATGCCACGGGGAAGCCGCCGGAAACCCCTGTTTCATCAGAAGGGGCGGGGTCACGGTGGGTCTTGCGTCATTCGTCGGGCATCCCCCATGGAGGCAGAATCGATCGTGGCAGCATGTATCATCAGGTCGTGGAAGGATTACTTTGCTGCAATTTTTTTTCTTTTTTAATAAAGGACTTGTCCCAAGCTGTGTTTTTTTTTAACAATTTTGTCACTTTTACTGAATGGTCTGGTATGGATTCTGAGGGGGACGCCTATGTCTTTTTTTTTAAAAAAATGGCGCAGGGTTCCCCTTAATATCCATACAGACCTGAAGGGCCTGGTAATGGAATAGGGGGGGGACCCATGTCGTTTTTTTTCAATGACTTATTTGTATTGCCGGGACCCGACAATTCATTATAGCCGCGAGTAGTTTTAAATGACTTTTTTTCTTTAGAAATGTAATTTTGTGTAGGGACTGTTCTAAACACAGGAAAATGCATCACTTTACAGGCATACTATAGACACCCCCCAGGTACGAAATTTAAAGAAATATTTAACTTTTATTGTTTCACTTTAAGCATTATTAAAATCACTGCTCCCGAAATTTTGATTTATCCCATTTAAAGGGTGTTCCATGGCTTTCTGCAAACACCCCAAATTGTTTAGTATATCACAGCTGGGTTGCAATAACACCAAGGACCCACCACACCGCTAATCAGCATACTCCATGATGATGAAAACCATGTGGCAATGATGCGGCATGTAAATTGCCTCGATAATGTAAAACCTTAGCGTTTTATTAAAAAGATAAAACAAGATATTACACTTACAGTGTTAAATGACAATTAAGCCTGAAGCCTGTTGTGCCGGCCGGACACAAGCAGGCAGGCCCATCCGTCTGGAAGTACGAGCTAGTAGTGGGTGGTGATGTCAGCGAGTCACTCGCTCTACCCTACGCGTTTTGTGATAGGTCACGACCTCCAAGGGCATGGGCAGCACGCCGCTTCACCTCCCTAAATACAATAACAACCAACCCAAGCCTCGTTCAGAACTCCCATGCGCAGGCACACTCCCACCCAAAGCAGTCAAGCCTCATTCTGGGTCGCTGTCCATGCAATGTCCCGCGTCATGGCAGTCACGTATTCCAGTGAGAGTTGGTGAACTAAAACTAAGGGCAATATGGAAAAACAGTAAATACGAGCACTGCAATTCTCGCAAGTTATAAACCCATCCCTTTCACAAAAAAAAAAATTCAATTAAAATAAGGCTAGAGCATCCCCCAAAGGGCCAGATCTAATTAAAACCTAACCCAAAAAAGGAGACGGAGATGCCTAACAAAATGCGCCCTCAGGAAATTAATCCAATGTCCTCCATGTCATGGAGGATATTGGACACTGCGACCCCTGGTGGACAATAGATAAATAGCATCCACAATGGAGTTTTTGGTGAATAGTTCCAACGTAAGGACCCAATAAAGGGAAAACTCCTTGGAAACAGAGTCTACATAAATCAGAGAAGCTATACGAGTGAATCTGAAACAACCGTGAAAGTTTGTTCCCACAAAAAACTCCAAATAGCCAATCTAAATACAGTGGTCATAAATGGGCCAAAAAAATCCAAAAGTATTTTAAAAAAAAATGTATGTATAGATATTGCCAATATCACATAATTACAAAAGTGTTCGCAAGTTCATGATAAAATATGAATAAATAAAAATTTACATTTATTATTCTACAAGATTGAATATAGAGAGCTAAAAAAATATATATTATTAAAAAATAATTTATAAAATATTGTGATGGGGGACATCGGACAGAGACCCAGACCAAAGGCCAGTTGCAAACATAGCATCATTAAACTATAAAAACTCCTATTGCCCCTTGCATTATCATATATATTAGATGACTGATGTACAATTATAGCAATAAAAACACAAATGAACCATAGTTAAGGTAATAACTGTGAGGCCTCATGAGTTGTTGATAAATACATTAATATCCGTATCGACGTTGAGGCCAAATGGAACATATGTTCTCAACCGATACACTCAAGCCATTTCTTGTTTAGAAATTTCTCTCACTACTGAGCTACCTCTCCAATGGGGTCTATATTTGTCTATTCCCAAAAACAACGTGTTAGCGGGATCCCTATTGTGCACGTGGTCATAGTGTCTAGACACCAAGGGCCAGATTCATGTAGAATTACGGCGGCGTAATGTATCCCGTTTACGTTACACCGCCGCAAGTTTTCGGCGTAAGTGCTTGATTCACAAAGCACTTGCCTGTAAACTTGCGGCGGCGTAGCATAAAGCCGTCCGGCGCAAGCCCGCATAATTCAAATGGGGCGTGTACCATTTAAATTAGGCGCGTTCCCGCGCCGAACGTTCTGCGCATGCTCCGTTAGGAAATTTCCCGCTGTGCTTTGCGCGAAATTACGGCGCCCCAACGTGTTTTTTCAACGGCTACGTGCGTTACGTCCTTTCGTATTCCCAGGCGTCTTACGCAAAAAAAATAAAATCTAAAATAACCCATAAGGTTCTGCAACCCCAAATTGTTTGCTATTTGGCGAACAGGCAAACACCCGATGTTCAAGTCGAACTTACGTTCGACTTGAACATCGGGCTCATTCCTAATCCTTAAATGTGGTGGTTGCATTATTTTTAGTTTTTAAGCTTTTTTGTCTCTCTGTTTTCACCTGGTGATCTGACCAGTAACACAACTATATTAGAGTGCCCCCACTCTGCATGAAGGAGCACAAGGGAACATTTGGACAGCAGAATTGTCAGCCTTGGGGGAGATGAATGTTAGATGTACTAGCAGAGTTATATACACTAACAAGTTGAAGCCAGACTCTATCTCACACTTTACACGATCAGTTACAGCAACCATTTTTTATTTCTTTTAGGATAAAGCTTTTACATGAAAAAAATACATGCTGATCATTGTAAGCTTCCCTGACCATGGTAAATGGTTTGTCTAAGGACTCTAACTGCTACATTTGCAGGATAGCTTGTTGCTGGCTGGATCATCAGATAAAAATAGAGGATAGAAAGCCATAAAAAAGAAGATGAAAGCAGCCACCACATCTAAGATTTGTAAGGCTGCAATGTAATAACAGTTTATTTTTAGGTTTAATACCATTTTAATTATCAGATGTAAAATATGTTTGAACACTCTGTCTTAACAAAGGGTTGCAGATTTAGAAGTCAGGCTTCTTGCACTGTATGTTAGTGTGAGGAGATTCAGCCTCAGCCTCAGTACCGAAAATTGGCTGGTTCAGCAGGAACTGGAGGAACTTCAGTCCATGTGTACTGCTGTCTGTTTAACAAAAATCAGTCTAATGACTGGCTTCTGTTATATGGTCATGCTTGAATACCAGCATTCCATCAGTGCTCACAGCCAATGACTGCAGCGCTGATCTGTGTATTCTGATGGAGGTCGAGGGAATCCCTGCTCTAAGACTATAATAGAAGACAGTGGAGATCCTTGCAGTTTTTGTACATGTACACTGTACGAAAATGGTATATGTATACCAGCTTTACCCAGTTGCCTACCTTGGGCATCTTACAAATGTCCATAAAACCCCCTTATCTGTACACTGGATGTTTCTTGTACGCCTTGTACAATATTATCTTTTTTTAACTCCTTGTGCTCAGCTACTGTGCACAGCCCCTGAGATCCTATGACTGGGAGCTAGTATGAAGCCTTCCTCTCTGATGGATTACTCTAATAGACAATCTCAGTGATAATTCAATGTAACATTTTAAGCCAAAACAATAACAAACAAGTAACACAGTAGCTGTCTTATCTCCTGCATTCCCCATCAGGCAGATTTGTGAGTAAGAAGGCTGCAGCTGACAGAGGAAAGTTTTCATTGTGTGCACAGGGAATTAACTCTTAATTAACCAGGACACGCTATTTTTGTTTTACTACTTAAGCCTTTTAACCTGTATAATCACTATTTAACAGTTTCATCTCCTGTTCCATGTTTCTATTTTGAATTATTTGCTTGAATTTTTTTATAAAGTATATATATATATATATATATATATATATATATATATATATATATATATATATATATATACACATTGTTATCTTTGAGGATTTACTGTTAAAAATACATGGTTTGGGGTATATCTGTTTTATTTAAAATCAGTAAAAATCTGTAAAAATAACTGATGCATTGTGAGAAAAATTAAATGTATGCAAAAAAAACCTTAATTCTTTTGCAAATAATTTTAACAAGTTTTGTACCAAAAATGTAATTTTAATGTAAATAGAACAAGCAGCAGAATAAAATGTATGTTTTTCTCACATTAATGGTACTTCTGTTTAACCACTTCTCATCCACCCTACTGTCAAATGACGTCCACAAGGTGGCTCTGCCATCCCGGGTGGACGTCATATGACGTCCTCGGGCCTCCTCGGGCCTCCCGCGTCACTCGGGTGCCAATGCGCATTTCTGGCTGCCGCGATGTCTGCCAGGTGCCCGCGATCGGCAGTTACAGAGCCAGGGACGTGGATCTGTGTGTGTAAACTCCTGGGTACCATCTGGGTACCATCCCAAGTTTGACATAGTTTTCCAAAAATGCGATATCCCATTGTGTGTGGATCTCGGCCAATAGGAGATTCTTGAGTCGCATAAATAGACCACTAATATCTAAACCGGGAGGTGAGGGGGTAGAATCAAATACCCCATCAGTGTTGACTCTACGTTGGGCACGGAAGTCAAAAATATCCATAATAAAATTGGAAAAAAGCTGCAGTTTAAATATATGTGTACAAAAATTGGAAAAAATGGTGTAAAACTGCGCTAATATTTCAGAAAACAATGAAAATGACCATGAATCATAATATGATTAATAAATTACATGTATACAGTAATCAGTGCATATTTATAGCACTGTTCGCTGTAATGTCAAAAGTGTCCTGACAAAAATCACAGATAACCGCCTTTGAGTTAAAAAAAATTATAAAAATAAATGTCATAAATCTATCCCCTAATTTGTAGGCACTATAACTTTTGCCCAAACCAATCAATATACACTTATTGCGATATTTTTTACCAAAAATATGTAGAAGAATACATATCAGGCCTAAACTGAGAATTTTTTTTTAATTGGGAATTTATTATAGCAAAAATATTGTGTTTTTTTTAAATTGACAGTCATTTTTTGTTTATAGCGCAAAAAATTAAAACCACAGAGATGATCAAATACCACCAAAAGAAAGCTCTATTTGTGGGGAAAAAGGACGTCAATTTTGTTTGGAAGCCACGTCGCACGACCGCGCAATTGTCAGTCAAAGCGTGACAGTGCTGAAAGCTGAAAATTGGCCTGGGCAGGAAGGGGGTGAAAATCCCCGGTATTGAAGTGGTTAAAATATTACTGATCAAACTTGAAAAAATAATCTGATTTTTACTGTTTTTTTCCCCTTAAAATGTAACTAAATGAATTTTTTTTTTAGAGAAAGCCCTGTTTGTTCCCCCAAAAAACAATATACATTTAACTGCAAAAGTGCAATTATACTTTAAAATCATGTATTATAAACCATTTCAAATAATTATTTTCCACACTGCTATGGGAGGGCACAGCATCAACAGGGCTCTCATATTTAGCTTTTTTTTGGACCTGAACATAGTAAATAAAGAAAATATTACAAAACAACTCTATGTTCTCTTTACTTTTGCAACTCAACTGTAAAGGTTGCGCAACAAGTTGATTGTGAGGAGGTAGCCAATATTGTAGGTCTACAAGGACAGTTTTAATTAGCTTCCAAGCAAGGTCAACAACATAAAAATGCTGCTATAATTTTTTTCTCTCAGAATCCATTCATAAACTACCAAGATTTGAAAGAGGATCTGATTCAATGCACAGCTGCAAAAATGGAGAAAACTTGAAAATATATTGGTCTTCTATGGCATTTACTAAAGTAAGCCATTAATAAATTAAATCTAAAGACAAAATACCAGTTTGATCTTTCAATTTTAAGCTCCTGATAATATTTCATGACCAATGGCCACTCTACTTGTTATCCACACACCTGATACTGTATCTAATGTGATTTTTGAACAAATGTACTGAAAATAATGTAATTTCCTTCTCCGAGAGGAATGAGATTAATAGGTCTTTCCTGACATCATACATCTATAAAATTTAAGTTGAATTCTTCATTTTATAGATCCATAACATTTTCATTTGCTAAAGTTTTAAAATACAGCATGACTGTTCAATTCAGTGGCAAATAAATAGAACATGTACAAAGAAGTTTAATAGAGACATGAATACATTGAAAATAAGTCATACATTAACCACTTCCTGTCCAACTATGATACATAAACTGCCGAACGGGAAAAGTGTTGATACGGGTCGACGTACCTGTATGACTCCCTGCTCTTGCCGCTTGTGCGTGCTCCCTGGGACCAATCTGTGCCCTATGTGTCCATCAGACACAATGAAACACTGATCATTGTATCAGGCCACTGCACCATGTGCCATGGTACCATGTGAAGTGATCACAGTGTAGCCAGTCAGCAATCACAGATACAGTAGTAAACAATATGTAATTTCCTAGCATCATTGTTTACTATTGTGTGATCTCTGCGATCGGTCATAGAGATAGCATAGTATAGGGTCATTCACAGCAGCCGTGTACCATGTGATACCAGTGGTCAACCACAGCTATCACAGTATTTCTCAATGACTTAAAGAATGCAGCCAGAGAGAGTGAGAAAGGATTGCTTCTACAGCCATCATGGCTATAACATCAATCACAGTGTAAAGAAAAATCCTGATCACCTTTCAGACAATAGCTAAAAAAATAACAATAATAATTGAATTCTTTTAAACTCACTGTCACCAGTCAGTGTCTCTAATCACAGTGTCTGTAATCATTGCCACACCAGGTACAGTGTTCATGATCACCATCACATCACTCACATTGTCCCTAATCACTGCCACCCACTCATAGTGTAGCTAATCACTGCTGCACCATTCTCAATGTCTGTGATCACCCACATACCAGTCATATTTTCCACGATCATAGCCACACTAGTCATATTGTCCCTGATTACTGCCACACAAGTCCTTTTGTCCCTGATAACTGACTCACCAGTTATAGTGCTCCTGATCACGGCCACACCACTAGTCCCTGATCACCATCACACCAGTAATACTGGAAACTCTTTTGCTTTTCCTTTCTTCAGCCTCCTGTACTTCCTGATCAGTGTACATGTCACTACTAGGGGCAGCCATGTATCAGTAGGCTAGGAAAGCTTGGCTTATAGGAACCAGGACTTCTATAGGTGATGATACACCAAGCTATATTCCCTGACCACTTGTATAGAGGTGACTATTACAGTGCATTGGTATACACAACTGGTTGATTTGTGTGATACACAAATTACAATTGGGTTGATGTACTAAAGACAAATAGACTGTGCACTTTGCAAAGTGCAGTTGCACTCTGCACTCTGCAGAGACAGTTGTTCCAGAGCTTAGTAAATAAGGTAAAGCTTCACTTTGTAAAGAATACCCAATCAAAGCAAGGAAAATAAAAAAAAATGCTTTTTTGCTTAAACATAATTGGATGATGGAACTCAGCAGAGCTTCTGCTCATTTAATAAGCTCTGGAGCAACTCCTCTTAAATCAACCCCAACCACTGGTGCATAATCAGTCTAAATAATAAAAAAAAGACACTAAGCTATTTTCTCTGACCACTCATACAGAGGTGAGCATTACAGTATACTGTTTTGATATATTGTTGGTGGGTTCTTCGATATACAAGATACAATGTCTGCTACATAATCAGTCCAAACATTGAAAAAGTCTCACACATGTGGTACCATCATAGGAGGAGTAGAATGTATTTTGGGAAGTATTCTCATGCTTTATGTAAAAATATTTTATTAAATTGACAACTTTGTGCAAAAAGAAATATTTTCATTTTCTATTCCACATATTTCAAAAACTTGGCAAAAAATGAAGTCTTCAAAAGACTCATCATGTCTCTTAAAAATACCTATGGGTGTTTACTCCTCAATATGTGGTTCCAGGACCTCCAAAAATGTTATTGGTAGTAGGAAAGCTTGAGGGTGCTCCTTGGATTTTGAGACCCTCTGTGTGGCTAGGCTGTAAAAAAGCATCATACATTTGGTCACCACACTCAGGAGGAGTAGCAGAGTGTATTTTTAACCACTAGCTGCTATAACCCTGGTATTTTTGGGAATGCTGTGCGTTTCTCTTTAAGGTGAAAGTGGTCTCCACTGCAGATTCGCCACAAGATCACTTTAATCGGTGGCGGGAGAGGTGCCCACCCCCTCCTGCCACGCTCCGGTCGTCTCCAACGTTTACCGGACCCACCGGTAGCAACGGAGACAAACGCGTCCTTTCGCATGGATGTCTGGCTGGCGAGTAAGGGGAAGATGGCCCCCGCTCGGCTCCAAAGCATGGGTGGGAGTGATGTCAAACATCACTTCCGCCCATAGCTCTTAAAGGAGAATTTTTATTATTTTTTCCAAGTGACTTTTTTTATTGCATTTAAAAAAAAGATAAATAAATAAATAAGAAAACATTTAAAAAAAATTAAACCGCCCTTTCCCGAAAAAGCTCACGCGTAGAAGCTAACACATACATGAGTAGCACCCGCATATGAAAACAGTGTTTAAACCACACACGTTAGAACAAGAGCAATAATTCTAGCCCTAGACCTCCTCTGTATCTCAAAACTGGTAACCTGTAGTTTTTAAAAATTGCCTATGGAGATTTTTAAGGGTGAGGCTGTTTTCCTCGACAGAATCCATCAAGAAACTTGATAGCAGAGCTTTTTTGCTGAGGAAAACGGTCATGTGTATGCTTTTCCTCGAGAAAACTGTTGAGGAACTCGACGAGGAAAAAAGAGAACAAGTTCTCTTTTTCCTCGACGGGAGTCTCAATTTCCTCGTCGTGTTCCTCGTCGGGCTGGTTTTCGACGAGAAACACGATCGTGTGTATGCTAAGAAACCCACGCATGCTCAGAATAAAGTATGAGACGGGAGCGCACCTTCGGTAAAAGTAGCGGTTGTAATGGAGATAGCACATTTGTCACGCTGTAACAGACTGAAAAGTGCAAATCGTCTCTTACCAAACTTTTACTTAACATGCAGTAACATTAGATTATCAAAAGCAGCCCCAAGGGTTGTGCCAGTGGAATCGAACTTCCCCTGCCGTCGTATGTGTTGTACGTCACCGCGCTTGAGAATGACGAGATTTGGTCTTGACAATGTGTACGCAAAGAAAGCTTGTCAAGTTTCTCGACAAGCCTAACAAGGAACTCGTCGAGGAAAATGATGTGTCTTTTCCGACGAGTTCCTCGGTCATGTGTACGAGGTCTAAATGTTTGTCGCCATTCCACGAGCGGGCACAATTTTGAAACGTGACATGTTTGATATCAATTTACTCTTCTTTACATTATGTTTAACAATATAAAAAAAAAAGTTGGGCTAGCTTTACTATTGTCTTTTTTTTTTATTTAAAAAAGTGTATTTTTTTCAAAAAAGTGTGCTTGCGTGTTGCGCAAATACGGTGTGAAAGAAAGTATTGTAACGACCGCCATTTTATTCTCTAGGGGGTTGGAAAAAATATATATTGTTTGGGGGTTCTAAGTTTCTAGCAAAAAAATATATTTTAACTTGTAAACAACAAGTGTCAAAAATAGGCTCAGTCCTTAAGTGGTTAAAAGACTCACTGTGCCTTTCAGAAAATACCTTGGAGTTTTTGATTTCCAAATGGTATAATTTTGTAGGTGATCAAACTGTCCTGGTGCTCTAGGGCCTCTGATAGGTAGTCAAGAAATTAGTTGTGTAATTTTTGCCCCTGGAATGCCTGAATGTGCTGCTTGGAATTTGGGTCCCTCTATGCATCTAGGTTATGAAAAATTCTCATACATGTGGTATCCCCTTTACTCAAGAAAAGTAGTAGACTGTGTTTTGGGTATAATTGTAAGTATGCCCAAGTTGTGTGTGAGAAATAACTTGTTAAAATGACAACTCTGTGAAAAAAAAAATGTAATTACTTAATTTCTCAATAAATTGTGCCAAAAAAATCTAACTGACCATGCCTCTTACTAAATACCTTGGACTGTCTGCTTTCCAAAAAGGGGTCATTTTGGGGGTATTTATACTGTCCAGCCATTTTAGGGCCTCAAGAAATGCCCATGGACACATAGGATAAAATTGAGCTGCTTCGGACATTTAGAAACATATTTTGAGATCAGCTTTTAGAGGCAGAAAAAAGGTTTGCATTTTTGCATTTTTTTGCTGAATGCTTATAAACTCTCCTAGAAGCTCTTAAACTCCTGTACAAAAACTCTCTGTATGAGCATTTTTTTAAGCCCATTGCACATGGACCGGAAGTGTCTAGTGTCTCTTTGTAGATGTTTTCTAATGCAACTTTTTAAAATGTTTGTTTGCAACTTTTCTTCTTTATCATGAGTGTTCTGACTTTTATTCCTTTTTTTTTATTATTGTTCTTCATTTGGTAGAAAATGCAGGATACTCCTGCATACCATGGCCTCTAAAAACTGTCATGTCTAGCTGCTTCAAAGACCAGCAATCACCCCCCAGGAATACACTCCGCCCTGGTATTGCTTGACTTTTTGGCATTTCAAGGCACAAAGCCTGGTTTGCATTGGAAAATGTTATGCTTTTTATGAGTCAAACAAACACAGAATTTTTTTTGAACATGTTAGGAATTTGTAGTTTAGTAAATTTGTCCTTCTGAACCACTTAAAATGTCATCTGTACAGAGGGATTTTGTTTCCAAAATAGGAACCCTATGGAATACCATTTCCCTATCTTTGATAGCTATGTTAACAATATTTACTTAATATTGCTTTCTCTGAGTTTTCTGAAAATGATAGTTGTGTATTTTCTATCTTCACTGCTTAGAAAATTCATATAGGACTGTGTGCAGATGGACTGCTTCAAGCAAAATGAGTGTCGTGTAATGGTGAATTCATCCATTCAGCTGACTATTGTAGGAGGTTGTGGTGAGAGTGGTGGACAGGTTTCTGTTATGCCATTATCCACAAGTTACATGAATGTTCTACTTACATTAATCTTCAGTGTAGAGTTAAGGCTAAAAATAACAATACATACTGCAAAACATGGATCAATAGATGGTTTAATTTAATGTAGATCTATAGTTTCTCTTCTTTACACATATGCTTAAATACAGCTTTCAGTTTAGATTATAGCTAAACAAATAGTAATTTTAAATAGCAAATACCAGTGTTTAGACAAAAGGGGATTTACACTAAATTAGCCTTTGTCAACATTATCATTTTAAAAATGACTCTAATTATGCCAAAAAGTGTCAATCACAAATGGGAGCCAAAGAATTTAGTCACAGCTGTTGGAAGTGCACAGTCATTGCTGTGTTTTAAACGTACTACATTTTGTACAAAAGAACATTCTTAACAAGTGTTAACCATAGCAAACCAAAGGGTAATGAGATTTTCAGAAATGTAATTACTTCAGGATAATTCTACCCAAAGGTAAACATTAACATCTTCCATCCAATCATTTGCATGGGAAATGCATGCTCTATGGGAAAATGCTATTTTTATCCACTGATATTAATAAGGGGAGATAGAAACAATAAATGTTCCAGCTCTTAACATTAATATGGGCTGCACTGAGCCTCACTATTACTAAATCAGTATTCTGGATGCCATGCATTCCAGGTTTTCACAGATTACCAATCTAGAAGTAAATTATAACCATTTATATTTTAGGAGGTACCATATCAAAGTAATTAGCTTAAAGCAGTAAAACTAATCTGTGGGTACTCTGGTAAACGATAAATACTCTCTCTGGTGGGTGAAAGGCAGAATTTGTTCTCTTAAACAGCACATGAGGCTGATGCTATCTGACACTTCTGGGTGTGTCAGATATCTTCTTTGTGTCAAATAGCATGCGTCATTGTGGTTCCCACTTTTGGTCACTTGGTCACTGTGTTCTGTAGTGACGTAGCAGCCGGGGTGAGAAACCACAGCACCCAGTGGGGGACATACCCAAAAATGGAAGAGCTCTGGAAGAATACAATGATTTACCTTTCCATTTAAAGAGTTGAGCATTTATATGATTTTTTAACAGGGATCCTGAAGTTTAGCATTTTTACTAAGATGACTGGGTTACCTATGTGCCAAGTTTTTTTCATAGAATTAGTAATGCTTATAACCCTTTAACATATTTTGTTTTTACTGTATCCCATTAGAGAGATTTCCCAACCTGGAGACATAACAGAAAATTACAGGAAATCTCTCCAACATTGGAAGAAACCCTTTTTTGGACACAGATCTATTTGGTGCTCATGTGACAGGCTCACTACTTTTCAAAGAAGTCACTTAGTCACAAGTCAAATTTCAGGCAATATGAGTGTTATTTTTGGAGAGATAGGCCCAGATTCACAGACAGCAGGAGCACATTACACCGCCGTAGCGTATCCCCTGTACGCTACGCCAAAGCAGCGCAGAGAGACAAGCATGGAATTCAGGAAGCCAGTGCTTCCAACGCTGCGTCGGCGTGGCGTAGGTTTTGAAGGCGCAGGCCGGCGTAGGTGGAAGTGGGTGTGACCCCATGCAAATGATGGTCCGAGCGTGGTGCAGTGTTTTACGCCCGGCGTATCATGAACGGCGCATGCGCCATGACGTGGATGTAAGCACAGCACCCCTATGCGCATGCTCACAACCACGCCGGCGCAACTGTCTAAGATACGACGGCCCACCGGCGTACGTCGAGCACATAAGTACGCCCAGCCATACGCCCAGCCAGCGCAAAAGTACGTCCGCTTGTTCCCTGGTGCAGACGTACTTTTGTGGTCTGAGCCATGTCAGATACTGAGGTGGACAGGGAGAGGAGAAAGAAGAATTTCTCTGCGGATGAGAGGGCGATCCTGACCTCTGCCATCTTAAAGTATGCTGCCTACCTCCATGGCGCACAGAGCGCCAGGACCAGCAAGGCCAGGAAGCAGGAGATCCTCCAGAAGGTCACCCTGGAGATCAATGCCCTTGGGCATGAAACCAGGACCTGGAGGGACAACCAAAAGAAGATAAATGACATGCGTCGGCGGGTCAGGGAGAAGCTGGCCAAGATCAAAAGGCACCTCAGGGGCACGGGAGGTGGACCAGCTACTTCTGTCAAGTTGACAGCTGAGGAGGAGGTGATCACCAGCTGTCTGGAGCAGGAGCAGGTGGAGGGCCTGGAGGGCTTTGACTCCAGTGAACAGGACTTGAGGAGAGGTAAGTGTGTTTTATCACCCATCCAGTGTGGAGCATGTGAGGGGGTGCAAGGGAACATGTGACAAGTGTGTGGGTCCACCAACATGTGAATGCTTTGTGTCATCCACAGATGTGCTGGAGGGAGCTGGGCCATCTTCTGCCTGTGTCCGACCCACGCCATCCCCGGAACATCATCCTCAGCCTCAGCCTGACCCCCTGGGAAGCCATAAAACATCGGTGGAGGGGAGTGCCCACACCTCTGCTCTAGAGGTAGTTCTGGAGGAGCAGGTGGATATCCATCTGGAGGAATGTCTCTACCTTGAGGAGGCTTCCATCTTCCCCGGACCCTCTGAGACCTTGACGCCCATCAGGGGAACCCCCTCAAGGGCTATCCCATCCAGGGGAACCCCCTCAAGGGCTACCCCGTCCAGGGGAACCCCCTCAAGGGCTACCCCGTCCAGGGGAACCCCCTCAAGGGCTACCCCGTCCAGACGGACACAAGCCTCTCCATCTCCAAGGAAGGCTCTGAGGAAGACCAGGGGTGTAGCCGGATCCCTCTAAGAAGGACTGGAGAGGGAGCAGGCACGCCAGACACGGCACATGGTCGATATTGCTTATGACTGGCTTATGACTGGCCTGAGGACAAGTGCAGCTCAGAGTTTGAGAGTTTATTTTTATTTTTGGTGACGTGCACAGATGCATGTGCCGTGCACCTATAAGGGCATGCCATGGCTGTTAATGGCATGATCCCCTTTTTTTTTCTTTCACGGATGTCACAATACCATACACACGGTGAGGAGTGCAGAATTAGTGACTGGACAGCGTTTTGCAGGGGCAGGGTTTGCCCGGTGAGGGCATTGCGACCGTGTGACTGGTGTGTAAGTGTGTGTGTATGTGTGACTTTTCTGCCAGCAAGGCGTGTCAGCTGGCAGGGGTCACCTTGGTTCGTCGGGGAGAGGTTATCCCCACAACCGTGTGAATGTGGTATGAATGGACAGCAACATCATTGGGGCCTTGGCGTGGCGTTGCTGATTCCAAGTCCTGTGCGGTGGACTTGGGCTAAACCAATGTGAGGTGGATGTGGTGTGTGAGCTAGGGACCAAAGTGGTGTGCATGCGTGCATTTTCCGTGTGCCATGATGAATGTGTGTGTGTGTTTAACGTGTGACGTCCTTCAGCAGACGGGGTAGCCTCGGGCAGGGGGGGACTGTGTTGTTTCGGGGGTCAGGTCATCACATATGTCAATCTCCAGGCCCTTACTCATGGTGTAGTTGTGCAGCACGCAACATGGACCGATGATCTGGCACACAAAGTTTTGGGAATACAGGGCCCCCCTGAAATTATCCAGGCATCGGAAACAGGACTTCAGGATGCCAAATGTGCGCTCCACCACTGCACGGGTGCGTATGTGTGCAGCATTGTATCTTCCCTCGCCTCTGGTTTGGGGTTTCCGGTATGGATTTAGGAGATGGGGCCCAAGTGCATATGCCGAGTCACCTGGAAGGGAAAAGACAGGAGGATGTTAGCCATGCATGTGCCCCTCATGATGTCTGCATCATGGGGTCGGACAGTCATGCCTGACTCCCATGTCACTCACCAACCAGCCAGCTGTCCCTGTACACGTTCTGTTCGAATTTCCATTGGGATGTTGCTTTGACGGTATATGTAGCTGTCGTGGCTGGCCCCGGGGTGTTTGGCACGGACGTGCCATATGAGACATTGGGCATCGGCTATCACCTGTACGTTGATGGAATGCCACTGCTTACGATTGCGGTATATGTTCTCTGTGGCACGGGGGGGCCGTAGTGCCACATGTGTGCAATCAATGGCCCCGACGGTGCGTGGGAATCCGGCAATTCTGTAGAAATCCTGCATTGCCTTCTGCCGCAGATGCTCATGGGTGGGTTTGATGATGTGGTGGGACATGCAAGTGAGGATTGTGGGGACAACCTGGTGCACGCATCTGCTCATGGTGGATTGTGACATCCCAGACACGACTCCACTTGTACGTTGGAAAAATCCACTGGCAAGGAAATAGAGTGTTGCCAGTAGCTTGACCAATGGCTGCACTGCATGTGAGCGTTCTGTCTGGCTGGTGATTTCATCATGCAGGGCTGTGGCTAATTCCAGGATGGCATCAGGGCTGAACCGGAAGATGCGATACACCTCTGATTTGCCCATGCCGAAGACGTTTATGCATGTTCGGTAGATCCTCTCCTGTGCCCTCCTCCATGCCTGTGGACGCAGTAGTGCTATGACCATGGCTGCCCCTGGCATGTTGGCATACGGATTTGTTGTCCTGCAAGTGTGGTTGCTCAGCTCATCCATAACAGTGCTGCTGCAGCTGCTCTCCAGCTGACATGTGCACGTCTGTTGCCAGGTTGCACCTCCTTTATGGGGAATAACTTTGCGCCGGACGTACAACTTACGCGCACCTCGCAAAGCATGCGTCGGGCGCACTCACGTTCGTGAATTGCCGTATTTCCCTCATTTGCATATTCAAATAGCTAATCAATGGGAGCAGCACCGTGCGTCCAGCCCATATTTGCACCCACGCTACGCCAGCGTATGCAAGCTACGTTGGCGTAGGGTGGCCGGTCTTTAGGCGTATATTGGTTTGTGACTCTGGCGCCCACATACGCCGGCGCACATTTGCACTTACGTCGGCGTAACTTGCTTTACGTCGGCGCAAGTGCTTTGTGAATCTGGGCCATATTCTCTAAGGCCTGTCCTCTATTAATATGTTTCAGTTGCTACAGCTGTTTTCAATGAAACTTTTATTTTGCAACAGTGACTTTAATGAAAACTGACCCTTCCGTTCCGAGAAAGGACATGGTGAAACAAACACTAGTTTATCATTGGGAGCTATAAATCTGCAATAAAAGTTTGCTAAAATCCTAGAGGGAATTTTTTGTTTTTCTTCCAAAAATGTTTAGTGATCCTCTTTTATACACACTTCCAAAGCTACAAGAGTTTGCATGATCCCCAAGGTAGAGAAAACATGTTTACTGTTATTCCTTTGTTGGAATGTTTAGTTGTGTATATTGACTCTGTAGTAGTCCCATTTCACACTTATACGACTTTTGTACTGCAAAATCGTATGACAAGTCATTCTCCATGATTTTCAATGAACACCATTCATACTGGCACGACTTTAAGTAGTGCCGACTTCAAAGTAGTCCCTGCACTACTTCGGTCCAACTTCCATGCGAGTTGATGTCCATAGACCTCAATGTTAAACCCTCAAGTAGCATGCAAATCGTACCTGAATAATATGGACACGATTTCAGTACGATTTCAGTACAACTTTGTAAGCACAAGCAGCTTTTTAACCCTTGTCCCACCCAATCCTTTCAGCATAGTAGCTCCTCTCAAGCACATTTTTCCACCACACATTCACTTCCTGGTTATTCCCTCAGGAACAATGTGCTCCAAACAGGTAAAAAAAAAAAGAGACATCCTCAATAATGAGCAAATCATTCGATTTATCCGTGGGTGCCCAGCTATTTATGATTTGTGTGACCCAAACTACAAAGACAAGATAAACTACAAAGACAAGATAAACTACAAAGACCAACTACAAAGACAATATCCCACTGACCACCAATGTAAGGGACATTCTTCCCACTGATCACCAATGAAGGGAACATTCTTCCCACTGATCACCAATGAAGGGGACATTCTTCCCACTGATCACCAATGAAGGGGACATTCTTCCCACTGATCACCAATAAAGGGAACATTCTTCTCACTGACCACCAATGTTAGGAGCATTCTTCTCACTGACCACCAATGTAAGGGACATTCTTCCCACTGACCACCAACGTAAGGTGCATTCTTCCCACTGACCACCAATGTAAGGGACATTCTTCTCACTGACCACCAATGTAAGGAGCATTCTTCCCACTGACCACCAATGTTAGGAGCATTCTTCTCACTGACCACCAATGTAAGGGACATTCTTCCCACTGATCACCAATGAATGGGACATTCTTCCCACTGACCACCAATGAAGGGAACATTCTTCCCACTGACCACCAATGTAAGGAGCATTCTTTCCACTGACCACCAATGTAAGGGACATTCTTCTCACTGACCACCAATGTAAGGGACATTCTTCCCACTGACCACCAATGTAAGGAGAATTCTTTCCACTGGCCACCAATATAAGGGACATTCTTCTCACTGACCACCAATGTAAGGAGCATTCTTCCCACTGACCACCAATGTTAGGAGCATTCTTCTCACTGACCACCAATGTAAGGGACATTCTTCCCACTGATCACCAATGTAAGGAGCATTCTTCTCACTGACCACCAATGTAAGGGACATCCTTCCCACTGATCACCAATGTAAGGGACATTCTTCTCACTGACCACCAATGTAATGTATTCTTCTCATTCTTCATAATAGAAGACCCAAAATTGACCCCTATCTTCACGATTGGCAATGATGGGATGTACCCAATATCAACGTCTTCTCCGCCTCCGCTTCTCCTCCTCTTCTTCCTCATGCACTGCTACTGCTGCAGCAGCAATGACAACTGCGGTGGCAGGAAAAGGAATTGCCTCACATCATGTATGTTTTTATTGGTTAATGCCAAAGTTGTGGCAAAGTCGAAGTTGTACTGATCCCAAATTGCGGCAAAATCGTGGTCGCAAAATCTAGGCAAAATCGCGATAAAATCACAGCAAAATCGCGGATGCAAAATAGCGGCAAAATCGCACGACTTTGAAGTCGTATAAATGTGAAGGGGGCTTTAGAAAGATATGTTTGGTGGAATGTAAGGTGTGTAAAGGATGCTATATTTGTTATCTCTTGTCAATTGCTTTCATCCCTAACAATAGGGCATTAAGATATTAATATCCATTCACCAGAAATTGCTACACTGTAAAATATGCATGGAGTTTTTTATTATTGGAACTATGTTCACCCTGTATATACTTTAGTTTCAGTGGACATGTTGTCAAATATAATTAAGAGCCATGGGGGGTCCTTATTTTTCAAGTCTGGAAAAAGACAGAAAATTACATACTCCGACAAATGCATGCATCAAATGATATTACCAGTGTACTTCTGTGCTAACTAAAATCACTAGTGAAATCAATCATTAAACAACTCCCCCCACAGGAATATCCCAGCTGCCGCCTCAAAGTGTACCCTAATGACACATACGTACCGTAAATATAAAGAAGAAAAGGCAGCACTAAATGTAACATGTGAACAACACGCTCTAAAAAACACCCAATAATAAATTATACAGAACCATGCTCATTCATGTGCTTATATGACAACTAAAGTCCCAAGTGAGAAACACTGTCTGTGACAATGTGTCCTTCATACCTAAATTAATTCTCCTTCAATCCTCCTATATATCACACCACTGATGTGCTGTGACCAATTGCCAGCCTCTCTGTGACACCACAGGTGGCTCTAGTGTAAAAAGTGCTCGCTCACCAAATGGCCATGACCTCTTAAAAATAGGTAGGCCAAAGTGCATTTTCTACTGAAGAAGTTCCTCACTTCCTCAGCTTCTAACATCCTGAATGCTCAGAATAATATTCACCTTCTCCTCTCAAGTTAAGACCCTCATCTAATTTCAAATGCCATTTCAATTTACCAAAAGTGTCTTAAAGCGGGAGTTCACCCATAATTTTTTTTTTACCCGTAGATGGATGCTCATTTTGTCTAGGGGAATCGGTTAGTTGTTTTAAAATCCGAGCAGTACTTACCGTTGTAGAGAGCGATCTTCTCCGCCGCTTCCGGGTATGGGTCTTCGGGAGTGGGCGTTCCTTCTTGATTGACAGTCTTCCGACAGGCTTCCGACGGTTGCATCCATCGCGTCACGAGTAGCCGAAAGAAGCCGAACGCCGGTGCGGCTCCATACGGCGCCTGTGCACCGACGTTCGGCTACTTTCGGAAAATCGTGACGTGATGGATGCGACCGTCGGAAGCCTGTCGGAAGACTGTCAATCAAAATAGGAATGCCCAGTCCCGCAGCCCATACCCGGAAGCGGCGGAGAAGATCGCTCTCTACAACGGTAAGTACAGCTTCGATTTTAAAACAATTAGCCGATTCCCCTAGACAAAATGAGCAGGAATCTAAGGGTAAAAAATGGTATTTCCGGGTGAACCTCCACTTTAATAAAAATGTAGCTGTGTCTCTGTTAGGTGCGGTGCTCGATAAAGATGTTAACGTAAAGGGGTTTATTTACTAAATATAGAGTGTGCAAAATTATTCACAATTCTGCATAGAAACCAATCAGCTTCTAGGTTGTACTGTAGTAACTATGTTAGAGCTATGCATTAAGTGAATTACACTGCGGGCCTGGTGAATCGGCAGAAATCTGAGCCATGGGTGGCCTTGTAGGAACCACCTGACTGATTGAAGGGTTCTGGGGAATAATTTTCAACTGAACAGTGACTGCATCCATAAAGATGCAGTCACTGTTCAGGTAATCCAACAGCAAGAGAGTGCTGTGGCTGTGTGAATACAAAAGTCTGTATTGCTACCTATTTTACTGTTTTCAGAGCTGTGACTATAGTGGGTTACTTTGTCTACAGGGAAAGGGCATAAATAAATGTCAACAAACAGCCTAAAACCAAGAATGTTCTGTACTGTACTGAAGGAGGGTGCTGTTGCTATCTCTTGGCCCAAGGAAAACAGTTATATCTCTACGGCCTCGTACACACGACCGAGGATCTCGACGGGCGAAACACATCGTTTTGCTCATCGAGTTCCTTGTTAGGCTGTCGAGGAACTCGACAAGGCAAGTTTCTCCATTCCTGTCGAGGAAATAGAGAACTTGCTCTCTTTTTGGCTCGTTGAGTTTCCTCAATGAAAATGTACACACGACCGGTTTCCTCGGCAAAAAAATATCTCTCAGCAAGTTTCTTGCTGGTTTTTGCCGAGAAACTCGGTCGTGTGTACGAGACCTCACACAAGTTTTAGAGTTTTTGAGTAGAGTTGAGATCTCACATGAGCCCCAAACCACTCTAATGCCATGTACACACAATCATTATTTCCGATGAAAAAAGTTTTCCTTCGGTGTAAAAAAATAGAACATGTTTTACATTTTTCCGATGGAAAAAAAACTGATATGAAATTCAGATCGTCTGTGTGGAACTCCATTGGAGAAAAATCCACGCATGCTCAGAATCAAGTCAAAACATGCTCAGAAGCATGGAACTTCTTTTTTTTCGGCTCGTCGTAGTGTTTTACGTCACTGTGTTTTGAACGGTCGGAATTTTGTCTGATAGTGTGTAGGCAAGACTGATGAAAGTCAGCTTCATCGGAATTCAGACGGAAAATTCCATCAGATTTTATTTCATCGGAAATCCGATCGTGTGTACGCGGCATTAGGTTCACAATATATTTGCATTAATTATTTCGTTGCCTTTCCAGGCCCATTTTTAATAATAACACATGATAACTTCAATGGTTCCACTTGTGCTCATCTTCCATATATTCTGTTGTAGAATTCAGAAGTGGGCAAGTGTTGCTATAATACCAGAATATACAGTGAAACAGTGCAGCGCAAAAAATAATAAAATAAATAATAGAAAATAGAAAAAGTCCATATGTGAAAGTGTAGAGGGGAAATCCAAATAAATTTCATTAAGTAGTGCAGGTTCAGGATAAGTGACCAGATAGAGATCCTCCACCAAGAAGTAAATATGTCCTCTCACCTCATAAATTCGACCTTCAAAAGGTCACAAAGCATGGTAATCAATCTCAGGTCCTAGTATTATCGGTCAGAGGATCGCTTGACAACTCCAGATAAAGGCCCATAGATGACAGCAATGATGGACATATGGAATAAGAAGGCAGAGAGATCTAATGCTCTCAGTAGCAAAAAAGTATTTATCTAAAAGACAATATCAGTACACTCAATATCGGGACTTCCTCAGCGTAGGTCTCTTTGCCCTACACTGAGGAAGTCCCGCCTACGGGACGTAACGCGTATGAGGGGAAGGAGTTGCGTGTGACGTCACCCGCGATTGCCGCTGTATGCTGTATACACTTGTCAGTGTCTTCCGTCTGTGAGCCTGCACTTGGCTGAGTGTACTGTGATATTGTCTTCTAAATAAATACTTTTTTGCTACTAAGAGCATTAGATCTCTCTCCCTTTTATTCCATATGTACATCATTGTTGTCTATGGGCCTTTCAATGTTATCTGGAGTTGTCAAGCGATCCTCTGACCGATAATACTAGGACCTGAGATTGATTACCATGCTTTGTGACCTTTTGAAGGTCGAATTTATGAGGTGAGAGGCCATCTTTACTTCTTGGTGGAGGATCTCTATCTGTTAACTTATCCTGAACCTGCACTGAAATTTATATGGATTTCTCCTCTCCACTTTCACATATGGACTTTTTCTATTTTATATTATTTTAATAATATTTTATTATTTCACTGTATATGTTGCCTTTGGGAAGTTTATTTGAATTTATCCTGAGTGCTGGCTAGCAATATTTTTATATTTTTATTTTTTACATATATATTCCAGCGCTGAATACTTCATTTTGTTAATAATACCAGAATAACCAGCCACATGTTGGAGAATGAGCTAAACTAAGGAAAAGCAGGGTGGTCAACCTTGACAGTCACTGAAGACTTCAAAGTGGGAACCTCTCCCTGGCTATCAAAACACACCACTTGAAATGGAGAAGTGGGCAAGTTTTGCTATAATACCAGAGTAAGTAGCCATATCTTGGAGAATGAACTCAGCGGAGGAAAAGGAGAATGATCAGCCTTGACACTCACTGTAGACTTCAAGGTAGGGACCTCTCCCTGGCTATCACAACACACCACATGAAACGGAGAACCATACTTTACCACCATGTAAATAGTGAATTGATCTTTTCTCCACACTGTATTTTAGTAAATATATCATTTTTATTCATTTTATTTAGGCACCTGTGGAATTCTACAACTTATTATGGGAAAAAAGGAACAGCAACTCATTAACATACCATTATTTTAAACCTAACTCCTAACCCTAAGGCTGAAATGAAACACAACTGTGAAACCTCAACATGAACTCTAAAAATAAACTGTTAATCCTAAAGTAAACCTGTGTCCACGTCAGACTAAGAAAAGCTTTATAAAGCACATGCTCTAAAAAGGCTGATCATATGTTATGTTCCATGTAATCTTTGAAGTAAGTAATTGATGTACATGAAATAGTGCAGCACATTCTTCATGCAAGTAGCTATTTCATGGCCACCACTAAAACAAGATTAGGTCAAAGCATTAAAAAAATATATATTGGTGGTGGACCAGCAAAACACAACCCTGGCAAAGAAAATTGAGGGCTTTTAAAGTGTGCTTATGTTTATTAGCAGCATACTACATACAATATTTCTAAACATTTATACAACCCCCAATAAAACTAAAGGATGGCGTCACAGAAAGCAAGTTAACAAAAAAAAATCATTATTGTGTTTGCCACATGTCATTTAGAACAGATCTGCTGCAATATGGATGCTGCTGCATGAAATTCCACAGCATGTGATCATTATATAAGATATTTTTTAAATGTGCCAAAGGCAACACAGATTAGTGCCAGCTGCCACACACCTTTGCAGTATTTTATTGACTTTGGGAATATGAAACTGCTCTGTAGTTTGAGCAGCGGCCGTGCACTGATACTGAGCCAGGGAAAACAAATGTGTACTGTATGAAGTGATAAAACCAGAATTCTGCATTATGGTAACAGAGGAAAACTATTACACATTTTATTATTATTTATAATTTGTAGTTATTATTAAAAACTTTACTGAAGAAGTAATTTAAACATAATTTCTGCTTATTTTGCTCTAAATTTCTACTGGTTGAGATACACCAACCTAAAGTGCATCTCAATATATTCATTACATTACCTACCACGTGTGCATTGCCTAGCATGTTTGCAGTGCCATATTTTTGTTATCTTATTCTTATACATATACAATACAGTCAGTGCCGTATCTAGGGTATGGCAGCCATGGCAAGTGCCATGGGCGCCATGGGGAGGGGCGGCAGCAAAAAGCTACCCCCTGCACGGAAAAAAAAACACCCGTCATCCTGTGGCCACCTTCCGCACTCTCAGCATCGCGGCCGGCCTGCTGAAGTGTGGCGCCGGCACAGCAATTGGTAACATTGCTACTTGGCCTAGGGAGGGGGGTGACAGGTGCCCCTATGATGTCCGATGACTGGCCATTGATGGCAGAGTGGCTGCTTTTGATGGGCAAAGTGGCTGCAATTAATCTTTTTTCAGTTTGTTTGCGCCCCCCCCAAAAAAAATTCAGCACCAGCCGCCAGTGGTCCACAGTGTCCCTCTCTGTCCTTGTCGCACTGCGTCCCTCCCTGTCCCTGGTTATCTGAAAAGTTTCAAATGTTTTGACAGGAGCGCAGTTTCAGTGCTTGCCATAGGCGCCATTTTCACTAGATACGCCTCTGAATACAGTATACAATACAGTATATAGTGTATAACTTTGTCTAGTTGATTTCTGTATGTCAGACAGTAAACTTAACAGAGGCACTAATCCTTCTTTGTTCTATCTAAAACCAGAAGAAAAAAAACCTTCTGGCTACAGTTGGACTTGGAAAAGCTGGAATAAATAGTGCCATTTTTATCTGCCTAGAGTTCAGTTTTTTTTTTATAAAAATCAATAACCAGAAAAGGATTGATAAGGTTATTTTTAAACATGAAACTGACCACAGCTATACACATCCTGTAAGCAAATAAGTAATAATACTACAGATTTGTAAGAAAAAGTAAATCACTGGTCCTATTCTCATTGAGCAATCAAAGTGGAATAGATGTTAAGCCGCGTACACATGATCAGTCCATCCGATGAGAACGGTCTGACTGATGAACCGATGAAGCTGACTGATGGTCCGTCGCGCCTACACACCATCGGTTAAAAAAACGATCGTGTCAGAACGTGGTGACGTAAAACACAACGACGTGCTGAAAAAAACTAAGTTCAATGCTTCCAAGCATGCGTCGACTTGATTCTGAGCATGCGTGGATTTTTAACCAATGGTTGTGCCTACTAACGATCGGTTTTGACCTATTGGTTAGGAATCCATCGGTTAAATTTAAAGCAAGTTGGCTTTTTTTAACCACTTCCAGACCTGCGCACGACGATGTACGTCCATTTTTTAAAGATTGATATCTCGGTAACGGCAGCAGCTGCTGCCACAACCGAGGTATCAATCTTTAGTGTGTGCGGTCTGGTAAACGATAACGGCGGTCTCCGCGGCGGATTCGCCGTGAGATCGCCGTTATCGGTGGCGGGAGAGGGCCCCCCCCCTCCCGCCGCTCTCCTGCGCCCTCCGCCGCTTACCGGAGCCGTCGGTAGCGGCGGAGGAGATCGCGACTGTTCAGCAGCTGAGCGGGGACGAGACTGAAGGAAAAATCTCCTTCGCCCGTCCCCATAGCTCTGCTGGGCGGAAGTGACGTCAAAATGTCAGTCCCGCCCAGCCTCTTAAAGAGACAATTTTTTTTTTGTCATTTGAAAAAATGACATTTCCAAATTTTTTTTTTTTTTTTTGCATTTAAGCCCAAATATGAGATCTGAGGTCTTTTTGACCCCAGATCTCATATTTAAGAGGACCTGTCATGCTTTTTTCTATTACAAGGGATGTTTAAATTCCTTGTAATAGGAATAAAAGTGATCAATTTTTTTTTTCAGTGTAAAAAGTAATAAAATAAATAAAAATAAATAAGAAAACAAAAAAAAAATTTTTTAAAGCGCCCCGTCCCGACGAGCTCGCGCGCAGAAGCGAACGCATACGCGAGTAGCGCCCGCATATGAAAACAGTGTTCAAATCACACAAGTGAGGTATCGCCGCGATCGTTAGAGCGAGAGCAATAATTCTAGCCCTAGGCCTACTCTGTAGCTCAAAAAATGCAATCTCTAGAATTTTTTAAACATCGCCTATCGAGATTTTTAAGGGTAAAAGTTTGACGCCATGCCACGAGCGGGCGCAATTTTTAAGCGTGACATGTTGGGTATCATTTTACTCGGCATAACATTATCTTTCACAATATATAAAAAAATTGAGCCAAATTTATTGTTGTCTTATTTTTTAATTCAAAAAAGTGAATTTTTTCCAAAAAAAGTGCGCTTGTAAGACCGCTGCGCAAATACGGTGTGACAAAAAGTATTGCAATGACCACTATTTTATTCTCTAGGGTGTTAGAAAAAAAAATATATAATGTTTGGGGGTTTTAAGTAATTTTCTAGCAGAAAAAACTGTTTTAGTCTTGCAAACACCAAATCTGAAAAACACCTAAGGTCTGGAAGTGGTTAACCAATGGTTAAATAACCTATGGGGCCCACACACGATCGGTTTTGACTGATGAAAACGGTCCATCAGACCGTTGTCCTCTGTTTAACCTAGCGTGTGTATGAGGCCTTATCCTCTTCCACAGGTATAAACACAAATTATTGAACAAACTTGGTTGTTCTGTGCAATTCTTGCATTTGTCCTCTGTCCCAACGTAAATAAGTTCGTTTTACACCTGGTCAAAAAGGCCTGTTTAAAAATCTGAATGTCTGATAATAATCTAAAGTCAATAGCCAGTTTTAAAAGGACTTGTATTAACTGATATTACACAAGAATATCAAAATTTAGGGGCATATAGGTATCATTAAAAACAGTGAATGCAATATTCAGCGCAGTCCGACTTCGGGGAGGCGATTTGACAGACATCTGTGCGGGTTCATGCATAGATGTCTAATCAAATAGCCCCCGAAGTTGCCAAAAGTAGTACAGGAACTACTTTTGGGAATCGGTGCAGTGCCGCAAAGTTGGCCATTGTCGACAATAACCACAGATTGCTCATATCACAGTGCTACAAGTGTTTTTATATTGTTGAACAAATGGTTTTATTGCACCAGAGAGTTATGCTTCCTTTCCCCTTTCTGTTATTAAAACCCCACGCCACCTGTGCTGACACATCAAATTCATTGTCCATGTTTCCTTCTCGCCATTATCATAATATTATTATGAATAGGTTACTTAGCACAATGTTAGTTTACACACAGTCAAATCACAGTCAAATCATAGATAGTATTACACAAGAATCCTTCCCACTAAGCAGTCCCATGTAACTCCCTTTACCTTCACACCCTTACATGTCACAGATGCCCCCAGCCCACCAAAACAACCACCACCCCAGGCAAGAATATATTTTTCCTTTTTCAGAAACCAAATGTGAAAGAATAGCAAACATATGTTATTAATTAATTACATAGATATATGGGTTGCTACTAGATGGACTATGAATAGTGAGCTATACTAACACAACCACCAGAAAATGACCATACATGTATAATGTTACAATATGAGTACTACTCAATGTATATATTTCACTCCCTCTGGATATTCACTTCTACAGTTATTCTATTTTACCTCCCTCAGACTCTCTATGTTTTAAAGTACAACTAAAGGCACCTGCATGGCAGTATATGATGTACAAGCCACATGATGAAAGTAAATATCTTCCTTTAAATGTTCTGAGTGAACCAAATCCTCCTTCATTGGTGTCTCACATGCTCCCACCCTAGAGGATGCAACCTTCAATAGAAAAGTTACAGCAACAGAGGCAGGCTTGTCAATCCAGAAAGCAGTGGGCGGGGCTAGATGTGGTCAGGCGCTGTTTCACAAACTACAGGCTTCTAAATCAGACAATGGCAATGCTAAAAGCCATGCTTCCTGTAAAAAAAAATGTAATACCACTGTAGCGCAAGCAGGCAACGACTACATGAGAATGGTAGTTATCTTTTCAATTCAGGAATGGTGCAACATTATAGTCACACCATCTCAGGAAGCTGCATTAGTTGGAATACACTGGCACACTCAAAAATCATTGAGAGACTTTGTAGGGGGATTAGGAGAACACTGTAAATGCAGATGAACCTATAGTTAAAGTGGATGTAAACCCGGAATGTTTTATTTTATTTTTTTGATGTCACAATGTACAGTATACGATTTCCTATCATCTGTGCCATGTCTTGCCACACAAAGTTAATCCAGCTCTGAGCAATCCTCTTTTATTGTTCAGTGAAATAAAATGGACTTACAGAGAAAAACCTTAGTCCGTTCTGCCCCCTTGTTGTGAGTGACAGGTTATTTACATATCTCATGCACTAGCTTCAGACAGGCATTATTTTTTAATTCCCACACCCACTCCTATTCTGAAGTCATGTGGTTACTTTTCTGGATTTTGAATGGATGTTAGTGATTGTAAAGGAATGACCCGGGACATCCAGAGACTTTGTGAGGATGGGGGATACTCCTGTGTCAGCGTCCCTGATAAGTCTTGGGTCTGAGTCCACTCTGTGCCCTTTGGGCATGGAGTGGCAAGTAAATCATAACTCATGTATTACATGAGATGGGACATCACTGACAGTTCGTATTGCAGGATTTTGAGACACTGCAAGATGTTGGATTGTTCTGGCATGGATAGTGTTTTACAGTATATTCCTTAAAATGCCTGCAAAGAATATTCTATGATTTCTAGTGACATGCTAATTGAATCAGGGCCTGGGAGGCAGTCCATTGTCCTTGTGTAAAGGTGTTGTAACGGACAGGTGTTAATCCCAGGTCTGCTCCCAGACCTATAATTATGCATGCTAAAAACTGTTATGTGTGATAACACTGTCTCTGTATGCGGAGACGAAACGTCTGCCTAGGAGACGGAGTGGGTGAAGGTTTTGTTGTTATTAATTAAAGAATGTTTAGTAATTAGCCTTAGTGTGTGATGAGGGGGGGGGGACAGTTTGATTGTTCCTGTAAATTCTGTGACCTGTTGTACTATATAAAAAGCTGAGAAGAAATCATTAAAGGGCCATTACATTTGGAACAAGCACAGAGCGTGTCTCGTCTTGATTCTGGGAAAATGGGATGCCTGCTGGTCTGTCTGTGTGTCAGATGAGCTGTTGTCGTGACTGGGATGGAAGGTCGTAAACGGTGGTGACCGTTACAGTGGTGGCACAGCAGTGGGATAATTCCATCGCTTAAAGGACGGCGACAAGGACACAGGACGATGGAGACGCTGTATGAACGGCTGAAGCTCTCTTCCCTCAAGGACTTACTGGAGAGCCGGGGCAGATCGGCCTGCAACCGTAAGAGAAGGGACATTATCGCACAACTTGTCGAAATGGATAGAGCTGAGAGGCCCAGCGTAACAGACAGGACACCCGATGAAGAGTTTTGGGACCGGGCTGTTAGACGTGGACTGGCACAGTATGGACCTAATCCTCCACCGGAGATCATAGACCGGGTTATAGCGGCTGTGGATGCCACTTGGCTGGAGCAAAGAGGTGCTGCAGCAGCAGAAGTCACAGCAGCACCAACTGAAGAGAGGGGAGAGGTACAGATGCCAGTCACCATGGAAGTGGAGTTCCAGGGAGCCGGGGCAACTGGCCCCTCTCCCCAGCAACAAGCTGTGGTGGTAAAGCATTTACCCCCAGCTGAATCCCTGGCAGCAGGGCAGGATGATACTGGCTGCGGCACACAACTGCAGCTTGAGCTGACATTGGGGGATGGGACTGTGGTCTCCCCTCAAAGCGACCCAGCAGAAGGGCTGGCAACGGAGCAGAGTGCCACAAGTCTTGGCTCTCACCTAGCAGAAGAGGGAGTTCCTGTGGCAGTGGATGGGACTGTGGTCTCCACTGACACAACCCCAGAAAATGGTGCGTCACAGAGACAGGGGGATGTCGGCTTTGCTTTGCAAGCATCAGGGGATTTTCTACTACCAGTGGATGGGACTTCAGTCTCCACTGGAATACCCCAGGAATGGTGGCCAGTTGGCCCAGATCCCCAGCAGCATGATGAACTGAGCCCAGTCACCCTGTCTTCTCTCCAGCGGCGGAAAGGACTCCAGGGAGAAGGGCCAGTCCAGGCCTCTCCCCAGCGGCAGGCAGATTCTCTGAGAGAGACAGAGGTTGGCTGGGTGAGTAATGCTCTGTTTGGAGCAATTTATTTGGGGTACGGTATGGATACCAGCATTGGAGGACTGGATCTACTGACTGACTTCGGAGTCAACCCTTTCGGGGTCTCCTCCTGTGTCAGTCTCCCACCGAAAGGGGAGAGATGTAAAGGAATGACCCGGGACATCCAGAGACTTTGTGAGGATGGGGGATACTCCTGTGTCAGCGTCCCTGATAAGTCTTGGGTCTGAGTCCACTCTGTGCCCTTTGGGCATGGAGTGGCAAGTAAATCATAACTCATGTATTACATGAGATGGGACATCACTGACAGTTCGTATTGCAGGATTTTTAGACACTGCAAGATGTTGGATTGTTCTGGCATGGATAGTGTTTTACAGTATATTCCTTAAAATGCCTGCAAAGAATATTCTATGATTTCTAGTGACATGCTAATTGAATCAGGGCCTGGGAGGCAGTCCATTGTCCTTGTGTAAAGGTGTTGTAACGGACAGGTGTTAATCCCAGGTCTGCTCCCAGACCTATAATTATGCATGCTAAAAACTGTTATGTGTGATAACACTGTCTCTGTATGCGGAGACGAAACGTCTGCCTAGGAGACGGAGTGGGTGAAGGTTTTGTTGTTATTAATTAAAGAATGTTTAGTAATTAGCCTTAGTGTGTGATGAGGGGGGGGGGGACAGTTTGATTGTTCCTGTAAATTCTGTGACCTGTTGTACTATATAAAAAGCTGAGAAGAAATCATTAAAGGGCCATTACATTTGGAACAAGCACAGAGCGTGTCTCGTCTTGATTCTGGGAAAATGGGATGCCTGCTGGTCTGTCTGTGTGTCAGATGAGCTGTTGTCGTGACTGGGATGGAAGGTCGTAAACGGTGGTGACCGTTACAGTGATCATAGCAGAATTCAATGTAAGGAGTATAGGGAAAAAATGCATGTTGACAAGGGGAGTGTAGAGGAGGGCGGAGAGTCTACTGACATCACGACTCCACCCACAGAGCTCCAGACAACAGATCCACCCACATAATCTGCAGTTTTTCAGGTCTCATAACAGACAGAGGGGAGACATTTGACAGGCAAGGATACATGCAGGAGGCATCTATATCCTTATAGATCAGCATGACAGTAGTTTAGAAAGGATGAGAGTGGGTTTACATTCACTTTAAGGAATGTAGCATTCTTTTTTACCTTTCTTCATTTTCAAAGGAAGCCAACTCTGTTAGAAGGCCAAGTCATTTTATTGGAGATCTAATGGTGATGTCTTTCGACCATGGGTAATATTAACACTGAGACAAACATGAGATAGCAAAATGTTAGTGGACCTATGGAGAGATCCTCACTAATGAAACAGGATTTATTGATTGTTTACCATACAGTTTTTCTTACATATAATTTATATACAGGATTTTCATAGTTCACCTCACTGCAGCCACTGTACATCTATATACAAATGAGAAATGTACACAGGGCCGGCCCTACCATGGGACCCGCTGGGTCCCTTGGACCCAGGTAAAACTTTGAGCAGGGGTGGCCACGCCCTGGTGGCCACCACCTCTATGTCCTGGAAAGGCAGTGTAAGAATCGCTAAATTGCCAGCAAGTGTTAGCTCAGGCTTGCATTTTTTGGATTATTACCTCTTTTTAATAAAGGCATTGATTTTGAGAATATAATCCGATGCATTTTTTCGGCGGATATCCAATGAAGCTGACTTTCATCAGTCTTGTCTACACACCATCAGTCAAAAATCCGATCGTGTCCAAACGCGGTGACGTACAACACTACGACGAGCCGAAAAAAATGAAGTTCAATGCTTCCAAGCATGCGTCGACTTGATTCTGAGCATGCGTGGATTTTTGACCAATGGAGTTCCATACAGACGATCGGATTTTTCTATCGTTTTTTTATCCATAGGAAAAATTTAAAACATGTTCTATTTTTTTTCACCGATGGGGCCCACACACGATTGGTTTGTCCGATGAAAACAGACCGACTGTGTACATCTTGGAGCTTCATGCAGGCCAGGCAGCACATAAAAATGGATGCAAATGCAGTAGCTGCTTTAGATCTGTATATCCACTCCTGCCTACATGTCAAATTTTGACATGCAAATTTGTCCATGCAGCCACTGCATCTGCATCCACTTCTACATACTGCCTGCATGCAGTTCCAAGGTGGATGTATACACAACAGACAGTGGCTTAATATGGAGGATTGGTCTCAATGAGCCTTAAGGGGAAATTCTGGGGACTATGATGTAAGGCCTCGTACACACGACCGAGGAACTCGGCGGGCGAAACACATTGTTTTCCTCGTCGAGTTCTTGTTAGGCTTGTCGAGGAACTCGACGAGCCAATTTTTTCCATTCCTGTGGAGGAAAAAGAGAACATGCTCTCTTTTTGGCTCGTCGAGTTTCTCGACAGTTTCCTCGCTGAAAAATATACACACGACCGGTTTCCTCTGCAAAAAAAATCTCCCACCAAGTTTCTTGATGGATTCTGCCGAAGAAACCGGTCGTGTGTAGGAGGCCTGATTCCTGACCGCTGCACTCTAAACATAATGTTGTACATCACATAGTCCTGAGACACATGGTGTCCGTTGTCTCAACAGTTACTGGTTTTAATGAAGTTCTTCTTTATGGTCAGCTTTGACAGACAAAATTATATTGTTTTTGTGTGCATAAAAGCATATGTAATGATTTTTTTGGGGTTTATTTGTGTCTGTGAGGCTGTTAGTTGTGGTACAGTAATTGGGAGTATTTTGTGTTACAATGACTGTTATATGTGTGCAGCTTACAAAGCGATTAGGCAGAGTCTGGCCATACATACTGGATACGCATTGTGGAGGGGAGGGGTGTGGCGGGAGGATGGTGCGGAGGTGAGGGAAGTGGCGGGAGGATGGTGGGGGGAGACCAAATTGCACCTTCGCCTATGTAGACAAAATACCTTGCACTGGCCTTGCACAAGTACCCTCTGCAAGTAGCAGTTCTTGTACCCGTGGAATAAGAGGTTCAGGCACCACTTTGCCAGCTGGTGAGTTCTACTGAAACAAAGCCGAGTTTTCAAGGGGTGGACATAGTAAATCTAGGTAATGTGAGTGGCTGGCTTAATTGGTTGCTCAATGTTTACTCAGAGCAAGTCCCTCATCAAGTGCTGAGCATTGGCTGGAAAGAACTGCCCCCTCCATCAAACCCAACCCATGGCAACAACACAAGGTCCAGGGCTAGGTTCACAATTCCACGGTTCTACATGCTGCGTTTGCAGGGACACAGCATCCCATTAATGTGAATGGGATATTGTACCTGCGTTTCCTGCAGAAAAAAGGTCCCCTGAAACTTTTTAAAGATGCAACCACACAGAAACCACATGTGCTTTGTCACCATGTGTTTCCATGTCTGGGAAACCGCATCACATTGTTCAGTGATGTGGGAGTACCATTAAGAGCTAATGGCTCCCCCGTGTGTTTTCTTAAAGCAGCACATTTTTTGTGCAGTTGCATGTGTATGGGAACAATTTACACACACTCCCACACAGATGTGAACCTAGCAAAATTTTTAGTTTTAATTATCATGATATAAAATAATGGATGTGGGGGCATTTTGGTGGGCGTGATTTTTTGTTGGGGGGGGCGCAGCATTTCAATCTTGGACCCAGGCAGCACAATAATTCGGGTCAGCCCTGAATGTACACAATAGTCTCTCTGCATGAGACTGACGTAGTAAAGCTTCTCTGCACTAGACAGGTGCCCCATGCGGTTGATTGGTGCAAAACTAGAGTGTTGAATTGGACTGTTAAAAAATTGTAGCTCTTTCTTGTTTAAAAATATTTGGACTTTATACTAGTATTAATGGAGACAACTGTGGCAATACGTTTTTTTTTCCATAACATATCCTAAATTCATTTTTTATATTTACAAAATCATTATAATGATAGAATACGCATATTATGTGTTGGGATGCTGGCATGCATAGCATATTAGGAAATAAGCACCTGATTGTCTGTAAAATGCATATGTTTACATTAAACATATAATTCAACTGGCACATTCTCCTAGTCTACTTTGTCATGCTCAGTTTTAAATGTTCTATATGAACCATGCACTTAACAACAGATTATAACCAGCCAAAACTTCTACAGATTGTTGATGTATGATAATATATAGCCAAGAAAAGTGAAACCCCATCTTTAACAGTGAAAATACTTGCCACTTGACAGGTGGACCTGCCACTCACTATATAAGAACCTCAGTGAAAGGAGATAATGCTTTTAGGAAGTAGCCATTAACATTAATACTGTGCTTGGGTTCCATTCAGGAGAGATACTTTCCTAACAGTATTGTGAGGATCCCTAATGCACTTAACTTTGCATAGCACAAACCTCTTATTGTCAGCACACCATAAAAAAAGAGTAATAATAATATTACAATAGAGTTTTGTTGAGCAAGCTGCTATTAGCAACATTAATACAATGCCTGGTAGTAATAATCAAACACATGAAAATTAAAAAACAAATGCTAACTTCCATATCTGTGATACAAACAGCTGAAGTTTAGCTATACATGAAAAAATGTTACTTGTATTTTTATTTGCAAACATCCCACTCAGCTATAAGAACCACAAGATAAAATGATTACCTCTGTATAACTGTACATTGTAACTTTAATTTACACCATTAAAACATCTAATGGTTATTTTGGAATGTTTTTAAAACTTTGTATATTTGTATTTATTATAAAAATACTTAAATAATAAAACACATATACATGGTTAAGATGGTTATAGGGGAGATGTATTATGGGAAAGCTAACATTGATGTTTACCTAATTTAATAAGCTTTCAGTATTTTCCAGTGAACTACAAGTGTAATCTATTGTTAAATTATTTACTAATCCAGCCTTCAACTGTCCAATTTGGATAAATCAATGTTTTCAATCATGCAGTTTAAACATATTTCCATAAATCTATATTTATTTACTATTTGCTAATACACAGACATGACTATCATTACTTTTCAGAAAACATTAGGACACTTTTATAGTAAATACTAGTAGTACTGGCTATTGATCTGCATGACCTTTGGCTTTTAATATGAAATATATCATGTATGTATAAAATACATATAATGAGTATTGGATTAGGAAGGGAAAATTGAATTAAACATGTTCATGTTCCTGTGAAAATGGTTACTACAATTCATTACAACTATCCAGCAGTTTCACAGTAAATTTGGTGTTTTAAATGTGAATGATAATTTATTCATAACATGTTTGAGGGGGAAAAAAATCTGTAAATGTGGTTGAAAATAAGAGAGACAGAGAGAGAGTGTGTGTGTGTGTGAGAGAGAATGTGAGATAAATTAGAAAAAGTGGGTAAGACTGAGAGAAAAAAAGGTGGGCGAGGAAGAAAAGAGAGAAAGAAAGAAAGAATAGGGGGAGAGATAGTAACAGAGACAGGGAAAGAGAGAGAAAGGAAGAGAGAGTGGGTGAGAGAGAAAGAAATATATAGAAAAGAAGAGAGAGAGAATATAAGAGCAAGAGAGAGAGAGAGAGAGAGAGAGAGAGAGAGAGAGAGAGAGAGAGAGAGAGAGAGAAAGAAAGGGTGAAGGGAAATTAAATGATCAAGAAAAAAAGCCATAGATAGATAGATAGATAGATAGATAGATAGATAGATAGATAGATAGATAGACAGTTTAAAAGAAAAAAAATAGAAAAGGAGAGAAAGAGAAAAAAGGGGGAGAGATAGAAATCAAGGGACAGAGAGAGAGAGAGGGTGAGACAAAATAGAAAGATAAAAAGAGAGAAGAAGCGAGAAAGAAAGAAAGAAAGAAAGACAGAAAGAAAAAAAAAGAAAGAAAAGAAGATGGGGTTGGACTGATAGAAAAAGAGAGAGAGAGAGAGAGAGAGAGAAAAAGAGGGAGAAAAAATGGGGGAGAAGGTGTGTGTGTGTGAGAGAGAGATACAGAAAATAAGAGAGAGAGAGAAAATAGCAGAACAAAAGAGAGAGAGAGAGAGAAAAAGAAAGAACGTGATCAAGGAAGAAATAGATAGATAGATAGATAGATAGATAGATAGATAGATAGATAGATAGATAGATAGATAGATAGATAGATAGATCAAAATAAAGAGAGAAAGGGGGAGAAAGAGAAAAAAGGGGGTGACAGAGTGAGGGAGATAGAAATCAAGGGAGGGAGAGAGAGGGAGAGAGAAAATAGAAAGATAAAAAGAGAGAAAGAAGGAAGAAAGAAAGAAAGAAAGAAAGAAAGAAAGAAAGAAAGAAAGAAAGAAAGAAAGAAAGAAAGAAAGAAAGAAAGATAAGAAGTGGAGAGTGGGAGAGATAGAAAAGAAGAGAGAGAGAATAGGAGGGGGAGAGAGAGAGAGAGAGAGAGAGAGAGAGAGAGAGAGAGATAGATAGAGAGAGAGAGAGAGAGAGAGAGAGAGAGAGAGAGAGAGAGAGAAAATAGCAGAACAAAAGAGAGAGAGAGAAGAGAGAGAGAGAAGAGAGAGAAGAGAGAGAGAAGAGAGAGGAGAATAGAGAGAGGGGGAGGAGAAGAAGAGAGAGGGAGAGAGAGAGAGAGAGAGAGAGAGAGAGAGAGAGAGAGAGAGAGAGAAAGATGAGAGAGAGAGAGAGAGAGAGAGAGAGAGAGAGAGAGAGAGAGAGATAGAGAAAGAGAAAGATGAGAGAGAGAGGGAGAGAGGGAAATGGAAAAGGAAGGGAGAGAGAGAGAGAGAGAGAGAGAGAGAGAGAGAGAGAGAGAGAGAGAGAGAGAGAGAGAGAGAGAGAGAGAGAGAGAGAGAGAGAGAGAGAAAAGAAGAGAAAATATGTGAGAGGGAAAGAGAGATAGAAAATGAGAGAGAGAGAGAGAGAGAGAGAGAGAGAGAGAGAGAAAAGCCACTGAGGAAGAGAGAGATAGAAAGAGTAATCTATTAGAATTGAATGTTCTGTTAAATGGTAAACATTATCTGCCTTGAATGAATCGCATAGTATTTGGAAGCATGACCTAAGTGCTTTAGTATACCGGCCAGATAATGCATTAGTGTCCTATTGACGGAGCTTGAAAAGCATTTTGTAGCAGAGACCTTTCAGCACCGCGGACAGCTCATATACTTGTACTAACTACACCAACTAAAAGGCAGCCCGTTCCAAGACCTCCCAACACACAAGTCTAATAACAATGACATGCAGGCGAATAATGGCAGCAGTATAAAACCATGAGCAAAGAGGCCGCCGCAATGACATAGGTTGTATGAGCCGCACACAGCTAAGAATGGAGAGACAGTATTTGGGAGTGAGCCCTCCACACAGGGCAGGAGAGGAGAGGAGAGGAGAGGAGAGGAGAGGAAGGAGAGGAGAGCATTCCTGTCGGCTTACCATGTTGACTTCAGAGACCATATCAATGCTGGCGATGTCTATATTCATTCCAACAGCCACTGGAGAACCTGGAAAGAAATCAATAAGGAAACTCTCATTGTAGAAACTCCACTTCTTCCGACTTAATGGATATTAGCAGGCATGCAGTCACCATACAGGGAACTTGTGATGGTTTACAATCAATGTTTATGGAGTGTACCTTGCATTGCATGCACTGACTATGGCTTTACAATTAACCTATTCCAATGCAAGCATTATGCAAGATGGTGATGACGACGAAACAATAAAAAAAAACAGCACATACATTAGAAATAAAAGTGCCTTACCTCCAAAGTCTGGTCTTAGGCGGATGTCATACCCCTTTAATAATTTATCCACTGTCTCTTTCACAAATGACATATTACCGGGATCATTGACACTGTGGACATACAAAAGACTTGGTCACAGCAAGAACTAGTACAAAGGAAGAACAACATTTCCTGCTGAACTTTTTACACCTCTCAAGACATTCATGCCAATAAAGGCTACATAAAAGCTTAATATTATTACTTTTTAGCTCCTCTCACTAGCTCAGAAGTAAATGGTAATACTTGTGACTAAATATCTAGAAAACTATACAGAATCATAGTCCCACAAAAGTAATGAATGAATGAATGAATGAAAAACGTATAAAGCGCGGCGCATGCGAACTGAATCGCTTCTGGGCGCTATTGTGTGACCCCTTTGAGAAAGCCCCCATGGTTAGATTGGAAACCCACCTTTGGACTTAGCACACCAGTATTACGACATGTAAATGACAAGGTTTCACAAAAGTAAAGTGTGACCCCTTTGAGGAAGCCCCCATGATTAGATGGGAAACCCACCTTTGGACTTAGCACATCAGTATTAGGACATGTAAATGACAATGTTATACAAAAGTAAAGTGTGACCCCTTTGAGGAAGCCCCCATGATTAGATGGGAAACCCACCTTTGGACTTAGCACACCAGTATTAGGACATGTAAATGACAATGTTCCACAAAAGTAAAGTGTGACCCCTTTGAGGAAGCCCCTATGGTTAGATGGGAAACACACCTTTGGACTTAGCACACCAGTATTAGGACATGTATGACAAGGTTCCACAAAAGTAAAGTGTGACCCCTTTGAGGAAGCCCCTATGGTTAGATGGGAAACACACCTTTGGACTTAGCACACCAGTATTAGGACATGTAAATGACAATGTTCCACAAAAGTAAAGTGTGACCCCTTTGAGGAAGCCCCTATGGTTAGATGGAAAACACACATTTGGACTTAGCACACCAGTATTAGGACATGTAAATGACAATGTTCCACAAAAGTAAAGTGTGACCCCTTTGAGGAAGCCCCTATGGTTAGATGGGAAACACACCTTTGGACTTAGCACACCAGTATTAGGACATGTAAATGACAAGGTTCCACAAAAGTAAAGTGTGACCCCTTTGAGGAAGCCCCTATGGTTAGATGGGAAACACACTTTTGGACTTAGCACACCACCACTAGGACAGGAGCAGAGAACAATCCTAAAAGAGAGTTCTACATTCCTCTGGGCACGCTGGGGATAAGATAAGGGGTCCCAAAATGTAAAACTCAGGGTCCACCAAAAGTAAAGTGTGACTTTTTTGATGAAGTCTTCTAAGGTTCCCTTGGAAAACCCTTTGGACTCAACTCACGACTTTCACTAAACTAAAACAGAAATCAATCCAAAAAGAGTACTACATTTTTCTGGGCATCCCAAGCACGCTGAGATCAGATTAGAGGTCCCCTAAAAGTAAAACTCAGGGTCCCCCTAAAAGTAAAGTGTGAGCCCTTTCATGAAGCCCCTATGGAAACCTACTTTTGAACGAATCACACAATCACCACTAGATAGAAGCAGATATTAATCCAAAGAGAGGGTACCACAATCTTTCATGCATCATGGGGGCAGAGAGGAGGCCCCCGCAAAATAAAGCTCACGGTCCATCAAAAGTAAAGTCTGATGAAGCAGCATTAGGCTCACTGAGAAACCTACCTTTGTGCTCAACACACCACGACTAGGACAGGAGCAATGATCAATCCAAAGATAAAGTACCGCGTTCCTCCGGGCACACTGAAGGCAGATCGGGGGTCCCCCAAAAGTAAAGCCATGTCCCCTCAAAAGTAAAGTCTGATGAAGCCCTGGGGCTCCCTGGGAAACCTACATTTGTGCTCAACACACATCGCTACTAGGACTGGAGACTACCACATTCCTTCGTGCACCCTGAAAGCAGAGAGGAGGTTCCTCAAAACTAAAGCCCATAGTCCCTCATATGTAAAGTGTGATGAAGCCACATTGGGCTCACTAGGAACCTACCTTTGTGATCAACACACTACTGCTACTAGAACCGGAACAGTGATCAATCTAAAGAGAGAGTACCACATTCCTCTGGGCACCCTGAAGGCAGATCGGGGTCCCCAAAAGTAAAGCCACGTCCCATCAAAAGTAAAGTGTGATGAAGCCCCTGGGGATACATGGGAAACCTACCTTTGTGCTCAACACACCACTGCTACTATAGGACAGGTGCAGTGATCAATCTAAAGAGAGAGTACCACATTTCTCTGGGCACCCTGAAGGCAGATCGGGGTCCCCCAAAAGTAAAGCCACGTCCCATCAAAAGTAAAGTGTGATGATGCCCCTGGGGCTACATGGGAAACCTACCTTTGTGCTCAACACACCACTGCTACTATAGGACAGGTGCAGTGATAAATCTAAAGAGAGAGTACCACATTCCTCTGGGCACCCTGAAGGCAGATCGGGGTCCCCCAAAAGTAAAGCCACGTCCCATCAAAAGTAAAGTGTGATGAAGCTCCTGGGTCTCCCTGAAACCTACCTTTGTGCTCAACACACCACTGCTACTATAGGACAGGTGCAGTGATCAATCTAAAGAGAGAGTACCACATTCCTCTGGGCACCCTGAAGGCAGATCGGGGTCCCCCAAAAGTAAAGCCATGTCCCATCAAAAGTAAAGTGTGATGAAGCCCCTGGGTCTCCCTGAAACCCACCTTTGTGGTCCACACACAGCCGCTACTAGGACCTGAGCTGAGATGAATCCACAGAGAAAGTACCACATTCCTCCGGACACCCTGGAGGCAGATCAGGGGTCCCTCAAAAGTAAAGTGTGATGAAGCCCCTGGCTGGGGCTCCCTGGGAAACCTACCTTTGGGCGCAGCACACCACCGCCACCAGGACCGGAGCAGAGATCAATCCAAAGAGAGAGTACCACATTCCTCCGGGCATCCCGGGCACACCGAGGGGCAGATCGTGACAAGTACCAACCGCCTTTACGGTTCCAGTAGCTGAGCCTTACATCCGAACGTGTTCTACAGATTAAGGCAAGCCTCAGTGAGCAGCATTAGGCGTCAGAGCAAAGGAAGTTCCTGGAGTCATCAAGGGAATAGTGACTGTGGGGGGAGGAGATAGTTATGTCATGAGCAGGGTAACTGGGGTGCCAGTGTGATCAGGGCAGGGTGGCTGGACCCTCAATCTTCTATCTTGCCATCAGTAAATAAATACAAGTCCATAACGTTTTCTTTTTTCCTTTGATCTTCCTAGACTTCAAAAGGAGTGTCCTTGTGTGTTCAGCACCGTGGTACAAGGAAGGGACCTGGATTGATGATGAAGAAGCATGCAGCAGTCATGCCTTGCTTGCATCCCTCCAGCCAATGCTGACATTTTAGGCATAGCACGGCAGGCAGGCAGATGGGGAGAAGTTTCCAGGATAGATGGAAGGAGGCGATCAGGAATCTGCAGCACCATCAGGTCTATACTGAGTCCATGTGTAATCATGGGGGGGAGCCCCTTAATCTCCGACAAGCACAGCCCACACTCATCAGGAGCCAAAGCAGACTCAGCACTGCAGCAGCAGCAGCAGCTTTTCCTCCACAGTCAAGGAACACAAGACATTGCTGCAGTCCTAGATTGCTGGCTAAAGTCCTGACGCTGGGAAAACAACACGTGTGTGAGTGACGGATGGGGAGCAGAGCACCCGGGATGGCAGCAGGATACACCGACAGGACCTGGGGCAACAGCCGCACTGGGAATCCTCAGCTCACTTCTGCCATTTGCTGCTCAAAGGCCATCTGCCAGTGAATGGAGCGATCCGGAGAGCAGGGGACACACACTCACAGCTATAGTCTCTGATGACAACGATGACAGCTCCTTCTGTCTGCCAGCCACCAATACAGCCCCCTTACTCTACCTATACAGCCCCCTTTCTTTACCAATACAGCCCCCCTTACCAATACAGCCCCCTTACTCTACCAATACAGCCCCCTTACTCTACCAATACAGCCCCCTTACTTTACCAATACAGCCCCCCTTACCAATACAACCACCCTTACCAATATAGCCCCCCTTACTTTACCAATGCAGCCCCCCTTACCAATACAGCCCCCCTTACTTTACCAATGCAGCCCCCTTACCAATACAGCCCCCTTACTTTACTAATGCAGCCCCCTTACCAATACAGCCCCCTTACTTTACCAATGCAGCCCCCCTTACCAATACAGCCCCCCTTACTTTACCAATGCAGCCCCCTTACCAATACAGCCCCCCTTACTCTATCAATACAACCCCCTTACTTTACCAATACAGCCCCACCACCCCTTACCAATACAGCCACCCTTACCAATACAGCCCCCCTTACTTTACCAATGCAGCCCCCTTACCAAAACAGCCCCCTTACTCTACCAATATAACCCCCTTACTTTACCAATGCAGCCCCCCTTACTTTACTAATACAGCCCCCTTACTCTATTAATACAGCCACCCTACTCTACCAATACACCCCCCACTTACCCAACCAATACAGCCCCCTTACTTACCAACCCCCCACTCTACAGAGCCCCCCCTTACTCTACCAATACAGCCCCCCCCCCCCCTTACTCTATTCATCAGCAACTCATCTCGCGTAATGTTATGTTTTCTCTAAACGACTTGAAAGGGAGTTTCTTAATCTGATTAGAGCTGTGACTGTTATATTCATAGCATCGCCGTGCCTTGGAAATAGCACGCCTTAAACCCCCGCCGCCTGCATCAAATAGGATTTCCCTAATTCAACTTGGCTAATCCTCCTACATTCTATAGTACGACTGACCTCAGCATTGGCTGCCTTCACTTTGCTGTAGTACAAAGCAGGGGGGGGGCAGTGCTAGAAGTGGACGGGGACTTCAATCCCATGCCCCCCCCCCCTTCCGAAAATTAAGAAGACATTTGTTTTTAATTATTGCTAGAAAATATCAGACAGAGGGGTTGCTTTACCCAACAATGAAGAAGACTTTGCTTTGAAGATTGCTAGAAAATATGAGCCAGATGGGTTGATTTACTAAAGGCAAATGGGCTGTTCAGTTTGCAGGGGAATTTGCACTTTGCAAGAGGATCTCCATATTGCAAGAGGATCTGCATTTTGCAAAATAATTTCCCCTTAAAGTGGTTGAAAAATTTATCCTGTTCCTTTAAAGCCTGAATAACAGCACAGTGCTTGTGCTGTGTAATTTGGCTCCTTATATAGTCTATAATACCTGGTCGATCCTGCCTGGTGCTGCCCTCCCCTCTGTAAACTGATCACATTTATCATGGCTGCTGAGCTTCTGATACTGTGGCCAGTTTATGTGCCTCCATCATCTGCAGCTCTTCTTTGTCCTCTCTCCCCCTCCCTGCTTATCAGCTTGTGTCGGTGTCCACCCTTCCCCTCTGTAAACAGACCACGGTTTATCATGGCTGTTGAGCCCTGACACTGTGGTCAGTTTAAGTGCCTCCATCATCTGCAGCTCTCCTCGTCCTTGGCTCCCCCTCCCTGCTTGTCAACTCATGTCAGTGTCTACCCCTCCCCTCTATAAACTGATCACGGTTTATCATGGCTGCTGAGCCCTGACACCGTAGTCAGTTTACGTGCCTCTGTTATCTGCAGCCCTCCTCTGTCGTCTCTCCCACCCTACCTGCTTGTCATCTTGTGTCAGTGTTCGCCCCTTCCCTCCCGCTGCTAAAATTACTTGGTAATTTTCATATAATCCCAGTGTTAGATAACTATATGTGCCTCAGTGTATGCTCTTTATACATTTTTTTTGTTTTATACCTTTTTTCAGAACACCACATGGTGTTCACATGACCGTCTGCCGCTCTCCTCCTCTCCTCCTGGCTAACATCAGTGGGGAGCTATTCAGCCCCTCCCACTGTACTTCTCAGTTCAGGAGAGGAGAGTGGCAAGCAGTCATGTTAGTGCTGAGAGGCTCTCAGGAATAAGGTATAAAACAACATTTTTTTTATAAAGCATATACAGTGGAACCTCGGATTATGAGCATAATCCATTCCAGGAGAATGTTCGTATATCAAAGCGAGTTTCCCCATTGAAGTCAATGGAAACAAAAATCATTTGTTCCGCATTGACTTCAATGGCATGCAATACCACATGCAGCCAGAGGTAGGGGGGCGCCGGAGAGCCTTGGGAACCTCACATTTTTGAAAATATTTTATTATATCTTTTCATGTGACAACACTGAAGAAATTACACTTTGCTACAATGTAAAGTAGTGAGTGTACAGCTTGTATAACAGTGTAAATTTGCTGTCCCCTCAAAATAACTAAAAACACAGCCATTAATGTCTAAACCGCTGGCAATAAAAGTGAGTACACCCCTAAGTGAAAAAGTCCAAATTGGGCCCAAAGTGTCAATTATTTGTGTGGCCACCATTATTTTCCAGCACTGCCTTAACCCTCTTTGGCACGGTGTTCACCAGAGCTTCACAGGTTGTCACTGGTATCCTCTTCCTTTCTTCCATGTACTAAGCTTTAGATTAGTGACTGAGATAAAACTCTGTTCACTGCTGTTGTCTGATCAAGCAAAAATGCAATGGGAAGGGTGAATTAACTAAGGCTGGCCATGATACAATATTCTTGTACAATTTTCCTTTAGATTTACCAAACCATCTAATATGAGATCAAACCTAAACACTTTCAATGTGTATGCAATCAGACAGGCTCTTGCACAACATAGTTGAAGGTAAATCTAAATAAAAATAAAAAAGGGAATTGTATAATGTATGGCTAGCCTAAGAGCCCATTCACACCTAGGCAGAAAAATGTGCGGCATTTTGTCGCCGCAAATCGCGGTACAAATAGCGGCATTTTGTACCGCGATTTCCGGCGACAAAACGCCGGTATTGTCCACCTAGATGTGCCCCAAGATTACACCCTCTATGGAGATGGTTCCCATCTCCTAGCCGAACGCCGAAAGCCGCCTGAAAAAAAGGTCCGGGACCTTTTTTCAGGCGGCAGGCGTCAGGCGTCCGGCGTTCGGCGTGGAGATGTGAACCATCTCCATAGAGGGAAATGTGTTTTCATCCCTCTGGCGGCAGCGGCGTCACACTACAGGCGACAAAACGCCTAGGTGTGAATGGGGGCTAAGTATGTCCACGTGGTAAATGAGTCTATATAGGAGTGGTTTTATACTTCTCAACCACCTTCTGCAGGGCTCTAATAATGACATGTGCTGGGTCTGCATCCCTTTAGGCAAGTTCCTACTTGAATCTTAGTGCAGACTTCTGGGAAAATTGGTAAGCCAATCACACAAGCAGGAAATAATGTTTCTGGGGGGCGCTCTGTACACATTCTGTGTACAGAACACCTCCAGGTAGCCATATTGCATTTTCAGAAAATGACAGCGGCTGCGGACTGAAAAGGAAAGGTAATTTTTAATAACATTCAATTACAATATGACTTGTATTGCGGTTGTATACGCTATATTATTTTACCTTTATTTGCTATTTTGTTCACACGATAGTGGAGTTACCCTTTAATGTTGTTAAAAAGTACCTTTTCCTTTCAAACTGCAGCCGCTGTTATTTTCTATAAAGTCAGTGCACTATAGCGTCTGGAGGTGTTCCATACACAGTTGGTGTTCAGAACACCCTCAGAAATGTAATTTCCTGCTTGTGTGAAGAGCTCTGCACTAGGTTCACATCTATGCACGTGTGGATGATGGCCCGGATTCACATACATCGGCACATATTTATGCGGGCGTAGCGTATTTCTAATATACGCTACGCCGGCGCAGCGCACAGATGCAAGCACAGTATTCACAAAGCACTCGCCCCCAAATCTATGCTGGGTTTCCTCAGCGTAAGCCAGTGTAGGTGGAAGTGGGCGTGAGCCATGCTAATGAGGCGTGACCCCATGTAAATGATAGACTGAGCGTCATAAAGATACGAATAACGTACGGTGCATGTGCCGTCCCGTGGACGCAACCCAGTGCGCATGCTCAGAATCAGAGATGATTCAACCCACAAATTTTCCCTTCCTCGGGACTATTATATTGGTGTTATGTATGGTCGTCACCATTTTAATTCTTTCATTTTGTCTCTGATCTTGCATTTATTAAAAATTATATTTTATATTCTCAATTGTATCCTCATTACCTAATTGCACCAGTACCGCAATAGTCCTATTGCCCCCCCCCCCCCTCCTCCGTTTTGGTTCTCTGGTTTGGGGACCTTAGACCCAATTTCTTTACATGCTCAGAATCACGTCAAAACTACTCCCTAAGATACGTCGAATCACTGCCTACGACGTGAACGTAACCTACGCCCAGCCCTATTCACGTACTACTACGTAAACAATGTAAAATACAACGGCTGTTCCCTGGTCCATACCTTTGCATCAGTTGCGCCTCATAGATGGGGAATAACTATACGCCGGACGTAAGCCTTACGCAAACCGCGTATATTATGTGCCGGGCGCAACTACGTTCGTGAATTGACATATCTCCCTCATTTGCATATTTGCAATGAGGCGGCCAGCGTAAATATGTGCCCACCATACGCCGGCGTAGGAAAGTTACGTCGGTAGGATGAAGCCTATTTTCAGGCGTATCTAGTTCTGTCGGCACGGCGCACAGATACGACGGCGCATAGTTACACTTACGCGGCGTATATCGAGATACGTCGTGGGTAAGTGCTTTGTGAATCCGGGCTGATGTGTTTTTGAGGCCTGTTTGTGGTACGTTTTGCATTTTTTCATGTGCGTTTTGATGCATTTTCATTGCATTTCGCATTTTTTGGATGTGGTAATGTTGCTAGGAGGAGGTGTCTGTTGCCATGCTGGAAAACGCACCAAACATGCATTTGCAAGTGTTTTTCATGCATTTTTAATGCAATTCCATTGAAGTCTAAGGAGCCAAAATTGCACTATGCTGCATGTAAAAAAAAAAAGTTCCTGCACCATTTCCAAAAATTGCACAGGGGAAAACTGCATAGATGTGAATGTGACCCATAGGAACTAATGTTAAATGGACTGTAGTGCATTTCTGCAAATCTGCAAACGCACTGCAAAACCTAGCCCAAGTCAGGTTTTACTGTAAGTGTGTCCTGTGAGCTGTGTCTTTTCTTGTTCTGTGATATGCCTAGACAGATTACATGTATTTTTTCTATTTGCTGTTTCTGATTTTTGCACACGCCTTGTGAGCGTTTTTAACGTTTATGTTATGTAATAAACCATTCAGTAAGCACTATGAGAGTTATTTTCTCTTATATATGGGTGATCGGCGAGGAGTGTTGTTAGAGCTGGATCGCTATAAAGGAGACCTGACTATCAGTTTACTCCCAAGTGGAGATTCATGCCAGATAGACCTCATGATTATATATAGAGGTTAAATTGTAAAGGTAAGCAGTTTAGAGTTGCACTAGGTAAAGAGTGAACACCTCTGAGTGTGAAATTTTACAAAGAAACACACTCATCACATTATTGGATTGGGACTTATTCACTATTATTGGTTATTTCATCAAAGTGTTTTGTGATATTTTTTAATGTTTGTGTATATATGAATATGTGTTGCATGTTGTAATGCACTGATATGGGGTGCGCTGCATTGTTATTGTATCATACTGTAACACTGTATTTTGATTTGGTTATTCACTTATTTATTTACACTGAGCAAAATTATAAATGCAACACTTTTGTGTTTGCCCCTATTTATCATGAGCTGAACTTAACCACTTGCTTACTGTGCACATATACCCCCTCCTGCCCAGGCGAAATTTCAGCTTCCGGCACTGCGACAATTGCACAGTCGTGCGACGTGGCTCCCAAACAAAATTGACGTCCTTTTCCCCCCACAAATAGAGCTTTCTTTTGGTGGTATTTGATCACCTCTGCGGTTTTTATTTTTTGCGCTATAAACAAAAAAAGAGCGTCAATTTTGAAAAAAAACACAATGGGGTAGATTCAAGTAGGGGAGCGCACTACTACGGCGGCGCAGCGTACCGTTTTTACGCTATGCCTCCGTAAATTACTTGAGCTACGCTTCATTCACGAAGCATTTGCTCTGTAATTTGTGGCGGCGTTTCGTAAAAGTGGCCGGGGTAAGCGCGCGTAATTTAAATGATCCCGTAGGGGGCGTGGATCATTTAAATTAGGCGGGCCCCCGTGCCGAACGTACTGCGCATGCTCCGTCGGGAAAATTTCCCGACGTGCATTGCGGTAAATGACGTCGCAAGGACGTCATTTGCTTCGACGTGAACGTAAATGGCGTCCAGCGCCATTCACGATTCACTTACGCAAACAACGTAAATTTCGAAAATCGCGACGCGGGAACGACGTGTATACTTACCATTGGCTGCGCCTCCTAATAGCAGGAGCAGCCTTACGCAGAAAGCGATGAACGCAAACGACATAAAATATGACCGCCGGGCACGTGTACGTTTGTGAATCAGCGTGAGTATGCAATTTGCATACTCTACGCTGACAACTACGGGTAACGCCACCTAGCGGCCAGCGTCAGAATGCGGCCTAAGATGCGACGGCATAAGAGCCTTATGCCAGTGGTATCTTAGGCTACAGTCTGCGTATCGAGCTTTCTGAATACAGAAAGTCGATACGCCGGCGCTACTTAGCAATTACGCTGCGTATCTATGGATACGCAGGCGTAATTGCTTGCTGAATCCACCCCAATATTTTTTACTTTTTGCTATAATAAATATCCCAATTTAAAAAAAAAAAAAAATGTTCTCAGTTTAGGCCGATACGTATTCTTCTACATATTTTTGGTAAAAAAAAAAAAAAAAATAGGTGACAAATTTTTTTTTCATATTTTTTTTTACTAGTAATGGCGGCGATCTTCGATTTTTATTGGGACTGCGACATTATGGCGGACACATCGGACACTTTTGACACATTTTTGGGACCATTCACATTTATACAGCGATCAGTGCTATAAATATGCACTAATTACTGTATAAATGTCACTGGCAGGAAAGGGGTTAACACTAGGGGGCGAGGAAGGGGTTAAATGTGTACCCGGCATAGTGTTTCAAACTGTGGGGGAAGGGGACTGACTGGGGGAGGTGACCGATCTGTGTCCCTATGTACAAGGGACACAGCATCAGTCTCCTCTCTCCCTGTCTGTGTAACCGCCGATCGCGGGTGCCAGGCGGACATCGCGGCCGATAGGCACGCGCATCGGCATCCCAGTGATGCGGCAGGCACGCGCGTGCCGCCGGCCTCGCTCCCGCTCCCCACAGTGGCCGGAGGAGCCGAGGATGTCTATAGACGTCCTCCCGGCAATTGAGAGCCACCTTGTGGCCGTCTTTTAACAATAGGCAGGATGCCAAGTGGTTAACGATCTACGACTTTTTCTATGTACACAAAAGACCTATTTCTCTCAAATATTGTTCACAATACTGTCTCCTTTGCCGAGATAATCCATCCACCTCACAGGTGTGGCATAGCAAGATGCTGATTAGACATGATTTTTTTATGGTGACAAGTCAACTCTAAAATCTTGGATCTCCCATCACTTTTTTGTTTTGCAGATAGTGGTCACATGGACAAATAATTGGGTGAGTCTCCTAAGTGGGGAAATAGACAGAGAGTCAAACCCTTTACCACTTAATCCACAACTAGAAAAAGAGTTTTGCATTTATATACACTTAAGTAACATGAATACGGGTTAGGATTTCACTTAGGTCTTTGTTGTTCTCTGTGTCCTTGCTGGTAAGACTACCCTCAACTCCTGTTCGAGTGGTCTGGACAAGATGTGAGGCAAAATGACTCCAACCGTGATGCAGGTATCAACATAAACCTGATTGAAAAGCTAAGATAAAGGTTGGGCTAGGATATTCTTCACATGTGTGCACAGCATTACCACATTTTTAAAAAAAAAAAATTATTTTACTTACTACTGGCCCTGGCAGTATATTTAAAATGATGGATTTCTCTAGCTTCCAGCTATGTACAGGTAACTGCTTGTACTAAATCTTTCTTTTTTTTTAAACAAAATTCTGTAAAGCAGTATAGTCTGGTGCTGGAACATCGGCACTGGTATATTTCAGCACAGAGTGGCTTGATCGTCAGTGCAGAGGATCCCTGTGCAAACGAGGTAGGTATTTAGTGAAACTTAAAGTGGTTTTATACCCGAAAAAAAAAAACCTGTAAGGCAAAGGCATAATGAGATAATATGCACCACATACTAGCTCTTTATGAAATACTTACCTTTAGAACTAAGTGCCTGCATCACCTCCTGGTAACCACTGAAGAAGCTCACATGTTTCCTCGTCGTTTCTTCCGGGTTCGCAGCTGCGGCACGGTGAGTGGCCGGAGCCGCGATGACGTCACTCTAGCACATGCTCGTGGGCAGGGGCGTCTTTACGGCAGGGCAAACTGGGAAGCTGCCCAAGGCCCTGTCACTGTTTGGGGACCAAAGCAGAGCTGCCATTAAGCCTGCGTGCTGCCCAAAAATTGGCACATCGGCGCTGAAAACCCCCACACAGTCTGTCACTGTCATCAGCGCACTGTGCGCACAGTGCAGCAGTCCTAGTGCTGCATTTTCTCAATGGAGAAGCTGGCCGTGGGTGGGCGGGGCCTTGGGTGCCACTGATGCTCTGGCCCTGCCCCTTGCTATTTGTGTACCATACAGTCACTGCTGCCTGCCTGGTGACATCACGACAAGGAGCCTCAACATTCGGAGCGAGCCAGAGGAGGATTCCTCCTCCTCGCGCCTAAGCTCCGCCCCCTGACTCCGGGTCTTCCCTGAAGGTGAAGGCTGTTCCTGCCGCTGGAAGAAAGGTAGGAGAAATGCTCCCTGCACTGCCCTAAGTAGCTCATGGTCACTCTGCTCCCTCCCATACACTGCCCCCTCCAGTCATGCTGTACAGTCCCCCCATACTGTCCTCTACTACCCCCCATTATACTGTCCTCCACTAACACCCCTCCCATTATACTGCCCTCCACTACTATCCCTCTCATTATACTGCCCTCCACTACCACCCCTCTCATCATACTGCCCTCCACTACCACCCCTTCTATCATACTGCCCTCCACTACCACCCCTCTCATCATACTGCCCTCCACTAACCCCCCTCCCATCATACTGCCCTCCACTAACCCCCCTCCCATCATACTGCCCTCCACTACCACCCCTCCCATCATACTGCCATACACTACCACCCCTCCCACCACACTGCCCTCCACTACCACCCCTCCCATCATACTGCCCTCCACTAACCCCCCTCCCATCATACTGCCCTCCATTAACCCCCTCCCATTATACTGCCTTCCACTACCACCCTTCCCATCATACTGCCCTCCACTACCACCCCTCCTATCATAGTGCCCTCCACCAACCCTCCTCCCATTATACTGCCCCCCTTCCATTTACATTATACTGCCCTCCACTGCCCCCTCCCATTATACTGCCCTCCACTGCAACCCCTCTCATTTACATTATACTGCCCTCCACTACTCCCCTCCCATTATCCTCCCCTCCCATCATACTGCCCTCCAATACCTCCCCTCTCTTCATTCTTCCCCAAGCCCATCATACTGCCCTCCATTGCCTCCCCTCCCATCATACTGCCTTCCACTGCCACCCCTCCCATCATACTGCCCTCCACTACCTCCCCTCCCATCATAGTGCCCTCCACCCCATCATACTGCCCTCCATTGCCTCCCCTCCCATCATACTGCCCTCCACTGCTACCAACTCCCATCAAAAACTGTAAAAAAAACTATACTGGGAAAAAAAAAATAACAAAAATGTAAAACTACTGATCCTGTCCACTGCCCTACTGACCATGTCCACTTCCCTATTAACCACGTCCACTGCTCTACTGACAATATCCACTACCCTCCTGACCACGCCCACTGCCCTATTGACCACTTCCACTGCTTTACTGACCATGTCCACTGCCCTACTGACTGACACCATTTACAGTCCACACTGACACCACTGGAGGAACTACCATCAAAGGTTGCACTTGGGCCCTGGCCTTCTGCCACCATGTCGGGGCCCAAAACTGCAGCACTGTACAAATTGTGAAAGGGATCCGCTGTGGGACCATTAAGGGTGGTGGGATCAGTGGGAAGGGCTCTGGGCTTTGTTCTCACTCCTCCCCAAGCAGAGCGATGCTGACTGTCAGTTAGCATCACTTCTGCTCTACTTCTCATCGCTCATTGTAGCGCTGAGCCATGGAGGGGCGGGGAGAGGCTGATGTGCTGCAGGAAGAGACCGGGCTCCGCTGCTGGCTGCCCAAATCGTAAGTACCAGCTGCCCCTCCATGTTGATTAGTACAGGGGGCTGGGACCCTGCCATGCTATCTGAGGTCCCCTCTGACACTGTCCTCTGCTCTCTACTCTGAACCTCCTGAACCTGTGTGGGAGCCCTCTCCTCTTCCTGCATCTCCCATCTACCCTGCACTCCTCACCCTATACTGATCTAATCTATAGAACCCCCCACCCATACTGATCACCCTGTACAACACTGTACCCCTCACTATACACCCTGCCCCCCCCCCCACAGAACCCTTCACCCCATACTGATCTACTCTACACCTTATAGAACACTGTATCGCTTACTGTTCACTCTGCTCCCACCCATAGAACACTGTACCCCTCACTGGTCACTTTTTTTTTTGATAATTCTATGTATGTGTCTGCTTTTTGAGACGTTAGGGTGAAGAGCAAAATTGCATTGGGGTGGTTGTGGGGGGCAACAAAAAAAATGTTTGCCTAGGGTCCAAATCATATTAAAGACAGCCCTGCGCGTGGGAGTCCTCTTTCCGACAAGGAGCTCTGATTTTCCGCCGGACCTTCAGACCGCATGTGCCGCTGATGTCAGTGGCTGCATGCAAGGTGAATATCTCCTAAACCGTACAGGTAAGCCTTCTTAGTAGTCCACTCTGCATACATTGTTAGCAGTGATCTTTGGGTGCTGCTCCAGAGCTTCCCCTCAGCAAATTGAACACAGCAGATCATTCAGTCAGCATTGCCAGTGCCACTATTGAGAGAATGCCATGCATTATGTTCACTGAATAGATGGTGTTCTCTGATTGAACAAGGTGGAGGGAAAAGATGGGTGACATCACAATTTCCATCTCATCCAATGATAGAATACCTTTTGTTCATGAAAAAATAAAAGTCAATCTCTGACTGGCAGTGGTCCCTCTTCAGTGTGCAGAGGGAAAGCTGCTGGGGCAGCACCCAGAAGATCACTGAAAACCCCCAAATGTATCGCAGATTATTACAGTGGTGTTTGCCTTTACCAATGGACCTGATATGGATTTCAAACATGGGTACTTATATGGAGCCAACCTGGAACAATGCAAGTTTGTGAGAATGTAATGTAAGAGAAAATTCCTGGAGTTCTGCTTTAAACAATGGGATACATTGGCATTAGGGAGAGATATGCCCTGTACACACGGCCGGGATTCCCGGCCAAAAGCTCTCCTCGCAGTTTTCCCATCGGGAAACCCGGTCGTGTGTACAGGGCTTTAGTTTTACTGCGAGGGTAATTTATTTTGTATTATATTTCACGTTGCTGACTCATGTCTTATTGGGATTTTGTACAGCACTCAGAAGAATAGTCACAAAGATAGGCGTGTGTGGGTTTCACATTGCAATTAACAACTGGTACGTTTCTAGGCAAATGTGGGCCTGCATTTGTGAAATATTAAATAAAGTATGACCTAAAGAAACACAATGTAGGGATCTATGTATAAAAATCTGGCCTCTTGACTTAATATTGTTTACTTATATATGCCTGTTACAGTATAACAATATGAATGATCATCTAAATGACATATTATAAGAACTATAAATATTACAAGTACTGTACTTTTATCCTGTGGTGTCTTTGCTATCTGGCAGACTGAGGATGTGGGTCACAAGAACAGCGGTGTGGAGAAAGTATAATAAAAATAATTATTGAGTACAATAGAGACTTTAAAGCAGAGCAAACGTTTCTCTTAACTCACATACGGTTTATGTCACTTGCTGCTCTTTGACCTGTGATGAAATATGGGTGCTAGGTATCCTCAAAGAGCTATTATAATAAATACTTTCCTCTAATCACAAAATACAAAGATACTCCTTCCGTGCAAATAAAATAAATAATATTAACAAAGCCAAGTATATTATAATATTATAATATAGTATGTAGAGCAAACAGATATACTGATAGGAAGGCTGATGGATAAAGGGTACAATAGAACCAAACTATTGGAAAATAGGGAATTAGTTGGAAAGAAACTCCCCCTTAAATGCCAGGGCCGGGGAAAAAAGGTGAACAGGCTATAGTAGCCAGTAGAAAGAATTGGAAGGAATTATTAAACAATATTGGCCAATTTTAAAGAGAGATCTGATTCTGGGGAAGGCCTTAACCAGGAAGCCCCAGTTTATTTACAAGAGAGCCCCCAATTTAAGACTGAGGATGGTCCATAATATCCCAGAACCCCCACCTCTCTAGATACTGTTGGTTTCTTTGGATGTGGGAGTTGCACAGTGTGTGGCACAGTACCCAGATCCAATAGAAGGAGAAAACAATCCAAATCGAATTAAACGGGCAAAGAATACCAAATAAAAAAGTTTATAACACACAAAACCATGCACGTCACTTATGTACTGGAATGCAAATGTGGATATCAGTACGTGGGGCGCACTAATCTAAAATGTAAAACACGCATTAGAGAACATATTAACAATATCAAGAAAGGTTTCAAATTCCATAGTGTCTCCAACCTTTTCTGATTGGTACCTAACAGGAACCCCACAGGCCTCAAGTTTTATGGGATAGAACTACATTGGCGAGGCTCAAATTTGAAAAAAGGCTATTTCAAGAGGAAGTAAAACCTCAGAAAGCAAACAAAATAAATAAATAAACCCTGCAAGACAAAGGCATAATCAGCTAGTATGCATAGCATGCTAGCTGATTATGTATTACTTACCTCAGATCGAAGCCCCCACAGTGTTCCACGTCTTCCCCGCTGGCCGCTGACATGTTGTCCCGGTGTGACTTCCGGGTATCGCAGCTCAGGCCCTGTGATTGGCCGGAGCCGCAATGAGGTCACTCCCGCGAATGCAAGCGGGAACAGCACAGTACAACTGAAGCAACAGCACATAGTGCCGTTGCTTCAGTTGGCTTAAGTGCACGTGTGCCGCATGACGTCGGCACATGCAAATACAGGGATATCTCCTAAACCATGCAGATATCATTGTTAGCTACAGGTAAGCCTAAATAGGTTTACCTGTAGCATAAAATTGTAAACAAGGGTTTATAACCACTTTAACAGAATGAAACACAGTGGATATTTAAAATGGGCACTTCAACCCCTAAGGGGTTAAACATTGATCTGGATCTGAACTGTTTAATTTCCAACTATTGATATCAAACCCTTAAGTTTCAATTTATATGAGTATTTGGATCAAGTAAAATAAAATAGAGTAGTTTGATTTATTTTTAGTTAAAACTGGGTAGTAACTGATACCACCTTACACTTCACCATATACAGTAGGAAGGGGGGGGGTGGTTGACCAGGAAAGGGCTAGTGGGTAGTACACGTTAAATTTGGATCATATATAGACTTTGGGTACCAAAGAGGAATATAGCAAAATTGAGGTATGCATATATATGTATTTTTTCAACATATCTAATTTATGCTTCCTTAGTGGTAAATTACATTTATCTTAATGAGATAAGGGCCCTGTCACTATTGGTCCAATAAACCTAGATGGAATAGCCTGCAATAATCAAAAACAGACAACAGATGGCGGCAGGGCATTTGAACAAATAACATACCATTTTGGGGCATAAAAAGAGACAAGGGAAAATAGGAGGTAGTAATGTTAGGTTTGTGTTTCAATTAACTAGATTAATTGAAAATTAATCATCCCATCCAATCCCCCCTTTCCACTACCACTCATCCCACCCCATTCCCTTCAACCACCACCCTTGCCACTGATCCCATTCCCCCACCACCTCTGCCACTTATCCCATTCCCCCACCACCACCACCACCACTGCTGCCACTGGTTCCATCCCCACCCAACCACCACGGCTGCCACTGATCCCATCCCCCCACTGCTGCCACTCATCCCATCTCTCCCTCACAGCTGCCACTCATCCTATCCCTCCACCACCACCACTGCTGCCACTGATCCTATCCCCACCCAACCACCACTGCTGCCACTAATGCTATCTCCCAACACCACCGCTGCCACTCATCCCAGGGGTGTAACAACAGGGGTCACAATTGCAATGGCGCACCTGTTGCCCCTGTACACCTGGATGGGGGGGCATTTAGAGGAAAGAATCCCCTCCATTTTTCTCCTGCAGCCGCTAAAAGTCTGCTTCTCCTCCTCTACCTCCGATAGGCATTCAGTGGCTGCATGAGGAAAATGGAGGAGGTTTGTTCCTCCATATTCCGCCCCTCCGATCCAGGTCCTGCTGCCCCCTGGATCAGTGGAAGGGGCCTTGGAGGAAAACAAACAGTGCACATCAACCTGAACACACCATCCCCACCGTGAAACATGGTGGTGGCAGCATCATGTAGTGTTTTTTTTTTTTCTTCAGCAAGGACATGGAAGATGATCAGAATTGATGGGAAGATGGATGGAGCCAAATACAGGGCAATCTTAGAAGAAAACCTTAGAGTCTGCAAAAGACTTGAGACTGGGTTGGAGGTTCACCTTATAGCAGGACAATGACCCTACACATACAGCCAGAGCTGCAATGTAATGGTTTAGATCAAAACATATTCATGTGTTAGAATGGCCCATTCAAAGACCAAAACCTAAATCATATTGAGAATCTGTGGCAAGACTTGAAAATTGCCGTTCACAGATGCTCTCCATCCAATCTGACAGCTTGAGCTATTTTGCAAGGAAGAATGGGCAAAAATGTCACTCTCTAGATGTGCAAAGCAGGTAGAGACAGCCCCAACATGACTTGCAGCTGTAATTGCAGCGAAAGGTGGTTCTACAAAGTATTGACTCAGAGGGGGCTGAATACAAATGCACACCACACTTTTCACATATTTATTTGTAAAAATGTTGAAAAGCATTTATCAATTTCCTTCCGCCTCACAATTATGTGCCACTTTGTGTTGGTCTATCACAGGGATATGCAATTAGCGGACCTCCAGCTGTTGCAAAACTACAAGTCCCATCATGCCTCTGGCTGTCAGAGTCTTGCTATGCCTCATGGGACTTGTAGTTCTGCAACAGCTGGAGGTCCGCCAATTGCATATCCCTGGTCTATCACATAAAATCCCAACAAAATACATTTATGTTTTTGGTTGCAACATGACAAAATGTGGAATGTTTCAAGGGGTGTGAATACTTTTTCAAGGCACTGTATGTGTTAATATGGGTGGTTTGTTACAAGCCATTATAGATGGCATTGTTTCAGATCATCCCAAAATGTAATATACTCTAAAATTACATATGCAGGAAAATCAATATATATCAATTAGTTTGCATTGCAGCACATACCCTTTTCCTATCATTCCCATTCCTATATATTTCTATGATTTGAGGTTACCAAAAATGAATTCATATAATTCATAAAGAAGAGCAATTTAAAATTATTTTAGGTGGACTCGCTTTTACAGGCAAACCATGCTATGTCAGTATCTTTTGGTTATAAAATGGATTTAAAAGACAGGTGGGAGATTCTCCAAGATGCAGAGCTTTAAAAACACTTAAGGGTTTATAAGTTCACGTTAAGGCTAAGAATGTACATTTTGCTTGTATAATAAACAGTGATGACCTTGAGAAATAACATGGTCATTGAAAATGAAATTTTGTTCTATAGTGCATCATTATACAAGTTTTAGTGTAAATAATTCAATCATTGCATTATCATAAAAACATGAAAAATGTGCTGTATTAACATGTAAGAAAAAACATATTCTATCTCCTCCTTTCTAATCAAGCACTTACAGTAGGACATTGCAGCCTATTTAGGCTAACTATAATGTTTTAACCCCATGGCTCTCCTACTATACACCCATATGCCATTCAAGAGCCAAGTCAACGGAGCTACATGCAGAGACAGCCAATAATCTATTTAGCTGAGCTAGGAATACTGCTACATCACCGCAGGCAGTGGCAGTGAGTACACTTTGAGGACTTCATCTGAGATCTGCAATTCTATGGACAATTTTGATGCAGAACTTAAGGGCCTCTGACTCTCTAACTTTTAATCACAGGACAATTAATTTATTGATATCTTTGAAACTTTAGGGAAGGTTTATAACCTCAATCAGTTTTTAATTGTTTTCTGTGCCATGTCTAGGGTTCACCCGCTATTAAGATGGGAGTGATGGGAAATTAAAAAAATGCAGATGTCACCACAGCAGATACTGTATTTATTGGCGTATAACACTCACTTTTTTACCCTGAAAATAGAGGGTAAACTGTGCCTGCGTGTTATACGCAGGGGGCTATGAAGTTTTTTTCCTAAAAGTTCCCTCTTAAAGTTAGGGTGCGTGTTATACACCTGTGCGTGTTATATGCCGATAAATACGGTACATATTTTCTTTTACAATCTTTCTCTTCCCCTATTCCAGCCCTATCCCTTCCTCTCCCTTCTTCCCTCAGTTTTACCCCTCCCCACTCGCCTTCCTTTTTTCCCTCCCCCTCTCCTCTTACCCCTCCCCCTTCCCTCCCCTATTTCTCTTTCTCCCCTTTTGCCTCCCCCTTTCACTGCCCCCCCCCCCCACTGTTTCTTTCCCAGCCATCTCTTTCTTTCCTTCTTCGGTGTAGTGGGGGTTTAATATCTTTATTAGTGATGTTATTAAATAAATAAATTAGTACCTGGTTATGTGAATCTGCGCTCACCGTGGGAAGTGCCCCCGGGCACCCCTGATCCTTGCTGTCACTATTTGCCTGTTCTTTCTGGGTAAGCAACCATGATACTCCCTTTCCTCACTTATCATGTATACAATATTTGCATTGTGGTGATTGAAAATTGTATCATTGTAGATGAATTTCCGTATATACTCGAGTGTAAGCCGACCCGAATATAAGCCGAGGCACCTAATTTTACCACAAAAAAATGGGAAAACGTATTGACTCGAGTATAAGCCTAGGGTGTCCATCTGCATGCCTCACCGTGCTTCACTTTGCCTCACTGCGTTCATGTGCATGCCTCACTGTGTGCATGCCTCACTGTGTCCATGCCTCACTGTGCACATGCCTCACTGTGCCCATGACTGTGCCCATGACTAGACTGACGTTTAACATGGGAGTCTATGGAAGGGGTGACCAGATTTGAAAAATCGGTGCTCCGCCGGCCATAGGTCCTCCAGACAACAAACTTTGCATACTTGTAGAGAAGTAATGGGGCTACATGTGTGCCAGTACTAAGGGGCTAATGTAAGGGGCTAATGTACATATGTGCCAGTACCAAGGCTGTATCCTGGCCTAGGCCAACAAGGCCCAGGCCTAGGGCAGCACTTTGCAGGGGGGCAGCACGGAAAGAGTCCCTGCCGGCTTGCGCTACACTGTTAGTGTAACACAAGCTGCTTCTAATTTTGACTGTCCTATCATCCTGGACCACAAACCTTCCTCACTGTGCTATATGTTTTCTGCTGCACCATTGGCATGGCTATATCTTCTTAGTCCTCTCCATAAAAGTATCAGAAATGTGTGCTTAAAGTAGAACTATAGGCAATACTTTATTTTTTTCATTTTGGATAGAGTAAGGGAGGGTTATAGCTCCTGTCAGTTTATTTTTTACCATCTCCGTTTCATTGCAGAGATTTCCCTTAATTTCCTGCCCCATAGCCAAACAAGAAGTGAGAGGAAATCTATGCAAATTAAGGGAATCCATCCCCCCCCCAGGCCCTAAGAACTAGTGTCCCCACTCAAAAATTTCAGGACGGGGACAGAAAGGGGCGTGGCCTTGACAGAAAGGGGTGGCTCATATTTAAATTAGAGGGTGCACAAGTTTAGTCAGGCCTAGGGCAGCACGAAACCTAAATACACCACTGGTCAGTACTAAGGGGTAATGGGGCTACATGTTTTGGGTCCAGGGGACTTCCGACTGGCCAGTACTGGGTCCCCAAATTCACCGGAGAAATTACCATTTAACATGGGAGTCTATGGAAGGGGTGCCCAGGTTTGAAAAATCGGTGCTCCCCGGCATAGGTCTCCCAGACAACATGCTTTGCACACTTGTAGAGGAAGAGTGGGGCTACATGTGTGCCAAGGTGGGGGTCCAGGGGACCTACAGACGGCCGGTACCGGTCCGCGATTTTTCCGGAAGATCAGGGGCATATGAGGGGGGCATCTTCAGCACAAAAAAATGTGCTGAAAAACTCTGCTTATACTCGAGTATATACGGTATGTGTAAATCCTCCTGAAGAAGTGTTTTTCACCGCAAGACATGTAGAGGATTCAGCAAACATCCAAAAAGAGCAACCACATTTCATCAGCAAATACCAGCTTAGAATGTTGACAGTCTTTGAAATGACTTTGTAATTGTTTCATTTTATTTTTATGGATATATGTCTTTGTTTTTAATCATGGATAAATAAAACGTTTTTATTTTATAAATGCTATTGTAATCCTTGGGTACCGAGATAGTCCATTTACCCCTTGGTTGGAGGCACATCAGGGGTGCTCCTAAACCTCTTTCCAGATTTCACTTCTTATAATAGCTTCCTTTACCTTAGTGCAGTCGTCCTTCACTTACCTCATCCTTCCATTTTTCTTTTAAATGTTCTTATTTCTTCTGAGAAATCCTCACTTCCTGTTCTTCTGTCTGTAACTACACACAGTAATGCAACACTTTCTCCCAGGTGTGGAGAAAGTCTCTTGAGGGGGGAGGGGGTAAGCAGGAGTGTCAGGACGCCCACTAACACACAGCTCCTTTCTCTATCTGCAAAGTAGAGAGTGTCCTGACCCTCCTGCTTGCCCCCTCCCCCCTCAAGAGGCTTTCTCCACACCAGGGAGAAAGTGTCTCATTACTGTGTGTAGTTACAGACAGAAGAACAGGAAGTGAGGATTTCTCAGAAGAAATAAGAACATTTAAAAGCAAAATGGAAGGATGAGGTAAGTGAAGGACGACTGCACTAAGGTAAAGGAAGCTATTTAGAGCCGATTCACACTGGGGCGGCACGACTTTGGGGGCGACTCGGCAAGGCGACCTGAAGACAACTTCAGAGGCGACTTGCAAAATTACTTCTGTATAGAAGTCAATGCAAGTCGCCCCGAGTCGCCCCCAAAGTCATACAAGAACCATTTTCTAAGTCGGAGCGACTTGCGTCACTCCTATTAGAATGGTTCTATTGAATAGAACGGGACGCGACTTGTCAGGCTGCTAAATCGCCTGATGAGTCACCCCAGTGTGAACCGGCTCTTAGGGAAAAACATTTTTACCTTTACAACCCCTTTAATGCCACCTGTGCACATTTCATTGCGCGTCTGCAAATGAAGTGGGGATGATTTACTAAAAGAGTAGAGCTTTTTCATGTTGCAGAGTAAGTTAGCATAGTGAATGAGGTAAAGCTAAGTAAAAATCAACCTTGCAAATAATGCCCAATCACGTGCAAGGAAAATTTTAAAAAGCTTCACCTTATTACTAAACTGAGTTCAATCTCACTTTGCTAACTGAACAATGGCAATCAGTCATACCATTTGAAAACGTGTTATACAATTAATGACTTTCTGATGCAAGAAAATACACCTTCAGTAATGACAGATAATTCTCAGGATCTTGCCTAACCAAAGTAATCCTGGTATTGTGTAACCTAGCTGGCTCCAGGAAAGCTTGTACCTCATTGGATCTAGCAATAATCCATTGAGTGGAAAACTCTTCCAGTTCACCAGCAAGAAAAAAGGATCTTAATGGAGCAACACAACTTTATTAAAACATGTTCATACAAAGTATACTATACTACTCATCAGAATTTTGCTTCACAGAGAAGAACATTTAATGTATAGGAAGTTAGCACCCTGGGATCGCATACTCCAAAGGCATTACAATGGTTACAAAGTAGTTTGCAATTTGATTTTTAAGTGACATTTTTTTCCCCCAGAAAATATGACTACAAAGGATAAAGAAACGTCTAGACCCGGATTCAGCAGGTGGAGAAACCCCTGGTACTGCCTTTAGCATCAAGTGGTATCATTCCATTACTTAATTAGTGAAGGAGTTAAAAACACAGTTGTAGACAGCAATCAATGCAATTTTATAGGGCATTGAGGGTCTATTTTATTAGTAAGCATAGTAAAACTTCAACAGTTCAAAAACACAACTTGCTATACAATTAATGATACAACCGATTTTTACTTCTGTGATATTTTTTAATATTTCATACATAATAGGGCTTGCCTTGTCAACTTCATGCTTTATTTAATGGCCTGGACTTTGAGTTAAAGGGCATCAGTCAGCAACCACAGAAGTCAAAAGCTCCAGTAGCAGTTGCAGTTACTGATTGAAAGGTCATGTTGACATCTGTGACAGTCAGTGACATGAAATAGGAAAATAACCCCATACATTTGTAGCTGTAATACTTTAATAAGCATTCGTTTGCATTATTAAAAACTGGCAAACTATACATATTCTCTTTGAAGTGCTCTAGCTTTTGCTTACAATGAAAATCAATTTCCATCATTTAAATTCCATCAATAATAAGCTTGCATTTATTGCTAACTTCTGAATTTCTTGTCAATGTAAATGGACAGAAACAATGAATGACAAGCTTGTAGCATGAAAAGGTTTTCATTATACTGTGTAATTCAGTGCTAATTCAATGCGTATCAGTGAAACAATTAAAATTTAAGCTGAGTGACCTTTTTTGCAATTCTTCTTAACGTGATACTATCATTATTTTTATATTTTCTTTGGTTTGCTATGCTTTCTTTTAATTGTAATATGCCTTTGATTATTTTTTAATACATGCTTTTTATATGCAAAGTCTTTATTCAATTATTATCATTATACAACATATGCCCAGCTGCCCATCAAAAGGTCTATTAGTTAAACGTTTTGAATAACAGAGTAAATATGTAGAAGCTTTGGTCTCATCATATTCATAAGTGGGGTCTCAGGTCCTCATTTTGGAAAATGCTAAAAGGTATCCATATACAGGCAGATAAGGCTGCCGAAGATGTCTCTTTCAATCTGTAACTGATTTGGAAATTTAATTTTAGCTATTGACTGTGATGACCAACATCAACCCTGTACAGTGGGTTCATTCTATTGTTGTTCTCAATATGTTGGATTTACCCTTACTTTCAGTCCTGATGACAGTGTTCATTGTAGCAAATAGAGAGTGAATCACCCCCGATTGGGCACAGCAATACAAACCTAATAAAGGTTCTTAAACCTTATTACTATCAAAAGCCATCAATAACACAAATTGAGGTGGTTGCTTCAGGCTGAACATAGTGGGGGAAGACATTGAGACCAGAGTGTCCATACCAAACCCTCCGTCCTCTATGCATTTTTAGCTCCCAGGCCACACAGACCAAAACCTGGACCATAGCAACCAATGACTTTGCACGGTCTAGTCATCTGCATCTTAGCAACTTATAACCTATGTTGAAGGCTGTCAGCATTCTAGCAAGATGCGCCAATCTAAGTGCAATAAGCCCAAATTTAATAAAGGATACAAATAAAATAAGTATACATATGCAATGCCTACTCACAAACAGGGGTAGATAGTAGGCACAGAACCGGAATGGAGAGATGCAGATGATCGGTGATCAGATGCGTGCCTGGAGTCATTCGGTGATCTCAACTAGCGGGTGTCCCATTGGCCCATTGGCTGGCCTGGACTCCCACGTCATTTCCGGTGCGACGGCGGGACGCTGCGCTCCACGGTGAAGCGCACGCCGAATCTCCGTGGCTTTTCTGGTGTTCCTATCCCTGGACATCGAATATCATCAGCCTGCTGCTGCCCGCGATTTGGACACCCGCTAGTTGAGATCACCGAATGACTCCAGGCACGCATCTGATCACCGATCATCTGCATCTCTCCATTCCGGTTCTGTGCCTACTATCTACCCCTGTTTGTGAGTAGGCATTGCATATGTATACTTATTTTTTTTGTATCCTTTATTAAATTTGGGCTTATTGCACTTAGATTGGCGCATCTTGTCCCTTCTTCTTTGAATCTTTTAGAGCATCGCTTCTGCTTTAGGTGCTGCCGCCAAGTGTCCCTTACAGCCAGTTATATTATTTCAATCCAGGACTTTCATGGACATTATCTCTGGACTTTTTTATTAGACTCTTATATACCTCAGCCCATTGTGTCTCTGAGTGTTCCCTGCTGCATCGTGTGCTTTATTGGCATAACACAAGCAGCCCTTGCCACACATGGTCATTGGTTGTTATGGTGCAGGTGGTCGTCTTTGTCCTAGCAACCACTGACAAACATTGACAAGGTGGCAAAAATGTCTACCTCAGCTGGCACCTTCCCACAGAATGGCCTTGCCATGATCACAAACTAAAAATAATATAAAATACACTTTAATAAAAATGTATATACAATTAGACTGGCATGTGTAGGGCATGAATGTGTCTCAGACTCTAAAAGTACTGATCATGCAAAGAAAAAATGCCTAAGGAACTTGGGAGACACAGACAATAAATATAAAATGTACAAACTTTATTTATTCAAACGCTAAAATAGTTTGTTCATATAGCTCTAAAATCTTGGAGCAAATTTAGTGAACACAAACACAATGTAATACCTATTTGTTAGAGAAATATAAAAGATAATGTTACACCAAGTAACTAGATACTAAACATGTCACAGTGGAATGGTGACAAACTACAGTAAATTAAATTATTTATAAGCAATGTTTTAAAAACCTTTACATGTTATCAGTTTAGAGTTACACAGGAGGTCTGATGCTAGAATTATTGCTGTCACTTAAATTTTCACGGCGATACCTCGTATGTGTGGTGCAATAGCTGTTGTGTGTGCAAGACCTACATTTGCATTTTCATTTGTGCGTGAGCATGGGGGGAGAGATCCGCTTAATTTTTTGTTTCTTTTATTTAAAATGTATTTTTTCCTACACTGTACCTAGTATTGTATTTATTTATTTTTTTATCAACTTTAATGCTTTCACAAGGAATGAACAGTATCCCTTGTAATAGTATGGGTCATGACAAGTTCTTATTATGGAGAGATCTATGGTCCATTAGACTAAGATAAGTTTGATTGGTTTGATTTGCTGCATTACAAGCCGGCAGCTGGGATTAAGAGCACTAAACCTGGCCATAAATGGTTTGAATCTTGACAAAGATTTGAACCATGTATGGGTGGCCTGCTTGTACCAAAGCTGATCGATCGATCAACTTGGGTACAAACACACTGGAAATAAAAACCTGACTAAGGCTCAACCTCAATGATCACAATGTAATACTTTAATGCACAGCGGTTATCCAAGATGCAGGTATGTGTAAAGAGAAAACCCAGGGGACAGCTCACTTGTATAGAAATCCCAACTTTATTATCAAAACATACTAACAGAACATAGAAATTGGAATCCTCAATAAAATCATAATTTGTCACTTATATAAAAATCAAGCAGCTGCAAAAAGGCAGGCATCTCCCCCTTGCTTATGGCAATTAGGATGGAAAAGTAGTAGTGCACTATATTATCTAGAAGGATCAAGTCCATGCTCACTTCTCACATATATTAGCTAGTGTAACATGTAACATGTAAGGCTTAAAGATACAGTTGAATTAGGCTCAGACCACTGTAACATATGAAGTACTGGACTCCCAATCTAATCACAGATCAGTTCCTCCAAAAGGCCCTGTTGGCACCTCTAGAAAAGTCCCAAATGTGCCATATATTCGAAGATATAAAAATGCAGGAAGACTACAGGGGAGAACAAGTGCCTTTTAATCTTCAGAATACATTATAGTTTGCTGCATAATGCACTATATTAATCCCCAATTGGCAACAATACATTTTCCTCATAAAGGTATGTTGGTAAACCATCTGGAAGCTCAATCTGTATGACTAGTTTTTGGATCAAAGGAGATACCAGCTGCCATATGAAAGTCACATGCACTAAGGGGCTCAATAAAGTTCAAGATACTTAGCCATCCATAGGTCATGAGGAGTTCAATCCATCTCAAATCTACAAGGTCAAGTTGCTAAAAGTATCTTGGGTCTGGTCCATCTGTGCTGGGGGAGCGCCACCCCAGAAGCTGGAAAAAGGAGGGGATTAGGACAAAATGCTTGACTGGTTTTGCCTGTCAAGTCAGCTGCATCAGATGCAAATGTATGGGTAGCCAACTTGGGTACAACCAGGCTGTCAAATGTGCGATTATTACCAGCGGCTACAGCCATCAGCAACAATCACTATGTGTTCTCCCAGCTGGGATGGCTAAACCCATACCCCACTGACTGTGTTGATGGGGGAATCAAGCGGTTTTCTTTCCTGCAACCCTTGGTCATATATGGCCGGCTTAATTGTTTAAATGTTTGGCTGGTGTCTCTGAAGGAGAGGAGCATTTATTAATGTAGCCTCAGCACAGAGAATCATGATGGTGAATGTTTACATACAGATGATGTGCAGAAAGAAGTTAGGTAGAATTCCAAACATACAGCTTTCAGCACACAGTTGAAATTCATATCAATTCATATCAATGATCCTGTCAAAGTATGGATACTTGATGATTTTTCCTGTGATTTGTACCCCATGCCACACTGCCCTGCCAGGAAGATACCCCACTATTAACAGGTAAGTACACTGGAAGCAGAGAGGTGAAACAGAAAGTTATAATGCTTAACCCAGGAATAAAATAGTATATGTATCGCATAAAGGTACTGTGTATATATATACTCAGCTGTTTCCTGTTTAGTTTTCATGACTGAGTTTTTAAAGTGATCACGGATTTGCTTTTCATGTGATTGGATAATTGACATTAATATTTACACAATTTATTGTATGAAGAGTTTCAGCTTCTTTAATAAATCAGTCCAACTGTCTCAACTTTTATGAACATTATCTTCACACACTAATATATCACACAACCTAACAGCTTTTAAAGCTGTTAAACATAGATATTTGACATGGTCCTAGTAGCCTTCACTACATTGCTGCTATCCCATCAATATCACAGCAACTACAGTCATTTGCAGATTTGAAACTGCACATATTTCACTTTTAATGTCTATCTTTCTGTAACTAGTTCAAGACTTTGGACATGCTACACTTGCCCACAAAAGTCATCATAGTACACAGGACATGTGGAGCACACCCAGTCCTTCCGCTCTGCTGTCTGGATCCCCCTACCACTACACAACAATTCTTGGCTCTGATTGTTCAACATCAGAGTTGCTGTGCACACAGAGCAGCTCTGACAGCTGGTGCTGTCAAAAATGTCTGTCTCGCCCAGGGTTTATCAACAACACTATTCCAATGCAATATAGAAAGCTACAAAGTAACAGTATGTTACATCTGTGCCTATTCTGTTCATTCATCTGATGAATGTGCTGATTTTCTTTTATTTTCTTTTTTTAAGCTTTTTTGTTTTTATTTGTTTTGTTCATATTTTTTTTTTTTTAAAACATTTAACAAATATTTATACATTTCACCTTTACACAACACAAACATGTAAAAAATAAACACTGGGCCAGATCCACAGTGAGAGTACGCCGGCGTATTTACTGATACGCCGGTGTACTTTCAAATTTCCCGCGTCGTATCTTTAGTTTGAATCCTCAAACCAAGATACAACGGCATCTGTGCTTGATCCGACAGGCGTACGGCTTCGTACGCCTTCGGATCGTAGATGCAATACTTCGGCGTCCACTGGGTGGAGTTCGCGTCGTTTTCCGCCTCGGGTATGCTAATTAGCTGTTTCCGACGATCCACGAACGTACGCGCGGCCGTCGCATTCTCTTACGTCGTCTCTAGTCGGCTTTTTCCGGCGTATAGTTAAAGCTGCTATTTTGCGGCGTATAGATAGACTTGCCATGTTAAGTATGGCCGTCGTTCCCGCGTCGAAATTTGAATTTTTCTTTTTTTTGCGTAAGTCGTCCGTGAATCTGGATGGATGTAAGTCATGTCTAAGTTTAAAAAATGACGTTGCGACGTCATTTCGCGCAATGCACGGCGGGAAATTTCGAAACGGAGCATGCGCAGTTCATTCGGCTCGGGGACGCGCTTCATTTAAATGAATCACGCCCCCTAATCGCCGATTTAAATTCCGCCACCAAAGATACACTACGCCGCCGTAACTTACGGCGCAAATTCGTTGTGGATTTGAAACAAAGCCAAGTAAGTTACGGCGGCGTAGCGTATCTTAGATACGCTGTGCCAGTGCCGATCTATGTGGATCTGGCCCACTGTATTTAATTTGTAAATAACTTTGGAATTCTTTGCACCAGAATCATACTTTTAGTGCCATTTTAAACAGAACAAATAACAGAATAAAATGTATATTATACAGAACACTCGCTACTTTACATTGTAGCAAAGTGTCAATTTTTCAGTGTCGTCACATGAAAAGATATAATAAAATATTTAAAGCAAAATATCACAACAAGAAAGCTATTAAAATTGTTAAAAAAAACATATATGCATTACCTTTAATCTTAAAGCAGAGCTCAACCCAAAAGGGGAAGTTCTGCTTTAAGGCCTCTTTCCCCGCTCCTATTTGTGAATTGGAGCTTTTGGGAAGGAGGGGAACTGGGTACTCGATTTTGACAGGTACCCACTCCCAATCCGCTCCATCCGCCTAGGCAATCAAATGTGGAAGTCCCCCCCCCCCCGCAGTCTTCTGGGACATGTGACAGGTCATCTCACACATGCATGCAGCGCATCTCAGACATGTGCTGTGGGCACCCGGCTGTGAAGCCTCTAGCTGTGTCACAGCCGGGTGCCCATAGTAAAGAGGCTGGCGGTGGGGAGAAACACACCAGCTGTTTTTTTTCAAAAGTCAGAAGCTACAGTTTTTGTAGCTCCTGACTTAATTTTTTCATAGGAGACTAGAGCTCCTCTTTAAGTTATGACAAAGTTATTGCTGAATAAACATATTTAAAGCAGAATTGTAAAAATTGCTCTTGCCCATAGGGGGTTAACAGGTGTGAGAGGGGAAGTGGTAAAGCTCAGTTTTTTTGTGTATTTAAAGCGGAGTTCCACCCAAAAGTGGAACTTCCATTCATCTTATTCCTCCCCCCTCTGGTGCCACAATTGGTACCTTTTGGGGGGAGGGGGACAGGATACCTGTCCTTGACAGGTATCCTTTCCCACTTCCGGGAGTCCGGGCCGTGGAGCCGTCACGTCACCGCAAGGCTTCCACCTTCTCCCCCAGCCACCGGGCCAATAGGAGAGAGGAGCGGGGCCTCGCGCATGTGCAGTAGGGTTCCCGGCGTGAAGCCGAAAGGCTACACTGCCGGGTTCCCATACCCACAATAGCGGCGGCAGCTACGGGTGCTGACATTGCTAGGCTCCAGAACAGGTAAGTGTCCTATTATTAAAAGCCAGCATCTGCAGTATGTGTAGCTGCTGGCTTTTAATCTTTTTTTTTGGCAGAACAACGCTTTAAGATATACACTGCAACCTAAAGCCATATTTATAAATGTATTTAGAACCAGACCTGCCCTAAAAGTCTGAATGTAATTGGTGACTGTGTGGAAATAAATCCAGTCCTTTGTAAGAATTGTAAGAACATATTAATACATACAGCCAAAGCACATGTTTTAACATATGCCAAAATATAAAGTGCTGGCTATTACAGTGGATATAAATAATTTACACACTCCTGTTAAAATGTCAGGTTTCTGTGATATACAAAAATGAGACAAACATAAATCATTTCAGAACTGTTTTCACCTTAAATGTGACCTATAGACTGTACAACTCAATTAAAAAACAACCTAAAATATTTTAGGAGGGGGAAGTAAAAATAATAATAAAAAAATAATGTGGTTGTATAAGTGTGCACACCCTCTTATAACTGGGGATATAGCTGTGTTCAGAATTAAGTACAGTGAAACCTCGAATTGCGAGTAACACGGTTAATGTGCGCTTCGCAATACGAGCATTTAAAAAAAAAAAACCTAACTCGGTTTGCGAGTGTTGTCTCACAAAACAAGCAGGATAAATTGATATCATCATTTCAAACCTTTTTAAAAGATTCACAAGCGTTGACATTTTTTACAGTATCATTATAAAAAGATAGCAATCAGCCATGTAACCTGGCATGTACGGTAAGTACCAAGCCTTAAGATCTGGATATGTGCTTCTAGAGAGGGGATCAAAAATGGGTTTTCCTTTAAATGCATCAGCTGGGTGTTAATAGGTATCCTCTAAATCAGTGGTCTCCAAACTGCGGCCCGAGGGCCGGATGCGGCCCTTCGCTTGCCTTTGGAGCCCTATCCCTCCCAATGATACGAGACACTATTCTGCCATCTGACACCGACAATGGAGCACAATTTCTCTCACTGACACCACTAATTGGGCACTATTCCTCCCTATGATACCAGCAATGGGGCACTATTCCTCCCTATGATACCAGCAATGGGGCACTATTCCTCCCCATGATACCAGATGTTTACTCCCACTGATGCCAGGATTTTTTTTACTCCCGCTGGCTAAAATCCGGCCCTCCAAGAGTCTGAAGGACAATAAACTGGCCCTTTGTTTAGAATGTTTGGAGACCCCTGCTCTAAATAATCAACACATTTCCTAAATTTCTTTGTGCTATACATTCCTGTGTAGCTGAATTGAGTAAACATTAATATACATTTACTGCACTGAAAACATCTAAAAAATGTGTGTCTTTTTTAACCATGCAAAATTATGTAATCAGATGTAGAATTGCATTTTTACTAGATCTCATGAATGTCAATTATTCCAAAATATGCAGTCTTTTGACCAGAGGTATTATCATCTTAGTCAGAATGCTTATCTTTAAAATAAACACACACATATATATATATATATATATATATATATATATATATATATATATATATATATATATATATATATATATATATATATAAACTCAGGGCCGTCTTTAAGGCAGGGCAAAATGGGTAGCTGCCCTGGGCCCTGTCATTGTTGTGGGGCCATCTTCTGTGTCTTCTTTCTTCCGGGCTGCGGACTCCGGTGCTGTGATTCGCCGCATGACATCACACCAACGCATGCGCATGTGATTCACGGCACAGGCTGGGGAAGAAACAGCACTTAGTTTTGTTTCTTCCCCGCTCATGCGCCGTGGGAATTTTCGGTGGACTACAAGTGAAATATCTCTTAAACGGCGCACGTTTACTAGATATTTCCACTACCTATAGGTAAGCCTTATTCTAGGCTTACCTATAGGTAGAAGTAGTCCGACAGGGTTTACAACCACTTTAACTGAACTGTCTATATACCACAAAGATATGTCTGGCAAGAAGTATACATTACATACAACATACCTTGTGTCATAAATGGCATAGAGTTTTTTGTGTTCCTCAACTGCATTCCTGCAAGAGAAAATAGGTAAGTTTTATTACAGCGTTTGTTGTATTCTAGTAAAGAAAGCTTGTTTAATGTTAAATTAAATTATTGAGTTGTAAAATGTTTTCTCAAAGGATTAGAAAAATATATCAAGTATGAACTAAGGTAGTACAAATGCAAACATACATTTTCTGTTAGTCAGGGACTGAAATTTATGAAGTTTATTATTACACATAACAAATTTGCATACCTCAATAAGCACAAAACTCACTTTACTCAGAATTACAAGAAAAACCTAACAAATGCTATTATTATTTTCTCTCATTTTCAGCATCAGTGAAATGCTAAAACAAGGAGATCATGATACCGGAACAATGTAAGCAGTTCCTCAGCAGAAGATTCTATGAGATTAGTGATTTGGCATCACTGGTACCACAGAAACCCAATTGATTGTGTATGCATGTGTTGAATTTCTTGTTTGCCCATGTGGAAGGCATGTATGTCTCTGTTTTATTTAAAAAAAAAAAAGTACAAATGAACTTTGACCAATGTTAATAATGTTAATGCCTTGTGAGGTGAGAATGAATAGAGGCGGGTGTAGTCAAAAGATCAAAAACTAAAATTTCTGCATATGTATGCATGTGTCAAGTAGTGGCCTAAAGTCAATATAAAATGCTTATTATAGCATAATATTGAATGCACATCATGGCTGTTTGAGCTCTTTATTAGGCTGCTTTCACATTGCAGCGTCGAGCCACGGTGACGGTATAGCCGCGCTATTTGTAGCGCGGCTATACCATCGTGTTTACCGCGATATTCGGGCACTAGCGGTGAGGTTTTAACCCCCGCTAGCGGCCGAAAAAGGGTTAATACCGCGGTATTACCGCGCTTTCCCGTTGATTTCAATGGGAAGGCGCGGTATAGGAGCGGTGAACACACCGCTCCTATACCGCGGTAAAGATGCGGCTAGCAGGACTTTTGGAGCGTTCCTGCTAGCGCACCGCTTCAGTGTGAAAGCCTTCGGGCTTTCACATTGAAGACTACAGGGCATTATTTTTCATGCGGTATAGCAGCGCTATTTTTAGCGCTGTACCGCATGAAAAATGCCCCAATGTGAAAGGGGCCTTAGGGATGAGCTCTAGCTTCCATCTGAACACAAGTTTGGAGTCCAATATTATATATAGGAGCAGTATTTCTGCTACTAATATAAATGACAGCTTTCTGTCACCTGGCCCCATGTATTACTGTCCAGGAATCCCAGAAAAGTACAATGTCGCTAACCAAATATGGCCACATGGCAATGCCAAAATATGGATTACTTAGATTTATTTTTAGCAATGGGGCCCCAAGAGATGTCATTCAGCACAAGACAGTGATAGGATCTAAAGGATCCATCGGACATGGGATTTTCCTTTAGGTGGGCATAGGTAATTATGACTGAAGTGGATCTGCATCACTGGATTACATGACTAGGGATGGATGTACATCATGGGCCATGTTTGTTTGTTTTTTGTTTTTAGTAAAAGATTCATCAAATATTGTGTTAATGTGTTTATTTAGAGCCGGTTCACACTGGGGTGACCTGGGATCCGACTTCAAGTCGCCCCAAGTCGCGCGGTCGAGAAAATGAATGGAAGTGAATGGGAGCCGTCTTAATGTACACTACTGAAGTCGCTCTGACTTCAGAAAAGGTTCCTGTACTACTTCAATCTGACTTGTAGGCAACTTGTACCCATTGATTTCAATAGAAGTCGCTTCAGAAGTCGGATCACTCTCTTAACTGAAGCAACAATACAGGAAGAGAATATACATTTCTCAGGCAACCCCCTGCCTCCCCCTCCCTCCCACAGAGCTGATTGTTGTTTGATTGGCCACTGGAAAGCCTCTTGTCCTTGAGGCGACTTGAAGTTGCCTTGTACTGTCCTGGAGGCAACTTGAAGTTGCCTTGTAAGTTGCCTGATGATTCATACTCAAGTCGTGTCCAAGTTGCTTCCCAAAGTCGCGCTAGAAGTCGTGTTGCCCCTGTGTGAATGGGCTCTTACTGTTTGCTTTTTTGTAGTAGGGGTACATGGAGAGGCCTGGTGTATCTGGGTGCCCTTTTATTGTTTATGAGCCATGCTAATGGGGGAAGAGGTCCTTCTCCTCATCAATATGGAGACAAGGTTCTTTGCATGTGGCCTGTTATGGATAAGGAAGGGAGGACATGCTAGTTCCCCTTCTTTCCTGGTTTGCCAGGCTGCAGGTCTGGCATGGATTTCTGGGGGGGGGGGACTATAAGCTTTTCTTTCCTTATTTTTTGTGGGTCCCCCTTAAACTTTATAACAAACCTGAACGGTCTAGTATGAATTTTATGAGTACCCCGCGCTATTTGTTTTTAAATTTACCTATTGAAAACCATAGTAGACCCTCATCGAGGATAAGGGTCTAGTGTGTATTTTAAGGGGAACCTCATGTCATTTTTTGGGGGGTTCCCTATTAACATTTACGTATATCATATCCTCATCTAGAAGAAAGGTTTGGTATAGATCAGTGCTCTCCAAACTTTCCAAGCAAAGGGACAGTTTACTGTCCTCCAGGCTTTTGGGTGGCCAGGCTGTGACCAGTGGGTGTAGAAAATACCCTGGCTTCTGCCCCCCCATTATCAGTTTTGGTGGAAGGAATAGTGCCCCCTTGTTGATATCAATGAGGAGAATAGTACCCCATTGATGGTGTCAGTAGGGGAAATGGTGCCCCTTCATTGATATCAGTTGTTGGAATAGTGCCCCAAGGGCCAGATAAGGGCAAGCAAAGGGCCAAATCCCGCCCCCAGTAAATCTTTGTATTTAAATTTTAATTCAAATATTAATTCTTGGGTACTTATGACTCATTCATGATATGACATAGTAAATGTGTGAATACAACAAGCATAGGCTTTTTGTTGATACTGCTGTGAAGAGAATAGGCAGCGACAAGCATTAGTATGACAATAAAATGAAATACAGGCATAACAATTTTCTAGCAGTGTAAACTTTTCATAGTAATTTAATAAGTATTAAAATGTTTTGTAGAGGGGAGTGAAAGTGCAGTGCTAGGAAACTAAACAATAAATGGGAAATACATATACATTTAAAATTGAATTGACAATATCAAAAATGTACTTCCTTGGATGCAAACTGTTTTATTCTTTATTGATTGCATATATTTTTTAGTTTTTATTTAATTTAGGATGCTGGTGGGCGTTTTATGACTCTGCACAACCCTTAATGAGCAAAAATGTTTGTGGAAGCAGCTATATACTAAGACAAAGTACAATGATGGGATTTTAGTACTTAGGGTGAAAACACAATAACCTTGATAAGCTGCTGAGCATTTGCAAAGGATAAACTAAAATATATGATCACAGTTTTTGACCCAATAATTGCATAGCAAATGCAGTTGTTTCATACTTTTGCTATTGCATGCAACTTTTCTTGAATTATAGCTTAACACACTGGAGCATATGAAGTTTATAGAAGCATGGCTCAACTGGAAAGAGGACATCTATTTTTACTCTTCAGTTTTCTGTTGGATATATTATGGTGCTTTAAATCAATTACAAGCACACTTGATCCCAAATCAAGGTGAGTTTGTTGTAATGGATACCATTTTTATAATTTGAAAGATTATATGATCCACCACATTATAAAAACAACAATATTTGTGACATGGAAAATAAATAACTTTTTGGGCAAAATTTATTTTTGAACCTGCATATGGCCACTCCTCGCTTACAGCATGGCATAACTAAGAAGGTATGATGCATTAAGCTATTTCCCTGCTCTGCAATCAAAGTTGTAAAGTGTAGCCGACTGAGTAGGAACAGACGTACACCTAGAGGTTTATGTATAAAAAATTGCCTTTGCAAATATGTCATCGTTCATATGAAAGTAATGAATAATACATGAAATGTTTGTAATATGTGTGTAATATCAGTCTGTAAACACTGTAGGCAGGGCTTTTTTTCTCAGAGAATAAGTGCAGGAACTCCCCCCTTCTGAGTCCCCCCTTGTCTCCGCCCCCTACCTACCTCCAAGCACTGTCCTTTGATTCCACCCCCTACTCACCTCCCAGTACTGCCCCAAGTATCATTTGCTAAATCATTTGTATGTAATTTGTCCTTGTCTAATAACAAGAAAAGCAGTAAAAATAGATGCACTGGATCCAGCGACAATAGACCCCACCCCAGTAATAATAGATCCTTCCAAGCAACAACAGATTCCCCACCCACCAATAAAAGACCCCACCCCAACAATAGGTCCTCCCAAGCAACAAAAATTCCCCTCCTAGCAATAATAGACCCCACCCCAGCAACAATAGATCCCTCACACAAAAATAGAATCTCCCAGCAACAACAGTCCCCACCCCAGTAACAATAGTTCCCCCTAGCAATAGACCCCACCCCAGCAACAATAGTTCTCCACACAATAGACCTCCCACACAGAAACAATGGACCAGCCACAACAAAATATCACCCTCAGCAACAAAAGATCAACCCCAGCAACATTAGACCCCCACCAGTGACCATACATTCCCCAGCAGACAGCATCAATAGACCCTCCAGCACACCCCTTGCTATCACATACATTTGGTGCTGGAGGTGCCGGAATTGCTTTCCCCCACGTTCCCGCTGAAAAAAAGCCCTGATTGTAGGTATTATTCATTGTTTTTGACAAAATGTTGAGCCAAAATTTTTTTTTTTTTTCAAATACATAGGGCCAGATTCATAAAGAATTACGCTGGCGTATCTATAGATACGCAGCGTAAGTGTCCAGATGTGCCGTCGTATCTATGCGTGCTATTCTCAAAACTAGATACGCCTGAACTTTGCCAAGATACGACCGACGTAAGTCTCCTACGCCGTCGTATCTTGGGTGCATATTTACGCTGGCCGCTAGGGGCGCTTACGTTGATTTACGTGTCGAATATGTAAATGAGCAAGATACGCCAATTCACGAACGTACGTACGCCCGTCGCAGTAAGCTACTCCGTTTTTGTAAGGCGTACGTCTGGCATAAAGATAAAACACCTCTATAGGTGGCGCAACCCATGCAAGGTATGGACGACGGAACAGCCGTCGTATTTTACGTCGTTTACGTAAGTCGTACGTGAATGGGGCTGGGCGTAGGTTACGTTCACGTCGAAAGCATTGAGCTGACGTATCTTAGGGAGTATATGCAACGTGATTCTGAGCATGCGCGTGCATGCGCCATACGAACGGCCCTTCATTTACATGCGGTCACGGTTAATTTAAATGTAGCACGCCCACTACCTGCCTACTTTGAATTAGGCAGGCTTACGCCGGCCCATTTTCGTTACGCTGACGTAACTTACGGAGCAAGTGCTTTGTGAATACTGGCCTTGCCTCACTATGTTACGTCGGCGTAGCGCTACGCCGGCCAAAAGATGCGCCCTCTTCCGTGAATCTGGCCCATAGAGTTCCTAATAACCAGTGTATTTAGTATATCTGTGCATTAATGCAAGTAGCTAAACAGCAAATCATGTCATCTTAACTCAAAAAAAGCATGTAGACATGTACAAAAGGCTGTTTGACCAAACATTGGAACAAGAATGATTTTTTAACTCAAAGTAATTATGGAACGATTGTTGGTGTCATATGTGGCAAATAAGCCTCTAAGAAACAGTTAACCCGCCTGGATTTATCCCACAATACAGTCTGCAAGGTTTACAGAGAATTGTGCAAAAAACATATTTTTAATGAGGTGTTAATTATGATGAACATAACATAATCACCAAACTAGATGATGGAACACATTTAACAAAAATATATTATCTATACAAAGTAACACCCACTACATTGTAAATATAATTTAGCTTTGGAAGGGAGATGGGGGATGCTGGAAAAACTTGCAAATGATTTGAACTACAAAGCACTCAAACACTAAATTGTAACCTTTAACCAGTAGGGCTAGTTTACTCTTGCTTCAAAACATGGCTTCGGACAGGCTTTCTTAACCACTTCAATACTGGGCATTTTCAACCCCATCTTGTCCAGGGCACTTTTCAGCTTTCAGCGCTGAAACATTTTGAATGACAATTGCACAGTCAGTCAACACTGTACCCAAATAAAATTGTTATCATTTATTTCCCCACAAATAGAGATTTCTTTTGGTGGTATTTGATCACCACAGGGGTTTTTATTTTTTGCGCTATAAACAAAAAAACAGCATCAATTTTGAAAAAAAAATACATATTTTTAACTTTTTGCTATAATAAATATCTCAAATGTAAAAAAAAAACATTTTCAGAGTGATAACCAGTGGCAGCTGGTGCGATTAAATACAGCCACTGCGCCCATCAAATGCTGCCACTGTGCCCATCAAACGCAGTCACTGTGCCCATCAAATGCTGCCACTGTGCCCATCAAATGCTGCCACTGTGCCATCGAATGCTGCCACTGTGCCCATCAAATGCTGCCACTGTGCCATCGAATGTTGCCACTGTGCCATTCAATGCTGCCACTGTGACCCCCCCGCCCACTTGCCGTCTGCCCGGCACTTACCATGTCTTGATGGGGCAGTGGGTGATGTCGGTGATCGGTGTGCTCTATGTGTCTCCTCCTGTCCTCTCCTCCCATTCTTTTCTCCTGTCAGGGAGCCCCTGTCATTTCAGCCAATCAGGTGACCGGTTACAGACCCAAGCACCTGATTGGCGGAGAGATGGTTCTGTGTTAGGAAAGCAAATATTAATTCACTGTTCTAACAAACCTGGGTGAACTGCGAGTGCCAAGCATGGCGCTTGCAGGTCACCTTTTTTTTATACCTATTAGAGCTCTATGGCTCTAATCAGGTGCTTCAAAAACACCCCCACTGATGTAATTCAGGTGCCCAGCACCCAACAAGGAGCTGGGTGCCTGAATAGGGGGTGGCAGCAATGCATGAATCTATCCATTGGTCATATAGGGGGTGATTGGTCATATAGGGGGCGCCCTTATCGATGCACCGCCACTGGTGATAATGCTAATGCGAAAGGGGTGATTAAGCTGTGCCCAGGCACAACACAGGTAACACACCCTGTGCACATGCCTATGAGTAGGTGACATCCGATGTGCTGATTTTTTTTTATGTTAATACATTTAGATTTAAAGTCTTCAATTCTACTAAACATGACTGATGAAAACTGAAAATAAAGAAAAATAAGGCGGATGCCTAATATACTGTACATGGTTCCCCTGATGATGTCACATGTTTAGTGAATTAACGCTTAGGGCAGGGCTGATGATGTCAAGCTGCATGGCAGGAAGTTTACGATACGCCATCTTGTGAGTGTCTAGAGAGGCTTTTTGTCTGCAGTGCATTCGATTTGCACTTTTAAATATGAGTTTTCAATTTAGTTTTTTAATAAATTCTATTGGAAAACATTTTACGGTATGATATTCTATCTGCATTTGAGTCCTGGTGGAAGAAATATGATATGATGAAGAAAGACGGAGATGGATTGAATTGAATTGAATTCCTGAGATGATTGGATCTGGAGAAACATTTGAACTTACACCTATCTGGTTTAAAGGGGAAAGCGTTATTCGATCTAACATTCATTTGGGTCAAATACTGGAGGTGAGGATTTATATATTAGTCGTTGAATAGAAGAGCACTACAGTTGGTAGAACAATCACGAGTGAATATATGAATTGTACATGAATTGATAAATTTGCATGAATTACCGGTAATTAGGATATGAATAACATCTCTGGTATGTTTATATATCAGCACTGATTCTTTGAGCCACATAGACTACATAGGAGGATTACATCACACTTATTGATTGATTAATGATTATTTATAAAGAAGGACATTACGCATGTTATTTAGGTGAATATTTTATTGATGGAATTTGTTATTTTGATGTAGGTTTTGTCACGTTTGATCACATATCAGAAGACAGCGATGCACTGAGATAACTTTATACTATAGTTGGATGCCTAATATAACCAATCATATTTCATCTTTCATTTCCATCTAGTGAGGGGATAATTTATAGTGGCATTTGGCTATATTGCTATAGGAGCTGAATATTTTTTTATATTAAGGAGCTGTTGAAATTGAAATTACCAGCTAAAACCAAGTAACAGTATTTAGTAATAAATACCCTCAATTGATTTGCCTTTCCTGAAAAACCCTATGAAGTTTAGCATAGCCTTTTGAAAACAGGGTATTTACATACTTCTGTCAAAATAAAAAAAAAATAAGCATTTTATTCCTCATTAAAAGTGGTTGGACAGGATCAGGCAAATATTTAATGTATGGTTCCGAATCCATCTATGCAGACGTGTCACCTAATTTAAAACACAAATACAACTTAGGGCCAGTTCACACCACAGTCCAGTGCAGTGTTGTCAACCGTCCGTATTTTTACAGACAGTTCGTAAAAACGGGCACTTTTTTCCCCACGTTTGTAAATGTCCGTGGTTGCGGGAATGTGCCAGTAAAAATAGCCGAGAACGGTTCGGCTTGCAACTGTGCGGCGTGATTGGAGGCAGGTGATGGTGGCTGCGTTGACACCGCAGAGGGGGCAGTGGAGGCAGGGGGCAGTGGAGGCAGGGGGAGATTGGAGGCAGGGGGTGTTAGTGGCAGGGGATGATTGGAGGCAGGGGGTGTTGGTGGCACTACAGAGGGGAATGGAGGCAGGGGATGATGGAGGCAGGGGGTGATTGGATTCAGGGAGCCTGGGGGAGATTGAAGGGAGGGGGAGATTGGAGGCAGGGGGAGATTGTGACACTGCAGAGGGGGGTGAAGGCAGGGGGTGTTGGTGGCAGAAGGGGATGGAGGCAGGGGGTGATGTGACTAAATATTTTGCCCTTATTATATTGAAAATAACAAAAATATGTTTTTTGCCTTAATATCTACCTTAAATCACATTGCTATTTGTCTAGCGTACTTGTTTGTAGCCTAAATACTAAAATTTGCACCTAAAAATGTAATTTAGTAACTTTTGTGAAATGCCAGTAAAAATGTGGCTGCGCCAGTAAATTTCGAGTGTCGTGCCAGTGAATTTCAATATGGTGGGTTGACAACACTGGTCCAGTGTGTTTGTTTCTGCATTAAAGTAGGTTAATGGCATAGTTCACACAAGCATTTGCCGTTCCAGAAAAAAAAGTAGCATGTTGCATTTTTCCTGCACTGGACTGTAATGGAACGCTGTAGAAAGCATCAAAAACACATTAGAACGCACCAGAACGCACCAAAAATGCACTGGAACACACATGTCCTTATTTAAGTTTAAGAAAAAAAGGGGAAAAATGCACTGAAATGTATCAAAAACGCACTGGAACGCATCAAAAACGCGCCAAAAAACCGAATGCAGAAAAGCATCTGGATAGCATTCATAGTGCGTTTCTATGGTGTGAACTGGCCCTTAGTATAATGTAGTATAGAACGGTTTGGGCTGTTCGCGTCAAATTCGAGTTACGTTTCACAGCCCATAATTCACAGCGGCTTCGCATCGCAGTGCATTGCTGGCTGATGATTGGCCAAGCATGCACTATGACCCACATGCTTGGCTAATCACAGCTTGCAATAAACGGAGAGCCATAATTGGCCAAAGCCAGGGTGACTTTGGCCAATTATGGCTCAGAGGGTTTAGTAAACGCCCCACACTATAAAAGGCCGCCTGCAGGTCAGCCTTGTGTAGTGTGTTGCGGTGGTTAAAAGAGAGAAGACAGAGAGAGAGAGTGTCGTTTTTAGTAGGTAGATAGAGCAGGCAGGCTAGTCAGTTAGAGTTACAGTGTGTAGAGAATATATATGCATCCCAGGTGTTGTGTATATATATTTATACACTGTATAGTTTAGCTAGATCAGCTCTTCCTAATTTACTGGCAGGCAGGTGATTGTGCTAGCTGCAGTATTCTTACGTGGTTTATTGCCTGTGTCCTCTACAGTTTGCACCATAAAGCTACGTGGTGTGTACTGCCCGTGTCCTCTGTAGTTTGCACCTAAAGCTACTTGGTGTGTACTACCCGTGTCCTCTGCAGTTTGCACCTAAAGCTACGTAGTTTGTGTACTGCCTTTGTCCTCTGCAGTGTGCACCTAAAGCTACTTGGTGTGTACTGCCCGTGTCCTCTGCAGTGTGCACCTAAAGCTACATGGTGTGTGTACTGTCTGTGTCTGTGCTATTTTTCTCAATGATTTTCATTCATATTGCAGGGACCAGACATTACATTAAAGCCGCAAGCAGTTTTAAATTACTTTTTTCTTATAGTAATCTCATTTTGTGCAGGGACAGTTCTAAACATGTGCCACTTCACAGGCATACTATAGACACTCAGCAGGTCCAAATTTTTAAGGAATTTTTCATTTATTTAAAAAAAAAAAAATTTAAGCATCATTAAAATCACTGCTCCAGAAAAAACAGTCGTGTTTAGGCTTTAACGATGGGGAAAAAAATATGCATGCTAAGAAGCAGGTTATGAGAAGGGAAATTTGCATAATCATGCTCAGAAGCAAGTTATGAGATGGGAGCGCTTGTTCTGGTAAAACTACCATTCGTAATGGAGTAAGCACATTCATCGCGCTGTAACAAACAGAAAAACCCGAATCGTCAGTTACTAACACAAAATCAGAAAAAGCAGCCCCAAGGGTGGCGTCATCCGCATGGAACTTCCCCTTTATAGTGCCGTTGTACGCGTTGTACGTCACCGCGCTTTGCTACAGCATTTTTTAAAAACGATAGTGTGTGGGCAGCGACGTTTTAATGAAGTTGGAAAAAACTACGTTTTTTTCTACATGCCGAAAAACTTAGTTTTTTTCATGCTGAAAAATGATCGTGTGTACGCGGCATAAGGCTCAATACTTTATATACTTTGATTTGTGCTTTATTCGAAACAGCTCATTCTGTTTTTTTAAAACTTTCCCAGATTTGATACATGAAACTGTGTCAAATTATTGCTGTCTCCTTTTGATTCTCAAGAAATGCATGGTAACTTAAAGTGGAACATAAAAAAACACTCCATCAGTTTTTTTTCCATCTGTAAAAATCTGGAGATTTTCTTACATTTCCTATCATACATCTAAAACAGAAATTGAGAAAAAAAATCCTTCCAAAGTGAGGGAATTCCTGGGTGTCACCAGGGTCTCCAGAACTAGTTTCCCCATTGGACGTGCCACCCTATTCTTGCGATACTTCCAAAATGTGGGATTTTTTACTTCTGGTGATAATGGTAAACAGGACAAATAGAGAGGGTGAATCTCCTTAACGGGGACATAGACAGCCATAAAACCTGACAGGTGCTCTAATCCCTCTCCACTCTAAAGTTATAGTTTAATTAACGAAAGGTAAACCTTTTATCCCTCCTTGTAAATTTGTCACCTTATTCCTTACCTCTTTTCCTGACATCAAATATTATTCATAAATAAAACCTCTGTATACCATTTAGCTTATACCATATACTTTACATTTATTTACACTGCACCGTTAACCAGTCTCCTCCTTTCTGTGTCTATAGAATGTTTCCTCAATGACTCTTATAGCATACAGGCATAACACAACACAGTCACCGCTGAATTTTTCAATTTCAGAATATTGCCAAGCTAAATGAAAAGATTTTAGGTGGTTTACTGGACACATGAACAATTTGCACAGGAAACAAAAGAAATAAAATAATGTGATTTATAACATTTCTTCACAGCCAGTGCATTTTGCATGTTATATTTTAATTACCAGATAAACTACAAAGCCAATACAGAAGTGCCATGAACTATGTCAAACAATGATCCTGAGGAAGAATTGTGTTTAGCTGTGTAATATACCGTATTTTTCGGCGTATACCACGCACAGGCGTATAACACGCACTCTACCTTTAAGAGGGAAGTTTCAGGAAAAAGCCTTCCACGGCCCCCTGCGTATAACACGCAGGCACAGTTTACCCTCTATTTTCAGGGTAAAAAAGTGAGTGCTATACGCCAATAAATACAGTAATATGATGTCATGATTTGCTATGGTGCCTTAAGTAGTATTTCCTAAAACATTCTTTGGAAAGAAAAGGTTGGCCTGCAAAAATTAACAAGAGAATTTGTAGTACAGGGGGCATGACATTAAAGAGTGCTTTCTTATTTTTTCATCACAATAGTATTGCACAAATGTATATTAAAACAATATTGTCTATACAAATAGACTAAACCCATTATTAGCATGTACAAATATAAAATGCATGACAATTCCTACTACATCTAAAAAACAAAAATGTACAGAATATGGGGCAGATCCACAAAGATATGCCCCGGCGCAGCGTATCTGAGATACGCTACGCCGCCGTAACTTACTTTTTTTGGTTTGAATCCTGGAAGAATTTGCGCCGTAAGTTATGGCGGCGTAGTGTATCTCTCGCGGCGTAACGGCGCCTAATTCAAATCGGCGAGTAGGGGGGGCGTGTTTCATTTAAATGAAGCGCGTCCCCGCGCCGAACGAACTGCGCATGCACCGTCCCTAAATTTCCCGCCGTGCATTGCGCTAAATGACGTCGCAAGGAAGTCATTGTTTTGACGTGGACGTAAATTATGTCCATCCCAATTCACGGACGACTTACACAAATGAAAAAAAAAAAAAATTAAATTAAACGCGGGAACGACGGCCATACTTAACATAGCAGGTTTAACTATACGCCACCAAACAGCAGCTTTAACTATACGCCGGAAAAAGCCGACTAGAGACGTTGTAAAAGATTGCGACGGCCGCTCGTACAATCGTGGATCGTCGGAAATAGCTAATTTGCATACTCAACGCGGATCACGACGGGAACACCACCCAGCGGACGCCGAAGAATTGCATCTTAGATCCGAAGGCGTACGAATATGTACGCTTGTCGGATCTAACCCAGATGCCATCGTATCTTGTTTTGAGGATTCAAAACAAAGATACGACGCGGGAAATTTGAAAGTACGCCGGCGTATCAGTAGATACGCCAGCATACTCGCTTTGTGGATCTGCCCCTTAGTAACTAAAATATTTGATAGTAACATTTGTGAATTTTAACCACTCGACCTCCAGAAAGTTTTACCCCCTTCATAAACAGGGCATTTTGTGGTACATTTTATGTGTACAAGAAACCCACTTCCAATTGACTAAAGCTCGGAAATTCTCACACAGAGACTATCCTCGTGTATTTTTGGCATGCATGCCTGGACACAAAAAAGGTGGTGTACTACTAGCACTCAGAAATACACTGTCCTTCCAACATAGAAAAAACATTCTGGATGAAGAAGGCAGATACTGTACATAATAATAAAAGGAGACATCAACTCATAGCCATACATGGCGGTTTACTCTCAAAACTCACATCAGATCCAATTTCTAAGAAAACTGCTTAAAACGATCTAATCTCTGTAATATGGCAATCTCCTTATAGGTGGGAACTTTAATCTGATTGTAGATCCAAAGATGGACACTTTCACCCACAAAGCAAACAACACTTCATACCTATTCGATGCTTAGAGATGCCTTCACACCAACTAAAGGGACTATACTTTTTTCCCACAGACACTGCTTATACTCACGCATCGACATGTTTTTGACCGATAAGTCGATACTACAAAAAATAACATCCAAATAGATCCACGACATTACGTGGTCTGACCACGCTGCTATTTCCATGTCTATTAACAAACTGGGCGTCTCCCCTTTCCCACCCATCTGGCACTGCAACGTTGGCTACTGCAGGGACTCCAAGTTACCACTATAATCTCACAGCATCTTCAAAATTTCTTTCAGAACAATGACACATCTGTAGAAGACCCGTATACCTTATGGAATGCCCGTAAGGCATTCATGAGAGGTATACTCATACAAATAGGGGCCAAAGAGAAAAAGCAATACACCTCAAAACTCAACGCTATATTATCAGAAATCCACAACTTAGAAACACAAAATAAAGCCTCACCCAACTTGACCCAAGCCCAAAAGCTCTGGCAGGTAAGAGAAAATCTGAAAGAGCTTCTATCTCAGCAATATGACAAACACCTCCAACGCTTACACTTGAACTTCTATGCAAATTCTAACAGAGCAGGCAAGTAACTCGCCAAAAGAATCAAAGCAGCTCACACCAAAACAAGAATTGCACACATGATACATCCTACCCTTAAACACAAAATCATAAACCCACAAGACATAGCAAACCAGTTCGCTATTTACTATAGTGAACCTTATAACCTACATAGGGACTCTTCAACCACCCAACAAACAGCAGCAAATATACACAAGGTTTTACAGGAACTGAATCTTCCATCCCTTTCAGATGTTCAAATTCAAAAACTAAACTCCCCCATTTACAATGTCCTAAATAGAGTCAGTCATAGTCACCCTGCTGAATGGTAAATTGCCTGGCCCAGAGGGCTTCTCTAATGAATATTTTAAAATGTTTAGCAGCACACTTGCACCATATATGCAAACAGTCTTTACAAATACCGCAACAAAGGCAACATTTCCCCTGGAGATGCTGAAAGCATATATAGTCACTCTGCCCAAACCTGGAAAAGACCACAATAGACCATCCAACTTTAGGCCTATATCTCTGTTAAATACGGATATCAAAGTGTATGCAAAATTATTAGCCAAACGTTTGACAGATTTTATTCCTTCTCTTATTCGGCGTGACCAGATGGGCTTTGTGAAGGGGAGACAAACCTCAGACGCTACCAGGAGGATTATAAATATTATTCACCATGTTGAAAAAACTAAAACGCCTTCTCTGCTGCTATCTATAGATACAGAGAAGATGTTTGATAGAGTCCACTGGACCTATATGTCAATGGCACTGTCTAAGCACGGCTTCTGTGGCCCTATATTGAATGCAGTTCCAGCTTTATACTCCTGTTTCTCTGCACAGGTGTACACATCCTGCATGTTATCCACCCCTTTCTGCATATTAAATGGGACCCGCCAGGGATGTCCTCTTTTTCTGACCATCTTTAACCTAGTGATAGAACCCCTGGCGGAGGCTATTAGAACACACACCTTAATCACAGGTTTCCAGATTGGATCTAACCCACATGTAATAAACTTGTTTGTAGATGATGCCATCCTCCTTCTAACAAACCCACTAATCTCACTCCCTCCAGTACATGAGCTGCTGATGAACTTAGGCGAGATATCGTACTACAAATTCAAATTCACCAAATCCCTAATTTTAATTTTGTGAATGCCAAAGAATATCAGTGATACATTACAACAGACTCTTTCCTATGCTTGAAGTAAAAATGGCATACCATACCTATGTATAACACTGACAAGCTCAACACTATCTTTAGCTAATGCCATCATCAAACCCTTACTTGCCAAACTGAAAACCCAGCTTAAAGACATAGCCAAAAAGGAATTATCCTGGCTACTAGGGATGAGCTTCAAGTTCGAGACGAACATGAGTTCGACTCGAACATTGGCTGTTTGCTCGTTCGCCGAACAATGAACAATTTGGGGTGTTTACGGGCAAATTCGAAAAGCTGTGGAACACTCTGGAAGAGTCTATGGGAGAATTCTAAAGTGCTAATTTTAAAGGTTAAAGCGGGGGTTCACCCTAAAAAAAATGTTTAACATTACATTCAGGCGAGTTGTCAGAATGACAATCGGCTATTTTTTTTATTTTATTGCCGTACATACCATATTTTCACCGCCGCTTCTGGGTATGTAATCTGCGGGACTGGGCGTTCCTAATTGATTGACATCCTTCCGACTGGTGCGCGCAGCGCTTCACGAGGCAGAAAAAGGCGCACTGCGAGTGGGCTTTATACGGCACCTGCGCACCGGCGTTCGGCTTCTTTCGGCAACTCGTGACGCACTGTATGCGCCGGTCGGAAGGATGTCAATCAATTAGGAACGCCCAGTCCCGCAGATTACCTTCCCCGGAAGCGGCGGTGAAAATACGGTATGCACGGCAATAAAATAAAAAAAAACAGCCGATTGTCATTCTGACAACTCGGCTGAATGTAATGTTAAAATGTTTTTTTTGGGTGAACCCCCGCTTTAATATGCAAGTTATTGTCCTAAAAAGTGTTTGGGGACCTGGGTCCTGCCCCAGGGGACATGTATCAATGCAAAAAATGTTTTTAAAACTGCAGTTTTTTTGGGAGCAGTGATTTTAATAATGCTTAAAGTGAAACAATAAAAATGAAATATCCCTTTAAATTTCGTACTTGGGGGTGTGTATAGTATGCCTGTTAAGTGGCACATGTTTCCCGTGCTTAGAACTGTCCCTGCACATGTAAATGTAATTTTTGAAGTAAAAAAAGTAATTTAAAACTACTCGCGGCTATTTGTGAATTGCCGGGTCCCGACAATACAGAGAAAAGTAATTGAAAAAAACGGCAGGGGTCCCCCCCAGTCCATTTCCTGGCCCTTTGGGTCTGGTATGAATATTAAGGGGAACCCCTGCCGCTTTTTTCAATGACTTTTATCTGTGTTGCTGGGACCCAACAATTAAATAAAAGCCGCGAGTAATAAATGGCTTTTTTTCCTTCAAAAATGACATTTTGTGCAGGGAACCAAAATGAAAAAAACATGCGTGGGGTCCTTCCAAAATTCCATTACCAGGCCCTTCAGGTCTGGTTGAACCCCACACCAAATAAAAACAAAAAATGGCATGAGGTTCCCCCAAAAATCCATACCAGGCCCTTATCCGAGCACGCAACCTGGCAGGCAGCATGAAAAAGAGGGGGGACGAGAGAGCGCCCCCCTCCTGGACCGTACCAGGCCACATGCCCTCAACATGGGGAGGATGCTTTGGGGCCCCTATGACCCCCAAAGCACCTTGTTGATGGGGACAAGGGCCTCATCCCCACAACCTTTGCTCGGTGGCTGCGGGGGGTCTGCGGCAGGGGCTTTATCAGAATCTGGAAGCCCTCTTTAACAAAGGGGACCCCCAGATCCCGCCCCCCCATGTCAATTGATAATGTGTACATTGTACCCCTACTATTTCACAAAAAAAATGTTAAAAACCACACAGCTTTTTAAAAATAAAAAAATAAAAAAATAAAAAAAAGATTCCAGCGATGTAATCCATTCTCGGTATCCAGCGATGGATGATCTCCACTCCAGCGATGTACATTCTCGTTATCCAGCGATAGATGATCTCCACTCTACAGTGATGATATCCAGAGAGGAACACACACATGATCCTCACTCCACCGGAGCCCCCCCCCCCCCCCCGGGAATGATGTGGCACTAGCCTGACAGCTCTTATGTAGCTGAGGGCAGGCCACCCATCACGTGACCCCATCCACCTCTGACGCAAGGGGAAACCCTGTGTTTTCCCAGTGACGTGGACGGGTGGTTTATGTTGCATCACAGGGGGAGGGGTCATTGCTGGATACAAGGACTTTCCCAAGCTGTGTCTGTGTACCATACAAGATCTAATAACTGAAACCAAACCAAAGTCAGCAGAGCGCTTATTACAAGAGTACAATTTGCCAAACCACATGCTTTTCACATGTATCCGGATTGCAAATTTTCTAATGCCCTGTACACACAACCGTTTTTTCCATCGGAGTAAACTCGGATGGTTTTTCCGACGGAATTTCGCTCAAGCTGTCTTGCATACACATTAAAGTCCCAATCCTAGTTTTCTTTATAATACACAGGGATGGAGATGCATTTTGTGATACCCTTATACATTTATGTGTTTTTTTCCAGTGCTCTTTACTGCTATACCAATCATAGGTAGGGGCCGTGACACATCCCCAGTCACCTGCCCCCTATCTACTCATTTTTATATGCCTCTATTGAGGAGACTTTAAAAGTTTAGTTAGGACTGCAGTATGCAGAGATCCATGGCGAGGCCTGCAGCTTAACCATGTATTTGCAAATGCGTGCAACCAATCCTCTGCTTTTAACATATATAGTTAGACAGTTGAATTTGGCTTGCTGTTTGGGTGGTAAGTGTGAGCCTGGTTATTACATATACAACTTTATTTATACTTACTGTTTGCTTAAAAATGCATCTCATTCAAAGTCCCAAAAACTCCTTTCTCTCTTGCATACACATGGTCACACCAAATTCCAACTGTCAAGAACACGGTGACGTACAACACTAGGACGAGCCGAGAAAAATGAAGTTTAATGCTTCCGAGCATGCGTCACTTCCTGTGTCACAGAGTCAGGCAGCAGAGAGATGATGTAATCTCTCTGCTGCTTGCACAGTGAGGGAGGGCGGAACTGCCAGGATGCAGGGCAGATGCCCGGCGGTGAGAGATGATGTCATCTCTCTGCTCTGCCACCTGCTGATTGGCCAGTCCACCCACTGAGCCTCCCAGCTGGCAGCTTCCTGTCCGCTCTCACACCCGCTCGCACAGTCGGTGTGAGCGCCGAGCGGAGGAGCAGCTCGGCGGCTCCTCCACTGCGCCGCCCACACTGTCACTTGCATGCCGGATCACCCGCCCGCACACTCACGGTGACTCACCCGCAACTAATTTCTTAGCAGGAGGGGGGGCAGTGCGAGGAGCATTTTCATAGGTCCACTAAAAATAAAAAAAGGCCTGTGAAAAAAACAATTGCAGACAGTAAAAATAAGGCAATAATATCTTGTGAAAAAAATGATGTGCAAGTCAAGGTAGTGCATGTGGGCAAGGACAGGGTACAAAAAGGCTGCGGGACATTAGGCACATCAAGATATAACAAAGAGTGAATTTTTTTTTAAATCCTTTCCTACGCCACCTGTAAATTCACAAGTATACACAGTATGTCATTACCGACAGGACATTTATTAAGGGTTTACACCTGCCTAAAGGGACCTGACAGTGTCTAAAAGTCCTAGACGGATCTGTTCCTATGCTTTGTCAGCAGCACTTTTGATTTCTCACAGGACATGGTCAATATGGCCACTGGAAACCACTCCTTATGCAAAAGCCTCCGTATTGGCTCTTCTAAGTCAGCTGACTTAAAAAAAGGTTGGGCAATGCATTTCAGTTACTATGACAAATTCCTGCATTATGTTCTGGAATCCTTAACCTGAACATGTAGGATTCACCTTGAAGCCATGGTAGAACAACGTCAAAAATCATCCCTATTAGGTAAAATCTTTTAACCCTCTTTCCTTAAACACATTTGTAAGCTTTCTAGACAGTATAGAAAGAGTCCATTAGATCAAGTTTAGACTACAAAGAGTTTCAGAGTCTTAACCAAGACAATTGAATTCTATAATACAGACTAATTAAAGTACAAGTTATTACTAGTGTTGCTCACGAATATTCGTATTGCGAATATTCGGCTCGAATATGGCATATTCGAGTATTCGCGAATATCTCGAATTTCGCGGCCAATATTCGCTATTCCGAATATAAAAAAAAAAATTGCGAAATTTCGCTAATGCGAATTTATTGCGAACATTTTGCGAATTTTTTTTTTTTTCTGATTGGCTCTGATGCAAAAGACGGGCGGAGAAAGTATTCTCGAATATTCGGGAATCGAATATTCGGAATATTTTATCAAAAAAAAAATGTTGTGAAATATTTTGACAACTGTGGTAGGAGAACTCTGATTGGCTTTGATGCAAAAGAAGGGCGGAGAAAGTATTCGCGAATATTCTGAAATCGAATATTGGTGATATTTTATCGAAATTTCGCTAATGCGAATGCGAAATTGATTGCGAGATTTTGAAAACTCTGATTGGCTCTGATGCAAAAAAAGGGTGGAGAAAGTATTCGCGAATATTCGATTTCCGAATATTCGCAAATACTTTCTCCACCCTTCTTTTGCATCAGAGCCAATCAGAGTTCTCCTACCACAGCTGTCAAAATATTTCACAACATTTTTTTTTTGATAAAATATTCCGAATATTCGATTTCCGAATATTCGAGAATACTTTCTCCGCCCTTCTTTTGCATCAGAGCCAATCAGAAAAAAAAAAAAAAATTCGCAAAATGTTCGCAATAAATTTGCATTAGCGAAATTTCGCAATTTTTTTTTTTTTTTAAAATATCACGAATATTCGATTTTAGCGAATATTTCACGAATATTCGGCTATATATTCGTGATATATCGCGAAATCGAATATGGCGTATTCCGCTCAACACTAGTTATTACTATAATGGAAGAATTTGGAAGCCACTGCTTATTGGATCGCTAAAATGCTTTTATGGTTGTAGATGAATAAATTAAATTACACGTAAATAGCAATAATTGTTCATTTTATAAAAAAATATGAAAGATTAAATTGATTAAAATTTACATTTGTCTGTATATTTTTGAATGCTGTAATGCAGTTACCAGCTTTCATCATAACAAATTGTACATACTATTCATTAATATGGGTATTATAGTATGATTATACATAATGATGAGCTGGCTATTCACGTGTATTTTAAGCACATGTGCACGGCTTTTTGTTTTACTTAAATCCCAACTCCAGCTAAAACTTTTAGATTTAGCTTCTAAATGAAGGAAGGGTTTGATCGTTTGTTAATGCTTTATTTCTATCTGTGTTTCTATTAAGCCTCATACACATGCACGGTTTTCTTGGCAAGAAAGCTGCTGGCAGAGCTTTCTTGCCGAGTAAACCGTGCGTGTGTATGAGGCTTTGAGGTTTCTTTTCAAGAAAACTGCCCAGAATCTATACGAGAAAAATAGAGAACCTGTTCTCTATTTTTTTGTCAAGAGATTCTCGGCAGTGTTTTCTTGCCGAGAAACCCGAGAGTGTGTATACTTACCTCTCTATGGAAACCCACACATGCTCAAAATGACTTTGACGCATGCGCGGTAGCTTCTTAGGAATAGGTAGGGTGAAGCAAGATGGCGGCGACGGCATCGAATGTGACGAGCGCATGCTCATCGTACTCGATGACGTCACCACGTTCGTGCCATTAAAAAGAACGGCGGTTCTTTTGAATGGCCCGCGTGTACACTCGGCCCGCAATAGAATCTTGCCAAGAATCTCGTCAGTAAAAACACAATTTTTTTCCTGACGAGAATATGGGCCGTGTGTACAGGGCTTTAGGGAAAATTTCTCTCCCTTTCCTGTCAGGTCACAGTGATGGTAAATCTTTCTAATAGGGACAATGACAAAACCCAGGGAGGAAGTATCATGCCCCGTACACACCATCACTTTATGTGATGAAAAAAAATGATGTTTTTAAAAACGTCACTTTAATTGACCGTGTGTGGGGGAAAACGTCGTTTTATGTCTTCTAAAAAACGACCAAAAAAAATTGAAGCATGCTTCAATTTTATGTGTCGTTTTTCAAAACGTCAACTTTTACTTCACAGAAATTGACCGTGTGTAGCAAAAAACGTCGTTTAAAACGACGTTTTTTCACCCGCGCATGCCCAGAAGCTACTTATGAAGTGAGCTTCAATGGAAAAACGTGGTGGAACGTAACCTCGCTTTGCTAGAACATTGTGAGAAAAACGATGGTGTGTAGGCAACTTCGTCTTTGAAAATTGAAGTTTCAAAAACGTCATTTTTTACTTCACAGAAAATGTCGTTTTTTTTCATCACATAAAGTGATGGTGTGTACGGGGCATTAGAATCTTTGACAATGTTTTTGAATTTCAATCGTTTTTTATTGGTTATAAAAGACATTCAATTGACAATTGTCATCACATAGCAGCATCAATAGAGTAAGCATTACATATGGATCTTGCGATGTATAACACATTCATAGTTTAGTTTGACAATGTTTTTAATAGGTTGCTGTCTGTGTATTCATGTCCCAGTGAACTCCACATGTGCTAAGTTGTACTGGCTGCCTGTGTGCACTAACATACATGTCATGCCACATTACAGGGACCATTTAGGAATGCTAATTGTGCTTAAGCAGTTCCCCTGAAAATGTTAATTGAATCTAGAATTCCTCCTAAAATAATTGCAGTGCATTTCCTGGCATGCAAGTGTGCCAAGGAGCTCCTATGTGTACAGCCACATAGCTGTGTATCTCCCGTTTGAAATCAAAGGTACTGCTGCTTCTGACTGATTTTACCAGATTGGAGTGAGATTTAATGACATGATTATATAGGCTAAGTCTTCTATTGTGCTATTCAATGTTATCCTAGCTTGAGGCTCTGACTTTGAGAAAGCAAAACCCTGCCTTTCCCAAGATGACTGCAGATACCATGCAGAATAAGGCATGGTAAGTCAGTTATGGTGGGTTATTGCCTGCAGGATGTCCTCTGGCAATACTGATAACTAGTCTTTTATCACTCACTGCCTTTTTTGGGCACACATTTTCACAGTTCAGCTCTTCACTAATTTCCTTTACATTCATTGCTTTAGTAAAACATTCTGAGCCCATTTACATCTTTGCAATAACACAAGAACTGTCATGCATTGCAGTGCTGTTAACTTTGAATGCTATCTTAAAGCTCTATTACAGTTTGTACCCACACTTAAATTCTGTGCCTTATTGCAGGGTGCATTTATGCATGATAGTGTGTTGTCTGGGTCTTTAAAGGCTATCTAGCTACATCAAATATTTTTTTTCAGCCTTGAATACATTTACATTGCTTTGGGAGAAACAATACCTATTCAGTTGGAGAAAGGTTGCTAGTTACAAGCAATCTTAACAGCAAACTTAAGAAATGATGGTGAAACTGTGTTTAACAGAGTATTTGCATAATTATGGTAATTGAAATAACAATTTTACTGCTACTGCTTAATGGATGAACAAATAAAGATGTTGCCATGTTAATCAATGTGCAATATACCATTAAACTGTGTAGTAGAAGCCTGCACTGCTCGTTAATGTGATCCTAAACAAACTGTGTGTTCTTTTATTTACATATTGAATGTCCAAAGAGCAATTTTAGCAGATGAATAATTTGTTATATTTATAGCTAGGTAAATCTTTTTGAAATGTTTCCTGAACTTGGTATCAGTGCTTCTCAGGGAAAAACTAAATACAAAGCAAATTCATTTGTATTTTATTATTATTATTATTATTATTATTATTATTATTATTATTATTATTATTATATTTTTGAAATAATTTGTTTTTTTATGCATATTCAACTTGTTAATTTTTATTTATGATTATTTTTTTGACTACCTTTGTAAAAGCTCACCATGCTCAAAGAAAATTTTAACAGTCGACTTTGCCCAAAACATATTTTATTAGTGGTCACCTGTCTGATCTGAAGTATATCTAAAGCTGAAATGTTTGTTTTGTTTGTGTTTTGGACAACACAGGGGAAGGTTAAACTCACATCAGTATTTTTGTGTCCCATTCCTTTCCCACAGATATTATAGGTAATGGATAGCTCCATAGTGAGAAGAAATTCCTTTTAAAACCATTTAAAAAAAGTGTGTGTAGGGAGCTCTCAATAACAGGACTGAGCAGAAAATTGTCCTTAGTAAGGATGGATGCAGTTCAGGCCACACGGTGTCCTCAAACACTAGGATGGGTTTCTACTTCTGCGGTTTCCCGCTGCTGGCCAGGCTGGGACTTTTTGTTGCAGATCGGACTACTTCTGGTACCCCCACCACTGGGACCACCCTGATGCCGGACCAACATCCACACATTACCATGATGAGCCTTCTTTTATCTGATGTCTTGTAAGTGTTTTTAACCTTTTAGGCTATTAAAGTTTTTTTAATGCAGCACTTAGCGGTGCCTCTTTTTTTGTTTTTCTTTTAAAACCATTGTCAATAGAACAGTTGCTCCCTTGGAGGTTTTCCACTAACTTCCTGTTTTTGTGGCAACTGTAACATTTTGGATTTCCCATTGCTGCATGACCCAATGGCAAGATTCACCAGGATAGTGAGGGTCCTTCTCTTCAGTGGGGACTGCTATAAAAACCGTGGAGTATTTCTTAGTCACTTGTGTCCCTGTCATGTCCCTAAATGCCATACCAAGGTGTTGATGCTTTGCATCTAGTCTCCCCAAATATTTGCTAAGCCTACATTTAGCGAAATCAGATGTGACCACATGCAAACATCTGAGGTTTGAATGGCCACAACACTCTTCTGGTGGGGATACTTCACCAGTCGAGCACCTAAAAGACATAAGAAAGCAGCATGATAGTCAACTTGCAAACAACCATGTCCATTTGATTCACCAGTTTTAACAGAGCTGGAAGAAAATACATTTTCTGTATTTGTATGTAGAAAAACATTTTGTCACATATTTAACATTTTGTCTCCAGCACTTTCAGCTAATTTACAGCCTAACAACATATAATTGGCCTTATTTGTAAAATTGGTTTCAGATAATAAGAAGTGTTCACTTCTGAACTAATTGAAATACATAATTTACTAACCTACATCTAAACAAGTTGGATGAATGAGCTTTGCATAAGAGGAAGAGAGAAAGGAGTAGCAGAGGAGCATTGGCAAGGGGAATATTAATAGGACAAAGTAGCAGGGACTTTGAATAAGGGTCCCCCAATCCACTGACCATTAGCTTAACAGGACTTCACATACATTGCAGGCAACACTACAAGCCACTGTTGGTTAGTATAGGAAACTAGGAGGAGTAGTGGTGTCACTTCCTTAGTCCTCAAGTCCAAGCAAGTGGTTGCTAGACTAAAGTACTGTAACATGGAGGAGGTCACATGTTTCCCCCATATCTTGAAGCACTGGGTATTGACACCAGCTGCAACAGATTAAGGAGCAGCAGTGAGGGACTAGTTAAAGGAGCACCAATAGGTCAACACCTCTGCAAAAACACTGTCACTTTGCTTAGAATGAGCAAGGTGACAGCATCTGTTTAAGAATATTGCATCTTCCTAAACGTTAGTAGTATTATCAGATTACTGGTAACTCTCCTGCCTAGATAGAGCTACATGGTAGCTTTTAGGAGATCATAAATTGGATGCTTTTATTAATTTGTCAACAGATTAGGGGTGATATTGGGGGTGCCCACAGAGATATAAAGACATTAACGTGTTCCAAAAAAAAACTAGGTATGTAAATTTATAAACCAAAGTACTGTGCTAAAAACCTGCCTTATGTTGTCGCATTAGAAGCATTCATATAATTTTAAAGCCAAAGCTCCCATCAAAGTTATAGGTCGGGTCCTTCCTCCAATCACAAGGTTATTTCTACAGCATAAAGCACAAAAAAACATTATTTCCATAGGACACTGCTTACTTTACATTGCTTCCTACATTTCATAAAGATGTGGCAAATACAGGTGGTGGTGTGGAGTAGCAGTGCAATTTTCAGAATCCATGTTCTAAATAGGCCTGTAATTGAAACATAACTGAATTGTCGTAGAAATCAATTTTTTCTCCAACTCCCCCATAAAGAGATGCTCAAATGCCAAGAATTTTTTTTTAATTTCTGAACCTCTGACCTATGGTGTCAGCTATTTGTATGCGAATGAGAAACAACTATCTACTAAGGTGAAGTGTTCAGTCTGACTAACTGACATTTACTCTTACAGGGGACCTTTGGGATCTCTGCAGTTTACAGACCTTTATACATCACCAGATTGTCACCCAGGATTGTTAGAATTACATGTCTTGGAAAGTGCTTATGGGTATCATTAGGCTAGGTTCTGCAGGGTTTGAAAACTATAGTTTAGTCTCCTTAATGTGAGTAATCCCACCTCTAGTTCTTCATTAATGTGGAAAATGAATGCCAGTATTTTCTTCTTGTAATATATTTGCTGCACATGCTTCTTTTTCATTTATACTTCAAGTTAACAATCGGGCAGAGAGCTAAATTCACAATTGAAGTATTTACTGTTTATACCGTAACTATTTTGTCTGCTGAGACTTTTTTAATTCTGACCAGTCACCCTTCTTTCTTGTAAAGTAGTATAGCTATGTAAGTCCCACGGCATTGATTACAGGGAGTCAATATGAAGTCAAATTCAAGTGCTCGTGCTCCTTCTATGTATACCAGGGCCGATCCTAGGCAGGGTGCCTGCACCCAGGCGCCTGCAGAGGTGGGGGCGCCAAACATCTAACAGACTCTCTAACAGAAGCCCTCTCTCCATCACAGAGGCCCCCCTCCAGGTCCCAAAAAAGTACTCTGCTTCTCTTCCTGTATTTTGTTTATTGTTACGAGATCATGTAAGGATCCCAGGTAAATGAAGACGGAGGGAGCATCTCTGTGGTTGAGTCATTGCCATAGAAACATTTGTAAAGGGGAGGAGTTTGGAGGAGTTCGTAAAATGACGAAGCCCATGTGGGGGCGCCAAAAATATTTCTGCACCCAGGCGCCTGTGGCCCTAGGATTTGCCCTGATGTATACTGTAGATAAATGCAATTATTTGAATTACCGTATTTACCGGCGTATACCGCACACTTTTTTGCCCAGGGCAAAATCGTGGGTGCGGGATATATGCCGATACCCACTTCCCGCGCTGAGTTTGAACCACTGCGGCGGCATATACCGAGCGCAGTACACTCGGGTATAGTCGGGCAGGCTCGGCTCCTCTCGCGGTCACGTCCTGGACGTACAGGACGCACAGGACGTGACCGCGAGAGGAGCCTAGCCTGCCCAACTATACCCGAGTGTACTGCGCTCGGTATATGCCGGCGCAGTGGTTCAAACTCAGCGCGGGAAGCAGAGATTGAGCGGGGAGGACACCACAATGGTCGCCGAAGGACACTGGACCTGACGAGGAGGACACCACCGAAGCCGCAGACGGACGCTGGACCCGACGAGGCCGCCGATGGACGCCGCGCAAGACACCAAAACTGTAAGTACTAAAATGTTTTTTTTTTACAGGAATGCGGGTCCACATTAGGGGTGCGCGCTATACACCGGAGCGCGCAATACCCCGATAAATACGGTAATACATTTCTAGATTAAATTGACTATTAGAGTTCAGATTTAACTGCATGTTTCACAATTTTTCTTTGACTCTTCTCTTTGCCAATACCCCTTTCCGCAATTCTGCTGCTGGTTGCCATGGGTAATTGGTACAAATAAAGCCATAGCATGTAGAGAACACAATGGCTGTTGGAATTAAAGGAAAAGTTCACCTTTGGAACATGTTACATGTTCCACTTGTTTTTAGGGTGTAACACATAACATGTTCCAGCATTTACAGCCTCTCCCCCCCTGATCCCCCCTCCCTGTGACAGTGGGCGGGTGATCCTCTCCCTGCATCCTCTGTCACAATTTGAAAACAACATTGCCATGTGTGGCTCCACCCACATGGCCATGTCATTCATTTATAGTTTGCTGTGCGACTGACAGCTTGTAGTTCTGAATAAAATACATGGGTGCTGGTGAGTCCTCTCATAGTCCACTGATTTTCCTATTCTCAGTTAACTGCCTGCTTGTACAAGGGCAGACTAAGGCTGCATTCACATCTAGACGGACGAATTCGGGGCGTTTTGTCACCGCAAATCGCGGTAAAAATAGCGGCGTTTTGTACCGCGATTTGCGACGACAAAACGCGGGTATTGTCCGCCTAGATGTGCCCCAAGATGACCCCCTCTATGGAGATGATTGCCATCTCCTAGCCGAACGCTCGAAGACGCCTGAAAAAAAGGTCCGGGACCTTTTTTCACGCCGCAGGCGACAGGCGTCCGGCGTTCGGCGTGGAGATGTGAACCATCTCCATAGAGGGACATGTATTTCCAGCCCTCTGGCGGCAGAGGCGTAGCGCTACAGGCGTAAAAACGCCTAGATGTGAATGGGGTCTAAGAAGTCTGTAGGAGCCAGAGATTGCACATGCGATCTGCTGCATTACAGGTGCAATTCTCTGCAGGCTCCTTAGAAAACTAAAAAAATAAACAAATAAAATGTGCATTTGTTTGTTTTTGTTTTCTTTTAAGGTGAACTTATTGTTTAATTTAAAGCGGTTGTAAAAAATAAAATATTAAACATGGTATACATACCTGCTCTGTGCAATGGTATTGCACAGAGTGGCCCTGAACCTCCTCTTGTAGGGTCTTCTGCTGATGATGTCCATTCCTCCTCTTCTGTGTGTGCCCTCATAGCAACCTGCTTGCTATGGGGGCAGATTCACGGCCAAACTGGGCTGTATGCATCCATAGACAAATGCAGTGCAGCTCAGCCTTGCCCCCCCCCCCACTCCCTCTTCACTGCCCATGTGTTCTGAGAGACGAGGAACACAGTGCTGGATGGGCAAGGTGATACATTAAGATAGGTATGTTTAGGGAGATGAGGGGGGCAATACAAATAGTAGGACATTTTTTACCCTAAATCAGGGGATGCATTAGGGTAAAAAATGTCTTGAAGAATATACATTCATGGCACTGCAGCACTACAGTATTGTGAGAACCAGAATGGCCTCTGTGCAATAACATTCCAGTATCTATTCCTGTCATATGCTGGCATGTGACACAGGTGCAGGGACAGGAGGAGGCGGGGCTGTGTGAGCGAGCAGAGCGGAGGAAATTTCAATGTAAGTTCTAACAGCGGGCAATACCGCTCTGCGATCCGCAACTCTCCTATTCCTCCGTGATCTCTGACAGCTCTTGATCAACCCAGCCCACCGCGGTGCCCCCCCCCCACTCCCAGGCGATCCGCGGCTCTCCTCTTCCTCCATGATCTCTGACAGCTCCCGATCAACTCAGCCCACCGCGGTGCTCGCCCCCAGGGGTGGGCTGGGCCAGGGGACAGGGATGTGTTTTCCCCCTGGGCTGCTCTGATATGCTCTGCAAAGGCTGCCTTGTCGCCAGCTCAGGACCGCACATGCACAGAATTTGAGCTGGCCGAGTGTGGCAGATATATCCAGCACTGTGAGCAGCAATGTCTTCTCTGTCTCACAGCCGACAGTCTGTGTTACAGAGCCCAGCCCCTCCCTCCTCCACACAATTAGCTGGCAGAGGCTGCTCTCTCTTTCCCCACCCACACTATGGCCAGCCTGTGTGCTGTCTGTGAAGAAGATGTGTGGGCGGGAAGTTCAATCTGAGCAGTCGGCTCGAATGCAGTGAGTCTCCTAGCACCATACAAGTAAGTGAGCTTCTCCTCCCTCCCCCTCTCTGCAGCTAAAACATTTTTTGTTTTTTTTTCTAGCAGCCTGTGACAGACACTACCCTGCCCTCCTAGGTGTTATGATGTGGGCTCACACTGGTATCCTGTTTGTTATACTGCATGTTGCCCCTGGTCCCATAGAGGATGCACATTTTTACTGCATGTTCTGAAAGTGCACAAAATGTCCTGCATGTTCTTTGGTGCAATTCCAGAAAATGCAGCAAAAAGGTGCAACCTGGGGGACTATGACTGTGGAAAACTGCCAGTACACCAGTGTGAGCCCAAAGGTGATATCACATTTCATCCCTGCCTGTTTTAACCCCCTAAATGCCAGTTCCCCTGGGTAATGGCACGGTTCACTTTTGAACTCCACCTTGTTTCCATTACTCTCAGTAGGCATTAGATGTGTTCCCACCTTATTGTTTGCACATCTAATACCTAAAGAGTTCTGGAAATAAGGTGGAGTCAAAAGTGAATTTCTACACCCAAGTGGAGCATCCCTTTCAGAAGATTTGAGGGTATTATTAAACCCAAAGGCTGGTTGACTTAGGCCACCATAGACAGATTGAAATTCTGCTGGTTCAGCAGAAAATTCAATCTATCTATGTGCAGAATGTGGTTGAACAGAATTCAATCTATCAATTGACTTCAGTACAACCAGCGTGTCTTTTTTTTTTGGTGATCACTGCTGGCTGCTATAGCTGCCAGCAGTGATCACTGTATTCTGATGGCTGGAAAACTTTCACCCCCATAGAGAGTGACCCCTTCGCACTTCCCCCACAGAGAGTGACCCTTTTGCACTGCCCCCACAGAGAGTGACCCCTTCGCACTGAGGGCAATGTCGAGCAGTCTCTTTCTCTGTGCAGGCAGTGTCAAGCGGTCTCTCTCTCTCTGTTCAGAAAGTGTCAAGAGGTCTCTCTCTCTGTTCAGGAAGTGTCAAGCAGTCTCTCTCTCTCTCTCTCTGTTCAGGAAGTGTCAAACGGTCTCTCTCTCTGTTCAGGAAGTGTCAAGCGGTCTCTCTCTCTGTGCAGGAAGTGTCAAGCGGTCTCTCTCTCTCTATGCAGGAAGTGTCAAGCGGTCTCTCTCTCTCTGTGCAGGAAGTGTCAAGCGGTCTCTCTCTCTCTGTGCAGGAAGTGTCAAGCGGTCTCTATCTGGGCAGGAAGTGTCAAACGGTCTCTCTGTTCAGGAAGTGTCAAGCAGTCTCTCTCTCTCTCTGTGCAGGAAGTGTCAAGCGGTCTCTTTCTCTCTGGGCAGGCAGTGTCAAATTGTCTCTCTCTTTCGGGGGCAATATGGAGCAGTCTCCCTCTCTCTCTCTGTGTGGGGAATGCGGTGTAGATGGATGGTGAGCCGATTCGGTGGTTCAATGGGCCACGTGACTGGACTTGCCCCCCAGGCCTAAGGCTGGCAGCCCTCCCCTGCTCGCCCCTCCCCCACTCCCAGGCAGCCCAGGTCCTCGCCAGACCTAATTTTCCACTAGGGTGGAAAATTTGAGGTCTGGCCTAGTGGATAACCTAATATCATTTTTCTATATATAAAATGATGTCCAGTGCATACTCACAAAGTGCAATAAGCAAAAAGAGATTTATAAAGAACCCAAGTGGCAGATTGGTCAGGCAGAAGAAGTGTATCATCAGGACACAGGTATCATTCAGACTTACAAGCTAATACATTTCAAGGCACTGACCCTCTTCCTTAGAGCATAGCTCATCTGCATGCCACATCACCTTTTGAATAAGAACACTCCATCCAATACACAAACCCCGGGGAGGGACCATTGCACAAAACAGAAGTTGTCACCCAGAGCCAAAGCATAATAAATGAATAAACAATTGCAATATCTGTATTCAGACGTTATTTACTATCATGTCTGCAATGATGGGCTCCTTTAAGAAAGCCTATTATCAAAAATTACATGCATGTGGTAAAGGCCAATACTGTATATAGAGCACTAAATATTGTAGTCCCATTGGAACACATGAATGCATAGCGGATAAATAAAAGAGAGGTTTACATGCGGTCTTGCCATAAATTTGTATTTCCTTTCTCATTCCATAAATAAAATAAATATGTGCAACCTTTTTTTATGGATGTATAGTATATTGGTAAATGGCGATAGATATGCTGAAATGCACTATCCACACAGTCTGGGGCGCAGACATCATACACCGGGCCCCCGCTAGTAAAAGAGCTGCAAGAAGATAGCGGAAGGGCCCGGCAGAAAGCAGCAGAGTAGAGAGTCGGAAGAGACCCCCGGAGTCGGAAGAAGACCCCTGAAGTCAGAAAAGACCCCCAAAGTCGAAAGAAGTCCCCCCGGAGCTGCCTAATAAATTACTTTAAAAACCTGTGTAGTGTGTTTTTTTTTCTTGACACTTTTTCCCCCCAGGTGAATGGGTAGGGGTACTATACCGCCTGAAAAACTCCTGCCCAGCAACCGCAATGTGAAAGCTGGAGGGCTTTCACACTGAGGCGATTCGCTGGCAGGAGATAAAAAAATCTCCTGCAAGCAGCATCTTTGGAGCGGTGAGAGGAGCGGTATGTATACCGCTCCTTCCCATTTAAAACAATGGGAAACCGCGACAATACCGCCCGCAATGCGCCTCTGCAGAGGTGCATTGTGGGCGGTATTAACCTGCTAGCGGCCGAATCCCGCGGCAAATCTGACGGTATAGCGCCGCTATTTTTAGCGGCGCTATACCGCCACCGCGGCTCCCGCCCCAGTGTGAAAGGGGCCTTATTGTCAAAGCTTAATTGAACAAGCTGAAGTTAGAAGTTGATTGACTACCATGCACAGCTGCACCAGATTCTGTGTGCTCCAGTTTTAGTAAATCCTCCCTTAGTGTTTTCAGCCTAAAATCTAAACAGCCTAGACTATAGGACTAATTTGGGGTGTTTCACATTATTGGGGACTGCACAGATTATGCACATATAATGAGAAAATATGTCTGCCACTATATACATATGTACAATAACTAGGAGCTATGCAAGGTTCTTATTGCATTAACACCACATTGTTAGTTATATTCAAATTAGTTATATTCAAATACAGGTCTAAAATGTACTGACAACACAGCTCCTCTTCAGGCTCCTCTTCAGGCTGGGTTCACACTGATGTAAATTGGATGTGGGTTTCACTGCATCCAATTTGCATGACAGGAGAGTGTGCTCGGCTCTCAATGACGCCGGTCCACACATCTCAGTGCCGGTCCTGTGCATCTGTGGCTGAATTTCAGGTCCGAATAGATTGAGGGGCAGATGACAGATTGGGAGGGGGGGGGACAGAGTGCACTACAGGGGTGGCAGAGGAAATAATTGTGGAGGGAGTAGGGGGCTGCAGAGGACACTGCTTTGGGGGACACTACAGAGGGGGGGCAGATGACATTACTATGGGGTGGCAGAGAGCAGTACAGGGGTGGCAGAGGAAACTATTGTGAGGGGAGAAGGGGGCTGCAGAGGACACTGCTATGGGTGGCACTAGGGCACTAAAGAGGGGGCAGAGGACACTACTGTGTGTGTGGGGAGGGGAGGTGCAGAGGACACTGCTATGGGGGGCAGAGGGCACTACGGGGGCAGAGGAAACTATTGTGGGGGGGGGGGGGTAGGAGGCTGCAGAGGACACTACTGTGTTTGGGATTCAGAGGACACCTCTATGGGGGGGGGGCAAAGGGAACTACAGTGGAGGGGGATGGCAAAGGACACTGCTATGGGGGGGGGGACAGAGGGCACTACAGTGGAGGGGGGTGGCAGAGGACACTGCTATGGGGGGAGGGGGCACTACAATGGGGGAGGACGGCAGAGGACACTGCTTGAGGGGGCACAGGACACTACTGTTGGGGGGGTCAGAAGACACTACCATGTGTGCGGGGGTCAGAGGACACTACCATTTGTGTGGGAAGGGGGGCCGAGGACACTACATTGGGGGGAATATTATATTACTGGGGGAATGATGTAAAAGGAGGCAGAGGACACCGCTGTAGGGGAGGGGATGGCAAATGATACTACTGTGGTGGGGTGGAATCATTTGAAGCATAGCAAAAGACATTACTGTGACACAATATGTGTTTTTATTGAATGCTTTATTCATTTGTTTATTTTAAAGGCTAAAGCCGATGCCCCAACCTTCCCACCCACCGGGGATCTTTGATTTCCTACATGTTGTCCAGGTAGATCTCAACCTCTGAAAAGTTGCCCGCCCCTGGTGTAGTATATTTATTAAAAAGTAGAGGTATCACATAAAACGGAAAAAGGCTTCATCCAAATGCCAGTAAAACAATTGACATAACATATTAAACAGTGCACTTACAAAGAGATCCACCAGTTCCAATCATGGAAGTGGCAACAAGACGTTAGCATGTAGCTCCTGTCCCTGAGGATCATGTTGACAGGCATTCTTGTCAAACACTGCATTTTCCATTCAAAATGCATGCAGCTGAGTTTGAATAAAAAAATGCAGTCCAAGGAAAGGGCTGTGTTTGACCTGCTTTGCTTGCAGTTTAAATGCAAGGGTTAGATTTACTAGAGGCAATCATACTATTCACTTTGCAAGGGAACTTGCACCTTGCAAAGGAATTTGCCCCAGAGTTTAGTGAATGTGGTGAAGTTCAATTTTGCAAAGCATACCCAATCACATTCAAGTAAAAAAAAATAATAGCATTTTTGCTTGCATGTGATTGGATGATTAAAGTCAACAGAGCTTCACCTTATTCCCTAGCTTGCAAAGTGCTCCCTGCAAAGTGAACAGCCTATTTGGCTCTATTAAATCAACCCCACTGTGTCTAAAGAAACGTAGTGCAATGCTGATAAAACACAGCCTCTGAAGCACCATGTGTAGTGCTTAATTAAAGTCAATTAGATATTGCTGACATACAATTTATGTGCATTCCAAATATACATAAAAGCCAGGAAAATGGTGACAATTGGCATGAGCTATATAGCTGCAGGTACATTTTGTTAACCTGCAAGTTACTATGTTAACTTAACAATCAGATGCAGATCTAAGGCTTTAGCATGAAAAATACAGTATCTCTGCCAAGGACTACATTCTTTTTTAACAATACGTACAAAGACTGACAAAGCAGCTTTAATGAAGATAAATTAAATATAAAATATTATATGCCTGTCACATAGCCTTCAGTGATCTCCATTTTCCACTAGCAGAAACCCCTAATGTGATATATACATATTTTTTTATAAAAAAAAATGTTTTCCTACATATGCCATCAAAATATTATTTTTTTCTAATTTTCTGCTGTTTCCATGTCATTTACAGTAACGCAACATTAGCTGCACATGTACTCTATTAGTTTTCAGGGTCATGCAGTTATTGCATTCATCCATATAAATGCAAGCAATTGTAACAGATCCCCCTGGGAGCAGACTTAATTTTTTTATTATTACTTTTGTCTTACCTCAAACGTTACACCGGAGAATTCTCTGGTGTTTTATAAGCCCACCGTAATATACCAAGCTAATGACATGCTGTGTTAAATATGAAGTGGCTAAGAAATGATTAATTTTAACAAGTACATTGGTCAGCTAGTAGGAAATGAATGTACTGTACAATAAGCTGTACTGCTTTTGTTCTGTAGCAGTGCTGGGAAAATTTCCACTAGGTTCTGCGTTTTATAGTACAACTGCTCCACCCTCAGATAAGGCGAAGAAATATCAGACTAAAAATCTTGATGTTTGCAACCCTTATCCATGCATGCCATTCCTAATGGAAGCACAGTGCCCTCTACTGATACTTCTTTAAACTGCAGTACTGAGTTCTCTTTTAATTGCAAAAACCCTGGATCAAATCTTGCATTGACTTCAGCACACATGTCCACAAATCTTTGATGAAGAAATCATACATATGTTATATTACATTAAGTCTTTTAATGCATTTTTCATTCAACCCAAAACAACTGAGTTTTTTTTCATTATTTTAGAGCTACAGATATATTGGCATTTTCTAAAATTTACAAATAGTCAGGACTGCTCAACAAGAAACAATAAAGGGCAAAGTACTTTAGCATCCCATGATGTTTTAGTTTGAGAAAATTATATTTATGACAGATAAAGTATGATCGGTTGCTATACGTCACTACACCCTGCACTTTTCTTTACAGAATATAGAGAGAATTGGTTGCCATAAGTCACTACACCCTGCACTTTTCTCTACAGAATATAGAGATGATTGGTTGCTATAAGTCACTGCACTTTGCTCTTTTCTTTACAGAATATAGAGATGATTGGTTGCTACAAGTCACTGCACTTTGCTCTTTTCTTTACATAATATAGAGATTATTGGTTGCTATACAGTAAGTCACTGCACTTTGCTCTTTTCTTACAAAACATTTAGAGATGATTGGTTGCTTTGCTACTACAAAGCAACCAATTCGCTACTACAAAGCAACCAACTTTGTTACTGCACTTTGCTATTTTCTTTACTGAATATAGGGATGATTGGTTGCTATAAGTCACTGCACTTTGCACTTTTCTTTGAAGAATATAGAGATGATTGGTTGCTATAAGTCATTAACCCTTGCACTTTTCTTTACAGAGTATAGGGATGATTGGTTCCTATAAGCCACTACACCTTGCACTTTTCTTTACAGAATATAGAGATGATTGGTTGCTATAAGTCATTAACCCTTGCACTTTTCTTTACAGAGTATAGGGATGATTGGTTCCTATAAGCCACTACACCCTGCACTTTTCTTTACAGAATATAGAGATGATTGGTTGCTACAAGTCACTGCACCTTGCACTTTTCTTTACAACATATAGAGATGATTGGTTGCTATAAATCACAGCACTTTTCTTTACAGAATATAGAGATGATTGGTTGCCATAAGTCACCACACCTTGCACTTTTCTTTACAAATTATAGAAATGATTGGTTGTTCTTAGTCACTGCACCTTGCTCTTTTCTTTACAGAATATAGAGATGATTGGTTGCTATAAATCACAGCACTTTGCACTTTTCTTTACAGCATATAGAGATGATTGGTTGCTATACATCACTGCCTCTTGCACTTTTCTTTACAGACTATATAGAAGAATGCATGTCATAAGACACAACACTTTGCACTTTTCTTTACAGAATATAGAAGTAATAGATTACAGAGATCAATGGGTTTGCTTAGGATTAATCAATATTTAAAAAAGTATATAAACTCTAGTCATATCTTGTTAAACTCTTAATTATTTTAACATGTTAGCCATATCTGGCATGTACAGATTGATTATTGATATCTCCATACACAACACAGTTGGTCAAATTTGCTAAATGAGAATGCTCACGCAATCAATTGTGTAAACATTCACTTTAATTATCCAATCGTGTGCAGATGGACTAAGTCAACGGGATTTTGCTTTCCTTTAGTAAATGAGTCTCAGTAATCTGCATTTAAAGCATGAATACAAGGGCATATAGGGTTTAAAGAACAAATGACAGCGCTGAAAGGGTTACACCAGCTTCTGGAATTCATCAAGATAATTGTGTGGGGAATCATTAACACATACAGCTTTGCAATGGAAAAGCCAGACAAATGTGTCCACTACCTATATGTAACACAGAGATCAAAGCTTAAGATCATGCCAAGGAAATGCCACATTTGACAGTTGGCCAGATGACATGTATGGAGGATGAGTGATGCACTGATTGCTGCTACACTGATATATCTATATATAGATAAATCTATATATAGATACATAGATATAGTGTCCCAATTTTCTCCAGCCGCCTCCCCGAGCATACAGCATGAAGGAGATCAATAACCCTGGTGATAGCAGGCACAGCATTTCGGTTTGTGGATGGGGAATGAGTTCTTTACTTGCACTGGAGACCCCAGGGGTGCTGCTCCATGCCCCAGCTGGGTGACGTGGCTGACTCCTACTTGTCGGAACGTGGCAGCCAAATTGTCCAAGCTGCCTCATTCCTCTCAACTTGTGGATCTCTCCAGGGAGCTCATTACGAGCTTGGATAGACTGGGCTGCCATTCCCTCTGATCCAGCACTTAAGAGAAAGCCCAAGCAGCTACAGGGGAGTTGTCCACGGCCACGGGAAAAAGAAAAGTAAAGAGGAGATGTAGAGGAGCGCGAGGAGGAGAAGAAACACTTGTTCATTGATAGAGGGACTGGGAATCTGTTCTTCCCGGAGGGAGGAGCTGAGCTCCAGCAGATCTGGAGAGGCCACCAGCAGCATTCAGCATCCCTAACACCGTGCACACTTCTACTGAGGGGGACCACATCCAAAAATAAAAGAGAAGAAGACCCTGACCAAGGTGACGGGAGATGAAGAGCATCACATCCTACCTGAGGCCCTGATACAAAGGCACGCTCGGTAAGCAATAGCTGCCAGCTCATTCTCTATGCTGTGTGGTTGCTAAGGATGAATGGCTTGACTGCTTTTAGGAAGTGCACAAGGCTGTTAACATGTGATGATCTGCAATAACTATCTAACACCTGCTGAGGGACAAGTCAGGGGGGATAAATTAGCAATAAATGAGAAAAAACAGAGGGTCTGTGGACGTTTAACATCATAGATGCAATAGTACAGTGAGCGCAGCAAAGGGGGTCCTGTCTAAAAACTGGGGGTGATCTGTTAGGAGTAATGTAAGAATAAAGAGACTGCAGCTGACCTTCGTGTGAGACAAGCTGAATCCCCATTCGCTGAAATGATAGCTGTGTTGCAATAATCCTTTTATATATATCTATATATATAGATATATATATAGACGCATTGGTAAAGGAGTTAATGCTGACTGTGGGACAGCATGCAGTCTTGCCATAGCAATGATTTGCCCCCCTTGCCCAACAATGGTGCACCACCACACCAGTCATTGAGCCAGGCAGGCTTCAGCACCACCACCACTCTGGACAGCTCCGCTCAGCTCAAGGATGCCGCTAATTACTCCAACACGAAGCCTCCTGGTCTACAGACCTGCAGGTTAGATTAGTCCTGTCCGATTACATGATAGCACAGCCAGGGGTTAACCGTATTGATCAGCTGGCTGCAAGACCCGCATTGTGGAACTGATACACAATTGCCTGTAGGATCAAACAATGATACTTTCATCAATGTAATAATTGCCGGCACCATTTATTAACTGATCTTTTTTTTGTTTTTTAAGAAAATCTATTTAAGGTTTGCCCAAATAATGGGTAACGTTTTCGGTATCCATCTTCTTCTTTTTTTTTATAATCAGAGTTTTTTTATTATTATTAACAGTATTCCATACAACATTTTACATTCTTATGTACCATCATTTATATATTAAACTTGAACATTGCAGGGAAAGTCTACAATTATTATATCAGTAACTTATCAATTATCCCCCCCACCCCAAAATCCATCTTCTTCTAATCATTTTATTATTAAAAAAAAAAATGTTGCAGCAGTCTTGCTATTTAGAATCAAAAAACTGTATTGTGCCTGAAACTTAATGGATGCTCCTTTTCTTCAATGCAGAGTGGGAGGCAAGTAAATCCACACTAAACAATAGTTCACTTGTGTACCGAGTAGAAATGGACTGCACAATCAAGTCTGACACTGCTCTGATCAAAAGTATACTTCTTTCGTGTGTTATTATGAGTTTTCGTGTTCATACAAGGTAAGTGCTGCTTCTTGGTGAAGTTCTTGTTGCATCTGCTATGCAGTCAAACTTATATGTCATAAGAATATTTCCATTTCAAAAGAAATACATAATTATGATATATTTTTTAAAAGATTGTGTTGCTCCAATCTTTACTTCTAATGCATGTTTTATATAAAAGGTAATTGTTGAAGCAATGTCTATTATTGTCCATTAGATAATTGAAAAATCCATGCAAATCCATATAGGGTTTCTATGAGATAATGGGGATGGAGTGCAACATCTGGTGTAGCTGTGGATGGCAGCCAATCAGCTTCTAACATCAGCTTGTTAAAATTAAGTCTAATTGTTTTAAATTAAAAAGTAACAAAACATGTTATACTTACCAGAAATGTGCAATGGTTTTGCACAGAGCAGACCAGATCCTCCTCTTTCCGGGTCCCTCGCTGGCACTCCTGGCACCTCCCTTCTTCCCAGTGCCCCCACAGCAAACAGCTTGCTATGGGGCACCCAAGCCAAGCTTCTGCTCGGTGTGGCCCCATCCCCACTCTCTCCTCATTGGCTTACTGACTTTGACTGACAGCAGCAAGAGCCAATGGCGCCTCACTGCCAGGGCTGGACTGGGACAAAAATGTGGCCCTGGACTTCATCCAGACTGGCCCACTTTGACAGGTCTCTCCCATGGCAGCCGGACAACACCTGCACCCCCCCCCCCGGCCACCCAAGCCCCCTCTTCCCCTTCACTAGCCACTAGCCATTCTACTTTATTAGATACTGGTACTCTTATAGGCAGTACCAGTGGGGAAGCTAGACATTATTTCACCCAGGGCAAAGAATCAGTTTGGTGCTCCCCCTTATGGGACAAGATTAGGCAGAAGTGAGAAACTCCCAGGCCATAGCTGTTGAGTCAGCTGTCTGTCCCCTCCCCCATGCTCCTCTGGTCCTCCCCCTGCTTCTCTGTTCCCCCCAGGTGAGCGCTGCAGGGAGGGAGAGACAGAGGAGCGGAGGGGGGTGGCGATCCGCTGTCACTGAAGCTTGCCCACTGAGCCATTGGCCCACCGGGAAACTCCCTGTAGTCCCAATGGCCAGTCCATCCCTGCTCACTGCTGTCTTAGCCAATAAGGAGAGAGGGTCCTGGGCAGTCGTGTCTCTTGTGCAACATCACTGGATCAAGATGGGCTCAGGTAAGTATTGGGGGGGGGGAGGGGGGCTGCTGCACACTGAAAGTTTTTTATCCTAATGCATAGAATGCATTAAAGCAGTAGTAAACCACATGTGGTAAAAAAAAAATCCCTGCAAGGCAATGCCATAATGTGCTAGTATGCATCGCATTATGAGAGACTTACCTTAGAACAAAGCCCTCCAGCACTGCAATGTCACCGCTGAGAGGGCTGACAGCTTCCCTGATCTTCCTTCAGGGTTCGTGGCCTCCAGCTACATGAGTGGCCGGGGGTGCAATTTCATCAGTCCTGTGCATGTGCGCAGCAACAGCTGTTTACAGCAGGAGCTCTTAAGGTCCGGCACTGTAAGCCAGACCTTCAGAGTGCATGTGCCAGTAATGTCACTGGCTGCATGCACTCTGAATATCTCCTAAACTGTTCAAGTTTAGAAGATACGCACAGTACCCACAGGTAAGCCTTATTATAAGCTTACCTGTAGGTACAAGTGGTATAACAGAATTTACTACCACTTTAAGATAAAAACACCTTCTGACTTTTTTTTTTAAGTCAGCAGCTACAAACACTGTAGCTGATGACTTTTAATAAGGACACTTACCTATCCAGGAACCCGCGATGTCGGTCCCCCAAAGCAATCGGATCGGGTGCCGGCGCCACCATTCCAACTAAGGGAAACCGGCAGTGGAGCCTTGTGACTTCATTAACAGTTTCCCACTGCGCATTCGCGAGTCGTGCGGTGCTTTGTGAATGGCCGACTGTCTTCTGGGACACACACAGGTCCCAGAAGGCAATGGGGGAGCTTGCAGCAGAAGAGAATGGAACGTCGTGGGCCATGACCCGGCTGGATCGGAAGTACACTCTGTTCTTCCAAAAAGGTAAGAAAGAAAAAAAATGATATCCAAAAACTAGGTGTTGAGAGGTGGTCTTTTGTTTAAGACCACCTCTCAAAAATGGGTGGAACTCCGCTTTAGGCTTTGACAAAAATAAACTAGCTGTTGGTTACTGTGCAGAGCTAGAAAATAAATATGTTGCGCTAAAATCCATATACATATAAAAAGTTTCAAAATTTGAGTGTAATAATCAATATATTCATTAAAACCAAGTCGAAGTCTAAAAAAGGAATAAAAAGTACAGTCCAAAAGTATTCAATAGAAAAGTAGGTGTGGGACCCAAAGCACCAATAAGAAAGGACAATATTCAGTGTGCAGTTGATAGGACCATATTGGACCATATTGGATGTGCAGTTAATAGGACCCTCTACCAAGTGATACCATATGAGGCTTACCCAGGGGCGGACTGACCATTGAGTCACTTGGGCCCTGCCCGAGGGCCCCATGCCACTAGGGGGCCCCATCAGGGTTGCCAGGCTCAGTAAAACCAGGGACAGTATGTAAAAATCTATGTTTTTTTTTAGATCTGTCCCTGATATGTCCGAAACCGACATGCTTTTGATGTGAAAATCCAGAGATTTTAGCTGCCCCGCCTCTGCACTGCCTCCTGGCGTGGTGGCCATCTGTAAGCCCAGGGGCCCCATAATCTTCTATTGCCCGGGGGCCCCATGAGTTGTCAGTCCGCCCCTGGGCTTACCAGATCGTAATGATCGCAATGACCATCTGGTTAAAGATAGGTCAAACGAAGTCTTTTTTTCCTGTCCCAAAGTTAGGTGTGCTTTAACATGGTGTAAAATTACTCCACCATGTTAAAGTATGCCCGTCGTTTCCGCGTCGCGTTTGAATTTTTTTTTTCCCGGCAAAAGTACATTACGCACGTCGCGATTCACAAACACGTCAGGCCACCGTAAGTTCGCGCAAAGCACGTCGGGAAAAATGCGAACGGAGCATGCGCAGAACATCCGGTGCAGGAGCGCGCCTAATTTAAATGGTACCCGCCCCATTTGAATTTGGCGGGCTTGCGCCGGACGACTTTACGTTACACCGCCGCAAGTTTCCAGGTAAGTGCTTTGAGGATCAGGCACTTACACTGAAAACTTGCGGCTGTGTAACGTAAACAGAGAGTCTGTTAGAAAGAGCCCCCAGACATACTTTATATATTGCTGTGTAATGTACCGTAAACAGGTTACATTACACAGCCGCAAATTTTCGTGAATCTGGCCCTATGTCTGTAGTCTCTGACCGTCTCCTTTACCATGTCTGCAGTTTCTGACCGTCTCCTGTACAATGTCTGCAGTCTCTGACCGTCTCCTGTACTATGTCTGCAGTCTATGACCATCTCCTGTATCATGTCTGTAGTATGTCTGGGGGCTCTTTCTAACAGACTCTCTAACAGAAGCCCTCTCTGTGTCCATCAGAGAGGCCCCCCTCCAGGTCCCAATAAAGTACTCTGCTTCTCTTCCTGTATTTTGTTTATTGTTAAGAGATCATGTAAGGATCCCAGGGTAATGAAGACTTTGTGGGGGGAACATCTCTGTGGTTAAAGGGGAGGAGTTAGTAAAATGACCACGCCCATGTGGGGGCGCCAGAAATATTTCTGCATCCAGGCGCCTGTGACCCTAGGATTGGCCCTGAGATGGAGGCCCCTTTTAGGATAAATCTAGCACTCCCTTTCAGTACTGTAGCCCCAAGGTCTAAATTGCCAACTACCCAGTTTAGATATCTCTTCCAGTGCCTTTCAAAGACTCAAATTATAGGTGTCTAAGTTGCAAATATAGGCCCATGACTACCACTTTCTGTGCTTTTTTATTGCTTATGTACAAGAAGACCTCCTATCATAGAGATGGGCCATTAAAAACTTGCAAGAGGTGATCCAGCTTTTCACACTACTAGGGAGTCTTTATATTTTTTATGTCAGAGTTGTCCAGTATTTGAGGATCCTTGGGCATTGAGAATATGATCTGTAAATATGTGAAAACACAGCTAGATGCCTGCCCTTTAGGCTGCATTCACAATACAGCATTTTGCCACAGATCTGCCCATGATTTGACAGTGCCCAGGTGTGAATGACAAAATGCGGGACTCGCATTCGAGATGCCATACATTTGAATGACCCCTTAAATTTCGGTGCGGGTCAGCAACCCACATTATGAGACGCATGTCGCCCAATAATAGCTTAGGAACTACTTTGGGGGCGACATGCGTCCCGCGATGTGGGTTGCTGCAAATTCAGTGTGTTTTATCACGTGACAATCACGGCAGACCCGTACCACGATTTGAGGTGTCATTCAAATGAATGGCATCTCGAATGCGAGTCTGGGTTTTGTCACACCTCTGCGCTGTCAAATTACGGGCAGTTATGCAGCAAATCTGCCTGTGATTCAAAACGCCATAGTGTGAATGCCGCCTCAGTCCTGGGGAGTGTTTAGGAAGATAATGTAACTCACAGATGTGCTTTATATGTAACCCCAATACAGCATATTGCTTCCTTTATTTTCACCTGATGATCCAGCCAGTAACATGGATGAGGCCTCGTACACACAACCGTTTTCCTTGACAGAATCCATCAAGAAACTTGGTGGCAGAGCTTTTTTGCCAAGGAAAATGGTCGTGTATATGTTTTTCATCGAGAAAACTGTAGAGGAACTCGATGAGAAAAAAAGAGAATAAGTTCTCTTTTTCCTCGTCGGGAGTCTCAATTTCCTCGTCGGGCTGGTTTTCGACGAGAAACACGTTCGTGTGTATGCTAAGAAACCCGCACATGCTCAGAAGGGTGGTGCCAGTGAAATCAAACTCCCCCTTTATAGTGCCGTCGTACGTGTTTTACGTCACCGCATTTGAGAACAACAAGATTTTGTCTTGACAGTGTGTACGCAAAGAAAGCTTGTCATGTTTCTCGATAAGCCTAACAAGGAACTCGTCGAGGAAAACGATGTTTCATTTACGACGAGTTCCTCTGTCGTGTTTAAGAGGCCCGAGGGAGAAACAGAGACACTCGTGGACACTGGACAGCAGCATTGTCAATCTGGGGAGGGTAGTAATACTGTAGATGCACTAGCAGATTTAGATGGACTTGACTAACAAATTAAAACTGAACTCCAAAAAACAATTTTTAGCTGTTACAGCCACAGATTTGTTTCTTTTTGGGATAAAGGTTTTACAAAAAGCCTAAAAACAGTAATTATGAAGCCACCACATTTATGAAGTGGTAAGATGCAACATATTGCATTTTTGTTTATTGGTTTAATACTGCTGGGACATCTACAAGTTACAATCTACCACACAAAAGTGTAAGAGAGTATAGTGCCTGTTTAGCCCATGTAGATATCAGAAAGATGACTGTTATCCAACTAGTTGCTATGGATAACGCAAACTATTTTCCTCCTCCCCTGTTTAAATTTGCTCCAATCCACTATGTACTCTGTTAACTTCATGTTCTACTGATAATAACAGATAACGATACCAGGTGACCTGCATCTTGCTATTAAATGCCAACCTGACTCATTCAGAGTCATAGACCTAACTGTTAAAATTGTTTTAAACTCTCAAAAAAATATGAAAAAAGCACATCCTTCTATACTGCGTACTTGTATCTCTCTAAAGCTCTGAGTGCCATTTCTCTCTGCTGCCTGGTTCCTCTGTTATGAACTAATTTAGTTCTAGCAGCTTTTCCCAACACCAAAAGTTAAAATGGTGACGAGGAAGGAGCTGCAGCACTCAGCCTGTGACTGTTATCCACAGCTGTACTTGTTCTCCATACTGTGTGAAGGGGGGTGTGTCCCTTCGCTCCAATCAAGGCTCTGAGCTGTCAGCTTTGTGAAGACCATTAGATCTCTGCCCCCCTTCTCATAGAACTAAAGATAAATCCTTTATACGTGTTTTGAAAACAATCTACATAGAAAATGGCAGCAGATGCACAGCTACAACTTATGTAGGAGGATTTATTTAATTTCTGTGTATCTTCCATTGCTAGTCTCCCCACTGGGTACATGTGAGAGTTTACAAACACTTTATATCAACAATGCTCTTGGATGCTAACATGAGACTTACATACCTACACATATTTGCATTACCTAAACTAGTTACACCAGTGGTGGTCAACTATGATCCTTAAGTAGGCACCCCAAGTGCTTATTCAGGTGGGTGTCTTACATATGAAATGCACGTCAAAAACAGGTCAGCAAATTCCTATTTACTTCAATGGTGCAGTGTGGATGACAGTTCTGAACTTACTAGTGATGTGCTTCTAACTGGTAGTGGGTAAAGCACACATTCTTTTATACTTTGAGAAATGAAGATGTGCATCACTGCTTTAAACACTTCTGCCAGAATGTATTCCAAATATTATGGTTTGTAACATGTAAGTGTTGGGTTAGGTTTTATTAGACCCCTTTTACACTGGGGCGGGAGGTGCAGTGGCGGTATAGCGTCGATATTTTTAGCGGCGCTATACCATCAGATTTGTAGCGGTTTTTGGCCACTAGCGGTGTTAAAGAATGTTGTTAAAGAATTTCTATTAGGGGATTTCCTTAATATACACCTACATGATATACACTAGTTTCCTTCCCCTTTATGACCATTGTGCTGTGTTTGTGCTGTGAAGGTTTTGTTTGGTCAAATGTGCATGTTGCATCCTAGGTTAGCTGTTTGTGTTGTGCATGTGTGCTCTGTATAAACTGTGCTAAGTATGCTCTATGCTGTGTACACCACAAGGACAATTCTAGCCTGTCTGTTGTGGAGGTGCAGTGAAAAATGTTAGGGGGTTAGAGGATGAGAGGTCAGCAAGGCAGTGTACAGAGGGATGGCAGGGCAAAGAATAAGGTGAGCAGTTTGTACAACAGTGTAGAGAGGGCAGAGGATTGAGTGCAGCAGGACATTGTACAGGAGGTCAGAAGGGCAGTGTACAGGGGGTCAGAAGGGGATTGTACAGGGGGTCAGAAGGGCAGTGTACAGGGGGTCAGAAGGGCAGTGTACAGGAGGTCAGAAGGGCAGTGTACAGGGGGTCAGAAGGGCAGTGTACGGGGGGTCAGAAGGGCAGTGTACAAGGGGTCAGAAGGGCAGTGTACAGGGGGTCAGAAGGGCAGTGTACGGGGGGTCAGAAGGGCAGTGTACAAGGGGTCAGAAGAGCAGTGTACAGGGGGTCAGAACGGCAGTGTACAGGGGGTCAGAAGGTTTGATGTGAAGGAGGTCATAAGGGTCGTGTACAGGAGGTCAGCAGGGCAAAGGAAGGGAGGTCAGCAGAGGGTGTATAGGAATAAGAAGGGCAGTGCACATGGGGTCAGTAGGGCAGAGTACAGGAGTCAGCAGGGAAGTTTACAGAGGTCAGCAGGGCACTTGGGGTCACTTGACAGAGATTCTCCCTGCACTGAACACAGTTGGAGCACAGGCAGCTGCCAACCAACTCCAACCAACTCCTATGAGAAGGGAGAAGGGGGTGGGGGAAAACCATGCAGTGTGTTTCAATAGATGCACAAAGGCCCAGCTCATAATGAAGCCTGTACAAGTGCTCATGTAGCAAGTGACTTTCTATGGGGGCACTCGCCGAAGAGGAGCCAGGAACACCGGAGGGGGACCCCAGAAGAGGAGGTTTAGGACTGCTCTGTGCAAAACCATTACAAAGCAGATTAGTATAACAAGTAAGTATTATTTAAGAAAAATAAAATTAAAGCTTTAGAAATCATTTTAATCCTGGAGGAAGTGAGAGTGTTCTGGAGGATCACGGTGCAAGGACCCGAGGAGACGTATCAAAAGATCTTAGGAGCAGGGATAAGGGAGAGCTATGCACAGTTCCCTAGCCTCTAAAAGTTTGGCAGAGGGAAGTGAAACAGATTTCCAGCTTAGTGGGGCAGGGACAGAACTGGGAGGGAGAGAGGTGGGTCAAGAGCTTATGCAGAGAGCTGCGCTGATAGTTCTTCACCTACTGTTCTGCTCAGTAGAGCTAGGGAAGAATCCAGGAAGCAGTAGTGCAGTGCTCCCTAGGCTAAGGTGACCAGATTTTTAAAATGAAATCCTGGGACATATTTTTATTTTACTAGTAATGGCGGCAATCGGCAAATCTCTGCCCGTCGTCGCCGCCGCCACCCATCCCACAGCCTGTCAAGTCTCACTCTCCGGGCCCTGGCTACTACTGGGTGGGGAGCAGAGGAAGATCACTCCACCAGGGAAGACAAGGAGATAAACAGGCAGGCGTCCGTTCGGGACTTGAGCCAAGGCAGAAGAACATGGTAGTGAAGCTGATTGGGCACCTGAAACTAAAGAAATATTACCTCCACCCGACCAGCACATGACCATCAGAAATGGGCACAGATAATGGAATAAATACACCCCCTAAGCTAGTAGGAGCGGCGGAGGCTTGGAGCAGGGGGGGGGTGTAATTCAGAAATTGCCCCAGCCCCTGTCCAATCCGGGGACAAAACCTGGCACAGACTTGGTGAGGGGACAATGTCCTCAATCAAGGGACTGTCCCTGGAAACCGGGAATGTCTGGTCACCCTACCCTAGGCCAGGAGTTAGGCAGGCAGCTCAGGAGATAAAGTGAAAGCAGGACACACTCAGTGTTTCAGCTGTGAGAAGGAAGGGTTTACCAGGCAGAAGAGCAGTGATTACCAGACAAGGACATGGCAGAGGCTGTTTCATGGCAGAGAGGCAGCCAAGCTCACAAATTAGACATCTACTCTGTCAGTCATCTTGGTCCTGCCCCCAATGCAGGCTCAACTGAAATCTGAGGAAGCGCAGCCTACCCCTGTACCCCCTAGATCTGGCCTTGGTACAATGTGTGATGTGCATTGTGTATGCTCTCTAGTCTGTACTATTTATACAATGTATGTTGTGTACACTCTGCTGTGTAAACTTTGTATGCCTGGTTTTGTTTATCATGTGTCATTTGTGTGTTCTGTGCTGTGTATATTTTGTGTTGTTTGTGATCTATGGTGGGTATTGAGCATGCTCTGTGATGGACATTGATGTGCCATATATGTTGTATATATTCTGGGTTGTGTCATTTTTGTGTGCTGTACTCTGTGTATTCTAAATGTACTCTGTGCTGCATATTCTGTGTAATCTGTGAGTTTTATACACTCTATACTGTGCATTTTCTGTGTTGTGTAACCAACCTGCGTGCACTTTGTTTTGTGTATGATTTTTGTTGTGTATGTATGTGTGTGCGTTGTGCTGTATTCATTCTGTAATATTGTTGTGTATGTGTATGCTGTGTACATTCTGTACCATGTATGATGTTAGTGTTCTGCGCTGTGTATTGTAATTGTGCTTTGTACAATGTGCCAGTTGAGTTCTTGTGCTTTATGTGTTCGGTGTTGTGAATGTTGTGTATGCTATGCTTTCTGTGCTCTCTGTTTGTTAAGGGGTATGTGTATTCTTTGTGCTGTGCATTCCCTTTGTTAATTGTGCTACATGCTATGTGTACCTTATAACATGTATGCTCTCTATACTGTGTGGTGTAAATGGACCCATCCCCACCCTTTCACCTCCTGGAGACACAATCATTCCAGTGTCAATGAATCTCATCCAAGGTGTATGGAGTAACATTATAAAACTTTAGAGCCCATGAACATTAATATCTGACTTATTTTGTGCCAATGCACCACAACTCATGGCCATTCACATGTATGCATTGTTGGGTGCTGAAGGATGAGTTGAAGAGGTTCATGTGAAATTAAAAATGAATGGGGTATCCCTCAAAATGCATGTACATGTGTTTTACCCCCAGATGTTCCCCAAAAATTCATGTCAACCCACATGAAAATGTGTAACAATGCACATGGTAACATGCATAAAAAAATGGGAATCCAAGTTACTAAGTGATTATATATGATGAATATTAACTAAGTTAGATTTTTTGTGTATTTTCAATTACTAAAAAGGCAGTTGCATGAGATTAGCAAAATCAGCCCCAAGGGTGGTGCCAGTGGAATCAAACTTCCCCTTTATAGTGCCGTCGTACGTGTTGAACGTCACCGCATTTGAGAACGTTGAGATTTTGTCTTGACAGTGTGTACGCAAAGAAAGCTTGTCAAGAATCTCTACAAGCCTAACAAGGAACTCGTCGAGGAAAGCGATGTTTCATTCCCGACGAGTTCCTCGGTCGTGTGTACGAGGCCTTAATCAGCCTTGTTCAACTATTTTACCAATAGGAACCCCTGAAATAATTTTCAGGTTTCATGGAACCCCTGATAAAATTATATCTCCTGTTCCTAGTACATTAGTGTGATCAGTAAGTAGTAGCTATATTGATACATAAAATAATAAGGAAGGTGTAGTACTCTGATACCCAAGAAGGACCATTTTTAAGTATGCCCCTACAATGACTAATAATGATTAGAAAAGAAAAACAGAGCACAAATTTGAGTACAGGTAGAGAAATGCCCTCTTACTGTGGGAAAAGAACCACTCTACTCTGGGAGATCTTCTTATGCCCCGTACACATGATTGGAATTTCCAATGGAAAAAGTCAGATGGACTTTTTCCAGCGGATTTTCCGATCGTGTGTAGCCCCATCAGAGTTTTTTAATCGAAAATTCCGATGAATCCCATCGGAGTTTAGATATAGAACATGTTCTATTTTTTTCTGATGGAATTCCGATGTGATTTGGCCAGGCAAAAGCCTGATTGTGTGTACGCTAGTTAGTGGTAAGAGGACCCCCTCACAGACAGCTTAGAACACCAATTGCATTAAGGGATAATTTCCTGAGAGATGAGAGGAAAGGCTCAATTTATCCCACATAGTTGTCATAGCTTAGTGAAGTTGGTGCTGTAACTACATAGGCACCATCAGGCAGAAGATTAGTCCTTCACTGCTAATTGCTCAAAGAACTATAGACTACCTCTGAAGTTTAGGGTCCCACAGAACTGCTGTTGAGAAAGGCTGTTGTAATGAAAATCGACGTAAATCTTTTTTTTTAGTCAAAGAATATAAAGAGAAACTGTGGTATGCAAATTCTTCTACAACCAATCAAACTTCAGTTTACCACAGCAAAAAAAAACAATTATGCAAACTTCGACCTCTAAAAATGAAATAATAATTTAAAAAAAGAGAACAGATATTGACATACCATTATACGGTATTTAATACATCTGAATAACATTTAAATACATAATTATAAATCTTTATTGTTGGATGTATATAAAAAACTGCTAGACTTAAAAAACGAAAAGATTGGGATGCCAAATATTATTCAGCATTAATATATCATCAACTTCATTCCATGTACGTATCTTGTGTGTCACACTGTGTTACTGTCAAATGGACAGTCATATATCAAAGAACTGAGGATATTGACAATGAAAATAATACTGTTTAAAAAATGTACATATGTTGAGCACCAGCCTGTAATAACCTTTTATTACCCGGCCATTTTTCAGTCTTCTGTGCTGTGGTAGTCTGACTGGCAATTACTCAACTATGCAGCACTGTACCCAAATGTTATACAAATTTTCGAGGCAGCTAGAGCTTTCTTCTGGTGGTATTCATTTATAAAAATGCTATAAATAAAAAAGACCAACAATTAAAAAAAATATATACATATTTTTTACTTTCTGCTATAAAACTAAAAAATATCCAATAAAATATTTAAAAAAATAAAATGTATTCATAATTTCATCCAATATGTATTCTGCTACATATTTTTGGTAAAAATCCCAATAAGCGTATAGTGATTTGTTTGTGGAAAAGTTATAGTGTCTAAAAACGGGGGTATATACACTGGAATCTTTATTTTATTTTATTTTTCTTATACTAGCATTGGTGGCGATCAGCAAATTATAGCAGGGCTGTGATATTGCAGTGGACAGTCAGACACTAATTGACACTTTTGACACTTTGTGGGAACCAGTGACCCTAATACAGTGATCAGTGCTAAAAATATGTACGGTCACTGTACTAATGACACTGGTTGGGAAGAGGGTTAAACATCTAGGGCGATCAAAGGGTTAACTGTGTACCTAGCTAATGTTTTATTGTACTATGTGTACTGCTTTTACTGATTGATTTTACTCCCTGGTTTGCAGGGACATAAAATCCATCCCCTTGTCAGAAAGGAGATTTGCCTTGTTTAGGCAGATCTCCATTCTGTGTCTATGCCTGGTGATTGGCGAGTGCCAGCATGACATCGGCTTCTTTTGTGAGTAAACACAACAGAAGCAGGCTGCCAGCGCCCGCTAGGTGCAATTGCAGAATATCGTATATACAGTGGGGTAGATTCAAGAAGCAATTGCGTCTGTGTAACCATAGGTTACACAGCGCAATTGCTTACTTGCCCCGGCGTAACGAGTGCTCCTGATTCAGGAACCTTGTTACGCCGACTGCAGCCTAAGATCTGCGCGGCATAAGGCTCTTATGCCCGCATATCTTAGGCTGCATTCTTGCGTTGGCCGCTAGGTGGCGTTCCCGTTGTGCTCAGCGTATAGTATGCAAATTGCATACTAACACCGATTCACAACGTTGCGCGAGGCCTGCGTACGCAATTTACGTCGTTTACGTACAGCGGTTTTCGCGCAAGGCTGCCCCTGCTATTAGCAGGGGCAGCCCATGTTACGTATACCCGTCGTTCCCGAGTCGCGAAATTTGAATTTTACGTAGTTTGCGTAAGTGAATCGTGAATGGCGCTGGACGCAATTCACGTTCACTTTGAAGCAAATGACGTCCTTGCGACGTCATTTGCCGCAATGCACTTTCCCGACAGAGCAAAGTTTCCCGACAGAGCATGCGCTCTACGATCGGTGCGGTAACGCGCCTAATTTAAATGATTCCCGCCCCCTACGGGATCATTTAAATTGCGTGCTCTTGCGCCGGGCATTTTGCCGGCGCGCCCGCGCAATTTACGAAGCTTCTGCTCCGTGAATCAAGGGCAGTGGAGAAAATTTGCGGGGGCGCAGGGCAAAAACGTTGCCCTGCGCCTCCACAAAAAAAGCGCAATTCTACCTGAATCCGGCCCAGTATATGTGATTCTGCCCAGGAGGGCCATCCTGTAGCAGAAAATGTGCTATTGGGAGGTCCTTAACTGCTTCAATACTGGGCACTTTTACCCTCTTCCTGCCCAGAACAATTTTCAGCTTTCAGCACTGTCTTATTTTGAATGACAATTGCGCAGTCATGCAACTCTGTACCCAAATTTATTTTTTAATATACTTTTCACACAAATAGAGCTTTCTTTTGCTGGTAATTAATCACTAATGGGATATTCTTTTTCCAAAAAAAAAAATAGAAAAGTAGCGAAAAAGTTTTTCTGTCAGAAAATTTGGTAAATAAGTCATTTTTCTCCTTCACTGATGGGCAATGATAGGCTGCACTGATGGGCACAGATGAGGTGGCACTGATGAGGAGGCACTAATAGGTGGCACTGATATGCAGCACTGATAAGCACTGATATGCGGCACTGATGGGCAACACTGATGAGTAGGCACTGATGGGCACTGAGAGGCAACACTGACTTGCATCACTGATGGGCACTGATTGGCATCACTGATCAGCACAAATTGGAATCACTGCTGGGCACTGTTGGGGCTGCACTGATGATCAGTGCCCTGATTATCTGTTCAGGTCTCCCCTGTGAGGAAATGATGCTGACCAGCTCTCTTCACCTCACACTCTGTCGGAGTGAGGCGAGGAGAGCCGATAGCCAGCATTTCCTTGTTTACATGTGTAGCACTACCCCCGAAGGAGCTGCTGGTTTGTTTTGGGTGGTACATTTACCTTGTGGCTCTTCCAAATTTCTAGGGGTGAATGGTGCATTTAGCAGAAGTAAAGGAATGTCCGCAACAGGTGCTCTTTGCTGTGCTCTTTATTACCCAGCCGGGTAAAAACAAATAAACTTGTGGTGAGGAAAGTAGCGCTGAGGGAAGAAGGGAGAATAGCAAATTCAGGCGTAGCAATAGGGAAACAGTCCTGCTCCCAAGTGTAACACTTCTCTGCGCCACTCCTGCTTGAGTGGGAATAGCGTACCTGGACAGGCCTCTGTCACTGACCTGGCAGCCAGAGTATCACTCGAACCTTTGAGGAAAAGTCTCTGCTACAGACCCTCCTCGAATGAACTTCAGGGAGACACCTCTGCCACGGGCCCTCTCTGATTAAAATTATGGAGGCAATCCTCCTCGGAAGAATTACGCCTTGATCTCCTTTTTAACGTCGCCCAGGTACCGAGTGACAGGTGATCAATCCTTTAGTGTCTGGCTACCTTGATCCCCAGTGGTTTGTCTAAATCCTTTTGGATCGCCAGCCTCTCATTGGCGTTCCTCAGATGGACTCCCCACTGAACAGCTCTACCGCTTGGGATCTTCAAAGGTGGGAACCCAGTTGATCACTGGGTCCCCATCCCTGCTCAAATGTTCCGGACCAACATCCCAGAACCAGGAACACCACGTGGCACGCACGCCCCAGCCAGGTGGGCCATAACGCCGGGGCGCTGTGATGTGGTCACCCTAAAGGTGGGTGCTATACTGGACGAAGAAGACCCAGAACTAATGGCGTCTGCCCCATAAATACCCTCCCCCAGCATGCACAGTGAGGCTCAACCCTCCTGATTGGCTGCTGGGGAAAAGCACCCAAACCTTGACTCGACTGCTGCCATCTACTGCACTGAGGTGGGAAGAACACCCCAGCACAACAGAATGAGCCCACAGCACAGCCAAGCTGAGACAGAGACCCAATATAAAATCTTTAGCCAGATCAGAGTTTGACTACACTCTGATCTCCCTCTAAATTTAAATAGCACCGGTACTTTGAAGTAACCAGACACTACACATGTGTGAGTTGTCAGGAACACTGAGCAGGCAGGGGTCTGGGTGCTAGAATTATTGCTCTCACTATATTGTTTGTGATGATACCTCACATGTGTGGTACGAACACCATTTACATATGCACGTGTGACCTACGTATGCGTTCGCCCTTGCATGTGAGTGGGGGGGGGGGGTCGGGGAACTTAACCACTTAAGCCCCGGACCATTTTGTTGCTAAATGACCAGGCCACTTTTGCGATACGGCACTGTGTCGCTTTAACTGACAATTGCACGGTCGTGTGATGTGGCTTCCAAACAAAATTGATGTCCTTTTTTTCCCACAAATAGAACTTTCTTTGGTGTTATTTGATCACCGCTGCGTTTTTAATTTTTTGCGCTATAAACAAAAATAGAGCGAAAATTTTGAAAAAAAAACAATATTTTTTACTTTTTGCTTTTATAAATATCCCCCAAATATATATATATATATATATATATATATATATATATATAAAAGTTTTTTCCTCATTTTAGGCTGATACGTATTCTTCTACATATTTTTGGTAAAAAAAATCGCAATAAGTGATTAATTTGTGCAAAAGTTATAGTGTCTACAAAATAGGGGATAGTTTTATGGCATTTTTATCAATCATTTTTTTTTTTACTAGTTATGGCAATTTTTATCATGACTGCGACATTATGGCGGACACATTGGACACTTTTGACACCATTTCGGGACCATTGTCATTTTTACAGCGATCATTGCTATAAAAATGCACTGATTACTATGAAAATGACACTGGCAGTGAAGGGGTTAACCACTAGGTGGCACTGTAGGGGTTAAGTGTGCTCTAGTGAGTGATTCTTACTGTGTGGGGGCGTGGCTTGGTGTGTGATGTCACTTATCGTCGTTCCCTATGATAGGGAACAGACGATCAGTGACACTCTCACTAGGAAGAACGGGGAAATGTTTGTTTACACTTACCTCTCCCTGTTCTTAAGCTCTGTTACCCGATCGTGGGACACTGGAGGCGATCGGGTCTGCCGTTCCTGCGGGCGCGGTCACGAAGCTCAGGACCTGGTCGCGTGCGACCCACGGCTGGGCATCTTAAAGGGGACGTACCAGTACGTCCTTTTTCCCCAGCCGTGCCGCTCTGCCGACGTATATCGGCGTTAAGCGGTCCTTAAGCGGTTAAAAAAAAATATATCATTTATTTTATTTTAAAAGGATTACACTGTATCTTTATTTTTTTATCTCTTGTGTTGCTATCAACAACATCCCTTGTGATAGCATGGTCCTTGACATGCTGGTCCATGACATGTCCTTTTTATAGAGAGATCTGGGGTCTATTTGACACCAGATCTCTCCTCTGTCCTCTAAAGCATCTGATCAAACCATGATTGGTATGATCAGATGCTTGTTAAAGCCTGTAATGGCTTGTTTACATGAGACCGAACTCGGACGAGATGAAATCTTTGTTGCTTTCAGTCTCTGACAGTGGGAGGAACAACATCCGTTCCTCTCACCGTGTCCCAGGTATTAGATGCCACCGGTCACATCTCTACCATGCGATTAGAGAGCCCAGTAAAAGTGGCGGTGGTGGGAGGGGGATAGGACCCTCCTGTAAAAGTAATGCAGTGTCTTCTCACCAAAAAGCTAGCTCTAAAAAATGATATCTTAATCATTGCTGCAGCTACAGTCGTGACCGAGATGTCAACCTTCCAGTCCAGTGAAATACTGGTACATTGCTGGATTGGAAAGTAGTTAAAGGCTATGTTCGCCTTTAGGAACATATATGTTACATATGTATTTATGGTGTAATATGATCAGCACACTTGTAGCCCCTTGACACTTCCTCCAGCTTTCTATCTGAAAATGCTGGAGGAAGTGTCTGCAGGAGCCTGAGATTGCACCCGCAATCCACTAATCAACAGATCCATTGAGCCCAGGTGTAATGCTTTGCAGGCTTCTATGGCAAAAAATATGTGCATTTATTTGTTTTTCCTTAATGGTGAATTTAGCCTTGAAATATTGATTGTCTTAGTTTATAATAGAGGTTTCTGTCATAATTCAGATTTTAAGTAAAAAATGTGCTCCATCAGTGAATTTTTCATGTTTTGTCAGTAAAAAGGGCATCAGGGACTGACAACACTGCTATCACAGCAATGAAAACTGAAAATTGTCCTGGTAATGAAGGAGTATAAATGGGCTTGTACTCTGGTGATTACAGCAATTTCTTTAAATAACGTATACAATGTTCCCCAATGTAAATCTATCATCAATCACGTCGCCCAGGCATGTCGATTCAGGGTCTATCATGACAACCCGACAACCGATGATATTTCCCTGTAGTTACGATGCTCTGCTGCCAACATAGTACTGTTTACATTGCTGATTCCTCCCCTTCCTCTTACAATAAAGGAAGGAGAATTGTAGTAAGTTATGAAGAATGAATGAATGCATGAATGAATGAACAAGTGAATGGATCAGCAGCAGCTGATTCATTGTGACTTTCACTGAATGTGGCACATTTTTATAATCATGTAACCTCCCTTCTCCTGTGCATGTATGATCTCTAGCTAGTTTCTGTATGTGACCTGTATATTAACCCCTTCACCTACCCTATCCTGCACATCTGCAGATTAAACCTTTTATCATCATTCTGTCATGGCATGTGGTCTGTACATTAATTCCTTCACCTCCTCTCTCATGCATCATGTTTTAACCCCATCAATACTATTGTTTCTTTATGTGTAACAAAAAAAAATTGTGGCAAAGACTAAGATCACCTTAGATATTTGTTTTCCAAAAAGGGATTTGGGGTACACCCCCACACATTTTTGTAAATATTTTGTTATATCTTTTCATGTGACAACACTGAAGAAATTACATATTGCTACAATGTAAAGTAGTGAGTGTACAGCTTGTATAACAGTGTAAATTTGCTGTCCCTTCAAAATAACTCAACACACAGCCAATAATGTCTAAACTGCTGGCAACAAAAGTATACCCCTAAGTGAAAATGTCCAAATTGGGGCCAAATAGCTATTTCCCTCCCTGGTGTCATGTGACTCACTAGTGTTACAAGGTCTCAGGTGTTTTAAATGTGGTGTTATCGCTCTCACTATCTCGTACTGGTCACTGGAATTTCAACATGGCACCTCATGGCAAAAAGCTCTCTGAGGATCTGAAAAAAAGAATTGTTGCTCTACATAAAAATGGTCTAGGCCAGTGATGGTGAACCTCGGCACTCCAGATGTTTTGGAACTAGATTTCGCATGATGCTCACCTACACCGCAGAGAGCATGAGCATCATGAGAAATGTAGTTCCAAAACATCTGGGGTGCCAAGGTTCCCCATCACTGGCCTAGGCTATAAGGAGATTGGCAAGACTAGACATATGCATCACAAAAACATATGTTTTGTTTCGTTTTGATTTGTTAATCTAGTTATTTTGTTTAGTTCAATGTGGTTGATCTGTTTAATTCGTATTTGGAATTCGTATTCCGAATTTTCAAATTTTCTTTGAATGTTCAGATTTTTTAGATTCAAAATGTTCAAATCGCTAGATGTTCGATTTGGTCGAAACAAAAATGTCATAATGTTTTTGTTTTGAATGCAGCAAAGTAAACAAGCAAAAGAAAAATCTTCATCAAATGATTACAATGACTCTTTAAATCACCTTTGACTTAACAAAAACATTGTTTTGTGTGTGGCGACAACTAGGTGAGGAGTACAAAGGCAAGTGTGTCTTGCCTACAGTCAAGCATGGTGGTGGGAGTGTCATGGTCTGGGGCTGCATGAGTGCTGCCGTCACTGGAGAGCTACAATTCATTGAGGGAACCATGAATGTCAATATGTACTGTGACATACTGAAGCAGTGCATGATCACCCTCCCTTCAGAGACTGGGCCGCAGGGCAGTATTCCAACATGATGACCCCAAGAACACCTCCAAGATGACCACTGCCTTGCTAAAGAAGCTGAGGGTAAAGGTGATGGACTAGCCAAGCATGTCTCCAGACCTAAGCCCTATTGAGCATCTGTGGGGCATCCTCAAATGGAAGGTGGAGGAGCACAAGGTCTCTAACATCCACCAACTCTGTGATGTCATCATGGAGGAGTGTAAGAGGACTCCAGTGGCAACCTGTGAAGCTCAGGTGAACTCCATGCTCAAGAGGGTTAAGGCAGTGTTCAAAAATAATGGTGGCCACACAAAATATTGAAACGTTGGGCCCAATTTGGAAATTTTCACTTAGGGGTGTACTCACTTTTGTTGCCAGCGGTTTAGACATTAATGGCTGTGTTGAGTTATTTTGAGGGGACTGCAAATGTACACTGTTATACAAGCTGTACACTCACTACATTGCATTGTAGCAAAGTGCAATTTCTTCAGTGTTGTCACATGAAAAGTTATAATAAAATATTTACAAAAATGTGAGGGGTGTACTCACTTTTGTGAGATACTTTATTTGTGTTGCTTCAATATGACATGTTTCTTTACTTAACGGGTAATGAGCAACAACTACATCAACTGAAAAGTAGTACATTGTATAGAAGATTACTTGCAAACTCTACTGTATAAACAATAACGGTCATATACAAGATGAAACATTTCAGTGTTGATGCCACAATATTAATAATCTGTCATGTGCTTTATCTTGAAATAATTCAAGCTGTGTTATGAATGAAATCAATTTACATAGAAAAGAGTGATCCAGCTATGCCGTAGTTTCATATACAAATGCATCAATTTATTTTAGATAGACCAGCACAATCAATTTTTCCATCAAGTGATGGATACATCCATGGTAACAGTGATATAGAAAGAATTTAGGCGTTCTATTTTTGCTTGGCTGCAGTCAGACACTCAATGATAATAACCAAAGCAGAACCCAGGTTAATCTCGCTGGAAATGAAATCTGTTGTCCCATCATACATAACAATAACTCATGTACACCATCTATCCAATCCCAAGTATGTAGCTCCAGTGTCACAATTTATTAGTGTCAGATGGACAGCACATTTCAGAGAGCAGAGTATATTTATGAGCAAAATAAAATATTACATTTGAAATTCCTATTGTGTGAAATATAATACAAAGTTTCTCTTCAAAACAGTATTACATTTTTAAAGTGGTTCTAAAGGCTGAATGTTTTTTTTTTACCATTATTTATTCTATGCATGAAGGTAAAAAACCTTCAAGCTGGGTTCACACTAGCTTCGGCCGCAGCTCATGTCAAAGTGTCCAGTGCGTCCCCGTTCACAGATTCAGGTACGAATAGGGCCGCGTACACACGACCGAGAAACTCGACGGGCGTTTTCCCTGTCGAGTTCCTTGTTTGGCTGTCAAAAAACTTGTCGAGACAAATTTTTCCATTGCCCGTCAAGGAAATAGAGAACATGCTCTCTTTTTGGCTCGACGAGTTTCCCGACGGGTTTTTCGGCGAAAAGTGTACACACGATCGTTTTTCTCTGCAGAATACGTCTCCTATCGAGTTTCTTGCTGGATTCTGCCGAGAAAACCGGTCGTGTGTACGCGGCCTTAGGTCCACATTTTTGCCTGAATTCACACCTAAATCGGAACCAAAGAAGCATACAGGAGAAAGGGGTATTTAGAAAACATAAAGGAATGGGGGGGGGGCATTGGGAGGCACAATGGACATCCATTCGGGGGGGGGGTGCAGCAACCCCACTAATGCAATATGCAATTGTGCCGCATCCCAGAAGATTCTAAATGGATAAATCACAAGGATTGAACTGCGGTTCATGGACTTTATAGGCACAACCACACCAGATAGAATAACATTTTATTAAAAACATTTTTTAATACACAATAGAGGGTTTAAAATATTATGGTTAAAACAAAGTAGCAATATGCAGCACATGTCACTAGAGGTGGTGGGCCAAATTGTAGCATGTATTACACTAAAGTATATGCATATGCCAGATGGATTGCCCACCATCACTCTTGGGGCAGAACAGGTGCCCTGTCCCATGCCGCAGATCATTTATGAGGGGGGGAAGGCTATGGCGGAGGAGTCAGTGGGGGACCCCTCGCAGGGCAGACACTTTTTCCAGGTATGGTGTCAATGAACCAGAATAAATTGTTGCACTATAAAGGGATGGATGCATGTTTTCTTGTGTGCAGCTATCGGTGACTCCATTTCATTATTAATCAGCTGATATACCTGCAGTGGCAGGGTCTGCATCCCTTTAAATGTGATTAACTCTTTAGGAGTATCTTACCAAAAATGTATTTTTGTTGCAGAGGATGCCTTAAATCTGACTTGATACACACTAATGCGTTTTCTGATGCTTTTTGCATTTTGCAGAAATGCAAGGAATTTTATTTAACATAGGTTCCTATGGAACAAGTTCATATTAATGCATTTTTGTGCGTCTGCATTTTTAAAAAGGGTCTGGGATTTTTTCCCCGCAAAAATGCAATACAGGGTGAAGTTACCCTTTGATGCACTGGAACAGTAGTGTATAATAGTCACAGAAGCCTATGTGGCCACTATGAGACTTCCAAAAAGTGGGCACGACAGCTGTCCCTTATTTACCCTTATTGCAGGATCTGGATGCTTATAGAAACCACAATTACATGCTAAATAACTGGAGATTCATACCATATTGGCCATGGTCTGTTCTCTTGGTTCCAGGCGATAGTTGGAACTTTAGGAACCTCAATCTATAGAAGGCTCTAGGGTGTTCCATAACAGCCGCATCCTTAGATAATTTAGAAATCTCTTTTAGGAGATTTCTGACCTTCATTTTTTTTAATTAGGGGGTGCAACTAATGCATGGTTTTGCCTTTGGTGCTGTTAATTAATGTATAGCTCTGAAACAGATAGCAAATTCTTAAAGAAATATTAAACCCAAAAGCAAACATTTATTATATTGCAGCTTACCAATTCTTGGATGTGGTGGCTGTATTAGATTCCTTTTTTAGGTGCGCTGGCAGGATGGTAAAAAAAGTCCTGCTAGCCGCATCTTTGAGGCGCTGTAGGAGCGGTGAATACACCGCACCTAAAAAGCCCCTGCATATTGAAATCAATGGGCAGCGCCGCAGAACCGCCAGCAAAGAGCTGCTGCAGAGGCGCTTTGTGGCCGGTTTTAGCCATTTTTCTGCTAAAAATAGCGTCACTTTAGTGCCGAGGCCCCCCGTGCTGGCAGTGTGAAAGTAGCCTTAGACTGGCAATGCTGCGGTCTGCTGTGCCTTCTCTGTTCATTCCTCCAGAGTTGTGTCTCACTAATGTAGGAGGTGTGTTACTGGCCAGATCACAAGGTGAAAACCAAGGGGAAAAAGCCAAAGATAAGGAAACTGATGAAGCCACTACATCTAACGAAGCTGCAATATATTCTATTTTTGGTTTTGGGTATAGTACCGGTTTAAGACCCCTTTCACACTGAGGAGGTTTGCAGGCGCTATTGTGCTAAAAATAGCACCTGCAAACCGACCTGAAACATCGGCTGCTGTTTTTCCAGTGTAAAAGCCCAGAGGGCTTTCACACTGGAGCGGTACGCTAGCAGGACCGCTCGAAAATTCCTGCTAGCTGCATCTTTGGAGCAGATGATGGAGCGGTGTGTTTATCGCTCCTCCACCTCTCCTTCCCATTGAAAGCAATGGGAAACCGCGGCTATACCGCCGGCAATGCGGCTCTGCAGGGGGGTAAAACCACACCGCTAGCGGCCAAATACCACCGCAATTCCGACGGTAAAGTGCCACTAAAAAATAGCGGCGCTTAACTGCCACCGCACCTCCCGCCCCAGTGTGAAAGGGGCCTAATTTAGGGTTGAAAACTGCTTTAACATCTGTCACCACTTTTTAATTTGAGTACTTTGTATATAATGCTGCTGTGGCGCTAATCAGAAGTTCAGCACATTACTAAAGCAAAAACTTTCTCTTCTGTTTTTTTTTATTATCTCATTTAACCATTATCACATAATTTCTTATACTGTAACAGCAGCACAATCATGTGCACAGCCTTATTCCATAACAATCCAAAAGAACAATTACGATTCGCAGCAACCCCTTTTCCTTTTACTAAAGTAATATCGGTGAGCGCTCAGTTCTGATTATTTGTGTTAATGTATTTTCCACAGTGGTGTTGAATAAACCCAGTCATTTCACGTAGCATATTCCACATGTGCTGATAAAATAAGAATTTTTACTAAGCAGACGGTGTTCTTGGCTGAATGATGCAATGAATAAAAATCCCTACATGACTACAGGGCTTGCAAAACCTTTTCTAAACTATGATAATCCTTTTGAAGCGTGTGTTAAAAAAAATGAAAGCGTTCATGCTTTTTTGTATGTTTTTGGAAGAGAGCATCACTGGTATTTATTTTGTGAAGTGTCAATGTCAATTGACGGCAGGATGATAAAATATGATGGCATCATCAGTTTAATATTCAGGAGACTTCAACTAACAGAGCGGAGAATTTACAGACATTGTGAAATATAGGCCTGCATAGCCCATAGAATACATTGACTTATAAGTGAGTTAGGATGAAATGACTTGTTCAAGGTCACATGGAGCTGGCATCAGAGCTGTTACAACTTTGGTGCTTCAAAGCATCATGTTGTTCTGCTTTCTTCTACAGTGTGTAGCAAAGCATAAAATGCAACCTAGATTTTGCTGCCATCAGCAGTATTTTAATGAAAGTGTGCTAGTAATTCAGACAGAATTAATGAGGCATATTTAACATAAGTTTGTTTCAACAATTTTTGATTTGATTTGAGACATTATGCTCTATAATCTGAATAGGATGAAAAAGTTTAATAAGTATTTAATTGAAGTCAAAGTGTTGGCATTCCACATACTGTATCACAGATAGTATACTGTTATATGTAGATAAGCAAAACCTGCTTAAAGTAGGTTAAATGCAGATCAGAATGACATCAACTGCAGTTTTAAATACAAATACACTTCTTAATGATTTCCGAAGCATCTGAAGCTGACGTAAAACGGATGCCTTTGATACAAGCCCAAAAAACCCACCTACACAAGCCTTTAAAGTTTGTGTCACACACTAAAAGACACACAAGCCACAAAATTTGAATAATTGTTAGGTAGGAAATGTCACAAATTTAACTATATCGCTGAGAGCCGTTTCACACTGGGGCGACTTCGGGGGCGACTCGGCAAGGCGTTCTGAAGGCGATTTCAGAGGCGACTTGCAAAATGACTTCTGTATAGAAGTCAATGCAAGTCGCCCCGAGTCGTCCCCGAAGTCGTACAAGAACCTTTTTCTATTTGAACGGTTCTATTGAATAGAATGGGACGCGACTTGTCAGGCAGCTGAGTCGCCTGATGAGTCGCCCCAGTGTGAACCGGCTCTGAATGCACAAACTTTCAAAATGTTTTTCAAGGCTTACTTTTTTTTCTTCAATATACATTAAAATGATTGTAAAGTCTTGTTTTTTTGTTTTTTAACCACTTCAATACAAGGCACTTATACACCTTCCTGCCTAAACCAATTTTCAGCTTTCACCGCTATCACATTTAGAGTGACAAGTGCGTGGTCATGCGACATTGGACCCAAACAACATTTTTATAATTTTTTTCCCACAAATAGAATTTTTGTTTGGTGGTATTTTATTACCTCTGGGGTTTTTATTTTTTGTGCTACAAATAAAAAAAGACAGAAAATTTTTAAAAAAAATGCTTTTCTTTGTTTCGGTTAAAAAACTTTATAAATAAGTATATTTTCTCCTTCAATGATGGGCACTGATGAGGCTGCACTAATGGGCACTGATGAGGCAGTACTGATTGGCACTGATAAGGTAGCACTGATGAGGTGGCTAATATATGCAGCACTGATGGGCACTGAAAGGTGGCACTGATATACAGTACTAATTGACACTGATGGGCACTCATAGTCCGCACTGATGAGCACTCATAGGTGGCACTGATGGGCACTCATAGGTGGCACTGATGGGCACTCATAGGTGGCACTGGATGGCACATATAGGCAGCTCTGATTGGCACTGGTGGGCAGTGATAGGTTGCACTGATAGGCAGTACTAATCAGAGACTCTGGCCGGCATCACTGGTGGCCACAGAGTGCCACCCCTAATGGGCAATGACTGCCATCCTTGGTGGGTTTACCTGGTGGTCATGGGTGGGCATCCCTGGTGGCCATGGGGGGCATCCCTGGTGGCCATGGGTGGGCATCCCTGGTGGTCCTGGGTGGGCATCCTGGGGGGCTGCACTGATAATCAATCAGTGTAGACCCCCTATCAGGAGAGCAGCCAATTGGCTCTCCTTTACTCGCGTCTGTCAGCTCGAGTGGAGGAAAAGCCGATTCACGGCTTTTCCTGTTTACACTGTGATCAGTTGTGATTAGACACAGCTAATCACACGGTAAAGAGCCTCCATCAGAGGCTATTTACCTTCATCCACTGTCTAAGCAGTGGGGCTCGGGGCGAGCACACACAAGTGCCCCCATGGGAAGTTGCCTCCCATGGCAGCACTGGACAGAGAAGAAGGGCCAGGAGCACCAGCGGGGATCCACGAAGAAGAGGTTAGTGGCTGCTAAGTATAGACATGTTTATTTTTATTTTTTTAAACATTTTTGCTTTTACAATCACTTTAAATGAACAAGCTGAAGTTAGAAGCTGATTGGCTACCATGTACAGCTGCGCCAGATTTTGCACTATCTAGTTTAGTAAATCAACCCCAAAGTTCTTGGTTTACTTTGATAGAGGTAAATTTTGAGGCTGATATATAGTCACACTCCACTTGAACCCTTTCACTGCCAGTCCCTGAGCTCCACTTTTATATTTAGGTGGGCAGACCATTTTTTGTAAATTTCCATTGTTTTACTATTTTTCCTTTAACAACTTTCAGATTTTTTAAAAGTCCCCCAAACCATAATTTTTTGGAAAGCATAGGACCAGTAAAAAAAAAAGAAGGTGCTACTTATTTTTTTAGGCCCTGTGAAATTTGCACAAATGTTTATTAAATTATTATGTTTGCTAAAAGTTCACTAAAATCATTATTACTGAATACATGCATGGCAAAGTTTACAATAATTCCTGCCAAATTCCTATGTAATATAAAAACTAAAATGGTATCAACCCCTTCATGCTGACGTAACACATATATGCGGTTTTACTGGGCTTTTTTCGGTGGGGCTGCATATATGCGTATCTGTCTTTGTACTTTGTGCCGCACAGTGGGCTCTTAAGAGACTGGGGGCTCAGGGGCAGACCCAGGTCCCGTACTGACGATCGGGACTCGGATTTCCTGGTTCCGGGTCACCTGATCACTCTGTTTTTCATCTGATTGGCTATCACAGTATTAAGTCACTGTGAAGCCTGCCCCCCCCATGCTCTTTCTCTGCGAATGGAGGGGAGAGATACATCGTATCTCTCTCATTACTTGCAGAGAGAGAAAAAAAAGCGTGTGTTGGTGTTTTGGTCAAATAAGGGTCAAAGGTCAAGGTCGGGGTCAAAGGGTCATGCTCAGTATATTTTGGACATCATTTTTTTAGAAGCAGTTTTCTAATTTGGTATCAGTGTCAATAGTGTCAGTGCATTGTAGGTAGGATAAAAAAAAGAAAAATGCATGCCATTGTTTTGGGCTGTACTATGGGTGAATACAACAGCTATCATACACATATGTGGTATTACTGCGATCGTCTGGTGCAGGAACATTCATTTTGGGTTGTTCTTTGGTGGTAGGTTGTGGTAGTAACAAAAAATATACAGTTAAACTTCAAAATATATATTTATTATTACAATTGTGGGACACTTTTCTTCTGATAATTTGTGATGATATGTACGGTTTTACACATGTCAAAATTGCAAAATTGTGCTTAGGCATTTAGACTTGTTTCACCCTTAGGGGTGAAGAGGTTAACCTCCCTGGCGGTAATCCCGAATCTGGCTCGGGGTGAAAATCGAGTACCATTAGCGTACCATTAGATTACAGTACTGTATAAAATAAATACACACCCCCCTTTGTCCCTAGTGGTCTGCCCAGTGACCTGCATGCTTTTATATTATAAAAACTGTTCTTTCTGCCTGGAAACTGTAGATTGTCCATAGCAACCAAAAAGTGTCCCTTTATGTCAAAAGTGGTTTTAGACCAGCTAGAAAACAGTGGCCCAGATTCAAGAAGCACTTGCGCCCGCGCAACCATAGTTGCGCGGCGCAAGTGCTTACTTGCTCCGGTGTAACGAGTGCTCCTGATTCAGGAACCTCGTTACACCGAATGCAGCCTAGGATGTGACAAACATAAGCCTCCTTATGCCTTCACATCCCAGGCTGCATTCTTGCGTTGGCCGCTAGGGGGCGCGGCCTTTGTGATCGGCGTGTAGTATGCAAATTGCATACTACCACCGATTCACAAAAGTTGCGCGGGCCCTGCGTACGCAAGGTACGGAGTTTCCGTACGACGCCTTTAGCATAAGGTTGCTCCTGCTAATAGCAGGCGCAGCCAATGCTCAAGTATAGCTGCGCCTCCCGCTCGCGACGTTTAAATTTCACGTCGTTTACGTAAGTGAACCGTGAATGGCGCTGGACGCCATTCACGTTCACTTACAAGCAAATGACGTCCTTGCGACGTCATTTGCCGCAATGCACGTCGGGAAAGTTTCCCGACGGAGCATGCGCTGTTCGCTCGGCGCGGGAGCGCGCCTAATTTAAATGATTCCCGCCCCCGGCGGGATCATTTACATTAGGCAGCCTTGCGCCCTGCTGCTTAGCATATTGCCCGCGCAATTTACGGAGCAACTGCTCCGTGAATCGCGGACAAAGCGCAATATTTGCGTGGGCGCAGAGAAAAAAATGTGCTCTTTGCCCGCGCAAATATTGCGCGATTCTACTTGAATCTGGGCCAGTGATAATAAATTAGAATCACTTTCCTGAATTGAGCGATAGCGATTTGTGGGAAAATTCGTCTTCAAACACTGAAAGTAATGACAACGAAATTCTGCAACTGAGCAAATTTCAGTGTTTTTGATTTGATTACATTATTGATTAATTTGTATTATTATTATATTCTTATTTGTTATAATTATTTATAGTTATTTATTATATTACAATTAATGATTTTGTGTTTCAAACTTTATTATACCCGGGATGTCTACTAGACTCTTGTTTGGACAGATTTAAGTGAGTTATTTCTAAGAATTACAGGCCTATAATATAAAACGCCAAATTTCCATGCAAAATTATTGTACCGCTTTCAGCACCTAAAATCTGACATAATCATACCACCAGGGAGGTTATGTTAATAAAAAATAAATAGCTGTACATTTTGTGTACACTGGTGAAAACTGCAGGTACACAAAATTGTAAATAAAACTATTTACTCAAAAAAATCTGGAGGTTATCATTTTTCTCTTACAGTTTTCAGAGTTTATAAAACTATAAATTTTCATGTCAAATTAGGAGTAGCTGCTGTGTTTGTGCAGTTACTACATTCAAAATAACATCAATGGGATGCATGCATGGGGCACCTGTACATACCTATGCAGGTAAACATGGTCTTGCAGGGGTATACACTGTAGTACAGTATGCCCAGTGTGAATGAGGCCTGACTATGTTTTTTTTATTATTATTATTATTATTATTATTATTATTATTATTATTATTATTATCATTATTAGTATTATTTTTTTTTATGTAAAAAAAAATTAAACAGACCCTTGATGTCTTTTTTTGAGACAGGGAAATGGTCTAAACACATAGGGCCAAATTTCCAAAAACGTAGCCTAACTTAAATTTCAGCAGTTAAGTTACACGGCCTTAAAATTTCTACCTAAGTGCCCGATCCACAAAGCACTTACCTAGAAATTACACGCCGTGTAACTTAAGTGCCTCCGTCGCAAGGCGGTCCTCCTCTCCGGGGGGCGATTACTATTTAAATGAGGCGCGCTCCCGCGCCGGCCGTACTGCGCATGCGTGTGACGTAATTTTCCCGACGTGCAGCGCGCAAACGTAATTTACGCCGGGCTTTGTGGATTGCGACGGGACAATAAAGTTGCGACGGGTGAAAAAAAAAATACGCGCCGGGGAAACAAAAAAAAAAAATGAAAAATTGACAGCGTCACTCGGCATGCATTCCTGAGGGAGAACTCCATGCCAATTTTCAAAGAAAAAACCGGCATGGGTTCCCCCCCCAGGAGCATACCAGGCCCTTAGGTCTGGTATGGGTTGTAAGGAGACCCCCCCTACGCCGAAAAATCGACGTAGGGGGTCCCCCTACAATCCATACCAGACCCGTATCCAAAGCACGCTACCCGGCAGGTCAGGAATGGGAGTGGGGACGAGCGAGCGCCCCTCCTGAGCCGTACCAGGCCGCATGCCCTCAACATGGGGGGGTTGGGTGCTCTGGGGCAGGGGGCGCACTGCGGGCCCCCCCACCCCAGAGCACCCTGTCCCCATGTTGATGAGGACAGGACCTCTTCCCGACAACCCTGGCCGTTGGTTGTCGGGGTCTGCGGGCGGGAGGCTTATCGGAATCTGGGAGCCCCCTTTAATAAGGGGGCCCCCAGATACCAGCCCCCCACCCTAAGTGAATGGATATGGGGTACATCGTACCCCTACCCATTCACCTGGAGGCAAAGTGATAGTTATTAAACACACAACACAAGGGTTTTTAAAATCATTTATTAGTCTGCTCCGGAGGCCCCCCCTGTCTTCTTTAGCTCTAATACCAGGGGGGGCTTCTTCTTCCACTCTCCGGGGGTCTTCTCCGCTCTCCGGGGGGCTTCTTCTATCTTCGCCGCTCTCCGCTGTTGACTCGGCGCACCCCGGTTCTTCTGCAGCTGTCCGGTGCCTTCTTCTTCAGCGCTGGCTGCCTGCTATCTTCGTGTGTTAGCTCAATTACTAGCAGGCAGCCATCGCGGTCTTCTGTGACGTCATGTTCTTCTTCTCCCTTCTTCCGATGTTGACAAGTCGCCTCTTCTCACTGCAATGATGGAAGCGCGCCTTGCATCCCATTTATATAGGCATCACCGTCCCATCATGCTCCGGTAGGTACCCACGTGGTGGGTGCCTACCCACGTACACCCACCACGTGGGTACCTACCGGAGCATGATGGGATTGAAGTGGCAGGGGCATGTATTTGTAAAGCCACTGTGGCTCTCTTGCAGGACCTGAAGCCAGCGAGAGGGGTAAGGAGGGAAAGCCGAAAGCTGCAGGATAGCCACAGGGGATCGGGGTTGCGAGGGGAATGGTGCATGGGTTGGGGGGATTGGTACTGCAGGGAATTAAGCGGCAGGGAAAGGGGACATAAGAGAGGGGGGGGGCATTTTATATGTCAGCCACAGTGCTGGGAGGTGGAAAGACAGGAGATATAGGGCAGAAAAATGGCATCAATGATTGGGCACTAATCACAGCTGTGTGTTTGTGAGTATCATTTTGAAATGCTGGTCTGCATTCCAGGTTCCTTTTTGTGTGGCTCTTCAGATAATTAACAATACTGGTGAAATGACCAAGAAGCCCTAATTCCATGTGTTAATGTGTGTTGGAAAATAAATTGCAAATATATATATATATATATATATATATATATATATATATATATATATATATATATATATATATATATATATATATATATATATATATTATTTTTTTCTGTGGTTTAAAATCCCTTATGGGGTTGACATATCAAACTCAATTACACACAGCAACAATCTGCTTCTGTCTGGAGGTTATTGCCTGGAACATCTGTATTCCTGTAACAGAGTCTGATGATTTGCTACAGTATTTTGGTTCTATTTATCTGTTTCATACTTCAGTTACAGATGCTGAACTAACATTAGCAAATTCTTCCATTAGAGCGTTATCTGCTCTTACATTCTGCAAGACAGCGTTTGAATGAATTTAAATGGCACATATTTCTAGATATAATCAACAGTGTAGCATATTTCTTTACACTTATTCCTAAGATCTGTACTGTACAGCAACTAAATTCCAATTTGTAGATATGTATAAAAAGTATAGTTTGAATACACAGAGCCTATACCTATCCATAATAGCTTTGTACCCCTACATGAACTGTAGCATGATTCTCTTCTAAAGCATAGACTGTGCTATGATTGTTAAAAGTAGATAAGGTGGAAAAACATTAAAGTCAAGCAATTAACAGAAGTAAACCGCAAGGCTTGCAATTTATATACCCAGAGACTATCATTTAGAGGAAAGAGATAATCCACCTTCCTAGTAATTCATTCTAACTATTCCGAGTGTGCTGTTTACTCCATGAAACTTTAAAGAAAGCATGGGCTTGTTATATGCTATTGCTTACTTCTTCTGCTTGCCTCTTGGCTTCAAATACACTGTGTGTCATGGCAAATAGTTTATGTGTTACAGCCATGTGAATTGATCCCTATTATAATATATAAAAGATTACATAAATACACAATAAAAAGATTATTAGTTACTTCCTGAAATATTTAACATTATTTAACTGTTAGAGCTGATACCTTATCTCAAAACACAGTCATTACCTATAAAATGGTAACTTTTTTTTTATTTTTTTACAGTGCAATAAGTAAAACAAATCAATGAAATACTAATGTTATCCAACACTGTGCTGAAATACCAAGTTAACTTAATTCACTATAGTCTGAGTTCCCTGCAGTCCACTGCAATTACAATCTGTAGGGAAGCTCACAGGTTTGTTAAGACTATAATTTATGAAGTATGTACTATATATAAATCTGTTTTAAGCTGATTCATGGCTGTGAAAAAAAAAAACCTAAAAAGACTAATATTTTTTTACATAACATTTTGGTATGAGAGGCACCAAGTGTTTTGCAGTAGGTTTGCTTTAGAATAGTTATCCAACATTCACAGTCAATCAGACTCAGATAATCAGATTACCTTCAAAACAGACTAGTTCAGATGGTTGAACTACAGCAATAGCTGGATGAAAAAGAACTGTAGTTTTTTGAAAGTTGAATGTGTTACCTATAGAGTAAGTGTTTCAAGGTTTAAATGTCCTTTTCTATGAACAATTGTGATCTAAAATTCAGATCCAGAATTCAGAATTCAGCCAGAAACTCGGTCGGAGATGGATTCTGCCGAGAAACTCGGTCGTGTGTACACTTTTCAGCGAGGAACCCGTCGAGGAACTCGTCGGGCCGAAAAGAGAACATGTTCTCTATTTCCTCGTTGTTCAATGAGGAAAGTCGGCCCGCCGAGCTCCTCGGCGGCTTCCACACTGAACTCGCCGAGGAACTCGATGTGTTTGGCACGTCGAGTTCCTCGGTCGTGTGTACGGGGCCTCAGGATGCTATTGGCATTTAAGTAGGAATGGGTGCTTACAAAAGAGTAGCATACGTAAAACTTTTCAAAAATCACAACACAACAAAATATTGCCTGCATCAGTTTTCTGAGATACTTAAAAAAAAAAAAAAACATATAAAAAAAACATAACATAAAAAGTCTATCCAAAACATTTTTGTTAGTATAGTAAGGAAATAGAATCAGACAGATCCTTTTAACTTTCCTTATGCAACAAAAGTGTATTTATTACTATCTGTAGTCATTTCCCCCGTTCTTCTTTATCCAGGTGGCACCAGTCACAAAAACAACAAGTAAAGGGAAATCTCTCTAGCAGGGACATATAAGTCTATAAAAAAACATCAGATGTTCCAGTCTTTCTATACTTTCTAACAGAGGTCTCCAAACTGTGGCCCGGGGGCCAGATGTGGCCCTTTGCCAGTTTTTATCTGGCCCTTGGGGCACTATTCCTCCCACTGACACCAACAATGGAACACTATTTTTTCCACCAATACCAATGATGGGATACTATTCCTCTTTGTAATAAAGGGCACTACTCCTCCTTCTATTGACCACCAACCCTGAGGCCATATTTATTCTTACTGATGCCGAGCCCGGGACACTTTCTGCCCCTTTTGGGCACAATCTGTCCCTCCTAAAGCCTAAAGGAAAATAAATTGGCCCTTTGTTTGAAATGTTTGGAGATCCCTGCTTTATACAGATGTATATTTATGTATAAAAAAAAAAAACATACAGGTTTAACTATTTATTTTACCTAAAATCGAATCACTCTTTAAATAGCAAAATGCTATGTGAGAGATACACAACACAGACAATATTTTTGCTGTTTTTCCTTTATCACTGGGGTAACAACAGATTCCATGCAGTTACACTTTGTTTAATAGGTCAAAAACCGTCCCATATATTATATATATTATTACTGAAAAATTAGCTTATCAACTCTTCAGTAAATGTAGTTATATATAATTACTCTTAATAAACATGTGCATGTATGTAAATATTTGATTAAACAAATGAGGTGTCATTGTATAACTTACAGGGATTAGGAGTAATGTGGTGGATATATATATATATATATATATATATATATATATATATATATATATATATATATATATATATATATATATATATATATATTAAAAGCTAAGCTTTTACTGATGAGTTACTTCACTGTTCTTAGGGTCCCTTTATCATGTCTGCTATTCTTTACAGTCTTTAGGCTGGGTTCACACTGCTGCAAATTCTTTTGCGAATTTGAGCCGTTGCGATCACTCAAATTCGCAAGTCATTAAAATATCATTGTTTTCCATTAATGCCATTCACATCAGTGCGGTGCGAATCTAAGCTGCGAGAAAAAAGGGTCCTGTGCGAGTTTGATCCATGTGCGATGCAAATTCAGCTCTATAGACTGGCATTCCCTGAAATCGTGGCAGCGAATCGCGGCAAAATTGTGTCCGCGAATTCGCGGTAAAATTGCGCTATTCAGTGTGAACCTAGCCTAAAAGAATGTTTTATTGAGACAATACAACCAAGTTCTTTTGCTGCCCCCTCATCATAAAATTCTAGTTGCCTGACTGTCATGCTTAACTCTTTCTGACTTGATGTATGTATGTAGATTAAAAGTTCTGACTTTGCTCTTACTTTGAAGTCTGTATGCTATCTCTGTGTCAGAAACACAGTAAGTATTGCAGCCAGGCAGCTGGTATTTTTAGAGGAAGCTCAGCAATGACAGATTCTGTATTGGTCTTAGTATCTGTAAAATCTGTAAATAAGGTTGTTTATTCTAGAACATATTGTATGTCAGACATTACACTATACACTGTTCTCCCAAGATTCTTACTGAGTTTGCAACATCATAATTGGAGATATTTAATTTTTTTTCGGTTTTGAAGTTCATTTTTTAGCTCCCATGAATATCAGAGTTTCTGGTAAATTGGCTTGCAAAGGTCATGGGCACGGTTGTTGTTTCAGAGCAATATTATCATATAAAGCGTTTCTTTTTTCCTGACAGATTTCTATTAAAAATAAAAATGTGAGTGGTAAGTGACTTTTAGACCTTAAATGTCTTAACTTTTCAAACTATTAACAAAAGATCTGAAATTAATTTGGCAAGAAATTGAACTAGTAGTCCAGAAGCACAACTTATATGTTTCTGTATTATAGGCAAAGTAAAATTAGAATGGAATATAATAAGGAATTCCGAAAAAATGTCCTTGTGGAAGTAGTCAAGCCTCCTTACAACAATGCTGAAATCTGAACTGCACTTAAAACCAATGTTTTCTGGGTGAAATGCTAAATGAGTACCCACCAGTTGTGGATACAGAATTATCTTATGCCCCGTACACACGATCGGAATTTACGATTGAAAAAGTCCAACTGACTTTTTCCATCAGATACTCTGACCGTGTGTATGCCCCATCGGATTATTTCCATTGAAAATTCCGATTAACTCCGTCGGAGTTTAGATAGAGAACATGTGTGCCGATTCCGATGTGATTTTGGTCGGACAAAGGTCAGACCGTGTGTGCAGGGCTTTACAGTTTCTGCTTGATTTTTAAATCATGCTTCCAGTGCCACTAGCCTAAGTAAAGAATCCATGTTTTTTTACCTACCCTGTATAGGACATATACATATAAATGTACAGTATATAGACAAATTTACTGTAAGCAATGTTAGCAGAAAATGGGCCTCTAGGGTGGGAGTTGTTGTCAAAGAGGCTTTTTGTAATGTAGCTAGGGCCTCACAAATGCACCCTGGGAAGGATAAATCCCCAGTGCTTTCCAGGGAGGTTTCTAAATTGCGGCAACATCTTGTTCGATTTAGGAAACAAAAAAAAACTTACTGACCTCTGTTATTAATGTAGACACTAGTGAACAATCTACCTGCAAAGTTAAGGTGTACGTTTAATAAATCGTAATAAGCCAAGATCATGATGATCATTGCCGGTTTAATAAACTGAGATAAGGAGCAGAGAACATGTTCTTCACTTCTCATCACAGCACATGGATGTTTTGTCACAAACAGCCAGTTTAATAAACCGAGATCTGAAGATCTCACAGCTCTTCCACTGAAATATCTCCCTTCCAGATTCACCAGCTCAGAGGTGGAGAATCTGGGAGAGAAGCTGGTGTGATAAATGGAATAAGGCTTATTTCTTCCTAATATCAGCACCAGTGGGTTAAAAATTATTTTAACAACATTATATATATATATATATATATATATATATATATACACACACACGTGTGTATATAGATACTGTATATATGTGTGTGTGTATATATATATATATATATACACACATATATATGCAGTATATATATATATGTATACACAAACACACACATATATACACAAACACATGAATATATATATATATTCATGTATTTGTGTATATATATATGTGTGTGTTTATACATATATATATAAATACTGTATATATGTGTGTGTGTATATGTATATATATATATATATATATATATATATATATATATACACACACACCCATGTGTATATATACAGGATATATAGTTATCACGTCTGAAAACATGTATTTACATGTTCTTAGTTTCACTTTTTGAACTCGGCTGCACCGTAATCTCACAATATCTCACAAGGTTACAAGCAGCCCACCCGCTTTTACACAGATCTTGGATGTTTTCAGAGGAAACACTTCTCCTCTGTTCTCCCTCCGAGAACTGAAGTTCTCAGTTTATTAAATCGGCTGCAGAGGAGATAATTTTCCTCTGAGAACTGCCGAGAACTGAACTGAGAAAAAACTTCTCAGTTTATTAAACAGACACCTAAATCTTTTTAGTTTTAGCTGCCTTCAAGGTGTACTTGTATGGACATTATGGACTTATTATAAGCCTTATTTTCATGCCTTTTTAATGCCTCTTTTTGGTTTTCTCCCTTACCATATTGCTGATCCCTTATATGGTTTTTTAATTTACCTAGTGGACTGACACCAGGCTTGATGTTCATGTGCCAATTTGTTAATGTGTGAAGAGCACCACGATAACTGTAACTACAAAGGACAGTGAAGGTTTTTTTCAAAGCTTATGTATTGTAAAGGCCATCCAGATCAATCATTTGGTTTAACAATGTTGTTACCTAGTTATTGGAAGGTTATATTTAATATATATTTTTATCCAATTGAAATTTTTACTTAAAGTTAAGTTCACTTAAAAAATAAAATAAAATTGGGTATCAGTAGTAAAAGACAGACTGAAAAAAGGCAGGTAATAATTACACCTTAACAGAATGAGCTTAAAGGCTAAGTTCACCTTTTTTTTCTAAATTCCAGCTCCCTTATGTACCAATATAGCATTAATATAGTTTGAGAGAAGTGATTGGTGTATCCTCTATTCGATGCGGCACCTCATCCCTATAAGATAGTACAGGGTTGTGAAGAGAATAAGGGGATTATATCGGTGCCTTTATAATCCCCTTATCCTCTTCACAACCCTGTAATAGCATTAACTACTTGCCGACCAGCCACCGGCGGAAGGTCGGCTCCCCTGCGCGAGAGCCCGTAGCTATATGTCGGCTCTCGCGCAGACCACTAGGAGCGCGTGCGCATCGCCGTAGGCGCGCGCCCCCCGCTCGCCCCCGACTCCCGTGCGTGTGCGATCGCTCGTTACAGAGCGGGGACCGGGAGCTGCGTGTGTGTAAACACACAGCTCCCGGTCCTGTCAGGGGAGAAATGCCTGACCATCTGTTCATACAATGTATGAACAGAAGATCAGTAATTTTCCATAGTGAGGCCACCCCCCCTACAGTTAGAACACACCCAGGGAACATACTTAACCCCTTACCCGCCCCCTAGTGTTAACCTCTTCACTGCCAGTGGCATTTTTATAGTAATCCAATGCATTTTTATAGCACTGATCGCTATAAAAATGCCAATGGTCCCAAAAATGTGTCAAAAGTGTCCGAAGTGTCCGCCATAATGTCGCAGTACCGAAAAAAAATCGCTGATCGCCGCCATTGCTAGTAAAAAAAAATATTAATAAAAATGTCATAAAACTACCCCCTATATTGTAAACGCTATAACTTTTGCGCAAACCAATCAATAAATGCTTATTGCAGTTTTTTTTTACAACAAATATGTAGAAGAATACGTATCGGCCTAAACTGAGGAAAAAATTTTTTTTTATATATATATTTTTGGGGGATATTTATTATAGCAAAAAGTAAAAAATATTAATTTTTTTTCAAAATTGTCGCTCTATTTTTGTTTATAGCGCAAAAACTAAAAACCGCAGAAGTGATCAAATACCACACAAAGAAAGCTCTATTTGTGGGTAAAAAAGGACGCCAATTTTGTTTTGGAGCCACGTCGAACGACCACGCAATTGTCAGTTAAAGCGACGCAGTGCCGAATCGCAAAAAGTGCTCTGGTCTTTGACCAGCAATATGGTCCGGGGGTTAAGTGGCTAATATACTTATTTTGCAAAATTAAAACATCTTTCCATTAATTCTACACAGGTTTACCTCACTCTCTTCATAGCTGTTTAAACACACTGCTCGATTACTTCTGCCTTACTTCCTGATCATATTTAGAAGTTGACCAGCAGATCTCATTAGCACACACCCTACAGCATCTATCCACAGCTGGTCAACTCCCTCCTGTGTCATGACCTAAAATCTGTCCAGGAAGTAAGGCAGAAGTAATGGAGCAGTGCGTTTAAACAACTACGAAGAGAGTGAGGTAAGCCTGTGTAGAATTAATGACAAATAAGTACATTAATGCTATATTGGTACATAGGGCAGCTGGAATTTATAAATAAAAAAAAAGGTGAACAAGGGTGAACTTGGCCTTTAAGCTTATTCTGTGAAGATGTGATTATTACCTGCCTTTTCTCAGTCTGTCTTTTACTACTGATACCCCATTTTTTTATTTCATTGTTCTGGTATATACACCTGCATCCCTACTGGGGCTGAGACAGAGAGCATTATCAAAATGTAAGTTCCCTACACCCTTGTAGTGCAGCACCATTTTTGTTCAAACATTTTAATGTCCATAACCTGGCCACAGTTCTACCCAAAAGGACAATGTCTGTGTTAATTTTAGAAATGCTTTATTAAAGACTTATGTGCATACATCCTCTTACACAGCTTTTCACAGATAACTACTGCTTCAATAAAAGAAGACGCCAATGATAACATTACAATATTCACCCGAATACTTGATGGTCTGCTAGATGGATATGACAACAGACTACGACCTGGACTTGGAGGTAAAAAATGTAATTTGTTTTCAATGGTTAATATTCTCATCATGTATTCAGAGTCATGAAATCTCATAACATCTTACAATATATTCTATAAGAGAATAATTAAGTTCTAGGTTTGCCTTTACCCAGTGAGTACCATATACAGTGCTCTAAAGAGCTTATATTGCTTCTTATCTTCCAAAAAAATCTCAGTTTTCTTTAAGACCCCTTTTACACTCAGGAGTTTTTCAAGCACTTTCTTTTGCGTAAGACCCCTTTCACACTGAGGGAGTTTTTAAGCATTTTAGCACTAGAAATAGCCTCTAAAAGTGCATGAAAACTACCTCCCATACATTAGGATAGGTCCTGCAAGCAGCATCTTTGGGGTGGCTTGAGAGCGTTATTAGGCTACTTTTACACCGGGGCGGTGGGGGCATTGGCTTTTAACCCCCACTAGCGGGTGAAAAAGGGTTAAAACGCTTTGCCGGCGTGTTCGCGACACTGCCCATTGATTTCAATGGGCAGGGGCTCTTTAAGAGCGGTGTATACACTGCTCCTACATCGTCTCAAAGATTCGGCTAGCAGGACTTTTTTTTACCATCCTGCCAGCGCACTTTCACACTGGAGTGAAAGGAGAGGCTTTTTCAGGGCGCTTTGCAGGTGCTATTTTTAGCTCTATAGCGCCTGCAAAGTGACTCAGTATGAAAGTAGCCTTAATAGCGCTTTTAAAACGCCCCTGCCCATTGAAATGAATCGGCAGGGCTTCCAAAGCACCGTAAAAAAAAAACGTCTTGAAAGGCGCTGTTAAAACACTGCTAAAGCACTGCAAAAATGACTGGCGCTTTAGCGCTGTTTTAGCAGCGCTGCAGTGTGAAAATGGTCTTAAAAATTTGCCTGAACGCTCACAAAAACGGCTTCCCATTAAAATCAATGGATGCTTTCACACTGGGGCGGTGCGCTGGTGGGGAGGTGAAAAAACTCATCCAAGCAACATCTTTGGAGCAATGTGGGGAGAACTAAAAGCGCCTCAAAAGCGCCACTCTCTATTGAAGTGATTTAAAAGCGCCTCGCTTCAGCATGATAATGCACGGCCCCATGTTGCAAGGATCTGTACACAATTCCTGGAATCTGAAAACACCCCAGTTCTTGCATGGCCAGCATACTCACAGGACATGTCACCCATTGAGCATGTTTGGGATGCTCTGGATCAGCGTATATGGCAGCGTGTTCCAATTCCTGCCAATATCCAGCAACTTCACACAGTCAATGAAGAGGAATGGACCAACATTCCACAGGCCACAATCAACAACCTAATCAACTCTATGCAAAGGAGATATGCTGCACTGCATGAGTCAAATGGTGGTCACACCAGATACTGACTGTTTTTTTGGACCCCGTCCCCTCAATTCAGTAAAACTGCACATTTTAGAGTGGCCTTTTATTGTGGCCAGCCTAAGGCACACCTGTGCAATAATCATATTGTCTAATCAGCATCTGTATATGTCACACCTGTGAGGTGGATCGATTATGTTGGCAAAGGAGAAGTGTTCACTTAAACAGATTTAGACAGATTTGTGAACAATATTTGAGAGAAATAAGCCATTTGTGTACATGGAAAAAGTCATAGATCTTTGCGTTCAGCTCATGATAAATAGGGGCAAACACAAAAGTGTTGTGTTTATAATGTAGCAAGGTCCCAGGCCTCCTTTGATCTGATGAGAACCTCCAGGGCCAGGGACAGCTGACATCCTTCTGTATGTAGTGGGTCATGGTGTGTGCAGAGTAGTTAAAGTTTTTGGGAGCTAGACACTTCTTAAAGAAAAAGAGTTTATTTCTCTTAACAAACTTTTTTTAGAAAGAGAGGGTTAGGTCCAGGACATCCTTAGGTAGTTGAAAGCTTAATTGGCAGACTCCGAGACTTCAATAGGAGAACAGCCATGCAGGGAAAGGCATCCAGCAAGAAGCCACATCTGAATGTGTAGGAATACTGTCTCCAAAGGTAACAGTCTTTAACATTTCCAAACACAAGGCTCAACAGTTCCTTCACTTTCACTACAATCATTTCTTGTAGTTCTTCAGCCCACTGAGCTCCCAGTCTCTCAATAGAACCACTGATTCACTGTCACTGAATCCCTTGAGCTCCTTCAATCTTCACAGTGGTATCTTCCTCAAGCGCCACCCCCGATTCTCTGCTGGGTCCCTAGCTTGGCACACTAGATACCTCTCAAGCTTTCACCCACGCTGGCCTGGTCGGTCCCTAGCTTGACACACAAGGCTACTCTGCAAGTGTCACCTCCGCTGGCTGGGTCCCTGGCTTGGTTCCTACTGAAGTTTCCAGATTCTTCACCTTCCCACGATTGGTGAGAATACTGCTCTGGTACTTGCTATATTTACTCACTGTGGTCCCTGGTAATAAGGTGTATAGTCCCTTACTGATGACAGCTTCCCCTCTACCTCTAACCACGACAGGTTCTCCGGCCAACAGAACCGTCACTTTCGGTTGGACTGCAAGACGAAGTCCCAAAACTGCGCTGCTCTCTTGCTTCTGAATAGGCCCTTAGACAGCCTAGCAGCCTGAAGTGCCCGGGATAAGCCCAATCTCTGGCCTAGCAACCCGGGCAATACAAAAAACGTCCAGCCAGACAGCTGTCCAGATGGCACAGAACATAGATCACTGACTCCACCCAAATATATAGGCTCTCCCAGCGGGTCAAGGGATTCAAGAAAACCCCTGCCCATTGGCTGAGACACTCCACATACCCATACCCTGACCTTGCGTTGCCTATCTCGCATCTAGTACTACCAAGTACCTGGCCACCTAGTGGTAGAAGAGAAAAGTGCAACAAGGTCAAACTTAGGGAGAAATCAATGGATCTCTAACAATCAACCAGGATAACTACTCCTGGCAAGTCAATTTGTGAGGAGCAACCCTGCCTAAACTCCAGGGTGCTACAATAATTTTGCTCAGTGTATATAACAAACATAAAGAAGATCAAGCAAGTATACATGTAGAAATCTATTACAAAACTTTGCCCAAGATAAATACTGCAATAATAACTTAAAAGATGTACTCAGCGAAAATACACTTTAAGTTACCTTTATTACTAATTAAGCAGCCTGGGCTGCTTTCCAAAAAAAAGCTAAAAGATGTATGTGATTTTTGTGACTGTCAGAGTAACAAAAATATTAATACTGAATTAATACTGCTTGCTGGCCATTCATAAAGAAGGCACTATAAATACAACTGTCAGATCTAATAAAATGTTAAAATAGAATTACATGCAATCCCCGCTCCTAGGGTGATAATTATAAGGGCAAGTGAATCTTTCCTGTTAGGATTATAAAAAAAGCTTTTTCGGGAGGTGCTTCAGTCTTGGGCCAGGTTTGAGAGCTTTAAACAGCTGCAACATTGCATAATTTTAGCCTCCCTATCTAGATCTTTCCACATAATCATTGCTGAAACAAGAGGGACATTGATTTCACCTAATGCTGTTTTACAAGTGAAGAAATTAGAAGACAATCTTAGTTTTATTGCAAAATTACAGCACATCCATTATGTTACTTCACATATTAAAACAATATTAGCCTCAGTATAATAAGGATAGTAATATATATAATTGTTTTACTGTAATAGCATAACTGCCTGAAGCCTCTGCATAATAAAAACAGGGTGAGAATGGGAGGGCCAATCAAGGTGTATGACATTGCAGAGTGCTGTCATGCTCTTATGTTTTAGGCATAGAGAGGCTTGAGATGAATGTGTTCAGGGAGGCTTACCAGAGTAGGAAGGATAGGGAGGGAAGTATTGGGAGGACTTTTTCATACACTATGGGCCAGATTCACAAAGAGCGTATCAGTAGATACGCCGACGTAACTCCGAATCTAAGCCTGACGTATGTTTAAGTGTATGCTCAAACTGAGATACACTTAAACATGCCTAAGATACGACGGCCTGCGCCGTCGTATCTTAGGGTGCAATATTTACGCTGGCCACTAGGTGGCGCTTCCATTGCGGTCGGCGTAGAATATGCAAATGAGTCGTTACGCCAATTCACGAACGTATGCTTGCCCGTCGCAGTAAATTTACGCCGTTTCCGTAAGAGATATGCGGCGTAAAGATAAACATGACCCCTAGGTGGCGTATCCAATGTTAAGTATCGTCGCAATTTGAAAATTTTACGTCGTTTGCGTAAGTCGTCCGTGAATGGGGCTGGACGCCATTTACATTCACGTCGAAACCAATGACGCCCTTGCGGATCATTTGAATTAGGCGGGCTTGCGCCGGGGGATTTACGCTACGCCGCCGCAACTTTGTGAATCAAGCACTTGCCCGTAAAACTTGCGGCGGCGGAACATAAATGAGATACGTTACGCCACCGCAGTTCTACGTGAATCTGGCCCTTTATATGCAAACACACATAAAAACAATTACCTAAAACAAAGTACTTGGCATATGAAGAGATTGTCAAGACTTAAAATGTATCCCATATCAAAACTCTTTTTTAGCTCTTAGTAGGTTAGAAGAAGGTTAAGGTTAAAGCGGATGTTCCGCCAAAAAAAAATATTAAAAGCCAGCAGCTACAAATACTGCAGCTGCTGACTTTTAATAATAGGACACTTACCTGTCCTGGAGTCCAGCGGCGTCCGCAGCAGAGGACGAGCGATCGCTCGTCACCCTGCTGCTCCCCCCTCCATCCACTCTGAGGAAACAGGAAGTGAAGCGCTCCGGCTTTACTGCGCGGTTCCCTACGGCGCATGCGCGAGTCGCGCTGCGCCCGCCGATTGGCTCCCACTGTGTTCTGGGAGCCGAGTGTTCCCAGCAAACAACGGGGGGGGGGCGACGGGATGTGATGCAATGCCCGTCCTTTGCCCGTGAATGCCGGGCCGGAAGTGGGTGCAAATACCTGTCTGACACCCCAAATGGGATCACACTGCGCCCAAGGAGGTAGAATAATTCCCCCACCCACCCTTCCCTTTAACAAACAATTAAGATTAACACATTTTTGAGAAGTCGACTACGCAACCATCTTCCATTCTATAGATTTAAGGAGTCTCAAATACCTCTAGTACAAAATATTAATTATCTGTACGGACTAAGAGTGCATTATATTAAAAAAAAACATGAAAAAGAAGAAATGTCTTAAGCCATGATGTCTTGCTCAGATATCTTAGTTCAGATGTCTTGCTCAAGATGGGTATTGAGTGTTTAGTTCATATTTTTGTGACTTTAGATTCTTATGAAAAGTTATTTGTTTGTTTATGTATTCATTTTGTCACAATGATTTAAGAGTTATGGTATTCTTTTTGTTATAAGGTTTGAGGATTAAGGATTAAGCAAATGTATAATTTAGAGGTAAAATTTAGGGGTATATTCAGGTTAAAATGTGGGTTAGGTTTTTTTTAAGTTTGAAGATTAAGCGAATGTATTATTTAGAGCTAAACTGTAATGGTATATTCAGGTTAAAATGTGGGTTAGGTTTTTTGAGGTTTGAGGATTAAGCAAATGTATTATTTAGAGGTAAAAGTTAGGGGTATATTCAGGTTAAAATGTGGGTTTGATTTTGCAGTTTAGCTAAGTTAATCTTAAAGTTTAAGAGATTTAGTCATAGCCGTCTTTACCACAGGGCAAAAAGGGGCAGCTGCCCAGGGCCCTGTAAATCTTTAGGGGCCCAATTTAAGCAGAGCTGCCCCTTAAGCCGCAGTCCGCCCATCGCCTGACTACACTTTCTGCGCACAGAAGCCGGCACCCGGCCGGCCCTGGCATCGGCGCACTGTGCAGTCTCTGCTGCTGAATATTTTCTCTAGCAAGGAGCGGGGAGAGAGGAGTGGGCGGGGCCTTGAGCTCCACTGAAGCTCTGACCCCAACCCTTGCCATGAATGGTGTGTGCGCTACATGGCAGGAGGCCTCGGGCAGGTAGGAGTCGAACTGCGCAGTGGAGCCGAAGCAGAGTGCTCCTGTGAGTGAGGCAGCTCAGGCAGTGATCAGAGCGAGCTAAGCTGGCCAGGACCGGACAAGATAGGTCTTTCTCCTCCCTAGGCTCCTGCTCCCCATATAGGTAGTTAATCCAGACAGTTAGTTAGTAAATCCTGACTAGTCCAGGCTGTGGCTGTGTCCAGAAGGATTTATTTGCATGGCCTGGGCCACCACTAGAGTAGACACTGCTTGATGGGCCTACTTTAGGCCTGATTCACATGTATGCAGGTTGGGGGCCACATTTTCAAAGGCACAGCATCCTATTCATTTAAATGGGCTGCTATGCCTGCGTTTCCCACAGAAAAAAGGTGCATGCAGCATTTAAAAATTTCAGTGGCCTTGAAATCCATCCTGCTTTTGCACCATGCGACTTACCTGCAGTTCCCTCACTGGAAAGCTTGCTGCATTTTTAGGTATGTGGGCCATGCATTTAAAAACACAGTGCATTTGCATTAACTGTGTCATGCAAAGAAAATTTTGCCCAGGGTACAATCCATATTAAAGACGGCCCTGGATTTAGTTAGGTTATGTTTAGATGTATCCACAGTATTTACAGTCTGTATTACTTTTTTTTTAGATTTTGGTTATTTTTAGGTCTTGGATGGGCTATTAGATGTGACAGTTAATTATTACATCTTGTTATTTCCATTTAAAGTGGAGTTCTGCTTTTTTAATATATGGATAATTACCTGTTCTGGGACCCCGCAATGTTGTTACCCGAAACCAACCCATCGCTCAGCTCCGGGTGCAGGCACCGGAATCCTTGCGGCTTCACAGCCTGCTTCCTACTGTGCATGCGCAAATTGCCTTGCACTTTCTGAGTGGTCCCTGTTGTCTTCTGGGACCTGTGTGTCTCCCAGAAGGCAGTGGGGGGGGCAGACATTGCGCAGATCGCCGCACAAGATTGAGGCAATATTTCCCCCAAAAGTGGGAGCAGATACCTGGATTTCACAGGTATCCGCTCCCTCCTTAAAGGCGCCAAATGTGGCACGGGGGGGGGATCCGATCCGCGGAAGTTCCATTTCTGGGTGGAACTTCGTTTTAAGCTAAAAAATAATGGGTATACATTCACATATAAATACTCAAAAGCATTTGCTGTTGTTACTAGACTGTTGGTGAATGAAGAAATGTTAGATGTCCCCTTAATGGTAGATTTAGAGTGTGATGTCATACCCACAGAATTTTAATATGCATTCCTTGAAAAGAAGAACAAATGAACACATTTCCCAATTAGTATATTCCGATGTTGTCCACCTGTCTAACTTTCCTAAAAAAAATGATATCAATGTGATGTAAATCTTTCTTCCTGTAAATTTTAGATTATAAGGGTTTGGGGACATAATTGATGAACAAACTACTGTACAGAGAGAATCATAATTTTTTAGATGCTTTCCTCCTATAACCAAAAACTCCAAGGATTTATTTATGACGCACTTCACAACAATGCTTGGACCTAGGAAAAAGCTGACCAGGGGGGAACTGGGGGGATACCAAGCACTACTCTAGACTATAGACAGAAGTTTCTACATCCCTCATCGTCCTGTGATGAATAGCGTTCCCTGGAACAGGACAAAAACATAGTTGTTCTTTACAGAGCTCTTTCTTTTTACAGAGGGCATGGCACCTCATAGTCAGTGGATCCAATTGGTGTCCATCTACACCAATTAACCCAGGGCAACCTAAAAATTGGTAAATCCGAGTAAAAGACTAGACGAGGAAAGAGTGAACCCTCAAAATAAGCCAAGCATTAGATTACCTTGAAGTTCTTCATATATATTATCCAGAGGTGATGAAAACTCAGTGGGTATGTTGAAATTTTCTTGTATCATATAGTTATATATTTGCATAGTTGGTAAGATTGAATAAGGAATCCAGTTCAACCTGTGGGGGAGATTTACTAAAGTTGGCGCACACAGAATCTGGTACAACTGTGTATGATAGCCAATCAGCTTCTAGGTTTTATTGTAAAAGCTTAATTGAACAAGCTGAAGTTAGAAGCTGATTGGTTACTATGCACAGCTGCACCAGATTCTGTGTGTGCCAGTTTTAGTAAATCTCTCCCTGTGTGTGTATGTGTAGATGGCAGCACTATCACCACTATTTTCCATATCCCCGTATATTGCATTTGTTTTTCCATTGCATTTGGTAAGAAACACATTTAATAGTTTTTTTAAATTATCACCACTTTCAGCTGACACCACCAATTGTGAAAGGGAGTTCCACATATAGGTGGAACTAAGTTTTTCAGTGTGTTACTTTTAAAGTTGTCCTACAGTGAAGACCCAAAAGGGGCAAATACATCTAAAATAATAATATTAAAAGAAGTAGTAAATCGCACTAAACCTGTGACCATTCAATATGAAATTGATTATAAATTATAAAATCAGATGTAAATAGTGAAAAGAACCACCAATATACAACATATTGAAAAATGTCCCATACACAATCCAAAAAAATTTGGTCCATGAAATACAAAACCCAAAAGAGGGATATATATTAAATATGTGTAAAAACCTGTAAATGAAATAACCATACACCGGTGCTCTGTGAAAAAAAGTCCCGACCAATGAACCATCAGTGGATGCACATGGTACATAGAAAATAGAAACGCTCCATATAGTGTATTACCGTATTAAAAATTTATTGTAAAAAAACACATGATACACTTACAAAGTTGCAGTTTAAAAGAAGCCTTGAATCTGATGTGCCGGACAGTGCACAAACAGATAACCCGTCCTTCTGGGAAAAACATATGGAGCACAAGGTGAAGTCAGAGCATTGCTCCGCCCTATGTACGTTTCGTAAAAACTTGCTTCGTTTTACCGGCCGACACATCAGATTCAAGGCTTCTTTTAAACTGCAACTTTGTAAGTGTATCACATGTTTTTTTACAATACATTTTTAATACGGTAATACACTATATGGAGCATTTATATTTTCTATGTACCACGTGCATCCACTGATGGTTCATTGTTCGGGAGGCTATTACTAAGAATTTGTGACTGTGTATGCTGTTTCTTGAAGTCAAGCTGCTATTGATTACTTGCATTCTCTTGATCCTCTGTCATGGGGATCGTGGCAAGTCGGTGAGAAGTAATTTCTGCTGATTTGGTGGTGGATTCAACACGTTTTCTTTGGATATGACATCTCACACTTGTATTAACTTTTTTTTTTTCACAGAGCACCAGTGTATGGTTATTTCATTTACAGGTTTTTTACACATATTTAATATATATCCTTTTTTGGGGTTTGTATTTCATGGACACAATTTTTGGGGGATTTTCACCAATCAACATGGGATTTTTCTTTATCAATATTGATTTATTCATCATAATTTGTGTATGGGACATTTTTTCAATATTTTGTATATTGGTGGTTCTTTTCACTATTTACATCTGATTTTATAGTTTATCATCAATTTCATATTGAATGATCACAAGGTTAGCGCGATTTACTTATTTTAAAATGTTGCTCTTGTGTTTATGTTTTACATGATAATTGCAGCTTCCAATTGAATAGCTGGGAAATGTTTTATCAGCTATTTGTTTAGTATTTTTAAGCACGGTTTCTTTACTTAATTTTTCCACACATTTAAAAAAAATATGTTTTTAAGGTGCTGGAATCAGTAAAGAAAACTTTTTTTTGACTACTTGCAAATATGCTGGTTGCTTTTCTGGATTGAGTATGTTATTTTTACCTATAATAGGAGTACAATTTTAGCACAACACTGGTTAAGCTTTGATTTGTATAACAAAAATACTGTAAGTGAAACATTTAGTAAATGAATGGGTTACTAAACTATATGCACTATATACTGTATAGCATTCTGTTGCATTTTTTTTTAATAAGGGAAAACATATGGTGTATATCAACACCAGCATGTATCTCCTCCTTAGCCACTATAAAAATACCCATTGCACTGCCTTTGGTAATTATTCAATATTTATATTTGCCTTTAGTTCTGAAACTACACATCTGGACAACATGCTCACATTTTTGCAGAAAGCATGCACCAGGAAACTCTATCAGTATCCAAGGATAAAAGCCTTTTCATATGCAGTCTGTCTCTTAAAAAGAGATAGTGTGTGGTTACTCTGGACTTTGTACAATTAACAGTACTGCTTCCAGTGGTAGATGCTGTTTGCTGCCTAACAGAAATGCTCTTAATTAGGGTTGAGTTGTAAAGTTCGGGTTCGGTACAGACTTTGGGTTTTTTGCTCCCGAACCCAAACCCGAACAATTGGAAAAAGTTCGGGTTCGGAGTTCGGCTATTTTATGGCGCGCTGCACGGCAGCCAATCGCCATTTGTTTTACTAGTGTGACTAGGAAGCCATCACAGCCATGCCTACTAATGTCATGGCTGTGATTGGCCAGTGCAGCATGTGACCCAGCATGTGACCAGCTTCTATATCAGATAGAGGCACACAGCACAGCTCGTCACTCTGCATTAGCTAGTGTAGGGAGAGACTGCTGCTGATTGAGGAACAGTGTCAGAGAGGTGTATCCTGCTTCAGAAATCTACACAAGCACTGTTTATTTCTGTGAAATCTGCATCTTATAGTTTAGGATTTTTTTTCAGCTATTTTCTATAGGGACAGGCTGCTGTTGATTGAGGGACAGTGTCAGAGAGGTGTATCCTGCTTCAGAAATCTACACAAGCACTGTTTATTTCTGTGAAATCTGCATCTTATAGTTTAGGAATTTTTTTCAGCTATTTGCTATAGGGACAGGCTGCTGTTGATTGAGGGACAGTGTCAGAGAGGTGTATCCTGCTTCACAAATCTACACAAGCACTGTTTATTTCTGTGAGATCTGCATCTTATAGTTTAGGGAGAGGTTCCAGCTATTTCCTATAGGGGACGCCAATCTATAGGTAACTCTCTGTATATTTCACCAGCACTGCACCTGCCACCACCTGTGATATACTGTGTGTGTCCAGTACATAGTTTAGGGAGAGATTCCAGCTATTTCCTATAGGGACAGCAATCTATAGGTGACTCTCTGTATATTTCACCAGCACTGCACCTGCCACAACCTGTGATATACTGTGTGTGTCCAGTACATAGTTTAGGGAGAGGTTCCAGCTATTTCCTATAGGGACAGCAATCTATAGGTGACTCTCTGTATATTTCACCAGCACTGCACCTGCCACCACCTGTGATATACTGTGTGTGTCCAGTACATAGTTTAGGGAGAGGTTCCAGCTATTTCCTATAGGGACAGCAATCTATAGGTGACTCTCTGCATATTTCACCAGCACTGCACCTGTCCCCTGTGATATACTGTCTGTGCAGTACATTGTTTAGGGCTAGGTTCCTGATTCTTGCTATAGGGACAGAAATATATAGGTGACTCTCTGCCTATTTCACCAGCACTCCACCTGTCCCCTGTGATATACTGTCTGTCCAGTACATTGTTTAGGGCTAGGTTCCTGCTTCTTGCTATATGTAGATAAATATATAGGTGAATCTCTGCATATTTCACCAGCACTCTACCTGTCCCCTGTGATATACTGTCTGTGCAGTACATTTTGTAGGGCTAGGTTCCTGCTTCTTGCTATTGGGAGAGAAATATATAGAATACAATTACAAATGTACACTAAATTCCCTAAAACCCTTTACAGCAATGGGGGGTTGAATCATTTTGAACAAAACTGTATGGACCTCGTCCTCCTAGGTCAAAATGATTTTATTTTTTATTAAAACATTTTTATGTTATTTTAAGTTATTTCCCTATCCACATTTATTTCCAGAGTACTTGCCATGCTCTTCGTGACATTTTGCTCCCATTTTCAGCCCTCCAGCCCTTTCCCTTAGTTTTTTAGAGACATTTTTGTAGTCAAAAGTCCGGGTCCCCATTGACTTCAATGGGGTTCGGGTTCGGGTCAAAGTTCGGGTCGGGTTCGGTCCCGAATCCAAACTTTTTTTTCAAAGTCCGGGTTCGGGTCCGAACCCAAACATCCAGGTGTCTGCTCAACTCTGCTCTTAATTACAAACATACAAATCACCACCACCAGGGTAACTAATAATGGTATCCCTCTAAGGTGCATTGATTTCTACACAGATAATTAGCTTGCTCTGACTAATCTGCTTTTATTTAGAATTTTTTTTTCTATCAGAACAAGGTTTATAATTTTGTGTGTGTTTCAGTGGAGCTTTCAGTACAATATGAGACCTACCGATCCCTGCACAATTCCCAATATATCATGATGAACGAGTCGTATCTTTCCAAACTAATACATAAATAATGCAGCTCCATGTTTTGGGTCGAGAAAGAGTGCACAAATTGCAGCTGCTTCAGGTTTTAATACCAAACGTGTTTATTAAATCAGTCAATAGTGATTTATGATCATTTTCCTTTCAGAGCAGCTACACTCATTTAATAGACCAGATTTTCTCTTCAATGGAATATTCCATCTTTTTCTGTCATATTACACTAGGCTGCAAGTCCCTTAGAGCTTGATTATTTTGCATCAATTATGTAATAGGAAAGTTGAAGCTACCTACTGAGGCTATAGACCTCCTGCTTACATCACTAGATAGCTCATGAATATTCATGGGTCTCAATATGAAAGGTCTTCTCAGTGTCAGCTTAGAGAAGGATAGCATTATTACAGTAGAATTATTGAATGGGGAACATTTTGGAGTATACAGAATTCTTGGTGATATTACTTTGAAAGTCTTATTTACTGTAATATATTTGTTGATTTTAAAGTGTCATTCACAGGGTATGACAGATGTGGCAATTATGAGTGCTAGAGGAAAATTAGAATTTTTTTGGTATGCTAGGAAGGGCTGAAGACATGAATAATTCCTACACTAGCAAACCAAGAGGGATTGCATGATTTTAATATTACGATTGCAAGTGCTTGAGCCAAAATATAAAGCTGAATTTTTTATTCTTCAAGGTAGTGAAATCATAAATAATACTTACATTGACTATCCAATCGGGATTACAAGCTTTCTATATTACCAGTGCTGGTTCCGCCATAACAGCCCATACAGCATATTAGGGCCCAACGGTTTTGTGGGGCTTGATGTTACATGCTAAAATATCAATGATAACAACCTTACATCTAGAATTTTAAACCTAGTGTTTCTGCACCACATTGTAAATGTTTGGCACCACATTGTAAAAGGAGTTTTGCAGATGGTTTAAGCGCCAACAATTAATTGAATAAAGGGGATGAAAAATGTATAATGACTGATTAGCAATATTGGTTGTATTTTGTTTACATAAAAAATGTCTTATGGAATAAATAAAAATATGCCAAATTAAATATTATCCCAAGGACTGTACATTATTAGGTACATATAGAAGAAAGGAGAATTTACCATTAGTTTATAAAGGGTTGCATAAACTAGCTGTAGGAACCAGCTTCGAACAGTAGAGAGCTTAATCTTCTGTATAAGGGTTTTTCTTGCCTACATTTATTAAAAGAAAGTCAAGACATCACATGGTTTTCCCTCACAGGGGAGTTTCAGCATTTCAGCTTACACTTGAAGTGCTGCTGACCTGGCCTCATACTTGAACCCTTTTGTGTCCACCAGACAGTATTTTCAAACAAACTTTGTGCGTATACCTAGCAGCTACCTAATGCACTGGCTTCAACCTCTCTCCTAGGTGGTGCCCTCCTGACTCCTGGGCAGAGACCTGCCCACACTTGCCCAATTAGTGTGAGGATTGTTCACAAAACCTGAACTGAGGATTAGACACTTAATCTCTCCCAAGTCTCTACAGAGTCTCCAGACTCCTGGTCCCAAACCAGGTTTTACCAGCTATTAAGGAAACTTGAAAACAGTTTCCTCTATATTAGACAAAGTGCCTGGATAAGAACTATTTCCACTCTGTGACAGAGCACAGGACTATCACTACAGTAAAAGTGGTTAAAGCTCATCCCTTAGTCCCACCCTCTTCCACCTATTCTACAATTTCCATTTTTTTACTTTTTAATTCACCAATGTCTGTTACCATGTGTCCATCACTAATGTCTTTTCCAAGAGTGGAGACTGGTGATCCAGTGCTACAGTCTGTGCTTGATGTGCTTGCACTGAGGCCTTGTACACACGACCGAGAAACTCGACGGGCGAAACACATCGTTTTGCTCGTCGAGTTCCTTGTGAAGCCGTCGAGAAACTCGACAAGCCAATTTTCTCCATTCCGGTCAAGGAAATAGAGAACATGCTTTCTTTTTGGCTCGTCGAGTTTCTCAACAGTTTCCTTGACGAAAATGTACACGCGATCGGTTTTCTCGGCAAAAAAATATCTCCCAGCAAGTTTCTTGCTGGTTTTTGCAGAGAAACTCGGTCGTGTGTACGAGGCCTTAGTGATCCACTTATTGTGACATCATCAACATCCTCATGCTGTGCAGTTTTCAGGACCTGGGAGGACCCCACAAGTAGAAAGTCAACATGTTCACATAACCCAGGCAGTGATGTGGGAACCCAAATAAAGACCCTCCCACTCTGCAGTTAGAAAAGTGTCAGGGACCCAGGGCATCACATGACCATGTATTTAGGTATTAATAGGGACTAATAGATTAGGATTCTTTTTCTGATTGGTTAGGAAGGGATTGAAGGCTTAGAGGTTGGGGCAGGATTTAATGCCCAGAAATCAGCTTTTAAACTATGGAATGCTTTAGAACATGAGGTTGTAATACAAAAATCGTAATGGAATTGTAAAATGGACTGAGCAACTTTTTACAAAAACAAATATATAATTACTGAAGATGAATACATCAATATTTTATGCTACCCAATTTCTCTTGTGAGGTCGGGAAGGATTTTTTTGCTGAATTATTGCAAAATTGGCAACAGTTGTCCCTCAAAGAGTTATGAGAGGCTGCGCTTGATAAATATTAGTCCTTTTTCAACCTTATTAACTATATAACAACGATGTAAGTAAGAGATTATTTGGGGTAAGGGTCACAATGGATGCTGAGAGGCATCAGAAGACCCTTTATATTTCAGCAAACATAGAACCATCTCTCCATTTTCTTTTTTGCTGGTCTGTGCAGCTGCAAAGTAGTTCTGCATATAAAGCAGACCACCAACTGTGCTGTGCATTCTAGCAGTAGTGTGTACTATATTAATATTATGACACAACTGAAGGAGATTGTAATAAATTAAACGCATCTAGATCAATATCCCCAGTGAGGGCCTATTCAAAAACAATCTTGGTTTTAATATAGTTTTTCCAATATTTTCTTTCCTACAGAGAGAATAACCCAAGTAAAAACAGACATTTATGTTACAAGCTTCGGACCAGTATCAGATACTGAAATGGTAAGTTAAAGCATCATAACCATTATAATTGCATTATTATTAATATTATTATCAATGCTTTTCATAGGCTGGCACTGATCTAAATTATATACTGTATTTTCCGGCATATAAGACGACTTTCTAACCCCTTAAAATCTTCTTGAAAATCGGGGGTCATCTTATACGCCGGTAACCTAACCTTACCTTATCCTAAAGACATGCAGAATCGCGGCCGTATGTTTTTTCAAAAGCCGCGCCTCCTACGTCTTCTGTTCCGTGATAGGCGGAACACTCAGCTTCCCAGGAGGCACTGTGTTCAGTGTCCGCCTATCACGGAGGCCCTCTCGTCCTCAGACGAGAGGGCCTCCGTGATAGGCGAACACTGAACACAGTGCCTCCTGGGAAGCTGACTGTTCCGCCTATCACGGAACAGAAGACGTAGGAGGCACGGCTTTTGAAAAAACGTACAGTACGGCCGTGATTCTGCATGTGGATAAGGTAAGGGCACAGCAAGGGGGGACACGGAGCGGAGCACGGATGGGGAGAACAGCACAATGGAGGGGTAATGTAATGTAATGGGGCACAGTCTGGCATGTGATGGGGCACAGTCTGGCATGTAATGGGGCACAGTCTGGCGTGTAATGGGGCACAGTCTGGCATGTAATGGTGGCACCATGAGGCAAGGCATGACTAGTAGGAAGGGGGTAGTCTTATACGGTGAGTATATCCCAAAACCAACATTTTGGCTGGAAAATTAGGGGGTCGTCTTATACGCCCAGTCGTCTTATACGCCGGCAAATACGGTAATACCCAAGTCTGGACAATTACAAGAATTGGAAACAATCACACGTTTACTGATACTCTTGGTCTTCTGCTGATACGTTTTTTATTTAACAGATTGCAACTGTTTTCCCATAAGATAAGTCCCTTAGCTATACACATAAAGCTTTCTCATGTTGAAAAGGATTGTGCAAAGCTGGAAACTGGCTGCTTTTTTATCATATCAGTTTGATGCAGACCCTGCAAAAAGGTGCCTGCACTACAACTAATGTGGTATTTTCATATGTTTTCTGCTGACAGAGTTTCCCTTTTAGCTTCTACATTGTATAGGGCACCCAGTAAACTCACTAGCAACGCCAGTTGGAAAAATGTCTAAATCAAGGACAGGCAGCAGTAGAGCTGTTAAAAATTGCCAGACAGTACTGGGGATCAGAGAGGAGCAGCAATTTTTTTTTTTTAACCGTAATTCTATAGATTGCTATTTAGTAGCTCACCAGCATTTTTCAGCATTAGCAGTTCTTTGTTGGAGTATAACATCTTAGGACCTTGGTGTAAATTCTAAGCCCTCATACCCATTTTACCACCCAAGCCAGAAAGTTATCAACATTGTAATTTAGTATACACAAGAACTCTGTAAATTTAATACAAACTAGCTTTTTTGTAATCACAAACCTCAAACCTTTTTAAAACAATCTACTGAGCTGTGCAGCGCTACGAATAAAACACACAAAAAATAAAAATTAAAAATAAAATGATGAGTCCAAAGAATGATCAATCGAAGTGACGAAAGGGTTAAGCTGACTCCTGGAACCTCAGTGAGGTGTTCAGATACAAAACTCCTTAAAACACAGCAAACAGATATCCTTGAATAGAAGTGCAAGCCGCTCACCTGAACGAATGGACCTGTGTGTGAGCAGCAGGTCAAATGCGCTGTCCCTCAACTGAGGGGGTATAGATATAATGATGCCTCCTCGGAAGGTCCTTTTCTCCAAACGACTCCTGAGGATGGGTGGTCATCCGATACACTCTCACATGGGATGGTGTCATGGAAGGATATAAAGCAGACACATAGGGCCAAATCCTCAGAAAACTAGCGTAACTTAACTTTTCCGAGTTAAGTTACACGGCCCTAAAATTTCTACCTAAGTGCCCGATCCACAAAGCACTTACCTAGAAATTTCAGGCCGTGTAACTTAAGTTTCTCCGTCGCAAGGCGGTCCTCCTCTCCGGGGGCGATTACAATTTAAATGAGGCGCGCTCCCGCGCCGGCCGTACTGCGCATGCGTGTAATTTTCCCGACGTGCATCGCGAAAAATTACATTACGTCGGGCTTTGTGGATTGCGACGGGACAATAAAGTTGCGTCCGGTAAAAAAAAAGTTACGCGCCGGGAAAAAAAATCATAATTTTAAAAAAATCGCGCCGATCCAAAAAAAGTTCTGTTTTTACAAGGTGTTACTAGTTTACACTTTGTAAAAGCAGAACTAATTTTACGTATGCAAAACGTAACTTACGCAGAAAACACAAAGCTAAAAAGCTTTGTGGATCTGCCTAAGTACTCATTTGCATACGCAAAGTGGCATTTCGACTCGAAATGCCCCCAGCGGCGGATGCGGTACTGCATCTTAAGATCTGACAGTGTAAGGCCCCGTACACACGGCCGAGGAACTCGACGTGCCAAACACATCGAGTTCCTTGGCCAGTTCAGCCCTGAAGCCGCCGAGGAGCTCGGCGGGCCGAGTTCTCCCATAGAACAACGAGGAAATAGAGAACATGTTCTCTATTTCCTCGCCGAGGTCCTCGTCGGCTTCCTCGGCGAAATTGTACACACGGCCGGGTTTCTCGGCAGAATTCAGCCAGAAACTCGGTCGGAAGCTGAATTCTGCCGAGGAAACTGGTCGTGTGTACGGGGCCTAAGTGTCTTACAGATGTCAGATCTTCTGCCTATCTTAGGAAAAATCCTTTTGAGGATCAGATCCAAAGATAGGCACAGGGATACGCAGGCTGAACAGCAGTTCCGCCTGCGTATCTCCTTTGAGGATTTGGCCCATAGTGCTCTCCGTATGATCACAATAACAGTAAAATGTATTAAAAAGATATGGTACTCACAAATATAGCACTATGTCCTAGTGCATGGAAAATGAGCGTACAACATATAAAAGACCAGGTAGGTGGCTGTCCTGACATCAAATGAAAGCCCCCCGCACGCGTATCGTCCCAAGGAACAGGACTTCTTCAGCGGATCCGTTCAGGTGAACGGCTTGCACTTCTATTCAAGGATATCTGTTTGCTGTGTTTTAAGGAGTTTTGTATCTGAACACCTCACTGAGGTTCCAGGAGTCAGCTTAACCCTTTCGTCACTTCGATTGATCATTCTTTGGACTCATCATTTTATTTTTAATTTTTATTTTTTGTGTGTTTTATTCGTATCGCTGCACTGCTTTTTTCTATGTACTTTGCTCAATGATTTATTCACCTTCAGTGTCCAGCTGCTTTGTCTTTTGTGTGTTCCTTTGCGCAGTCTGCTTCCTCTATTTACAATCTACTGAGCTGGCCAGAACCAGTTTTGGAAGGAGTCTATTTAACGTTTTTACAGCTCTTACTGTGAAGAAGAGTTTTCCCTTGTCCTCTGTGATGACTTTAACCACTTAAGTCCCGGACCATATTGCTGGTCAATGACCGGGCCACTTTTTGCGATTCGGCACTGCATCGCTTTAACTGAAAATTGCGCGGTCGTGCGACGTGGCTCCCAAACAAAATTGGTGTCCTTTTTTCCCACAAATAGAGCTTTCTTTTGGTGGTATTTGATCACCATTGCAGTTTTTAGTTTTTGCGCTATAAACAAAAATAGAGCCACAATTTTGAAAAAAATATGAATATTTTTTACTTTTTGCTATAATATATATCCCCCAAAAATATATAAAACAACTATTTTTTTCCTCAGTTTAGGCCAATACGTATTCTTCTACATATTTTTCGTAAAAAAAATCACAATAAGCATTTATTGATTGGTTTGCGCAAAAGTTATAGCGTTTACAACATAGGGGATAGTTTTATGGCATTTTTATTAACATTTTTTTTTTACTAGTAATAGCGGCGATCAGCGATTTTTATCGGTACTGCGACATTATGGCGGACACTTCGGACACTTTTGACATATTTTTGGGACCTTTTGGCATTTTTATAGCGATCAGTGCTATAAAAATGCATTGATTACTATAAAAATGCCACTGGCAGGGAAGGGGTTAACACTAGGGGGCGAGGAAGGGATTATTTATGTTCCCTGGGTGTGTTCTAACTGAAGGGGGGTGTGGGACTGACATGGGGAAATTACAGATCGCTGTTCATACATTGTATGAACAGTTGATAAGTGATTTCTCCCCCTGACAGGACTGGGAGCTATGTGTTTACACATACAGCTCCCGGTTCTCGCTCTGTAACGAGCGTTTCTCGGGTGCCCGGCGGTGATCGGGTCCCGCCGGGCGCACGCGTCGGCGTCAGGGGCAAGCGGGGGGCGTGCGCGCCCCTATTAGCTGAACTGCGAAATGACATAGATCTACATGATCTCGCCCGGCAGAGCCGACCTGCTGCCGTGTAACTAAGGCGGCTGGTCGGCAAGCAGTTAAAGTAAATAACTTTACACCAAATTCTATATATGTACTTATGTATTTCTACATGTTGATCATATGCCCCCTAAATTTCCTCTTCTCAAAAGATAATAAATTCAGGTCAGCTAATCTTTCCTCATAGCTGAGCGCCTCCATGCCTCATATCGGTTTGGTTGTCTTTCCCTTCACTTTCTCCAATTCCCCAACATCATTTTTGTGAACTGGTGCCCAAAAGTGAACTACATATTCCAGATGAGGTCTTACCAATGATTTGTATGGGGCAAAATTCTCTCTCTCTCTCTCTCTCTCTCTTTCTCTCTGGAGTCCATACCTCTTTTCTAGAAGAAAGGATTTTGCTTGCTTTGGAAACTAGAGCTATTGCATGCTATCATTAAGCTTATGATCTTCTAGAGCACCCAGCTCCTTCTCCACCATTGATTCCCCCAATAGTACTCCCCTTAGTATGTGTGATGCGTGCATATTCTTAGCCCCCAAGTGCATAACATTTGCCACATAGTCTCCTAATTAAACAATGCATTGAGGTTGGATCTTAAGTTGGAGACATCCTGTAAGGATGCTATTCCACTACATAGCTTGGTGTCATTTGCAAAGTTTGAAATGGTGCTTTTAATTCCAGACCCAATATCACTTATAAATATATAAAAAAGTAAGTGTGCCAAACACTGAACTTTGGGGTAAACCACTGATAACCCTAGAACGTTCAGAGTATGAATCATTAACCACTACTCTGAATTTGGTCTTTTATCCAGTTTTCTATCCATTTACAAGCTGATCTTTCCAAGCCTGCAGACTTTACCTTACGCATTAGCCGTGTGTGGGGAACCGTGTGAAATGCTTTTGCAAAATCCAAGCATACTAAATCCACAGCCACTCCTTTGTCTAAGGTTTTTCTTACCTCCTCATCCTAGGACCATGTAGTAATGGACATGTAGTTTTAGATGATTTTTTATAAGTGACAAACAAATGAAAAGCTAGATCTAGCTAATAACTAATAAGTAGTCAGAGCAACAGTTTTAAAGGTTTAAACACTATGAATAAAAGCTGACTACTGTGTAAAAAAAATGTCACCTTTGTTTTTACCATCTTCACCTTCATTTTACATTGTGGTTGCTGGTATACATAAAAAAGTAAACAAACACCTAAAATGATATAACCAATGTGTAGTGCTACCTACAACGAAACAAATAAATCAAGTGTCTAGTATATCATGTGAAAGAATCTAAATACCAAAAAATACAATAAATAAGAATTAGCACTCCCAAAAATTATAAATAAATCCAGTCCTTTACAGAATGATCATGTTAAAATATAAAAAATACATTAGCCACCAAATTACATAAGTTCACAGTCAAAATCTTCCACTGCCATTAAGTCACAGAATTACTGTATAAGTGTGTATGGAAAAACACTCAACAGAGAGCTAAGACCTTTTTATTATAAAAGCCCATTCAATTAATTTGACCTAAGCCTCTCGTAAAGTTTTTTCCATGGACAACACTTCTAATCTTCAAGTCATATTGCTTAATATAATATAATTAAATCCAACAGTGTGATACCATTTTTATTTTATTATTTATTAAAATCAATTAAAATCATGATAACATATGCACTCACATGTCCAGGTGCTAAAATGACAGCAGTAAAAATGCTTGGTCCTATATACCCGGCGGTTGCATCCTAAGTAGTAATTGAAATGAACCTCGTCTCTGTCAAAGCAAATTTCTGCTTGCACAGCTCTCTCTGTTTCCCAACAGAGATGGGGATATCTCTGTATTAAGGGATATAGGGATCTGTTGCTGTTGGGAAGACATATCCCACAGAGATTCTAGACATTTCTTGGATAACAGTGACAGTATCTATTAACTATTGTGCTGTACAGGCAACAGATGTAGTATCTGAGTTGTATTCAACACTAAAGGATATGTTAATACTGACCCTCGCATCAACTAGAGAGATATATTGTTTCTGGATAATGTTTTTTGCAATCTGTTTCCAAGTGTGCTGGGTACAGGCACTTTAGGAAAACCTTGTTAGTAGGAGTACTTAAAGCTAATACATAGTGGTATGTATACATATAGACAGGGCTATATATCACATAGTAACATCATTTGATAGTATAAGTACTTTTTTTTGCAGGAATATACGATTGATGTGTTCTTCCGTCAGAGCTGGAAAGATGAGCGGTTGAGTTTTCAGGGACCCATGCAACGACTTCCTCTGAATAACTTACTAGCCAGTAAAATTTGGACACCAGATACATTTTTCCACAATGGCAAAAAGTCCATTGCTCACAACATAACCACTCCCAACAAACTGCTACGTCTTGAAGATGATGGAACATTACTTTATACTATGAGGTAAGATGTATTTACTATTATTATATTTAACACTATGGGGTTGATTTATTAAAGCTGGAGAGTGCATTTGGTACAGCTCTGCATATAAACCAATCAGCTTGCAGGTTTTTGTCAAAATCTTAATTGAATAAGCTGCAGAAGATAATTGACTACCATGAACAGCTTGACCAGATTTGGCACTCTTCCATTTTTGTAAATCAATCCTTATGTTTACTTAATGCAGAGGCTTCAATGTCACAATTCCAATGCAGAAAACTAAGGTAATTTGGAACCTGAAGGTTTGAGTTGAAGGGAAGGAAATGGAGTATAACCAAATATCAGTCATTCATCTGTTAATTTCTTATTCTAACCTTCACTATAAAAATAAAACTGGTGAGAGGTTGCAGCATTACATTTGTATTTACCATAGCAGACCTTTCAACAGCGGCGGCTGGTGCTCAACATTTTTTGGGGGGGGCGAACGAAAAAAAAAAAAAAAACAATTGCAGCCTCCCTGTGCCCATCAAATGCAGCCACTGTGCCATGCCATCAAACGCAACCACTGTGCCATGCCATCAAACGCAGCCACTGTGCCATGTCATCAAACGCAGCCACTGTGCCATGCCATCAAATGCAGCCACTGTGCCATGCCATCAAACGCAACCACTGTGCCATGCCATCAAATGCAGTCACTGTGCCATGTCATCAAACGCAGCCACTGTGCCATCAATTGTCACCACTATGCAATGCCATCAAACGCATTCACTGTGCCATGCCATCAAACACAGCCACTTTGCCATCAATTGTCACCACTGTGCCATGCCATCAATTGTCACCACTTTGCCATCAATTGCACCACTATGCCATGCCATCAATTGTCACCACTTTGCCATCAATTGTCACCACTGTGCCCATCAATTGTCACCACTGTGCCCATTAATTGTAGCCACTGTGCCCATCAATTGTAGCCACTGTGCCCCACAATTGTCGCCACTGTGCCCCGCAATTGTCGCCACTGTGCCCCGCAATTGTCGCCACTGTGCCCCGCAATTGTCGCCACTGTGCCCCGCAATTGTAGCCACTGTGCCCCGCAATTGTTGCCACTGTGCCCATCAATTGTAGCCACTGTGCCCCGCAATTGTAGCCACTGTGCCCCGCAATTGTCGCCACTGTGCCCCGCAATTGTCGCCACAGTGCCCCGCAATTGTCGCCACTGTGACCTGTAAAATGCTGCCACTGTGACCTGTAAAATGCCCCCCCTGGCACTTACCTTTCTGGGGTCAGCCGTGCTTCTACCGTCCCTCGATGTCCCTCGTCCAGTCCCTCGTCTCGCCCTCGATGACGCTTCAGGTTACCGATTACCAGAATCAGATTACCTGATTGGCTGAGACGCCTGTCAGTCTTATTCAAGGAACGCACCGCCGGTACGTCCCGAGGATAAGCATTCAGGAACTAGACTACAGCCTCAGGGCCGCTGGCTCTGATAGGGACTTCCACACAGCCAACCAGCTGCCATTATTCAGCTGGCTGGCGCTCAACATCCGGCCAGCTGAATAGTGGGCGGCAGCGGCGAAAATATATAGATTCATACAATGCATGAATCTATATATTTTAGTGGCTGTGCAAGAGCCAGAGGGGGTGGTGCTCCGGCGCCCCCTCTATGGATGAACCGCTCCTACCTTTCAACAGCTATTGGGCCCAGAAGCATAGGGGGCCCCAAGCTTTTTTGTTACATAATGCATTATGCACGGAGCAATTGTATTGTGCATATGCATTTGGATAGCATGTATCAAGAGGGACCACAATGAGTGGAATAAATCTGCAAGGAGATGCAATATGTAGAACCATACATATATAAATGAAGAAAAATATGATTTTGGTGATTAAAAAATAAGGTGTTCTTGAATAAGGGTTAATATTTTTTAATGACGTATTTAGCAGCATAATGATATTAGGAATTATAGCTTTTAACCACTGGAAAAAAGCCCGGGACCTCATTCAGTCTACATGTAATTGCTATTAAAGCAATTACCGGTAGTATATTGTGTCTTTACATGAATTGCCTCTGTGATGGTGATTGGTTTTGCTATGGGTGCATCATACATAGTTACAGTCTCATAAGACAGGAGAAAAAACTGCATATGATCAAGTGGGACATGCTACACAAACAACCCTATTGATAGTTTTTTCAAGTGGGACTAGGACTGAATATGGATTAAAGAATATCTAAAGTAATTTTTTTTATATTATATACAATTAGATTATTTTTATTTGGTGCCGTCTATGTCCCATTGGGATATTTTCCTGTACTTCCTGTCCTGTGTCCTGTCCTGTGTCTAGAAACAACAGGAAGTGAGAGAATTTTGCTCTAAAATAAGGGAAATAATTTTCTATTTCCCCTTTATATCTATTCTAGTGACAAGTCAAAATGTTGGACTCTTTTTCACTATGTCACAGGACGAATAGCTAAAACCTTCAAAAAGGTTTTAATGTATTAGGAGAAAGACTTAACGTGTTGTTGTTTTTCTTTCCTTCAGATACAATAGTGATCACTAAAAATGGGGAGCAGGGTAAAATGCTTTTCTTCTGTCCAAAAGTGACTGCTGATATAATTTATTTATAGCTCCACTGTACCTATTTTAAACAAAGTCATGTTAGGACCCTTGTTGCGGGGCATTGTTTTAATAAAGTTGTTGTACATTTGAAACATACCTCAAACTCAAGTCACCAAAATCGAATTGATCTTCATTGAGCAGTACACAAGGCAGTTTTAAAGATGAATTCGGCCAGCTTTGCATTACTCTGCGTTCCTTTGTACATAGCATGTCCTAAAAGGGTGCGTTTGAACTGCGGGCACAACAGGTCAAAGACAGATGTTTCTTGTCAAATGCTGCATTTTCAATTAAAATGCAGCTGCATGTGTTCAAATGGAAAAATGTCCTTCAACATGAACCCTGAACCTATTTTTATAAGGCTGGGCCCACATTTACACAATCTTGTGCCTTTACAACCATTTTAAGGTTTATGCATGTGGATAGGAGATGCAGCGAAGGATGTAAATGTGAAAATATTCACAAGCAATGCAATGTAACCAGGATACAAGGATGTTAACTTTTATCTCTTAGTGATCTCCCTACTTTTTCTAGTAAGAAAGGGAATGGTTGTTACACTATGCATGTACCAAACCTAAGTATTGTCCCAGTGTTTCCAGGAATATGGTGAACTGCAGGATAACAATTGCTCCTATTTGTTCTAGGTGGAAAGTGTATAGTAAGCGTAATGCAATCATTATTTTTACAGCACAGCAGCACTTCACACAGTGAAGTACCTGTCTGTAAGAAGATTACATTATAATGTTCCTATCACAGTCACACAAATATATCATGGGTTAGAAGCTGATTAACCTACTACTAGAAAGAAACCAAAGCACTTAATACAGAGAGAGTGCATTCTGAGACCCAAACTCAGCATGAATGTAATGCTAATCAAAACATTGTACTGCCAGTTTTTCCACCAGAATGACTAGGATAAAATTCCTCTAGAACTAGCATTTTGACAGACGTACCTGTGTATTGTTTCACATTGGGTGTAAACACTGGGATGAAAAATTATAAGTCTGCCAGAAAATCTGGCTATGGTCTCGTGTAATAATTAAAACAATATTTTTGCAACTTCCCTATACTGAGAGCAGTATTGTGATGTAGTGTGATAAAAGTAAAAAAAGGTGACACTGCAGTCATGTAAAGTATATGTCTATCAAAACACTTGAATATCATATAAACATCAACATGTTAATGCCATTTAAAAAGTCATTTTCAATATTTTTAAATCTTCAATTTAATTCAAATGTTAGTAATACTGTCATGAGGGTCCTTATTTAGGCATTGTCTGTCATAGGGTGGTAAGGCCCTGTCCATGTTTCCCAACAGTACTCCTGTGCTGCCACATGGTCACACAGGCTTCCAATGAAGACTACCAGTGACCATTTCAACACAGATTATGCAAGCATGGCCAACTCTTTTCACCATCCATCCATCCATCCATCCATCCATCCATCCATCCATCCATAATGCCATGCATTATTGTTAAAGTGATATTAAAGGCTGAGTTTATTTTCTTTTAAAATAGCAAACATGTTTTACTTTCCTGCTCTGTGCAGTGGTATTGCACAGAGCAGCCCTGATCCTCCTCTTCTCAGGTCCCTTCTCAGCGCTCTTGGCCCCTCCCTCTTGCCAAGTGTCCCCAGAGCAAGCAGCTTGCTGCCAAGAGGCACCCAAGCATGCTTGTTCATGAGCCGTGGCTTTGCGTGGCCAATTACACACAGAACTGTGGCTCAGTCCCACCCTCTCTCTCTTCTCATTGGCTCACTGGCTATGATTGACAACAGAGGGAGTCAATGGCTAGAGGAAGTAAGTTTTAGTTGGGCTGCTGCACACAGAAGTTTTTTTTTTACAATGTACGGTTGATGCATATGGACAGGAAATGCAATGAAGGATGTAAATGTGAAAAAAAAATATTTTATTATAAAACAAAAAGGCAGTTATTTATACCCCTGCTTTGGAAAAGTAAATAACATTTAATTATGGCTTGTATCGACTTGCAATCGCTGTGTCATCACTTGGTTTCTTGCTGTGCTTAAACAATCCTGTTTACACAAAGAATCTTTTATATTAGAATTCTAGCATACTTCATCTTTTATTGACCTGATTACACCAAAATTTAATTGGACTCTGTGAATTACTGCATTATGCACTTAGCGACTGCACTACAGTTTAAATGCTAAAAAAAAGTGCATGTTGTCTACTTGTGCAGTATATTCAAAACAGCAGTTTATAGAATCTGACCAGCGAATATATATTTTTCCTATAGAGCCTGTAAATATTTTTTGTTAGCCTAAGATTTCTGATGCTTGAGGCAAACTGTACAGCTGCAAAGCCCAATACAAAAACTCTTACAAGCATTGCTAAGTCTAACTGAGTATAAGCCACTGGGGTTACAAAACAGTACGACTTGACATTAATGTGTGCCCTTGTTCTCTCTGCGTGACACCTGCTGAGGCAATGCACAAACCATTAAGGATGCATCCTGTCTAAAATGAAATGATCATGCATACAAAAATCACTTGGCTTGCATTCAGAACAATCCTGGATGATTTCCCAAAAGACACAAATACACCATCTTGCCCAGCAAAACCCTATGTAATGACACAAAGCAAGAAAGCAATCATCCTTATCTATCACAATCTCCTGGATGTCTACATAAATAGCTTATAATGTGTCTGATGTTCATCATAGTATAGTCAAATTAATGGACCTATACTGACTGCTTAGTAATAAGTCTGAAGTAACAGCATTACTTATAGGGCCAGATTCTCATAGACTGGCTTAAAAATGCGGCGGCGTAACGTATCTCATTTACGTTACGCCGCCGCAAGTTTTATAGGCAAGGGCTTGATTCACAAAGCACTTGCCTGTAAGTTGCGGCGGCGTAGCGTAAATCCTCTGGCGCAAGCCCACCCAATTGAAATGATCCGGGTAGGGGGCGTGGATCATTTAAATTAGGCACGTTCCCGCACCGAACGTACTGCACATGCGCCGTCCCTAAAATTTCCTGACGTGCATTGCGCTAAATGACGTCGCAAGGACGTCATTGGTTTCGACGTTAACCTAAATGGTGTCCAGCCCTATTCACGGACGACTTACGCAAACAACGTAAAATTTAAAATTTCGACGCGGGAATGACGGCCATACTTAACATTGGTTGCCCCTCATATAGCAGGGGCAACCTTAATGCGTCGCAAATCGTACGTAAACGTCGTATCTTCACTGCGTCGGCCGGTCGTACGTTCGGGAATTCGCATATTTTGCAAATTTGCATACTCGATCGGGAAAACGACGGAGGCGACACCTGGCGGCGAAAAAACATTTTCATTTAAGATCCGACAGCGTAAGAGCCTTACGCCTGTCGGATCTAATGGTTATCTATGCGTAACTGATTCTAAGAATCAGTCGCATAGATACGACGGCCCAGATTAGGACTTACGACGGCGCACATTGCGTTGCGCCATCGTAAGCCCTTTGAGAATCTGGGCCAAAGTGTTTTAGAAGACATTTTTTAAACCATTCTAGCTACCATTGGTAACTGGTAAAATCTCTTTAAGCAGCAAAGACTTCCAGCAAACTTTTTTTTATAGCTGCTGATCAGACCTGCATAGTGGTTAAAAGAAATTTGGGATTGTTTCAACTTTCAGAATTATTTCAGTTCATTGCTATTTCTAGGATCCCTTTAGGCCATGCCACAGCATTTTGCCTATAGCCATTCCAGAATATAAATGTACTTCTGTTTAAAGTGTAGAACTCACCTCTAAAGGAGCTACTGGAATTTTACAGACTTTCCTCCCTAATTGTAGCTGCTTCTAACAGCACACGGACCCACCAATGTTGACAATCAGGCTTCAGTCCTTTTAGTCTTAATGGTTTATTTTCTCAATAACTTGTGGAGAGAGAGAGTTGGGATACAGGATTCTCAAAAAAACACAGCAAAATTATCCCAGGCCTTCGTGTAGCTGCACACTAATAGTTGCCCTTTCAGGAGCAGCCTTCTATTAAAGCAAAGTCGACAGTGGCACTAATATTTCAGTAGCAGCCCCCAATAACATGCTGGCCCTTAGATACTGTATTATATCAGCACAATCACAGGTACCTTGACTAGCTGAACAACAGAAGCCCCAATGGTACGTCTTCTGGCATAGGCTCTCTAGGGCACCATACACCACCGCAGGCTCCTCAGAAGATACTTCCTCTGTGTAGCTATATTCCTACCCAGCATTTGACATTTGGCAAGAGAGGTCTAGCTGTTCTAGTGTGTCCTTTGCATGGTTGTGGAGTTTGTAGTCAAGGTAGCACTAGAAGGAATTTCAGTTTATTGGGGTAAAGACACAGAGAAGCATACACAATGTTTGTTTAATATAATGAAGATTTGAGATGCATATTCACATTTCACTGCGAATATTGCACTTAATCTTGCACCAATCACTGAAATTTGTTTTTATGTTTTTGGACTGAATGGCCCGGATTCACAAAGCACTTACGCCGACGTATCTCGAGATACGCCGCGTAAGTGTAATAATGCGCCGTCGTATAAATGCGCCGGACTCTGAAACCAAGATACGCCTGAAAATAGGCTTCATCTGACCGACGTAACTTTCCTACACTGGCGTATCGTGGGCGCATATTTACGCTCGACGTAGATGGCGCTCCCATTGATTTCCTATTCAAATATGGAAATGAGGGAGATACGTTGATTCACGAACGTACTTGTGCCCGGCACATAATATACGCGGTTTGCGTAAGTCGTACGTCCGGCGTAAAGTTATTCCCCATAGATGAGGTGCAACCCATGCAAAGGTATGGACCAAGGAACACAAGCCGTCGTATCTTATGTCGTTTACGTTGTACATGAATATGACTAGGCGTAGGTTACGTTAATGTCCTAGGCAGTGATCCGTCGTATCTTAGGGAGTAGTTCCGACGTGATTCTGAGCATGCGCACTGGGATGCATCCACGAGACGGCGCATGCGCTGTTCGTATCTTTATGGCGCTTGGCTCATCATTTGCATGGGGTCATGCCTCATTTGCATGGCTCACGCCCACTTCCACTAATGAGGACTTACGCCTAAGAAACCCAGCACAGATTTGGTGGCATGTGCTTTCTGTGCTGCGTCGGCGTAGCGTAAAGAACATACGCTACGGCAGCATAAATATGCACTGATGTATGTGAATCCGGGCCATACTGTTTTGGTTGGGAAGCACTGTTTTAGTTTTTGTTTAGTTCTTTTCACACTCGAATGTGTATTGTAAAATTGCAACTTTTGTGTATATATTATGTATGTACAGTATATTGTGGCGATTGTGTATTTATTGTGGTGATTTGCTCACATGCACATGAGCAAGAACTAATTTCCTGAAAAGCACAGTGTTTTTTTCTACCACATTTCCCATCACTAGGTTATACAGTGGTCCATCTGCACTTAAAAAAAGGAACACTAAAACTACAGTTCCACACAAAAGTAAATGTCTTGGTCCTGCTGTCAGTTGCAGATATCACAAATCTTGCTCCAGTCACTATTGGAGAGGGCTAGGAGAATCCCAGATGATGTGCCCACATGTGGTACTACTTCTAAAAGAGCTGGTGAACATTTACAAGCTGACCTACCATTTCCATTGATGACCTGTCCTATAATTTGACGCACTTGGTCAGCTTATACATATATTACAATATGTGTGAACTAAATATCCCTATTTTTATTGCAACGTTTGAACACTGTACATAGGGTCAATCTAGTATTTTTACTGTCCTGTGAATAAACCAGACAAAACAATGACACACTCGGCCAGTGGATAAAGATGCTGTGAGCACTAATAAATGGTACTCAATGTAACAAATATTGCAGGGTAAGGAGTAAGAGGGATACGGCTAACTGTTGGGGTGACTCTACAATCAAATAAACTCCAGCTAACTACTGGCCAGTGGGTAAATCTGCCACAAGGCCTGTCTTCAGTGGGGCCCTTTAAACTCAATGATAGAGTGCTTAACCTTCCAGAGAAGCTATTTGTAATCCACAAGTGTAAAGGTTAACATTTCAAATGCCCCATAACATTGGTCAGTGAGAGTTTCAAAGAGGTCCGCCTAAATATTTCAGACTTCTGGATTTATATGTGGTCTGTGCTTGTCTTTACATTAACATACCTGACACATTTTATTTGAAAGCAAGAGATCCTAATAGATGTAAACATTGTACAGTTGTGCTCATAGGTTTACATACCCTGGCAGAATTTATGATTTATTGGCCATTTTTCAGAGAATGATAACACAACAACTGTTCTTTCACTCATGGTTAGTGTTTGGCTGAAGCCAATTATTATCAATCAACTGTGTTACATACCCCAGTTCTTAATATTGTATATTGCCCCTTTAACATCAATGACAGCTTGAAGTCTTTTGTAGTATTTGTGGATGAAGCTCTTTATCTTCTCAGATGGTAAAGCTACCCATTCCTCTTGGCAAAAAGCCTCCAGTTCCTGTAAATTCTTGGGCTGTCTTGCATGAACTGCACATTTGAGATCTCCCCAGAGAGGCTCAATAATATTGAGGTTAGGAGACTGAGATGGCCACTTCAGAACCTTCACTTTATTCTGCTGTAGCCAATGACAGATCAACTTGGCCTTGTGTTTTGGATCATTGTCATGTTGGAATGTCCAAGTACGTCCCATGCGCAGCTTCCTGGCTGATGAATGCAAATGTTCCTCCAGTATTTTTTGATAACATACTGCATTCATCTTGTCATCAATTTTGACCAAATTTCATGTGCCTTTGAAGCTCAGACATCCCCCAAACATCAGCGATCCACCTCCATGTTTCACAGTAGTAATGGTGTACCTTTCATCATAGGCCTTGTTCACTCCTCTCCAAATGTAGCGTTTATGGTTGTGGCCAGAAAAGCAAAATCTTGTTCTCATCACTTCAAATTACTTTGTGCCAGAAGGTTTGAGGCTTGTCTCTGTGCTGTTTGGCGTATAGTAAACAAGATACTTTGTGGCATTTGCGTAGTAAAGGCTTTCTTTTGGTGACTCGGCCAATGCTGCCCATCTTTCTTCAAGTGCCTCCTTATTGTGCATCATGAAACAGCCACACAACATGTTTTCACATATATACAGTTGTATATATAGTATACAGTATATATAAAGGGGAGGAACTAAAATAGATAGAGTGTGATGACAAATAAACAATTTATACTGACTGCATAGAAAAGCATCAAGCAAAATGTAGTGTCAAATAATAGACTTCAGTGTTAGAGTCGCAATGCATACATCCTTGAAATTTGGATAAACCATGTCCTGATTTTCTAAAAAAAGTTCAAATTCTAGCCTTTAGAAATTGTCAGCTAAAAATACTTATTTCCCTGGAAGTCATACACCTAATGCAACTGGGTTAAATTGTAATTTTCACACAGCTCACTGAAACTGTGCTTGTTTCAGTCATTCATCATTTGCATAGAAAGTTACATATCACAAAAATGAACACAAGACCAGACTAAAAGCAACGATAATAAAGCCACCATTGAAGCTCATCTGTTTGTCAGTAAGTTATATTTATTCCACGGCTTTGTATTTGAAGTCAGTTTTCCCTATTAAAAGCCTAAAGCAGGGTAATGTCAATGGTCATTCTGTGCAGCAGCTTCTGTAAGATAGCACAATGTATCCACAAGTATGCCCTCATCTCTGATTACATTTTCAGCCTATGTAGTAGACAGCGCTAAATAGGAGCAACGTATTTTCCTGATTCCCCCCCTGAAGACCTCTGCTCGTGTCACCACCCTGAAGTCAAATACCTGTCAGAAGGCGATTCTTCATTAAAATCCAATAAATGGTAGAGAATTATCTTGGGGATTCCTTAATAAACAATAGCCCAACTGGATTACATTGCATTGTCTAGATACAATTCAGCTTTAAAATGAGTCTTGATCAGTTAATAGGTTTTTTGTTTTGCAGTCGATCAGAACATCACTTATCATGACTGATTGTCTGACATGACTGGCAGCTGAGACAGACAAGTCATAACATGTAAGACTTGAACTTGCATTAGCATAATATTCAACTAGAGAGATCTGCTGACAATGAACTATTTAAAAAGGAAATAGAGTCATTTTACAATTGTTAGATATGTGTGAACGTGATAACTTTAATGTATACTGTAGTTTAATAACTGCTAACCTTTTAGAAACATTGTTTCTGAGCATGGTTTGTAATTCTATATTTAAAAGGGTTTATTATTATTATTATTATTATTATTAAACAGCATTTATATAGCGGCAACAGTTTGCGCAACGCTTTACAATGTTACAATGTTACCTGTATTTACTTATTACATATGGAGGCTCTGCTCCCTGTTTAGTATTGTAATAGAGTTATTGGCCCGGATTCAGATAGAGATACACGGGCGTATCTCCTGATACGCCGTCGTATCTCTGAGTTCCGTCCGTCGTATCTATGCGCCTGATTCATAAAATCAGTTTCTGCATAGATCTCCCTAAGATCCGACAGGTGTAAGTGACTTACACCTTCGGATCTTAGGCTGCAATTCCAGGCCAGCCGCTAGGTGGCATTTCTTTTTTTGTACGCGACTAATATGCAAATGAGGAGTTCCGCCGATTCAGAAACGAACGCCTGTCCGTCGTTTTTTTTTTACGTCGCTTGTGTTCGGCTTTTTCCGGCGTATAGTTACCCCTGCTATGTAAGGGGTATCCTATGTTAAGTATGGCCGTCATTCCCGCGCCAATTTTTGAATTGTTACGTCGTTTGCGTAAGTCGATTCAGAATACGGCCGGACGCAAGTTACGCTCACGCCAAAACCAATGACGTCCTAGCGACGTCATTTGGAGCAATGCACGTTGGGAAAAATCGCGGACGGCGCATGCGCTGTTGGATCGGCGCGGGGACGCGCCTGATTTAAATTGTAGACGCCCCCTAGCCGCGGAATTTGAATTCCGCCGGGGGATTTACGATACGCCGCCGCAAGTTTTGAGGTAAGTGCTTTCTGAAAAACGTGCACCGGCGGATCGTAAATCAGATAGGTTACGCGGATCTAAAGATCCGCTAACCTATCTGAATCTAGCCCAAGATGTTTCGTCCCTTTAGATCAAATCCACAGGTCAGGACTGGACAGCCTAAACACATCCAACCCAAAGAAAGCTGAGTAAAAAATAAATGAGTAGGATATTCAAGAATTTCAATACCTCGCTCATTTCACTAAAGGTCACACTTAACCACTTAACCCCCGGACCATATTGCTTGTCGTGCGACGTGGCTCCCAAACAAAATTGGCGTCCTTTTTTCCCCACATATAGAGCTTTCTTTTGGTGGTATTTGATCACCTCTGCGATTTTTAGTTTTTGCGCTATAAACAAAAATAGAGCGACAATTTAGAAAAAAATTAATATTTTTTACTTTTTCCTATAATAAATATCCCCCAAAAATATATAAAAAACATTTTTTTCCTCAGTTTAGGCCGATACGTATTCTTCTACATATTTTTCGTTAAAAAATCGCAATAAGCGTTTATTGATTGATTTGCGCAAAAGTTATAGCGTTTAGAAAATAGGGGGTATTTTTATGGCATTTTTATTAATATTTTTTTTTACTAGTAATGGCGGCGAACAGCAATTTTTTATGGTACTGCGACATTATGGCGGACACTTCAGACACTTTTGACACATTTTTGGGACCATTGGCATTTTTATAGCGATCAGTGCTATAAAAATGCATTGGATTACTATAAAAATGCCACTGGCAGTGAAGGGGTTAACACTAGGGGGCGGGGAAGGGGTTAAGTATGTTCCCTGGGTGTGTTCTAACTGTAGGGGGGGTGGCCACACTAGGGGATGAGTGGGGGGCGCACGCGCCACTACTGGCCTGCGAGAGAGCCGACGTAGAGCTACGGGCTCTCGCGCAGGGGAGCCAACCTGCCACCGTAAAAAAGACAGCGGCAGGTCGGCAAGTAGTTAAAGTCGTTCTAAATGCATACCCAGACCTCCCCCTACTCTCTTAAATACTTACCTGCCTCTTCTTGCGATCCAGCTCTGTGCCCATCTGCAGCTGTGCTGCTCACTCTTCCTGTATTTGGGAATTGGCTTCTGTATTGGCTCCTGCTGCTGTCAATCAAATCATCAAGGACCGAGTAACGCTATGGATGCACACAGCCTGGCTCTGGATGGCACCCATACGAATGCCCCCATAGCAAGCAGTTTGTTATGGGGGCACTCAAAGAAGAGGAGGAGTGGATATGGTCGGCTGGGGACCCTAGAAGAGGTTTTAATATCATTGCACAGAGCAGGTAAGTATAACATATTTATTATTTTAATTAAAAAGAATAAGTCTTTACAACCACATCAAATAATTGAAAACAAATTACAACACCATAATAGGAATTATCCAACAAAATATAAGTACTGTATTTATTGGCGTATAACACTCACTTTTTTACCCTGAAAATATCGGGTAAACTGTGCCTGCGTGTTATACACAGGGGGCTGTGGAAAGTTTTTTTCCTGAAACTTCCCTCTTAAAGTTAGGGTACGTGTTATACGCCGATAAATACGGAAAATATTGTTAAAACTGAACTTCAGCTAATGCTACCCCTCACCCCACCCTTCTCTTCTGACAAAGAATGTGCAGGGAAGGGGAGTTATTCACATTCTCCTTTATAAATTGAAGCACTGGGTATTTTTTCCCTCCATGGCGAACAAAACATTGAGAGTGAAGGAAGATAAATGATAGCAGCTGCATGGGTCACATTTAACCAATCAAAGACCAACATGTTAAACCCCTTTCCTGTTGAGGCTATTTTTAATTTTTTTATTTTTAACAACATAAGTATATTTAACAACTCTGATGTACTGAGTGTCTATTCCAGGACAGTACAAACACCCTTAAATTTCCCTTTTGTGAAGTAGACACTCTAAGTAAGAGCCATGGTGAAGTTGTAATTTTGTTGCTACCATTTTTGGGGAAATGAAGAAAGTAAATCAAATTAGATTGTTTTCACAAAGTGATTTTTTTTACCAAGTTATTGTTCACATACAGCATAGACACAATTACAATTATACCACAAAATGCATTCTTCTCCTGCTCACAAGTTTGGGATACCACATGTGAATGTTTTTTTTGCTGTCTAGATGCATAGTGAGGCCTAAAATGATGCATCTGAAGGCATTCAAGGGGGAAATTTACTCATCTGATTTTAACTGTCCCTCACATTTTTTTAGGTAAATTTTTTGCTACAGTTTTTTTCAGAAAATAAAGAAAGACATTTTTTTTTTTACTTTGTCAATTAATATAATATTTCTAAAAACAAGTATAAGCATATTTTGAACTACACCCTAAAGACATTCTGATTCTCCTCCTGAATATGGGGATACCACATCTTTGAGACTTTTTCACAGCCTAGTCGCATAGAGGGGCCAAAACCCAAGGAGTGCCTTCAGGCTTCGACTCAGACCGACTCTGCTATAGCAAAATGATGGCTACAGCATGGTCGACCAGTTCTGGGAGGGTCATTCAAATAGTCACAAACACAAATTGTCCTGTGCTTGGGAGTGAGCCCGCTCAGAAGGAGTATGCTATATAACCAACTCCTTCTTGGTCCAATAAGGATAAGCCAAGTTTCACTTCCCCTCTAAAGACTAAGGTAGTCTGATATTCTGGAACCACAAGAAAAAGAAAGAAAGGGCGCACGACCTAGTGCATTATCCTAAAAAACAACAATTTTTAATATTAAAAATGGTAAGTATTATACTCACAAATTCACAATTAAGTTAAAGCTCATCACATGGTACAGCATGATCATTCATCACATGGTACAACCTCATTCAGACCAGCAGCTGCAGAGTGGGACTCATGCCTTTTGTGAGGAAGCAGTGGTCTCATTGCAGAAGTCTGACACACCACCCACTGAGTCAGATCTATAGCTCTGTATCAGAAAAGCTTATGCTCTCCACTCTGGCTCTGACTCATCACAGGGGACATGTTAGACCTCAGCAGAGAGGTTCCTGCTAGTCCCTCTGCTTTCCTATTAAAAACTGATCACAGCAGGAGAGCACACCGTGGTCATTTCTCTAGCTGTGTTGGGAACTCAATGTACTCTCCTCCAATGATCAGACTTGTCCTGACACACCCTCACTGCACAGCCACAGTCACTGGGAAGCTCAGTGTGCTGCTGCTTCTCCTCCCTGCAGCTCTTAGGCAGCTGACATAGGGAATGTGATCAAAGGGGTAAAATGGTATTTATAATTTTATATCTATACAAAATGTTTTGCATTTGATTTATATTATAAACTGAATGGGTTAATTTACAAGGTGATCGTTTACAATCACTTTAAAATGGGCTTTAAACACACAATCAAGATTCTCCACTATTTGCAGCAAGGATAATAATCTAACTCCTTACCTCTGCTTTATGGAAGTGAGTTAGTCATTGTCAGACCTAAATCATGTGTCAGGCTTCGAAGAACCAATGGTGGCACCAATAGATAAGAGTACTATGTTTGCCTTGAAAAGAGCAGACAGTATAAGATACCATTTCCAATTACTGAAGGTTTAGTGATCCATTAATATTTTTGCTGCAAAGTGTAGGGCACTGGCATTTAGTCACACCATTGCCTGGTTCACACTACTATGGTGGTGTGCAAGTGGTGTGTGCAGAAAAATAAGTAATGAATGTATGACTTTTTTACAGTGCAGCTCAGTGCGAGACAATCCACCACCGTGAAACGCATGGCCAGCAATTGAACTTAATAAAATGTGACATTAAAAGTTCATAAAAAAATTGAATATTGGCACGTCAGCACTGCGGCGATCCCACTGGACCGCATCAAACACCAACTGTTGCATTGTAACACTGTGGTTGGTGTCAATTAGCCCTCAAAGTTGCTTATTCTCCTAGGGCTATTTAAAAAGGCAGTGTACTTAAGTCAATCTTGGTTTGAGGCAGCAATTTTTACCACCTAATCCTCTTCATGGTGTATACACAATACCAATAGGGGCGGACTGACAACTCATGGGCAATATGAGATCATGGGGCCCCCTGGCAATGGGAGATTTTGGGGCCCCCGGGAAATGGGAGATCATGGGGCCCCCAGGCAATAGATTATGGGGCCACACAGTATACACACACACATACAGTATACATACACAGTATACACACACACAGATACACAATATACATACATACACACTGAATACACACACTGGAAAGGTACTGGAGAGGCGGGGCAGCTATAATCTTGTGATTTATTTATTTTTAACCACAGATTTTTACATACTATCCCTGGTTTTACTGCGGCTGACAACCCTGATGGGGCCCCCTAGTGGCATGGGGCCCTCGGGCAGTGCCCAAGTGCCCAAATGGTCAGTCCGCCCCTGAATACCAGCCAATGACACTACGCACCAGCATCATAGCAACCAGATTAGTAACACTGCCCTGAATATACAGGGCAATATCACTGAGCTGCAATAGGACAGAATGTCCAGTATGGACACTCTATCCTCAGTACCCACCACCCAGGAGTGCTGCCTATGGGACTTGCATCATTTTGCCTTATTGACAGCATGCCCTTGATCCTAGGCTTTTCAAGCCAGGGGTTCATATTTGTAAGGAATGGGATATGGACTTGAAAGTAAAATTGGTAGCCAGGGACCGCTTATTGTAATTACCCCCTGAATTCTCTATCAGCTATCATTGTATCACTGTGATAATAGCACAGTTAGTTAAAGATTAAAGTGGTTCTAAAGGAAAATAAAAAAAACTTCAGCTTCCACCCCCCCCCCCCCCCCATCTCTATCCAGCGCTGTGCCGGAGAGCAGCAGCTTTCTCCACACTTTCTCTCTCTCTCTCATCATAGGCTATCACAGCCAGTGAGCAGGTAATGTGGGGCGGGGGGCAAGCCACACTTGGTATGTCAATGGATGCACAGAGTGTGGCTCAGGAGTGAACTGACACGGATGTCCCCATAACAAGCAGCTTGTTATAATGGGCACTCGGCAAAGAAGAGGAGCCAGGAGCACCAACGGGGGGTCTGAAAAGAGGAGGATCGGGGTTGCTCTGTGCAACACTATTGCACAGAGCTGGTAAGTACAGTATGACATGTTTGTTATTTAAATGGAATACTACAGGCAGATATACTGTAAATCACTCTTATGTATTACATAAATATCAAATCATTCAATCTATTTTAAATGCAACTAATTAAACTACCTATACCAGTATTCTATCTTATATAACCTTTCTATAATCTCCAGTACAGCAGCATTCAGACTGGGAAATGGAGGCCAGCACTCTGAGCCATTCACAGTCCACTGCATACAGTATATGCATACCTCCCAACATTTTAAAGATCCACTGCGGGACATTTTTGTTAAGCGGGGGGGGTCGGCCAATCAAAGTTGTTGAGCGGGGGGGTCGGCCAATCAATGTTATTATTGAGCGGGGGGCGGACGATCGCGGGGGGGGGGGCGACGATCGTGGGTGAGCGGTGAGCGGGGGGGGGGGGGGGGTGGTTGCCGTGGATGGATGTGAAGTTCTTGCCACTCACCACTGCACAGCCTATCAGTTCTCCTCGCATGTCTCCCCTCAGAACGTGTTCTTCTCCTTCCTGTGCGGGAAAGTTAACCACTTTGCGGGACTGCAGGAGGATGCAGTCTGTGTGTGAAGTTCCCGCAGAATCCGGGCGGGTTGGGAGGTATGTATATGTATATGTATATGTGTGCTGAAAAGGAACATTCTGACTCTACTGGTGCTACTTTTCTATCCAATCCCAATCTAGGTGCAGGGAAGTGACCATGTGGTATTGCAGTTTAAGAAAAGGGAGGTCAACAGCCTTAAAGCTTTTAAAATCCCAGGACTGGCAGGTAAATCAGTCCCCATACATGCATTTTAACTGTATCTATAGTAGTTTGTCTGTAGTTCAGCTTTATTAAAAGAAAAAAATAAACAATGCAATAATAAAAAATCTCATCTAAACGGTTTTATATTAAAGGGACACTAAAGGTACATATTTTTTCACCTTAATGCATTCTATGCATTAGGGTGAAAAAACATCCGACAATACCGCCCCCAGCCCCTCCATTTACTTACCTGAGCCCATTCACCTGCGGCACTCGCCCCCGATGTCCTCTTCGTCACTCAGCCTAGTCGTTGATTGGCTAAAGTGGATGGATTGAAAGCAGCGCAGCCATTGGCTCGGACTGCTGTCAATCACATCCAATGATGCTGCGTGCCGGGGGGCGGGCCTGAGTGATACAGTGAGCGGCTATAGCCGCCGGCTGTATCACGGGAGCGCGCCTGCAAGAACTTACCACCATGCGAGCTCGCTTGCATGAATGTGGAGTTCTTGCAGGGAGGACCAGAGACAGCCGCCGAGGGACCCCAGAAGACGTGGATCCGGGCCACTCTGTGCAAAATGAACTGCACAGTGGAGGTAAGTATAACATATTTGTTATTTAAAAAAAAAAAATTCTCTTTACAACCCCTTTAAATAAAACATGTATGTTTTGACATGCTGTTGATAAGTGTTGGTGACGTTGGACAATTAGTAAAAACAACACTGGATCGACCAGTTTTTTGTTGTATGTCTCTGGCTGTCCTAGCTATGAACGGCATTGCAAATATCGAATTACTTTCAAAGGAGTTAGAATTACTTATTTTACAGGGAGACTTGAAAAGCAATCCGTCATTAAACTGAATTGTACTGGATGTCATCTACACAGAGTGAACTATTTTTCATTTTTTGTCTCGAATTCCCAAGAAAGTTATGACTTAGGCTGGGAATATATATCTCTGGGCTCCTGATAACATTTCTTCTTCTAGAGAACAGGATCTTATAGTGCCCATTTTAGGAAGATCATCATTTGTCAAAGTCGAACAAGTGTGATTAGTGAGAGATGAGAAGTGGCATTTGGTAATTGAAATACAAGAGACATTAAATGTGGAGTCACAAACTTCAGAACAATTATTTCAAAGGAAACTATAATAGATTTTTCACTGACCACTCAGTTATTATTAAAAAAATATATATTGCATTTTGTGGGTACGGAAATAAATGGACTGCCCTACATGCAGCTACACAAGGGCTTGTTCACGTGTCATAGGGGCGGTAAAACCACATGGTTGAGCTGTTTTTACCACCCCCAACTTCTCCACCTTTAGCTGCAGAGGCAGCAGCACTAGCTGAGGGTGTTCACATGCTGTGGCTGCAACTGGAGGTATACCGAGGGTGAATAGGGCTGCACTGCAACTACCCCGCAACTATGTGCATTGCACAGTTGCGGACTTGCGGTGTAGTGATGCTGCATTTACGGGCTTAAAATAGGTGGTAAAGAGGCAACATAATGCCTCTTTACCACCTGTCAAATGCCTCTGAAAAGCGATCTGTGCATGGATTGCTTTTCAGAGGAGCAGCAGTCCTTGATACTATCAAACAAGCCCTACAAAGGCCATTCTGATGGTACAGGAATGGGGGGGGGGTGTGTGTCAGGATTAAAAGTAACATACACACATACATACAGACACATGCTTACACACGCATACACATACATACAGTACAGACCAAAAGTTTGGACACACCTTCTCATTCAAAGAGTGTTCTTTATTTTCATGACTATGAAAATTGTAGATTCACACTGAAGGCATCAAAACTATGAATTAACACATGTGGAATTATACATAACAAATAAGTGTGAAACAACTGAAAATATATTTCATATTCTAGGTTCTTCAAAGTAGCCACCTTTTGCAGCAGACACATCTCTAGAACTGGTAAGAGGAGACTGTGTGAATCAGGCCTTCATGGTAGAATATCTGCTAGGAAACCACTGCTAAAGAAAGGCAACAAGCAGAAGAGACTTGTTTGGGCTAAAGAACACAAGGAATGGACATTAGACCAGTGGAAATCTGTGCTTTGGTCTGATGAGTCCAAACTTGAGATCTTTGGTTCCAACCCCTGTGTCTTTGTGCGACGCAGAAAAGGTGAACGGATGGACTCTACATGCCTGGTTCCCACCGTGAAGCATGGAGGAGGAGGTGTGATGGTGTGGGGGTGCTTTGCTGGTGACACTGTTGGGGATTTATTCAAAATTCAAGGCATGCTGAACCAGCATGGCTACCACAGCATCTTGCAGCGGCATGCTATTCCATCCGGTTTGCGTTTAGTTGGACCATCATTTATTTTTCAACAGGACAATGACCCCAAACACACCTCCAGGCGGGGGAAGGGCTATTTGACAAAGAAGGAGAGTGATGGGGTGCTGCGCCAGGTGACTACCTCTTGAAGCTCATCAAGAGAATGCAAAGAGTGTGCCAAGCAGTAATCAAAGCAAAAGGTGGCTACTTTGAAGAACCTAGAATATGAAATATATTTTCAGTTGTTTCACACTTTTTTGTTATGTATAATTTCACATGTGTTAATTCATAGTTTTGATGCCTTCAGTGTGAATCTACAATTTTCATAGTCATGAAAATAAAGAAAACTTTTGAATGAGAAGGTGTGTCCAAACTTTTGGTCTGTACTGTACATACTTACATACATACACACACACACACACACACACACACACACACACACACACACACATACAGACAGACACTTGCATGTGCAAACACACACACATACAGACAGACACTCACATGTGCACACACACACACAGACACATGTATAAAGCCATTTTAAAATGAATCTAGCTTCTAGCTCAGTACCTTTCCAGATTCCTCATTCAGCCGGGTACTGCACTCTAGGGGGAAGCAGAGAGCACACTCCTCTGCACTTTTCTTTCACTTTTGAAGCCGACAGAGCTTCTCACAGTTCTGCAGGAGAGCAGGCTCATCTGACAGCCTTCTCTCCACTGACCCCGCGGCACACCTGAGAACCTCTGACGGCACACCAGTGTGCTGGTTGAGAAAGGCTGATTTATACTGTAAATGGTCTAAGGTTATCAGTTGTGTACCCCAAAGTTCTGTGTTGGGGCCCATAGTGTTTAACATATTTATAAATGATATTGATTTTGCAGATGACACCAAGCTATGCAGTAGAATAACATGCTTACAGGATGTCTTCAGGTTACAATCAAACCTCAATGCACTATTCATACCTCCCAATTTTTGGGATGTGAATGAGGGACACCTACTAACAAACATATGTAGGTATAGGACATGCCCCCTGTCACACCCCCTTAAAGGAGAATTAACCAAAAAAAGGTGCTTTTTTTAACCACTACTATTCCTTTATATTGGCATTTGAAATGTACAAATGCAGCAGTTTAGAAATTGGATAAAAGTTTTAGAACTGGTAAACATTTTTTAAAAGATAAAAAGTGCATTTTATACACAACTCTATGGATCAGACCAAAATGAGGGACAAATAAGGAGGAATAAGGGACTGAGAGACATTGCTCCAAATCAGGGACAGATGGGAGCTATGCACTATTGAATAGGACAGCAACTTGTAAAATAATGTTTAACATTAATTAAAATATATAGTTATGCACTTGGGGAATAAAAACATGCATTCATAATACATTCTAGGAGAACAGCTGGGTGACTCAATGGTTGAAAAAGATCTGGGTGTTCTGGTAGGTCATAGACTCAATAATAGCAATGCCAAGCTGCAGTTTCTAAAGCTAGCATTTTTTGTATTAAAAGAGATGTAGACTGCAGCGAGAGATATTATTTTATCCCTGTACAAATCATTAGTAAGACCTCATCTGGAATATGCAGTTCAGTTTTGGGCACCAGTTCTCAAAAAGGATATCGGGGAACTGAGGAAAGTGCAGAGAAGGGCAACCAAACTGATAAGAGGCATGGAGGAGCTCAGTTATGAGGAAAGATTAGAGGAACTGAATCTATTCCCTCTTGAAAAGAGGAGATTAAGGGGGGATATGATCAACATGTATAAATACCTAGGTGGTCTATATAGTGAATCTGATGTTGACTTGTTCACAGAGGACATTGCAGAGTAAAAGGGGACATCAGGAGGAAAAAAAAACGTAACCTTCACATATGGAAAGGCTTCTTCACAGTGACAGCTGTGAAAAAGTGGAACTAATTCTCGTCAGCTCAGTAGATTGTTTTAAAAAAGGAGCTGAATACATTTGTAAATGCACAAAATATAACTGGATACTAATATTTATAGGTATTAACACCAGGGGTAGTTGATCCAGAGAATATCTGATGGCCTCCTGGGAGATCAAGTAGGATATTTTTTCCCCACTGGAGTAAATTGGATCATGCATTGTTTGCCTTCCTCTGGATCAAATGTGGGTAGAAGATTGTGTATATTAAGGTTTTCTATTAGATTTATTTTTCTATTGGTTGAACTAGAAAGACTTGTGTCTTTTTTCTACCTAACTTAGGGCCCTTTCATACTGATATGTTTTTCCTGCGTTTTTACCTTGCAAGAAAACCACAATAAAAAATTTTCCCTTCAACTCCTACCACTGCGTTACAGGTGTGGTGGGTTTTGATCAGTTATGCATGCCTCATCTTTGGTACCAAACATGCAGCCCCCCATTAAAATGAATGGAAATCCATGTAATATCATGGTTAAGTCGCTGTAAAAAGCACTGCGATTTGTGTTTTTGGTGCTTTTTTTGAGTCACTTGTACTTTTTTCACAGGCTCAGGCAACCCAAAAACACAACAGAAAAGCACAGGAAATGCATCAGAAATACAGAAATGTGTTTGCTACAGAGCCTTAACTGTATCTATATAACTTAAAGTGATTGTAAGGCTTTGTTCTTTTTTATAAAATAGCAAACATATCATACTTAACTCCACTGTGCAGATGAAGCTGGTAGCTCCTCCCCGCATCGTATAACCCCCTAGGAGGAGGGCTCTCCCGGGGGTTACCTTGAGGGCATGCTCTTGAGTCCAGCATTTGTGTCCATAGACGCTATTGCATTTGATTAACAGTAGTGGGAGCCAATGGCTGCGTTGCTATCAATCTATCCAATCAAGAGCCAAAACAATAGGCAGAGGGGAATAGCTCGTCTCCGGCGTGGGAATTACGGGGGTCAAGTGAGTAAAACGGGGGAAGGTGGGGGGGTAGCGGAGATCGGTCAGTGACAGAAGTTTTTTCACCTTAATGCATAGCATGCATTAAGGTGAAAAAACATGAGGGTTTACAACCCCTTTAAAACAGCATTTTTTTTTTAAATATTAAAGCATGCCGCTTCTATTGTACTCTGCATAATGGATGTTGGTAAATTGGCTTAAAGGCCAATTAAACTCTTCATCTAAATGCAATCATCTAAATGAATTCCAGGTGCATTCAATGTTTTATATTTAATTTCCTAAAGTAGCCACATAATAAGGGGCAGGCTCTTTGGGTGACATCATCAGATAGCTACACCCCATGGCTATATAAGAGATATCAGACAGTGGGGGGCATCACAACAGGACAAGAGTGGCCTTTTTTATTTTTAGTGGGTAACTGGCGGCGAGGAAGAAAACTAGTTGCGGCAAGGAAGAAGACAGCGCCGCTGGAGAAGACAGCTTCAAGAGAAGACAGCACAGCTTTTTGGGGTGAATGGGTAGGGATATGATTTACCCGATACCCATTCACATAGGGGAGGCTTGGGCTTGTTAAAGGGGGCTTCCAGATTCAGATAAGCCCCCCGCCCACAGACCCCAACAACCACCAGCTAGGGTTGTCAGAAAGAGGTCCTTTTCCCCATCAACATAGGGGAAAAATGCTTTGCCCTAAAGCATCCACCCCCCTATGTAGAGGGCATAGTATCTGGTGAGGTTTAGGGGGGGGGCAATCGCTCGTCCCCTCCTTTTCCTAACCTGCCGGGCTGCATGCTCGTGTAAGGGTCTGGTTTGAATTTTGGGTGGGACCCCATGCCATTTAAAAAAAAATAAAGATTTTTTTTTACGTTCAGCTGTCAGCGGGAAGCCTGTTGATAGCTGATGACTCATCGATTGCTAAGGAAGCGGCAACCCAACCCACAACCAGCTATATAAAGTGAATGTAAAAGAAAATCCCCTATACCTGTATATTGATTGGTTTGTGCCGAAGTTACAGCATTTTTTACTAATAATGGTGGCGATCAGTGACTTATAGTGGGACTGCGATTAGGTGACAGACAAATCGGACACCTAACTGAAACTTTTTAGGGTCAAATGTGTTCCCTGAAAGTGACTAACTGTGGGGGGGGGGATATTTGACTGGGGAAATTTAAAGATCTGTTTTTTTCTGCTCAGCAGGAACACAGAATCAGCACATTCCCCTCTCACAGAACAATGATCTGCCTTGTTCACATAGGCAGACCGCCGCTCTGCCTTTCTCCTGAATGATCGGTGGGGCACGGCGGACATTGCATCCACCAGACCTGCTGTTTGGCTCCTGCTGTGTCCAATCACAGCTGGGAGAGGATCGCTGGCGGCGCGTGCCCCTGACCCGGAAGTGTCAGATCACGTACCAGGTACGTGATCTGGTGCAGAGCGGCTGCCCTGCTGCAGTATATTTACGGTGGGTGGTCGCTTAACGGTTAAAGTGGAACTTCACTCTCTCAATCAACATTGACCATTTTTAATCCTTATGCTGCTAAAATAGATAGGAAACATTATTATATTTACTTGTTTTAAACAACTTCTTACATTTCTTTAGTTACTTCCTAGTTTACAAACCTAGGCAAATATGTCATATATCCCAGAAATCTTCAAGAGGAGAGGAGGGGGTCATAGCTAAGCACACCCTCCTGCCTGCATGTCTGAGCTAAGGGCAAATGAATTTCAGAAAGTAATTGCTACCTGAATTCTCTGCCCTTACTTAAGATGGCCACAGATTCTAGGGGGTGATTTTCTAAGTGATTCTCTGTGAAATAAAGCAAGACCGGAATGGATGGGTGAGTTTGCTTTGAATATTAAAAATAAATTAAATAGCACTTTTGGTGTGTGGTGCTCAGATACAGTGTATTTCCGCTTTAAATTGAAAGTTGTCACATGAACACTGACAAGGCTGCTTACAATGGTCATCTTTTATTCATTTATGTACAACATTTATCCCAAAAGAAAAGAAAATGTTTCTGTAACTGCTTACAAAGCATGCATAGTATGTAAAGGTTCAAATATAGTCACATATGTAATTGCAGCAAGCAGAATAAAGCATCAGATGGATCATTCACAACATATGCAAGAGATAATAACATTAGTTTAAGCCTGCTGTCTTATTCACAACAAGACACATATGATCACAAAGACAGCATACAGTGTCCATAGCAGTACAGTATAATGCTGGGAGAAAAATACAGCTCCAAAGCAAGTCAGAATCGCCATTCTGTAGTGGGACCTCCTGGTGGGTGATAAAGTAAAATCAATAAAGGATGCAATAGTTCATATGAGCAATAAAGTGCATGAGCTGTAGGCAGTAAATAGAGAAGAAAAGAAGAGTCCCAGGGGAATGTGGCTGACCACCTCCTGATCAGTTCATTCAAATAAAATGGCACAAAGCACACCAGGCATAGTTAAAAGAGGCCACGCGTTTAATTAAAACACGCATCTCCTTAACGTGACTCTCCACACAATAGCTTTATCAGAAGTGCGTGTCCTAATTAGGGGGACTCTCACTGGTCCTTATAGCATCTGGCAAACATCAAGCAATATCTACTTCCCATCTACATTTAAACCGAGGACCCCAATTTTCTTTATTTTTAAGGGCATCTAATAAAAAGAAAAACAAGCAAAACCCATGGTATCATGCAACCCTGGTTATTGTATTACATTCAAACATAAATGACTTTCCAATTAACCACTTAAGGACCGCCTCCTGCACATATACATCGGCAGAATGGCACGGCTAGGCACAAGCACGTACATGTAAGAGCCCAGCCGTGGGTCGCCGGCGCGCGCACGTGACCCGGTCCGTAGCTCCGCGGCCGCGGGACCCAGGGACCTGATCCCCGCCGGTGTCCCGCGATCGGTCATGGGAGCTGAAGAACAGGGAGAGGTGTGTGTAAACACACCTTCCCGTTCTTCACAGTGGCAGTGTCATTGATCGTCTGTTCCCTGATATAGGGAAAGACGATCAATGATGTCACACGTCCCGCCCCCTACAGTTAGAAACACGTATGAGGTCACAATTAACCCCTACAGCGCCCCCTAGTGGTTAACTCATAAACTGCAATATTCATTTTCACAGTAATCAATGCATTTTTATAGATTTTTTTGCTGTGAAAATGACAAAGGTCCCAAAAATGTGTCAAAATTGTCCGATGTGTCCGCCATAATGTCGCAGTCACAGAAAAAATTGCTGATCGCCGCCATTAGTAGTAAAAAAAAAATTATTAATAAAAATGCCATAAAACTATCCCCTATTTTGTAAACGCTATACATTTTGCGCAAACAAATCGTTAAACGCTTATTGCGATTTTTTTTTTAGCAAAAATAGGTAGAAGAATACGTATCGGCCTAAACTGAGGGAAAAAAAAAAGTTTTTTATATCTTTCTTGGGGATATTTATTATAGCAAAAAGTAAAAAATGTTGCATTTTTTTCAAAATTGTTGCTCTATTTTTGTCTATAGCGCAAAAAAATCAAACTGCAGAGGTGATCAAATACCACCAAAAGAAAGCTCTATTTGTGGGAAAAAAAGGACACCAATTTTTAGGGGAATCCAAGATATGTGTTTTATGCATAGCACTTTAAATATAAAGGCAATTACACATATGGGTAAATATATGAGCTCAAAGGTATTACAACTGTTAACATGTTTAGCCCAAGGCTCTTGCCGGTGGATACAGCTACACTATTACTCTTAATAATGTAGAGGCGTGTAGTGCATATATATATAAGTGCGCTTATTTGTACAATGTACATCATTAGTTCCTCGATAGTCAGGGTTGCTGTAAGGGATCACAGGGCCCCATACAGACTACCTGACAGGGCCCCATCCGCCCATGGCAGAAATGATAAAAAGCAAAACACGTGTAAACAAGTCCCCTTTTTTTTTTTTTTTTTTTATTTAATTAAAACAGAAATGTTTTTAGATGTTTTTATTGAGTTTTTCAGATATTAACAAGTCAATAAGAACATTTTGAACAAATAAGTTTGATACACACAATATACTGTACATCCGTATAAGATCATTGAGTGGTTATCAATAACAGATCATTAACTAATCTGTAGAAGGAAGCAAAAGAACAGAAAAGTCAATGAGCCAAAGAGGCTTTACGTGCTGTTGTTACGTTTTACCCATATAGACCATGTTTTGGCAAAAATTTTACAGTGCATAGAGTTGATTGCAATGAGTCGCTCAAAGTGTAATTTTGGTGGACTGCTCTTGTCACATCAGAGATTTATAGATGTATTTTTTTTTACATTTGCGAAGTATCAATATGCAGGTCTCTAGGAGAATGTGGGTAATTTGTAACTGCTCTGTTGGGGGGCTTCGGTGGAATATCAGGAGTCTAAACAGAGACTAAGGAAGGGACTGAGGACAGAGATTCCCCAATCCCTTTCTCTGCAGCCTCAGAGAGGCTTGGCACTGATCGCTCGCTGTGTTCTTTAACCACGTCAGCCCCAGAAGATTTGGCTGCTCAATGACTGGGACGTTTTTTGCGATACAGCACTGAGTCGCTTTAACTGACAATTTGATCACCTCTGCAGTTTTTATTTTTTGCGTTATAAACAGAAAAATACCAACAATTTAGAAAAATACACAATATCTTTTACTTTATGCTATAGTAAATATCCCAATTTTTAAAAGAAAAAAACAAATATTTTCCTCATTTTAGGCTGATACGTATTCTTCTACATATTTTTGGTAAAAAAAAATTGCAATAAGCGTATATTGATTGGTTTGCACAAAAAGTATAGCGTCTACAAACTATGGGAAAGATTTATGGCATTTAAATGGCTTTTTTATTTATTGTTTATTTTTACTAGTAATGGGGGTGTACAGGTCAGACACTTATGACACATTTTTGGGATCATTCACATTTACAGAGCAATCAGTGCTATAAATATGCACTGATTACTATGTAAATGTCACTGGCAGGGAAGGGGTTAACACTAGGGGGTGATCAAGGGGTTAAATGTGTTCCCTACAGTGTATTCTAACTGTGGGGGGAAAGGGACTCACTATAGCAGATGACAGATCGTGGTTTCTACTTTGTTGAAGCACACGATCTGTCTTCTCTTCTCTGATAGCACGGGAATTTGTGTGTTTACACACACAAACCCCCGTGCTGCCGCTCGTTCACGCGGCCGGTGGCGATGGCGCCTGCTGGTCACGCGCATTGGGTTCCCCACCGTGCATTGGGCTTGCGCGTGCCTCCAGCGGTGCGATCGCACCCTCTGGTGGCTCTCCTGGGTGAAGCCATATATGTACGGGATTTCGCCCAGGAGTATATCGGCATGAGCCGGACGGGAACCGGTTAAGAAAATATTTACCAGCCCCTTCTCCCATTTTCCATATTGGAAACATCACATTGTGTGCCTGCAGCATCTGCTGGCCAGAGAGGATGGGAGGGAACATGACAGAGCTGTGGGGGAAAGGGCCCAGACAACAGGGATGTGGGCGCACAAATGTTTGGTTCGATCCCTCTGCAACACTGCCAAAAGAAGAAATAGGAGTAGAAGCCAGCAGCACTGCCTGAGGGAGGCACAAGAGGATTGGTGTCAGCAATAAGGCAGTACAACTGGTCCTCATGCTTTGCGGGTGCCCAGGGCCCAGTACAGGATGGCTGGCTGTACTGCCTTATCAGCAGCCCTGTCGATAGTGGTGGTAGCTAATTTACCTTTTTATGATTAGCCAGTACCAGTGTGTGTCCAATATTGACAAGAATATTTTGTAATTAGCCATGGTTTAGAATTTACACTAAATTTGGCCTAGGCACCTAGGTATCAAAAGGGTACAGATCTCAAGATTCAGAAGGTTGTGTATATTAAATGAATGACACAGGCAGACTGTATATGTTTCAAAATCTTAAAAAATGTTTTACCGTTGTGAGACAGGTTAGTTTTACCCTATGATGTGTTGTCGCAATAGTAATCCTGCTCAAAAAAAAAAAAAATGTTTTACCTTCTCTTAAAAATAAAATGAAGTTGTTCACATGAAATATTTATTTGGAAAAATATACATTTTATTGAAAAATATATTAAATTAAAATGTACATATGTGCAACATATTTACTTCTAAATTATGCACAAAAATAAGGCTAAAAAAAATGCTTGCTTTTTTTTTTTTTTTTTGGCTGTCAAGCATATATACTGTAGCACTGCACGAAGAAACTACACTACATATGGTTTCAGTTGCCAGAAGAGGGTGCTACTACACTGTATTATACATTTGGACACTGTTTTGCTTTCTCTGGTTGCTTTGGCTGTCATGATTTCTGTTTAAACATGATGCAGTAAAGGAAAATTGGAAAATGAATAATAATTCAAACTGCTGGCATCATTGATTAGTCGCATCTTGAATAAAGGTATTGATTATATGTTAACACTATAGAGCTCAGTGCAGGGTGACAAAGGAAAATACAGATATTTTTGCAGTTATTTGTTGCAGTATATAATGCTGACCAATTAAAAAAAACAGTCATCTATATAACATAAACACCTTTGCCGTTTTTAACGCAAAACCTATTGCTATGTAAATTAAAGGATGGAAAGGTGAGAAAAATGTTAATATCACATGAGTGAGCCTGATCCTCCAAATTGTAACTCTACAGTCTTGGTTGAGTTATTCTTCAGCAGCAGTGTCTCGCTCTATAACATCTAAGTACTGGAACTAATGTACGTTGTCTGAAAAGTGTGCTCACAGAAAAATTCCTTCAATCCAATCGTTGCCAAAAGATTGTAGAATTCACCTCTGTAACATCTCTAAATTTGCCTGAAATCTCATCTCTTCAGGGAAGCCTATCACGTCTCTAACTAATCTTTTACTGCAACCAGTTAGATTCGGTATTTCATTTTCAGACGTGAACTGTATAAGCGCGTCACGCTTCCCGAAAATAGCCGAAATAGGACTTGGCTCTTCACGGCGCCTGCGCAGTCAGCTCCTAGTCTGTGCGCAGGCGCCGTATAGCGCAGTGAAGAGCCGAGTCCTGCTCCGGCTATTTTCGGGAAGCGTGACGCGCCATAGCCGGCCGTCAATCATGTTCCCCTCTTCATAGGAACGCCTACTCCCCGCGGGAGTCTGAAACGAAACTAATGGATTAAACTGTGAGTACAGAGCAAAAAAATAAAATAAAGGCATACTGTAGCTGACGCTAGTATGCTGGATGGCATGGTAGAAAGTTGTTTTTTAGGGTGAACCTCCGCTTTAACTACTGTGTTACAAGTTATGCCCTGTACACACGATCGGTTCATCCGATGAAAACGGTCTGATGGATTTTTTCATCAGATATCCGATGAAGCTGACTTTCATCAGTCTTGCCTACACACCATCAGTTAAAAAAACGATTGTGTCAGAACGCGGTGACGTAAAACACAACGACGTGCTAAGAAAAATTAAGTTTAATGCTTCCAAGCATGCGTCGACTTGATTCTGAGCATGTGTTGATTTTTAACCAATGGATTTCCCCACATTTTCCCTACGTTTTTTCACCGATGGAAAAAAAAACGATGGGGCCCACACACGATCGGTTCGTCTGATGAAAACGGTCCATCAGACCGGTTTCATCAGACGAACCGATCGTGTGTACGCGGCATAAGAGTCTAACAGAAATGTACAAACCTCAGCATATCAACCAGCATCTCTTGTACAATATATTATAAATAATGCAGGGGTCAAGAATATGTCATATACAGCCCAGCGTATGCAATTACCTTTAGGCAGAACTTTACTGGTGACAGCAAAATGCCTGTGGCAGCAAAGAAAGATATTAAAAGCATGTCGATAAAATCAAATGACGCAGTGGCATAAGCAGAGCCCATCCTGACGTTTTGTCCTAAAAAGGCATGCTCTGCGTCATTTGATTTTATCTACATGCTTTTAATATCTTCTCATATGTGAGTGTCCATTTTTTACTTATACAATAAATGTTTCTTTTTGAAATGGTATCACATTATGTGGCCTATTTTCTCTCCTTCTACCAATTTATTATTTGGATGAATTGCCTTTGAGTTTGTGTCACTGCATCCTTGGTTGAACCCTACTGACAATATTGTGATGGCCTTCTGTCTCATATATTTACATTGGAAGCTGTGTATGCTGATATACTTTCCTCCCCTGGGTGTGCTACACCACAAGCTCTGTTGACTCATTGGGCATATGCCTGGTTGGGTTCAACATATACGGTAAGCCTCTCTTTTTTTCGGTGATGAAATACCTACAGACAACTGTTTTATTATTAGTCACCTTGGAGAGTCACTTCATCCACTGGAAACACTTTATGGACTATATATAAACTATGCACTAGCACTTTTCGTCATATGTAAATGTGTCACTGTTCACTATATATTTTATTGAATGACAATATTTGATTCATATTGTATATTTGTTGTATGCACCACAGTGACTCTCTGCTATCAATACATGTTTGAGTAGCAGGTGTTCACATTTATCATATTTAGCGTTGCACTTTACCACTGTGTTTATTCACACACAGATCCTTTATTGTGCTGGCTACTAGTGTTTGGTATTTGTAGACAGCACATTTTTTCCCCTTCTTTTTTTCTATACATTGTCTTTGATTGTTCAGCAAAGTTTCAAGGCATCTCCCTAAACGACACCTTAATGACAGGTCCCAACCTGATAAATTCTGTAGTGGGAGTCCTCTGTCGCTTCAGGAAAGAAGCAGTTGCTGTGACATTGAAAAGATGTTCCACCTGTTCTGTATTCCCCCAGAAATGCGCAATTACTTAAGGTTACTTTGGTGGGAGAACAGCCAGTTGGAAACAGAACCCAAAGAATACAGAATGGCAGTTCACCTCTTCAGTGCCATTTCCTCTTCAGGATGTGCCAACTTTGGCCTCAAGTAACTTGCACAACATCACAAGGCAGAAAATCCTTCAGCATCAGCTTTCATTGAGAAGAACTTTTATGTCAACAATGGTCTAAGGTTTCAACAGTCAGTGAAGCTACAAATCTAATCCTCGAAGCACAAGGATTATGTACAAATGCTGGCTTAAGACTGCATAAGTTCAACTCTAATAAAAGGGACATCCTGTCTTGTGTAGCTTCATCAGAAAGAGCAATAACTAGTGAACCTCTCAAACTTAACCCAGACTCAACATCAAAAGGACAAGCACTTGGCATTCAGATACAACACCTTCAGTTTCAGCATTGATATAAAGGATCGACCCTCAACTCGTTGTGGTATCCTGTCAGTCATAGCCTCTCCGCATGATCCTCTAGGCTTCATAGCTTTCTTCATACTGAGTGGCAAGCGCTTTCTCCAGGAGCTTTGTCGTAGTGGCATCAGTTGGAATAAAGCACTTCCTGAGAGCTTAAGCCCATTGTGGGAGGCCTGAAGAGTAGTCTGCAAGCTTTAAGGAAAATCAAGATACCCAGATGCTACCATCCTCCTGACTCTGGTAACATAGTGTTATGCCGCGTACAGACGGTCGTTTTTTTGTGATGAAAAAAAACGACGTTTTAAATCATGAAATAAAACAACGTTTTTGAAACATCATTTTCAAAAACAACGTTGCCTACACACCATCGTTTTTTCACAATGCTCTAGCAAAGCGAGGTTACGTTCACCACTTTTTTCCATTGAAGCTCGCTTCATAACTAGCTTCTGGGCATGCACAGGTTTAAAAACGTAGTTTTAAACGTCGTTTTTTGCTACACACGGTCAATTTCTGTGAAACAAAAAACGACGTTTTGAAAAACGACACAAAAAATTCAAGCATGTTCGAATTTTTTTTGTCGTTTTTTTGAAGACATAAAACAAAGTTTTGCCCACACACGATCATTTTAAATGACGTTTTTTAAAACATCGTTTTTTTTCATCACAAAAAACGACCGTCTGTACGCGGCATTAGATTTAGTTCAACAGCAAGTTTTTCCTCAAGAGCTAGAACTTCTTAAAAGAGGAGAAAGTCTTCCAAGTTCAAGCCCTCTTAGTTATCTTGACCACATTCTAGTTTAAGGACTTCTTCATGTTGATGGAAGGCTGACGAGATCAACACTTAGTCAAAGTGTTAGTTGGTGACAGAAGATTGCAAGATAAGGACTATGTATCAAAAACCTCAATTATTGAACGTCCTATTCAAAAGCTAGTAGTTCTCATAGAAAGTAAATGAGTTGCCAGTTTAGTGATACACTAACATACCACTGCAATACAGTATCCATTCACAGAGGTACCTATAAGCTAAATTGTGTAAAGGCGGCCATACAGGGTTCGAATTTCGAAATAATTTTCTTTCGAAAATCAGATCAAAGAATTTTCGTATGAATTTCGCACCATTAGTGGGCTGCAGCAACAGCCAATTTTCATGCGGGAAACAAATTTGAGAAATCCAACACGTTGGAAATTTTTTGAAACATGACCGATTTTCTGATCAATGATGGGAGAATCATGCAAGAAATGTAATAGAAAAAAAACGCGCATGTGCAAGAAAAGAATATTCCCGGAGAGAAACGAATATTCCCGGAGAGAAACGAATATTCCCGGAAACATGAATATTTTGTCGGCCGAATTTCGAAAATCAATGGTGGCATCATCGGATCACAAAAAAAATGAACTTTCTGATTTTGAAAAGAAAATTTGTTCGAAATTCGACCGTGTATGGCCTGCTTAACACTCACATTTTTATAGCGGTCATGGTTATGTTCTGTAAATAATGTATGACTCTGAGGCCTCGTACACATGACCGAGAAACTCATCGTAAAAGAAACATCGTATTCCTCGACGAGTTCCTTGTCAGGCTTGTCGAGAATCTTGTCAAGCTTTCTTTGCGTACACACTGTCAAGACAAAATCTCGTCGTTCTCAAATGCGGTGACGTACAACACGTACGACGGCACTATAAAGGGGAAGTTTGATTCTACTGGCGCCACCCTTGGGGCTGCTTTTACTAATCTCATGTTACTGCGTGTTAAGTAAAAGTTTGGTGAGAGACGATTTGCTCTTTTCACTCTGTTACAGCGTGACAAATGTGCTATCTCCATTCCGAACGCTACTTTTACCAAAGGTGCGCTCCCGTCTCATACTTTATTCTGAGTATGCGCGGGTTTCTAAGCATACACACGGATGTGTTTCTCGTAAACCAGCCCGACGAGAAACACGACAAGGAAATTGAAACTCCAGACGAGGAAAAAGAGGAGTTATCCTCTTTTTTGCTTGTCGAGATCCACAAAAGTTTTCTCGACGAAAAACATACACACAACAGTTTTCCTCTGCAAAAAAGCTCTGCCACCAAGTTTCTTGATGGATTCTGTCGAGGAAAACGGTTGTGTGTACGAGGCCTAAGTCATATTCGTCATTAACATAATTTGGTGAGAGTGTAACTGTCCACCTGTCGCTTTAAATCTTTGTTCAGCACTGACTGACAGGTGGAACCTTTATTGCCTTAATTTTGTTCCCCTGGGGAATGTTTTAATCACCAGACACTTCCTCCTTCCTCTAGTTTGGGAGAAACGAGGCCCTCATTGTTCCAGCATTCATAGGCAAGCCAGCAGTACCTTATGGGAAGGTGCTGGTTTATGGAAGTTTTCTACAGTTTAAAGTTTGCACCTCTTGGTAAGCGGAGCAAGTCCTCACGGTGTAAATGGTACTTATGGTGCAAATGGTGCTTATGGTGTTTAAGGAGTTAACCTCTGTGGTGTTCAACCCTAATGCACACCTTTGAGGCAAAAGAATAAAAGTACTGCACCCGTAAGAAGCTCTCCTCTCGTTATTTACTCAAAGCCAATGGGGCCGCTACACTTCCTCTGATTGGCTGAGGTAGAGAATGTGGCCTGCCTTCCTGTGAATGCCCAACCTCACTTGATTATGTTCTGGGAACATGACAGGAAGTCCCCATCCTGCTGATTATGTTCTGAGAACATGACAGGAAGTCCCCATTCTGCTGCCAGAACATAGCGGTGTATACTGTATGTAGCTGATGCTACATCCAGTTTATACAATATCCCCAGCAGGTACATCTGTTAGTGCAGCAAAACATGGAGATTTCAATGTCTGTTTTTTAAAGAAGTTGTTCTGTCGGGCTCTTTGCAGAAGAGCCCTTCTTTATATTTTGGGCTGAGCTGCAGGCTGCTGGCCAATAGGGGTGTCCGGACTGTGTACAGACAGAGCTGCTTCGCCTCCCCAGGATCTGCTGCTGCTTTCAGGTGGTTTGAGTTTTCCCTGCACAGCTTGCTCTGTCCCCTGACTCACACTCTTTTTGCCTCACCTCAACCTCTCCTGTACTGCAGGTTGCTTGTATTCCAGTCCTTGCCAACATTCTCTTTCACCCATAGGTCTCATCCGCTATCTCAAACTGCCTCCCACGCCTCCCCCTTGCCAGTGGGCGGGGCCAAATCAGGTTGCTGATGCAGTGAAACACGGTTCTCCTCTCCCTCTGCACTGTTCAATTAGCAGGGCCACCATTAGAAATCATGGGGCCCTGTACAAACTACATTGCATTAAAAGAAGAATTGAGGCTGATTGTGGTTGTGGCAAAATTGAGTGCAGGGCTCATGAGTGGGTAACACACACAGAGTGCTAGAAAAGAGACAGGACACTATGGTGGAGAGAATGTGGCTGCTCACCCCGATAAAAATGATGAAAATAATTTTCCCAAATGGGGTTATTGCGCAGCTCAAAAGGAAAGAGGTAATACCATGTAATAAAAAAGTTGTGTTTATTCACATGTTAAAAAGTGGACAAAAATTGGGTAGCATAAATGGATGGAGCATGAGTTGTATCAAGTACACAAACAGCGTTTACATAAATGTATAACAAGCAGTACACAAACAATGTTTATACAGTCAAAAATGTGCATTGTAGTAAAAACAATCTAACGAACGTTTCGACCTTTGAAGGTCTTCTTCAGAGAGTTTGTGTGGCTGGAAAGGAACATATAGTGGTTAGACATCTCATGATCATAGTTTAGGTAATAAGAGATACATTGTTGGTTTTACAAAAAGCCCTTTGGCTAGAGGAGCAGTGTGCAAAAGGATGTAATGAAAGCAAAAAGTCAAAAAATTAAGCAAATTCGTGTGCAACATTGCAAACAAAAGTATCTTAAATACATTTTTTAATTTTTAATTTTTAGTTTTTAATTATTAATTCCTTTACCTTGATGATGTGTCTCAATGATGTGCTGCAGTCCAATAGCGGCAGCAACAGGCGGTCTAATAAGGATAGCTTCCAACCCAGGCAGAAAAAACAGCTGTCCACATAATGTGAAACACCCCGCTCAACACCACAGGAGGTCACCCCCAAAAATTATGGGGCCAAGATGGAATGACCATATAGAAACCAGGAGGGGTAGGGGAACGTCGGTGGAACGAGGAGGTTTAATAAAGAAGCCTGTAAACAGAATAGTAAAATTGATATTCTGGATGTCTACATACATATGTAGTGGCACGAGTTATTAAAAAGTTATTGGGGCTCTGAGGTGAGAAGTGACGGTGAATGTAGATAACCGTCACAGGCTATAATGAAAAGAAGTGCTCAAGAGTACTAAGATAAGATAATAATCTCTAGAATACGGAAACAAGGGTCTCCAAGGACAAAAGAAGAATGAAGAAAAACATAAAAGGGAAAGGGAAAAAGAAAAAAGAGGGTAAGAGGGAAGAAAAAGAATAAGGAGTGAAGGAAATGGGGGTGATGGGAGTAGATTGAAGTGAAGTGAGGGGAGAAGTGAGAGGTAGTGAAAAGGAATAAAAAAACAGTGAAGATGACGGTGAGTAATTGAAGTGAATGACCTAGGGAGGCACAAATAAACATGCATCAGCCGCAAGAATGCGGAAGTGAGAATTAGCTGATAGGAAAACACAAATGTAAAACAAAGAGACGGGAGAAAGGAAAATGAGATGGACAAGGAGGGAAAATGAAAAAGTGAGGGGTGAAGGTACAGAAACAAGAAGTGAAAAGTAGGCAACGGTGTGGGGAAATGGACTGGGGAAAGAGAAGAATGGGGGGTGATAGTGCAGAAAAAGAATTATATAAACTAAAGCAAAAAGGATGGGAATGGAGACAAGTGAAGACACATGGGGAACGGAAAATGCAGGATATATTGAAGTGAGGGCAGCTGGGCAAAATAAAACAGTGAATGGCAAACACCTGATGATAAAAACGCATCAAGAATAAGGGTGAGTGGGGGGGGGGGGGGAAGAGCTGTACCTTTGAATTGTAGAGATTCAGTTGGGAATTAAAATAAACTAGAAGACTTCCTGAGCAGAGATCACTGGTGTCAGATACAAAAGCTGCTGGGATATAAATAGCAGCAGCAAGCAGACAAGGTGATTCCTTCTAAAATATAAGAGTAAAAAGGGTCATTTTTGGAATGAAACCAGAGAAGCCAAAAAGTTTGGCCACATCCTTTTTCTGGCCAAACTTTTTGGCTTCTCTGGTTTCATTCCAAAAATGACCCTTTTTACTCTTATATTTTAGAAGGAATCACCTTGTCTGCTTGCTGCTGCTATTTATATCCCAGCAGCTTTTGTATCTGACACCAGTGATCTCTGCTCAGGAAGTCTTCTAGTTTATTTTAATTCCCAACTGAATCTCTACAATTCAAAGGTACAGCTCTTCCCCCCCCCCCCCCCCACTCACCCTTATTCTTGATGCGTTTTTATCATCAGGTGTTTGCCATTCACTGTTTTATTTTGCCCAGCTGCCCTCACTTCAATATATCCTGCATTTTCCGTTCCCCATGTGTCTTCACTTGTCTCCATTCCCATCCTTTTTGCTTTAGTTTATATAATTCTTTTTCTGCACTATCACCCCCCATTCTTCTCTTTCCCCAGTCCATTTTCCCACACCGTTGCCTACTTTTCACTTCTTGTTTCTGTACCTTCACCCCTCACTTTTTCATTTTCCCTCCTTGTCCTTCTCATTTTCCTTTCTCCCGTCTCTTTGTTTTACATTTGTGTTTTCCTATCAGCTAATTCTCACTTCCGCATTCTTGCGGCTGATGCATGTTTATTTGTGCCTCCCTAGGTCATTCACTTCAATTACTCACCGTCATCTTCACTGTTTTTTCATTCCTTTTCACTACCTCTCACTTCTCCCCTCACTTCACTTCAATCTTCTCCCATCACCCCCATTTCCTTCACTCCTTATTATTTTTCTTCCCTCTTACCCTCTTTTTTCTTTTTCCCTTTCCCTTTTATGTTTTTCTTCATTCTTCTTTTGTCCTTGGAGACCCTTGTTTCCGTATTCTAGAGATTATTATCTTATCTTAGTACTCTTGAGCACTTCTTTTCATTATAGCCTGTGACGGTTATCTACATTCACCGTCACTTCTCACCTCAGAGCCCCAATAACTTTTTAATAACTCGTGCCACTACATATGTATGTAGACATCCAGAATATCAATTTTACTATTCTGTTTACAGGCTTCTTTATTAAACCTCCTCGTTCCACCGACGTTCCCCTACCCCTCCTGGTTTCTATATGGTCATTCCATCTTGGCCCCATAATTTTTGGGGGTGACCTCCTGTGGTGTTGAGCGGGGTGTTTCACATTATGTGGACAGCTGTTTTTTCTGCCTGGGTTGGAAGCTATCCTTATTAGACCGCCTGTTGCTGCCGCTATTGGACTGCAGCACATCATTGAGACACATCATCAAGGTAAAGGAATTAATAATTAAAAACTAAAAATTAAAAATTAAAAAATGTATTTAAGATACTTTTGTTTGCAATGTTGCACACGAATTTGCTTAATTTTTTGACTTTTTGCTTTCATTACATCCTTTTGCACACTGCTCCTCTAGCCAAAGGGCTTTTTGTAAAACCAACAATGTATCTCTTATTACCTAAACTATGATCATGAGATGTCTAACCACTATATGTTCCTTTCCAGCCACACAAACTCTCTGAAGAAGACCTTCAAAGGTCGAAACGTTCGTTAGATTGTTTTTACTACAATGCACATTTTTGACTGTATAAACATTGTTTGTGTACTGCTTGTTATACATTTATGTAAACGCTGTTTGTGTACTTGATACAACTCATGCTCCATCCATTTATGCTACCCAATTTTTGTCCACTTTTTAACATGTGAATAAACACAACTTTTTTATTACATGGTATTACCTCTTTCCTTTTGAGCTGCGCAATAACCCCATTTGGGAAAATTCTTTTCAACACACACAGAGTGCAGGTGTCAGGAAAGTGTAATATACAAAGTGTAGAGGTCAGGATTGCATAAACCACAGCGTATAGAGGTAAGATAATACTTGCAAAGTACAGGGGTTAGAAGTGCATAAAGCACAAAGTGCATGGTCACCCACTGGTCTTTAAAGGTTCAGCGCTTAAAGACAGATCATTTTACAATTTTTAGGGCTCTTTCACATAGAGGACAGTAAAAACAGGTGGCTAAGCCCCAGTCTTACTACCCCCTGATCACCCACCTAAAGTCTAAAATACATCTAGAGGAATCTGTCCCCATGCTGTGGTCATGACACAAACTGCAGAACATTTTACATGACAGCGTGAGTCGACTATCCAATAGGCCATTCAAGTCAAAGGGGCCACACCACTACAGCGAGCCAAACACTTGGCTCATGTTTGTAGTGCATTAGCGCCATTGTAAATTGCTATTTGGCCTCCTGAACACCCTACAGCAGCTGCCTACTGAGGAAGCCCAATCACATGGGCAATTCGTCTAGGAGGCAGGAGCAAGCCTGTGACGTCATGCTGGAGTCGCACCGAGTGTGGTGGTGAGCCAGCAGTAGACTGTATTTACATAGGTGAGCAGACCTTTCACCTGGTAGTGGATGTGCACCATTGCATGAAGAGCGTAGACACGTGGTAGTTTTAAGTTGGATTATATGGATTTTTAAGCACATCATTTTTTGGATACTGGACATATATATATATATATTCATATTTTGCTAAGTTGTTGTGCTAAACTGTTTTTGGTATATATTAATCTGACACCTATGCTGCACAGGTGCACAAGTATCGGGTTGTTGTCACACTGTTAAAAGGGTGGGGTGTCTGACCATTCAGGCACTACCCGAGGGCCCCATGCCATTAAGGGCCCCCATCAGGGTTGCCAGCCTCAGTAAAACCAGGGACATTATGTAAAAATCTGTGTTTTTTAAAAAAAATCCCAAGATTACAGCTGCCCCGCCTCTCCAGTACCGCTTCAGTGTGTATATGTGTGTTCTCTGTGTATGTATACTGTGGGCCAGATCCACAGAGCAAGTACGCCGGCGTATCTACTGATACGCCGGCGTACTTTCAAATTTCCTGCGTCGTATCGTTGTTTTGAATCCTCAAAACAAGATACGACGACTTCTGGGTTAGATCCGACAGGTGTACGTCTTCGTACGCCTTCGGATCTAAGATGCAATACTTCGGCGTCCGCTGGGTGGCGGTTTCCGCGTCTGGTATGCAAATTTGCGATTTACGACGATACACGAACGTACGCGCGGCCGTCGCATTTTCTAACTGCGTCTGTAGTTGGCTTTTTTTGGCGTATAGTTAAATCTGGTATTTTGCGGTGTATAGATAGAATTGCCATGTTAAGTATGGCCGTCGTTCCCACGTCGAAATTTTTTTTTGCGTAAGTCGTCCGTGAATAGGGATGGACGTAACTCACGTCTAAGTTAAAAACATGACGTTGTTGCGACGTCATTTCGCGCAAAGCACGGCGGGAAATTTCTGGACGACGCATGCGCATTTCATTCGGCGCGGGGACGCGCTTCATTTAAATGAAACCCGCCCCCAACCCGCCCAATTTGAAATCCGCCGCCAGAAACACACTACGCCGCTGTAACTTACGGCGCAAAATCACTGAGGATTCGAAAATGCGCCAGGTAAGGTACGGCGGCGTAGCGTATCTCTGATACGCTGCACGGAACTAAATGTATGTGGATCTGGCCCTCTGTGTGTATATTGTGTGTCTGTGTGTGTATACTGTGTATGTATACTGTATATTTGTGTGTGTATACTGTGTGGCCCCATAATCTATTGCCTGGGGGCCCCCATAATCTCCTATTGCCCAGGGTCCCCATAATCTCCTATTGCCCGGGGGCCCCATAATCTCCTTTTGCCCGGGGGTCCCATGAGTTGTCAGTCCGCCCCTGGAGGAATGTGATACCTTTTGAACAATTCATTGATTTTTAGTGATTTGAATGATGTATTTAATACAATATTGGCAGTTGATGTATAAAAATGTTGATAATCAAATCTATTATTCTTCTGCAATAAAGTAAAGAAAAGAAAATATATATATATATTTTTATAAAAAAATGTCCTTAGGGAAAATATATAATTATATTCTATTGAATTAAGCTTCTATACTTGATCAGCGTAGAGGACACAGTTAGGTTTGAGGCCCCTTTCACACAGACGGATAGAATGGTGCTTTCCACCTGCGGATTTTACCGCAGCCAGAAGCACACAATGCTTTCCTATGACACCCTTCACACACTGCATTTAGCTGCGGTTTTGTGCGAATAGAAAAAATAGAATTGAATGCATCCAGGTGCGATCTGGTGCAGCTATCGGCACATAACCGCAGGTAATCGCAGTGCACTGTGTCAGCGCGTTTGGTATGAATCTTGAGGGGGAACTCCACGCCAAATTTCAAAAAAAAAACGGCATGGGTTCCCCCTACAGGAGCATACCAGGCCCTTGGGTCTGCTATGGATTTTAAGGGGAACCCCCATACGCCGAAAAAACGGCATGGGGTCCCCCACAAAATCCATACCAGACCCTTATCCTAGCATGCAGCCTAGTCGGTCAGAAAAGGGGATGGGGACGAGCAAGCGCCCCCCATTAACCGTACCAGGCCCCTGCCCACCATTTTTTTGGCGTACGGGGGTTCCCCTTAAAATCCATAGCAGACCCAAGGACCTGTTATGCTTTTGGAGGGGGAAGCCATGCCGTTTTTTTATTTGAAATTTGGCGTGGAGTTCCCCCTCAAGATTCATACCATACACAGTGCTTGGTATTGGCAGGGATCCAAGTCGGATCCCCGTTCAATATCGTGCCGCAGCTAAACGCAACCGCAGCTAAAAGCACTGTACAAATGCAGCTGATTGCTGTGCCTGGAGTCTTGAATTTCAGCAGAAAATAAACTGCTTTTAACTGCGGCAGAACAGCCGTCCGTGTGAAAGGAGCCTAATAATGCCTGCTCTAACAGTATGGTTCTGTAATTAAATAAATAATAATAAAAAAAACAACATTCCTAATGAATCAGGTAAAGGATTTGTTTCACTGAAATGCTGTGCTTCATTTCCTTTCCACTAGAGGTCAGTGTATATTCATATAAAAGTCATCAATGCCTTGAGACTACAAAATTATGATTAAAACGTTCTTACTTTTCAGTAAGTTTAATTATTCTAAGTACCAGTGAGATGTTAAAAAAGTATCACCTGGCAAAAAAAATCAAGCAAGACGCAATAAAATGTTATAATATTATTTTTAAAGTATAATGACTCTTGGCAAATATGTTCTTATTTTATAGTATACATTTATTATTAAATTCATTTTTTTTTGCTTTATCATCTGATCATTTTGCAGGTCCATAATATTGTCACTTTCATTGCAGCATGTATCAAGGTACTGAACAAGACTTTTTGGATTAACTTTAGAATTTACATAATGAATCTCTGAATAGCTTTGATACAGGAAATTTCTGTGGAAGATTAAAATAACATTAAAGGTTATATTTTTCCTCTAAAATAAAAAAAGCATTTTATACTTACCTGCTCTGTGCAATGTTTTTGCACAGAGCTGCCCCGATCCTCCTCTTCTGAGGTCCCTCGCCGATGCTCCTGGCTCCTCTTCTTTGTCGAGCGTCCCTATCGGAAGCCACTTACTATGGGGACATTTGTGCGGGGTTGCTCCCAAGGTGCCTTGTCTGCGTCCATTGAAACAGACAGGGCAGCTTGGCCCGCTCTAAAAATCGTGCCGCTATACCGCCACCGCACCTCCACTGCCCCATGTGAAAGGGGCCTTAGTCTTTAGCAGGAGCTCCACCGGTTGGTGTTGATGGGGGCGGTGCCGTTTGGCATTATCCCAGTACTGGAGGGGCAAACTGAGTCTTTGCCTCGGGTGAAAGAATGTCTAGCTTTACCACTGCCCCCCCCCCCCCCCAAAAAAAAATATAAATGAAAAACCCAAAATACCATCCACTCAGACAAAAGCCCCTTTTTGTGCAGAAGAAAGTTTGCTATGGACAGAGCAGCTAAAGTGACCACCGACTATAAACTAACCACAAAATAAAATGAAAGACAAAAATAAGCAGCAAAGGTGTTGATTGCCCTAAAAGCAAATGAAAGTTTATTTTCATCTAGCTGCTCTAATCTCTCCCAATGCAGTTGGTCAGCTTTATCTATGCTTTCCCTACAACAGCTTGCAATACACTGATAATATGGCTGCTCTATGACTCCCCTTTTTTATAGTGAGGTGACTAGCTTAACCAAAAGCCCCATTATCAGCCTTTTTAGTCTTATAGCCAGGGTTCAAAGGCCATTCAGAGTGGTTTAAAAAATGTTCCTGGGAAAGTCTGCACATTAACACGTTGGGACCATGTATCCCGAACCCACGGGATGCGCCTTGATCCCATGGTATCTAGGAACTTGTAATTAATTCTTATTGACTGCAATTGGTTACTACACTTGCACATTTTACTTTTTCTTTTTGATAAGCCTATGACTGGTAAAATATAGTACTGTATACAGTATCTCACAAAAGTAAGTACACCCCTCAATTTTTGTAAATGTTTTATTCTATCTTTTCAAACACAGCCTTAAAAAACCCAAAGAGAAAATCTCCTCCAATACACAGAGAAAAAAAAACAAATAACGAGTACCTCTGGTCACCACATACAACACAACACTAGAAGGGATCAAAAAGATATTCAAAGATTTACAACCCGTTATAACAGAGAATGAAACTGTGAAAGGAATATTCCAACAACCCCCATTATTTCCTTTCAGACAACCACCCAACCTCAGACACAAACTAATTAGCAGGAAACATCACTCTGATTATGAAGTCACTAATAATGGTAGCAAACCCTGCAATAAAAAACGTTCTTTTAGTTCTTAAAGGGAATTTCAGAACTATTCAGGAAAAGAAAACTGAAGCCTCGTACACACGACCGAGGAACTCGACAGGCGAAACACATCATTTTCCTCGTCGAGTTCCTTGTTAGGCTGTCGAGGAACTCGACAAGGCAAGTTTCTCCATTCCCGTTGAGGAAAAAGAAGACATGCTCTCTTTTTGGCTCGACAGGATCCTCAACAGTTTCCTCCTCGAAAAATTTACACACGACCGGTTTCCTCGGCAAAAAAAAATCCCAGCAAGTTTCTTGCTGGTTTTTGCAGAGAAACTCGGTCGTGTGTACGAGGCCTAAGAATGGTAATTCTTTTTGACACAACAACTAATAGCCTAAATTTAGATATTGGTTTCCTTACCCATTATACTACAGTTTTACGACCCCCCCTCTGTGATTAGCATCCCCCCTCAAGTCTATAGCTCTCCCTCTGTCTTATCTCACTAAATCTGCTGCTATATTTATTAAAGGGGTGTTCCAGCCTATTTTTAAGTTTATTAAAAGTCAGCAGCTACAAAAAGTGTAGCTGCTGGCTTTTAATAAACAGACACTTACCTGCTCCACGGCTCCATTCCTAGTGTGGGCACCCGGCAGTGACAGCTTTCGGCTTCACGGCCGGGCACCCACTGCGCATGCGAGAGCGGCACTGCGCATGCGCGAGCGGCGCCGTCCGATTGGACAGGCGCTCGCCTACAGGAAGGGGCTGCAATAAGGTGATTAGGCTAATCGCCTTACCAGCCCCTCGGCGGAAGGAGGAAGTGGGACAGGAAGTCCCCATCTCCAGAAGCCCCCACCCCCCCCCCAAAAAAAATTACATGCCTAAGGTGGCATGTAAGGGGGCGAGGAGTGGGTTAAGCGGAAGTTCCATTTTTAGGTGGAACTCTTCTTTAACATGGATTTGTATATGTTTGTTTTTCTTTTTTTTTTCCTTTCCACTCACAGATTTCTTTTTCTTTTAACATTCAGCTAAAAAATTGTGAATCAGTACTGCTTAGACCTTGAAGAAGGGGACATACCCCAAAAGCTTGCAAATAAAAAAAGTATGGTGAAGAGTACTCAATTTTCTCTGTCACAATTGCACTAATACAGCTACGATCACGTCAAGTTTTTTTTTGCCAGGCTTTCTTGTATCCGTTACCCCCGCTCCTGTGTAAAGGAGATGGTAGATCGGCATGAACTTGCATCTATTACATACATTTACTAATTTATCTTATATTAGCACATAATGGGCTAGCGGTGGGTCAGTGATTGCTGAATCTAAATTCAGTCCCATGCCTTTCTATATCCCTTAATGCCACTAAAATGTATTGCATTTCTCCTTTACATTACCAGCCAGCCATCATGCGTTCATGCGTACAGAATGATTTATTACAGGCACCGTTACAGGAAATAGCAGTGAAATGTAATTAGTGTACTAGAAATATGAATTTATCTAGATGATTATGCTAGGATGGCATACTGTATATAGAAGAAGGATGCATGACATTCTTGTCACATAAAAGACTAAAACCTTCTGTTTGATAAAAAAATGTCCATCGAGATTTTTGCCAGGCCTGGCACTGACTCTGCAATTAGTAAAATTACCAGCGTTTGTTTTTACAGAACTGGCATTGACATGCTGAAATTAATTAACTCATCATCATATACAGCACCTATGTGGCTCTTTGCCTGTTTAACCAATCTCTCTGGTAAATGTCAGCAGAGAAAACGATGTAGGCACAGCCATATTAATCATGCAAGAGAACTAAGCTGTTGACTTGTAATAAGCTTCTGTCTGTTGATTTCAACTGACAATCGCACATTAATAAATGAGTTGACTAGTCATTTTAACACAAGACCAAAATTGACAGTTTCCCTTGCTGTGTTGGGTTTTCCTGTCATATATATAGGATTATTTTGTTTTGATTGTTGGGGGTTGATTTATGAAATGCAAATAGGCTGTTCGCTTTTCTAGGGAAGTTGCGCTTTGCAAGGGAAATTGGCCCTTAGTGAAATTGGTGATGTTTCACTTTGCAAAGAATACCCAATCGCATGCAAGGAAAATAAGAAAACAGCTTTTTAACTTGTACAAGATTGGATGATGGAAGTCAGCAGAACTTCAGCTCATTCACTAACCTCTGGGGAAATTCTCTTAAAAAATGTGCAACTTCCCTTGCAAAGTGAACAGCCTTATTGACTTAACCACTTAAGACCCGGACCATTATGCAGGTTAAGGACCTTGCCCATTTTTGTGATTCGGCACTGCGTCGTTTTAACTGACAATTCCGCGGTCGTGCGACGTGGCTCCCAAACAAAATTGGCTTCTTTTTTTTCTCACAAATAGAGCTTTCTTTTGGTGGTATTTGATCACCTCTGCGGTTTTTATTTTTTGCGCTATAAACAAAAATAGAGCGACAATTTTGAAAAAAAAATGCAATATTTTTTTACTTTTTGCTATAATAAATATCCCCAAAAAAGATATAACATTTTTGTTTTCCTCAGTTTAGGCCGATACGTATTCTCCTACCTATTTTTGGTAAAACAAATCTCAATAAGCGTTTACCGATTGGTTTGCGCAAAATTTATAGCGTTTACAAAATAGGGGATAGTTTTATGACATTTTTATTAATAATTTTTTTTTACTACTAATGGCGGCGATCAGCAATTTTTTTCATGACTGCGACATTATGGCAGACACATCGGACAATTTTGACCCATTTTTGGGACCAATGTCATTTTCACAGCGAAAAGTGCTATAAAAATGCACTGATTACTGTGAAAATTACAATTGTAGTTTAGGAATTAACCACTAGGGGGCTTTGAAGAGGTTAAGCGTGACCTCATATGTGTTTCTAACTGTAGGGGGCGGGGCTGGACGTGTGACGTCAGTGATCGTCTTTCCCTATATCAGGGAACAGACGATCACTGACATTGCCACAATGAAGAACGGTACCACAGTACACAGAGCATGGAAATGCATAGCTCCCAACTGTCCCTGATTCTGAGGGACTGTCCCTGATTTGGAGCAATGTCCCTCTGTCCCTCATTCCTCCTCATTTGTCCCTCATTTGTCCCTCATTTTGGTCTGATCTATATAGATGTATATAAAATGCACTTTTTATCTATCAAAAATTGTTTTCTAGCACTAAACCTTCCATCTAATCTCTAAATTGCTGCATTTGTAAATTACAAAGGCCAATATAAAGGAATAGTAGTGGTAAAAAAAAGCACTTGCAAGTTTAACCGATCTTGTTTTTTGCACAATTCTCCTTTAATGGGGCGTGGCAAGGGGTGTGTCCTACGCCTGCATACTTTTGCTAATAGGCATCCCTCATTGACATCTCAAAAAGTTGTGAGGTATGGAAATGCAATAGTTTTAGTAAATGTAATCTGCTAAATATGTTTTATCATCAGCAGTATATAGCAGTCCTGTAACTTCTATCAGTGTCTGGATAAAGCTTGTAGGAGGAGTTTTAATTCTGCTCTGACTGTCCTGTGAGGCTGCAGGACCCCTGACCCTCTGTCTATGCAGTGCTGATTTGCTCTGTGTTGATTACACGCACCCTCCCAAGGAAAAAAAAACTCTCTATCAATACACACCAAACTGAGCATGTGCAGATTGTCCTCAATGCTTTGTTCTATCAGTAGATGGATTGGGGATAGTGAAAGAAGAGGAGGATCAGAGAAGACATGATCAAACAGCCTTTTTACACAATGCAGAGCATTAACCCCTTAGGTTCCACAGTGAGTAGAACAAGCATGCTTTACTGCATATGCACACTTATTTTACTGTTGTGGATTTAGTAACACTTTAAGTAAATCAACCTCTTAGAGCCGCTTCACACAAGGGCGACTCGTCAGGCGACTCAGCCACCTGACTTATCGTGCTCCGCTCTGTTCATTGGAACCATTCTAATAGGAGGGACTTAAAGGGTCATTAAAGGAATTTTTTTTTAGTTAAATAGCTTCCTTTACCTTACTGCAGTACTGGTTTCATGTCCTCATTGTTCGTTTTTGCTTTGAAGTAGCTGTAATTCTGCTGTGATCTCCACACTTCCTGGTTGCCTGTTTCCTTATAACCATCATACTGGGAGATTTTCACGGTGGTCTAAGCTGTCATTACTGTGTGTCTAAAACTCCTCAGAACCAATCAGATTAATTTTAAAAACAAAACACTGCCCTGGATTTGTTTGTTTTTGTTCTGTGAGTCTTCCCGACTCACCTCTCACCCGGAACTTCATGTATGTCCTTTAAAATCGAAAGTGAAACTAGAGGCACATTATATGATAGATTAAATTCAATTTTTAATCATTTTTAAAAGCAATCAGTTAACTTTTATGTCTCTATACCCAATAAACAGTCATTTCAGTAAAAAAAATGTTTTCCTTTAGTGACCCTTTAAGTCCGAAAAAGGATCTTGTATGACTTTGGGGGCAACTCGGGGAACTTGCATTGACTTCAATACAAAACTATTTTTTTTTTAAGTCGCCTCTGAAGTCGTCTTGAGATCGCCTTGCCGAGTCGCCCACAAAGTCGTGCCGCCCCTGTGTGAACCAGGTCTCAGAGTGAAGTATAAAAACTTTTGAGATCCTCACAACTTCATTAAAGAAAGAACATTAAGTGGCTTACTAGGCAAAGAGCAATTATAAGGTGGATATTAAAAAGAAAAACACATTTCTTCAGTTTACAGAGGTTGCATCAATGAAAAATAATTCAATAAACAAGAAAAAAATAAGTATTTTTATTGGTTTATGTGTTTTTCACAGCGCTACTAATGAAAAAGAATTGCTTAATGTAATGTGTATTACTTTTTTGCCTTATTAAATAAGGCTGCAAAGATGTTAACATACTGCAAAGAGTAATTCTATTCAATAATACATATAAACCAAACTCATATAAGCTTTAATTAGTCTAATTACTCTTGTTGAAAGCAAAAGTAGATGACATGGGTTTTATGGTTAATGAATAAATTAGTATCTACCTGTTACTGTTGAATTGAATTAAAACATGCAGTGGTAAACAGAGAACCATATAAGAGGGTGCACATCGCTTTTTCCCCTACTGTGTGCACTAAGTGGGGTTTATTATAGTGAGACTAGCCAATGCTCCTCTGCTAAATGCACCTTAACGTGACCGTGGCGCTATCGCTAAAATTCATACTTCACCTGAATCAATAAAGCACTAGAAGTCTTACCAAATTACGTGATTATGTTGACAGAAATAATAAATAAAAAACGCTGCCCACAGCAGTTTTGGATCCTATATATCTCCTCCATCATTAGAGACCATGGGGCTGATTTAATAAAGCATATCCATGAATTCCTGTGCATTGATCATGCATGGACAATCAAATTGTAGCCTCGCGGGTGCTCAGACTTCAGTGTTCATACTCTAAATTTACTAACAATGTGATTTGCTGTGCTTGCATTGCGGTCGCTGCTTTGCTAAAAATGGCTCATGCACTTTTTCTGCATTCTGGTGCATTGACAGCTTATTCAATTGAATGGGCTATCTTAATGTATCGCTTTTCAGTACATGATATAACGCAGTTGTGTAATGTGTTGGTGTGTATGGGCAACTGGCTACCCAAATGTGCTGGGGTATTGTGAGCCCCTTTGGGTGCATGCACAGAAATTCATGAACCAGCTGGTAAATGGGATTTGAAATTCTGGTGTTTGAAATGGAGATTCCAATAAATACACCAGATTTTTTTGCTTGGATAGCATGGCATGCATTTTCAGACCTTCTTTTTCTGTTACATTGCTTACTGGGTCAGTCACATTAGTTTTTGTTTTGTATTTTATGTTTTTAGGTGAATTCATTATAAATGGTTCTTTTAGATTCCTCTAAAGCCCCCCCCCCCCCATGATGTCCACATCCTTTAACCACTTCGTTACCGGGCCTATTTTGGCACTGTTCTCCTTTATGTAAAAATCAAATTTTTTTTGCTAGAAAATTAATCAGAACCCCCAAACATTATATATTTTTTTTAGCAGACACCCTAGGGAATAAAATGGCGGTCATTGCAACTTTTTTTCTCGCACGGTATTTGCGCAATAATTTTTCAAACGCCTTTTTTTAGGGAAAAAAACAGTTTCATGAATTAAAAAATAACAAAACAGTAAAGTTAGCCCAATTTTTTTGTATAATGTGAAAGATGATGTTACGCCGAGTAAATAGATACCTAACATGTCACGCTTTAAAATTGCGCACACTCATGGAATGGCGCCAAACTTCGGTACTTAAAAATCTCCATAGGCGACGCTTTAAATTTTTTTACAGGTTACTATTTTTGAGTTACAGAGTAGCTCTAGTGATAGAATTGTTGCACACGCTCTAACGCACGCGATGATACCTCACATGTGGGGTTTGACCGGTGTTTACATATGTGGGCGGGACTTGCATGCGCGTTCGCTTCTGCACGCGAGCGACCGGGACAGGGGCGTTTTAAATTTTTTTTTTTATTATTTTATTTTATTTTTTTACTTCATTTTTTTATTTTTACACTTTTTTTTACATTTTTTTTTTTGATCACTTTTATTCCTATTACAAGGAATGTACACATCCCTTGTAATAGGAATCACTGTGACAGGTCCTCTTTATGGAGAGATGTGGGGTCAATAAGACCCCACATCTCTCCTACAGGCTTACAAGCATGAAATCGGTGAAAAACATTTCACCGATTACATGCCGACAGCCGCGATTGCAGCTTTGTTTACTTCCGGGTGACGGGCGTGACGTCATAACGTCGCGCCCGGCCCTCCACGGTCACCAGTCATCTCTATGGTTCAGCAACGCGCGCCGGCCGATTCGTTCGGCACGGGAGAGCCCGGAGAAGCACCGGATGGCGGCGGGAGGGGGGGGACGTCCCCTCCCGCTGCCTAGAAGAACGATCGAGCGGCGGAACCGCCGCTTTGATCGTTCTTCTGGTGCACAGAATCGCCGGCTGAAGACAGAGATATCTGAATGATGCCTGCAGCTGCAGGCATCATTCAGATATCACCACTCAAAGTCCAGGACGTCCCAGGACGTCCTACGGATCTGAAGTGGTTAAAAGGGGTTTAAAAAAAGCATGTGATCTGGTCTTGTACATGGAGGGGGGGGGGGATTTACGCTTTATGCCCTCTGTACCCAGGTTGCACACCTAGTAAGGGTCCGTGTTTAATATTAGGGGAACCCCGCACTTTTCAAAATTTGAAACAGACCCTTATACAAACATGCAGCCCTGGTAGCCTGAAAGGGGAGGGCAGCAAGCAAAAGGCCCACCTTTCTGTATCAGACCAGACCACTTGCCTTTTAACATCAGGGTTACCTTGCAAGAGGGAGAGCAGCAAAGACATCCCCCTTGAAAGGCACCTTGTCCGATGTTGCAGGACAATGGCCTCTTCCTACATTCTGTCCCCCAAAGCATGGGGGGTTTAGGGGGACTTATAGAGGAGGAATCTGGAAGCCCCCTTTATAATAAAGGTCCCCCAGATATGTGTCTCCTTTCAGGGCAAAGAGTACAGGGGTAAAATAATACTCTGAATTACTCACTTCCTAAAGAAAGTTACATGTGAATCAGGGGTCAAGTCCTGGGGAAAAAAGTGTGGGAACTCCCACCCAAGATCCACTCCCCCACCAAGAAAAAAAAAATGATACACTCATATGCATAATTACTAAACCGCATGTTCTTTCTAAATCCTGTGATAACTTGCGGCAGACCTCCGCAATGTCTCCTGGGAACAATGAAGGAAGCGGTCAGTAACATAAAGGATTACTAAGGTTCGCCTGCCCCTGACAGTGACTCGAGCTGGGCATCGACGATTAGTGAAGGATTGGCTCGGGTGGCTCAGCTGCTCTAGTCCTGCAAAGGGAACTGAGTTCCTGCTGTGAAAAAAGTGCAGGAACTCCGTTCCCACGTGTTCCCGCAGGACTTGAGCCCTGATGTGAATAAACTCACAGACATCTTGTTGCCTTTTGATGAAAATACAGGTAAATAATATACAATACAAATGTAAATAATGTGCCTTGATGTAAATCCATGCACACATCACTTCCAGTGACATAAATGAATTGTAAATTCATTGTCAAGCACAGCTACCAGCAATGAAAATCCTAAATAAGCATGCCAGCCAGATGTCCCCCACATTTCCCTGCCACACTTTTGTCACTAAGAGATTCTAGGTGCAATGGTAATGTATACAAAACCTAGAGGATTCTGGATGACATCATTAACCAATTATGGTTTACACCCAAATTTGGCTAATGATGTCACCTGGGATCTAAGACACCCATTCCCAATTTTAGCGGGTGAACTGGCCAATTAAGGAAAATTTGTCAGGTGGCTCAATGAATCACAAACTGGCTGGGTTTGGAATAATGCACATTAGACCGGTACCAAAATGTCATCCCATCGATATTTACAAACTATGCATAAGACAAATACTTTTATATATTAACAAATAATGATAAGGTTTACAATTTTACAAGTATAACTTATATAAATACAGTAGTACAGTTGCCATTTAGGCTGACACATGTTAGCAAACTCAACGGAAAGCATGTTCACTAAATTAAATGTATATATTATACGTACCTCTAAAATGAATGGTACTGCCACACACCACAGTCTGTGGGTTAAGGTGCATTGCAGTGCATGTGCATGTTTTACCACATACTACTGCAATTCAGACATGTGAATTGGCCATTCCATCATGTTAATGCAATCTATTTGTAATATAGATACAAATGCAGTATATATATATATATATATATATATATATATATATATCATTACATACATTTCACAAATATATACATCACAGACTTGGGGCTGCAAGAGAACCATTGCCTGGAGGACTTGTTTTATAGTGTTTTCAAGTTATCCAGTAGGAGCTGGTCACTAATTGACTTTTAGCTTCCTATGTATAATGTATTCCTATGGGGTAGTCGGGATGTCTAAGGTGGCCATTATTTATGATAATAGGATTAGCTTTACTGTCTGAGGTGGCCATTGTCTAAGATAATGGGAGTAGCTCTACTGTCTGAGGTGGCCTTTGTCTATGATAATGGGAGTAGCTCTTATCTGATGGTTTTCTGTATTAATTCAGTGTGTTTCTCTAACAAAGCAGTTCTGCTTCTGGTTTGCTCCAAAAACTAGCGTTGCCTTGTTCTTTGGGGTAACTAAATCTTTATTCACTGGCCCTGTGTTCCAGAGCTTAGGAAGCAAGTTCTTGATGGTGATAACCAGTCAGGTTGTCCGGAGTCCATCACCTACATATATTAATTTTGTTTTAACTTTTAATGAATTATTGTCTTTGTTCTGCATTTACAACAAATAACTATTTTCATAATATCCTATTCTCAGCTCCTTATGATTCTTAACCACTTGCCACCCGAGCCATTGTGATATTATGGCAGCAGGAACCCTCTGTCCCTCTGGCTTCCTGGCATTGTACATACCTGTCAGAACGAGGAAATGCCTTATTTACATTTCCTCATTCTGCCTGTGTACAAGGCAATCGCAGGCCACTCCTGCAGCGTGCATCCGGAGCCAGCACGCACCAGCGGCGGCGTATGCCCGCCCGCAACTAAGCCATTTAAGCGGTTAAAGTGGATGTAAACTTGATTCATGAAATTTGAGCTGAGCAGTGGGCACATCTATCTGCATGCTTTAAAATAAACTATATTTTTGATCCTATTAATGTGAAATTTGCAGATCTCACTCCATTACCTTATGATACATGCATTATTTGGGCTTTTCTTGTCTATCAGGTACAGGCATCTGCTGGTGCAGCTTGCAAAATCGAACATGAATTATGTAGATTATGTTTCTCTTCCCATCTATTATTTTAATGTATTGGCTTTAATGTTTTTTTTTGTTTTGTTTTTTATACTGTTGGTCTTCTGTAATAGTTTATAAACCACTAAATATTGTTATATTGCAATCGTAACTCTTAGGCCTTGTACTCACGACCGGATCTGTGCGCTGGAAACTGTCTGCCCGACAGTTTCCGGCGTACAAGGCTGATTTGTGTTTGGTTCCGCTGGCGTGTACACACCAGCGGACCAAATTACCGTCGTACCGGAACGCGTGCACGTAAACTACGTACGACGTCACTATAAAGGGGAAGACCAAACTTAATGGCGCCGCCCTCTGTTCCTCTTTTGCTAGTTACGGGTTTGCTCGTGTTAGTGAAGGTTTGGTTAGAGCTGATTCGCGCTTCTCGGTCTCCAGGCTTTGACAGCGTGTATTCACGGGTTCAGTGCGTGTGCTTGCGGTAACGTAGTTGTCATTCGGCTATAGGCTAGCAGGTTGTTTCTGCTTTAGCAGTTGCATCCTGTGCGCTCGTATCTGTTTGTCACGCGTTTGTCGCAGGTAGTGCTGGATTTGCGAGTGCTTTCTGTTTCAGTGTGTTCTTGACTGACCAGCCGGCCGGTTTGAAGCCATGATGGAGCAGCAGCGTCAATTTTCGCGAGTTGGTGCTGTTTATGGGATGGCTGCTGGATATGTTCATTTGTCCAGTACTTTGGCCAGAAACAGGGGGCGGAGGCGTTTCTGGACCAAGAATTGGTTGCGCCAGCGTGACCAGTTCTCACATATGCCTCTGCTTAGGGAACTCCAGGAGAATAATCCTAATGACTTTAGGAATTTTCTCCGCATGACGGACCCCGTATTCAACAGTCTGCTGGAACTTCTGTCCCCCTATATCACGAGGCAGGACACTGTGATGCGCCAAGCCATCACGGCCGAGCAGAGGCTTATTGCCACGTTGCGGTACCTGGCGACTGGGAGGAGCCTGCAGGACCTCAAGTTCTCGACAGGCATCTCTCCGCAGGCGCTTGGGGTCATCATACCGGACACGTGTGCTGCCATCATCAAAGTTATGCATGAGGAGTATATTAAGGTAAGTTTCCTGGCTGTAATAATGTGGCCAACTAACTTTATTTTTATTTTCCCAGATATGCTGTGTGTTTAACTAACGTTACCTTTTCTCCCTATGCATGTTGATATCAGCTTTTACATGTTTTTTTCTTGACCTACCTGCATATTTGTCCCTTACCCAATATTAACCTGTCCAGCATGCTATCCTAGGGACAAACCCACCTTGCCATTTTTTAAAACAGGACTTTTTGTTTTTTGTGTCCCCCCCCCCCCCCCTTCAAACTTTTATTGTCCCCATCAGAGGGCTGTGGAGTCTCTTAATGAAGTGGCCCTATATATTTCATTTCCCAAATTCTCCATGCACATTTTTCTAATGCAATTTTAATACTGTGAACTGTCACAAGGATGCTTGTAGGATGTTTTTGTTACAAAGTACTAAATCTCTTTTTTTGTTTGTCCCCACAGCTACCCTCCACACCACAGGAATGGCAGTCTGTGGCTTCCCAATTTGCCCAGCGGTGGGATTTTCCAAACTGCGGTGGAGCAATAGATGGGAAACACGTCCGCATTGTGCCCCCACCCCGCTCGGGGTCCTACTATTATAATTACAAGGGTTATCATAGTATTGTGTTGATGGCGGTGGTGTCGGCACAGTATGAGTTTCTATATGTGGACGTGGGGAAGAACGGCCGGATGTCTGATGGGGGAGTGTTCGCACGGACTGATTTCTATGATCGTCTCCAAGCTGGTGGTCTGGCATTGCCACCAGATGAAGATAATGTGGAAGGACTTCCGTTTGTGTTCCTAGCGGACGAGGCTTTCGGGCTTGGTCCTCACCTCATGCGGCCTTTTCCCCAGAGGACCCTCACCTCAGAGAGGAGTGTGTTTAATTTTCGGTTGGCCAGGGCTCGGAGGGTAGTCGAGAATGCCTTTGGGATACTCACCAACCGGTTCCGCCTGTTCAGGACATCGATACATCTGGCGGAATATAAATTGGACACCGTTGTATTTGCCTGCTGCATTTTGCACAACTTTTTACGCAGGCACTCCCAGACGTACCTACCCGACATCGGTTCTGAGGCAAGACTACCCTCAGATCCCCTTCCCGGGCTGGACACTGGTCGCGCTGGCTTGGCCCCCCAATCAGCTCGTGAGGTACGCGACAAATATGTTGAGTACTTCATGGGTCGGGGGGCCATTGCTATGCCAGATCATATTTCTTTCTAATTCGGCCCCCAAAGAAAGGAATATTCTCAAAAATAATAAATAATTAGACCATTGGACTTTATACAGTTGTTTGTCATTAATGCTTTTTCTCTTTTTCTCTGTCTTCCTGGTTCTCTAACTAACTTCTTCAATTGTAATGCATAATTGATTTCTCCACTTTTAGTAACTAACCACATTTTGCACAGTATTCACTCATCTACAAACAGGGTATTGAGTCTAGAAATAAGAAGCAACTCCATTTGTAAATTTTGAGGTCAAGTATTTTAATTTTTGCTTGTTCATGACCCCAAAAATTATTTTATATTTTTTTTTTTTCAGGTAATTCAACCAAAAATATTATGCAGATTATACATTTATTAACAAGTTCACATTTTTTTTTATCAAATATAGTTAGATTTATTGTTTACATATATATATATATATATAGACTATTTTTGGTGGGGTGTTTACCGCCTTAATTTTTTTTTTTGGGCATATTTTTTATGCACAAAAAACAATAATTTTTTAACCATTTTTTTTGTTTTTGGTGTGTTTTTCAAAAAGTAAATTTTTAGGTGAGATTTTGGAGTCAAATCTCTACTTCACTAAATTCAGTGATTAGAGAGATTTATAATTCTATATATATATATTTAAAATTTGTTGGCGTTGTTTATTCTTTATGGTCTAAACTTTTTTAGTATCCCAAAATGTTCAACATGGTCAAAAAGTAACAAAATCCAATTCCAAAAATATAAAAACTCACAACAGCAGTCAGTCATGGTGTGCTTTCACACTGGAACACGCCAAAATTGGAAGATACACACATTCAGTGCAAACTCGCCAAATGTCATTGGTTCAACAGACAAATGGCCACATGTGCTATCTGACATCATGGGTGATCAATGTCTGTGTTCTGTGGGAGCAAACCCTTCCTCTCAACTACTTGAGGATGGAGGAGGGGGTTGGACCCACAAAGCACAGACATTAGATATTCTGTGATGGCAGATAGCACATGTTGGCACACTGTGTGTGTATCTTCAAATTTTGGCGTATTCATTATTAAAACTGTAAAAATGTTTGTGGGGGCGGGGGATGGGCGGGGGGTGTTTCAGTCTTTGACACGGCCCATCATGTCAATAATGTTTTTAAAATTAGATTCGATGACCATCATTCTTTGCCGCATATTGTCCATTTCCGTGCAGCATTCCAAAAGGACATTTGTTAAATTCTCTTCCATGACAACCATCCTTTCACGCATATTGTGCATTTCAGTGCTGCACTCCATTACCTGCTGAATAATTATAGCAGCACTTGCACGTGAAAATATTGGCACACCATCCTCCTCCCCTAAAAAAAAAAAAAAAAATGGCATTTACAACATTATTTTTCGATGAGGCCTATCTACATATGTTTTTTTGAATCAAGCTAGGGTGACACTGACCTGATGGGCTTCTCCTTTCCACCTCTTCGACATCTTCTATCACTCCTCCTTCTTCCACCACCTCCCCATCATCTTCTATCACTCCTCCTTCTTCCACCACTTCCCCATCATCTTGGACTCCTCCTTCATCCATCAATCCACCTTCTTTCAATTCGCCAAATTGTTCTTCCGCCACTTGCCCTTCATCTGCTATAACTTCTAAGTCCAAAATTACTTCTTCCTCCTCTCTTCCTTCCTCCTTTCTTCCTTCCTCCTCTCCTTCCACATCCTCTTCTCCTTCCACATCCTCTTCTCCTTCCACATCCTCTTCTCCTTCCACATCCTCTTCTCCTTCCACATCCTCCTCCTCCTCCACATGTTGAGATGGCAGATTTTGGCCTTGTCTGGCCCTCTCTGCCTCCTCCAAATGCTGGCGACTTCTTTCCCCTGAAATAAACCAAAAAAAATGTAGACTCATCAGCACACAGATATTGGAGAGCATAAATCGCACACATTGCTTAGAAGATGCTTTCATTTAGTTACTTTTATCTTTCACCAAACCTACATTTTGCAATTACTTCTATATGGCAAGCTCTGATCCTGCCCCTTTTTAGCAAAGTGACACACATGGATGTCCCCCCTAAACTGTATTTCTGGGAGACCCTACCAAAACACATTTTTGATTTGGGGAGACACAGGTGCTCTGCATTGCAGGTGTGAAAACATCTGCTTTATTACCACTGTTTTTAGAATGAATCCTGTTTGCCTTTCCCATTCTCATAATTTTATTTTCTAGAACTAGCTTTTACACAATGTTTACAAACAAAGTTTTTGGCCAGTGAGCCATGTCCAGGTGTGTTGTTCCTGGAATAACCGAGCCTTTCTGAGAAACTATGTGATGTTACGTTGTTTACTAAGAACACTATTTGTAAATATGTTGGTATTTAGGTCATAAAAAATAAATGACAACATGTCTTTAAAATTACAAGCAGGCCAAGGAGGCAGATGGTGAAATATACATGGCAACACATTATTGCAGACAATCACCCCCCCCCCCCCAACCCCAATATATATTTACTTACTTTTACGCAGAATTTTAAGTATTTTCTTCATCTGATGTGGCTCCCTCAATTTTAAGTCTGACCATCGTTTCCTCAGCTGTTCCTTGGACCTGGTGATCCCAAACAGCCTCTGCATTCTCCTCGCCACCTTGTCCATAATATGTGCCTTTCGGCGGTTAGGGGTCTTGTATGGCCCTAATTCACCATCATAGTCCTTCTTTCGCATGATGTAAACTAACTCCACCATTTCCTGGAACCGCATATTAGTGGCTTTATATCTTCTTTGCCTTGATCGGGACGTCCCTGCCTCTGTCCCTTCACTTGTGGCATGAGAGCATCGTGCCCGCTCGTGTGACATCGCCATCTTTCCTTTCCCACAGAGATTATGGGCGTGGAAAAGATGAATTCTTACGCCATGGGCGGAGAAGAGGGCAGCGTTTAATACATACGCGGAGTGTAGAGAATGCAAACAACGTGTTTACGTCGGTTACGCGGAGAATCTTCGAGCGCATACAGAACATACACAGTTAACGCCATATTTCCTAAACTCATTGATTAGGGGCCTCGCAAAGGTGACGAGGGCGTGGTTTAATAAATACGCGGAGTGTTTAAAAGGTGCACGCCGTGATTACGCATCTTACGCGGTAATTAGGCGAGCGTGAGAAACGAGGAGCGAGAGACAGGAAGGTAAGGAAATTAAAAATGTGATCAGCATAGGCCTTGAAAATGTAGACACATGGGATGGGGGTTTGGGCTGTTGGTTGCACCCTTTTTAAGCTATTCTGTCTATGGGGTACCACAATGTTATTTTGGTATCCAAATGCTTTTGGACACCTCACAAAATAGAGATGTGAACAATGCTGTACCTCATTGACAAGTTTTTGAATGGTGTATTCAGATCAGGCAAAGTATTGTTCAAGTGTTGGTTGTACAGAGGTCATTAGGAAGTGTCTTTTATGTCATCCATTGTCAGGGGCATGAGATTTACACATGAAAGAGTGCCTAGATGAATACTGTCATTTGTAAGCATTGTTTAGTTTTCTATATTAAAAATATTTACTGCAATGTTAACAATGGCTCTGCATCTAGCAAATCAATGTTTGGTACAAGCAATGCGGCCGAGCTGCCAATCATTGTTTAAACAAGAGAGACTGTGTTTGTAATTAGATATAGGTAATACATTTGAAGACACATATTAGATCAAGGTCAACGCTGATCCTTTTGAATATTTATTTTTCTGTGGTTTATGTTTTTGGAATCTAGACTCAAAAAGAAATATAATTTTTCAAAAAATTCAATGGACCTCCTACAAACCAAGGAAGCTATAGAGGCCTTACTCCAAAAATATCAGGAGACGCCCATCCTGTGGAATTCCAAACACGCATTATATTGCAATAAAGAGGTACGAGCGGCAGCACTAGAAGAGCTAGCAAACTATATGCAAACTTGGGTGCCAGGATGCACTGCCAACATGGTGAAGGATAAACTTGCCAACCTCAGAAGCACATACAGGAGAGCATACAAAGCTAATAAAAGCAAAAAATCAGGAGCAGCAGCAAGACAAGCAAAGGAACCCAAACTGTGGTATTATAAACAGATGGCTTTTTTGCGGGACGAAATGGAAGGCAGGAAAACGATGTCGAGTCTTTCTTCCAACCTTTCCTCCATGCTACCTTCCAGCGGACCTTCCCCAGATGACCACAGCCCTGCAGAGTCGGAGGAAGAGGGCCTGGCTGACAGAGATGCAGATCTGCCACCCTTCGATGAGGAGGTATAGTAGTTTCCTCTATATTTCTTGCGTAAATAATTCTTGGTGGATTAATGATTAGATATTGTAAAAAAAAAGCCAAGCTGGGAAAAAGCAAAAAAAAAGGTGTTCAGACAAATAGGTGTCAGAGATGACAACTGCAGGGGTCAGAAGTAGAGTGTATTCAAGTAATAATGAACAGAAAATACTAAACGAAAAACATGAAAATGAGTGTGGTTTTATTTAGCGAAATTGTAAAAAATGTCCTTTTTTTTCCACACAGGAAGAAGAGATCAGCCAGGAGGTGGCAGATCCTCAGGTGTCTGTCAGCCAGGAGGAGGCCGGGGTCAGTGGCAGCCAGGAGGAGGCCGGGGTCAGTGGCAGCCAGGAGGAGGCTGGGCCCAGTGGCCTGCAGCAGGTCCCCCCGGCCAGGAGAACCACCACCAGCCAGTCTTCTCCCCCCCAGGTGAGGCCATCAGGCCGAAGGAGGCAGTTGAGGCCTGTGGAGGAGGCAAGCCTCCGCATGATACAGGAGGCAAGCGCCATCATGAGGGCCCCCCTCAACCCCACAGAGGCCTTCAGTGCCTCATTGGCCCATGATTTAAATGAAGGGGAGGAGGACCAGAGAAGACTGGCAAAGGCCCTGATGAACCAGGTCCTTTGGTGGATGCAGAGGGGCCTGCTGACCCCAGAGACTGGGCTATGTGACCCGGCCCGGCTTGCGGAACACCATCCTCCTGCTGCCACATCGACCCCACCTGCAAGACCCCGTGTTAGATCCGCTGGAAGGCTGCCTGGAGGGAAGGCTGGAAAGAGGAGGAAACGTTGATTTTCTGCCTTCCATTTCCTTCCACATAAAGGACATCTTGTTTGTACTACCACAGTTTGGGTTCCTTTGTTTGTGTGCTGCTGCTTCATATTTTTGTGTTTGGCTCCTGAGGCTTGGAAGTTTATCCTTCACCATGTTGGAAATGCAAGTTTGCATATAGTTTGCTATCTATTCTAGTGCTGCCGTTCTTTTTATTTTTTGTGATGACATTTGCCTGAATAAAAGGCTTTTTGCTTTCATTTGAAAACATGTCTATTGTTTGTTATACTGTGGGGATTATTAGGCAGCAAACCTTTAATAAATATACAATGGGTAATTTACAAAGGACACACTCCTTGGGGGGGGGGGGACATTTGGTGTGCCAACATGGTTTAATATTCTCTAATGAAACACAAAAAAAAAAAAAAAAAAATTAAAAAATAAAAAAAACATGTAAAAAAAAACTATTTTAAATGGTGACATAACTAGAAACAACAAAAAAAAAAAGAAAATATGCACATTCCTTTACAAAAATGACTACTATAAATTATGGAGGACCACCAACCAAAACACACGTCTGGCATAGAAAACATTATTAAAGGATTACATCACAAGCAAGAAATGTGACATTTCAGTATGGGACAACTCTATTGAAATTGCATCAGCAAGAGAACGGGGTTATTCTAGCAAGAGAAGAATTAATAAAACGAGGCAAGAAAATGTGGTTTAGTGCGCCTTTTTAAGACATTGTTCTCTTGCTAGAATAAAAGGTTTGTAATGACGAATGTGCCATATCCCAAACAAACGCGAGTTTTACCTGAACGAGCGCTCCCGTCTCCTCATTTGGACTGAGCATGCGCGGGGTTTTTGTACGCTGCTTTTGTGTACAGACGACCGAACATGTCTGACGGACACGATTCCAGCAGACTGTTTTAAAGCAAGACCAGGAAACAGTTGTTCGTTGGAAAACGGTCTGGCCGACGATTGTTTGCTGGAATCCTGTACGTTGCTGCCTACACACGAACGAACATGTCCGCTGAAACTGGTCCGCGGACCAGTTTCAGCAGACATGTTTGGTCGTGAGTACGGGGCCTTACATAAAATACTGCTGATGCAATGTGAAAAGTGCATTGAGCATAGTGGCCAATTCGATTTCAGCTTACTAAATATATTGCAGTGAAATATGATTAGTGACTCAATGCTGTGGCTTATTGAAGCTTGCTTTTTATTCACCAATTGTACTGAAAATAGTAAAGGTTTGAGGATGCTAGCAGTAGAGAGAGTTTGTGTAATAATCCACTGCACACAGAAATTAGAGAATCATCATATAGATTGTGCTCCACTTAGTAAGACACAACCCAGGAACTCGACGGGCGAAACACATCGTTTTCCTTGTCGAGTTCCTTGTTAGGCTGTCGAGGAACTTGACAAGGCAAGTTTCTCCATTCCCGTCGAGGAAATAGAGAACTTGCTCTCTTTTTGGCTCGTCGAGTTTCTCGACAGTTTCCTCGACGAAAATTTACACACGACCGGTTTCCTCTGCAAAAAAAATATCTCCCAGCAAGTTTTTTGCTGGTTTTTGCCAAGAAACTTGGTCGTGTGTACGAGGCCTGACAATCATGAGGTCTGATGACTCAAAGCTGTGTGAAGACAATGGTGAAAGTTGTATTGCACACATGCCACCTTCATTTCTCCAAAATGCCAAGTCAGTGACAAAATGGTTAGATTTAAATCTTATGTATGTGGTGAATCACTTCTATGAAAGCTAGACAGAATGTAAAAACCATCACGAATCCCAATAAATCAGTCCAGGCTAAAAGCAGAACAAGATGTCAAAAACCTCTATTAGCCTGAATTTTCAAAAGACCATTAATGAAATCTGTTGTAAAATTTCTAATTTATAAATAGTCCGGCAAAGCAGTATACTATACGTTCTAAATCCATTTTTTTAGCTACCAGAGCAAAACTCTATTCATGGTCCATTTTCCCTGCTTATATATACTCAAAGCCAAACTTTCTTGAATTATGGTCATCTTTCAGCCTTTTTAAGTGATAGGTTAGCATTGTTTGAGAAATCCTGGTAACCCTAAATTAATTATCTGGATAATGAATCCTAAGATGTATCAGCTTTAAGAACTCTCATACACAGATAAATTGGCATACAGTACTTTATATCTGTCACTTCTTTCTTCCTTATCTCTTTCTCTCTTGCCTTTCCTATTTCTGACTTTCGTTATAGACTAATAGGTGTCTCAGTTGGACCCAATGTGACACCTATTTTTCATATTAGGATGACATATAAAAACCCATCCATATTTTATTGGATAATTTTAGAGACTCTATATATTTTGGGTATGAATTTCAATTAATGCATTTTTGACTTCTTTAATATCTCAAATCTCTTTTATTGCATTTAAAAGTTATCCACATATACATAATAATAATGTAAACATTTATACTCATACATATATTTAAGATATTAAGTTGATTTGACTTATAGCCATCATAACCTATTATTACAATATATTTGTGCATAATAATGTAATTTTATGTGCTATACTTTTTTCATTGAAATTCTAGATAAAAAATGTGAAACAGAAGGAGCAGAAGTCTAATAGAACTCCTTATATCTCTTAAAAGAGTATATTGCAAATTTATACTTACAAAGGTGTCTGCGTTTGTCCCCCGACACCTCTTCACTGAGAACCAAGCAAACGAACATTGCCGATGGCTCGGTTCTCACAGCTCCCCGAACAGAGAGCTGCTGACTGTCAGTCAGCATCTCTCCTGCTCTGCTCCTCAGAGCAGAGCAGGAGAGATGATCGGCTATCAGTCCAGGCACATGGTGGATCCAGACTCCCAGACTTCAGACCGCTCTTTGCTGAAAATGGGTCACAGGAGTGCAAAACAAATTGCACTCTTGTGACCCTTAGGCCCCATACTCACGAGCAAACATGTCTGCTGAAACTGGCCCGCAGGCCAGTTTCAGCAGACATGTTTGGTCGTGTGTGGGCGCGAGCGGGCCGAATTCCAGCAAACATTTGCCCGCCGGGCCTTTTCCCAGCAGACAAATATTCCTGGACTTGTTTTAAAACAGCCCGCTGGAATTCAGCCCGCTCGGACATGTACGGTCGTCAGTACAGACCTACCGTACATGTCCAGGCGCCCGCCGTCCCTCGCATGCGTCGAATGACTTCGACGCATGCGTGGAAGCATTTTAAAGGTGGGCCGCCCACGTCGCCGCGTCATTGTCGCGGCGACACCGCGTCATCGACGCGGCGACACCGCGGACACGCCCCGCGTATTGTTTACGCGCGGACTTCTGTACGATGGTGTGTACAACCATCGTACAGAAGCCCTCTGGCAGACATGTATGGTGAAAACGGTCCGACGGACCGCTTTCACCATACATGTTTGTCCGTGTGTACCCGGCCTTAGGAGAAGCCCAGCCAAACCAGCTTAGGCTGGACTTCCCCTTTAAAGCGGAGTTCCACCCATTTAAAAGTCAGCAGCTCCAAAAAGTGTAGCTGCTGACTTTTAATAATCAGACACTCACCTGTCCCACGATCCAGCCATGCGGGCATACGAAACCCCCCTCCTCTCTGTAGCGTCGGCATTGTAACTGTGGGTGCCCGGCTGTGGCTTCACAGCCTGTCGCGCACTGCACATGCGCGAGCCATGCTGTGAATGACCGGGCAATCTTCTGGGACCTGTGACATGTCCTAGAAGATTTCAGAGAGGGAGGGGGAGAGGGGAACTTCCTTCCGGCGCAGCAGAGCCAGGGGAGGAAGTGGGAACTGAGTGCCCGAGAAAACAGGGTACCCGCTCCTCCACCAAAAAAACGACATGCCAAATGTAGCATGTCAGGGGGTCACCTGTACTTAACCACTTAAGGACCGCCACCTGCACATATACGTTGGCAGAATGGCACGGCTGGGCACAAGCACGTACCTGTACGTCCTCTTTAAGTGCCCAGCCGTGGGTCGTTGGCGCGCGCCCGCCCGCGACCCGGTCCGAAGCTCCGTGACCGCGGGACCCGTGGACCCGATCGCCGCTAGAGTCCTGTGATCAGTCTCCAGAGCTGAAAAACGAGGATAGCTGTGTGTAAACACAGCTTCCCCCTTCTTCACTGTGGCGCTGATATAGGGAAACACGATCAATGATGTCACACGTCCAGCCCTGCCCCCCTACAGTTAGAAACATATATGAGGTCACACTTAACCCCTTCAGCGCTCCCTAGTGGTTAACTCCCAAACTGCAATTGTCATTTTCACAGTAAACAATGCATTTTTATAGCATTTTTTGCTGTGAAAATGACAATTGTCCCAAAAATGTGTCAAAATTGTCCGATGTGTTCGCCATAATGTCGCGGTCATGAAAAAAATTGCTGATCGCTGACATTAGTAGTAAAACATTTTTTTTTTTAATAAAAATGTAATAAAACTATCCCCTATTTTGTAAACACTATAAATTTTGCGCAAACCAATCGATAAACGCTTATTGTGATTTTTTTACTAAGAATACGTATCGGCCTAAACTGAGGAAAAAAATGTTTCTTTATATATTTTTGGGGGATATTTTTCTCTAGCAAAAATGAAAAAATATTGAATTTTTTTCAAAATTGTCGCTCTATTTTTGTTTATAGCGCAAAAAATAAAAACCGCAGAGGTGATCAAATACCACCAAAAGAAAGCTCTATTTGTGGGAAAAAAGGAGGCCAATTTTGTTTGGGAGCCAACGTGCACGACCGCGCAATTGTCAGTTAAAGCGACGCAGTGCCGAATCGCAAAAACTGGCTGGGTCCTTTACCTGCATTTTGGTCCAGGTCTTAAGTGGTTAAAGCGGAAGTTCCATTTTGGGGTGGAACTCCACTTTAAGTGATATATGCATCAGATCTATATCATATTTATTCTTTGACAAATCGTAATATTATTCTGTACAATAATAACTTGGCGTCAGATTGTGGAACCCTGTCATCTGAAGATATAGATCTATTTGCCATTGGGGAGTATACTAGAGTATATTAAAACACTTCAACGCCCCTTCAGAAAACCCCCTCAGTCTTTTTGGTTGATTTATGTTTGTAAAGGCCTTCTTCAGGGATCTGAAAAGAGGCATTTGCAGCTCACTAATGTTTACTTACTGTTGAATCAATGAAGGGATGTTAAGGATAATTTATGATAGCCAGTAGACCACAGACTACTACTGGCTAGGCTAGCTGAAGAAGCCGGAGTCACGGAAGGTGTTTTACCCTGGTTCTCCTCCTTCTTGGAAAACCGATCACAAATAGTGAAACTGGGGTCTTTCACTTCTGAAAAACGTACGGTGTCATGCGCAGTCCCTCAGGGATCTCCCTTGTCGCCCGCATTGTTTAATATCTATCTCCGCCCTCTCTTTGAAATCATCAGTAACCAGAAGTTACTTTACCACTCCTATGCAGACGACACACAACTGTATTTCCGGATCTGCAACAAAAAGGATCATTCTCTTGGACTAGAGAAATGCCTTACTCTAATAGATAACTGGATGACAAACAGTTATCTTAAACTCAACGGTTCAAAAACAGAACTTCTCCTGTTTCACGATAACCGGAAAAATCACCCCGCGTCAACATGGACTCCCCCACCAAACTATCACCCCTAGCACCAAAGTCAAAAGTCTCTGAGTCATTTTCGATACCTACATGACAATGGATGCACAAATAGGGTCAGTAGTCAGCGCATCCCACCATCTGCTGCGCCTACTACGCAGACTCACGCCCTTTATCCCGAAAGAGGACATTGCAGTCGTGGTGGGAACAATCATCAATTCCAGACTCGACTACGCAAATGCCCTCTATCTAGGACTCCCCAAATACCAAATCACTCGTCTGCAAGTCGTCCAAATACGGCCGCTCGACTAGTGACCGGAAAAAAACCATGGGAATCAATCTCACCTTCGCTGAGATCCCTTCATTGGTTGCCAGTAAAAGACAGAATCACTTTCAAGGCACTCTGCCTAATACATAAGTGTACATAAGTGTATTCAAGGCAACGCACCCAAATATCTATGCGAAAAAATAAAAGCCCATAACCTCAATTCTGCGATCCACCAATCAAAACCTCCTCCAGATACCCAAAGCCAGATACAAGTCCAAAGGAGATCGAAGATTTTCAGTCCAGGGACCTCGCCTGTGGAATGCACTACCAACCACCATCCGACTGAAGTCGGACCACTTGGCCTTCAGGAGAAAGATCTCTTCTGAGGTCAAGGGGTTCCTTACCCATGAAATGGATACAGCGCCCAGAGGCGATTCAGTTCGCATGTGTTGCGCTTTACAAGTTTCTCACTCACTCACTCACTCAGTGAATCTGATTTCTCAGATAACATTTACTCAGATTAAAAGATTAGGTGAACTTTTGGTAGGTATTTTTCACTTTTAATCTTGTTTATTTTACATTTGCTTATTGTCTGTTTTGTAATATGTTTTTTTTTATTTTTATAAATACCTCTCTTTTCATAAAACTATTTTATAAAAACATTAAGCTGAATCCCTGAATTCTGTAATCAGAAATTAAATAATCATTGTATATGAGGTCTACTGCATTTAATAACTAATAAAGGTCAGATGCTGATGAACGCATTAAAGCAGATGCTGTGACCAATGTGTGTTTCCATTAAAACACATGGGGGTGGCTAACGTTAGTGTGTAAAGGGTTAACTGCAGAAATAATCTGCCCCCATGATGTTATTTTTGTGACAAAACCAGGAATATCATGTTGTAATTAAACAGACTGTCAGCACCAGCGGGAAGCCAGAAATCACTAGCACTTCAAATGAAGCATACCTGTATGCATATATATATATATATATAGAGAGAGAGAAGGTCCTATTTAATACAGTGCTATGAAGAGGAAGCATGCAGTCAAATCTAGCAGCCATTTGAAGTATAAATAGATATTGTATATGCTTTTAGAATACATGTATACATGATAAAACAAAGTACTGGTGCATACAATTCATTCTCTAGTTGCAGCTTAGAACAAGTCTTTAGGTTACGTTTACAAGATCTCTGAATCCCCAACCCCTCGGTATTTCTGGAAGTGATATGGACTAAATGTAACAAAATAGTTTCACCCAATCTGTGCTCATTTTTGCCCTAATCTCATATCCTGGAAGCCTTAATAACCACGGAGACAAAGGAAACAAAATTCCTGCAACACTCACTAGATGGCAACAATGCCCTCCGCATAGATCAGTAAAATATATAACCACCATCAACTGATAAATTGTAAGGTCTGGCTTTTCTCATTGTTACTTGTTAATATTTACAGTTCTAATCAGTCGATGCTGTTGAAATATCTATAGTTTGCCTGTTAAAATGTATCATATCAGTAACACAATGTTGATAACAGCTGGTATGCTTTTTAGAGATGATTAAATAATTAAAAACCCTATCTATTGGCAATTCAAGTTAGTCTTTTGTTTGCCAAGTTTAAATAAAAATGTTATCATTTTCTAAAAGGGAGAAAAAAGTGAGGTCCCTTACCAAAACACAAGTCTGGTGCTAAAGGACACTGGGGGGGAATTGATTTACTAAAAACTGAAGTGAAGTGCAAAATCCGGTGCAGCTCTGCATAGAAACCAATCAGCTTCCAGTTTTTTCTTCAAAGCTTAACCACTTGCCTACAGGGCACTTTCACCCTCTCCCTGCCCAAGCCAATTTTCAGCTTTCAGCACTGTCACACTTCGAATGACAATTGTGTAGTCATGCAACACTGTACCCAAAACATTTTTTTTTTCATTTTCTTCACAAAATAGAGCCTTCTGTTGGTGGTATGTAATCACTGCTGGGTTTTTAATCCCCCCCCCCCCCCCCCCCAATTTTTTTGTAAATGAGTATTTTTTTTTTACTGATAGGGACTGATGAGGCTGCACTGGTGGGCACTAATGAGCTGAACTGTAGGGCACTGATGAGATGGCACTTATGGGCATTGATGAGGAGGTACTAATATGCCGCACTGATGGGCACTGATAGGTGGCCCTAAAATGCGGCACTGATAGGCAGCACTGGTGGGCACTGATACGTGGCACTGATGGGCACTGACAGGCAGTAGTGGTGGGCACTGATAGGTGGCATGGATATTTGGCACGGATGGACATGGATAGATGGCACTGATGGGCACTGATGGATAGCATTGATAGGCACTGATGGGTGGCACTGATGGGCACTAATGGGGGGCATTGATGGGCAGCACTGATGAGCAGGCACTGATGGATAGGGAAAGTCAGCAGTGACTGGCATCACTAATGGGCACTGATTGGTGTCATTCATGGGCACTGATTGTTGACACTGATGGGCTGTAATCAGGACACTGATGATCAGAAAAGTTTGTGAAGAAATGTTGTGCAATTTACCCGATCTTTTTACCTGTGCTTTACTGAAGTAGTACAGGATCCTTCCCTTTTCACTATTGGATGAACAGAGCCCAGTTTGAGAGTGAGCCTGTATGCATGTCACCACAGGAAGTAGCTTCCTATGGTGGCACACACAGAAGAGGAGGAGCCTAGAGCACTTGTGAGGGACACTAGAATAGGAGGTTTGGGGCTGCTCTGTGCAATACTAGAGCAGGTAAGTATACCATGTTTCTTTTTTTTTTAATAGGAATAAGAACTTAAAGGATCACTAAAGGATTTATTTTTTTAGCTAAATAGCTTCCTTTACCTTACTGCAGTCCTGGTTTCATGTCCTTATTGTTCGTTTTTGCTTTGAAGTTGCTGTAATTTTGCTCTGATCTCCACACTTCCTGGTTGTCTGGCTCCTTATAACCACAGTACTGGGAGCTTTTCACGATGGTCTAAGCCAGTGGTCTCCAAACTGCAGCCCGAGGGCCGGATGCGGCCCTTTGCTTGCCTTTGGAGCCCTATCCCTCCCAATGATACGAGACACTATTCTGCCATCTGACACCGACAATGGAGCACCATTTTTCCCACTGCCACCATTAATGGGGCACTATTCCTCCTTATGATACCAGCAATGGGGCACTATTCCTCCCCTTAATACCAGATGTTTACTCCCACTGATGCCAGGAAAATTTTCACTCCCGCTGGCCAAAGTCCGGCCCTCCGAGAGTCTGAAGGACAATAAACCGGCCCTTTGTTTAGAATGTTTGGAGACCCCTGGTCTAAGCTGTCATTACTGTGTGTCTAAAACTTAACAGAACCAATCAGATTCATTTTAAAAACAAAACACTGCCCTGGATTTTTTTGTTTTTGTTCTGTGTGTCTCTTTACTTCACAGAAACATGAAACCAGTTTAAAAGCAAAAGTGAAACTAGAGGCACATTATATGATTGATTTTTATCTATTTTTAATCATTTTTAAAAGGAATCAGTTAACTTTTATGTCTCTATACCCTGTAAACAGTCATTTCAGCAAAAAAAAAATTCCTTTAGTTTAGTTTAAAACCGCTTTAATTAATTGGTTAATTGTTCAAGGTTAAAGCATATCTAAATACAAAAACAAAAATGTAAAATATTGCACTTTACTGCTGGCTGCATTAGGTTTGTTTCCCCTTTATCTTTCTCCTTGTAACACTTCCTGTCTAGAGTGGCTGCACTCTCTCCTCCATTGTATTTATGGAGGAGCAACATAGCCACCCTTGGCCAGCAGCAGTGTCAAACTGTGGTGAGAGAAGCAAGTGTTAAATGCACTACTAGTATTAGATGGATCTTGCATGGGTGACAACAAAATAAAACCTTTAAAATCTTTATAAAATTTGCTTTCTTAACCTTTTGCCGACCGCGCCATAGCAGAAATACTGCTACAGCGCGGTCGAGTTATTGTGACAGGACGTCCCTGGGACGTCCTCGTGCACTTCCGCGTTTGCGCGTCCCCTGGGGCGCGCTCGCGGAAGTGTCCGTGCTCGCCGGGTCTAGAAGACCCGGCGCATCACGGATCACAGTAAATTGCCGCGAATCGCGGCTGTTTACCACGTGATCGCTCCGTCAAATGACGGAGCGATCACTTGTAAACAAACCGGCGTCATTTGATGACGCCGGTTCCTCCCTCTCCTCTCTGTACCGTTCGGTACAGTGCGAGAGGAGGAGGGGGGGGAGCGCGGGGTGTCAGCAGTGCTGTGGCTGGATCTGTGACAACTGCAGTCACAGATCCAGCCATCCCTCCCAGCTCAGCAATACTCTGCAATACCCCCCCATACTCTGCCATACCCCCCCATACTCTGCCATACCCCCCCATACTCTGCCATACCCCCCCATACTCTGCCATACCCCCCCATACTCTGCCATACCCCCGCCATACCCCCCCATACTCTGCCATACCCCCGCCATACCCCGCCATACTCTGCATACCCCCGCCATACCCCGCCATACCCCCCCATACTCTGCATACCCCCGCCATACCCCGCCATACCCCCCCATACTCTGCATACCCCCGCCATACCCCCCCATACTCTGCATACCCCCGCCATACCCCGCCATACCCCCCCATACTCTGCATACCCCCGCCATACCCCGCCATACCCCCCCATACTCTGCATACCCCCCCCATACTCTGCATACCCCCCCCCCATACCCCCATACCCCGCCATACCCCCATACCCCGCCATACCCCCATACCCCGCCATACCCCGCCATACCCCCATACTCCGCCATACCCCCATACTCCGCCATACCCCCATACTCCGCCATACCCCCATACTCTGCCATACCCCCATACTCCGCCATACCCCCATACTCTGCAAAACCCCCATACTCTGCAAAACCCCCATACTCTGCAATACCCTGCGCGATACTCTGCAATACCCAAATACTCTGCAATACTCCGCAATACCCCAATACTCTGCAATACCCCCAATACCCCAATACTCTGCAATACCCAAATACTCCGCAATACCCCAATACTCCGCATATATAATGTTTTGGGGTTCTATGTAGTTTTCTAGCAAATAAATTGTGATTTTTCCATGTAGGAGAGAAATGTCAGAATTGGCCTGGGTGCTCCAGAACGCCTGATGGCGCTCCCTGCATGTTGGGCCTCTCTATGTGGCCACGCCGTGTAAAAGTTGCACACATGGGGTATCGCCATACTCGGGAGGAATAGCAGAATGTGTTTTGGGGTGTCATTCGTGGTATGCATATGCTGTGTGTGAGAAATAACCTGCGAATATGACAGAAACAAGTTTGTTTGTTTTTTTTTTTACAGAATTTTCGGTCGTTTTTCTTTTATAGCGCAAAAAATAAAAAACCCAGAGGTGATCTAATACCACCAAAAGAAAGCTCTATTTGTGTGAAAAAAAGGACAAAAATTTCAAATGGGTACAATGTTGTATGACGGAGTAATTGTCATTCAAATTGTGAGAGCACCGAAAGCTGAAAATTGGTCTGGTCAGGAAGGGGGTTTAAGTGCCCAGTGGTCAAGAGGTTAATGAACCTTGTGGCAGGGCTAGCATTAGGTGGGGACACATTTGTTAGGGTCTCCACACTCTCTAGGGCCCCAATTAGCAGCAGGATGATATTTCTCACGGTCTTTGTGTGCTCTCACTCCTGCATTTTAGTGTTATCTGTATTCAGTGTAGCCATTTAGGGAGCTCTAAAACTGCTGCATACATTTTCCCAGTGTCAAAGCTCCCTTATTGATTTTACTATTATGAACACAGATTACGTTAAATTGCAGGAGCATGCGAGGACCCCACAGAGCAGTGTGAGAATTCTCACTGGAAGGTGAAGAGTTAAGGCTCATACACACGATAGGTTAAACAGATGAAAACGGTCTAATGGACAGTTTTCATCGGTCCAAACTGATCGTGTGTGGGCCCCATAGGTTATTTAACCTTTGGTTAAAAAAAAGCAAACTTGCTTTAAAATTTAACCGATGGATTGCTAACCGATAGGTCAAAACCGATCGTTAGTATGCAAAACCATCGGTTAAAAATCTGTGCATGCTCAGAATCAAGTCGACGCATGCTTGGAAGCATTGAACATCGTTTTTTTCAGCACGTTGTTGTGTTTTACGCCACGATCGGTTATTTAACCTATGGTGTGTACGGGTGACGGACCATCAGTCAGCTTCATCAGTTAACCTAAGACAACTGTCCTTCAGACCGTTTTCATCGGATGGACTGATCGTGTGTACGACGCTTTAGTGCACACAAAGACCAGCACAGCACTACACTACAATAACGTGCGTTTACTATTACCAAAGAAGATGAGCAGTGTTCTGGTTAAAGTTGCTTATTTCAGGCTAGATAAAGAAAAAGAAAACAGAACAGAAATGAAACCTTCCATTTCTATTTAGGCTGTTGATAATCATTTCTAGACCTTCAGAGCCCTTCCACACTAATACAAGACTTTTAGGGCCCTTCCGCACCTATGCAAGGGGGATTACCACACATTTTTGACAAACCTTAAAGCGTTTGTAACCCTTAGGCCTCGTACACACGATAGGTTAACCAGGGGACAACGGTCTGAAGGGCCGTTTTCATCGGTCAAAACCGATCGTGTGTGGGCCCCATAGGTTATTTTACCATAGGTTAAAAAAAAGACAACTTGCTTTAAAATTAACCTATGGATTGGTAACCGGTAGGTCAAAACCAATCGTTAGTAGGTACAACCATCGGTTAAAAATCCACGCATTCTCAGAATCAAGTCGGCGCATGCTTGGAAGCATTGAACTTCGTTTTTTTCAGCACGTCGTTGTGTTTTACGTCACCGCGTTCTGACACGATCGGTTATTTAACCTATGGTGTGTAGGCGTGACGGACCATCAGTCAGCTTCATCGGTTAACCTAGGACATCGGTCCTTCAGACTGTTGTCCTCTGGTTAACCTATCGTATGTACGAGGCTTTACTCATTTGAAAAACATTTTATAATAGAAAAATGTACGCTTTTATCATTTTGGGCTTGTTTTTTTCCCCCAGGCTCGGTAGAGCAGGTCACATGACTGCTGTAGCTTCTAAAGTAATGTAGAAGCTACAACAGTCCCACCAGTAGTACCCACCAGCAGTACAGACCTGCTGGTTGGTCGTGTGCAGTTTTGGGGGCATCACATTGTAAAAGAAAGTGATGTTGGCGCAGAGTTTCTGCATTTCCATAGCAATAGAACACCATCTAACAGACTCTACTTCTATACTTAAAGTGGATCAATCTTGACCATAAATTCTTAAAAAGCTAAAAAAAATAAAAAATTGGCCAGGGATTAGGGTGTCATGTTCTAGTGTTCTAGGGTTCAGAGTACCAATAATTTGACCAATTTTCCTGGTTTGGATGATGTAACATCATTAATATGGCCATATTACCAAGGTTTCTCTACTTTTTCCAAGCCCTGCTGATCCACATCCAATCCTCTTTCTTCAAACAAATCAAAGCCCTCTTTACTAGTTTTGTTCAGGCTAACAGGTGACCTAAGTTACCTTAACGCTTACTACTATTGGCTCTACTAGTTGCTTATAGATATTAACAAGCAGCACACTTAGTTAGACTTATTGATTTGGGGTTGACTTGCTGACCTCAAACAGTGGCCAGTGATTGAGCAAGATCAACTTATGATTCCCTTATGGGGTGCACCCTGGTGCTTCACTGCCTTGCCCCTCAATCAAATGTCACTCAACAATAGGCTCTATACAGCGATACTGGCTGTATACAGGTTCTAAATACTCTAAATAAAGAATTTACAAAATACTCTGGTGCATAGTAAGAACTAAGGGCCAGATTCACCAAAGAGATACGACGGCGTTTCTCCTGATACGCCGTCGTATCTCTGTTTCTATCTATGCGACAGATTCATAGAATCAGTTACGCATAGATATCCATAAGATCCGACAAGTGTAATTGTTTTACACTGTCGGATCTTAGGATGCAATACCGCGGCCATCGCTGGGTGGAGCTCGCGTCGTAAACCAGCGTCGTGTATGCAAATTAGCAGTTACGGCGGATCCCCGACGGATTTTCGCGTTCGCTACGTCGCTGATAGTCTAGTTTCCCATCGCAAATTTAGTCGTCGTTTGACCTGCCCTAACTTTAGTCAGCAATCGTATTGCTGTCTAAAGTATGGCCGTCGTTCCCGCGTCGAAATTTAACATTTAACGTCGTTTGCGTAACACGTCTGGGAATACGGAAGTACGCTACACGCTTCGCCGTTTGAAAAAATGACGTCACGGCGCGCAAAGCACGGCGGGAGTTAGGAAACGGAGCATGCGCAGTAGGTCCGGCGCGGGAGCGCGCCTAATTTAAATGGCACACGCCCATTTGAATTGGCCCGCCTTGCGCCGGAGGCCGCCGGTGTAGTTTTCATCGCAAGTGCTTTGTGAATCAGGCACTTGCGATGAAAACTTGCGGCGGTGTAACGTATCTACGATACGTTACGCCGCCGCAGTTCTATGTGAATCTGGCACCTAATTTTCCAAAAGTCTAGTTTTCTAGCTGAACTCCTAATACAAGAGGCATGTGAATTCTTTATTCATTGTTGGTGTGATTTGTGTATTTCATCTAGATATAAGCTGAAATCTAGCTTGAAACGATTAGCTTCCTGCAATAAAGACCAGTCCCTTGTGTCAGGGTGACCGGTCTTGTATCCACATCTCCTCCTGTAGTTTTCTGCATTCATGTCTTAGTGGAAGGGCCCTCTAGATCTCACTCAGAGTTCTGCGGATTCTACGGGCAGAGAGCAGCACCATGTTTATATGACTGCTACATATATGTAAATGTGTTTGAAAAAGCTTTTAGGGAAAATGAATTTACATCATTTCTGTCTAATGTGTAATATATTTAAATTATTTTTTGTGCTCAGAGTTCAGCTTTAACTTAAAGGGGTTGAAAATGTTTGTTTTTTATTTTCTAAATATGTTCCTTAAAGCTAGTGCATTGTTGGTTCACTTACCTTTTCCTTCGATGTCCCTTCTAAATGTTTTATTTTTTTTGGTTCACTTACCTTTTCCTTCGATGTCCCTTCTAAATGTTTTATTTTTTTTCTTTGTTTTCTTTGTCTAAGTTTCTCAATTCCTATTCCTCCTCAGTAAGCTGTTCTGGCTGACTAACCACCGCTCGGATTATGGTGGCAAGTTTACTGAGGAGAAACAGGAAGTGAGAAATTCAGACAAAGAAAAAAAACATTTAGAAAGGAAATGGAAGGAAAAGGTAAGTGAACCAACAATGCACTAGCTTAAAGGAACCTATTTAGGAAATAAAAAACAAACCTTTACAACCCCTTTAATATCAAAAAACAATGTCTACCAGCGGGATTCAATAAAAAGCAGAGATATTTGATTTATTGCTCAAATTGGATAACTTCACTTGTGTTCCAAATAAAAGAACCAGTAGACAAACAAAATAACCCCCTTGGGAGAAGCTCTCTCCCGAGGGGGTTACCTTGTGGGAGCGCTCCCGTGTCATACATTCGGGGTACATAGCCGCAGAATTTATGACTCGGCCTGCCCGATTTGATTGACAGATTTGATTGACAGCAGCGGGAGCCAATGGCTGCACTGCTATAAATCTATCCAATCAACGCTGAGACTCTGTGGAGGAGAGGACACTGGGGATGTGCACAGCAGGTGAACGGGCTCAGGTAAGTAAAACGGGGGCTGGGGGGGCCTGTGTTTGCCAGGTGTTTTTTCACCTTAATGCATAGGTTGCATTAAGGTGAAAAAAACACAAACCTTTACAACCCCTTTAAGGAGGTGTGACAGGAGGTGTGTCCTATGCCTACATATTTTTGCTATTAGGTGCCCCTCGTTCTCATCTCAGAAAGTTTAGAGGTATGCTTTGATGTGAAGACAATTATTCTCAATAATCATTGCTCGCAGTCTATGGGATAACTAAAAATAAGTAAAATATTGCCCCTTCACAACTGCATCTTTGACATAATTTATGATCTTTATGCATTTATGTTTAACCACTTGACAACCGGAGGCCGTCTTTTAACATCCTCGGCTTTGTGCGGCTTTGTGCGGTGGTATTTGAATGATGCCTGCAGCTACAGGCATCATTCAGATATCACCGCCTTCAGCCGCCGATTCTGTGCACTATAAGAATGATTAAAGCGGCAGTTCCGCCGCTTGATCGTTCTTATAGGCGACGGGAGGGGATGTCCCCCTCCTGCCGCCATCTGGTGCTTCCCCGGGCTCTCCCGTGCCATCGGGGGCCCGGAGAGCATATCGTCCGGCGCTGTCTGGGAAGCATAGAGATGACTGGTGACCAGATGGTCACCAGTCATCTCTATGACCGTCGGAGGCCGGGCACGACATTATGACGTCACGCCCTGTACCCGCAAGTAAACAAACCCGCAATCGCGGCTGTCGGCATGTGATCGGTGAATTTTTTTTCACCAATTTCATGCTTGTAAGCTTGTAAGCCTGGAGGAGAGATGTGGGATGTGTCTTATTGACCCCGCATCTCTCCATAAAGAGGACCTGTCACAGTGATTCCTATTACAAGGGATGTTTACATTCCTTGTAATAGGAATAAAAGTGATCAAAAAAAAGAAAAGAAAAAAAAAGTGTAAAAAGAAAAAAATGAAGTAAAATAAAAATAAAATTCATTATTTTTTTTAAAACGCCCCTTTCTCCGATAGCTCTCGCGCAGAAGCGAACACACATGCAAGTCCCGCCCACATATGTAAACGCCGTTCAAACCCCACATGTGAGGTATCATCCCGTGCGTTAGAGCGTGTGCAACAATTCTATCACTAGACCTCCTCTGTAACTCGAAAATAATAACCTGTAAAAAAAATTAAAGCGTCGCCTATGTAAATTTTTAAGTACCAAAGTTTGGCGCCATTCCATGAGTGTGCGCAATTTTAAAGTGTGACATGTTAGGTATCTATTTACTCGGCGTAACATCATCTTTCACATTCTACAAAAAAATTGGGCTAACTTTACTGTTTTGTTATTTTTTAATTCATGAAACCGTTTTTTTCCCTTAAAAAAGGCGTTTGAAAAATAATTGCGCAAATACCGTGCAAGAAAAAAAGTTGCAATGACCGCCATTTTATTCCCTAGGGTGTCTGATAAAAAAAATATATAATGTTTGGGGGTTCTGATTAATTTTCTAGCAAAAAAAATTTGATTTTTAAATGAAGGAGAGTGCCAAAGGAAGTGCCAAAATAGGCCCGGTTGTCAAGTGATTAAACTATAGGAAAATCTCTAAGAGACCATTTATTATGTGTTAGCTGACCACATAAAAGCTGAGGAATCTGCTGTATTGTCTCTAATACTGATATATGACTTCTGCCTGGCTAACATCAGAAGTAGATGGTCTCATAAGAATTAGCGCTGCCTTCATAACCATCCATATGTGTATATTGTATATAGGGATGAGCCGAACACCCCCCCTGTTCGATTTGCACCAGAACCTTCGAACAGACCGACCGTTCGCACATTTAGAACCCCATTAATGTCAATGGGACTCGAACATTCGAATTCAAAAGTGCTAATTTTAAAGCCTAATATGCAAGTTATTGTCGTAAAACGTCTTTGAGAACCCGGGTCTTGCCCCAGGGAACATGTATCAATGGAAAAAAAAAGTTTTAAAAACTGTCGTTTTTTCTGGAGCAGTGATTTTAATGATGCTTAAATAACAAAAAAAAATAATGAAAAATTCCTTTAAATATCGTACCTGCTGGGTGTCTATAGTATGCCTGTGAAAATGTCTTTGAGAACCCAGGTCTTGCCCCAGGGAACATGTATCAATGGAAAAAAGTTTTAAAAACTGTTGTTTTTTCTGGAGCAGTGATTTTAATGATGCTTAAATAAAAAAATAAAAAATAAAATCCTTTAAATATCATACCTGCTGGGTGTCTATAGTATGCCTGTGAAGTGGCACGTGTTTAGAACTGTCCATGCACAAAATTAGATTACTATAGGAAAAAAGTAATTTAAAACTGCTTGCAGCTTTAATGTAATGTCTGGTCCCTGCAATATGGATGAAAATCATTGAGAAAAATAGCACAGACACAGACAGTACACACACCACGTAGCTTAAGGTGCACACTGCAAAGGACACGGGCAGTACACACTACGTAGCTTTAGGTGAAAACTACAGAGGACACAGGCAGTACACACCACAAAGCTTTAGGTGCACACTGCAGAGGACACAGGCAGTACACACCATGTAGCTTTAGGTGCACACTGCAGAGGACACAGGCAGTACACACACCACGTAGCTTTAGGTGCAAACTGCAGAGGACACAGGCAGTACACACACCACATAGCTTTAGGTGAACACTGCAGAGGACACGGGCAGTACACACTACGTAGCTTTAGGTGCAAACTGCAGAGGACAAAGGCAGTACACACACTACGTAGCTTTAGGGGCAAACTGCAGAGGACACGGGCAGTACACACCACGTAGCTTTAGGTGCAAACTGCAGAGGACACGGGCAGTACACACCACGTAGCTTTAGGTGCACACTGCAGAGGACAAAGGCAGTACACACAGTACGTAGCTTTAGGGGCAAACTGCAGAGGACACGGGCAGTACACACCAAGTAGCTTTAGGTGCAAACTACAGAGGACAAAGGAAGTACACACACCACGTAGCTTTATGGTGCACACTACAGAAGACACAGGCAATACACCACGTGAGAATACTGCAGCTAGCACAATCACCTGCCTGACAGTTAATTAGGAAGTGCAGATCTAGCTAAACTATACAGTGTATAAATATATATACAACACCTGGGATGCATATATATCCTCTACACACTGTAACTTTAACTGACTAGCCTGCCTGCCTGCTCTATCTACCTACTAAAAATGACACTCTCTCTCTCTCTCTCTGTCTTCTCTCTTTTAACCACCGCAACACACTACACAAGGCCGACCCGCAGGCTACCTTTTATAGTGTGGGGTGTGTACTAAACCCCCTGAGCCATTATTGGCCAAAGCCACCCTGGCTTTGGCCAATTATGGCTCTCCGTTTTTTGCAAGCTGTGATTGGCCAAGCATGCGGGTCAAAGTGCATGCTTGGCCAATCAATGCAGTGAATTATGGGCCGTGAAACGCAACTCGAATTTGGCGCGAACGGCCCAAAACGTTCGTAATTCGACGAACGATCGAACATACGATGTTCGAGTCGAACATGAGTTCGACTTGAATGCGAAGCTCATCCCTAATTGTGTATCAGGTTATAAGTATAAGCTCAGTTTTAATAGTCTAGAAGCATGATTTGTTTACTAGTTTCTATTGATAATATCAGAAGTAGCACTTGTAAATGTGACACTTTAAAATATTTGGTTGAATCCCACTGGTAGTAAGATCTTTTTGTTTCTTGGTGCTGGGTTAAGAACCAATACAAAGTTGGATAAAAGTTATTCAAGGTTTTTAGTATCTGTCTCAATGATTTTCTTTTTACAAAAATGTCTAACAAATTCATATATTCATTTGTTAAAAGTATTGTGAATTAACATCTGTTTACTACATATGCTGATTAGTAGCACCTTTCAACAAAAATATAAAAATATTGGTTAACCAAGGTTCAGGCCCCGTACACACGTCCGAGGAACTCGACGTGCCAAACACATCGAGTTCCTCGTCGAGTTCAGTGTTGAAGCCGCCGAGGATCTCGGCGGGCCGACTTTCCTCATTGAACAACGAGGAAATAGAGAACATGTTCTCTATTTGGCCCGACGAGTTCCTCGTCGGCTTCCTCGCTGAAAAGTGTACACACGACCGAGTTTCTCGGTAGAATCCAGCTCCGATCGAGTTTCTGGCTGAATTCTGCCGAGAAACTCGGTCGTGTGTACGGGGCCTCACAGGGGCAGAATGGTATAAATGTCCCTGAACTGATCCTGTCCATGTAACATCATGTAATCCAGATATCTATACTCTATATGAATGTACACACACACACCCTATATTCTAACTGCATTAGGCCAGTACTTGCAAGCTGAAGTCTTATAATATATGTCGAATTCATTTGATAAACTCCATGTAAATACTGTTCTTAGTAAGAATCAATCACAGGTCCCCAATAATTTCAAGCAACAGTGCTAAACCCTAGACCACACACAAAACAAAAATTAAGAGTGTCTGGAATCAATTTCCTACTATGCCCCATCAAAGAGGATAAGAAGAATATCAATTAGATATACATTTTAAATATACTGGATATGGATCAATGAACTCATACAATCTGGCTTTTCTATAGGAAGTTGTTTGGTACACTGTTTTTGAATGTTATACACCCTGTTGTGATGTCATAATTTTAGTTAAAAAGACACTATAAATACCCTTAAACCATCAGATAAAAAAGCTTAGGATTAGTTTTCTCTAAAAGACTCATATACTACAAATTTACATGAGACTATTTCATACCATGTATGCGCTAATATACATGAACTAACTTTCAAGCATTCACTTTTGCCATCAGGCAGTGCTTGAAACTAACATCATAGAATGAAATCAGTAGCAAGCAAGCAACCAGGAGACCCATTTAGTTTCATGCCACTGAAGTGAAAGTACATTACATTAGGAACGGTAAATGGATATCCCCTGGGAAGCCATAGACTGCCTAGAGAATAACATGCCTCGGCTTCAATTTAGTATTTTTAATTCTCTTCAGTCTCTTGCTGCCCAATACACGCCACTTTGAAGAGAAACATTAACATGCAAACAATGCTATTTGGTATTCTAAAGCAGACAAATTCTGAACAGGAATATGGAAGAAATAAACAAAGGTATGCAATATACTGGATCCGCGCTTAACAAGCATAGACAGCACAGGAGATTAAAGTACAAAAACAAAGTACATTAAATTTGACTTCTGCAATCAAACTATACTTATTTATTTATAACCAGGTTAATTTGTTTTGAAGTAAACCCATAATGAAACATTTTGTTCATATTCATTTTTCACCTGCAACTCAGGGAGGGAGTAGTACAAAAATGGTGGTTTGGGACTTCATTGACATGCTTAATGCATTTTACGGAATACTGGGCTTTACTTGTCTCTCAGATTAATTAAATGAAAAGACAAGCTTTATTAAATTATACCAAGGTTTATTGGAAGTGTCGTACTAAAGGTTTATTGCGGCTGTGCACACATTCTACAAGGTGCTTTATGCATTAAAGCAAATCTTTCTTGAGGAACTATGAAGGTTATCATTGCGGTCCTCGCCCTCTGAAAATTGTAGTTTCCTGGTTGTCATATTTGTTTTTTTGCTGTATACCTTTGACCAAGAACATCTACGAACAAAGGAATGAGTAAGCTGTACATAAGATGACAACATGCCCATTGGAGCAAACTGGATCATGCTTTGCTGTTTTTTTTTGCCTTCATCTGGATCAACTGTCGGTATAGGATTGTGTATATAGTATTGCATGATTTTTTTCAGTTTGTTTGTTTCTTTTTTTTTTTCCTTTTATTGGTTGAGCTAGAAGAACTTTTCAACCAGATTAACTATGTCAAGCCCTGTACCCCCTGACGGGATTCTCGCCAGGAAAAAACATAGTTTTTTCCTGGCGAGATTCCTGGCAAGATTTTCTTGCCGGCCAAGTGTACAAACGATTCAAAAGAACCGCGGTGACGTCATCGACTATGACGAGCATGCGCTCATCACATTCGATGCCGTCGCCGCCATCTTGCTTCACCCTACCTATGCCTTGGAAGCTACTGCGCATGCGTCAAAGTCATTTTGAGCATGCGCGGGTTTCCATGGGGGCAGGTAAGTATACAGACGTCGTGGTCTGGCTTTGTTTAAAGGTATATAGGGTTGGTGAGTGCTGAGGAGCATAGGGAAGGGAATTCCAGAGGATGATAAAGGCTTATATAGGATGAAAGGGTGTGAAAGAGCTAAAAGAAAATTACATAAATCAAGCAGCAGAGTTGCTAGAGTGGTTATAGTCTGTTAGTTGGTGGGCCACAGAGAAGAGTGTTACAGTGGGACTGAGAACTGAGAAATGACAACGCTATGTTTTAGCCTTTCAGCTGTATTATTTTGGTGTATTCTACAGCAAGCTTTAAAACAGATTAGGTTTCTTTAGCAGGCATGATACCTGACATCATTGTTTTCCCCATAGTTTTTGATGTTTTTTGGATAATTTGTACAAGCAAAAAATTATCTTACAGAATGTGTCAAACAACACTTACCGTATATTGGAAGAATGTTAAAAATACAGTAGTATGTGCGGTTCATCTGATAATAATAATTTGTACTCTTAACATAATAGTAATTGTTAAGCATGGATGAACAGTTGCATTTTACAGGTTTAACATTTTAACAATTCTAGATTCCTTGTGAAAAACCCATTCTAATTGAGTAATTTAGAGTATAATAAAAGAGCATGAAAATAAAAATACAATAAAAAAATAAAAATAAAGAATAAAAAAAAAAAAAATATATATATATATATATATATATATATATATATATATATAAAAATAAAGAGGAAAGGACAAGTAATGACTGAAACTGTTGTACATACAGTATCTCACAAAAGTGAGTACACCCCTCACATTTTTGTAAATATTTTATTAAATCTTTTCATGTGACAACACTGAAGAAATGACACTTTGCTACAATGTAAAGTAGTGAGGCCCCATACACACGGTCGTTCCAAATCGATGAGAATGGTCCGACGGACCGTTTTCATCGGTTCACCGCTGAAGTGGCCTGATGGTCTGATGTGCGTACACACCATCGTTCCAAAAACCGATCGGGTCAGAACGCAGTGACGTCAAACACACGACGTGCTGAATAAAACGAAGTTCAATGCTTCCAAGCATGCGTCGACTTGATTCTGAGCATGCGTGGGTTTTGAACCGATGCTTTTCTGTACTAACCATCGGTTTGGACCGATCGGGCATCGGTCCATCGGTTCGGTTTTGAAGCATGTTTTAAAATTTTGGACAGAAGGAAAACAGACCGATGGGCTATACACACGGTCGGTTTGGACCGATGAAACTGAACCTCGGTCCATTCTCATCGGTTTTGTCCGACCGTGTGTACGGGGCCTGAGTGTACAGCTTGTATAACAGTGTAAATTTGCTGTCCCCTCAAAATAACTCAACACACAGCCATTAATGTCTAAACCGCTGGCAATGTCCAAATTGTGCCCAATTAGCTATTTTCCCTCTCCAGTATCATGTGACTCATTCGTGTTACATGGTCAGGTGTGAATGGGGAGCAGGTGTGTTAAATTTGGTGTTATCGCTCTTACTCTCTCATACTGGTCACTCGAAATTCAACATGGCACCTCATGGCAGAGAACTCTCTGAGGATCTAAAAAAATAATTGTTGCTCTAAATAAAGACAGCCTAGGCTATAAGAAGATTACCAAGACCCTAAACTGAGCTGCAGCATGGTGGCCAAGACCATACAGCAGTTTAACAGAACAGGTTCCACTCAAAACAGGCCTCGTCATTGTCGACCAAAGAAGTTGAGTACACATCCTCAGAGTCATATCCAGGGGTTGTCTTTGAGAAATAGACGTTGCTGCAGAGGTTGAAAGAGTGGGTGGTCAGCCTGTGAGTGCTCAGACCATACGCCACACACTGCATTAAATTGGTCTCTTCCTTCTGAGATGACAGCATTACAAAATTGCATCTATTACCATGATGTCAGTAAATCAATAATGCAGATTTTGTCCTTGACCTCAAACTGAGTGATTTGGCGTTCATTGGGCACTGTTCCTTACTCATCGCTGTGTTAAAAAATCATCTGTCTTGTTAGTTAGTAGGCATGCTGAATAACTTTTATTCCAAGATGTTAACTACAGTGCTGTCTGTTTCTGATTTGCTACTGGTGGCTACCACAATCCAGGAACAAGCAATTTGGGTAGCATTTTGGGACTGCTTAACCTTAACCCTATAGACCTGTAGAAATATTTGGCAGAGGCTATCATACCGCTTTTATCAGCTTCCAGTCTAGTAAGGTGGATCTAGGAAAGCGCGTTAGAAAAATGTGTTAATGGAGCTAATGCTAAATTTAAGAATTAAAGGGTTATTCGAAATATACATTTGCTTAGTGCCATCTATGTGGATACAAAGGGTGCCATCCTTAGGAAAGACACTTGCAGCTTGAATTGCTTGGCTTTCATCATTACAGGAGACAAGTAGGCTTTCATCACTACAGGAGTAGGATAGTGACAGGGTTGCAAAAAAGATGACCTTTTCCTTTTGAAATATCTCATCTATCAGATCAATGCAAAATATTATCATTTCTATGCTAAATTTGTACATAATATAGCTGTATTCAGAGGTAAATGTTTTCAACGAAACTGTTAGCCAGTCGCAGCCCATTTAAGGAACTTCATGATGTGCAGTGTATATGTCAGGTAATGCCGTCTAATTAGTCCTTGGTTGATCAAGGCTTATAGTTGTATCTGTGGAGGGGGTGCTGCAAAGAACGCTGATATAAAACAGAGGGATTTAGTCATATGTCATAAAATAGATATACCAGGCACAACTCTCTGCCAGCTGTCACAAGAAAGTAATAGCCAGTACTTTAAGAAATGTCATAACTTGCTTTTGAACCAACAGACTAAAGACTTGAACATCAGAAGATCTAAATGCAGTCTATCCTCTCTATTCTCTTCCTTCATAGCCTTATGTTTAGTATTATATATTATACCTCCAAAGTTGAACCAAAAGGGAGGGAAAAAATGATTTCAGCAGCATAGCTATTTAGGAATGTATTTTAAGTTTTCACTGAATAATTAAACACATCAGATGGTATTCAAGTATAAGGAAAACAAATGACAGAATGCATGATTGTTTTGCAACCGTTCTTACTATTCTATTGCCTGTGGTGTCAGCAACTGCATGATTGAAATCCTTCTTCGTTTTAAGACTTTCAGGATAAATTCATTTCATAGCTCAGCATATAAAGATGCTGGCAGTGAGACATTTGGCTCAATGATAAGAGAGCTGTCCTCTGAGAAATGGTGTCATGGGAGTAAAGGCTGTATTTTATATGAACAGATAGACAGATAGGAGCTTTCTCATGTTAATACAAAATGACAGCTGTGGGAGCTAACAGGTAAAACCTGACACATCTGCATTTTTCATTCAATACATAAAAAAATCTGATACCTTAAGAAATGCTAATGCACGGTTTCAAATGGACATCAGGTTGCATTTTGCAGTTTAACTTGTCTTTAGCATCCTAACATAATAATGTTGCAGCCATCTCTCATAAGCATCCGGGCAAAGATTGGATACCCACTGGCTGCACTGCTGTATAATACAACTTTTTTCTTCTTTTTTTTTTTATTTGCACAGACTGACAATTTCTGCAGAATGCCCTATGCAGCTTGAAGACTTTCCAATGGATGCTCACGCATGCCCTCTAAAATTCGGGAGCTGTAAGTTTTTGTATTTTGTCGTTTTTTAAACAGATTTCTTTGGTTCTGTTCTTTTATATTATTAGTGCCAAATGCGTTGATTAAAATAGGCTCTTTGCTGTAAATGTTTACTTACTATTATGCCCTGTACACACGATCGGAATTTCCGATGGGATAAAATCTGATGGAATTTTCCATCGGAATTACGTTCAAGCTGTCTTGTATACACACTGTCAGACTAATGGGTTTTTTTTCCTCCGGAGTTCCACACAGACGATAGGAATTTCCGATATAATTTTTTTCCATTGGAAAAAAATAAAACATGTTCTATTTCTAAACTCAGACGAAAAAAGTCAGATGGGGCCCACACACAGTCAGAATATCCAATGAAAAAATTCCATCTGACTTTTTTCATCGGAAATTCCGATCGTGTGTACAGGGCATTAGTCTACATTTGTAGAGGTGTTTTCATCTTCATGATCCCTTCTGTTGTGAGTCTAGATGAGATAAAGGCCACATTTCATGTGATCCCTCAATAAGCATTTTTTATGTTTCAAAGATAGATTCAAATATTCAGCGAGCGGCCATTTTCTGACCACTTGCAATTGATTTTTTTTTTCATCTGAAGTGTTTTGAAGTTTCTAAAAGGCTTGAAGTGTGTGTATATTATAGAATGGTTTCAGTTTGATAAAAGAGCATGCACCAGAAAATGTATTAAATAAAAACATGCTGATCACTATCGTAATATTGCTTGCATTTGGAAATATATAAACAGTTAGGCCCGGATTCACATACAGCGGCGCACATTTATGCCGCCGTAGCGTATCTCCTTTACACTATGGCGACGCAGTGCAGAGAGGCAAGCACTGGATTCACAAAGCCAGTGCTGCCAAATCTGCGCTGGGTTTCCTAGGCGTAAGCTGGCGTATGTGGAAGTGGGCGTGAGCCATGCAAATGAAGGGTGACCCCATGCAAATGATGGGCTGAGTCTCAGACAGATACGTATAATGAACAAGGCATGCACCGTCCCGTGGACGTATCCCAGTGCGCATGCTCAGAATCACGTCACAACTACTCCCTAAGATACGCCGGATCACTGCCTACGGCGTGAATGTAACCTACGCCTAGTCATATTCACATCCTACGTAAAATACGTAAAATACGTCGGCTTGTGTTCCCTGGTGCAGCCCTTTGCATGGATGCTGCTGAGTTACACCTCCTTTATGGGGCAGAACTTTACGCCAGACGTATGACTTTACACGCACTGCGTCGGACGCACGTACGTTCGTGAATCGGCGTATCTCCCTCATTTGCATATATCAATGGGAGCGCCAAATGCGCCCAGCGTAAATATGCGCCCACTCTACGCCGGCGTAGACAAGTTACGTCGTTCGGATGAAGCCAGTTTTTAGGCGTATCTTAGTCTGTGGGCACGGCGCATAGATACAACGGCGCATATTTGCACTTATGTGGCGTATCTGGAGATACAGTACGTCGGCGTAAGTGCTTCGTGAATCCGGGCCTTATTGTTTGTGACATATTGAAAGAAAAACACTTTCAAAATTCTGATCTAATCTAACAAATAATGCATATGTAGTTAGCATATGGCTGGTCATAGACATGAAACAGTAGTCAAATGATCTGAGCAAAAAAAAAAAAAAACATAATCATGATAGTGCTAGACGTCTCACAGTAAATCTTGCAAAATACATCTTGTAGGAAGGATAGAAATGCACGCTTTTACAAAGCTGTGAGTTGCAAAAACATGTAAAAATGGGAATTAAGGGACACTTTGGGGCTGTGTCTCTGCATGATGTTGTTCTGTATGATGAAATGCGTCAGTTGCGGGGACTTGTTTGTGACGTCATAATGCGCACCAGCTCATGCGGTGTGCTTTTCATGCTATTTTTGCTATTTGTTTGTGAGTACCCTTTTTAGTTCTAATAAACTGGTGGTTTTAAAAAAGTTTTCATCTAAGATACATGTTATTACTTACATTGTTTGCATTCTTTTATACATTTTGTAAATAAACATATAGGCCCGGATTCTATACGCCGCGTACGTGCACAGATGTGCCATCGTATCTATGCACCTGATTCTTAATGCTAGATACGCCTGAAATGTGGCTTCACCTGACCGACGTAAGTTTCCTACGCCGTCGGAGCCTGGGCGCATATTTATGCTGGCCGCAAGGGGCGCTTCCATTGATTTACGCGTCGAATATGCAAATGACAGAGATACGCCGATTCACGAACGTACTTGCGCCCGTTGCAGTAGTATACGCCGTTTACGTAAGGCGTACGTCCGGCGTAAAGTTATTCCACCTATAGGAGGCGCATCCCATGCGGAGTTCAGCCCAAAAAAGGAAGTTCCGCTTTAAGGAATCCTAACCCACTGACATGCCACATTTGGCATACCATTTTTTGGGGGGGAGTTGGTACCTAGTTTTGACAGGTACCCAGCTCCCAATTACGCTTGGCCGCCTATGCGAGTGTAGGTGCCGATGCTTATGGCCAGCGGTCGCAATGACCACCGGCCACGCGCGATCGTGGGCACGAGAGACAGAACAGAGACGTGTGTGTGTAGCTATAAACACACACATCAAAGTTCTGTGAGGAGAGAAGAGAGAGATTGTGAGTTTCTACAAGCTGGGAGTCACGATCTCTCATCTCCTATAGTCAATACCACCCCCCACAGTTAGAACACACACATAGGGAACACAGTTAACCTCTTGATCGCCCCCTGGTGTTAACCCCTTCCTTGCCAGTGACATTTACACAGTAATCAGTGCATTTTTATAGCACTGATTGCTGTATAAATGCCAGCGGTCCCAAAAATGTGTCAAAAGTGTCCGATATGTCCACCATAATGTCGCAGTCCCAATAAAAATCGCAGATTGCCGCCATTACTAGTAAAAAAATAAATAAAAATGCAATAAATCTAACCTCTATTTTGTAGACGCTATAACATTTGCGTAAACCAATCAATATACGCTTTTTGCGATTTTTATTACCAAAAATATTTAGAAGAAAACATATTGGCCTAAACTGAGGAAAAAAATAGCTTTTTTTTAAAAAAAATGGGGCTATTTATTACAGCAAAAAGTACAAAATATTGTGGGATTTTTTTTTCAAAACTGTCGCTCTTAGTGTCTATAGTGCAAAAAATAAAAACCGCAGACATGATCAAATACCACCAAAAAAATCTCTACCTGTGGGAAAAAAAGGACCTCAATTTTGTTTGGGTACAGCGTCGCATGACCACGCAATTGTCAGTTAAAGCGACGCAGTGTCGTATTGCAAAAAATGGCTTGGTCATTGAGTAGCCAATTCTTCCAGGACAGGTTATTGCCCAATAGGAGGTTCAGGGGTGCACAAGGAGTTTTAATATACAGTATATTACCAACCCACATGTACAATGCCACCCCCTTCCAGTGACCCCATATAGAGTCTAGTACTCTGACACACAAGCTAAAAAAAGTAATCAAACATGGATTTAAAAGCAATGTATAGTCAAACCTTATTATATAATTTTCTGCACTACGTCTTTTCTTCCTGAAAACAATATATCTAGAGTTAAATTGTGTTAGAGCAGGGTGCCCTTGTTTTAAATCTGTGGCATCCTATGCTTCAGGATGTTATGAATTATGCAAGAACTTCTCCTTTACAGTTTCAATGCACAGAATTTTTTCGAGGTCCTTTTGGCCTGCTCAGAAAAGCTAATGTAGAAGTATTCCTTGGAATGATATGTATTAAATTAGATAGCACTACTGAAAGCTTTCTCACTGATATTATACACTTTAAAATAAATCAGTTTATAATTGCCTAGTTCACTGTGCCTTTCTCAGGACCAAGGGGGGATTATGAGGAGATCTTGCATGCCCACAGATTAACACCTTCCCGCCCAGCCTATAGCAGATTGACGGCCCGGCGAGACTTTCCACGGTCGAAGTGGACATCATATGATGTCCTTTCAGAGGGTGCCATTTGCCTGCTGCCAGTATCAGTGTGACCAATCACAGCAGTTCACATGACAATTGTAAACAATGGATGGCTTCCTTTTATGTCATCCATTGTATACAATTGTGTTTCTAGCTGTGATTGGTCACAGTGATCACATGGTACAGGCAAAGCCAATCACAGAACATCTGTACCATGTGATTTGTTTTGGTCAATCATTGCTAATCACAACAAAAGACACTGAATGAATCAGTTTAATTCAGTAAAAATATTGATCACTTCCCCAGAGTAGTACAGTGTTACTATGTTAACATGGTATTGCTCTGGTCACAGTGTGTTAAAAAAAATCAAAATTTTTATTTATTTCTTTACATACTGTCACAAGTCAGTGTCATTGATCACTGCCACACCAGTTATAATGATAATGTTGTACTGCCCTTGTGACAGTATGTATAAAATAAATAAAAATGTAATGTCTTAATTTTTCAAAAAATTATGATAAAAATTCACAAGCTCAAAAAACTTGCCATGTCTCTTACTAAATACCTTGGACTGTCTTCTTTCCAAAATGGGTCATTTGGGCAATATGTGTACTGTCCTGGCATTTTCGAGCCCCAAGAAATTAGATCAGTAAATCAGGACTGATCGATCTCCAGATACCATAATTTTCCTACAGACTAAATAATATACACTGATTTGGGTTATTTTCATCAAAGAGTATGTAATGTAGCAGAATAAATTTTTACTTAAAAATTATTTATTTGCAAAATGTTATAACAGAAATGAAGAAAAATGCTTTTTCTTTCAAAATTGTTGGTCCCTTTTTTTTATTTAGCAAAAAAAAAAAAAACATGACTAAATATCACCAAAAGAAAGCTCTATTTGTGTGAAAAAAATTATAAATATTTCTTATCGGTACAGTGTTGAATGACTGCGTAATTGCCATTCAAAGTGCTACAGTGGTGAAAGCTGAAAATTGGCCTGGAAGGGGGTAACGGGGGCCCTTTATTGAAGTGGTTAAAGCGCGCCACTGGCAGGATATTCAAGACACAGCACACAGGTAGAAATAACCTTGTGCTGTTTAACATGGCCTGAAGTTTTCTTTTTTTTTAGGATGACTTTAATGGTGATTGGTAAGCAATAAAACATACAGGTACTGCAGACAGGCCTTTTAAATAGAGGTACAGTTAATTTAATATAAAGATTAATGCAGTTATTTCCCAAATGATTTCAGACTGCATTATTTATGAATTCCATTTGTATTATGTAAATATATTATGAAGTGCATGCCGCTGCAGCCAAATAATCAATCAATGTTGTTTCTTAACTGCACAATGTCAAGAACTATGAGAGTGAATGAGTGACACGCTGTTTATAAGCTAAAGTGTCTTTGCCCAAACTGTTTCACACCACTTTTTAATGTAAAATCCACTCAGCAGGGGTGACATTTTACTGAGATTCTGGAATACAGCCAGCAAGTGTGACATAGCCCACAAAGTGGTTTTAGATTTACACCACTCTGTAACATGATCATTTTTATTGCTTCACTAATCCAGCTTTGATGTTGCTGCATGATTGTAACCAATCTGTACACTTTAGCACTTCCCCGTCTGATATACCTGTGATGTGACCAAATAATTTAGCTCTATACGGCACGTTACATATGTAGCACCCTCTACTTTAGGTAGGTGCTAGAAGTAGGATTTCTGTAAGTGCAGGCATATTTTTTGTTTTTATCTGTGTGGGCTGGGAGTGGCTCAGAGTAGGCTGGTGACTCACAGATAGCATTATCTTCCGGTTACCTCCCTTCTGCTTCTAGAGGATTCTAGAACAAAGCAGGTGAAGAGAGGTGGAGATGTCTGGGGTGTCTCAGGGAGCCCTAATCAATCCCCAACTAGGATTGGCAAGGGGCAGGCCTCCTAAATATACCCAGGGTCAGCCCAGCTGGTGGGGAGTTGTTGGGTGAAAGAAGTTGGAGATGGAGCACTAGGTTGTCGGGGCACTCCACACTCTGGGGGGGGGGGGGGGTGACTTTGGGCCTGTGATGTTCAGAGCCTTTCTGAGAAACAAAGAAGGATCTGGACAGGAGGGACTGAGAAGGACAACAGGAGCTGGTTTTGCAGGGCAGGTCTTTAGGAGTGATCCACTAGAGTGCAGCCAGGAGGGCTGGTGAGTGACTGGCACAGTTGGGAAAAGCTTGGGGAGGCATGCCGGAGCTGACTGTGAGTATGCAATGTTTTTAGGCATCAGAAATTTGATTTAACGTTGTTGTTAGGCCTCATCTACACTGCTAGAAAACGAAAAAGTGCAATCAGCGCAAAAAATAATTAATAACTGAAACTCCCCGTATGCAAGCTGATCACAAAATTCAAGTGACAAATAGTAAACTAGAGAAAGTGCAGCGCAATATTAACCAAATTAAATAAAATTATAAAAATGTGCAAATCAATATCCAATCAAAAAAAGAGACATCCAAGGAAAAATTGTGATGTATATAAATATAAAAGTAAATATAAATGTAAATATCAAGTGAAAAGTCCGTAATAATGATCCACCAGTGCTGAAGAATTCACAGATTGTGACAATCCCTCCACCTTAGGTCTATCTGGGAACTCTCACCTTCCAGCATGGACCCCTGAATCACCAGGAAGTCATGCAAGCAGATTAAAGCAGAGATCAAATGCCTCAAAGAAAAGTCTTCCAAATGTTGCTTAGGACTCCAAGAAATAAGCAATCTCCCTTAGGCTCAGCAGGCAAAACAGGTATGCAAAATAGAAGAAAGAATCTAAGTGCTCTCCATTTGAACTAAAATGAGCGTTTATTAAAATAACACAGGCTACTCACATAGCGGCCGAAAAACAAACATCTATTGATATGCCGCGTAACTTCTATTTTGCTCCGGCATATCTTTGTTTTGTATCCACAAAACAAGATACGCCTGAAGCTGTGCTAGATCCGACTGGCGTACGTCTTAGTACGCCGTCGGATCTAAGGTGCATTTTTACGCTGGCCGCTAGGTGGCGTTTTCGCCGATTTCCGCGTCGAGTATGCAAATTAGCTAGATACGCGAATCCACAAACGTACGTCCGGCCGGCTCATTTTTTTACGTCGTTTCCGTAAGGCTTTTTTCGGCATATAGTTACCCCTGCTATATGAGGCGTACTCAATGTTAAGTATGGCCGTCGTTCCTGCGTCGAATTTTGAATTTTTTATGTCGTTTGCGTAAGTCGTTCGCGAATACGGCTTTGCGTAGAATGACGTTCACGCCGTAAGCATTGGCTTGTTGCGGGTTAATTTCGAGCATGCGCACTGGGATACCCCCACGGACGGCGCATGCGCAGTAAAAAAAAAAGTAATTCACGTTGGGTCAAGACTTATTTACATAAAACACGCCCCCATCACATCCATTTGAATTGCGTGCCCTTACGCCGCCAAAGTTACACTACACCGCCATGACTTATGGTGCAAATTCTTTGAGGATACAAAAAAAAGCTGTAAGTTACGGCGGCGTAGTGTATCAGAGATACACTACGCCGGACGGAAATATGCGCCAGGGTACGTGGATCTGGCCCTATGTGTACATGGGTACATAGGATAACATGATGGGGAGTTTGACTGTAGAAAAAAACATCTGAAGCATAAAACAGCAGGTGTAAACAAGGCCATAATATCACTTTAAAGCGGTTCTCCACTCTAAAGTGAAGTCGCGCTGATCGGCACCCTCCCCCCCTCCGGTGTCACATTTGACACCTTTCAGGGGGGAGGGGGGTGCAGATACCTGTCTACAGACAGGTATCTGCACCCACTTCCGGCCCTACGATACGGGCAAAAGACGGGTTTTTTCCTTGCTTCCCGTCCGTCCCCCGTTGTATGCTGGGAACACTCGGCTCCCAGCACACAGCGGAAGCCAATCGGCGGGCGCAGCGCGACTCGCGCATGCGCCGTAGGGAACCGGGCAGTGAAGCCGGAGCGCTTCACTTCCTGGTTCCCTCACCGTGGATGGAGGGGGGAGCAGCAGGGTGACGAGCGATCGGCTCGTCATCTGCTGCGATCGGCGCTGGACTCCAGGACAGGTAAGTGTCCTTATATTAAAAGTCAGCAGCTGCAGTATTTGTAGCTGCTGGCTTTTAATATATTTTTTTAGTGGCACATCCGCTTTAAATCTACAAAACAGGCAGTCATATATTGGAAACTAAATTAATAGTTGTTTTTTCCTGGTCACTATCTTACCTAACTCAACTTGTATTTTAATGGTAGAGGTAGATTTCTATGGTATCAAGAAAGTGTACCATGCATAGTATAGCATGAGGCTTCATTAATGGGTAGAAATTATGAAAGGTGGATGACGGTGTACTTAAAGAGTATGGTTTATTGTTACACGCTTTCACATTCTCCAGCATTAACTTCCATTGCAGCTCTCTGCATTTAGTTATGACATCTCAAAGTCCCAAAGGAAGTTAGTGTAAGAAGAACTCTGCAATCACAGATCTGAATGGAGAACTAGTAGCTATATAGTGCCCAGCATTTAACTGACTGCACTGACTATCTAATTGATATGTGAGTAGTGGAGTACCTCCACACAGGGTCACTAGCCCAACATTTCCAATTAGTATTTGCCTGGGGAGAAAAGCCTCCCTGCCCCCCAGCTCAGTACATCCCTGATAGTGACACAAGAAAAAATGCCTAACTTGTCATTTGAATGTACATACAGTATATTCTATATTTCTGTAGTCTTCACTATTAGTACATTTAACAAATTCATGAAAAAAATATATATATAAAAAATAAAACAGGTGGCAAGAAGAAACATCTGAATGTCTACTGCTTTGGTCGCTATTGTTTTTAATTTACCTAAATATATTTAATGTTTGTTGTAATTTCAACATATTTGCATGGCAATACATTTGCTTTTGATGTAGAAAATAATGTCAGGTTTCTGAGTTGGTTGAGTCGAAAAGTTTATGACAGTATTAATCTAATTTCAAATATCCAGTACAAAAATATACATAGGCCTACTTATACCTGTGTGATGAAAAAAACAAGGCCACTATGCTCAACTTTAGCCAGCCATAGACGGGTTGCAACCACGGCTTCCAGGAAAGAAAATCACTTGATATCTCCACCAACACAGCTAGTGTTGATGGGGGAAAATCCCGCCTGAGGAGCTATTGTGCTTTCCTGGTGGGGTAAACAGGAGGAGCTATCCCTGCCAGGAGAACACACAGCAATTATTGCTACTGGCTATAGACGCTGGCAAAAAATCGCATGAAAAATCTGACAGGCTGGTTGTACCCAAGTTGATCAATCAATTAACTTGAGCACAATCAGCCTGCCCATACACAATTCAAATCTCAGGTGATGTGAGTGGCCTGTGGCCAGCTTTAATATAAAAAATACATACAAAGAAACTGAATACTTTATAAGAGTCTGTGATTTTGCTAGAGGTGGATATTGAAGGTGTATCTTGTAAGATTACCATATTGGAGGCAACCTATCTTCAAAAGTCTGAGTTTGCTCTTAAAGCGGAGTTCAGCCCAAAAAAAGGAAGTTCCGCTTTAAGGAATCCTAACCCACTGACATGCCACATTTGGCATACCATTTTTTGGGGGGGAGTTGGTACCTAGTTTTGACAGGTACCCAGCTCCCAATTACGCTTGGCCGCCTATGCGACTTGAGCAGAAGTCCTACTCCCCCCTCCCTCCCTGCAATCTTCTGGGACATGTCACAGGTCCTAGAAGACTGCCCGGCCATTGAGGAGGCGCATTCACAGTGCGCATCCGGCTGTGAAGCCTCAGGCTGTCACAGCCAGGTGCCCACACTAGTGATTCCAGTGCCGGGAAGAGGCGAGAGAGAACTGAGGGCTCGGGTGGCCACATTGCTAGAACATGGGACAGGTGAGTGTGTGTTTATTAAAAGTCAGCAGCTACACTTTTTATAGCTGCTGACTTTTAATAAACACAAAAACGACTGGAACTGGGCTATAAAGGAAAAGTTCAGGACTATAATGCACACGAGACGCTGGTAAACTCGAGTTCAGAGGCATTTGGGCATTTTTTTCAACTGCCCCTGAACACATTTAATGTTATCCTATGTGTCCATGCACACAATCACGTTTTTTGGCGTTTTAAAGCAGTTGGGTTTATGTCCGTTTTTTCAGACGCAAAATTTTGGGTTCAGAAGCATTTTATTTTTGCATTTTAAACTTTGGGAGGGTCTACAATGTCTTTGAGATGAGCGCTGACAGCCGCAAACGCGGTAAAACGCCGCTAATCGCGGCAAAACGCAGCGCAATTCGTGGCAAAAACGGGCGTTTTAAACGCCGGTTTTTGCCTTTGAAAACGTGAGTTTAAAGGTGTTTGTAATTGCCTCTCGTGTGCATAGGGGCCTTAAAACACAAACACACATACTTACCTACATTCTGCAGCATCAGTCCTAATCTGTAACCCCCCCCCCCCCCCCAGCTCTAAGCCTGAGAACTGTCTGCTGGTCGATCAGTTCTCATTTTTCACTAAGCAGAGAGTGGTGACACTCAGTCTTAATTTATTATATTTCTATATATTATTATTCCTTATTTGACTTAGCTTACAACAACCAATCAGACTTCACTTTGAATTCAACAGCAATTTGATTTCAGTCAATTCAGATCTGATTCGTTGAATCAAATGCATGTACCAACCTAGTAAAACTGCTCTCTAGCATTTTTCAAACTATAACTAGGAAGTATAAGCGATCTTGGAAGCAACTTGGAAGCATTGGCACATAAGGGCACAATGTTATTTGACCCACAGACCAAAAGAGATTAATACTACCTTGTAAAATAGTTCTTTAGCCTTTTAATCACTTTGTTCAAGTAAATTCAAGGTATTTCTAACCTAGCTTTAGTTACAGTAGTCCCACTGTTGGAGCATGGATCAGTACTTGCAAAAATAGGAGACACACTTTTATTTATTTTGTCTTAGGTGTCTTCTTTAAAGCACACACAATTGACAATCAAATGGACAGGAAAGAAACACAGTACTCATATAATTAGCTGAAATAAGGCAATCTTCCTTCTAAGCTTCAAATAGCAGTGGAGCTCTTTGAATTATCGTTAATTTTCTTTATTCACAGTTTCAAAGCAAAGTATTCAGAAATGGGAAAGAATTTAAGTGAAGACCCAGAAAATCTGTCTTGATATGGAAACGTGTTTTCTATTTAATTATCCTTTTCAAATAGTATTATTATTATACAGGATTTTTATAGCACCAACTGTTTGCACAGCGCTTAAACAAATGAAGGCAGACATTACAATTTGGTACAAGAGGAATCAAAGGGCACTTCTCATTAGAGCTTACAATCTAAAAGGGAGGGTCATTGATACAAAGTGTAATAGCTGTGGGCAGGGCTTTTTTCCGCGGGAACGCGAGGAACGCAGTCCCGGCACCTCCAGCACAGAATATATGTAATGGCAAGGGCTACTAGATTGTGCTGGAGGGTCTACTGATGCTGGCTGCTGGGTGATCTGTTAACCTTTAAAAATCTATATTTAAGATTTAATATCTCAAAGATAGGATGTGGGTTAATGATGAGAGTTCTTTTGACCAGAAATGAAAGAGTTAACATAATAACATTTATTATGTATTGTTTAAAAGTCTATCTAATACACAGAAACTATCTATAGTCTTAAACAAGAATGAAAATAGTAGGTTAAAATACAATATTTACATGGAGTAATACAGAGTATATTCCTTTAACCACTTCAATACAGGGCTTTAATACCCACCTCCATACCTGGTCTATTCCGGCACTTCTCTCCTACATGTACAAATCATCATTCTTTTGCTAGAAAATTACTTAGAACCCCCAAACATTACATATGTTTTTGTAGCAGACACCCTAGGGAATAAAATGGCGGCCATTGCAACTTTTTATTTTGCACGGTATTTGCGCAATAATTTTTCAAAGGCATGAAACGCATTTTTTCATGAATTAAAAAATAACAAAACAGTAAAGTTAGCCCAATTTTTTGTAAAATATGAAAGATGTTGTTACGTCGAGTAAATAGATACCTAACATGTCATGCCTTAAAATTGCGCACACTCGACATGCGTTGACCGCGTAGCGACGATGGAGGAGCTGATATTCATGGCACAGGATGAAATTTCATCCTTCTCAGAAATCTGGAAGGCGTGGAATACGTATAAAAAATCTCAATCATATCAGACCTTGTTACAGATTACCGTGTAACCCCATGGTCTTGTCCTAAAGTGACTTTGGATGGTCTTCCTCGAGACTGCGGAAGACCGTGTAGATGGAGATAGGAGAAAGCGGATGGAGGGGGTAGCAGGTGAGACCCCATCCCCCCTCTGTCTGTCCCCCTTGGTTTTGTCCTTACCCTTCTTCTTTTCCCTTCCCCCTCTTTTTCCTCTCTTTCTTTTTCTGGTCTTTCTTTTCTGGGTGTTCTGTGTCCTTGTGGGTGGGGGACGTGGTGGTTGGGGCTGACTGGAGGGTCGGCCCTGATCGCTATGTTGCTCTCCCATGGAGGGTTATTTTGGAAATGTAGTGCTGAGACAAATATATCCTTAAGATGGTTCCAAGAAGCATCAGGAGTGTTAGTAGTCCAACCGGGCTTGTGACACATGTCTAGTAGAAAGGACACTGTATGTTGGCACTGTTGCACTGTTTATATTGTTTATATGGGTCCTACGGAGTTGATTTTTATTTTATTTTCTCTGGTACATCTTGATGCCTGCTATATGTAAACGTCTGATTGGTTAATATTTTGTGGAACCTGTATCCCAAGTACTTTATGCTGTTGTCTGTTTATTAAAAATTCTAAAAAAATCTTTTGGAAAAAATAAAAAAATTGCGCACACGCATGGAATAGCGCCAAACTTTGTTACTTAAAAATCTCCATAAGCAACGCTTTAAATTTTTTACAGGTTACCAGTTTAGAGTTACAGAGGAGGTCTAGTGCTAGAATTGTTGCACACACTCTAATGCACGCGGCGACACCTCACATGTGTGGTTTGAACAACATTTACATACGTGGGCGGGATTTACGTGTGCGTTTGCTTCTGAGCGCGAGCTACCGGGGACAGGGGCGATTTAAATGTATTTAATTTTTTTACTTATTTATTTATTTTTTACACTTTTTTTTACATTTTTTTTTCGATCGCTTTTATTCCTATTACAAGGAATGTAAACATCCCTTGTAATAGGAATAGTGTGTGACAGGTCCTCTTTAAGGAGAGATGCGGGGTCAATAAGTCCCCACATCTCTCCTCCAGGCTGGAAAGAATGAGATTGTGAAAAAAAATTCACAGGTCTCATTCTTACTAGCGGCAATTGCGGTTTGTTTACTTACGGGTATCTGGGCGTGACGTCATCACATTGCGCCCGGGCCTCCGACGGTCATAGAGATGACTGGTGACCATCTGGTCACCAGTCATCTCTATGCCTCCCATCCGGTGCATGACGATCATCTTTTCCAGCCCCCGATGGCACGGGAGAGCCCGGAGAAGCACCGGATGGCAGCGGGAGGGGGAAGAACCGCCACTATGATCGTTCTTATGGTGCGCAGGATCGTCGCCGGAAAAAAATGATATCTGAATGATGCCTCTAGGTGCAGGCATCATTCAGATATCGCCGCACAAAGTACAGGACGTCATATGATGTGCACCCGGGATAAGAAATCCCCTTTGTGGACGTCATATGACGGTGTGCGGTTTTGAAGTGGTTAAAACATTAATGTACAAACATATTCAGTTACATGTAAGACAGACCTTTTCCCATAAATACCCTTTAGTACCATCCTGCAGGCGGCCGTTCAAATTAGAAAGCTTCCTTTCCCATCTGCTCTGAGTATATCCCTCCATGCTGATGCCCCATAGGTTGGCCTAGCTTGGATCATGATTGGAGGGCTTACTGCATAAGTTAGCCCCCTTTAATGCAAATCCTGGTGACTAGGAAATTAGGTGTTGATGGGATCCTAGGTGTAAAATAAGGGAATTGGCTCTCCATCGTTTGTATATACAAGCCTCTGCCCCGCATTGTCTGCTCTTTAACAAGCGCTTCTGTGAAGCCTATTTGTTTGGCTTTCATAGATGCAAGCTAAATGAAATATATTCATAATTACAATATTTTACAGCTATTAATGGATATTTCACATAAACCCATAAGGCAACATATCTATGGTCGCTGTGGGGATCTAGTGTTTCCGGAGATGTTTATTGTTGCTGGTGGAGGATCAATTGTTGCTGGAGTGGGGGTAATTGTTGCTGGGAGGGATCTACTATTGGGGGAGGGGTCTATTGTTGCTGGCTGCTGGGGGAGATCTATTGTTGCTATGGGGGTCTATTGTTGCTGGGATGGAGGGTATTTTTTAGTCTGTTGCTGGGCGGATCTATTGTTGCTGGGGTCTATTATTGATGGGGGGTCTATTGTTGTTGGCTGCAGGGGATCTATTTTATTGCTTTTCTTGTTATCAATATCAAATTACATACAAATTACTCGGTTCTGTATTCTTTAAGGGGATTGTAATGGAAGGTGGGTAGGGGGTGGATCCAAGGGACAGTGCTCAGAGGTGGGTAGGGGGCAGAGACAAGGGCTGATTCAGAAGAAGGGAATACCTGCACCTATTCCCTGAGAAAAAAAGCCCTGGCTGTGGGGGATGAGCTGATGGAGGAAATAAAACAGTGTATTAGTTAGAAGCAGGATAAGTTTAATTAAAGAGAAGAGTTTTCAGGGTTTTCAGGGATTGTCTAAAGATGGATAGATTAGGGGACAGTCAGACAGATTGGGGTAGGGAGTTTCAAAGGATGGGAGAAATCCTGGAGGCGAGCATGGTAAGAAGCAACAAGGGAGCTAGAGAGCAGGAGGTCTTGGGAGAACCAAAGAGAGCGGCTTGATTGGTATTTTTAGACTAGGTTAGTAGACATGTGCACTGCTGAAAGATTTGTTAATTTTTGTTTCATTTGTTTTTTATTTGTTTTTTCATTTTTTCGGGTTCCTTAGTTATGATCGCAATTCGTAAATTCGTAAATTTGAAAATTAGTAAATTCATAAATTTGAATATCCGAAAGTTTGAAAATCGTAAAATAAGAACGAAAATCTGAAAATGTTAAATAATAACTAAACTAACTAACTACCGTATTTATCGGGGTATTGCGCGCTCCGACGTATAGCGCGCACCCCTAATGTGGACCCGCATTCCTGTAAAAAAATGTTTTAGTACTTACAGTTTTGGTGTCTTGCGCGGCGGCGTCCATCGGCGGCCTCGTCGGGTCCGGCGTCCGTCTGCGGCTTCGGTGGTGTCCTCCTCGTCGGGTCCGGCGTCCTTCTGTGGCCATCGTGGTGTCCTCCCTGCTCGATCCCCGCTTCGGCATATACCGAGCGCAGTACACTCGGGTATAGTCAGGCAGGCTCGGCTCCTCTCGCGTAAAGGACGTACAGGACGCACAGGACGTGACCGCGAGAGGAGCCGAGCCTGCCCGACTATACCCGAGTGTACTGCGCTTGGTATATGCCGGCGCAGTGGTTCAAACTCGATGCGGGAAGCGGGTATCGGCATATATTGCACACCCACGATTTTGTGCGTGGTATATGCCGATAAATACGGTAATTATTATTATTATTATTATTATTATACAGGATTTATATAGCGCCAACAGTTTGTGCAGCGCTTTACAACATCAGGGAAGACAGTACAGTTACAATACAATTCAATACAGGAGGGATCAAAGGGCCCTGCTCGTTAGAGCTTACAATCTAGAAGTGAGGGTCAAGTGGAACAAAGGGTAGTAGATGTGGGGGGTGATCAGATGGACAAAATAAAGTACATTTGTTAGATGTGGGTAGGATAGGCTTCTCTGAAAAGGAGGGTTTTCAGGGATCCTCTAAAAGCTATTAGAGAAAGAGATAGACAGGCAGAATGGGGTAAGGAGTTCCATAGGCTTGGAGAGGCTCTGGAAAAGTCCTAGAGACGAGCATGAGAGGAGGTGATGAGAGAGCTAGAGATCAGGAGTTCTTGAGAAGAACGAAGAGAACGATTAGGTTGGTATTTAGAGACTAGGACAGTGATGTAGCTGGGGGCAGAGTTGTGGATGGCTTTGTAGGTAGTAGTTAGTATTTTGAATTTAATTTGTTGGGCGAGCGGAAGCCAGTGGAGGGATTGACAGAGAGAAGCAGCAGAGACAGAGCGGTTGGTAAGGTGGATGAGTCTAGCAGCAGCGTTCATGAAGGACTGAAGGGGGGATAGAGTATGCAGCGGTAAGCCAATGAGAAGGGAGTTGCAGTAATCGAGGCGAGAGATGACCAGGGAGTGAATTAAAGTGGAGTTCCACCCATTTTTTTATGTTTGTCTGTGCTGCATGCTCTAATCTCATAGTGTTCAGAATGGACAATTTTTATTTAATTTGTTGCTTGTAAATACCTTTATTTTGTAGTCCTTCATTACTTCCTCCTCCTTGTTTGCCTAGGCTATTTGCAAGGGTTTCTGGGATAGGCATCATGTTTCCCAGTAGTCCTTGCAAACCTGACTGAAACCTATTCCATTGCTTGTGCACTGAGCATGTGCGAGATATGCAAAGCTGAAATCCAGGAAGTCATACAGTCTGGCTTCATGATGCCCACACTTAAGATGGCCACGGTCTATTTCTAGATTATAAACTATTTAAATGCTGTAACAACCTAACAAAACGGACCTTAGTTTACAGACTAACTTTACTAGAATACATTAAGCTTGTGTATTACAGGGGTATTTATATTTAAAAAGTGAAATTGTGGGTGGAACTCCCCTTTAAGAGCTTTGTTGTGTCATTGGTTAGAAAGGGGCGTATTTTGGAGATGTTGCAGAGGTTGAGGCGGCAAGATTTGCAAAGTGATTGGACGTGGGGCTTGAAGAAGAGTTCAGAGTCCAGGACTACTCCTAGGACCTTGGCATGTGGGGAAGGGCTTATGGTTGTGCCATCAATTTTGACAGAGAGATCAGGGGAAGAGGCACGTGGGGGAGGAAAAATTATAAGTTCGGTTTTGGATAGGTTGAGTTTGAGGAAGTGGTGTGACATCCAAACTGATATATCTGATAGTAAATTAGTGATGCGTGAGGAGAATGAAGGGGCGAGTTGAGGGGCAGAGAAATAGATTTAAGTGTCATCAGCATAGAGATGTTATTGTAAGCCGTGGGAGGCTATAAGCTGTGGGGCAAGGGCCTCATCCCCACAACCCTTGCCAGTGCTTGTGGGGGTCTGCGGGTGGGGGCTTATCGTAATATGGAAGCCCCCTAACAAAGGGGAACTCCAGATCAAGCCCTATGTAAATTGGTAAGGGGTGCATTGTACCCCTACCATTTCACAAAAAAGTGTGAAAATGTTAAAAACGTCAGGAGACGGCTTGGGACCAGTCCTTTATTAAAAATAAAAAAACAAAAAAAAACATTCCAGTGTTGTAATCCAGTCTCGATGTCCAGCGTTGTAATCCATTCTCGATCTCCAGCGATGATCCATTCTCCAGCGATGATCTCCAGCGAGGAACAACGCACACGATCCTGCCTCCACTGGAGGCACCCGGCCGAATGACACGCAAGCTGTTTGACAGCTCTTTAATAACTGAGGGCGTGGCCACCTGTAACCCCGCCCCTCTGACGCAACAAGGATTCCAACAGGGATGCGTCAGAGGGGGCGGGGTCACACGTCACAGGTGGCCCTGCCCTTGGTTATAAAAGAGCTGTTAAACAGCTTGCACGTCATTCGGCCGGGTGCCTCCAGTGGAGGCAGGATCGTGTGCGTTTTTCCTTTCTGGAGATCATCGCTGGAGAATGGATCATCGCTAGAGATCAAAAATGAATTACAATGCTGGACATCGAGACTGGATTACATCACTGCAATTGTTTTTTTATTTTTTTATTTTTAATAAAGGACTTGTCCCAAGCCATCTCCTGTCATTTTTAACATGTTCACACTTTTTCTTGTGAAATTGTAGGGGTACAATTTGGCACAGGGTTCCCCTTAATATCCATATCAGACCTGAAGGGCCTGGTAAAGGAATTTAGGGGGACCCCCACACATGTTGTTATTTTATTTTTTAATGACTTTCAATGACTTTGATCTGTATTGCTGGACCCAACAATTCATTATAGCCGCGAGTAGTTTTAAATTACTTTTTTTCCTTTAGAAATGTCATTTTGTACAAAGACTGTTATGCCGCGTACACACCATCGTTTTCTGCGATGGAAAAATGCGACGCTTTATGTGCTTTAAAAAAACGTAATTTTTCAAACTTCAATTTGAACAACGACGTAGCATACACACCATCGCTTTTTCACAACGCTCTAGCACAGCGCAGTTCCGTCAATCACGCACGACGTCACTATAAAGGGTCGTTTCCATGCGGAAGACGGCCTCTTTTGCTGATATCGTGTTGCTGCGTGTTAGTAAAAGTTTGGTGAGATACGATTCGTGATTTTCAGTGACTGTGCTTTAAATTTCGTTTTCTTGTCTATAAGCTGAAAAACACCTTAACGAATGTGCTGATTCCATTCTGAACAGTCGTTTTACATGAATGAGCGCTGCCGTCTCCTAACTTGCTTCTGAGCATGCGCGGGCTTAAATCGACGTTTTTACGTACACACGGTCAATGTTTAGAACACAGAAAACGACGTCGGCCAAAAACGACACATAAAATTGAAGCATGCTTCAATTTTTTTCTGTCGTTTTTTAGAAGACATAAAACGACGTTTTTGCCCACACACGGTCAATTAAATTGACGTTTTTGAAAATGACGTTTTTTTCCATCGCAGAAAACGATGGTGTGTACGCGGCATTAAACTTGGGAAACATGCGCTACTTCACAGGCATATAGACACCCCCCAGGTACACCCCCCTGATATTTTAACAGGGGTGTGTGTGGACTTTTTATATCCACTGTACATCAGTGTTGCCAACCTACCAGATTGAAATTTACTGGCACGACACCCGAAATTTGGGCTACAAACAAGTAAAAAACATATTTTTGTTATTTTCGATATAATAAGGGCAAATTATTTAGTCACATCCCCCTCTGCCACCACCACCCCCTGCCTTCACCCCCCCCTCTGCGGTGCCACAACCTCCCCCTGCCTCCAATCTCCCTCTGCCTCCAATCTCCCCCAGGCCCCCTGCCTCCATCTCCCCCAATCACCCCCTACCTCCATCGTCCCCTGCCTCCATCCCCCTCTGTGGTGCCACCAACAACCCCTGTCTCCATCCCCACCCTCTGCGGTGCCACCCTCCCCCTCTGCGGTGCCACCAACAACCCCTGTCTCCATCCCCACCCTCTGCGATGCCACCCTCCCCTTCTGCGGTGCCACCAACACTCCCTGCCTCCAATCACCCCTGCCTCCAATCTCCCCCAGACCCCCTGCCTCCATCGTCCCCTGCCTCTATCCCCCTCTGCGGTGCCACCAACAACCCCTGCCTCCATCCCCCACCCTCTGCGGTGCCACCACCCCCCTCTGCGGTGCCACCAACACCCCCTGCCTCCAATCACCCCCTGCCTCCAATGCTGCATGCCTCCATCCCCCTCTGCGGTGCCACCACAGCCACCATCACCCACTGCCTTCAATCACCCCCTGCCTCCAATCTCCATGCGCAGTTCCAAGCCGAACCAATCTCAGTTATTTTTACTGGCACATTCCCCCAACTACGGACATTTACGAACAGGGGAAAAAAGTGCCCGTTTTTACAGACTGTCTGTAAAAATACGGACGGTTGGCAACACTGCTGTGCATACTGACCCTGCAAAATTATATCTCAGGATATCTCATGATAAGGTTGTCAGTAAAAATCATAAATCATGATTACAATATTACAGCCCTTGTGATTGTTAATTATGGTCATCGTAAAATTGCTTTTCTTGAACAACAGTTCTAAGGTCTCTGCATAATAAGCATTTTTTTGTGCCATAGTCTTAACTAACTAGCATTTACTTTAGAACAATGGTATTTAATCATCTTTGTATAGCCCTTTTTTTTATCAAAGTATAATTCACAACTTGAGGTAGATTATTATTATACATGATTACCTAAATCAGATAACCTGAAATGAACAAAGGAGTTTTAAATATGCAGTGCTCGAAATAGACCATTGAGAAAAAAAAGTCCTTCTAATGTGTTTTTGCTATATGCTGGTGTGGTTAGCTTACCATAAATTGTTTTTAAATGCAGTTGTTTAAAGCATTTTTCCATATCAATCATTTTCAATATAATATGTACAGCTAGCTACCTAAAACATTCCTCCATCACTTCTTTCACAGGGTAATATTACTGCACCACTGCTTTCCAAATTTTGGCAATATTGTCACCCTTATGCCGCGTACACACGACGGTTTTTCATGATGTGAAAAATGCAATTTTTTAAAATGGTCATTAAAAACGATTGTGTGTGGACTCCAGAGCATTTTTCTCGACGTGAAAAATGGGCATTAAAAATTTAGAACATGCTCTAATTTTTCTCGTCGTTTTTCACATTGTCGTTTTTCACGTCGTGAAAAACGGTCATGTGTAGGCTTAAACGACGGGAAAAAAACACGCATGCTCAGAAGCAAGTTATGAGACGGGAGCACTCGTTCTGGTAAAACTAGCGTTTGTAATGGAGATAGCACATTCGTCACGCTGTAACAGACTGAAAAGCAGAAAGACTGAACAGAGCAAATCGTCTCTCACCAAACTTTTACACAAAATCAGCAAAAGCAGCCCAAAGGGTGGCGCCATCTGAATGGAACTTCCCCTTTATCGTGCCGTTGTACGTCACCGCACTTTGCGCGAGCATTTTTTTTTTCACAACCGTGTGTATGCAAGGCAGGCTTGACAAGAATCACGTCGAGAAAAACATTGTTTTTTCTAGGATATTAAAAATGGTCGTGTGTACGCGGCTTTAATGTCCTATTTGCCTGCTTGGACTAGAGTGTGATGCAGTGAAATCACAGGAGGTGTGCTTTTCAGCATAGTCAGGCCGTCTTTAATATTGATTGGACCCTGGGCAAACATTTTCTTGGGCCTTCCCCATGCAAATTTGCTCCCCACCCCAACATCCCAAAAAACAAACAAATACACACATATACTTATGTTTTGAATTGTATTGTAACTGTACTCTCTGCCCTCCTGTTGTAAAGTGCTGCATAAACTGTTGGTGCTATATAACTCCTGTATTATAATAATAATTATAATCTCAAAAAACTTTTATAATGTAAACATAAAGAACTGGTCCACACTCACTGGCTGGTTGCTAGAGATAACTGCACATCCTTACTGCTCCCTGATTTGTTGCTAGAGGTTACTGCACATCCTTATGGCTTATTAATTGGTTGCTAGAAGTTACTGCACATCATTACCACTGACTGATTGGTTGCTAGAGATTATTGCACGTCCTTACGCTCATTGATTGTTACTGCGTATTATTACCGCTCACTAATTGTCAGAGTGGAGGGGTGGCGGTAAATCCTATTTTCCCGGCGAATCCTGGAGCAGAGCCAAGTGTCGGAGAAAGTTCCTGACACTTGGCTCCAGTCACTTGCCTGGCAGGAGCGTGCTAAAGTAGGCACAAGTGTCATCCCATACACCACAATCTCCACTTTGCACGATACCCAGCAACCGTTCCCTGCCCACTGCTCACCTTTCACAGACTCTCCTCCTCCTCGGCTGTGATGTATTCCTGTATAGTGTACACAAACAGGAGGAGCACATTCCGCATTGATCTGAGGTGTGTGAGTACACTCAATACAGATGACACTTGTGGGGGGGGGGGGGACACAGCAGGAGGTGAGGGAGACAAGCTGAAAAAAAATAATGCCCGTGAAAGTGATTTGGGGGGGGGGGGCTAAAAGGATACTGTATGTCCTAGGGGGTGTTTTGAGAGGAAAAAGGGCTTGTGCTGGGGGGGGATACATTGTGCCATGCCCGCAGTTTCTACCCACCTCTTGTGCCATGCCCACAGTATCTTCATACCTCTTGTGCAATGCCCACAGTCTCTGCCTACTTCTTGTGCCATGCCCGCAGTGTCTGCCCACCTCTTGTGCTCTTGTTCTATTCCCGCAGTCTCTGCCCATCTCTTGTGCCATGTCTGCAGTCTCTGACCGTCTCTCGCTTGTGCCATGCCCGCAGTCTCTGCCCACCTCTCGTGCTCTTGTTCTATTCCCGCAGTCTCTGCCCATCTCTTGTGCCATGTCTGCAGTTTCTGACCGTCTCTCTCTTGTGCCATGCCCACAGTCTCTGCCCACCTCTCGTGTCATGCCCACAGTCTATGCTTACCTCTTGTGCCATGTCCACAGTCTCTGCCCACCTCTTGTGCCATGCCCACAGTCTCTGCCTACCTCTTGTGCTATTCCTGCAGTCTCTGTCCACCTCTTGTGCCATGCCCGCAGTTTCTGCCCATCTCTTGTGTCCTGTCTGCAGTCTCTGACCATTTCTCTCCCGTGCCATTCCTACAGTCTCTGCCCACCTCTAGTGCCATGCCCGCAGTCCCTGCCCATCTCTTGTGCCATGTCTGCAGTCTCTGACCATTTCTCTCTTGTGCCATGTCTGCAGTCTCTGACCATTTCTCTCTTGTGCCATGTGGGGTGGAGGTTTGCATTGTGGAGGGGAGGGGGGTGGCAGGAGGACGGCTGCTGGGGGCATCAAAATGTACCTTTGCCTAAGTAGACATTAATGGCTATGTGTTGAGTTATTTTGAGGGGACAACAAATTAACACTGTTATACAAGCTGTACACTCACTACTTTACATTGTAGCAAAGTGTCACATAAAAAGATATAATAAAATATTTACAAAAATGGGAGGGGTGTACTCAAAAAAGCAGGGAAGATACCCTTGTCCTCATAAACATGGAGACAAGTGTTTTGCCGGTGGATCCCCACTAGCAATGAACCCCCCCCCCCCAAGTTCAGGGCATGTAGTCTGGTATACTTCAGGAGGGGGGCGCATGTCCTTTTTTCTTTGTGTGGTTGTCACCCAATACACCTATAGCAGACCCTCTTCTAGGATAAGGGCCTGGAATTATTAACTGGAATACCTGTCTGCTTTATATTATAAAACAAAATGAAGTGGTCTGGGAGCTGTCATTTTGCCAGCAATTTAAACACTTTTTTCTTCGTAAATGTCAGTGCTACTGCATTAGATTGTATACATTGCAATACTTTACAGGCAGGGTCCTGAAATTAGTTTTACATTTTTCCTTTGCTTTCGTACTTGTCACCCAGAGCAGTTTCAAGCCCCTACCACATGCCATTTATTTGACAATGCCTAGGAGCCTCGAAAATGGCCAGAACTGATTTTTAACATTCAGCTCCCATTGACTTCAATAGGGTTCGGTTTTGGCATCCAAGCTTTACTTCTGTTTACCAAACCATACTTGAACGGAACCCAAGTGTGTTCAGCTCAGTGACTCCGCTTTCACTGTCCTTACAGTCTAATCCAGCTTATGGGGGTTTACATCTAGAGCCAGTGGTGGCCTTTCCATGAGTACACTGGTGCACAAAAAGAACCCTAATGACTAATTAAAGGACTTTTACAGTACTTATTGAAATACAATATCAAGAATTTTATTGTACAAAGGTTAAAATCAACTCAATGACATAGAAAAACATGTAAATACATAACAAAATTGTAGGAAAAATGTCCCTGTTATAATGTACAGTAAAACCTTGGATTGCGAGCATAATTTGTTCCGGAAACATGCTTGTAATCCAAAGCACTTGTATATCAAAGCAAATTTCCCCATAAGAAATAATGGAAACTCAAATGACTCGTTCCACAACCACTTTTTCATAGGTCTTTCAGTTTATAGTACATATAAAAAGATCATAGCAATGTGACCAGGTTGTGTAACCAAAAAATGTCCATCCACAAATGGAAGCCTTCACAAGGGGATTATAAGCAAAATCCACCAGGAGCTATAGAGTATAAAAGAGAAGAAAGGTGCCTCTAAGTGTAGCAATATGTTGCTAAATATTGTACCTTCATTATACTCAGTTGTGACATGACGCTACTTGTATATCAAGACATTGCTTGTATATCAAGTTAAAATTTATCAAAATAAAAAAATTAGCTTGTCTTGCAAAATGCTCTCAAACCAAGTTACTCTCAAACCAAGCTTTTACTGTACATGTATCATCACTCTGGGTGGTGAGTGGATTCACTTCAATGCAGGTGTGTTTCACATTTGGAAAAAGTCGGCTTCTTCAGGAAAATAGGGCTACACTGCGAGCTCAAAAATGCAAAATGTATACATACTGTATCAGTTATTATGATCATTTTACATGGTATAATACCCTCAAAGTAGGGATGAGCCAAACACTCCCCGATTCGCTTCACACCAGAACTTGCAAACAGGCAAAAAATTTGCGCGAACACTGTTAAAGTCTATGGGACACTAACATGAAAAACCAAAAGTGCTCATTTTAAAAGCTGTTATTGCCATAAAAAGTGTTTGGGGACTCCTGGTCATGCCCCAGGGCACATGAATAAATGCATGTTTGTTATATTTTTAACTGAAAAAAATCGACTTTAGTATTACTTTTAGCTACAAAAATGAAAATCGTAAAATGGTGGTGTTCAAAAACCTTTAAAGGGAATTCATATAAAGTGCAGGCACCAAAAGGTACCTGTGAAAACCTGCAGCAACCTCCAAAACACTATGGCCCGGATTCACAAAGCACTTACGCCTACGTATCTCGAGATACGCCGCGTAAGTGCAAATATGCGCTGTCGTATCTATGCACCGTGCCCACATACGCCTAAAAATAGGCTTCATCCGACCGACGTAACTTGCCTATGCCAGCGTATCGTGGGCGCATATTTACGCTGGACGCATGTGGCGCTCCCATTGATTTCCTATTCAAATATGGAAATAAGGAAGATACGTCGATTCACGAACGTACTTGCGCCCGGCGCATAATATACACGGTTTGTGTAATGCCGCGTACACACCATCACTTTATGTGATGAAAAAAAACGAAATTTTTAAAAACGTCAATTTAAATGACCGTGTGTGGGGGAAAACGTTGTTTTATGTCTTGTGAAAAACGACAAAAAAAAATTGAAGCATGCTTCATTTTTTTGTGTCGTTTTTCAAAACGTCGTTTTTTGTTTCACAAAAATTGACTGTGTGTAGCAAAAAACGACGTTTAAAACAACGTTTTTAAACCCGTGCATGCCCAGAAGCTAGTTATGAAGCTAGCTTCAATGGAAAAAAGTGGTGAACGTAACCGCGCTTTGCTAGAGCATTGTGAAAAAAACGATGGTGTGTAGGCAACGTCATTTTTGAAAATTGAAGTTTCAAAAACGTTGTTTTTTACTTCACAGAAAATGTTGTTTTTTTCCATCACATAAAGTGATGGTGTGTACGCAGCATAAGTCGTACGTCCGGCGTAAAGTTATTCCCTATATATGAGGGGCAACCCATGCAAAGGTTTGGACCAGGGAACACAAGCCGTTGTATCTTTTGTCGTTTACGTTGTACGTGAATATGACGAGGCGTAGGTTACATTCACGTCGTAGGCAGTGATCCGGCGTATCTTAGGGAGTAGTTCCGACGTGATTCTGAGCATGCGCACTGGATGCGTCCACGGGACGGCGCATGCGCCGTTCGTTATTCGTATCTTTATGACGCTCAGACCATCATTTGCATGGGGTCACGCCTCATTTGCATGGCTCACGCCCACTTCCACTTACGACGACTTACGCCTAAGAAACCCAGCGCAGATTTGGTGGCAAGTGCTTTGTGAATTTGGTGCTTGCCTCTCTGCGCTGCGTTGGCGTAGCGTAAAGAAGATACGCTACGGCGGCATAAATATGCGCCGATGTATGTGAATCCGGGCCTATTTTTCCATTTAAAATTCCAGGTCATTTTTGATAGGGAAAGCTGATACCTTTTACTAAGGTTAGTGTTTTCTGCTACATTCCCACTCATTGTTACTGGTCTAGCACTATGAATGGGCTCCATCACTGGCCAATAGGAATGATCCGTAAGCAGGAAGGGGCAGGCAACTTTTAGCACAATTTGTAAGTACATCATGTCTGATGATTCCATTAATTATTCAGCATGATTTTGATGATAGAGCCTCTCAACTAAGTTTTACAGCTTTTTTTTTTAATGTTTAAATGTATGGCAATGTAAAGTATAGCAATGCAATGAGTCAAAGATTACAATGGCAAACATAATAAACAGTGATCTATATTGTTAGATGAAAATAATACAGAAATATGGAAAAGGCTTGATTTCTGAAGTGGTGTGCTGAATAAACAGAAAATATGCTAATTTTGAAATGTAATTTTAATGACATCTGGTTCAGTACAGACTCCAAGCTCAATTTCTTTACACTAATGATTCCTGGGATACTGTGGTGCCCAGACGTGATAAAAAGGAAAACAATAATAATGGAGATCCTTGGAAAATCGATTAAACATAAAAGAATGGTATAGAAGTAGAAGAAATGTACTGGCTAATAAATCTTCACTGTATTAATAAAAAAATACTGTCACAAGTGTGCAGATCCACTGTACCAGGTCTTTCATAACAGATACATTGCTATTCACTTTGCAACATTTTGCAATAAGATGCATGAGAAATTCTCCATGCTGACTTTTTGAAATGTTGACCTTCTGATTCAAATCAATTAAATGAAGCCCTTCAAAATGCCATATAATACGTCTTCAAAGCATGGCAATGCTTGTGCCTTAGGCCCCATTTACATCTGGCAATTTGGGATTGCAGGCAGGGCTGGTGCAAAGATTTTTGACACCCTAGGCGAAACCTCATTTTCCCACCCTCTTTCCCCAGCCCATGTAAATCCCACCTTTTTAATGAAGTGTCCATCAAAAGCAGCCCACCAGCGCTCATCAAATGCAGCCTCACCAGCGCCCATCAAATGCAACCTCACCGGCGCCCATCCAATGCAGCCTCGCCAGCACCCATTAAATGCAGCCTACCAGTGCCCATCAATGAATGTTTGCTTGCTTCCATTTATTCAGCAGTCGGGACACAGACACAGTGCTCCACAGCCGCTATGCCTCTGCCACCATGTGTGAACGGAGCGGTGGCTGCCTGCTGATGCTGAGACTTATTTGCTTGCTGCAGAGAGAAGAGAGTAGGAACACCAGTGGTGGCTGTCTAGTTTACCTTGTGGTAGCACCGGCCCTGATTGCAGGAGCTTCTTTTAGGCAACAAGCTTATCGTGGCTATTTCAGAAAAACTGCCTAGCATTTGAGGTGCCATTAAAAATGAATGCCACCCATACACGTTGGGTGCATTTTGACAAATTGCTAGATGTGAATGGGGGCCGAATTGTAACAGTGGCCAGGCTATGAACACTTTTTATTTTTTACAAATCGTTAACATACAATAGGTGCGTTTAAAATAAAAACCCACTGAACTCTGTAATTGCAAAAACTGTGCAGAAAATCAACATAAAACTTCCCAGTAGAAGCACTAACATCGATGTCTAAGCCAGCTCAGCTCATCCTCTCTCTCAGCAATGACTTGGAAGGCTTCTTATATCTAATGTAAACACAGAGCAGGAGCTCTGAAGTCTCGTACACATGACCGGTTTTCCTGCCAGGAAAACTGCGGGGAGAGCTTTTGGCCTGTGTGCACGTTTCCTCGCAGTTTTCCCAACAGGAAAACTGCCGGGAATCCCGGCGGGAAAATAGAGAACCGGCTCTTTATTTTCCTGCCGGGATTCCCGGCGGTTTTAAACCCGGCAGTTTTCCTATGGGGAAACACTGCCGGGGAGCATACACACGGATTCCCAGCCAAAGCTCTCCCTGCAGTTTTCCCGACGGGGAAAAGGGAAAACTTATTGAGCAGGTTCTCGGTTTTCCCGGTGGACTTTATACCGCCAGGAATCCCGGTCGTGTGTACTTGAGAGTGGGGAGAATGGTAAGTTGAGCTGTTGAGAAAAATGACAAGGGTAATTCAGTGCTTCCACTGTGAATTTGAGGATGAATTAATTCACAGTGAGCATGCTTTACTCCTTTACTAAATCAACCCCAATGTCTCCATCGGGAAATACACCATTATCGCCCTCTCTAACAGTACAAAGAAGCCTGCGGTTGCCAAGCAGATCTGTCATACAGAGCTCTTAGGCCCGGTACACACGAGGAGACATGTCCGATGAAAACGGTCCGCAGACCGTTTTCATCGGACATGTCTCCTGGGAGCTTTTGGTCTGATGTGTGTACACACCATCAGACCAAAATCCCCACGGACAGAGAACGCGGTGACATAGAAGACACCGACGTTCTCAAACACGGAAGTGCAATGAATCAATTTGACGCATACGCGGGATTTCGGGACGCTGGTTACACGTCATAACCAGCGGACATGTCCGACGGACATGTTTCCAGCGGACAAGTTTCTTAGCATGCTAAGAAATTTTTGTCCGCTGGAAACCTGTCCGCTAGGCCGTACACACGGTCGGACATGTCCGCGGAAACTGGTCCGCGGACCAGTTTTAGCGGACATGTTCGACTGCGTGTACACCGCCTTTCTGGTTGGTCTGAGTGGTTTCCCTAGGCATGTAATAAATGATTTATGCACATGCAATTGGTATTTCTAGCTAGTAAATGTATTTCCCGGTCAAGTGGCTAGCTGACATATATACAAGACATACTAGGATATAGTAAAAAAGCAGCAAGCTACTGTTCTGCCCTACTGGTTGGTTGGCTTTATTTCTGCTTGGTTCTATTTTATTCCACTTGCTAAGGGGAAGCAGCAGCTAGGAGTTTTCTGTAAATTATGACATGAAGTTCCAGCACCTACTTCCCCTCTAGAAAGTGGTTAATTCCACTTCTACTGTAAGAACTGAGACACTGCCCTCTTCTCCTTGGTGCCAAACAAAGCAATAAAGAAACATAGAAATGGATTACACCAGTACAACTGAAGAAACAACTGGAAATAAGAGGAAATTCTGTTTGGAATGAAGTCCTTCAGGTGGCTTTAATTAAAGTAAAGCTTTTGTGATTCTGATCAAATGTTTTTCTTTCAGTTTGCCAGTACATAAACTGATGTTTTTTCTCATTGTTTGATTATTTGTGCAAAATTCAATTAAAAAGATTTGAGGGCACACAGATGGCATATTTGTAAAGAGAAAAATAAGCACTTGCAGCTGGATTTTGACTGGCTCTGTTTAACCAAAAAATTAGGACTGTATGAGCTTCTTTGTATGTATTTTGAGCCATCGAGGCCTACGGGTAACTGACTGCGTTTTGTACTTTTTGTACTTTTAAGAATTTTAATAAATAAATAAATAAATAAATGAGCTTCTTTGTATGTATTTTGAGCTACTACTTTTGGGGTCTGTTCATTATTAGGAATAAGCCAACAGTTCAGACCAAACCTGGGTTCAGACTGAACGTTGGCTCTTCGGGCATTTGGATGAATGCCCGAAATGCTGCACATTCAGCTCCCTGTTCGGTGGGGGCCAAACATATATAGAAATGGTATTTCTACAGCTTTTATATTTATGACCACTTCTCACTGGTTTCTTTGGAAGCCATAGGTACCTATACCCACCATGTTTCTAGGAACCACAAACATCAAAAGAAAGCCCCACCAGTTGGCTTCTCTTGCGCCATTCCCACACCATTCATTTAATAAAGGTAACAATATCCAACAAAAAAAAAGAAAGCCATGAAAAAAACAGAAACATTATGTACGAGGCTTCTAAAAGCCATATTACCCCTATATAACCTATCCCCCCCATCCTCACCACACATCTTCCCTATTTTTTAAACTCCTTTGTGAGAAAAAAAAGGGGGAGAAAAACTCCTAGTGCTTCCCTTCGCCCCCCCTACCCCACCTGTACAGGCGGGAGGGTCTATAAGGCCATTGGGGACGACGAGAGTATCAAGAGAGAGAAGAGAAGAAAAAAATAAACGGGCATTCTGATTGATGATACAATACATTGTGGGACATTTTTTGGGGGATTTTTTATTCTTTAACAAAGGACTTGTCCAACATTTGTGTGTCTTTTTAGATTACAATTCTTTAATTGTTACTATGTTCCCTATAGTCATTCACATAGGGGAAGCGCAGTATCAGAGGGCCGCCTTACTATTTAGGGGGGTCTCAGTCCTTATCCTCAGACTCTTACAGATACCAGCCAGGGTTGTGGGGAAGAGGCCCCGGTCCTCATAAACATTGCATATGAGGGCATGTAGCTGGGTATTGTTAAATAAGGGGTGGCTACATGCTCAACCCCCTTTCCTATCCAGCCAGGCTGCATGCTTAAGGGTCTGGTAAGGATTTTTCACACATTTTTTTTTGCATGAGGCCAGCTTAACTACTTGCCGACCAGCAGTTATACGGCGGCAGGTCGGCTCCCCTGTGCGAGGTCACATAGATCTACGTCACCTCGTGAATCGCCCCCGCTCACCCCTGATCCCAACACGCGTGCCCGGGGGGTCTGATCAATGCCGGGCACCCGCGATCGCTCGTTACAGAGGGAGATCCGGGAGCTGTGTGTGTAAACACACAGCTCCCGGTCCTGTCGGGGGGGGGAAATGACCTATCGTCTGTTCATACAATGTATGAACAGGGATTTGTAATTTCCCCATGTCAGTCCCACCCCCCTTTCAGTTAGAACACACCCAGGGAACATGATTAACCCCTTCCTCGCCCCCTAGTGTTAACCCCTTCACTGCCAGTGGCATTTTTATAGTAATCAATGCATTTTTATAGCACTGATCGCTATAAAAATGCTAATGGTAACAAAAATGTGTCAAAAGTGTCCGAAGTGTCCGCCATAATGTCGCAGTACCGTTACTAGTAAAAAAAATATTAATAAAAATGCCATAAAACTATCCCCTATTTTGTAAACGCTATAACTTTTGCGCAAACCAATCAATAAACACTTATTGCGATTTTTTTTTTATGAAAAATATGTAGAAGAATACATATCGGCCTAAACTATATTTTTGGAGGATATTTATTATAGCAAAAAGTAAAAAATATAATTTTTTTTTTTAAATTGTCGCTCTATTTTTGTTTATAGAGCAAAAACTAAAAACCGCAGAGGTGATCAAATACCACCAAAAGAAAGCTCTATTTTTGGGAAAAAAAGGACGCCAATTTTGTTTGGGAGCCACGTCGCACGACCGCACAATTGTCAGTTAAAGCGACGCAGTGCCGAATCGCAAAAAGTGACCTGTTCATTGACCAGCAATATGGTCCGGGGCTGAAGTGGTTAAAAAAACAGACCTGATGGACCTAGTATGGCTTTCCTGGGGGAACTTACATTTTCTTTTGTATTTTTTGCATATGTTACCCCTTTAAAATCCATACCAGACTCGTAGGGTATGTTATGCATTTGGGGGACAATTTTTTCATTCTAGCTGTAGGATATGCCAGAGCAAAAGTGAGATTTACTAAGATTTACTAAGAAAAAATACATACAGTTTGAGTTGCCAGCAAAAGACATTCATTGCCAGACCCCTCCAGTGGTACCCCAACATTTTTTTTACTAAATCACTTCTCCTACCCAAATGTAATTTTGAATGTATTTGATCGCATTTGTACATGTTCCCCAGGGCAGTGCCCACTGCCCCCCTCTCCATGCTATTGTTTTAACACCCCCTTTCCCATTAGCCCAGAAAATTGGCATTTTTAATTTGACATTTAACTCTCATTTAAAATTTATAGTAAATATAAATTAAGAAATAACAAAATCTTATCAATTACTACAGCAGCACTAGTTGTCACTTTAAAACATGACCCCTCTTTCCTATGACAGTGCATATAAGGTAATAGTATTAGGGAAAAAAGGAACATGTATCAGAGTCCAGAAAATAAGTGCTTTGTGAAGAATGGTGAGCTCTTCGCTGCAGGTGACATCAAACGTGCACACTCCACCTCTCAAGCTTCTCCCATGTCAATCTCCCCTCATGGGTATCTACTCACCGAAAGGTTGAGTTAACCAGGCCCTGAACCACTGCACCGTCCAAACTTCCTCCAATTCCAAAGCCTGTAATCGATCTGCACACTCTGCTCCCGATAACCTCCGGTTATAAGTGCAAAAGAAAGGACTGGAGATGGTGTGATACAGTTTAAAATCCTTTATTCCACAAACTACATCGATGGGCTCTTCAATACAGGGCCGGCCCTATGATGGGACCGGGTGGTACCATCGGTACCAGGCATTACTTTTAGGGTGGCAGCATTCTGCCGCCCACCAGACAGCCCACTCCACTGCCTGTGAGGACACTCACAGCCGGAGGGGAGCAGTCTGCGAGTGAAAAAGGCAGGCGCCGCTCCCTCTGATGAACCTGTTGTGCCGAGAATGGTTGCCCATCGGAATCTGTTCCCCCTAGCTCTCGGCTCCAATCAGAACTCCGCCTCTCCAGCCCTCTGCATTGCCGCTCCCTCCTACTCTACCCACAAATTCTTATGATCCTAATACCGCCCCATCCCGTGCGTGTCCCCGGTACAATGTTATTACTCATTATGGCACATTGGATAGCAGCGTTTGCCCCCGGGAGACAGCCTGTGTACCGGATATATCTATGCCTATGCCTATGTGGTTCGGATGACTTTGACTATTTTCCTCTCTTGTCTGTCCTGAAGAAGCCTCATGGCGAAATACATAGACGCACAGGGGACATTTATAGGCAACATACATACCTGACATCTTGTATGGTTTTCTTTTTAATGTTGTTTTATGTAACTACTTTGTAATAAAATTATATATTTTTTGCTATTCCTGTCTGTGTTGCCTATAAAGTCCGACCATTGGTTGCTTTCCTTAAAGCGGAGTTCCCGGCCACAATTTCACTTTTTAAATATAAATACCTCTGTAATACACAAGCTTAATGTATTCTAGTAAAGTTAGTCTGTAAACTAAGGTCCGTTTTGTTAGGTTGTTACAGCATTTAGACACTTTATAAAATAGAAATTGACTGGGGCCATCTTAAGTGTGGGCATCATGAAGCCAGACTGTATGACTTCCTGGATTTCAGCCTTGCAAATGCTCGGTGCTGCACAAGCAGTGTCAGATCAGGTTTCAACACCTGTGCTGTCCAAGTCACATGATTCTTTGAGACTGGGGAGTGCACAGACTCCTGGAAAGTTACACCCACTACATTCCCAGGAGTCTGTGCGGTGTAGGTTAGGAAGCATTAAGCACCTAGGTGCAGGAAGAGGGAAGATTAACTATTCTGCCTAGCAACAACACTTTGAAGGCATCTAAAAAAAAAAAAAATTTCATAAAGGAATAATGACATTTTTTTAAAACTACTGATGTAATGTTATATTTATGGGTGGAACTCCACTTTAAGCAATTTTGTCTTTATCACATGAATAGAGCCATGACAGGTCCTCTTTATACATGTATAGAGCCATGACGTGATTTTTTTTTATTAGCAGCATTCGGTAAAAGATCGTTTAAACAACGATATAGTCACCGGGCTGTTTCCTAGCTCTCAGTGGGGTAGCCTGCGTGTGTCAGTCCCATCCACCGTAAATAGACACAACGCTACTTCCGCACAGTGGAGCACAGTTGGAACGCAGTGCACAGCACGTTACTTCCTGTATGTCGTGAGGTCACGCTCTGATGTTTCATCATTTCGACTTCCTCTGAGGGAGTGGCCTCACGACTCGACATCACAGTTTAAATAGTGTGTCAGCCTACATTACTGTACATAGTAAGCACACTTTGCATTAACCCCTCATATCCCTACATCTGCTCCCGGAAACAACCGGTGCAAATTCACTAGGGCATTCCGTCACTGGGGTCACGCTATAGCTTAATCAGACTATAAAATATCAATACCATAACACTGATTTTCAGCTATCACCTATGTCAATATTACCCTCTATTATCGGGCAATCTTACTTTTGAGACAAGTGATAAATATATAATTCACAACCCAAAAAAAATTCACATACAAATTACTACACTTATACATCTAATTATAACAGGGTCATTAATAATATTAAATCATCATGGCTCCTATTTCATTAAAAAGGTTTGATAGAAAGACTCAAAGAACAAAGTATATGTATATACAACATACAAGTTAGCAGAGTATGTTAGTTAATTCCATACTAGGAATCCTCAGCTTCAATACTCCTCTTGTTAATATACAAAGAATTAAAAAGGTTCAATATTCAAATTCAAATTATTTTAAATTATCTAAAATAATTAAAATTCATACAATCATAAATCTATTAAATAACCAAGGGTAAAATGTTAAATACCAGTGACTCTAAAATACCCATTTTCATAAACTAATAAAAATATGTGCATGTGCTTTATTAATAATTGCTTATAAAGCAGTTTATATCAAGTTCTACATTTAACCCTTTGAGGGTAAGTGTGTCTAATAAATAGATCCACAGAGTGGAATAAAAGACTTTTAAACGGTATCACACCATCTCCAGTCCTTTCTTTTGCACTTATAACCAAAGGTTATCGGGAGCAGAGTGTGCAGATCAATTACAGGCTTTGGAATTGGAGGAAGTTTGGACGGTGCAGTGGTTCAGGGCCTGGTTAACTCAACCTTTCGGTGAGTAGATACCCATGAGGGGAGATTGACACGGGAGAAGCTTGCGAGGTGGAGTGTGCACATTTGATGTCACCTTCAGCGGAGAGCTCACCATTATTCCTGATGACGTAGCAACACGAAACGTACGTCGAGGTGCCTGGTCACGCACAATCAACGTACTTCCGGTCGCGCTGGCTCTCTGTTCCTGAGAGGTGGAACGCACGCTGCTCTGCAGTCTTCCTGAGCGCGGGACCGTCTCTCCACTCGCATATCCAACGCTGATCAGCCTCAGTGCCGGGGAAAGGCACTACTCAAGTAAGGGGCCACTTGGCGCTGTTTGCTTTTATTCAATTTTAAATAAAACGATATTATTCTATGGCGGTTTTTCTTTCTGATTTACTTCATGTGTATGGAGTTTGGCAGTATCAAGATAACAAGAGCTACGCCTGGAGTCCATGGTTTATGTCTTATGCTTATTTTGACCTCTTTTTAATTAATTAATTTAATTAAATTGGTCAACATCTTGCGGTAAGGTGCCATCCATGAGCACTTTTGCCGTGATTGCATTCTCTTTTGGTGGAGGTGGAAACCTGTGTTGATTAAGTGGAATCATCCTTCAAGCACTAGCTTATTATTCACTTTATTTTTTGGACTTTTTCTGCACATTATTTGTTTAAAATATCTCCCAATTGGCAGTTTGCACTGTGATGGACATTATTAATAATATTGCTGTCCTATATCAATATTAATATTTATTTTTTCACCATGTATGATGAATCACTGTTTGCTGATTATTAATTATCAATTTACTTGGATACACTTTTGTATATCTAGGGAGTCACTACCTATAGCGCCCCCTTCTCCTTAACATATTCACATTGTTACAGTTTACTGCAATTTTTGGGGAGCTGCTTAGGATTTAATTAATTTTTGATTAATTGTTATTAATTCTTAATTCATTTATTATTTATCTATTTTTGGCGCGAGATTCTACCTCCCAGCTCACCATTACTCACAAAGCATTTCTTTACTGGACTCTAACACATGTTCCTTTTTTCCCTAATACTATTACCTTCTATGCACTGTCATAGGAAAGAGGGGTCATGTTTTAAAGTGACAACTAGCGCTGCTGTAGTAATTGATAAGATCTTCTTATTTCTTATTTTATATTTACTATAAATTTTAGATGTTTTATGTTTTTAAGCGGCTGCTGACATCACTGAATGATAAATGGTAACATTGATTCATTAGTTATCTGTTGCATATTTCCTTTGGCCCATAGCGCTGAGATAGTGAGAGAAGGCCTTGATCTTCCCTATTTGTTGTTATTTAACTCCCATTGTGTTCAGATTCAGCATCTGAACTTCTTTGACGTTCATCCAATCCTGCTTGAACAAAACCCATGGTAGTTCAGTTCATTCTTTTTCATTATTTCTTTATTAAATCAGGAAACATGACCTAGCGCTGCACTTATACCATTACAGACTGGTGCGTGCAGCTCCAAGCCCACAACATCAGTCTCCTTGATCTGTATTCAAGTGCTGGCAGAGACACAGCACATCTTGTTTCAAGATACATTTTAGCATACAAGTACTGCTGCACACTGTATTTGATTTAGGTGTGAAGTGAATAAAAGAAAGGCTTCATTTCAAGCCCCCTCCAATAGATCACACCCCTCTAATGTGATTCATCAACATTCAGTTTAAGTTTACAGTACACAGGGGCCGAATATTGAGCGGTATCGGCCAGTTCAATCGAAACCAGCCGAAATTCGGCCCGTGTGTACTGCAAATAGTCCAACAGGAAGCCGGCTTTGCAGCCGACTTCTGTCAAGGTTGGCATAACCGAAAAAGGTCTTCTGATTGGCTCCCGGTCAGCGCTCTCAATCATTGGCTGAGAACGCTGCCTGGAGTGTTCTGGAATGGTTCAGCAGGGGAGATCGATGTACTAACATTGCATAGTTAGTACAGTGGCTCCAACCTGAGCTGTCAGTTTTTTTTTTTCATTCAGTCTGCTGGGTTGAATAAAAAAATAAAGCAAAAAAAAAAAATAGTATGTGTACGAAGATTTAATCGTAGAGTTGTACTTTATGGTTGAAAGATGGTATATTGTACATAGAAAATATAATATTTCATAATTTCATATATAGTGCATACACTATATATATATATATATATATATATATATATATATATATATATATATATACATGTATATATTAAAGCAAATATATATATTCTGTATATATATATATACACATGAAATAACCTCCATAGTGCTTCAGATTTCCTCTTAATATCCTTGTTTTAAAATGTATAATGCTCATAAACCTCTTAAAAATAGTAAATACAATATTACTACTACACTAGTTGATTTAAATAAAGCATCTTCATCTTTAGTTGTAAAGCCTTCAGATAAATGTAAGATAAAAAGAAGATGAAGAAAGACATTTATTGCACCACAATTGATATGTAATTGATTCAAGATAGTGCATTACATTTCATATTTTGGCTGTTTGGAGTTTAAAGAATGTGATTTTTCTTTTTATCAAATTTGTATATATACGTTTGATGAATGACTACTTTTTTTTTCTTCTTCTTCTTCTTATCAGCTGGGGAGAATCTACTAATTACAGAGCTAATCTGACTGATTGGATTTGGCAATTATGTTAATTGCTTACTTTAACATTTGGTATCTGTCAGTCTGAAAGCATTTTTGATCACTGCTTCTTCTTTACATACGCCAGTAAATGGCACAACTGGGTCATGGCTGTGGAAATTGATGCATAGATACACTTATATATATATATTTATCAATATGTTTTCTAACATTGAAATATGTTTAAGCTTGATTTGTCATTGTACTTTCCAGCACAGCAGTTTCTAAAATGATATATTGCTAGAATATGTGGGTACTACTATGATGCATTCATGTCTATTAGGGTACATACCGAACTGTGCAAAAGTTTTAGGCAGGTGTGAAAAAAAAAAATTGCTGTGCATTAAGAATGCTTTCAGAAATAGAAGTGATACTAAAGTCTTGTTTTTTTTTTCTTTAAAAACGTGTTATACTTACCTGCTCTGTGTAATTGTTTTGCACAGAGCAGCCCAGCTCTTCCTCTTCTCGGGTCCCCCACGGCACTCCTGGCCCCTCCCTCCTGTATAGTGCCCCCACAGAAAGCAGCTTGCTATGGGGGCACTCAAGTCGAGCCACAGCTCTGTGTGTCCATTCAGACATGGAGCTGCTGATTGGCCCTGCCCCCTCGTTCCTGATTGGCTAACTGACTTTGATTGATGTCTGTGTCTCAGTCAATCAGGATAGAGAGTCCCGCATGGCCAAGGCAATTGTGCACATTGCTGGAGGGAGGATGTATGCTTGGTGTCTATGCCCCACTGAAGAATACATTTGGGGCCAATCACATACCTCCCTCATGGTATGGCAAGGTGGATAAGTATTTCTCAGCATTGAGGACACCATTGATCCTGACCAAATATCAACTCTATTTGCAAAAATGCAACCCCAAACTTGCAAGGGACATCCAACATGCTTCACTGTTGCCTGAAGACATACATTGTATGGCTCCCCAGCCCTTTATTAACAAAGTGCCTCCTATTACAGTCAAATATTTCAAATTTTTGGACATTTTTCAGCACCCCAGTTCCTATGTTTTCATGCAAAGAATGTGCAAACATGGCTATGCGACTAAACTATACAGAAAAACATAGAAACTGGGGTGCAGAAAAAAATCAAAGCAGGTGCTCTGGACTGATGAGTTTTTAAATATTTGTCTGTAGCAGAAGGCAGTTTGTTCACAAAGGGCTGGAGAGCCGTGCAATAATGAGTGTGTGCAAGCATGGTGGAGGTTCCTTGCAAGTTTGGGGCTACATTTCTGCAAATGGAGTTGGAGATTTGGTCAGAATCAGCGCCGTCCTCAATGCTGAACTATATAGTCAGATACTTATTCATCATGCCATACCATCAGGGAGGCATGTGATTGGCTCAAATTTATCCTGTAGCAGGAAAACAACCCCAAACATACAGCCAATGCTTTTAAGAACTATCTTCAGTGTAAAGAAGGATAAGAAGTCCTGGAAGTGATGGTTTGGACCTCCACAGAGCCCTGATCTCAACATTATCAAGGCTGTCTGGGATTACATGAAGATACAGAAGGATTTAAGGCAGCCTACATTCACAGAAGATCTGTGGTTACTTTTTGAAGAAGTTTGAAACAACCTACCCAAAATACCGTATTTATCGGGGTATTGCGCACTTCGGCGTATAGCGCGCACCCCTAAAGTGGACCCGCATTCCTGTAAAAAAAAACATTTTCGTACTTACAGTTTTGGTGTCTTGCGCGGCGTCCATCGGCGGCCTCGTCGGGTCCGGCGTTCGTCTGCGGCTTCGGTGGTGTCCTCCTCGTCGGGTCCGGCGTCCTTCTGCAGTGTCCTTCTGCGGTGTCCTCCCCGCTCGATCCCCGCTTCCCGCGCTGAGTTTGAACTACTGCGCCGGCATATACCGAGCGCAGTACACTCGTGTATAATAGTCGGGCAGGCTCGGCTCCTCTCGCGGTCACGTCCTGTGCGTCCTGTACGTCCAGGACGTGACTGCGAGAGGAGCCTGCCCGACTATACACGAGTGTACTGCGCTCGGTATATGCCGGCGCAGTAGTTCAAACTCGGCGCGAGTATCGGCGTATATCGCGCACCCATGATTTTGCCCTGAATTTAAAGGCGAAAAAGTGCGCGGTAAAAAACGTTGTTTACATCGGGTCACAACATATTAACATAAAACACGCCCCCATTACATCCATTTGAATTCCGCGCCCTTACGCTGCAAGAGATATACTACGCCGCCGTAACTTACGGCGCAAATTCGTTGAGGATTCAAACCAAACACAAGTAAGTTACATCGGCGTAGCGTATCTTAGATACGCTGCGCCCGGCGCAGATGTATGTGGATCTGCCCCATAGTGTCCATTTAAAATAAATACAATTGTGGATCAGCTTGAGTGGAAACAAATAAACCTACCATCATGGGTTGTAAGAAGTGGGGAAAAAAACCTGGAGGAAACCCAGGTAACACTAGACGAACATAAAACCTTGATGTAGAGACTGTACCTGGCAAAAACTGAACCCATAACTCCAGTACTGTAATACAGGCTATGATGTTGATCCTTTAACCAACATGCTGTCTATACATGAGGTCCAACATGTTGGTCTCATTGGTAATAATTTTAAACCGCTTCAGCCCCGGACCATTTTGGGGATCAAAGACCAGGCCACTTTTTGCGATTCTGCACTGCGTCGCTTTAACTGACAATTGCGTGGTCGTGCGACGTGGCTCCCAAACAAAATTGACGTCCTTTTTTTCCCACAAATAGAGCTTTCTTTTGGTGGTTTTTGATCACCCCTTTTTTAGCACTATAAACCAAATATTTTTTACTTTTTGCTATAATAAATATCACAGTTTTCACAGTTTAGGCCGATACGTATTGTTCTACATATTTTTGGTTAAAAAAAAATCGCAATAAGCATTTATTGATCGGTTTGCGCAAAAGTTATACTGTCTATAAAAAAGGGGACTGTTTTATGGCATTTTATTAATAATTATTTTTTTACTAGTTATGGCGGTGATCAGCGATTTTTATCGGGACTGCGACATTATGGCGGACACATCGGACACTTTTGACACCATTTTGGGACCATTGTCGTTTTTACAGTGATCAGTGCTATAAAAATGCACTGATTACTGCAAAAATGGCACTGGCAGTGAAAGGGTTAACCACTAGGTGACGCTGCAGGGGTTAAGTGTTCCCTAGGAAGTGATTCTTACTGTTAGGGGGCATGGCTACACGTGACACATCATTAATGACCATTCCTGATCACGGAGAATGGTCATCAGTGACAGTGTCACTAGGCAGAATAGGGGAATGCCTTGTTTTCAAAGGCATTACCCTGTTCTGCCCTTGCCGACCGCAATCGCGGGAATTCCGGGAACATCGATTTCCCGGGAGCCGCGGACGCACTCGCGAGGTACGCCGCACGACTATTTACGTCGACAGAATGGCATGGGCAGGCAGATTGGTGTACAGGTACCTCCATTCAAATCTGACGCCCAGCGGGCGCTTGCATGCCCACTGGGTGGCAGATTTGAATGGAGGTACCTGTACGCCAATCTGCCTGCCTGTGCCATTCTGTCAACGTAAATAGTCGTGCTGTAGTCGGCAAGTGGTTAAGGTATATGACGAAATGTCCCAATATTTTCTGCGTAATGTATAAACAAGCTCTGATCAACTGGATTATAACTTGAAATCCTTTAACTAACATTCTGTCTGTACATAAGGTCCAATGTGCTGGTCACAGTAGTAATAATTTAATGGTATATGATGAAATGTCCCAATATTTTGTATAAATGAGCTCTGATCAACAGGATTCTAACTTGAAATATAATGGGTAATCATCCACAATTTGGGTCTTGTGGATGAACACTAAAGATTTTTATTAATTGGTCAGATGTACAGACAGAACCTCATCTGAAGTTTTTTTTTTCTTCATTAAAACGGGAACATGACCATGTACACCTATATCACCCAAGCATATATGTTCACGCACTGTGTAGAACTTCAAACTTCAAATCATGTACCGGAGAATATTTTAGAAAATGGACATATGTTGTGTACATCCAGTTTGATATAAACGCTTCATTTTATTTCACTTTAGTCAACCATTCTCTAGAAATAATTGAAGTATCAGCAGTATCCAAAAACCTGTGAGCAATGTAGCAATGTACAATCTGAATGGAAAAGCCATGCAATCAGGTTCTGCTTGCCTGAAATAAGATGTGAGCTATAAATAAAGCTACAGCAGCAGATTGCATGGCTTTAGTATCTTATTGTGAGGGCACCAGCATTAAACTCCAATTGCTGCACCTTGACCCGCGCTGCATGTATGGCATGGTATTGCTTTTATATTCTCCACATGTTAATAATATTTGAAACACATTTTGAATGTTTCTTTTCATAGATGCATATCCTAATTCTGAAGTAAGGTATGAGTGGACAAATCTTACAGAGAAATCAGTTGTGGTGGCACCAGATGGCTCGCGTTTAAATCAATACCATTTAATTGGAAAAACTGTAGGAACAGAAAACATCAGTACTAGCACAGGTAAGACATATGCATGTGCTTTTATCTTTGTCATACTAGAATAGAAAACCTATACCTAGTGAATAAACACTTCAAATTATTATAGTGCCATTTAAGTAAAAGTAATTATGAATGTGGCTTTCACATTTTACTTGCATGCTGTACTATATTTAACAGATTCAAAAGTTCTGCTTCGGGTGCATATCTGTATGCCACAAAGTGTAATCCTCACTGAAAAAAAGCTCAGCTAAAGACAGAGACAGAGGGCACATATATGGTTGTAATGTTATAAGTAAAACCCCCAAGTACTAAGCAAGAAATACATGCAATATACCGTGCCTAGGGAAAAAAAAGGTAATTGTATTTTATTGGGATTTTATGTGATAGACCAACACGAAGTGGCACATAATTGTGAAGTGGAAGGAAAATGATAAATGGTTTTCAACCTTTTTTGCAAATAAATATCTGAAAAGTGTGGAGTGCATTTGTGTTCAGCCCCTTTACTCTGATACCGCCAACTAAAACCTAGTGGAACCAATTGCCTTCAGCAGTCATCTAATTAGTAAATAAAGTAATTTAATATTAGTATATAATATTATTAGAGAACCTTAGTGAATTAAACAGCTTCATGAAGGCCAATGAACACACCAGACAGGTCAGGGATAAAGTTGTGGAGAAGTTTAATTCTGATGATGGGCATGATGGGCAGTGACATCACAAGGGGTGGGGCCTCCGTATAACGTCATCGGATGGCCCAGCCCCATGGCTATATAACTACTGGCACACGGCGGACCCAGCATTACAGCAGGAGAGAGCGTCGACAGAACATCGGAGGAAAAACAGAGGGAGAAGACAGCAGAGAGAGGAGAACTGGCACAGGGAGAAGACAGTGGAGGGGGAGAACCGGTAGAAGGAGAAGACAGCTGATAGAGGGGAACCAGCAGCGGAAGAAGACATCAGCGAGGGAGAAGAACCAGAGGATGAAGACATCGCCGAAGGAAGAAGAAATCAGAAGGAGACGCTGGAGCTGCTTTAATAAATTACTTTGTTAAAAACCTGTGTACTGTTTTTATTTTTGACACTTTTTTGGGTGAATGGGTAGGGGTACAATGGGTACCCTATACTCATTCACATAGGGTGGGAGGGTGATTTGATAACCCCCCCGCCCACAGAACCCGACAACCACTGGCCAGGGTTGTCAGGAAGAGGCCCTTGTCCTCATCAACATGGGGACAAGGTGCCAAGCACCCACACCTCCCCATGTTGAGGGCATGTGGACTGGTATGGTCCAGGAGGGCATTCGCTCATACCCCCTTTCCGAAGCTGCTGGGCTACGTGCTCAGATAAGGGTCTGGTATGGATTTCGGGGGGATCCCACACCAATTTTTTTGCCGAGGGATATCCCCTTAAAATCCATACCAGACCGAAGGATCTGGTATGCACTTGGGGGGAACCCCACGCCAGTTTTTTTTATTTTGGTGAGGGTTCTCCTTCAAGATCCTCAGCTCACAAGCTGCACCACAAGTTGGATCATTATGCTACTTCTATTTAAATCAATGGGCTCTCATAGGGAACCAATAATTTTGACATGTAAAAAAAAAAAACATGCACAATTCATTTTGTTCCTCATTTGTTTTTTTAAGGAATTTGTCAAAATTGTTAGTTCGGAAATATTCGAATTAACGAAAAACCCGTTTAACAAATTTTTGCGAAATTCAAAGATCCGAAAGTTTGAAAATCCGAACATTTAAAATTTGAGGATTCTAAAATTTGAAATGTCAGAAATAAAAGAATCCAAAAATTAAAAAATAAGAAAATAAGAAAGAAAATTCAAAGGAACGAAAATCCGAAAATAAGAACGAATATCCAAAAATTAGAAAACACCAAAATTAGAAAATTAGAAATAATAACTAATTAGCTAATAATAACTAACTATTAAATTATAGGAATTTCCTTTCAAATGTGGCTGTTAGTGTGCTGGCAATTTGTTGCTATTGGCTATGGGGAATTTATTAGCGCTAAACGCAACTGTTCAAACGTAGATAGTTTTAAAGGGACACTAAAGGCAAGATTTTTTTGATTAAAAATAACAAACATGTTATACTTACCTCCGCTGTGCAGTTTGTTTTGCACAGAGTGGCCCCGATCCGTGTCTTCTGGGGTCCCTCGGCGGCTGTCTCTGGTCTTCCTCGCAAAAGCTTTCCACGTTCATGCGAGCTCCCTCGCATGGTGGAAAGCTTTTGCGAGCACGCTCCCGTGATCCAGCGGCGGCCATAGCCGCCGACTGTATCACTCGGCCCCGGCGCGCCGCGTCATCCGCTGTGATTGACAGCAGCGCCAGCCAATGGCTGCGCTGCTATCAATCCGCCCAGCCTAGCCAATCAACGGCCAGGCTGGGAACCGAATAGGTAGACGAGAACGCGCACGGGACTTTCGAGAGGTAAGTAAAACGGGGGCTCGGGGGGGCGGTGCTATCAGATGTTTTTTTACCTTAATGCATAGGATGCATTAAGGTAAAAAAACTTTTACCTTTACAACCCCTTTAAATATGAATGTAGAATCATAACCACTAGGTTACAAGCACGTAATTACAAACCAGAGTCCATTAATAGAGCCATTAGCTGGCTAGGAACAGAGACAGAACTTTCATTTTGAATACAGTATAAGAATAGCAACAAAAAGGCTACATAGAGGACAGTTACATTTGTACCAAGTACTCATGAAAATGTAATTCTATGAAGAATATTATAAATAAACGTCTCCCAATTTTGTCTACAGATCATGATGACCTTGCAGCTGTCATCCAAGCTGGGTGTTGTTTGTCTAATAGACGATCCAGTACTCTGGGAGATATTTTATCTTTGTTCTGATTGATACCTCCTAATCAATTAATTCATTAGATGATGTTATCTGGGCATTTTCTTGTGCATATATATGTTGTGTTTGTCATTTTTGGACTGAGCTGTGAACAAGGCTTGCTGCCGAAATGCATCTGCTTGTCCCTTTTATCTTGATATGACACAATAAAGATCACAGATGTTATATCCAGAAGTGGCGGCTCTTCCTTTGGATTTTCTCAAAGTTAGTGAACGTAACGAATACGAATTTATCCGAAGTTACAAATTATCCGAAATAACGAATGTCGCATCTAAACGAATGGAACATAACAAATGAATAATAATAATAAAAACGTTTTATTATTATTATTTATTATTATTAATTTGTTACGTTCCATTTGTTTAGTTGCGGCATTTGTCATTTTGGATAATTCGTAACTTCGGATGAATTTGTATTCGTTATGTTCACTAATGCTGCGTTCACACGATCAGAAATTCCGACAAGAAAACCGTGGATTTTTTTACGACGCAATGTTGGCTCAAACTTGTGTTGCATACACACAGTCATACAAAATTCTGACCATCAAGAACGCGGTGACGTACAACACTACAATGAGCCGATAAAAATTAAGCTCAATTATTCCGAGCATGCGCCGAATTGATTCCGAGCATGCATGTTTTTTTGCATGTCGGAATTGCATAAAGACGATCGGAATTTCCAACAAGAACTTTTCCCGTCGGAAAAATTGAGAACCAGCTCTCAAATTTTTGCTGTTGGAAATTCCGACAGAAAAAGTCAGATGGAGCCTACACACAGTTGAAATTTCCGACCAAAAGCTCACATCTAACTTTTCTTGTTGGAAATTCTGACCGCGTGTACGCGGCATAACAACCAAATTTGAAATTAAATTCCAATATCTATAATATAATAGTTAGTTATTATTTAGAATTTTTTTAATTTTCAGATTTTCGTTCTTTCAAATTTGCAGATTTTCTTTCTTATTTTTGGATTTTCAAATTTTCGGATTTTCTAATTTTCTAATTTCTGGATTCTGAATCGTTCAATTTCTGATGGCTAATGGCTGTAGCCTGAATATTTGTGGAGCTTCCACCAATCCTTGGGAAGGTGGGCCTAGAAAGTGAGAAAGAAGGGTTCAGCCATCCAGGGTTCAGCCATCTGGAGGTGACCCCTGTGCTGTGGGCTTTAACCCCTGGGTCAGAAAGGAGGAGAAGGAGGAAGAGAGAGAGAGGAGAAGGACAAGAGCTCCAGCAACTCACCCACCTTAAAGTGATACTATAGGTTACATTTTTTCTTAATAACAAACATGTCATACTTATCTCCACTGTGCAGAAATTTTTTGGGGTCCCTCTGCGGCTCCTCCTCACTTCAGATAACCCCTATGGGAAGCACTCTCCCAGGGGGTTACCTTGCGTGTGCACTCTCGAGTCCTGCATTCGGCGTCCATAGCCTCCGAGTTCAGAACTCAGCCCCGCCCCCGGTGCCCACGTCATTGGATTTGATTGACAGAAGTGGGAGCCAATGGATGTGCTGCTGTCAATCTATCCAATGATGAGCCGAGAACCCTGGGCAAAAACCAAGCGCGTACTCGACACAGGACTTTCCAGGGCTCAGGTAAATAAAACGGGGGGGGGGGGGGGGGTGGTAACTGTCAGATACAGTCAAGTGCTGTGCCTTAAACTCAACTGTTTGGATTTTTTCCATGTTGCTGTTGCACTTTCACTATTGTGCAGCATCGTTCACAGTTTGGTTTAGAGCAGCCAGAGCAGGTCCTCAACCATTTGTTTGGAGTTTACAGTTTTCTTTAGTTCTGGGTATCCCATGCAATCCCAATCCCCAGGCCAAGTTAACTAGTCCTAAATAAATACCAAAAAACAAAACCCCTATACTGTTTACTGAGCTGTTAGGAAGTGTGTGGAAATTACTTTTGCCTGACTGTGGGTGCTGTGAGGTGGAAATAGGGCCAAGATCCTTCCGCTCCTTACGGGGTAGCGCTACAATCATATGATGTAAACCAGGGGTCCTCAAACTATGGCCCTCCAGTTGTTCAAGAACTACAATTCTCATCATGCTCAGTCATGTCTGTGAATGTCAGGCCCCGTACACACGGCCGAGAAACTCGATGAGCAAAACACATCGTTTTGGTCGTCAAGTTTCTTGTGAAGCCGCCGAGCCAAATTTCCTCATTGAGTAACGAGGAAATAGAGAACATGTTCTCTATTTGGCACGACGAGATTCTCGTCGGTTTCCTCAGCCGAAAGTGTACACATGGCCGGGTTTCTCGGCAGAATACAGCTCCGAACGAGTTTCTGGCTGAATTCTGCCGAGAAACTTGGTCGTGTGTACGGGGCCTCAGAGTTTTCCAATGCCTCATGGGATTTTTAGTTCCGCAACAGCTGGAGGGCCGCAGTTTGAAGATCCCTGATGTAAACCATGTCTACCTATTCAGTCTCTTTGCTTTCCAATTCCTCTTTAACCTTTGTACAAAAGAGGCAGATGAGACAGAGGCAAAAATTGGAAAAAAAAAAACATGAAGGAAGATTGCTTTACCTAATAGGATTGGAAAGTACAGAAGGGAGTCCTTATAAGAAATAGCTAAAGAAAACATCATTACTTTTATTTATCAGCTTTCTACACAAAGCTGTACATGATGTTTGGAAAGATAGCAATACATTTATGACTGTGAGACTAATCCTACACTTGATAGTAATATCATTAAACTCCTATTATCAACATTGCTGCCTTAGGCCACATTCACACAATTTGCCTCAGTAGGGGCTCTTCTACATGGGTGATTCTGAAATGATCCTGCCGCACAGCTGAGAAAAAACTGTGCTCTCCAGACCGATCTGCAAAGTTTGGAACAAACTGCAATCGATCTTGCTTGCTACATGGGCCGTAGGACCCACAACACACACAAATGAGTGGAAGGTAGGATGTTTTAATAATACTTCACATTCACACACACACACACTTAAAATTAAGAGTAAAATAAAACAGTGAAATAAAATATATATATATATATATTGAGTATACTGTAGATGTGTTAATCTTTCTGAATTATATATTTGTGACAGTTTTGCTGCACTGGGTGCTGTAGGAAAATCTGTGGCAACTCACTCATAAAATAAATAAATTCATTGGGCTAGATTCAGTAACACTTACGACGGGCGTATCAGTAGATACGCCGTCGTAAGTCCGAATCCGCGCCGTCGCAACTTTAATCGTATGCTCAAACTGAGATACGCTTAAATGTTGCTAAGATACGACCAACGTAAGTCTCTTACGCCGTCGTATCTTAGGGTGCATATTTACGCTGGCTGCTAGGTGGCACTTTTGTTGATTTTGGCGTAGAATATGCAAATGAGCAAGATACGCCGATTCAGAAACGTACGTGTGCCCGGCGGATTTTTTTACGTCGTTTACGTAAGGCTTTTTCCAGCGTAAGGTTATTCCTGCTATATGAGGCGTATCCAATGTTAAGTATGGACATCGGGACAGCGTCGAATTTTGCGTCATTTACGTTGTTTGCGTAAGTCGTTCGCGAATAGGGCTTTGTGTAAATTACGTTCACGTCGAAAGCATTGACTATTTGCGACGTGATTAGGAGCATGCGCACTGGGATACGTTCACAGACGGCGCATGCGCCGTTCGTTAGAGACGTAATTTACGTGGGGTCATGTTTTATTTACATAAAATATGCCCACCTCTTCAAAATTTGAATTTGGCGCGCTTACGCTGTCATATTTACGCTGCGCCGCCTTAACTTACGGCGCAGGTTCTTTGTGAATCCAGCCCCAGCCTCACTAAGTTACGGCGACGTAGCATATCTGAGATACGCTACGCCCGCACAAAGTTACGGCGGGCTATCTGAATCTAGCCCATTGCTTAAAAAGCATTGGTAGCTAGTGAATGACTGGTTGTATTGTAGATATAGTAAATGTTACTGTGACCACAGTAGAATGTGAAAATATCAAAATATATATGGCAAACATCAGCAAAAGAGACACAACCAGACAAATGCAGAGTATATCCTTTATTCAGGGGTGTGACTGCCAGAAGTTTTTTCACTTTAATGTATAGAATATGCATAGAAGGTGTGTAGTTTAATAAAACATAGGCCTTCTTGTACCCATAATATATGCTTTGATTGCTGTGCCACAAATACCTCTCAGAGCCGGTTCACACTGGGGTGGCACGACTTCGGGGGCGACTCCGCAAGGCGTCCTGAAGACGACTTCAGAGGTGACTTGCAAAATGACTTCTGTATAGAAGTCAATGCAAGTCGCCCCGAGTCGCACCCAAAGTCGTACAAGAACCTTTTTCTAAGTCGGAGCGTCTTGCGTCGCTCCTATTAGAACGGTTCTATTGAATAGAATGGGACGCGACTTGTCAGGCGGCTGAGTCACCTGACATGTCGCCCCAGTGTGAACCGGCTCTCACAGATATGTATACATCTCAGCACATATTTTTTTAAAATAAAACTCCATTACATATGATTTTGTGTACACTGAAAATAGGCAGAAAGCTAATACTTTGTCTGAGCCTACATTAAAGAACGCCATTAAAATAGTCAGGGACTGATTACCCACCAGCAACTGTTAAGACAATAAATACTTTGATCAGACGTATGCAATGTACAATATAGTGTATAGTATATAGTGCAGGAGTGTGTAATGTACAATATAGTGTATATAGTGCAGGAGTGTGTAATGTACAATATGTTGTATATAGTGCGGAAGCATGCAATGTACAATATAGTGTAGTCTGTAATGTACAATATAGTGTATATAGTACAAGAGTGTGTAATATACAATATTGTGTAAATAGTGCAGGAGTGTGTAATGTACAATATGTTGTATATAGTGCGGAAGCATGCAATGTACAATATAGTGTAGTCTGTAATGTACAATATAGTGTATATAGTACAAGAGTGTGTAATATACAATATTGTGTAAATAGTGCAGGAGTATGTAATGTACAATATGTTGTATATAGTGCGGAAGCATGTAATGTACAATATAGTGTAGTCTATCTCCAGCTTTTTGTATGAAGTTTTTTTTTTAGTTCTACCATGGGATCCCCACTTGTGGGACTAAGGCTAGTGTCTTTTCCCCACCGATTGTGTACTACTGAATATATGCCAGCTTGTATTATCACCTTGAATGTTTCAGTATGATGTATTTCATATAATTTTTGTAATTGCCAAAAATCTTATTAAAGTACTTAAAAAAAAAAATATATATATATATATATATATATATATATATATATATATATATATATATATATATATATATATATATATAGTGTAGTCTGTAATGTACAATATAGTTTATATAGTGCAGGTGTGTGTAATGTACAATAAACTGATTGCTCACTGTGTTCATTAAGGAAGGGGCTGGTAAACATGGGGGGTGGGGGTTGGTAGTACGGTGGGGGGCATTTGAGGATAGGGTCAGAGCTCCATGGGGGGAATATATTTAGAGAGCTTGATATCCCTGAGAATCTTTTGAAGTAGCTGAGGCCGCAGGAAAGGTAGGAGGGAAGACAACCAGCAGTGAGGAGGCGCCAGGTGATAGGTAAGGTATGGAGGGAGTTAAATCCCCCTGTAGTTCCCTTGCAGCACCTGAAGCCGATGAGAGGGGAAAGAAGGAGAAGCCGGCAGCTGCAGGGAGCCACAGGGGATCAGTACCGGAAGGGCAGATAAGAGTGTTAGGGGGTTCAATAAAAATTATTGAAAGGAAAATAGAGTGAGAAGATAAGAGTGGAAGGGGACATTTTGGAGCACAGGTGAAATGGTGGCATCTCCTGCATGTGTGAAAAAATATTTGCAATGCCCAGATCCACCGCTATTTCTGTTACTACGTAACTAGCCTAATTACATAAATATATTAAATATCTGAACCTTTCACCATGTAGTATTTACTACACGGCGCAGTCCATGCGACCAAGAAAAACGCATATAAAAAAGGGGAAGGCAAATAAAGCCTTCCAAGAAGGTCACAATTGCTGGACACTGCGGTTACTTTCATTGAATTTTATTATAGAAAATAGCACACCGTAATATCAAAATAGCAACAATAATAATCTAAGTACCGTATATACCTTCCAAAGTAATTTAAAAGGACAATGTTATCATTAAAAAAGGGATTGCAGCTTTTTTTCTATAATGAAATTCAATGAAAGTAACCGCAGTGTCCAGCAATTGCGACCTTCTTGGAAGGCTTTATTTCCCTTTTCAGCTCCTCCATGTGTGCAATATGTGCACCGCAAACATTATACATGAATGATACGCCACTGCTTCATTTCCAGTTCATTGTCCTGTTTCTTTATTTTTTTTTATTTTTTAGAACAAGGCAGCTTCTTTGGGCTAGGTTAAAATGTTATCTTTTAGTAAATCAATTTAATAAAAGTCAAATATTCTGATATACTGAAACTGCTCCCCAATTGACTAATATGTTATGGCCTGCACTAAAATCAAGGTTGTAATTTCATTGGCTATTATAGACAAGACAAACATTTTCTTCAGTGAAATAAATCAGGCCTGCTGTGCAATGTTTTTTTTTTTTTTTTCACAAATCACTGTACAGCATTACCGAGGCAGCAGAAAAGTCAATTCACAGAGAGTTCAAAATGCCTTGCAAAGCAGTGTATAGACAAGAAGACGTCCTATTATGATGTAGCCTTTTTTGCTAACCTTTCTTTTCTTCTGTCATGTACAGCATTTGTCTTTCCTAGTCTGACCCATTTGCTGACAGAATTTAATACATGAGCTAGTGCCATTTCAATTTTCATTACCATGGTGATGTTAAAATCAACAATCCCCACTGCAGTACTCACAATGGGTGTTAAATACACAATAAATAAATGATATCATTAAACAACTGAGCACATCATAATTCTATTATAAAGAAGAAAATAAACCAACAGTAAAGACCTCAAATTATTGACAGCCAACAGCAGACATGATCATACTTTCCGGTATCAAATGATGGCATAATAGACCAATTTTTCAAACAAATGTTCCAAAGAAAAAAAATTACCTATGGACAGCCAAACCTCAAGCATTAAAATTTGAAAGAAAAAAAAAAAACATATACCTCTATAGTGTGTACTTGTCTCAATTAGTAGCACTAAGTGTGATTTCTGTCTGCTGCTTCATTCTCTGCTATCAGCATGAATCACTGCTGACTCGTTTTCCTGACACCAAGTGAAAAATAGTGACAGGGGAGGGATTTCCAGCTGATTGACAGCCTCAGTTCTGTTTCTGTGAGCTGTGTCAATTCCCGCCAATCAGCTCTAATAGTTCACCTCACTGAGCTCTGAAGTGTGTAATTTTGACTATCCTCCCCCTTTTTTCTGAACTCTGAGGCAAGCTTTAGAAATTCTGGACTTTGAACAGATGTAAAAAATTGAAGACTTCAGATAAACAGGTACAACTTACGTGGGATGATTTCTTTCATCTCTGTGTATCACCTAAGGCTAGTCACTTCACTGGGTATATGTAAGGGTGTATGTAAAGATTGTGGGGCAGATCCACAAAGCACTTAAGCCGCGCATCTCGAGATACGCCGGCGTAAGTGCTTTGTGGATCAGCCCCACAATCTTTACATACACCCTTACATATACCCAGTGAAGTGACTAGCCTTAGGTGATACACAGAGATGAAAGAAATCATCCCACGTAAGTTGTACCTAAGGCTAGTCACTTCACTGGGTATATGTAAGGGTGTATGTAAAGATTGTGGGGCAGATCCACAAAGCACTTACGCCGGCGTATCTCGAGATGCGCGGCGTAAGTGTAAATATGCGCCGTCGTATCTATGCTCTGTATCCCCAAAACGAGATACGCCTGAAAACTAGGTTTTTCCGACCGACGTAGTTTTTCTACTCCGGCGCATCGTGGGCGCAAAAATACGCTGGACGCACCATTGTTTTGCTATGCAAATATGCAAATGAGGGAGATACGTCGATCCACGAAAGTACGTTTGTCCGGCACAGGCTACACGCTATGCACGTAAGCTGTACGTCCGGTCTAAATTTACCCCTCATAAAAGCAGCTTTAACTTTGCACCAGACGTGTGCAGGTCAGCTTCAGCAGCACCGTTAGGGACGAGCTGAGCATCCACACTTGCAGGACAACAATCTGTATGGCAATGAAGCCAGGGGCATCCATGGTCATAGCTATACTACTGGCTTTAGATGCGCGTAGAAGGAGGAGGGCACGGAGGAGGAGGAGGGCACGGGAGAGGATATACCGACCTCGCATAAACGTCTTTGGCATGTGTCATTCGGAGGTGTATCGCATCTTCAGATTCAGCCCTGATGCCATCCAGAAATTAACCACAACCCTGCATGATGACATCACCAGCCAGACAAAACGCTCACATGCAGTGCAGCCACTGGTCAAGGTACTGGCAACACTCCATTTCCTTGCCAGTGCCTCTTTCCAGCGTACAAGTGGAGTCGTGGCTGGGATGGCGCAATCCTCCATTAGCAGATGTGTGCACCAGGTTGTCCCCGCAATCCTCAGACGCATGGCCAACCAAATCATCAGACCCACCCAGGAGGACCTGCGGCAGAAGGCAATGCGTGATTTCTACAGAATTGCAGGATTCCCACGCACCGTGGGGGCCATTGATTGCACACATGTGGCACTACGGCCCCCCCGTGACACAGAGCACCTATACCGCAATCGGAAGCATTGGCATTCCATCAACGTACAGGTGATAGCCGATGCCCATTGCCTCATATGGCACGTCCGTGCCAAACACCCAGGGTCCAGCCACGACAACTACATATACCGTCAAAGCCCCATCCCAATGGAATTCGAACAGAACGTGTATGGGGACAGCTGGCTGGTTGGTGAGTGACATGGGAGTCAGGCATGACTGTCCGCCCGCATGATGCAGACATCACGAGGGGTACATGCATGACTAACATCCTCCTGTCTTTTCCCTTCCAGGTGACTCTGCATATGCACTTGGACCCCATCTCATGACTCCATTCCGGAATCCCCAAACCCCAGGAGAGCAAAGATACAATGATGCACACGCAGGTACCCGTGCAGTGGTGGAACGCACCTTTGGCCTCCTGAAGTCCCGTTTCCGATGCCTGGATAAGTCTGGGGGTACCCTGTTGTATTCCCCAAACTTTGTGTGCCAGATCATCGGTGCATGCTGCATGCTGCACAACTTTGCTGTGAGAAAGGGCCTGGAGATTGACATACGTGATGACCTGACCCCCGAACCAGACAATACCCCCCTAACCGAGGATACCCCGTCTTCTGAGGGAGCAGCAGTCAGGAGATGCCTCGTGGAATGCATCTTTGCACGTTAAACACACACATTAATCATGGCACAAGGAGAATGCACGCATGCACACCACTGTGGTCCCTAGCACACACACCCCACATCCTTATCAAATTGGATTAGCCCAAGTCCACCATGCAGGACTTGTGAGCAGCAACGCCACGCCAAGGCTCCAATTATGTTGCTGTACATTCATACACCATTCACACGGACCTGGGGATCACTTCTCCCTGGTCCTGGGGATCCCTTCTCCACCACAACCGAGGGTGACACCCCTTTTCCGGCAGGAATGTCACCCCCACATTCAAACATCATTCACACTGTAGCCTGCCTGGGCTACAAAAAAAAAATCATAACATGATTAAAATAACAAAGAAACATAAAACACTCATCACCTGAGTAAAAAAAATAAAAAATAAAAAATAAACTAACGGCGCTGCTGTGCCCCACGCCTGGGGCGGCCACGGCCACGGCCCCGGCTCCTCAGGGGAGACTCATGGAGGGGGGAATCAGGAGAAGGAGGAGCATCCCCTGGTCTCTGCCCACCTGGCGGCCTGCCCTCCAACGCCAGGGCGATGCGGGTGAGGCCCACATTGAGGGCTGCCATGTTGGCCCGGACAGCCTCAGTCCGGGCGCGCACCTCCTGACCTCCTCAGATTTTCAGGCAGAACTTCTGCCACCCCCTTGTCTTCCTGGTGGCCTTCCTCGCTCCTGATGAGGCTTGGGGCCTAGGAGTAGGGGAGACCCTTGGGGGGGGAAGCCCTGTTGGGGGAGGAGTGGGAGGGGCTACCCCTGATGGAGGCCTGGCTGGTGCCAGCCTCAGGGGAAGACTCCTCCAAATGGAGCCTCACCTCATTGCCAGACACCACCTCCTCCTCCTCAACCTCCTCCTGAGGAGAGGTGTGGCCACTCCCCTCCTCAGAGGACTCCTGGCTTGCCTGGGGGTCTGCCTCAGACTCATGTCCGGGGGATGGTGCGGACTGGCCAGATGGCCCAGCACCCTCCTGCACATCTGTGGATGACACAAAACTTTCACAGGTTGGAGGATCCACACACTTGTCACATATTCCCTCCCCCCCCCCACACATGCTACACACCAGATAGAAAAAAAACCACTTACCTGTCCTCAAGACCTCCTCAATGGATTCAAATCCAGGCACTCCAGGCACTCCCTCCACTTGATGCCTGTGGAGGCACTGGGCAACCACCCGCTCCTCAGCAGTGAGCCTGACAGTAGTTGCTGGTCCCCCTCCAGTGCCCCTGGCATGAGCGGCAATCTAAAGCCAGCTTACCTCGGACGACAAGCCTGAGATCATTAATCTTTTCCAAGATCTCATTGGGGGTCCTGGCCTCACTCCCCAATGCATTAACGTCGTCTGCTATCTCTTGAAGGATCGCCCTCCTCCTGGCCACGGTGGTGTTGGCACTCTCAGGCCCATGGAGAAACCTATCATACAGGGCCATGGCCCTGATAATGATGTTCTTCTCCCGCAGGGAGTAATTCAGCTTCCTCTTCCTCGCTGACATTGCTCCAAAAAACACACCGACACAAACCTACAAACACCAACAAACAACGGAACAAAAGCACCTTGCTTCAGGGGGGGAAACAAATGGATGTACTTTTGCAATGGACGGGCGCTTGTTTGGGCGTATTTATGCCCTGGGCGTATCTCACTAATTACGCCGGGCCTAGTTCATATCTCACTGATTACGCCGGGCCGAGTTCTGAGCATGCGCAGAGAGGCGCTGAACATAGTCAGCGTCATGCGCATGCGCCGTCCGGCCCGGCCCTTCATTTGCATGGGGTCACGGCTCATTTCAATGGAACACGCCCACTTCCTTCCCACTTTCAATTATGCTGGCTTACGCCTCCTAATTTACGTTACGCCGGCTCATCGTCAGGCGCAAATACTCTGTGGATACGGTACTTGCCTCTCTAAGTTAAGCCGACGTAACGTAAATGAGATGCGCTACGCCGGTCTATATATGCGCCGATGTACATGGATCTGCCTCTGTAACTTTATTTTTTGGGGGATAAAGTAGGAATGGGTTGTTTTTGCTATCTTTAACCCATTGAGGAGGTTTCCCTTGACATCCAGTTCCAGGAAGTAACAGGAATTCCCTCCAAAGAAATATGTGTCACCACAACAGGTATCTACATTTAATACATGAAGATGTCCATTTTCTTCCTGTCTGGGTGACAACTAAAGTTTTTGTTCGATGAAAACCGAAAAAGTTTGTCCGATGGAGCGTACACACGGTCAGATTTTTTTGAAAACCTGTTAATTTTGAAGTTTGTTGTCAAAAAGTCTGATCGTGTGTATGGGCCTTTAGTCTCCCCAGTAAGCACACAGACAAAAAAAAATGTGATATGTTTTACCCCTACCATTGATATCATTCTACTGGTTTTCGTGGTGATTTAACATGTTTTAGGCACTGTACACACGTGACAGCTGCATGGAACACTTTGGGGGCTTCACAGCCAATTCCCTACTCTGCATGCATGAAGCGTGCTGTGCTCTGTGAGTGGGCCGGCTGCATGGGAAGAAGGAGGGGGGCCAAACTTCCATCTGAGTTCACAACGGTGAACTCAGCCTTGAAGTGGGAATGGGTACCTGACCTGTCAACTGGCAGCTGGGGAGGAGGCAGACAAGCAAAGCTTCCCCTTTTAGGTGGAGCTTCACTTTAACACATTGAGAAAAATGTAATAAACATTCTCCACTTAATTCTTTGTTAAAAATTCTTATGCCAGCATTTGCAGTTTCCAACTTTCTTTGCTGCCCCAGCTCTCTCAGTGCTGCCTCCCTGAAACTTCCAGTCTTCACTGTAAAGATTTAACAGTGGACAGTGTAGTCTTGAGCAGGGCCGGCCTTTGGGGTGTGCGAGCTGTGCGGCCTCACAGAGCGCCATGGGCAACAGGGGTGCCGTGCGGCCATCACAGCTTGCAGAATGTGAGTCGCAGTCAGTTACTCTCATGATCATCACGTAAGAACAACAACGTAAGAAAATTCAAAATCAACGCGGGAACGCCGGCTATACTTAACATTGGCTGCGCCTCATAGAAGCAGGGGTAAGTATACACCGGGAAAGCCGCTACGGAAACAACGTAAGAACACTGCGTCGGGTCCGCGTACGTTTGTGAATTTGCGTATCTCGCTGATTTACATATTATTCAACGTAAATCAGCGGGAACGCCCCCGGCGCCATTTTCAAATTGAAAATAAGATCCGACAGTGTAACACAATGTAACACTGTCGGATCTTAGCCATATCTATGCGTAACTGATTCGATGAATCAGACGCATAGATAGGACCAGTTTAAGTCAGAGAAACGATGGTGTATCAGGAGATACACCATCGTATCTTTTTGTGAATCTGGCCCATAGTCTTTGAACCTTAAATTTTGCTCCATTTGCACAGAATGTATTTACATGCAGTTTCATGAGAGAAGCTGCAAAAAGAGCTCAGATAGGTGGGGGTGGAGAAACAGCAGCACACTGATCTCCGCAATGAATGGCTGTGCGTGTCATAGCTGGGCAGGGTGTGTCAGCAGAAATCTGATCATTGAATGAGACAGGCAGGTTGTTCCCCCAGTGCAGGCCGACCATGCTGAGATGGATGTGCTCTCATGCCTAGTGTGATCAGTTTGAAACAGGAAAGCAGAGGGACTGGTGGGAACACCAGGTATTTCAAACAAACAAAGCAATGCAAAGAGAAAACAACCATTTTTAACACAAGTACATGGTACTTCAGACATATTTCAAGAATAGGAAATGTTGGGGTAGCATACGCTCTAATACAGAGGGACATTTACTAAAACTGGAGCGTGCAAAATCTGGGGCAGCTCTACATAGGAACCAATCAGCTTCCAGGTTTTAGTGTCAACGATTAATTGAACAAGCTAGAATTTGTTTTGCTACCATGCACAACTGCATCAGTGCTCCAGTTTTAGTAAATCCCCCCTACAGAGTATACACACATACATCAATACTTCCAGCAACATATTTGAAATGACTAATATGCATATGTTGTGCCATTGTTTACCTACTGAATAACCAGAAGTGTGCTGTAACCAATGGCACAACAGGCTCCTAATTCCCATGGGTAATAATTTGCATATGCAATCTTACTACATAATACAGTGTCCTCTTTTTTTTTTTTACATTGGTCAAGTACTCGCCGATGCCGAGAACTGATACTTTTGCGGCATGATTTGAGCCAAATGTGATCTGAAAAGGAATGCGGTGTGATTCCTGTCTGAATTACATGTGAATTCCCGCACCACTCCTGTTTGAACCCAGACAAATCGCACTGCAAAGGTATCGGTTTTAGGTATCGGAGCATTTTTTCGAGCACTTGTGAAAATACTCAGCATCGGTTCGGTGCAAAAGTTTTGATCCCACTCCCTTCCACGCCAGCAGCATATACTCACCTTTTTTCCCTCTCCCGTTAAAAAAACATCCCCTGTACTTCTGGGTATTGAAGAGCATGACACAACACTGGTGCTTGGCAGTTGGATCAAGTCCGTCAAATAGGGACAGGGATAGAGTTCTCAGCCCTTTAAAGGCTTGTAACTTGCACAAAGCTTTTGACAAGGGAACCTAGGAAAGGTGCTGGACAGGGGGTATTAAGCTGGGTTCACACTAGTGCGATTTGGATGTGGTCTTCCCCACATCCAATTCGCATTACAGGAGAGTGTGCCCCGCTCTTAAAAGAGTCGGTTTACATCTGCAGGGTTGCCGTCGAGCGTATTGCACAGGGGTTCTGTGCGTCCTTGGCTCCGTTTCAGGTTTCAAATTCAGCCAAAAATTCGGGCCTGTTTCATCCCAGAAACAGAGAACCGGGAAGCATCAGATCCCTGCTGTGAGCCATGTCCACACAAAGGCCTGATTCACACCTATGCAGGTTGCAGTTTGCATATTCCGGGTGCATTTTGTGTTTTTCAATACACGTTTTTGATCCATTGAAGTCAATGGAACCAAAAACCTGAACAAGTCTCTAGCCCTTTCCATAAAATACACAGATGTGAAATACATCCATAGGGAATCATGTTAAATAGACTATAATGTGTTTCTGCAAAACTAAAAACGCACAAAAAAATGCAAAGGTGTGAACCAGGCCTGAAAGAGAAGCAACTTGGGAAAAGCACAGGTTTGTTGTAACCACAAATGTAATCATTGGAGTAGAAAGATTAAAGTGGTTGTAAACCCAACTGAAAAAAATGAAAAAAATAAAATCCCTGCAAGACAAAGGCATAATGAGCTAGTATGCATAGCATACTAGCTCATTATATATTACTTACCTCAGATCACACACTTACCTGTAAACACAGAGCTCCACGTCCTGTCAGGGAGAGGAGACAGATGCTGTGTCCCTTGTACATAGGGACACAGCATCGGTCACCTCCCCCAGTCAGTCCCCCTCCACACACAGTTAGAACACACCCAGGATACACATTTAACCCCATCCTCGCCCCCTAGTGTTAACCCCTTCCCTGCCAGTCACATTTATACAGTAATCAATGCATTTTTATAGCACTGGTCGCTGTATTAATGTGAATGGTCCCAAAAATGTGTCAAAAGTGTCCGATGTGTCTGCCGCAATATCGCAGTCCTGACAAAATTCGCAGATCGCCGTATTACTAGTAAAAAAAATAATAATAAAAAAAATGACAGAATCCTATCCCCTATTTTGTAGCCACTATAACTTTTGCGCAAACCAATCACTATACGCTTATTGCAATTTTTTTTTACCAAAAATATGTAGAATACATAATGGCCTAAACTGAGAATTTTTTTTTTTTTTTTTTTTAAATGGGATACTTATTATAGCAAAAAGTAAAAAATATTGTGGTTTTTTTCAAAATTGTCGCTGTTTTTTTGTTTACAGTGCAAAAAATAAAAACCGCAGAGGTGATCAAATACCACCAAAATAAAGCTCTATTTGTGGGAAAAAAAGGACGTCAATTTTGTTTGGAAGGGCACGTCGCACGACCGCGCAATTTTAATTTAAAGCGACGCAATGCTGAAAGCTGAAATTTCACCTAGGCAGGAAGGGGGTATATGTGCCCAGTAAGCAAGTGGGCTTCCTCATTACCGTCATTACAATAAAAGTGGGTGCTTTCATCCATTTGTTAGACTACCATAGAAGGCTGAACACAATTGTCAATATAGAAAATGAGAGAACATCACATAATATAGGACTACTGTACTTGTATAACACTCTAGCCAGCGTTCTGAAAAAGCAATCTGCGTTAAACCGCTTTTCAGAGTGCGGCTAAGCAGCCGCTGTCAGGGGTTTAAAAGGTTATTCTGACCCTTTCTGAATGCCTTTTTTCTGCCCAATGGTATTTAAAGCATTTATTACCCAATCTTTCATATTCCTGATATGTGCCTGCTGTACCATGTACTTGTATGAGAAGGTATCCTGTTCTCTTTGTATTTCTTCCTTTGTGTGAAATCCCTGGTGTTCCTGCCAGTCCCTCTGCTTTCCTATTAAAAACTGACCACACTAAGCAGGATAACACACCGGCAGTTCTCGAGTTGTGCTGGGACCAGCCTAATAATAATGTGGCTAATGCACTGCAACCATGAGCCAAGCATTTGGTTCTTGGTTGCGGTGCAGCTCCATTGACATGAAGGTCTCATTCACACAGGTGTACGGTGTGTACACCCATGCAAAGTGCTGACTTCACCCTTGCAACATGCAGAGGAGTTCAGGCTGCATTCTGATCAGTGCATGGGACCTGCATAGATGTACATTCCAGGATGCACAGGTCCACGCAGCCACCTGTCATCGATTACAAAAGGTTGCCTGTATGGGGCTGCACAAAACATCTGTGCATCCCACGCAAGTGAACATGGCCCTTCACGTAGGTGTACTAATCGGTGTGCCCATGTAAATAAGGCCGAACGGCCGAGTTTGACAGGCAGTGCTACCAGTGAAGTCGGCATGTCATTTTAAATTTGACATCAGTGGAAGTTGGTGTTTTTTTTGTTTTGAGGGGGAAGCAAAAAACGCCCCCCCCCCCCGCACCTCAAACCCCCCATCGATGTCTGCCAGTCCACCAGCACTTACCCCATCTAGGCGGCAGCGGCGGGGATCGGGCAGTGGCAGGCACATCGGGTATCAGCAGGGTTCGGGCAGTGACGGGCACATCAGGCATCGGCGGGGATCGGGGCATCGGCGGACATCAGGCTGCTGCAGGCAACGAGCAGTGGCTTCTGTGTCTTCTCCTCCTCGCTTCTCCTCTGCTCCTAGGCATCCAATAAGATCGCTTGTCCTTTCAGCCAATCGGGTGACGGGTATCAGACCCGCTTCCCGACTGGCTGGGAGGAGGATCAGTGTTGATATTCATTCGTTGATGCAACACAACTGGGTGGGCTTCAGACGCAATGCTCTGCGCCCCGATCCCACCCTATTTTTGAAGCCTATTAGAGCCTCTGGCACTAATCAGGTGCTTCAAAAAACACCCCTGCCTTAGGAATTTATGTGCCTGGCATTCTGAAAGGGGCCAGGCGCATGGATAGGGAGGGCAACAGCGGTGGATAGGGGAGGAGGCTCCCGTGCGCCCACAATGGACAGGCCGCCCCTAATAGCCACACCGTAAAGCATCATTCATGTGAACAGCCTCCTCCAACTGTTACCTTTAGCTGAGTGGCTGGGGGCAATATAACCATGGCTGTTTTTACCACCATTCCCCGAGATGTTTTAAAGTAGAACTTTAGTCATTTTTTCATTTTTCCATCTATTAAATCTTCTATCCTTGTTGTTTTAACCTTGGATAGTAAAACATTTTTTTTTCTGCCAGTAAATACCTTATACAGCCCACTTACTGTTTTTGGTCTGGTAAAAAGCCTAGGCTTATGACATCATGCACAGCTCTCTCTCTCACACTCTCGTGAGAGTTTGCCAGGATAGGGATGAGTCATAAGAGGGCCAATGAGAGCTGCAGAGCTGGAGGTGTTTTAGTCGTTGTGTATTTATACCCGGTATGGTTAGCGCATCAGTAACTCCCATTACAAAAGAGCTGGAGGTGTGCCTCTGTGTGTCTGTGTAAATCCAGGAAGTGAACAGGCAGCAGCTTCAGCTGCCCACAGTAAGAATGGCTGCAGCCAGACTTAGTGGAGGGAGATTTCTGCAGCATATTTGGCAAGTACAGAATCACAGTATATATAAAATAATATGCAAAGTGGTTGGAGGGAAGATTAAGGATGGAAAATATGTTTTTACTACAAATGATGTGAGCACACTGCAGTTCCTCTTTAAGGTGTCACAGACCTTCATAGTCAAATATAAAATAATTTTCACAATTTATTTTATACAATCAAAAAGTAAAAGCAGTGAGACTGCCACTGTTATACAAGATTCAAATAAAATATACACCCATATGGTATTACCCCTTATCCCTCTTCTATCCAGCTAATATATTCTAAGCACAGCAATACTTCTTCCTTCCAAAATATGCCGATGATCAAATGACAGTAGGAGGATGGTAATTTTTTGGATGCATTTCTCAGAACAAGTCTGCTTCCCCAGAAGTATAGCGAATCTCTAGAAATGGTGGAGTGAATATCATTGCTCATAATAATGAGATTCTGGCTATCATTACAATTAACGGCAACGTAATCTCAAGCCATTATTATGTTTGCTGTAGCGAGGCGAGGGATTGTCAGAAAATCCCACTATTGACTTGTGTTAACAAGACAGAAAGTGAAGGAAGATTACACTGTTGACTGTTGTCACTGCAACAGGAGATAAGGAGGGAACTCCTAATGGGGACAATTGTTCCAGCGCCAGCTGTCAGAGGTTAGTGATTTCCTAATTCTTGGGAAATTCTGTTTAAAATTCATAGGTGTCTTCATTTGCGTGTGCACAGGGTGTGCCGGCTGTGCCTGGGCACACCCTAATCACCCCATTTACATTAGTATTATCTTTTCTGTATGCTAGCAGGAAGATGGGAATGATCGCCCTTTTACCGGCTCAGCCATAAGGCCCCATACACACGATAGAATCCATCCGCTGAAAAATCCCAGCGAATGGGTTTCAGCGGATAGATCCTATGGTGTCTACACTCCAGCGGATCTGTTTCCGCGGATATTTATCCCCTGGGATGGATTTCCAGCGGATAAATATTTGATGACATGCTATCAAATCTATCCGCTGGAATCCATCCCAACGGATGGATCCGCTGGTCTGTACAGACTCACCGGATCCATCCGTCCGAAGGGATCCCCCGCATGCGTCGTAATGATTCGACGCATGCGTGGAATTCCTTATATGACAGCGTCGCGCACGTCGCCGCGTCATAATCGCGGCGACGGCGCGACACGTCATCGCTAGAGGATTTTGGCGCGGATTTCGATTCGATGGTGAGTACACTCCATCGCATGGAAATCCGCGCAAATCCTCGAGAGGATTTATCCGCGGATACGGTCCGCTGGACCGTATCCGCGGATAAATTCCTCTCGTGTGTATGGGGCCTAAGAGAAGTGTTTATGCACTTCTCTTTCCCTGTGCCAGCAAGGAGATCAATGTGTCGGGGTCATATATATGTAGACACACATGCACGTGTGTTTGAGGTTTAGGGTGCACACCCTAATGCAGGGGTGCCCAACCTTTTGAAGAGTGAGGGCTACTTAAGCGACTTGGTAACTGGTCGCGGGCCACAATTAGCAGAGCGGGTGGATGGCAGCCCACTCTACTCTATAGAACCCACTCTACTCTTTTTTTTTAGCAGATCGGATTGGAGGTAAGCGTTTGTAAATGGACACAAGTCCATTTACATCTGCCACTCCAATGGAGGGTCCGATTGGGTTGGGTTGACTGTGTGAAAGGGGCCTACGGCTCCTTTCACACCGATGAACTGTTGTTTACCCGCATTTAGGGCCACCATCAGGAATTATGGGGCCCCTTACACAGCTTCAGGCATGGGCCCCCTGGAGCAGAGAACGGGGGGTGGGTGCTAATTGAGAAGCGGGGGGGGTGCCACAAATTTCAGAAGCGGGGGGTGCTGCCACCGCAAATTGAGGTCAGGGGGCTTTGGGTGCTGACCCTTACAAAAAAAAGAAATAATAAAAAAAATATATATATATATCTATATATATATAGATATATATATATATATATATATATAAAGGGAGGAAGCCATCCGGGGCCCTGGTGACCTCTGGGCCCTTTAATAAAAATTAAAAATAAAACAAAAGAAACAAAAAAAAATATATATATATATATATATATATATATATATATTAAAAAAATGTTTTATACAAAAAAAGGGGGGGTTGCCATCCTCTGGGCCCTTTTAATAAAAATAAAAAAATTCAAATAAAAAATATATAAATTAAAATTATAAAAAAAGGGGGGTTGCCACCCTGGGCCCTTTAATAAAAATAAAAAAATAAAATAAATATAAAAAAAGGGGAGGTTGCCATCCGGGGCCCTGGGGACCTCTGGGCCCTTTATTAAAAACAAAAATAAAATACAAAAAGAGATACATTTTGTTGTATAAAACATTTTTTTTTTAAAAGGGGGGGTGGGGGGTTGCCATCCGGGCCCCTTACAGGTGTACTGCCTGTACCCCCCTGATGGCGGCCCTGCCCGCACTGAAAGTGCAGCACAGTTCCCCTGTGGCTTTCCTGCGGGTTAGCTGCACTTTGCCATAGACTTCTATTATATCCTATAGGTTTAGTGCACTTTCAGAAAGCTTACCAAACTCGCAGGTAATAGATGTCTATGGCTCAGAGCAGATAACTCGCAGGTGCACTGCTCTGCACCTGCAGATCAGTTTAATAGCAGCCCAGTACCCGCTGCAGGAACAGATATGCCCATATATACACTGTGATTTTAGTAATAAACTTACCTTTAATAACAGTATTCTATTCCATCCCAGAGCAGGAGGTCGCGGGCCACATCAGAGGGCTCCGAGGGCCACTGGTTGGGCACCCCTGCTCTAATGCAATAGGCTATCTTTAATAGACAGCAATAAAATCAGGAAAGAGTTTCTACACCCAAAGCAATACAAACTGGCTACATTTTCATAATAAGTAAAAATATTTTCAAAACATACATTCCTTAGTGATACAAGTCTGACAAACAACGCAAGGCCCCCATGACATGAGGATGGCAGTGCTCAGACCAGGATAATTGCACCCACGCGTAATTCACTGAGCCTACAAGCCATGTGATCCATCATACAAGCTGCTGATCATGTGGCTTAAGGCCAGGGTTACTATAGCTAGAATTAGAAAGCCATCAAGAATGTTCCACCACAATAGCCCCCCTGCATTGTCAACGTGGCCTTTCAGGGGTACAAGCAGGGTCAATGTCACAATGCACCTATCGGCATGATCACAAACACGCATGTGGCTTAGAAGACGGTAGGGCTCTCTATGGCTGAGTACAAGCGGAGCTGCCAGATGTGTAAGCATTAGAGGAAAGAAAGGTTTAATCCACACGGGACACGTGCTGCTCGCCTCTTAAAAGCCTGCTGCTGTGCTAGCTCTGTGCTTCCCTTGGATGATCTGATTGTATCAGGGGGGGAGAAGGAGGAGTGGGGGATTCCTGACATCACGTGTCTCCAGGTCACACAGACGCTACTTTCTTATATAATAAGATGGCAGGCCTTGGTCAGCTTGGATGAACGCAGCTCCAATGCCAGCCATCACAGCACCATAATGCAACAGGCTGCCGAACTTTAAACCTCAACTCTGGCACACTTGAAAATGATCCCTTGTAGTGGGGTTTCCCCTATGCTGCAAGGATTAATTGCTCATTTAGGTCTAAAGAACTTGTTAAACTAAATTTACTTACCTGATCCTCTATGCTGATAGACTGGTCCATGCAGCATCTTCTCCCCAACGCTCCAGCAGTCTACGATTCTGATACAATGGCCCGGATTCAGATAGATTTGTCTATCTATCCGCGGGCGTAACGTATCTGCGATATGTTACGCCGGAGTAATTTAGGGCGCAAGTTCCGTATGCAGAAAGGACTTGCGCCCTTAGTTACGGCGGCGTAACGTATGTTGTCCGGCGTAAGCACGCCTAATTCAAATGGGGATGATGTGGGCGTGTTTTATGTAAAATCACTGTGACCCCACGTACTTGACGTATTTTACGAACGGCGCATGCGCCGTTCGTGAAAAAAAACAGTGCGCATGCTCGAAATTACGCCGCAAGTCGTCATTGCTTTAGACGTGAGCGTAACTTACGTACATCCCTATTCGCAAACAACTTACGCAAACGACGTAAAATGTTCAAAACTCGACGCGGGAACGACATCCATACTTAACACAGGATACCCCTCATATAGCAGGGGTAACTTTACGCCGAAAAAAGCCTAACGTAAACGACGTAAAAAAATGCGCCGGCCGGACGTACGTTTCTGAATCGGCGTAAATACCTAATTAGCATATTCCTTGCGTATATATACGGAAGTGTCACCTAGCGGCCAGCTTAAATATGCAGCCTAAGATACAACGGTGTAAGACACTTATGCCGGTCGGATCTTAGGGAAATCTATGCGTAACTGGTTCTATGAATCAGTCGCATAGATACGACGGCCCGCACTCAGAGATACGACGGCGTATCCGGAGATACGCCGTTGTATCTCCTTTCTGAATCCGGGCCAATGATGCCAAGCAACAGTCCACTCTGCGGAGCGTGGGGGAGTGCAGCACAATAAGGGAGTGGAGGATCAGGTAGGTAGTAGCGCTTTTACTCTTCCCTCAAATAAATGATCGATTAGCTATTTCAGTGTGGATGCATCCCTACTGCAAAAGATAATTTTCAAGTTTTCCAGAGTTGGACTTTAAAGTGTATCACGACTTAAAACGTTTTTATTTTTTTCAATTGAGAGCGAAATAATTAGACACTCAAGTTTTTAATGTTGTCTGTGTCCACATTAGTGAGATTAATGTATTTATTTATACTGACGACCATTGTCACTAAGAAAAAAGTGAAGGGAAATTAAACATTTAAGGCTCCATTCACACTACAGCGACAATTTCCAGTTCGATTTTGGAGGGCAGCTTTGGTGCAACTTTGAGGGCGATATTGATCCGACTTTACACTCTCTGGACCTAGTCGCACCAAAGTCGTGATCTGAACGGTGCCATTAAAAAAGGGATCCCACCTGTCATGTCCAAAGAAGCATGACAAATCGCACAAGTGTGAATGTAACCTTAGATTTGTCCTCAGAACAGGAGGTAAGAACATCATTGTCTAAAGGGGCCACCTGTCTAAGAAGACAATTCCCTTCACTTTGGGAGATTTCTTTTTTTTAACTTTCAGTTGCATCTCCAGGACAGAAAGTGTAGGAAACTTTTTCCCAATAATACACAGACAGCAAAAAAAAAAAAAAAACCCTTTAAAACCTTAAAAAAAGGCTTGAAAGGTTATACATACACGTCTCGGCCTTTTTAACATGGGGGAACCCTTTAAAAAACGTTCTGGTTTCAAGGAACCCCTGCTAATAATTACACACTGCACTTTTTACTTGTTTTTTTTATTTTGTTTTACCCTTTAACACCCCGTTAACCCTTTAACACATGGCTTCTGTATCATGTGTCTAACACCAGACATTGCGCATAGCATGAATGAGTCCTTAAGCCGCGTACACACGACTATTTTTCATGTCATGGAAAAAAACGATGTTTTTCTTGACGTGATTCCTCTCAAGCCTTGCATACACACAATTGTGATAAAAAATGCTCGAGCAAAGCGCGGTGACGTACAAAACGTACGACGGCACTTCAAAGGGGAAGTTCCATTCGAATGGCGCCACCCTTTGGGCTGGTTATGCTAATTTCCCGTCTCATAACTTGCTTCTGAGCATGCGTGTTTTTTCACCATCGTTAAAGCGTACACACGACCGTTTTTCACGATGAGAAAAACGACTACGTGAAAAACAACGAGAAAAAATAGAGCATGTTCTAAATTTTTAATGGCCATTTTTCTTGTCGAGAAAAATGCTCTGGAGCCTACACACGACCGTTTTTAACGACCGATTTAAAAAATGCCATTTTTCTTGTCATGAAAAACGGTCGTGTGTACGCTGCATAAGAGGCAGAATTTCTCAAAGGAACCCGTAGTAACTTCTGAATGAACTCTAGCTGAGAAAGGTTGCTTTAAATGAAATACACAAATGGTCTCCGAACTGTGGCTTGGGGGCTGGATGTGGCCCTTTGCTTGCCTTTATCTGGCCATTGGGGCACTATTTCACCAACTTACACCTATGATGGGGCACCATTCCCCCTACTGACACCATCAATGAGGTACTACTCTCCTCATTGATATCAACAATGGGATACTATTCCTCTCATTAAAACCAATGATATGGTACTGATGCCAGTGTTCTGACAAAATGTCAAACCTAGCAAAATGAGCAACCCGCGTCATTTTCTTTAAACCGTGAATTGCAGATTTTGACGAATTGCTGATTATTTTCACAAATTGATGTTTGGCCTCAACACCAGCAATCGAAATAGAGCCCGGTGCAAGATATGAGCAGAGATTGTTACTTCGCTCTGAAACTAACCAAGAAAATGGCCGCCTCCGAGGCGGTGACAACTTTTTTCTTGATAGCCACAACAGTAAAATCTTCCTGTACTGGACTGTATTCGGTAGCCGGTGTATTGTCACAGTTTGCTGCCTATCGTACAATGCTCCGGAAGTCACGTGGTGGCCAACTGCGCATGCGCGATGAGTTCCAATCGCAAATGCGATGCGTTCCAATGGATTCACGACAGTACACACCAGTGAAACCTCAGTCGGCATCCAGGCTCTTTCCTTAACATACCCATGGATTGGAGGATGTTAAAAAAAGAGCCAGGAGGCCGAGCGAGCCGTCCGAGCGAAGCTAGGACGTGAGGCCGACTGACCACTTTCCTCTAAATCCACGTCGCCCTGAATGCCGGGTTCGCTGGTGTGTACGGTGGTAAATCCATTGGAACGCATCGCACTTGCGTTTGGAACGCATCGCGCATGCGCAGTTGGCCGCCACGTGACTTCCGCAGCATTCTAGGATAGGCAGCAAACTGTGACACTACACCGGTGTTGTGTCCAAACACCAATTCGTCCAAATATTGATGGTTTAAAGAAAGAGGAAGTGACTTGGTTAGATTTTCTGTCCAGTTGCCTATTTTGTCAGGACACTGGGGAATTTTCTACTCCCACTGGTCACAGTTCGGCCCCCCTAAAGCCTAAAGGACAGTAAACTGGCCCTTTGCTTAGAAAGTTTGGAGACCCCTGACCTACACAAAGGCTTGCCATACAGAAACAACCAGTGAACACATATACTTATATTTGCCTTAGAAAGACACATGGGATCCAAGCCTTCTATACACTTGGAGATACCCAAGTTAGAGGTGGTTAGAGACAAGGGATGCCAATCACAGCACTACTAAGGTTCTACAACAGGGTAGAAATAAGAATAATGGAACTTTACCAGTTGACCATCATGGCAGCGTTATTGTCGGCTATAAACGGTAAGTCTCCGGTCACTTTAAGTATGAGAAGAGGGAGGAGGTAGGCTACACAGCACGGCATGTCCACGGGCAGTCCCAGCAGAACAGTTCAGGGTCAGCACAGTCAGGCAGTGTGCCTGCTCCACCCGTGTCAGTGTGTCTCCTCCACCCGTGTCAGTGGCAGTATATCCTCCAACCGTGGCAGTGTGTCTCCTCCACCCTTTTCAGTAGAAGTATCTCCTCTTCCTGTGTCAGTGTCTCCACCCGTGTTAGTAGAAGTATCAACTCCACCCGTGTCAGTGTCTCCTCCACCAGTGTCAGTGGCAGTATCTTCTCCACCAGTGGCAGTGTTTCTCCTCCACCCTTTTCAGTAGCAGTAGCTCTTCTTCCCGTGTCAGTGTCTCCTCCACCCGTGTCAGTAGCAGGGTCTCCTCCTGTGTCAGTGTCTCCTCCACCCGTGTCAGTGGCAGTATCTTCTCCACCAGTGGCAGTGTCTCCTCCACCCGTGTCAGTAGCAGGATCTCCTCCTGTGTCAGTGTCTCCTCCACCCGTGTCAGTAGCAGGGTCTCCTCCTGTGTCAGTGTCTCCTCCACCCGTGTCAGTAGCAGGGTCTCCTCCTGTGTCAGTGTCTCCTCCACCCGTGTCAGTAGCAGGATCTCCTCCTGTGTCAGTGTCTCCTCCACCCGTGTCAGTAGCAGGGTCTCCTCCTGTGTCAGTGTCTCCTCCACCCGTGTGAGTAGCAGGGTCTCCTCCTGTGTCAGTGTCTCCTCCACCAGTGTCAGTAGCAGGGTCTCCTCCTGTGTCAGTGTCTCCTCCACCCGTGTGAGTAGCAGGGTCTCCTCCTGTGTCAGTGTCTCCTCCACCCGTGTCAGTAGCAGGGTCTCCTCCTGTGTCAGTGTCTCCTCCACCCGTGTCAGTAGCAGGGTCTCCTCCTGTGTCAGTGTCTCCTCCACCCGTGTCAGTGGCAGGATCTCCTCCTGTGTCAGTGTTTCCTCCACCCGTGTCAGTGTGTGGTTGTTCCCGGTGGACAGATCGGTGCAGTAAAGCCACCTCTAGTACAGCTGGGTAGGAAGGATTCTGCCTGCACGCTGGATCACAAAGAGCAGGACACAGATTGTAACCAGGGATTAGTAAAATACAGAAATCCGATTTTGTACGGGAAAGCATCAGTCCTCAATGGATTTTCTAAACCTCATCAAGGCTCTCAGCCGGGCTGTAATCACTTTTCTTCTCATTTGTTTCTTTTCATATGTGCAGTGGATTGCGTGCCCAGTGTATTTATTCATAATAGAAATCAAATGACAGCTTCTGATTTTTTATTATTATTATTATTGTGTTTTTATTTTAGGAGAATACACTGTCATGACAGCACATTTCCATTTGAAAAGAAAAATCGGCTATTTTGTTATCCAGACCTACCTGCCTTGTATAATGACGGTCATATTATCCCAAGTGTCGTTCTGGTTAAACAGAGAGTCGGTTCCAGCAAGGACAGTTTTTGGTAAGTGACAAGTATGCACTTTTGTCTCAAAAGTAAAAAAAAGTTCCATATTTCTCTCTCATTGATATGCATAATCAGTATACGTATAAGACCAGATATTTAACCCTTCATGTCCAGGGGTCATTGCAATCTATGAGACTACACCAAAAAAATAAAAATAAATTGCGACTACCAAAAAAAATGTCACACTATTTTTTTCAGGATATTAAACACTTTTATTTGATAGGTTGCTCTGCCAATGCCCTATATGTATTTATAATCTGTCATGGAAGCTATAGAATCTCAGTGGAATTTTTTATAGGCTATTTGTACTGAAAAACAAGGTAAAATGTAGCTTTTTTTTCTCTCCCTTGTCTCCCGGTGTTCTTAGTACTTTGCCACAAATTGCCAGACACCTGAAAAAGTTTGCAGATTAGGACTTTTCACTTTGCTTGTTGCATGCTTGTTCTGGGACAATAAATCAGAAAGAAGCGATGAGACAACTGGCAGGGTGGTCTGCAATGACAGGCTTCAGATCTCTATCAGGAATTATGTATTACTTAACCACTTAAGCCCCGGACCAAAATGCAGGTAAAGGACCAGGCCCCTTTTTGCGATTCGGGACTGCGCCGCTTTAACTGACAATTGAGCGGTCGTGCGACTTGGCTCCCAAACAAAATTAGCGTTCTTTTTTTCCCACAAATAGAGCTTTCTTTTGGTGGTATTTGATCACCTCTGCGGTTTTTATTTTTTGTGCTATAAACAAAAATAGAGCGACAATTTTGAAAAAAAATGCAATATTTTTTACTTTTTGCTATAATAAATATCCCCCAAAAATATATAAAAAAAAACATTTTTTCCTCAGTTTAGGCTGATACGTATTCTTCTACATATTTTTGGTAAAAAAATTTGCAATAAGCGTTTATCGGTTGGATTGCGCAAAATTTATAGCGTTTACAAAATAGGGGATAGTTTTATTGCATTTTTTTTTTATTACTAATGGCGGCGATCAGCGATTATTTTTTGTGACTGCGACATTATGGTGGACACTTTGGACAATTTTGACACATTTTTGGGACCATTGTCATTTTCACAGCAAAAAATGCATTTAAAATGCATTGTTTATTGTGGAAATGACAGCTGCAGTTTGGGAGTTAACCACAGTGGGCACTGAAGGGGTTATGTTTCACCTAGTGTGTGTTTACAACTGTAGGGGGGTGTGGCTGTAGGAGTGAAGTCATTGATTGTGTCTCCCTATAAAGGGGATGACACGATCGATGCAGCCGCCACAGTGAAGCAGGGGGAAGCCGTGTTTACACGCGGCTCTCCCCGTTCTTCAGGTCCGGGGACCGATCGCGGGACCCCAGCGGCGATCAGGTCCGCGGGTCCCGCGGTCTTGGTCCCGGATGCTTCGTACCGGGTTGCGGGCGCGCGCCCGCGACCCACGGCTGGGTAGATGTACAGGACGTGCCGGTACGTCCATCTGCCCAGCCGTGCCATTCTGCCGACATATATTTACAGGCGGCGGTCCTTAAGTGGTTAAAGATACCATCAATTTAAACAGTGATATATATATATATATATATATATATATATATATATATATATATATATATATATCTTACATTCACATTGGTCCCTGCCCTCAAGAAGATTACAATCTTAAAGGGGTTGTAAAGGTACAATTTTTTTTCCTAAATAGCTTCCTTTACCTTAGTGCAGTCCTCCTTCACTTACCTCATCCTTCAATTTTGCTTTTAAATGTCCTTATTTCTTCTGAAAAATCCTCACTTCCTGTTCTTCTGTCTGTAACTCCACACAGTAATGCAAGGCTTTCTTCCTGGTGTGGAGTGTCGTGCTCGCCCCCTCCCTTGGACTACAGGAGAGTCAGGACGCCCACTAACACACAGCTCCTTTCTCTATCTGTAACATAGAGAGCGTTCTGACTCTCCTGTAGTCCAGGGGAGGGGTGAGCACAGCACTCCTCACCAGGGAGAAAGCCTTGTATTACTGTGTGTAGTTACAGACAGAAGAACAGGAAGTGAGGATTTCTCAGAAGAAATAAGGACAATTAAAAGCAAAATGGAAGGATGAGGTAAGTGAAGGAGGACTGTACTAAGGTAAAGGAAGCTATTTAGGAAAAAAATTACCTTTACAACCCCTTTAAGCCTGGTGCACACTGAGCGAATAGCAGCTGGTACACAGAAACCAGCAGACATTCACCCCCAGGGCCACCATCAGGGGGGTACAGGCATTACACCTGGTGGGCCCCCCTCCCGTTTTTTCTTTGCATTACACCTGTATTGGGCCCCATGGTCCCCAGGGCCCCTTACAGGTCCGGCTGGCCCCCTCCCGCTTTTTTAAATGTAAAGGGCCCAATGGTCCCCAGGGCCCCTTACAGGCCCCCGCTTATTATGTCACGTCAGGAGAGAAGAGATTACACTTGTTTTTTTTTGTCAGCCCCCCCCTTCAGTTCTCTGCTCCAGGGGGGCCCTGCCTAAAGCTGTGTAAGGTGCCCCAAAATTTGTGATGGCTGCCCTGTTCACCCCATATGTACAGCAGCCTGTCCAACAGAAACCAGCTGAACATCCGCCAACTGTCAAACAGGCATGCTGGTAAAAAAGCAGCCACTTGGCATTCGATCAGCCAATGGCATCAAAGGCAGACCAGTGTGTTCTGGTGGGCGTGGGGCGGTCCCCCTGTCAGGACACAATAGCTTAGTGGGGAGATTGCTGTACGCTCCTCCCGAGCACCTCAGTTTTTTTTTCATTCAGCCTGCTGGGTTGGAATGATAAAAACCCATCAATGTGTACCAGTGGAACTTCATTCATTTTTTCACCTTTCCATCCATGAGATCTTCTGCCCTTCAGGTAAGAAAGCTGCCGCTCCAGGTGAGCTCACTAGGGTAATTGATGTCCACTCAGAAGCAGATGGTGCTGGCAATGCACTGGATGTGCAAAAATGTTAAAGGGGGCTCCCAGATTACGATAAGCCCCCGCCCGCAGACCCCGACAACCAACGGCCAGGGTTGTCGGGAAGAGGCCCTGTCCTCATCAACATGGGAACAGGGTGCTTTGGGGTGGGGGGGCCGCAGGGTCTGGTATGGATTGTGGGGGAACCCCCACGTCTTTTTTTCGGCGTAGGGGGTTCTCCTTACAATCCATACCAGACCTAAGGGCCTGGTATGCCCCTGGGGGGGAACCCATGCCGTTTTTTTATTTAAAATTTGGCGTGGAGTTCCCCCTCATGATTCATACCAAATGCCCCAGCTAGAATTGGCGGGAATCCAAGTCGGATCCCCGTCGCTTCTATGACGGCTTTTTCCCATCGCGGTGAGCCGGCTCGGCGCTGGCTCCTGCGACGGGGCTCGTAGGTAGTCAATCTCGCCGAGAAAGGGAGCGAGATTGACACAATATCGCAGTCACCTACTGTAGTTTCTCCTAATTCCTTTGTAAACTTTAGGCTCAATATTATTATTATTATTTATTTTTTGATCCATCTCTCCCAGGAATAATTTCAGAAAACAAAGACAAAAAACTGAAAAGGGTAGTTTAGGTATTACCCACAGAAACCAACCTAATTTCACACGTCTGAAGACGAAGACGAAGTTGCTAATGTGGGATCAACAGCACTGTTTTTCTTAGCCAAGGTTTTTATAAATAGAAGACCTGTGGTTTATGAGCCCCCGCTTGTTATTATGTTTACCAGCTTGGTGGGTAACTAATAAGCTACCTTTACAAGGACTCCCACTGTTACTATAATCATTTGATAAGAGGAAATAAAAATAAAACTATTTAAAAAAAAAAATATTTTTGAAATGTACATGCAGTGCTTTCATCCATTTCTTTCACGATTAGAATGAATGAAATCACATTAAACATTACAGGAGATCTATCTCTATTCTCAGACCTTTATACAGTAATCACAAGCCTTTTGAACTTCCTTTGAAAAGGATGTAACAGAAGAATTGTAAAGTTAAAACAAACACTCCTTCACATTTCTTTGTAGGAACAGAACATAAATCGAAGGGTGATGGAGACAAAAATAGACTCTTTAACAATGAAATCTTTAATTGTCATAGAAGAGAACATGAAGTCTACAGAAAGAACATTGATTGTACCGAACATTGAATTTTTTTGCATGTTTATAACTGTTTAACTCAAGAAGAAATAAAAGCCTTCTAAATGAAATATTGTGATAAAAATTGACTTTCATAAATTTTTAATACTTACCTGGTATAAACAATTTACTAACTGTCATTATTGGCTGAATTGTAGCTGTTATAAAGTCATCGTTCCATTGGTGGATTTCCTGTTAAGATTAAAGGGGTTGTAAAGGTTTGTTTTTTATTTTCTAAATAGGTTTCATTAAGCTAGTGCACTTCCTGTTTCTCCTCAGTAAACTTGCCACCATCACCCAACCTACCAGATTGAAATTTACCGGCACGACAGCCAAAATTTACTGGCGCAGCCACGTTTTTACTGGCATTTCACAAAAGTTAATAAATTTAATTTTTAGGTGCAAATTTCAGTATTTAGGCTACAAACAAGTACGCTATGTGATTTAAGGTAGATATTAAAATAATTTTTTTTTTTTTTGTTATTTTCAATATAAGGGCAAATTATTTAGTCACATCACCCCTGCCTCCATCCCCCTCTGCCACCAACACCCCCTGCCTTCACCCCCCTCTGCAGGTCCTCCAATCTTCCCCTGCCTCCAATCTCCCCCTGCCTCCAATCTCCCCCTGCCTCCAATCTCCCCCAGGCCCCCTGCCTCCACCCCCCTCTGCGGTGCCACCAACAACCCCTGTCTCCATCCACCACCCTCTGCTGTGCCACCACCCCCCTCTGCGGTGCCTCCAATCACCCCCTGCCTCCAATCACCCCCTGCCACCAACACCCCCTGCCTCCAATCTCCCCCTGCCTTCAATCTCCCCCTGCCTCCATTGCCCCCTGCCTCCATCCCTCTCTGCGGTGCCACCACAGCCACCATCACCCCCTGCCTCCAATCACCCCCTGCCTCCAATCTCCATGCGCTGTTCCAAGCCGAACCAATCTCGGCTACTTTTACTGGCACATTCCCGCAACCACAGACATTTACAAACGGGGGGAAAAAGTGCCCGTTTTTACGAACTGTACGTAAAAATACGGACGGTTGGCCACACTGACCCGAGCGGTGGTTATTCGGCCAGAACAGCTTACTGAACAGCTTACTGAGGAGGAACAGGAAGTGAGAAATTCAAACAAAGAAAACCAAGAATAAAAAACATTTAGAAGGGAAATGGAAGGAAAAGGTAAGTGAACCAACAATGCACTAGCTTAAAGGAACCTATTTAGAAAATACAAAATGAACCTTTACAACCCCTTTAAGGAAAATAAGGCAGTATAGTGAAAAATGAAAGTGTATCTATTATAAGCTGTTATACACTTGGGTTAAAGGAAGCTTTGAAGCTCCTATGGCAGTGTCTTTCAGAATGCCAAGACATGTTAGTTATAGGGTAGAAAGTTGAATCTGTTCATTTTCACAATCTGTGACATGACTGCTGTGGAAGATGCGTGATTTGAAAAGTGACTACTGCCATTAAGGTAAGAAAATGCCTCTAAAACGGGCATTGAAATTCAATGCTCATATGGCAACTCTGTGTTCTTTTTAAAAACCAGGTGTATTTTGTTTACAAGGTCTGCCTCCACTAAACACCTCTCCTGCTGATGCATTTTTCTCCACTTATGGATCTTAGTCAAAGAGTAAAGTAACTATGGTAAACATAGTGTGGGTGTATACTGATATATATGACTTTCAATAAACAATATGTTCAAGTCGTTTTTATGAAGTTTAAACATGAGACATAGTAATTAGTTGAGTTTCCAGTTTAGAAACAATACAGGAAGATCTGTATAAACATGACTTAGACAAACAGGGATGGTAGAGCTTTATATGACATATGGACATATGGCCACCTAACAATGGGAGCAAGAACTTAAGGAAAGGGTCTGGTCAAGAATTTGAGGGGGTAGGGGAGAGGGTGAGGAAGAAGAGGGGGTAAACGGGGGGCAAGGGGATGGGAGAAACATAGGTCAGAGTATGCAGGAAAACAGCATAACAGTCAAGTATAGCATGAATGTATACATCTTCACTTCAGTGTGGAATAAATTCTCAACATGACACTGAACAATTAGGATTGTGTATCCATAGTGACCACATTCGGACAATTTTGGAGAATGAGAAGTTATTTAAAGCAAGTCTCCGTTCCATAACACATTGGTGATTGAGTTTTGCGACTGTCTCAGCTAATTTTAATGCATGGAGAGTGCATAGCGGATAATGATAGTCCTGAAATTAAGGAGGGTGTAGCTATATGTCTATGTGGAGTAAGGCCTGATTAGGGTCTGGGTTGGTTATTGTATCTATGACCCCTGCTAACAGCTTGAAAATTTCATGCCAATAGGATGTGAGACCACGTGATATGTAGTAATGAGCCTGGTTCTACACATTGGCGCCACCAATGGGGGGAATTGTTGGAATACATTTTAAAGAGTTTCAAGGGTGTTACTTATCAGAGGTGGAGAATTTTAAAATAGGACTCCCAGTGATTTGTACAACGGGAGGCTTTGGCGGGTCAAGGAAAGTATTTTCTGCCAGGAGAGATATTTTACAACCCAGAGTCAGTTCCCATTTGTTTAAGGAAGGAGACATAATGGGAACATTTTGGTTGGTAAAGTAGGAGTAAAAAAAGGAAATTTTGTGTTCCAAGTATTTAGGAGTTTCGTAGAATTGCAGAATTGGGACTGGGAGAGTGGTCCTAGGAGGGATTGCACAGGCGTGTAAATACTGTAGTGGTAAATTCTTATATAATTATAAAACTCAGAAGACGGTAAAGCAAAGGTATTCTGCAAGGCACGGAAAGGTAAAAGTTTATTGTCCCTATAAATGTGTTGCAGGGTACAGACCCTTCAATTTATCCAGGGTGTTAAGTTTAGATCAGGTATTATGTCTTTAACCACTTCAATACAGGGTACTTATACACCTTCCTGCCAAAACGAATTTTCAACTTTCAGCGCTGTCGCACTTTGAATGACAATTGCGCGGTCATGTATCACTGCACTCAAACTACATTTTTATAATTTTGTTCCCACAAATAGAGCTTTCTTTTGGTGGTATTTGATCAACTCTAGGATTTTTATTTTCTGTTATAAAACGTTGTACTGCACTGATAGGTGGCACTGATGTACACTGATGGATGGTACTGATGGGCATCACTGATGGAAGGCATTATTGTTTGACACTGATTGGCATCCATTCTGGGCACTGAGTGGCATCCCTGGTGGCCATGGGTGGCATACCTGGTGGTGACTAGTGTGGGCATCCTCGGGGGGGGGGGTGTTGTGATGATAATCAATCAGCGCAGACCCCCCTGTCAGAGGAACAGCCGATCGGCTCTCCTTTACTCGGAGTGAGGAAAAGCTGATAAATGGCTTTTCCTGTTTACACTGTGATCAGCCGTGATTGGACACAGCTGATCACATGGTAAAGAGTCTCTGTCAGAGACTCTTTACTTAGATCGGAGTTGCGGTGTGTCAAACTGACACGCCGCACCACTGATCGCAATGCTGTGTGTCTCCGCGGGCGTGCACCGACTATTTATCCTGATCACATCATAAGACATCCGATCAGGATAACAGAACCACTTTGCCGCCGTCATTTTGCTATTTGGCGGGCAGCAAGCGGTTAAGGATATCAATAGGCAAAACAATCGATCTGAGAACTGGAAAGTTGTAAGATAATAGGGATGTCAAAGCTTTAAGGGATGCTTTAACCACTTAATGATCGGAAGGATTTAAACCCCTTCCTGACCAGGCCATTTTTTGCGATATGGCACTGCATTACTTTAGCTGACAATTGCGCAGTTGTGCAACACTGTACCCAAATAAAATGTATGTTCTTTTCCCCCCCCACAAATAGAGCTTTCTTTTGGTGTTATTTGTTCACCTCTGTGGTTTTTTTTTCACCAGTCCGTGATACCAAATGTTTCCAATACGGCCTGCAAGAATCCCCAATGTATTAGATCAAACGCCTTCTCTTAATCCAAGAGAGAGAATCAGAGAAGGTGTTTTCTTGGCTTCCAAGTCATAAATTAAAGAAAAATTAGCCTTTTTGTGGCATCTGGGGCTTGTGGGCCCGGAATGAATCCTACCTGGTCATGGTGTATCAGTGAGGGAATGAAAGTAGGTAATCTTCTAGCTACAATTTAACATCTGTATTGATAAGAGAGATAGCCAGGTCTACAGTGTTGCACTTTTTGGGGATCCTTGCTGGGTTTGGGAATTGTTGTAATGACAGATTGTAACATCTCTTTAGGAAGGGAGCCAGAGGATGCAGCATAATTGATGAGGTTAGAGATCTGAACAACGTATGGAGGCAAATTGTTTATCATACTCATTAGTGTAACTGTCACCCCCAATAGACACCCCAACTGTAACAGTCACCCCCAGGAGATTTTTTTAAATGGAAGGGTTTTGATAAAGAGGGAATTTGGGAAGTCAGGAGGGCAGGGAGATTCATGGATTTCCAAAAATCCTGTATAACTGATTGGTTTGGTTGAGGGGTAGATTGGTTGTTCTTATGATTGTATAGGGATCAGTGTCGGCCCGTCCCCCAAGCTGTAAAAAAAAAATAAGAAAAAAAAATGTCACTTTAAGAGTGACCAGGCGCCGGACATGCGGTGGTCTTTGGGAAGCTTCCCAGCCTACAATCAGCTGATTGCAGGCTGGGAAGCTGATTTGCCCGTGTTTAGGGCGTGTGTAGGGTGCAAGCTGTGCGCCCGCACACACTCCCACTCTATTTTGATTTGTTAGCATGCCCTAGTGGTGTCATGGGATTGGCGCGGCGGGGACTGGAGGAGAGGTCAGTGGGCAGTGCCATTTACATCACTTCCGGGTTCTGGAGCGCGTGTGGGGGCATCATAGAGGAGCAGCGCAATTGAAGGTAAGTGTGGCTGTTCATACTGCTCCATCCCCCGCGAGGTGGATGGATGTCTGGACACCCATCCACCTCGGAGCCTTATATTATAACCTGCTGGGACTTGTAGTTCTCCATCTTCTCCTGGGGCTCAGGTACATGCAATCCACACCCATCCACCTTGGAGCCTTATATTATAACCTGCTGGAACTTGTAGTTCTCCATCTTCTCCTGGGGCTCAGGTGCATGCAATCCACACCCATCCACCTTGGAGCCTTATATTATAACCTGCTGGGACCTGTAGTTCTCCATCTTCTCCTGGGGCTCAGGTGCATGCAATCCACACCCATCCACCTCAGAGCCTTATTGTATGTATAACCTGCTGGGACTTGTAGTTCCCCATCTTCTCCTGGGGCTCGTTTTGTCCCGTTTTTCTCTCACTGCTGGGACTTGTAGTCCCATAGATGGTGGATTGCATGCACCTGAGCCCCAGGAGAAGATGGAGAACTACAAGTCCCAGCAGTGAGAGAAAAACTAGACAAAGATGGTGGATTGCATGCACCTAAGCCCCAGGAGACGATGGAGAACTACAAGTCCCAGCAGGTTATAATATAAGGCTCCGAGGTGGATGGATGTCTGGACACCCATCCACCTCGGAGCCTTATATTATAACCTGCTGGGACTTGTAGTTCTCCATCTTCTCCTGGGGCTCAGGTGCATGCAATCCACACCCATCCACCTTGGAGCCTTATATTATAACCTGCTGGGACTTGTAGTTCTCCATCTTCTCCTGGGGCTCAGGTGCATGCAATCCACCTTCTATGGGACTACAAGTCCCAGCAGTGAGAGAAACACTGGACAGAGATGGTGGATAGCATGCACCTGAGCCCCAGGAGACGATGGAGAACTACAAGGAGGATGAGTGATTATGCCTTTTTTTTAATGCTGGGACTTGTAGTAGTGTTGTACTTGTAAGAAGAAGAGGCTGGAGACTGGAGGAGTGTGTCTGTCTGCCCTGCCACCATGTGTTAATCTAAGGGGGGGGGTGATTGCTGTGTCCACCACCCCCCTGCCATGTGTATAGTGTAGCACTGTAGCTGACCTGATTGGGGGGGGGGGGGGTTGCAGAATGCAGATATGTGCTATTTACAGGGTGCAGAATTCAGATATGTTCTATTTACAGGGTGCAGATACGTGCGATTTACAGGGTGCAGAATGCAGATACGTGCGATTTACAGGGTGCAGAATGCAGATATGTGCTATTTACAGGGTCCAGAATTCAGATATGTTCTATTTACAGGGTGCAGATATGTGCGATTTACAGGGTGCAGAATGCAGATACGTGCGATTTACAGGTTGCAGAATGCAGATATGTGCTATTTACAGGGTGCAAAATGCAGATACGTGTGATTTACAGGGTGCAGAATGCAGATATGTGCTATTTACAGGGTGCAGAATGCAGATATGTGCTATTTACAGGGTGCAGAATGCAAATACATGTGATTTACAGGTTGCAGATATGTGCTATCTACAGGGTGCAGAATTCAGATAAGTGCTGTTTACAGGTTGCAGAATGCAGATATGTGCTATTTACAGGGTGCAAAATGCCGATATGTGCGATTTACAGGTTGCAGAATGCAGATACATGTGATTAACATGGTGCAGAATGCAGAAATGTTCTATTTACAGGGTGCAGAATGCAGATATGTGCGATATACAGGGTGTAGAATGCAGATACGTGCAATTTACAGGTTGCAGAATGCAGATATGTGCTATTTACAGGGTGCAGAATGCAGATACGTGCAATTTACAGGTTGCAAAATGCACGTATGTGCTATCTACAGGGTGCAGAATTCAGATAAGTGCTGTTTGAAGGTTGCAGAATGCAGATATGTGCTATTTACAGGTTGCAGAATGCAGATACATGCAATTTACAGGGCACAGAATGCAGAAATGTTCTATTTACAGGGTGCATAATGCAGATATGTGTGATTTACAGGTTGCAGAATGCAGATATGTGTGATATACAGGGTATAGAATGCAGATACGTGCAATTTACAGGTTGAAGAATGCAGATATGTGCTATTTACAGGGTGCAGAATTCAGATAAGTGCTGTTTACAGGTTGCAGAATGCATATATGTGCTATTTACAGGGTGCAAAATGCAGATATGTGCGATATACAGGTTGTAGAATGCAGATACATGCTATTTAAAAGGTTGCATAATGCAGATATGTGCTATTTACAGGGTGCAAAATGCAGAAATGTGCGATATATAGGTTGCAGAATGCAGATATGTGCGATATACAGGTTGCAGAATTCAGATACGTGCGATTTACAGGTGGGAACCCTTCATTTTGGAGGGAACCCCTCATTACTAACAGTGTAATTTTTCAGTTTGTTTGCGCCGATCTGATAGAGCTGCACTATATACCATGATCTGTGATGCTGGGGCTATATCCTCTGTCCTGTGATGCTGGGGCTATATACTCTGTCCTGTGATGCTGGGGCTATATACTCTGTCCTGTGATGCTGGGGCTATATACTCTGTCCTGTGATGCTGGGGCTATATACTCCTGAAACTATAAGTGGATGCAAGTGGAATACAGGGGACGGAGTAGGTGGATTATATAAGGGGTGTGGCTTACAAGAAGTGGGATGGGCCAATTGTGGAGGGTCGGGATCTTGCGCCCCCCCCATCCTAAAACTTCAACAGCCACCACTGATAGGGATAGGTAGAAATCTCCAAACGTATCAGCAATATCTGAGGGGTTAACTACGGGGGTTGTGGTGGTGGTATGGTTGACTGAGCTGATAGTTTTTAAGAATTACTTTTTGACTGACTAATAGAGAACCAGCTTTTTTCCGTTAATGAATAGTAGTTTGCTTTAGATTTTTTCAAATTACAGTCAAATTGTTGTATCAAAAGAGAACAGAGCTTGATTCTATAATTTAATAAGGAAGAGGGTAAAGAAGGGGAGGGATGTTTGTTGTGATCCTCCTTATTTTTATTCAAGGTTAGGATCTCTTCTATTTGCTTTCTCCGCTGGCTTTTAACATTAGCTTGCGGTTTTATCAAGGTACCTCTCATGAAGGCCTTGTATGTGGCCCATAATGTGGGAATAGAAATGTCTGGGGAGGTGTTTGTTTAGAAGGATAGGGCACAGGCTTTTGAGATCGATTGACAGTGGCCAGGGACTGCTAAGAGAGTAGCATCCAATCTCCACAGGAGGGTGAGGTTGGGTCTTCTGGAGTCTCAGACCATGTTATCGTACCTATTTGAGAGGCAATAATCAGCTGGTGGGTCCATTTGTCCATGAGAAAAAAGTAAATCCAGGAATATGAGAGGTGGAGAGAAGAGTAGAAAGAGAAGTATTTTTCTGTTCCATGTTTGCATCTCCAGATGTCATATAGGTCACAAGTGTGTAGGAGATGGTTGATGGTTTGATGGCCAGCTCTTTTGCCTGTGGAAGAATCAGTAGCGGCATTGCCAATTGTGTTGAAGTCTCCTCTGATAATGAGACTGACACTTTTGGTAGAGAGAAGTTTTGCGAATGTAATCTGCTTAGTGTTTGGGGTATAAACATTGACAATGTTGTGCCTAATTTGATTAATGTCACAATTGAAGATGTGGTATCAACCCAAGGGATCAGCGAGTTCAGAATGTAGTTGAAATTGTATTGGGTCTCGAAAAGCTGTGAGAACCCCATGTTTCTTTTTTTCATAATATTTTACCCCATGTTTCTTATGGGTGTCAGAGTGCAAGAATACATGGGGTAAGTGCTTCAAGGTGAGGGTAGGCATTTCTTGAACCAGAAGTATGTCCACTTTTCAAAGAGGACCCAGTTGGTGTGTGGATATTCTCAGAGCTAGTGAATATTGCATCTGCAGACAAGGGAGCAGATGACTCATCAGGGTCAGCCTCAAAGAGAGGGAATGGCATCCTGTGATTTTGGGTTTGTTCTCCTTGTGTCTGAGGAGAAGCTGACAGTCTCCATGCCACGCTGGCACCATCTTGGACAGGTCGCGGGCCACGGGCCAGGAAGAAGTCCATCTGTTTTTACAGTCTCCCTGGGTTTATTTCTATGGCAGGTCATGTTTGCTGAAGGTAGCAGGGAGTATGCCACAGAATTACTGCGATGGTCAGTGTGTTGCCTCTGTTGTATCTGGGGATTCACAGAGCCTCAGAGGAGAGTAGCCATCTTGTATGTTGGCCGGACAGGTCCCCTTTCAGTAAACAAAATGACATGCATGGTGTTGTTTTCTGTGGAAATTTTTCAGTGGAGTCTTAGGTCTTGTGGCCTTGATAGACCATGTTATGCTACACCAGGATGCGTTTGACTTTAAAGGGCTAGTTCACCTTTACAGAAAAAATGAAAAGGTGAACTAAGACCTCAAATCCTCCCTACCCCCTCCCTGGACCCTGTTGTATTAGCACAGTGGGCGATGAGCAGTTAGTACCCACGCAGCTAGTGTAGCAGTCCAGGGGTTTGAAATAACTGCTCTTCTCCCCCTTCTGTCAGCAGGGCTTTTGGGGATGGATCAAATCGATTCTGATTGGTCAGTGCCAGCACAGTGCATCACTCTAACTTGTCTTGTAAACCCTGCAGAAAGAAGAGGGAGAAGAGCAGGTATTTAATCACCACAGTATAAACAAAACCAAAAGTTCAGCTGAAAGTTCACTCATTGTGGAGTGGATTGTTAAACATCCCCATATGCCTGTATTACAGGTTCCATTGAAATTAGATTTGACAGTTTGAAGACTTTGGGGTTGATTTAAGGGAATGTTAACAATTTTAGTGAAAGAGGTGAAAATAACTAAGAAATACTTGAAAAGAATACCCAGTTATGTGCAAGGACAATAAAAAAAAAAAAAAAGGATTTTTGCTTGCACATGATTGGATGATTGAAGTCAGCAAACCATTTACTCGTTTACTAAGCTAAGTGAACTTTCTCTTTGCAGAATGATCTTTTAGCTTAGTGAATGAATATGATAAACAAACATATTGAGATCTGAGATTCGCCAGCGATATCTTTTGCTAGCTAGTTTTACCAGCTATCCCTTTTACATTGGTGGCCAGTATAAATGTTCCTATTATATTGGTGGTCAGTGTGAGTGCACCTTTTACATTGGTGGTCAGTGTATCTGCCCCTTGTTATATTGATGGTCATTGTGCAATCACCTGTTTTGTTAGGGACTGATGTAAATACCCTAGTTACATTGGCAGTCAGTGTATTTGCTCCTGTTATATAGGTAAGTAGTCAGTGTAAATAAATAAAGGATTGTAAAAGTGTATCAGTATGTATTGAGATGTAGGGAATATCTGTGCCCCCCCCCCTTATTTTAAAGGAAGCTTCCAAATTTCAATAAGCCACCTCCATGCACCCTCACAACCATTGGGCCAGGGATGTGGGGAAGAGGCCTTGCCTTTATCAACATGGAGTTCCCACCAGCAAGGTACCCTCCCCATGTTAAGGGCATGTGGCCTGGTATGGTTCAGGATGGGGACTATCATGTTCATTCTGCTCTTTAGCTGGTCAGGCTGTATACTCACATAGGGGTCTGTAATGTATATATTGCTTTGTTTTTTTTCTCCACGGTGTTCCCCCAATAACATTTATTGGTCATTTATGACCATATATATATATATATATATATATTTTTTTTTAATATTGGTATTGTTGCAGTAGATTCTATACACTTCAAATGGAAATTTAGCGCTTCCCCTAAGTATGTTACATCAAGGAATTTTGCATATTTAATGCTTCATTTTAAGAAATATTAAAATAGCTATTTTTGACCAAATGAAATTTCTGTTTTATTTGACTTTGGAACACCACCCAGCAGTCCATACTTTCTGTTTGAACAATCCCTTTGCCTTCATGTTTTTATTGAGGATCAGATTCGGCATTTGTGCCTAGGTAATGTTCTCCAAACGTTCCTTGGACCAAACCCAGGTACATTTGACTTATCTCTACTGCTATCTCTACTTGTGCAGGGTAAGTGGCTTAGACGTGATCAACTGGTAGATCACAATCCTGTCATGCTGCCAGCTCCTGACCTGGGTCAAGCCTCTGGATACTGTATCCAAACAATGTGACTGCTGATTACCCTAACTGCACATTGTCCCACCCCACTGGCATGCCTCAGTGGCTCTCATCCCGGGTACCTCATTGGCAGGTGACTCTTAACCTAGGAATCCTCATTGACTCAAAGGGTCAATTCACTAAGAGTTAAATAACACTGAAAAAAATGCAGTAAAATAATGCATACGAAATCGATTGTGTAAATGTTCAAGTCACAAAGAATTGTGTTGTAAAGTTTTGATAATGCGGTAACTACCGCATATTTTCATGTGTTAATTTATCGCATTGAGCTGGTTGCTAAGGGACAGACCAGGAAGCCAGCCATAGCGTCCTTAACAACAGATGACTCTGTTCTCAGAAAAAAAAAACATGCCAGCATTAAAAAAATATTTTAAATAAAACAGCGTGGAGTCCCTCTCCAATGCATACTGCACCCTTGGGGTCTAATATGGATTTTAAGGGGAATCCAATGCCGAAAAACTAAACAAAACGTGTGGCAAAATTCATACCAGACCCTTATCCAAGCATACAGCTTGGTAGGTCAGGAAAGGGAGGAGGATGAGCGAGTGCCCCCTCCCACTCCTCCTGAACCATACCAGGCCACATGCCCTCAACATGGGGGTGCTTTGGGGGGGTTCTTCTTTTTCAGGTGAGGCGGGCATCGTAATTGACGTTGGCCTAAACTGAGAAAAAATGTATTTATTTTTTTAATTGGATATTTATTATAGCAAAAAGTAAAAAATTAAGTTTTTTTTTTCAAAATTGTCGCAATTGTCATTCAAAGTGTGACAGTGCTGAAAGCTGAAATTTCGCCTGGGCAGGAAGGGGGTATATGTGCCCAGTAAGCAAGTGGTTATTGGACCCTTAAAAATAAATGTGTATATGGTTTCTTATTTTATATACTGTATATATATACACAGTTTTGCCGCGTACACACGATCGGTCAAACCGATGAGAATCTGATGGACCGTTTTCATCGGACCAAACCGATCGTGTGTGGGCCCCATCGGTTATTTATCCATAGGTTAAAAAAAAGCAATCTTTTTTTAAATTTAACCGATGGATACCTAGGGCCAGATTCAGGTAGAAGTGCGGTGGTGTAACGTATCGTAGATACGTTACACTGCCGCAAGTTTTCATCGCAAGTGCCTGATTCACAGAGCACTTGCAATGAAAACCTACGCCGGCGGCCTCTGGCGTAAGCCCGCGTAATTCAAAGGGGCGTGTGCCATTTAAATTAGGCGCGCTCCCGCGCCGGACCTACTGCGCATGCTCCCTTTTGAATTACCCGCCGTGCTTTGCGCGAAGTGACGTCATTTTTTCGAACGGCGACGCGCGTAGCGTAATTCCGTATTCCCGGACGGCTTACGCAAACGACGTGAATTTTTACATTTCGATGCGGGAACGACGGCCATACTTTATACAGCACATAAGTGTGCTGTGTAAAGTTAAGGCACCCAAAACGACGACTAACTTTGCAATGGGAAACTAGACTAGCAGCGACGTAGCGAACGCGAAAAACCGTCGTGGATCGCCGTAACTCCTAATTTGCATACCCGACGCTGGTTTACAACGCAAACTCCCCCCAGCGGCGGCCGCCGTACTGCATCCTAAGATCCGACAGTGTAAAACAATTACACCTGTTGGATCTTAGGGCTATCTATGTGTAACTGATTCTATGAATCAGTCGCATACATACTCTGAGAGATACGACGGAGTATCTGAGATACTCCGTCGTATCTCCGCTGTGAATCTGGGCCCTAATGCCTAGTAGGCACAACCATTGGTTAAAAATCTACGCATGCTCAGAATCAAGTCGACGCATGCTTGGAAGCATTGAACTTTGTGTTTTTCAGCACGTCGTTGTGTTTTACGTCACCGCATTCTGACACAATAGTTTTTTTTAACCGATGGTGTGTAGGCACGACTGACCATCAGTCAGCTTCATCGGTTAACCGATGAAAACGATCCATCAGACCGCTCTCATCGGATGGATCGATCGTGTGTACGCGGCATAACAGTATATGTATAGTGTTATAAGAATAATACCATTAGTCTGATAAAATACCAAATGTAACATAATAGGAATTACATTAATCAATTACAATCTCAGGATAGTAATGCTCAATACATTATTATACCCATTATTATAAATGTACTTAACCTGAGTAATTACCGTATATGCAAAATAACAAAACAGCAAATGAAGTAAGGCAAAAAAACTGATACGGAAGCTAAAAAATCATGATTACAGAATCTGTAATCTGTATGGTTTAAGGCATATCTTGTTTCATAAGGAAACAAAAGGAAAATGCACAGTGATTATTCTTGTTTAATCTGTTAAGTGAAGCATATTTCAGAATGTAGGCAAGAACAATAGAGCAGATATCGGGCTTGATTTACTGTATAAACAATAGAACAAAGAAAAGTGAAGCTATTATATCTGCTGTAATGTTTCTAGTGCTGGTTAGAAAATGGATGGTAACAGCTGATTTCTTGATGCTTATGTGGATGCTGTATGCTTGATGAAGCTTCCAGGCACACATAAAATAAATTGTGCCATGTTTTTGGCTTTATGCAAAGGGTCTTCTAAAACAGTACACGTGTGGTTGCTAAGAGGTTCAAAAGTAAGCTGAACCAATTCAGAATTCCCTTATCTTGTTTCACTGACATCAAACTGTATTTAAGTTTTGGGTACTATAGAAAAGGTTTTATAAACCCCTATGGACCACTGCCCATCCATCTCTCACACCTCCCAAACAGTAGTAATATTAATAAAATAAGCAAATAAAAGGTTATCATGCATTACAACAAGGCAGGGCTCTGTGAACCATTATTTGTATCTACACCAGGGATGAGGTTAGGGGAAAATCTAGGGGGTGATACAAGTAAATTTATGGTGAAATTCTCCAGACTGAATTTTAGAGGGCCAATAATGCTATGTTAGACCTTTCAATTGTAGTCGGCAGAACAAGAATGGGCAGTAAAGGAGGCTTTGTATGTGCCAGCCCTCCAAATTTAAAAGGTTGGGTTTCCAGCAGCCATCTGGCAATGTGTGTTGGAGTAGTTTATGAAAAGGTGACAGCCAGTGTAGAGAGTGTTATTTGCTATATGGTGCTATATTAAGCTAAAGTACTGTGGATTGCAGTGTGATGGTCTACACATTTTTATGTACTTTCCTGTGTCCTGTCTAAATAGTAGGGGTATGAAGATTCTGCAGGACAAAGTAATGGTCAGGCCACGCCTTTGAGGGGCAGGGCAAAGATGAGAAGGGTGTGAATGAGTAAATGATGTGTTGGCAGATTGTCTGTGGTTACCACCACTTGAAGAGGAGGAAAATTCTGAGGGAGAGGCAGACTGGAGGGGGCAACCAACCATCCTAATCTTTCTGGTGACACTGCCTCACAGGTACAAGTACAAGCCACTACCTGTTCACAGAGGTCATCAGTGCAGGGGCGGATCCAGGGGGAGCAACAGGGCAATTGCTCTCCCCAAGAAAGTATTGCTGACTCTGGGCTAAGCGCGCCCAGAGAATTCAGAGCCACGGTCGGGACAACTTACAGCCATTCTCAGCATTAGGAATTACTGCCCACACACTCGGGACTGCACTCTCCGCCCTCTGTACCTCCCCCAGCTATTTTTTCAACCTCTCTCCTGTAGGCTGCTGCTTGAGTGGGAGGGAAGGGGGTGTGCTTAACCCTCGAGGCCGTGCCTGCCTGGAAGAGGGAGGTGTGAGCAGCTGAGCAGAGGGAGCCGTGTGACTGTGAACTTCCTGGAAGGTAAGCTCAGCTAGCAGTACATCATGGATTTGTTTACAGGCTCCTCTATGCTGAGTTACTGCAGCTTAGCAGAGAGGAGTTGTTAGCTGACAAATTGGATTGCATCTTTCCATGTGGCACAGTGAGAAATTGGGCTCATTAAAGCATTGTGACTGCCCCCTGGTGTGTGCTCTCCTGATCCCCCAGTGTATGCCCTCTTGATCCCCCCCCAGTGTATGCCCTCCTGATCCCCCCCATGTATGCCCTTCTGACCTCCCCTGGTGTATGCCCTCCTGACCTCCCTGGTGTATGCCCTCCCGACCTCCCTGGTGTATGCCCTCCTGACCTTCCCCGGTGTGTGCCCTCCTGACCTCCCCTGGTGTGTGCCCTCCTGACCTCCCCTGGTGTGTGCCCTTCTGACCTCCCCCGATGTGTGTGCTCTCCTGACCTCCCGCGGTGTGTGCTCTCCTGACCTCCCGCGGTGTGTGCTCTCCTGACCTCCCTGGTGTGTGCCCTTCTGACCTCCCTGGTGTGTGCTCTCCTAACCTCCCTGGTGTGTGCCCTCCTGACCACCCCCCCCCCCCAGTTCTGTAAGCAACACCTTATTTTCTGACAGTGCCCCTCCCGAGACTAGACTCTGGATATCCGCCCCTGCATCAGTGTGGGCCTTTTTTAATGTATCTACTGCTAGCATCACTGTTGTGGTCTGCAGCCTCTGCTTGCAGTGTATCAATCATAGTTAAAAGCACAAGCTATTTCGTATGCACCACAGTCAAAACACTGTGATCTGCACAGTGTGTAGCAGGTTACTATGCTGTAGTTCTGACCTGTGCCAGTGTTAAACCCTGTCCTTTGTCCTGCCAGTGTTGACCCCTGTTTGTTGTCCTGCCAGTGTTGAACCCTATCCTTTGTCTTGCCAGTGATGAACTCAGTCCTCTTCCCTGCCAGCAGTGACTCCTGTACTCCACCCTGCTGACCCCTGTCCTTGGCTTCACTGACCCCTGTTCCCCGCCCTGCTGACCCCTGTCCTTCATCCTGCTGACCCCTGTCCTTCATCCTGCTGACCCCTGTCCTCCGCCCTGCTGACCCCTGTTCTCCACCCTAATGACCCTGTCCTTCATCCTGCTGACCCCTGTCCTCTGCCCTGCTGACCCCTGTCCTCCACCCTAATGACTCCTGTCCTTCATCCTGCTGACCCCTGTCCTCTGCCCTGCTGACCCTTGTCCTCCACCCTAATGACCTCTGTCCTTCATCCTGCTGACCACTGCCCTGCTGACCCCTGTCCTCCACCCTAATGACCTCTGTCCTGTACGCTGTCCTAAAAACTACTTCTGGCACACTGGCCTGCAAACTGCTAATCCTATCCTCTGCCCTGCTGACTTCCCATCCCATGCCCTTTTACATTTTTTGCTGAATTTCCTATATCAGACAGGCTAGCTATGGCCCTGCTACCCACTGACAAATGAGGGGGAAAGAGGGACAGAGGGACATTGCTCCAAATCAGGGACAGTCCCTCGAAATCAGGAACAGTTGGGAGCTTTGTAAATATTAAGATTTGAAGGTTTATCATATATCTGTTCTAAAATAGTCTATTGTACAATCAGTTTTGTGGTGGCTATTATGCCACCTAGTGGTCAAAGATTAATAAGACTTTGCATACTAACAGACAACATTTGCAGCAAAATTAGTACAGATGTATCATGCTGTTTTCCAAAATGTTTTATGCAATTACTACACCTCTTTATAAATGTAAAATTATTTTTATACATTGTCATAATCTTAATGTATAAGCTACTTGGCTTGGATTCCAGTCGAAATGATAAAATATAATGCTCTGAAAGTGATGAAAATCTAATGGACTGCACTCATCCTGGAAATGCTCTAAATTGCCTGGGATTAACTCAGTTTTTTACAAGGAATTATGCACTTAGAACATATTTCTAACCAGTGACACTGAGTCTGCACTATAAAGGAACTCTTATTGCCGCTCATATGCTTATTATTAGATAAAGCCTTCTTTGGTCTATCTTTACAGTTTGCTTGTTCTGATTTCTATCACAGATCACAAGTAGCACTGAGAGAACAGGGATTGTGTGCTACGGAAATACTTGAATCCCTTTAAATCTGATCTCCGGGATCAAAACTCCCCCAAGCATCTCTCCATGTACTGCAGCAACAAACAATTATTATTGAAGGACATCACTCTTGTGAACATTTTCTGGCAATCATTGCAGTCCTCATCACATCCAATTAAAGTTGTTGTGCCCCATAAAATTACTGTATATGTCTCAAGAGCTTTCACACGATTCCCCCCTTCAAGAGAGACAGTGCTGACAGGAGAATCCCTCCTGCTGAGACATTGTATTCTCCCAGGGGGGGACAGGGGAAGTCGTTCCTACCTGAAAAAGTCAGTGATCATCAATAGCGGCTATAGCAGCCGCTAGCGATAATCGCAAGTAAATCCGGCAGGCTAGATGTACTCAAGTTGATTGATCAATCAACTTGGTACATTCGGCCTGCCAACACGTGGTTTGAATCTTGGCTGGTTCCTGCTGTACCTTCTATGGCCAGCCTAAAGCCTCTCAATCACCCCCGCCCCCTACCCTCACCATTGCCACCCAGCACTGGTTCACTATATGGTTTCTTCCTCTCTTTGACCTTAACCACTTCAATACAGGGCTTTAAAACCCACCTCCATACCGGGCCTATTCTGGCACTTCTCTCCTACATGTACAAATCATCATTCTTTTGCTAGAAAATTACTCAGAACCCCCAAACATTATATATGTTTTTTTAGCAGACACCCTAGGGAATAAAATGGCGGTCATTGCAACTTTTTATCTTGCACAGTATTTGCGCAATAATTTTTCAAACGCCTTTTTTTTGTAAAAAAATGGTTTCATGAATTAAAAAAAAACAAAACAGTAAAGTTAGCCCAATTCTTTTGTAAAATATGAAAGATGATGTTACGCTGAGTAAATAGATACCAAACATGTCATGCTTTAAAATTGCTCACACTCATGGAATGGTGACAAACATTCGTTATTAAAAATCTCCATAGGCGACGCTTTAAAATTTTTACAGGTTACCCAGTTTAGAGTTACAGAGGAGGTCTAGTGCTAAAATTGTTGCACACGCTCTAACACACGCGGCGACACCTCACATGTGTGGTTTAAATGACGTTTACATACGTGGGCTTCTGAGCACGAGCTACCGGGGACAGGGGCGTTTACATTTTTTATTTTTTTTTACTTATTTACCATATTTATTTTTTACACTATTTTTTCCATTTTTTTTTTCTGATCGCTTTTATTCCTATTACAAGGAATGTAAACATCCCTTGTAATAGGAATAGTGTGTGACAGGTCCTCTTTAAGGAGAGATGCGGGGTCAATAAGACCCCACATCTCTCCTCCAGGCTGGAAAGAATAAGATTGTGAAAAAAAATTCACAGATCTCATTCTTACTAGCCGCAAAAGTTTTCTTATGGGTACCCGGGCGTAATGTCATCACATCGCGCCCGGGCCTCCGACGGTCATAGAGATGACTGGTGACCATCTGGTCATCTCTATGCCTCCCATCCGGTGCACGGCGATCATCTCTCCGGGCCCCGATGGCACGGGAGAGCCCGGAGAAGCACCAGGTGGCGACAGGAAGGGGGGATGTCCCCTCCCACCGCCTATAAGAACGATCAAGCGGCGGAACTGTCGCTATGATCATTCTTATGGTGCGCAGGATCGCCACCGGAACAAAATGATATCTGAATGATGCCTCTCGGTGCAGGCATCATTCAGATATCACCGCACAAAATACAGAACGTCATATGACATCCACCCGAGATAAGAGATCCCCTTTTTGGACGTCATATGACGGCGTGCGGTTTTGAAGTGGTTAAATAGAGCTCCAAACAAAACAGTTAAAAAATAACAAATATGCAAAGTTTTGGGATAGTAGTTAGAGCCCAGTGCAAAATCCTGGTGTTTCTCCTTGCTCGGGGAGCCACAGGTGGTGCATACAGCCGGCCATAGATAAGAATGACTGGACGCGGCTATACTTGGGTATGTGCTGATGGATGCTCTTTTGCATATGTATATGACATATTGCCCAAATGCAGCATTTCCTTGTTTGGGGAATACATTAAACGCTCATGAGAATGTTTATGCTGATGCATGAATACATTGTTGTATGCCTGAGCACAGCTGCGATCAGTCATTCACTGCTATGGCTGGTTGTTCATGACACCTGTGACGCTTCAGTTGGGGGAAAACAACAACATTTTACACAATAATTTTTGAGCACCACAAACCAAAAACACAATTTAATTAATTATTAATATTCAGAGAAAACTCCCCCATCCATCCATGTCTGTATAATTTATTTTGCTCAGAACTCACTTTGAAAAACATCTGCCTAGCATATCTGCCCATGGCCATCTTGAGTAAGGGCAGATGATTCATGTAGTATTTACTTCCTACAATCCATCTGCCCTTAGCTAAGGCATGCATGCAGGAGGGTGTGCTTCGCTGAGAAAACTCCTCCTCCCCCCCTGAAGAGTTCTGGGATGTATGACATAATTTGCCTAGGCATGGAAATCAGGAAGCAACTGAGGAAATGTAAGAAATAGTTTAAAACACGTAAATATTATACTTTCCTATCCATTAACTAATGCTAGCAGCATAATGCCACGTACACACGACCGTTTTTCATGACGAGAAAAATGCAGTTTTTTAAATTGGTCATTAAAAACGTTCGTGTGTAGGCTCCAGAGCATTTTTCTCGACGTGAAAAATGGGCATTACAAATTTAGAACATGCTCTATTTTTTCTCGTTGTTTTTCACGTTGTGAAAAACGGTCGTGTGTAGGCTTTAACAACGAGGAAAAAAACACGCATGCTCAGAAGCAGGTTATAAGAAGGGAAATTTGCATAATCAGCCCAAAGGGTGTCGCCAATCGAATGGAACTTCCCCTTTATAGTGCCGTTGTACGTGTTGTACATCCCCGCTCTTTGCTCGAGCATTTTTTTTTCATGATCGTGTGTATGCAAGGCAGGCTTGACAAGAATCACGTTGAGAAAAACTTTGTTTTTTTCCATGACATTAAAAACGCCCGTGTGTACGCGGCATAAGGATTGAAAATAGTCAATGTTAATTGAGAGAGTGAAGTTCCGCTTTAAATTGTCCAGGTGTATGTGGCTCTAATATATTCTCATAAAAAAGGCGCTTTTATATACTTACAGTTATATAGTAGCAGCATAGCCGGAGTGCTGGTTACCACTAAATCATTATTAGGGAAAAACTATGTCACAGTCTGCTTTCTACAGAGAATAATTGTTTGACCCCATTATCTTTGAACTAAGAAAGTCTAAAATACCAGAGGCACCCCCTGGTATTTAATTTACTGCCTCAGGAAGATATTTCTCAGCACATAGCCTTGCCTTCAGCACCAAGTCTCACATCGGTTTCTTCCCTTGCATGGCGAGAACCAGTTGGAGGTGACAGTTGAGGAAGATTGTCCTGATATCTGACTGCTAATGTGCAATTTAATAGCAAATTATATTAAATCTGAAACCATAGAATACAGGTAAATTTTTTATGGGAGGGCTATTATAAGACATGGACTTCGAAGACAGGTATTTTTGCTTTATTTTACTGTCTATAAAATTATAAATGAGTTACAACAGGTAATCAAAACAGGCAGGTCTATGTTATATTGACCACCCAGCATGTTCAACTATGAAGCAAGGTGGTGCCCAAGCAGAAAGCGCTTTTAGTTTAAATAAAAATAAGCAGCCCTGGAACCAAAAAAGATCTTTAGATAGGAGAAGCCTGGGTAAGAAATTAAGGACTTATTGCTGGTTAAGAAGGATGACAGAAGATTTAACAGCCTAACTTTTAAAAACATTGTATAAGTAAGGTGGCACGTGCAAACCAGTAGAATAAGAGGGTGGCCAAGAGTCCAAAAAACTGGTGTTGGCGTTTCCATGGCAACACTTCTCTGCGTTGTGACCATTTAAAAAAAGGGAGAGAAACGTATAAGTCAGTAATGAGCAGTTTGGGGCATGCTTTAATATCATGGTGCTCTAATTGGAGCATAGAATGGATAGCACGTAGTGTACCTGAAAGTCTAATGGTAAGGTTCAACACATTACTATAGTCAAGCTTCTTTACATAATAGGGAGTACAAAAATTCCTGAAGCTCACAGTTAAAACAAAAAAAAAAATTCAAGAAATGATCTGATATCATATCATTTTGACAGAAGGTGTCATTTGAACAGATTCAAAACAATGTTCTTATCAGAGTTTCTGGACAAACTTCCATTCGCCTCTTGTGGATAGAGAGCTTCCATAAGTGCAGAATACCAGGGCATCATATAAGGGGGAGATTATTTTCTGTCAGCATCTTAAATCATAATGTAACCAATGGCAGTATTTAGTTAGCTAATAATGTTCTTACCATTTTTTCGTATAATACAATTTTATATGTAGCGTTACCCCCACAAGAGCTGCTGGTAAATATGGGTATCTCCCATCCTGCACAGCCAGGCACATGCATTTTACACACAGGCTGGAGTCAGCAATCAGCCGTTGCAGCTTTGTTTTGTTTTTTTATTTAGGGGGATTTAACTTGGATGGGGGTAAGGGTACTTATGGGATGCCTACTTGATCAGCAAAGAAATATCCATGGACACAAACCATATACATCCTGAGTATATCTCCTTGGCTACCTCCAGCACAGACTTGCTTGTAGAACTACATCTCCCAGGACCAGCTAGCACTGAAAGTTTGATCCAACACAATCTCAGTAGTAACTGCCATTTGCAGGCAGGGATCGCGGGCCCCTTTGGTAGTTTAGCAAATAAATAGGTCTTTAGTGCTTAGCTGTCCTATTCCTGTGGCTACTGATCCCAGTACCATCTCTTTGGGCACTGCCAGCCTGCCTGGCTACAGCTACCCCTTTCACTAGCCCTCCTGGCTCTTGTAAACTGATATGTTGTAATATGTTGGCCAATTTATGTAGGATATTATATATATATATATATATATATATATATATATATATATATATATATATATATATATATATATACATATATATATATGTACGTACGTATAGTACCCTCTACCTTAGGTAGGTAGGTGCTGGTGTAGGTTTTGTGTAAGCTGCCAGTGCATGTAAACTTTGACAGGCCTATGCTGTGAGCTAGGCCTATTTGTTTTGATCTGTGGGGCAGAGAAGTGGTTTAGTATAGCAGTAGATGACTGAAGTGTGCCTCACCTTTTTGGCATCTACTCTGTTTCCAGGGAGAATGATCTGGAAAAGGGACAGGGCAGAGAGCTGGAGTGACATGGGGTGCATGTGGGAGCCCTGACCAATCCCCAACTAGAATTGGCAGGGGGAAGACCTCCTACATATACCCATGGTTAGCCTTCTGTGTGGAGGAGTTGTCAGCTGGGTGAACGGGATGATGGAGGGATAGACTTATGTGTCTGAGGGAACCATCTTACTGAGGGGGGGTGTACCTCAGGCAGGGAGCTCGGGAGCTGGGAGAGTCCTCTCTTTACACGGTCATAGAGAGGTGTCCTGGACAGTTGGGAGAATGTTCCGAGAAAGTCATTCAGGAGGGATCCAGGCCAGGTGTCGGTGAGTGGTAAGATGGAAAGAACAGTGGAAAGCTCTGGAAGAGACAAGACAGGAGTTGGAAGTAGAGCCAGAGGGAAAGACTGTGGGTGTTTTGTGTCAAGTTGCTGCAGCGAGGAGGCTGGGCAGGATTTGCAATCAGACTTGCTGGGATCAGTAGTCCATCAATTACATTTATTATTCTCAATCAAATTGGTTGCTACCACAAAGAGCTATCAAGAAAAGACACTGAGCGAGGCCTAGTCATGTGCTAATGGTGTGACAGAAGACTAAATTTGGACAATTTACTCACCAGCCCTCTTGGCTGTCTTCCTCCCTGGAGAATTGCACACTGCCCAGCAGTGCTTTCCTACTGTCCTCTTCTTGTTCCTGTGCCTCCTGGTCAGGATCCCTCCACGTGTCATGAGAAGGGGTCCCTTCCACACGCGAACCCAGGCCTGAGTTTACCCCCCAGACTGTGGGGCTACTCTCAAAGGCCTCTGACAGCCTAACACTCCATCTCCATCTTTCATCTGAACTCCACTATCCCAGCTGGACTGAACCTGAGTATTTGAGGGGGCCTGCCCCTGCCAACCCATCTGTTGGGGATTGATCAGGGCCCTCAGGGGGAGTCACCAAAGATACCACCGCTAAGTCATCCAGCCTGCCTGAGTCACTCAACCTTGACCCAGATAAACACAAGCCTGAATTTACCTACACTAACAAAAATCCATGCTAGGGGGTGCTACATATATAATATCAGGAAGAATAAAATGCAATTCATAAAATGTTCAAGACACTTATTTCAATATTCCATATAGTATATATTTTCTCCTGTGGTTTGTATATCCTTTAATTTGTATCTGCTCTGTTGCATCGACATGAGAAGTAACTAACTTGTATCAGCTCGCTCATTTTATGGAAATAGCTTCCCACCTGTGTTGCTTGAAGATGCATTTTATTTATTTTTTTCCATTGTCTGAAATGATTATTTATAGTTTGGCGGACATTCTGTGTACAAAAAAAGTTCTTCTGAATATAGAAGATATCAGTTTCAGCATGTGCTCTTATTTTTGCAGGAAGCTGTGAAAGGATTTTTTTTGTACTTTATAACTGCATTGTATTCGTGACTATTATTTCCCTTTTCATTTTAAATTCACATTTGATCAGTGATATGCTTTCATTTCTGATATGCCTTTCATCAAGTAATTTATTTTTATAGTAAATATAAGTGATGTTGTTTGAATAATAAGGACGACAATGATTACATGCACAAGGACTCACTCCAGTATGCCAAATATGGTGTAATCTTTGCTAAAAAGATAAACTTCCAATAATATACAATTTACTTGCAACAAAAATCGAATTAAATAATATCCAATGAAATGCAAAGATATCCAACCAATCATTCTTAGATAAGCTAGAAAATGTTCACTGTGGTATTCTTGATTAACCAATTATATTCTCTTTTTAAGTTCCAATATTGGTTAAAAACTTTAAAGTGTTACTAAACCCACTACAGTAAAATCAGTCTGTATATGCAGTAAATAATGCTTGTTATACTCACTGGATGAATGCACATTGATATCCATGCTAAGTATGAAGATATAATAAAATATATATATATAAAAAAAAATGGGGGGACATTTTAAAAGCAGCTTGTACAATTGCTTGTAAAATTCATCATAAAGAGAAACAAGACCCATGTTAGTTTTCATTTTATACCTAAAAAATTACAACAATGTGCAGTAACTCTTATGATGTGTGCTTTTTTGCCACTCATTTTTATAAGTCCATCATGATCTATAAAAATATGTCAAAATTGTTAGATTATATTTTAAATGTAACTAGTGAAAGTATCTAAATTTCTAAATTGGAATCATGGACTTGTAATCTCCTGCACATCAACACCCTGGAAAAGGGAGGATCAGAACTGACAGTCAATCAATCTCTGCACCATTAATATTTATTTGAGATCGTAAACATGCTGAGGAGGGAGTAGAGTGAGGTTAGTACTATCTAACCTGTGCATTATCAATTATAATGATGTATGTGTCATCAACATCTTCTGCATTGTTACATGAGGTAAATATATGAAGGATAGCCATTGCAATGATGCCTAAAGGAGTTGTAAAGGCAGAAGGTTTGTTATCTTAATGCATTCTATGCACTGAGATAAAAAAACCTTCTGTGCATAGCAGAACCCCCCTTATTACCTACCTGAGCTCCTTCTCTCTCCAGTGATGTCCACGATACCCTCAACTATCCAGGACACTCCTCCTGATTGGCTGAGACAGAGCAGTGATGCCATTGGCTACCGCGACTGTCAATCAAAGTCAGTCAACCAATTAGGGGATAGAGAGGGCGGGCCAGGTCAGGGCTTCATGTCTGAATGAATACATTGAGCTTTGACTCGGCTTGGGTGCCCCCTGTAGCAAGCTGCTGGCTGAGGGGCACTCAAAGGAGGGAGGGACTAGGAGCAGCAAAGAGGGACCTGAGAAGAGGAGGATCCGGGCTGCTCTGTGCAAAACCAACTGCACAGAGGAGGTAAGTATAACATGTTAGTTATTATTTTTTATTTATTTTTAAACAAGCCTTTACAATCACTTTAAACGTGCGTACCTACTGTATATGAAATCATGAAAATTGGAGAAAAAGAGAAGCAATAGAGAAAAACTGTTAGGCCCCGTACACACGGCCGAGGAACTCGACGTGCCAAACACATCGAGTTCCTCGGCCAGTTCAGCCCTGAAGCCGCCGAGGACCTCGGCGGGCCGAGAGCTCCCATAGAACAACGAGGAAATAGAGAACATGTTCTCTATTTCCTCGCCGAGGTCCTCGTCGGCTTCCTCGGCCGAAAGTGTACACACGGCCGGGTTTCTCGGCAGAATTCAGCCAGAAACTCGGTCGGAAGCTGAATTCTGCCGAGGAAACTGGTCGTGTGTACGGGGCCTTAGAGTATGTGTGTTATGTAGAAAATTATAAAAAGATAGGAAAGTTTTAGATATATTAAGTGTAAAAATGCAAAATTGGTTATCTGTGTATATTGCATTTTAATGAAATATATGTCTTTAAAATACTAAAAAAGATATGTTTTTTTTATTAGCAAATGGTATGTTATGCAAATATCCTTCTCTGAGGTACAATTAAAGTTACATATCCTATTTTCACTCTTTGATGGAGTGTTTATTTGCTTTAATCAAGTTGTTATGGGAATTGTTCCCTTTAGAAGTATTAAAACTCGATACACCATGAGTCCTCCACCCTTAATTACAAAATGCTAAATGCAAATAGGCCGTTCACTTTGCAAAGCTATGTTACCTTAGCTTAGTGGATGAAGTGGAGCTCTTCTGACCTCCGTTATCCAAAAATGTGCAAGCAATAATGCAATGTTTTATTTATTTTTTGCTTGAATGAGATTGGGGTATTATTTTCAAAGTCAATTTTTACGACATTCAACATTCACATTCACGAGAATTCCCTTAATAAATATGCTAATTCTCCTGCAAATTCAACAGCATATTTAGTCAATTAATCCATTGGTCTATAACTTTACAAACACCCTGGGTTATTTACAAAGGAGTGGTGGTGGGGGGAAATCCTTGGCCCTGTGTAATCGGTGTAAAATTTGGAGCATATGCATGGCTTCCTCCTTTGATGGCTTTTGATGGTCCAAAGGGTAAGAACAGGACAGAAAGTACATGCAGAGGGGGAGGACTATAGTCAAGTGAACTTGTTGCTTTGCCTTGGACAATATGGTAAATATCTGTTAGCATTTGAAAAATAAAAACTCTTAAAAAACAAGGATTCTGCACTCATCGTCGTTATAAAAGAGAGTTTATCCTTGAAATGACTCCATAAAAAAAACAAAAGGGGGGAACATTAGTTGTGCAATCAATAAACAAATTTTACTCTACATCATGATAGATTTTTCTATCCTAACCATTTTTCTTAGACGTGTACATATAAAGAGTACAGCAAACTTTTCTTGTTACAAGGGTGTCAACTGTCCAGAAGTTTATACATTTCCATTTTGATGTCTAAAGCCTTGTACACACGATAGGTTAACCAGAGGACAACGGTCTGAAGGATCGTTGTCCTAGGTTAACCCATGAAGCTGACTGATGGTCTGTCGTGCGTACACACCATCATTTAAAAAAACGATTGTGTCAGAACGCGGTGACATAAAACACAACAACGTGCTGAAAAAAACGAAGTTCGATGCTTCCAAGCATGCGTTGACTTGATTCTGAGCATGCATGGATTTTTAACCGATGGTTGTGCGTACAACGATCGGTTTTGACCTATTGGTTAGGAATCCATAGGTTAAATTTTAAAGCAAGTTGTCTATTTTTTTAACCTAAGGTTAAATAACCTATGGGGCCTACACATGAACGGTTTGGACTGATGAAAACGGTCCTTCAGACCGTTGTCCTCTGGTTAACCTATCGTGCGTACGAGGCCTAAAGAGACATAGGGAGATAGACTGTAAGGGTCCTTTCACACGTGCGGACCGTTTTTTAGATCAGTTTTTTATCATCAGTTGATCAGTTTTTTCATCCATTTTTCATCTGTTTTTCATCCGTTTTTCATCCGTTTTTCATCCATTTTTTCAACCGTTTTTTCATCCGTTTTTTTTTGTTAGAACTTTATTTTTATTACATATTTTGATGAAAAACGGATGTTAGCGGATCGGATGTTAAACGGATCGTCCGCTAACATCCGTTTTTCGTCCGTTCCGTTTTTTTGACGGGAGAAAAATAGGGTTTTCTTCCGTTCAAAAAAACGGAGCTTAACGGAGATGGATGTTAACGGACGTTAGCGGATGCTCATCCGCTAACGTACGCTATCCCATTGGAAAGCATTGCAGTCCATAAACGGACATATGAAAAAACGGACGAACGGTCCGCACGTGTGAAAGGACCCTTACAGGTTTTGAACTGTGTCCTGTTATCTATGTGGACACAATGATAAAATGGTTGGAAAAATACATGATACAAGCTATGACTTTGGCGGCGGGGGTGGGGGGGGGGGGCTAATTTTGTTTTTGTGATAATATTATTTCATAGTCATTTTCCAGGTTACAGTAGAGTTTGCTAAATAATCCTGCCAAATATACGCATACAAAAGTTATTTCATCTCAGATCATTTTAAATAAGTTAATAAATCGTTTAGCCAGAATGCTGACTGTAACATGTTTGAGGCAGATTGAGTTATTGTTTTCGAATGACACGAGTCCTGGGAGAGGCACTGCTTAGAAGATTGAAGTTGAAAAGCCAAGGGCAACTAAAATGATTTTGCTATGTACCCATGCCACAAGCAATCTTTATAAGCATACCACTTTTTGTTAAACTTTCTATCTCCAAACCTAGAAATAGATTTTATTTGCCAAGATCAATACAGTACCGACTGTACCAAACATAAGCACATCTTTTCAGCGTCTGGTCATAATTGTTTGTTGTAAAAGATCAAAAAAGTGCTGAGGACAGCAGCAGAACACGCAGATGAAAATAGCTAGGCTCTGGTCACTTGTATAGATGTTCATTAGATTTCTCCAAACACTTTATAGAAATTGTTTGTCAGGAAATAAACCATAGCCCTTAAGGGATGTTGAATGAAACCAACAAATCTGAATCGAATCTTTGGCTTTCAGTTTGAAAACAGTTTAAATAAAGGCAGAGAAAAGCATTACGTTTTAAGTCAATATAATAGGATTTCACAAACTTCCTTTATTCCAAAGGGTATAATTTAACGCTTGATTGTATTAGTAGCAAGCACATTTTTTTCTCACGATAGCTAGGCATTAATGACCCAATATTTTTTTATCAAGATAATTTATATGAGCTTTACTATAATAATCGGCAAGACCAAAGAAGGGTAAGCAACAATTGACAACACAGGTCTGAGGCATTCTGTAAAATCTTTGCAGCTAATAAAAAGCAGAACTCCGAAACAACAAGATTAAGCCAATTAATAGCCAATTAAAAAACTAAATAAATTAAGTATTTGCTGCAATGTTTACCTTCAACCCAGAGATTTTCCTTACAGTACATTTTTTCTACTACTAGATAGGAAACAAAAGATACAATCTTGCAAAAAAAAAAAAAATAGGAATATGTCTTTTCCATGAAAAAGTTATTTCTTGTAATTGTAATTATAATATACAATATCCACAGAGGTCAAAGCTTCAAGGTGAGTAGTTTTGAGTGTCAAGGGGGAGAAGTGCACCACATAAGGAGTGAATTATGACAAGAGGAGTGTGTTTTCATTACTGGCACTGTGGACTAGAATTGTGTTTTCATACATGCGCACATAGGCATGCACAGGGGGTGCGCCAGGTGTGTCTGTGCACACCATAATCACTCTGTGTGTTTCTGATTTCCCCTCATGTTGTGCCTCCCCACCACGGTGCTGCTGGCTTCCCTTCTTTCCTTTCAGGATGGAGAGTGGAAGAAGGAGCCAATCAATATGTAATTTACCGGCATCTTTCTTTTCTAAATGAACACAGTGAACACACTCACTAGCTGTGTTAAATGATAACTAAAGCATAGTAAAACTGTGTTTACTATGCTTCAATTTGTGAATTAACAGAAAAATGCTCAGCACAGAGCACTTCCCATTCATTCACTGTCCAGAGAAAGACATGTATGTTTGAGCTGTGGGGTGCACACACCTATGCATGGGCACATAATCCAGTGGTCAATTTGGAACTGTGATTGTGGACTTTGGACTTTTTCACTTGTTGTATCGTTTACATGTTTACAGAGGTTTTTTTCTCCGAAAATAGGTGCAGGAACTCAACCATGACCCCGTTCAGATTTCACAAACAGTAGAAGGGTATTAATGGGGCATTAAATACCAGGATTGCATTACATACAGAGTACAGAGTTCAGGGGGGTTACACACAGAGTGCAGAGCTGTTACTTGTAAACACAGAAACCAGACTTCTGTGTTTATGTTTAAAAGTGATGGTGGTGAGCAGGCACCAAAGGGTCTGAGCCAAAGGTGGTGGAACTAAGGGCCAGATCCACAAAAGGGATACGACGGCGTATCTGCTGGGGAGCGCGCCTAATTTAAATGGGACCCGCCCCATTTGAATTGGCCCGCCTTGCGCTGGACGGATTTAGGATACACCGCCGCAAATTTCAAGGTAAGTGCTTTGTGGATCGGGCACTTTGCCCGAAAATTTGCGGCGGTGTAACCTAAATAGGTTACGTTCCGCTGCGCCGCCTGGCTGTGGATCTGGCCCTAAGTTCCCCCAAGTTCCCCCTGAAAAAAATGTTTATAAAATTTACTATGATGTATTTGCACTAATTCACAGATTGTTAGTCCTGTATTATTTACTGGATATTGCAGTTTCTTAGAACTTTAGTACTATCCTTTATACTTCTATACAGGCTAAATTATTATGCAAATTTATATTACGCATACATTCTGTAATATTTATAGATATGAATAGCGCTAATCCACACACAGAAAACGCTACAATCTGAAATGATAAATACTAAAATTGTAACATATATCTGCTATTTGCATGTTAACATTTATACAGTATGTGTTAAACCAATTCAATGAGCAATAACTATAAAGTACTAGTGCATAATAGGAACTCTATGTAACATACAATACAATTGTTGAGATACGGTGCAGAAAAGATCAAACAATGTGCAATGATGAATATCAATATTAAAATAATAAACAAAAAATACAAAATATGCCAAATGAGTGAACAGTCTTTCCTCTTGTAATTATCAAAAAAACCCGCAAAAAGCAACCTTTACCAATATGCGAATCCTTCACCTTTCTTTCTCTCAATTGGACTCACCAGATGAATAATTGGATATATCAACTGGAGGAACACTCTCTCCAGAAATGGGCATTAATCACAGTTTTTCTCTCAATGATTACAGCATATCATGAAAAAGACAAAGAAAATAGATGGAAGCTTCCATAGCTTAAAAAATATCTCACAGGCTTGTTAAATAACTAATTGCATTCCATTGACATTTGAGGAGTGCCTGCCTGACACTAGGGAGTAACACGCTCAACTATATATAGCCGTTCACCTCCAGACCTGTCATGGACTGCAAGTGTGAACTGGCAATCACGATATCCTCAAAGTCCTGGCCCTGCTCTACGTCCATTTCCATCCATGTGAGGTCATTAAGGAGCAACAGGAACGCTATGGAAACTCCTTCCATTTTCTTTGTCTTTCCCATGATATGCTGTAATCGTTGAGAGTAAAACTGTGATTGATGACCATTTGTGGAGAGTGTGTTCCTGTGGTTGATATATCCAATTATTCATCTGGTGAGTCCAGTTGAGAGAGAGCGATGAAGGATTCACATATTGGTGAAGGTTGCTTTTTGCGTTTTTTGTGATAATCACATAAGAAAAGATTGTTCAATAATTTGCCATATTTTGTATTGTTTGTTTATTATTTTAATATTGATATTCCGTGTTTTTTTTTACATTTTTACATATTTTTTTACTTTTCTGTACCTTATCTCAACAACTTTATTGTATCTTGCATATAGTTCATATTATGCGCTAGCACTTTATAGATATTGCACATTGAATTGGTTTAACACATATATATGTACACATACAAATGTTGAACAATTGGTTCAAACGCATATATACACATGTTACAATTTGTAGTATTCATCATTTCAGATTGTAAAGTTTTATAGTGTGTGGATTAGCGCTATTCTTACCACTTTACACAGATCACTAATTGTTTTTTTCACAATTATTGAAGTAGCAGCTGTTCATTTGAGCACACATCTGTGGCGCTGTTACTACTTATTATATACCTAGATTGGCATTCTTTAAATGTTCCTACTAATTGTACAATCCAGTCTAATGAATACAATGTCATAGTTCTGTACATACTTTATACTTTTTTTTTACAATCAGACAAATATGATTAAAGTGGTAGAATTATTTTTTTACCTTAATGCATTCTCTGCATCGCAACTTTTGCATCCCTATACCTGAGCCAAATCTCAATCCAGCGCTGTGCCCAAGAGCAACAACTCTCTCCTCTCTCTCTCTCTCTCCTCACTGGACATGGAAGCAACAGTGGGAGCCATTGGCTTCCGCTGCTGTCAATCACAGCCTGGGCAGGGATAAGCCATGCTGGGTGTGTGTGTCTATGTACACACACAGCATGGATTGGGATCGAGGCCAGAACAAGTGCCCCCATAGCAAGTGGCTTGTTATGGGGCACTTGGTAGGGGGAGAGGAAGAAGTGCCTGCAGGGGACCCCAGAAGAGGAGAATTGGGGCTGATCTATGCAAAACCATTGTACAGAGCAGGTAAGTACGACATGTTTGTTTAAAAAAAAAAAAATCCCTTTACAATAACTTCAATGATTAATGTGTTAATATCTGTATTCTCTTTTTGAACCAGCAGAGTTTTAAGTTCCTATTCACATATGAATCTGTATCTGTTTAAAATGTCTTATGTTTAAAATGGTGACTCAGTTAGGTAATGACTCAATCAGCTTGGTCTGCATGTAGATGTGGAGAATATATGACTATATGTATAAACACATATGTCGTGCTGAACATTGCCACTGCATTAGCAACACTGAATCAACACAGTTACAGTTCAGAAGCAACATGCAGCTGGCATTATAGAGCCAGATACATTATCCTTGAGTTGAACAATTGGGAGTAAAGTGTCTGAAACCTGCATTATAGCTGATCCCGGCTTATAAAAGGGAGTAAGTGTGGTCAGACCTTCTATAACCTTAAAGTCTAACTAAGAAGGTGAGAGCCTGTCTGTAGGTCTCTGTGGTGGTGAATGTGCACATACACAACAGGACTTATGCCGCGTACAGACGGTCGTTTTTTGTGATGAAAAAAAAATGTTGTTTTTGAAAACGTCATTTAAAATGACCGTGTGTGGGGAAAACGTCGTTTTATGTCTTCTGAAAAACGACAAAAAAAAATCGAACATGCTTGAATTTTTTGTGTCGTTTTTCAAAATGTCGTTTTTTGTGTCAATTAAAATGATAGTGTGTGGGCAAAACGACGTTTAAAACAACGTTTTTAAACCCGCACATGCTCAGAAGCAAGTTATGAAGCGAGCTTCAATGGAAAAGAGTGCTGAACGTAACCGCGCTTTGCTAGAGCATTTTGAAAAAACAATTGTGTGTAGGCAACGTCATTTTTGAAAATTAAGTTTCAAAAACGTTGTTTTATTTCATGATTTAAAACGTCGTTTTTTTTCATCACAAAAATCGACCGTCTGTATGTGGCATTATAATGTTTTTGAGATGATGGACTTTCACGATTTTCTCATGGATTGATTTATGAATGTCTCACATTAGTATTCACATACTGTATGCATTTTTTTTGAGTATTTATAACATGCTTAATGGCACTTTGCCTCGTGACAGCTAGATAATTTGAGCATCACTTTTTACATTTATTTATGCTGGTTTCTCATCAATATATTATTGTTATTTCTGTTCAGCGCAGCACATGTGGTTATACAATTATTTTTAACTTTGAGTACTGCAGCTGTTCATATAACATCAAATATTGATTGGGGGTGAGCACTAGCAACTTATTGTAAATATATGATTATAGGCATTTAAAAAGAGATTAATATACTGACTGTTATGATTTTAACCACATACAATTATCAGTATAAAACATTTTTGTAATATTGGTCCTTTAATCATAATCCACCACTGGAATTACATTTGGAAATAAAACATATTCTGCGAGTATTAACAATGCATGGAAAAATGCACTTGTCACATATTTTTTTTAATTAATTGCAATATATATATATATATATAATATATATATATATATATATATATATATATATATATATATATATATATATATATATATATATATATATACATACAGTGCCTTGAAAAAGTATTCATACCCCTTGAAATTTTCCGCATTTTGTCATGTTACAACCAAAAATTTATTTTATTGGGATTTTATGTTATAAACCAACACAAAGTGGCAAATAATTGTGAAGTGGAAGGAAAATGATTAATGGTTTTCAATATTTTTTTTACAAACAAATATGTGAAAAGTGTGGCTTTCATTTGTATTCAGCCCCCCTGAGTCAATACTTTGTAGAATGGGGATGTCTCTACCAGCCTTTCACATTTAGATAGTACCATGTTTGCCCATTCTTCTTTGCAAAATAGCTCAAGCTCTGTCAGATTGGATGGAGAGTGTCTGTGAACAGCAATTTTCAAGTGGGCTTTCTTCTTGCCACTCTTCCATAGCCAGATTTGTGGAGTGCATGACTAATAGTTGTACTGCGTACAGATTTTCAATTGGATTTAAGTTTTGGTCTTTGACTGGGTCATTCTAACACATGGATATGCTTTAATATAAACCCGGGATATGCAATTAGCAGACCTCCAGCTGTTGCAGAATTACAAGTCCCATGAGGCATAGCAAGACTCTGACAGCCACAAGAATGACACCCAGAGGCAGAGTCATGATGAGAGTTGTAGTTTTGCAACAGCTGGAGGTCCGCTAATTGCATATCCCTGAATTATAAACCATTCCATTGTAGCTCTGGCTGTATGTTTAGGGTTGTTGTTCTCCTGGAAGGTGAACCTCCTCCCCAGTCGCAAGTCTTTTTCAGACTCTAATGCCACGTACACACGATCGGAAATTCCGACAAGAAAACCGTGGATTTTTTTTCCGACTGAATTTTGCCTCAAACTTGTCTTGCATACACACAATCACACAAATGTTGTCTGAAATTCCGACCGTCAAGAACGCGGTAACGTACAACACTTCAACGAGCCGAAAAAAGTTCAATGATTCCGAGCATGCATCAAATTGATTCCAAACATGCATGTTTTTATGTGCGTCGGAATTGCATACAGACGATCAGCGTTTCCCACAAGAACTTTTCCCGTCGGAAAATTTGGGAACCAGCTCTAAAATTTTTGCTGTCGGAAATTCCAACAGAAAAAGTCCGATAGGGCCTACACACGGTCAGAATTTCCAACCAAAAGCTCACATCAAACTTTTCTTGTCGGAAATTCCGACCATGTGTATTACATTTTTTTTCTAAGATTTCCCTGTATTTGGCTTCATCCATCTTCCCCTCAATTCTGACCAGCTTCCCTGTCCTTGCCGAAAAAAAGCATCCCCACAGCATGATGCTGCCACCACCATGTTTCACGATGGGGATGGTGTGTTCAGGGTGATGTGCACTGTTAGTTTTCCACCACACATAGCGTTTTGCTTTTTAGGCCAAAAAGTAAAATTTTTATCTCATCTGACCAGAGCACCTTCATCCACATGTTTGCTGTGTTCCCCGCATGGCTTCTCACAAACTGCAAACAGGACTTCCTTTGGCTTTCTTTCAACAACGGCTTTCTTCTTGTCACTTTTCCATAATATATATACAGTGAAACTTCAGATTGCGAGTAACGCGATTAACAATCGTTTTGCAATATGAGCACTGTATTTTTAAAAATTGTAACTCGGCTTGCGAGTGTTGTCTCGCAAAACACGAGCACAATTCAGGCCAAAGCGGTGTGCAGTTCCGCGTTTGGCCCGAGTTGGGGGGGGCGCCGGAGCCAAACGACGTTGATCGGCCCGAGGACAGCTTGGCTGACCTCGGCAAATCTCGGGAATTAAGTCTTTTCGAGGTTTGCCAAGGTCAGCCGAGGTGTCCTCGGGCCTTTTTGGATGCTTCCGAGGCTCTCCGGCGCCCCCCTCTGGCCGCATGCGGTATTGCATGCCATTGGAGTCAATGTAAAACAAATTATTTTAGTTTCCATTGACTTCAATGGGGAAACTCGCTTTAACATGCGAGTACTTTGGATTACGAGCATTCTACTGGAACAAATTATACTCGTAATCTGAGGTTCCACTGTACACTGTATATAAATATATAAACAAAGTGCAGCGCTAAATGTGCAATTTCATAAATGAAAGTGCACAAAGTGCTATACAGTGCATAAGTCAATATGATCAATATTTAAAAAATAAATTCAAGATGAAAGTCTATATAGAGAAAAAGTCCCAAGAATCCGCTGTGTTCTCTAGGATATCCACGAGTAGTATTTAATGGAGAACTCCCAAACAGATCAGGAAACAACTTCTGGAAACGCTCCATAATGCTCAACACCCATAGTGCATGAAAAACATAAACGCCACGTATTGTAATACAGTAGAATTTTCACATTTAATCAAATCGTAGTACATTTAAATCAAAAATTTCAATACAAGGCATGTATGTACATCATATCCAGGGCTGACCAGTTTCCCTTGAGTAAAATGGATGAACTCCGGTCGCGCATACGCAGTATCATGTTTGCGTAACTTTTTCTGACATGTTTCGTCATACGTGACATCATCGGGAGACGAGGAAGCATGTTAATTGGGTGGATGGGATAATGTGCTAACATCATTCGCCAAAGTCCACATCAACAAATCTAGATATATGACAAATCCAACACTTCAACACCGCCATCTTGTGGCCATTGGTGAGAAGGTATGTAAAATGAAAGAAATAAAAGAATAGAAATAAAAAAGTAGGAATAATAAAAAAAAAGACAGAATTAGAAGTTGCACAGGATGAATTAAATATGATACAATTCCTCAGATACAATTGCACAGGATGAATTAAATGTGATACAATTCCTCGCCAACTCATCTTCCAGCACAAAATGACCAATAATTTATACTAAAAATACATCACTAAATAGTACCTTAATGCAACAAACTTGTGGAGCATATATGCAGTTAATAACAGTCATAGTTAAAAATATATAATCAAATTATACTCTATAACAAAGAAAAAAACCTTTACAAAATATAATATATATATATATATATATATATATATATATATATATATATATATATATATATATATATATATATATTACACAAAATTGATATGAAAAGTACTGTATAAAAAAAGGAAAAATTAAGAAATATGTTGGTGGAGGGGACGTAAACTGTTATTAACCACATCACCCCCGGAGGATTTGGCTGCCAAATGACCGGGCCACTTTTTGTGATTCAGCACTGCGTTGCTTTAACTGACAATTGCGCGGTCGCGCAACTTGGCTCCCAAACCAAATTGAGGTCCTTTTTTTCCCCACAAATAGAGCTTTCTTTTGGTGCTATTTAGAGTTTTTATTTTTTGCGCTATAAAAAGAGCATCATTTTGAAAAAAAAGCTATATTTTTTACTTTTTGCTATAATAAATATCCCCAAAAATATATAAAAAAAACGTTTTTTTCCCTCAGTTTAGGCCGATATGTATTCTTCTACATATTTTTGGTAAAAAATTAGCAATAAGCATTTATTGATTGGTTTGCGCAAAAGTTATAGCGTCTACAAAATAGGGTGTAGTTTTATGGCATTTTTATTATTATTATTTTTTTACTAGTATTTGCGGTGATCTGTGATTTTTATCATGACTGCGACATTATGGCAAACACATCGGACACTTGATGCTATTTTGGGACCATTGTCATTTATACAGCGATCAGTGCTATAAAAAGGCACTGATTGCTGTTCAAATGACACTGGCAGGGAAGGGGTTAACCACAAGGGCAGGGAAGGGGTTAAGTGTGTCCTAGGGAATGATTCAAACTGCCTTGTTTACACTGGCATCTCCCCATTCTTTTGCTCCGTGACACGATCATGGGACACCAGCAGACATTAAGTCCGTGGGTCCCGTGGGCACGGTCACAGAGCTCGCGGGCAGGGGCGTGCGCTCCCGCACGGCAGCAAATTCAAAGCAACCTACCTGTACATTGCTTTGCACAGCCTGCAATTCTGTCAACGTATATGTACAGGACGTGGTTGGCAAGTGGTTAATAAAGCAATGTATGTACCACTCCACATTCAAGCCTCAAGGTACATGACACCCCAAGTTATATATCCAGTTGGTTTCGGGTCTCAATATATTCCTCTTTCCATTACTGCCACGCCAATGGGGGACATATTTTTCCAGGGCAATGAATATAGTGTCCTTGGGAGCCCTATTGCGATTCAAAGCATAATGTTTAATAACATTATGCTTATCAAATCCCTTCCTAATATTAGCTATATGCTCCCCCAATTTAATATGCAACATGCGGATGGTACTCCAGACATATTCCAAGCCCCAAGGGCACCTAAGAAGATAGACAACGCATTTATTCATACAAGAAATTAAGGATTTTATCTGACAAGTTGCTCCTGTGCAGGGCCGCTGATAGGGCAGTACAGGCAGCCCTGTTGTACTGGGCCCAGACCCCAGCAGCTCCACAGTGGGGCCCAGGCAACTTTACAGTTAATTTCTGTCTATTAAAAAAATACAGCTTTCTAAATTTCACCTCCTTCCCCCGCTACTACTTGCTAAGGGAAGGGGCTGTAATTACATATTCCTGGGCCCCATCAGGTCATCAGAGGGGCCCAGGATGTGAGCGCAGTGGTGGGACTATTTCTTGTTTTTCGGGCGGATGTACATAAAACTTTACCGCACATTACACTGCTCACTACCTTCCCTGATGGATGGATATGATGCTGCGCTCCGCCTCCTGTCCTCAACTCCTCATGTGCAGAGTGCAGACTGCCGAGACTGAGATGAGGCAACAGGCGGCTCTGTGGCTGACAAGGGAGAAAGAACCCAGGGCACCGTGGCTGCAGAGCACACAGTGAGTGGAGCACAGAGGATAGACTCCTCACTGTGTATGGCTTACACACAGCATGGCATGTTACATTATGTTTATTTAGAATTATGATACTTACACAGGCAGCATAGTCAGAATGTGCTCTGTAATGGATCTGTCACAGTGTGTCTATTACTGTTGGGTGCTTACTTTGTTATGGCTGTACTGGGTTATAGTGTGTAACGCACAGTACAGCCAAAGTCAAAACCCAAAAGCCATTTGACACTGACAGATCCATGACGAACACATGCTGACTGTGCTGCCTGTGTGATTTTCATAATGCTGGTGAAGATGCAGTGAGATGTTTCTTAACACTTGCATTTGGGGGGCAGTAAACATGTGCCGCCCAACCACCCCCCTTTAACCACTTCCTGTCCAGCGATGTACTGGTACATTGCTGGATTGTAAGGGTGATCTCTTGATCATCGCTACAGCGATGATCAAGATATCATTTTTTAGCCCCAGCGATTTTGCACAAAGTAAAAAGTAATCTTAGTGGTTAAAAAGCCCCCTAGATTACTTTTACAGTCAGTGGAAGGGGGTTCCACCACCATCCCGCCACCACCTTTGCTGGGCTCTCCAATGCAATCGGGTCCTGTGAGCAGCAGCATCAAGTTCCTGGGACACAGTGAGTAGAACTGATGTAGTTCCTCCCACTGTGTGCTGTCAGAAACCAGGAGCAATTACCGACTTGAACAAGCAACTGATCAAACCGATCTGGGTTTGATCAGATGCTTTTGAGGCCAGAGGATAGATATGGGGTCTAATAGATGCCAGATCTCTCCATAAAGGGGACCTGTCACTGCCCCATGCTATAACTAGGGATGTTGTTCAAGAGATACAAAAAAATGAAAGACACAGTGAAAACATTTTTTGTTAATAAAATAAAATTGGAAAAAAAAAATTAAGCCGTCTCTGTCCCCCTGTACTGATAAGCCATAATGATTGTGTGTGCATATGTAAATGGGGAGAAATCTGCAGAGGTGGGGGGAGGGACCTGGGGTGGGGTTGAGGATGGGATTAAAGGGGGCCACGTCAGGTAGTCTGTACGGGGCCCCATGATTTCTAACAGCAGCCCTGCTCCTGTGCCCACATAAGTAAATTCTGTGATCCTTCTTCCTCGTATAGTATTAATTCTATAAACCTGACTTTTGTCACAATGATAATAACCCTTCAAATTCCCAAAGAAAATGGGTCAAACAGGAGGATCTAATACATTGGGTGTCACTGTGTTTCTCAAGTTTGGGGCTCCCCTAAAAATAACCTGAGGTTGGTCTGGTAACCCCAGGTTGGTCTGTTAACTTTATAGCACTACTTGCACTTTAATTTATGAATTTGCACATTCAGTGTTGCACTTTGTTTATATATGTTTCATATGCCTGGTATCTGGGTATAGTGTGCAGCTGCTTGTTTTTGATTCTGAGCCCAGATATAGGCTAAAATGATGAGGCTGCAGATGAGCAATGGTGAGGCTTCAGATGTGCACTAATCAGGCTGGAATGATGGGCAATGGCAAGGCTGCAGATGGGTACTGGTGAGGCTGAAGATGGGCACTGATAAGGCTGGATTAATGGGCTATGGTGAGGCTGCAGACCTTCTTAAAATGAAGGTGCGTGTTATACGCCTGTGCGTATTATACACTGATAAATAAGATAGTTAGGTCTGTTCAGTGATCTCAGCTGCTGCCAGTCTGATAGCTCACTCTGCTTCCAGGAATCAGTAGAAATTTCTGGACTATAGGTGTGGTCCTATGCAGATGGCAGGATGAATATTTCTACAGCTCTGGCCAATCTCAGGGAGCAGGGCCTTGAAGGCTGCTGGAAGACTTCATATATTCTCTTTGCACACTGAGCTCTGAGTCTTTTTCTAGAGAGGATTAGTCCAGCCTGGAGGGCAACGCTGCCATGTGTTTACTGTTTGTGAGGCCTCAGGTGGGGATTTGAGGCCCTGGATGCTGAAGCTGCTGAGCGCTGACTGAGGGGCTGTATGCTGAAGATCTAGTCTGGTATCACTGGAAAAAAATGTTGCTTGGAAGTTGGAAGGAGGTAACCAGCTTTCCCTGGACATTTAGTGAGTACAGACTGCTGAATGTCTTTTTTTGGACTGGTGTTCTGAAAAGCTTAGTCTACAGAGTTCTCTATGAAGAGACTCTACTCTTGTTGCTCTAAAGGCAAAAGCTCTTGTGCTGTTAACTGCTTCTATTACAAAACCAAGTCCACAATCTGCTATTTGCAAGGACTTCTGCTTCAGCTCTACATTTAACTGTTTTTACTACAAGCCAAGTCCACAGTTTTCTATATGAGAGGACTTCTGCTTTAGCTGTATAGAAAGGAGACCGTTGTCCTCAATCTGTACATAGTTTCTGTTTTTTTGGAGTATCTCACTCAATTCCCTCAACCCTATCCAAGTTCTCCAAAAATAAAAACAACCAAATCAACACCCCTAGACTGGTTATTGAGGAAATGTGTGGCTGAGTTTATATGCCTGGCTGCCCAGGCAATCCACTGAGATTTTTTAGTTTTTAGCCCTGATGAAGGTGGAGTGCTGGGCCCCCAAAATGTGTTGGCTGTTGCAAAATACAATCTATTAACGACTTCATGACCTGCTTACGTACATTTACGCCGGTAGTTTGAACTGTTATACTGGGTTAATGCCTGCAGCTACAGCCATCATCCTGGTATTGTTTTTTTTTTTAGCTGCTGACTTTTTTCATAAAAACAATTATATTGGCTAAATAACTGCTGGATTGCTTTTAGAAGCCCCCCTTCTGTCACTTTGGGCTGCTATTCTGGACCCTCCTGTCCCACAGGGAGCCTGGGACTGAAAATGGCGTTTATTCTGGCTTACCATAGAGCTGATTGGGGACATCTCCGATCATCTCTACATTATTAGAAACTGGAAGCAATGAATATTTTGTCACTTCTGGTTTCTGCAGAATGAGGTATTGTTGCAAAAGTTATAGCGAGAGTAATAATTCTAGCACCAGACATTCTGTGTAGCTTTAGACATGGTAACCTGTAAGGCTTTATTTCCATGGACGTTTTTACAGCCATTTTTTTTAGCCTTTTTTACAGCTTAAAAACGCCTGTCCATTTTTTTAAATTATTATTTATTTATTTATTTTTTGAGCAGAAGCTCAAAAACGCAGCAGTAGCTTTTTTGCACGTTTTTGGGCGTTTTTGCACGTTTTTTAACGTCTGGCGTTTTTACAGCTCTAACGCTGGAGCTTCAGAACGCACTGGTCCTGGCTCAGCCATCTACAGCTCAGAAACGTCATGGTGGGCATAAGGCCATTGACTAACATGGAGAGCCGTTTTTAAGCTGCAAAAAACGCTCAGAAAAGTGGCTGTAAAAACGTCCAAAAACGTCCATGGAAATGAAGCCTAAAGGCTTTTAAAATATGGAAATTCCACAACCATGTGCAATTTTAGTGTGACAAAAAATATCTAATGCTTGGGGTTAATTAAGTAATTTTCGAGCAAAAAATACAGATTTTTAATTTGAAACAAAAAGTGTCAGAATTGGCCTGGTCCTAAAGTGGTTAATGGACCATAGACGCCGGTGTGTTGCTCCCATTAGTATGTGGACAAAAAAGTGTAGCGCTCTGATACAAAAAAGGTATGACAATAAAATCAAAACCATGCGTGGTCAATATGCAACAATATGAAATGCACATGTATATGAAAACACAAATGTTATAACCATATATGTAAATGTCCAAAATGAACCAAGTGATGAGTGAATACAAAGTTCAGAATTGAAGGGTGAGATGAAATCTTCCAAAAATAAATGAGTGAATATAAGTGAATTTCCAAATGAAGAAATATCCCGTCACCAGTGTGGATGCAGGCTTACCGGAACGTGTGGACTCTGCGAAATGTATATTTCCAGAGTCGATCAGGATTGGTATAGACTGGAAACCACGGTGTGGAGTTGCTTCAGGAAGGGGTCAGCGAATGATCTTAGTACAATGACCTAGGGAGAACTGGAAGGTCTCTCGCTCAGGGAATGCAGGAGATGATCATCCGTTAATAAAGGTCACCATCCAATCAGCAAGCCAAGTTCAACGGTCTAACTATACATATTAAAAGCAGAGGATTGGTCGCACACATTTGCAAATATATGTTTTAAGCTGCAGAGCCATCGCCAAGGCTCCCTGATGAACTTGGCTTGCTGATTGGATGGTGACCTTTATTAACGGATGACCATCTCCTGCATTCCCTGAGCGAGAGACCTTCCAGTTCTCCCTAGGTCATTGTACTAAGATCATTCGCTGACCCCTTCCTGAAGCAACTCCACACCGTGGTTTCCAGTCTATACCAATCCTGATCGACTCTGGAAATATACATTTCACAGAGTCCACACGTTCCAGTAAGCCTGCATCCACACTGGTGACGGGATATTTCTTCATTTGGAAATTCACTTATATTCACTCATTTATTTTTGGAAGATTTCATCTCACCCTTCAATTCTGAACTTTGTATTCACTCATCACTTGGTTCATTTTGGACATTTACATATATGGTTATAACATTTGTGTTTTCATATACATGTGCATTTCATATTGTTGCATATTGACCACGCATGGTTTTGATTTTATTGTCATACCTTTTTTGTATCAGAGCGCTACACTTTTTTGTCCATATTCTGTTTTTTGCTTCTTGTTTTTCAGTAGCTGTGTTTAGCAGCTTGATACATGCATATTTAGCAGCGCAATCATTTACACCATATTATTTGCTCCCATTAGTAAACCTACCCGGGGATGAGTAGCTTCTAGGACCGCAAAACCACCCATTACATAACGCATATCCACAAGGTTCAGTGCTCCTACATCACAAAGTCTGTCACAGACTTTACAAGCTCTTAGCACACATGTGTACATCTCATGGCTACTCTCTTGTAGCCATAAAGACTTCTGGGGAGAGTGGAACCCTGCACAATAGTCAGCACCCATATCATAAAGATTGTGCACAGCTGTAAAACCAGCAGGTGTTGGTCTCCACTAAACATGAACTCAGGTTTGGAAGCTTCATGCCACCCAATATTATTTAAAGCTTTGAGCTCTAAGGCCTCGTACACACGACCGAACATGTCCGCTGAAACTGGTCCGTCGGACCAGTTTCCGCGGACATGTCTGACCGTGTGTAGGGCCGACCGGACAGTTTTTCGGCCTAGCGGACAGGTTTCCAGCGGACAAATGTTTCTTAGCATGCTAAGAAACATGTCCGCTGGAAGCCTGTCTGTCGGACATGTCAGATGGTCAGTACGACTCATCGGACATGTCCGCTGGCCCGAAAACCCGACGCATGCGGGGAAGCATTGAACTTCCGGGTTCACGCACGTCGCCGCGTCATCGTCACCGCCACGTCGCCGTCACGTCACCGCGTCGTCACCGCGTCGTCTGTCTGCGGGGAATTTGGTCTGATGGTGTGTACAGCCATCAGACCAAATGATCCCAGCGGACATGTCCGCTCGTCTGCACGAGGCCTAAGAGGTGAGAATCTTGGGTGGCACCAAATAATTTTTACACCTGGAAAAGTGCACACTGATTGCAATTACAATTGGTGATATACAGGCCCATTTAAACACATACATATTTAAAGCCTGCTGATAGGAATCACCTATTGAGATATGGGAGTTTTCACTCTCCACGTGTGGTCAGTTCAGTGTTGGGGAGCCAGCTTCTACAGGCTAAGCTATAGTATTTACTATGTAATAAACTTCTAGTTTCATTATATATTTTTTATTCTGATACTGTATATTCCTTACATTCTAAATGTTATTGTTTGAGATATGTGAGCAAGTTTAGTAAGGCATGTGCGATTACCACAAGAGTTTGTTCTCCGTTTTTTTTGTCCACTTAAAGTGAAAATAAACCCATTCATTCAACTGTTTCCCAAAACAATTAAATTCAAGGCATGCCGTGAATGATAATTCTTACAGGTGCTTGTGCTGTCGATCGAACTGTCAAGCCATCAAATGGCAGCATCATGGCAACTGCAGATCATACAGAGGCTAAGATGGCAGCTTCTGTGGTTGTAAAGTACTGGAGGGTTTAGTTCTGCTTTAACATCCAGGTCCCTTATGCAGGTTAAAGGATTTGTATAGGCATGACCCAAAGTTAACCCTTAACCTCCCAATGCCACTCAACAGCATGTTCAGCGTTTATTTTTCTCTTTTATCTTGTTCTCGTAAAAACTTTTATCTCTACGTTTACATCATCACAAGAATTGAAATATTCTTTCAGTGGGAGCTTCTGGATGGCTTAATTAGCAGGGTGCCAGTTCCTATTGATGTTGGCAAACCCCTAGAACTACATCCCCCAAGAGCCTGTTCCCTAGAAATATTGTGTGATCGGACTCTTTGAGAGCCAAGGCAGTAGTACTGTTTTCCTGCACGTGGAGAGGATTAGAGGGAGTTGAAGATAGGTGGACTTTTATACTCCAGCAAAGGAGAACGCAGGCAAGGCTGATAACACTTGGGATTTTAGTGTACAGTATCAGAGGAAGCATGTCAACATACCACAGGAAGTTGGGCTCATTCGTTTTCTGGGAGGATCACCATGTGCTTTTCAAAATTTGCAGCTTATTTTACAGGAATAAAACATGGTGAAATATGCATGTATTGCAGAGATGTATGGAATATGTGTTTCTTTATTTTACCCAGACATACACTTTAGCCACTTGACAACCGAGGACGTCCATGGACGTCCTCGACTTTGTGCGGTGATTTCTGAATGATGCCTGCAGCTACAGGCATCATTCAGATATCACTGTCTTCAGCCGCAAATTCTAGGCACGATAAGAATGATCAGTTCCGCCGCTTGATCGTTCTTATAGGCAGCGGGAGGGGACGTTCCCCCCCCCCCCTGCCATCCGTTGCTTCTCCGTGCTCTCCCGTGCCATCGTGGGCCCGGAGAGCGAATTGGCCAGTGCTGGCTGGGAAGCATAGAGATGACTAGTGACCAGATGGTCACCAGTCATCTCTATGACCGTCAGAGGTCCGGACGCAACGTTATGACGTCATGCCCAGTACCCGGAAGTAAACAAAGTCGCAATTGCGGCTGTCGGCATGAGATCGGTGAATTTTTTTTCACGATCTCATGCTTGTAAGCCTGGAGGAGATCTCTCCATAAAGAGGACCTGTCACAGTGATTCCTATTACAAGGGATGTTTACATTCCTTGTAATAGGAATAAAAGTGATAAAAAAAAAATATATATATATTTTTTTAAACGCCCCTGTCCCCGGTAGCTCGTGCTCAGAAGCGAACACGCATGCAAGTCCCGCCCACATATGTAAACGCCGTTCAAACCCCATATGTGAGGTATCGTCGTGTGCATTAGAGCGTGTGCAACAATTCTAGACCTCCTCTGTAACTCGAAAATAGTAACCTGTAAAAAAATGTAAAGCGTCGCCTATGGAGATTTTTAAGTACCGAAGTTTGGCGCCATTCCATGAGTGTGCGCAATTTTAAAGCGTGACATGTTAGGTATCTATTTACTCGGCGTAACATCATCTTTCACATTATACAAAAAAAATTTAGGCTAACTTTACTGTTTTGTTATTTTTGAATTCATGAAACCGTTTTTGTCCCCAAAAAAAGGCGTTTGAAAAATTATTGCGCAAATACCGTGCGAGAAATAAAGTTGCAATGACCGCCATTTTATTCCCTAGGGCGTCTGCTAAAAAAAATATATAATGTTTGTGGGTTCTGATTAATTTTCTAGCAAAAAAAATGTGATTTTTACATGAAGGAGAGAAGTGCCAAAATAGGCCCGGTGGCCAAGTGGTTAAAGTAGTAATACCATTATTCTATAAACAGTAGAGTGCTATACTCTTTATCGTAATAACTATACTGTTTTCCATGTATTCATGTATTCATAAAATGTAAAATACTTTATTGTGTGCTTTTGATTTGGATAGACTAGGGAAGGGCTAGATCTTCTGTCAAGATTGTATTGCTGTTTTATTGCTATCTGGAAGAAGAAAAGAAGAGAAATTCCCACAAAATCACAAACAGCAAAAAAGAAGACCTGCCAAGGGTTCTAATATTTCTTTACTATGTTCAGTTTCTGTGCCAAGTGGCAGCTGTCAACAGATCAGGAATCAAGGGAAACTATTCCTAAAGAAAACTCTAATTGCAATACAAAAGTTGCCAGAAATTCTAACCTTTCCCAACTCTATCCAAAATAAAGAAAAAACATTTTAGGTAGACATCAACTTTGAGGTAAATGAAGTTATTATATTTGTTGGCTATTGCTACTAGTTCGCAGATTTACAGATTTTTGCCACGAGCTGTTCATTAAAAACCTTTTTCACTGTCTCATTATTTGCATTCACTAAAACCTTCAAAACATTATTGCCGACAAAGAACCTTTCTACCTATAAATTTTGCACTTGCTATTATGAGTATGCCTGGTGTATTGCATCTGCCACCAAGTTAAAATTAAATCTATTCAATAAAAGTCCCTGTAGCAGTGTACTCGATGACCTGACTATCTTTCAGGATAAATGCTACACAGCCTGCTTCACATTACCAAGCAATAACATGGAGAAAGCTTAACCATTTTGAAGTATGAAAAGGCGAAGACAGCATTGTATATAATTATTTATGGTCTTTTAGTTTTGCATTACAGCAGTTTAGCAAAGTGCTTGTGCAGTTAGACATTCGGTATATAAATGTTCACAGGCTTATTCAAATGCATAGCTGTACATAACCTTGCAAAAAACAAAAACAAAGGTTTTCAAGCAACAGTAGGATATTTGACCTTGGATGTGCATGCTTCTGACCGTATGCCTGATTTTAGATGACATATTTTAGAAAAATGAAATAGAATCGAGGATTGCATGCCTCTCTTAACATGGAAAACCAGCTTTTACTATGCTGTTTTAAAGTAATACACGTGAGAGAGCTATCATATGGTAATGTAATTATGCTAAAAAAAAAGATATAAGATAAATTGCATCTATGCAGCAGTACATGTTTGTTCAAATTCAATGCAAAATGTTTATAGGCTTAATCACATTCTTAACTGTTTAGTCTTACGTTCAATTAGGATTGTTTTTTAGAAGCAGAGAGAATGTTCCTCCTTGGATATATTTGCCCACAAATGTAGTCACTCTTTTAATTGAGAGAGCTATCACACATTATTATATATGTTTTAGATAAATTATGCTAAAAACAAAACATAGAGGATGAATTATAGCTATTCAGTAGAACATGTGTGTGCATATTCAGTGTAAAAATGTAATATATTGCAGCCTTTAGCTGCGGTGACTGCAATCGTTTTTATTTTTTCATTTTTTCAAGTACATTTTCTTCAAACAGAAAAATACCTCTTGGGCCTGATGGAAATCCAGTGTCCTTTTAATGTTCTGTGCAGTGAACTGAAATCTCAAGCAATGTTATCAGCTTTCCCTGGTATCTTCTGCAAACTACCAAACTCTTTCTACTTATGTAATGGAGAAGAGGAGAGGAGTAAGTGCATGTAGTCCAAAATCGAGAAAGCCGTCTAGGGCAGAGGTAGGCAACCTTTGAGAGATGAAGATATACCTGAATAACATAAAAAAGAGATCAAAGATCACCAGGGTTTGGTGTCCCAATTTTTAGAAATTAACTAACCAGGCCTAAATAGATAGCACACTGTGCACCTAAAGTTGCACAGTGTCAGTCAGAGCAGTGGACAGTGTCAGTAGGTACAGTGGATGGTGTGTGAACAGTGTTAGTAGGGCAGAGGTTGGTGTCACTAGGGTAGTGAATGGTGTCAGTAGAGCAGTGGACTTGTCAGTGGAGCATACATTGGTGTCAGTAAGACAGTGGATTATGTAAGACAGAGGACGGTGCCAGTGGAGAAGTAGGCGGTGTCAGTGGACAGTGTCAGAAGGTTTTTATTTTTATTAATATTTTTTTATTTTGTACAATTTTTTTAAATAGTTTTTAACTATATTATTTTATGTTATTTTTAATATTTTTAAGAGTCCTGCTGGGTGTCTTTGGTGAAATATCAGGGGTCTAAAAAGACCCCTGATGTCTCATTTTTGATACTCCAGTAACCTCCACTTGTTTCCAGGTCTGGTGCTGACATCACTGCTCTGTCTCTCCACCTTGTCCAATATAAGAAAACTTTGCATTCATTCAGAAAATGCAAAGCATGATCTCCTTGTCTTTAAATTATTTTAAAGTATATCTAAAGGCAGATTTTTTTGGGGGTTTTGGATGAATTAAACCCATGTCAATTTTAATTGCTGTCTGTGCCCCCATTAGGGAGATTCACCCTCTCTATTTGTTTACCGTTATCATCAAAGTGAAAGTAAAAGAAACCCCACATTTTTGGTTGCCCCCAAAAAAGTAATAGAGGGGACATTTTCCAATGGGGGCACTAATTCTGAAGACCTGGGGGTCCCCAAGGGATTTCCTTAATTTCCAGGGTTTTTTTCTCACTTCCTGTTTTTGCTATGGGACATGAAGCAAAGGTAAATCTCCTCAATGGGACACAGATAGCAAAAAATAAACTGACAGGGGTTATAACCCTCCCTTACTCCCTAAGCAGCATTATTTAGATGTCCTAGGGCAAACTAGGCCTGCACTGTATGCATTGAATATCTGTGTTCGATCAGCTATGTAGGCTCTGTACACGCAGATCTGTAAACATATGTGGTCTGACTATGCAAGCATACTATAATAAGTTATCCTTGATCTTATTCATTTTCCTTAGTGAATAAGCCCTGCTTAGGCAATTACAGTAACACGGGACAGGATTTATATTAAAACTTAATACCAAAGCCAAAGTTCTAAAGAAGGGTAATATGATTTCTTTTGGAGAGCTTCTGATTACATTACAAAAACTTTAATAGCACAGACTTACTAAATGACATTAGTAGCAATTTCATTATTTTTTAATCAGTATTTAACAAAGCACATTTTTCATTACAAGGAGGCCACACTTGTAATAATACGATTGGTTGAAATTGATTGAGTGCACAGTTTTTTTTTTATGGCCCTGTGTTTTCAAAGTTAAAGTTTTACTAAATCCACAACAGTACAATCAGTCTGTATATGTGGTAAAGCATGCTTGTTATACTCACTGTGGGACCTAAGGGGTTAATCCTCTGCATTGTGTAAAAAGGCTGTTTGATCTGGTCTCTCTGTTCCTCCCCTTCTTCCACAGTCCCCAATCTATCTGACAGAACAGAGGCTAGGGGACAAACTGCACATGCTCAGCTTGGTGTGTAGTGTTAGGGAGTTTCTTTATTTTTTTTCTTGAGGGGGTGCATGTGATCAGCACAGGACCAATCAACACTGTCCAGCACAGGTTCAGGGATCCTGCAGCCTTATAGGACAGTCAGGGCAGAATGAAAACTCCTTCTACAAGCTTTAACCACTGATAGAAGCCACAAGACTGCTCTAACTGCTAATGAAAAAAAAAGTATTTAGCAGCTTATAGTTACTAAAACTGTTTCATTTCCATGTTCTGTATACTGAGGGAGACCATATAGTGAATGCAGGCAGGGCCGTCTTAATAGCATCATGGGCCCCTGGGCAAAGTAATGCTCTGGGGCCCCTACAATGATGACAGTTCAGGTAAACGGACATCAAGAAGGTAGGAGGCAGACTGCCTCCCCTGTGTATCTATCACTCTCAGTACCATCATGGGGCCCCCAATTTCAAGGCAGCACGGGCTCAAGGTCCAGCTGCTTTGGGGAAAGTGCAGGGGCCCCCCATGCAGCTGGGGCCCCTGGGCACTTTAAGGTAGCACTGCCTTTTTTTTCACTAAATGAATTCTTTAATAGTGATTATAGCACTGCCATTTTTACCTATTATTTTTTCTGCTTGTATCTACAAAGGAAATCAGAAACCAGTACTGGGTAGTCAGCCCACTGCAGACGTATATGCTAAAGCTGTTATAAGCCAACTTCATTCATTATTTGTCCTAGCCTGGGTAATAATAATTCTGTGTTGCCACACAACCACCAATTACATTCAGACATCTTCTTTCTGAGTTTTCTTGCAAGTGTAAGCCTGAATCTAATTAGTGATTGTTGGGTGACAGAGAACACATCTGAAGACAGATGATAAATGAGGCACATTTCTGTGTCCAGTTCAATATATGTTCTCGGTGGCCCAGTATAATTGCCATACAGTACTACTGTGGGAATTTGAGGCTAAATATACACTATACAGAATTATGGAGACAATACTTGAACAATGCTGCATGACAAAGCTCACAAATGTTGTATATGTTACCACTGAAATATTTCTATAAATTTGTTTTTGTTAGCTTTATTGTGCTTGGACTTTAATGTAGATTTTCTATGCGTGAGAATTGCAAACTCTTTTTGCTATATATAAAATAATTTTAGTTTGTAGATAAGAAACTGTAAAATGTTAAACTAAAGATGTAATGTGAGTCTGCATACTAAATCTCAGTTTGTTTTCCTTTTTATTTTATATAGTAGAACTTTGAATGTGTTTATACCGTCTGCTACTTTTGTTTCTGTGTCCAGCGTTAGCGCAATTTTTTTCTTTAGGCTTGCACACCAGCGGACCAATCCTGTCCTGTCCTGTCCGTTTTTCAGGTGGACTCAATTGGACCACCTATTGTTCTCTATGAAGAGGCGGGTGTCAGCGGATCCGCTGAAACCCCTAGACATCTGATCCGGTCCACTAAAAACAGATGAATGAGGATCCCTTCCCCATCCGCTCGGGAGATCGAATCGGATGACAGTCGGATGGAAATGGGCAGACAGTCCATTTCCATCCGACGGCCTTATAGAGAACAGCAGATTGTGTCTGCTCTGCATTGCGGAGTCGACACGGACCTGTCATTCCCCTGCTCAGCAGGGATCAGCGGAGAGACTCCCCACTGAGCAGGCGGATCTGATGGATGCAGTCCACCCCATCTGAAAGGGTCCTAAGGCCCATAAAATGCTGGAAATAATGTGGGAATTCTCCAATACAGTTAGGCTACACCCACACTGCAAGGATTAGCTGCTTGTGTAGGTCTAAGTGAGGCTGAAAGGACATTTACTTACCTGATTCTCATCTCTGCCGCCAGACAGCGCTCCCCTGTTGTCTGGCAGTGGACTGTCTCTTGTTGTCCTCATGTCTAATGCAGGGCTATAGACACTATATTGGTCTTGATGATGTCAGGATCTTAAACCACTAGAGTGTAGGGGAGAAGACACTGTGGAGGCTAGTGGTCTAGCAGCGCAGAGGATTGAAGGATAGGCAAAATACCGAATTTATCGGGGTATGGCGCGCTCCGGTGTATAGCGCGCACCCCTAATGTGGACCCGCAATTCCTGTAAAAAAACATTTTAGTACTTACAGTTTTGGTGTCTTGCGCGGCGTCCATCGGCGGCCTCTTCGGGTCCGGCGTCCATCGGCGGCCTCGTCAGGTCCGGCGTCCGTCTGCGGCTTCGGTGGTGTCCTCCCGGCTTCTCCTGCGCGTCAAATCGCCGCTTCTCTCGCTCAGTTTGAATGCCTGCACCGACATATACCGAGTGCAGCACACTCGTCTACCTTCTGGCAGGCTCGGCTTCGCTCGTGCTCACGCTCTGTGACGTTAATCTGCAACAAGTAGGTTGGTGGGTAAGGTATGTCTTTTTTGCTGATGGCAGAAAGGTGTGCAATAGAGTTGACTTCCCTGGAGGTGTCTGTAACATGGAACATGATTTTGCATTGTTGGAAGATTGGTCAAAGTAAACTGCAGTTCAATATTTCTAAATGTAAAATAATGCACCTAGGGAAAAAGAATCCCCTGAGAGAGTAAAACATTGGGGGTACAATTTTGGCCAGCACTACAGAGGAAACAGATTTGGGAGTACTTATTTTAGATGATTGCAAAATGAGAAAACAGTGTGACCAGGCAGTGGGTTAAACAAATAGAATTCTAAGATGCATTACTAGGTGCATTACTAAAGGGATCACCAGCAGGAGGAAGGCGAGTGATAAAAAATATCAGGAGAGACATCAGGAACTTAATATGTACAGTCTGGAGGCAAGAAGGGAAAGGAGAGACGCAATTGAAAACTTTGGGCCAGATTCAGGTAGTTTTGCGTAAATCTGCGGCGGCGTAACGTATCACATTTACGTTATACCGCCGCAAGTTTTACGGGCAAGTGCTTGATTCACAAAGCACTTGCCTGTAAAGTTGCGGCGGCGTAGCGTAAATCCGCCCAGTGCAAGCCCGCCTAATTCAAATGATCTGGGTAGAGGGCGTGGATCATTTAAATTAGGCGCGTTCCCGCGCCGATCGTACTGCGCATGCGCTGTCCCTAAAATTTCCTGACGTGCATTGCGCTAAATGACGTCGCAAGGACGTCATTGGTTTCAACGTTAGCGTAAATGGCGTCCATGGCGCCATACACGGAAGACTTACGCAAACGACGTTAAATTTAAAATTTCAACGCGGGAACGACGGCCATACTTAACATTGGCTAAGCCATCTAGGGGGCAGCTTTATCTTTACGCCACATATCTCTTACGGAAACGGCGTAAATTTACTGCGACGGGCAAGCGTACGTTCGTGAATCGGCGTAACGACTCATTTGCATATTCTACACCGACCGTAATGGAATCGCCACCTAGCGGCCGGCCTAGAATTGCAACCTAAGATCCGACGGTGTAAGTCACTTACACCTGTCGGATCTTAGGGAGATCTATGCGTAACCCGATTCTATGAATCTGGCGCATAGATACGACCGGCCGGACTCAGAGATACGACGGCGTATCAGGAGATACGCCATCATATCTTCTTTATGAATCCGGCCCTTTAAATACAGCAAGGGGGCAAATGAGGTTCAGGAGAGCAGTATTTGTAATATAAAGCCAAGATCAACAACACGGGAACGTAACTTTAAACTTGCAGGAGGAAAGTTCAAAACTAATCTTAGAAAGTATTATTTTACTGAGTATTTGAGTATTTGATGCTTTGAATTAGCTTCCAGCAGAGGTAGTAAGTCAGTTAACTGGGTTCAGACATGCTTGGGACAAACATATCTATATTCAGACAAAAAAGTAAAAAACAAAACAAAAAACATGTATAAATATAAAAAAAATGGGACAAACTCATTGGACCTTTTTTCTGCTGTTCCTTCATTTGTTTCTGTTTTTGCTGTGTTACTAAACCCACAACAGTAAAATCAGTCTGAAAGAATAGCCATGTAATGAAGGACATCCACACAGGTATATCTTCCGTCTCTGTATGATTTACTGAGTAACAGCAGTGTACACTGGATTACAGAGCATCAAAGTTAGAGACAAAAATACAGGATTAAACACACAGGGGGTTATTTACTAAATGCAAATCCACTGCAAAGTGCACTTGAAATTGCACTGAAAGTGCACTTGGAAGTGCAGTTGCTATAAATCTGAGGGGTAGATCTGAAATGAGGGAAAGCTCAGCTGACTTTATCATCCACTCATGTGCAAGCTAAAATGCTGTTTTTTATTTTCCTTGCATGTCCCCCTCAGATCTACAGCGACTGCACCTCCAAGTGCACATGCAGTGCAAAGTGGATTTGCCTTTCATAAATAACCCCCTACTATATTCTCACTATTCTCTCTCTCAGGCACATATCTATGGGAAAGGGGGAAATTCTGATTATCTGAGATTTAATTGTTAAATGTCACATAAATGATAAAAAGCAATAACTGCGGATAAATTACGTTTTCATACTGGCGCCACTCTGATACCAGGGACACACTCAGCTATACACTTTACTGCAATACTAAGGACTCTAACACCTTCACCTATTATCCTTTCCATACCCATGGACTAAGGTCAGTTAGGTGGGCGATTATTTAGACAGATTTACCCATCTGTTCTTCCATGTCCGGTTCAATACACTGTATGTATTAGCTGAGTGCGTTAACATATACCTGGATTAGGTTCATTGTTCATTGCTTACCAGCAATCAACTGCCATACCACCGCATGCAATTTAGTCTTGCATTTTTATGATTACACTCCCCTATCTGGTTGAGATAAATTTCTCTGTGAATTACAACCAGTGATAGGCCAATACGAGACCGTTCGTTGATTACCACCAACGCGGGATACCCCTTAACGAAATATCTATGCTCCTGAGGAAGCGCTAATTCCATAAGCGCGCAACATGTCGAGCAAATCCTCCTAGTCCTCTGGACAACCATCTGGTCACTTGTGATACAACGTTTTTATAATTATGCTTTTTATCTTAAGCTTTTTATGTTAGAACTATACAATGAATATGAACCGTGTGTGGTAAACCAGTTGTCAATTGAATTTCACTTCGTGATTTTTTATTTATAACGGTTTCTATGATATTTCTGTACCTATAATAAATCTTTTCTAGTTTTCTACAATTTTTGTATCGTGTGCCTTCAAAGCCCAATTTACTAGTCCTTAGTTCAATTCTACATTATCGGGGCGGTGGCACACCTAATACCAGTGCATCCGTATTATCACCTTACAATTGATGAACACAAAATTAGGGTTTTCTTTTCATACGCTTTCATACTAATTGATTTTTGTATATCAGCCAAAGCTATAATTTAAGATATTATGAAAGAAACACATAATATATAAGAAAGAATCTTAGTTAAAGGCACAAGGCCTCATGTCCTTTCCACCTGCTTCTAATCATCATCCCACACATCCCACATATCAGTAACAATAGCTACTATCCTGGGTCTAGTCTTACAGACATCCTTTCATTCCTACATTGTCTAGACAAGGCTAAAAGTAGGAGAAAAACACAACCAGAAGAACACAACAAGTGGTAAACAACATTTCATTAATAGTTAATTTATATGTCATGCTGAAATAGTTTCCTGGTGATCGTGTTACATTATAACATTTCAAATCCATGTTGCATCTCATCTTAACAGTCCCTCCTGTTGTTCGAGTTCTTTATCTTTTAGATGGTGATACTGACAACATTATCAGCTTCATTTTGTACAAATGTGGCCATCATCTCATAGGTGGATGGATGATTCAGATCTGTAGGCTATGAACGAACAGTATTAATATCATATTTTATAGTGCAGGTACTAAGATAGCATTTAAAAAGAGCAGGCACGAGTTTAACCAAGGCATGTATGAAAATACTTATTCCAATAACATAGAGGAGCCCATGTAAGAGACCAACCACCCAGCCTCCAAAACCTGTGAATCAGTTGGATGAGTTGATCCAGTCAACCCAACTTGTCAAACCAGCCCAGGGTTTATCAGTATATGTGGCTCCAAATTTTTGCTTAAATCGCTGATCTCTTTCTACATGAGCATTGATAGCACCTTCAGCTTCAGTATAATTGGAAACCAGTCGGGAGAAAGTAGAGAAGAGACATTGCTGGAAGTGGCAGCAGGAGAAGCTCTCCCTTGAGTGGTGGTTGCTCTCCAGCTGGACACCCCTGGAGGATTAATGGCCTTGGCTGTATGTAACAGCCACAAGCAAGAAAGACCTTCCGTAATAGGAGGTCATAAGGAGCTGGTAAGGGGCCATTTTATGAGGTGGAGGATTTATTTCTGGAATCACACATTATTCTGGTGAGCAGTAGTGCACAGTGGGATACCTTGGACTTGTTTATCACTGTGTGGACTCTTTTGCAACGTGCCTTGCTGGTTTAATTTTTTAAACCTTTCTTTATTTAGTGCAACTTTATATATTTTTTTTAACAGATGTAAAGTGCAACTTTATATTTGGCCAATCATTGGAAATGTAGTTGCAGCAGGAAGTACCAACGATAGCACACATTCCTCCATGGGAGTGTATTGTGGGAGAACAGTGAATGTAGGGTCCTAGGTTTAGTAACACTGATGTTTGACATGATAGTTTGTAATGAAATGCTTTTAAAATGTGATATGCTCACTCCTACCATGTGGGTGGGGCTGGGTATTTAAAAGAATTTTGCCCCAAAAGGCAATAGCTTTGACAAAGGTCCTTCTATTCTGAAAAGTGTGCACGTAGCTTGTTCTTATGCTAATAAAGGATATTTCAGAGGATTGGCATTTTCTTGCTATATACAGTATACTACACTGTACTTAGTCTAGGTAGTATCATATGAGCAATTGTATCCCTTTCTTTTATTGATCTGTGCTTGCCTCAAACTTTCCATTCATTGGTTGAAGTAAAAACATATTTAGTAGACTATGAGAGAACACTTTCTCCATTAGTGATAACCATACCATAATGAGGGAGGCTTACATATTTCAAATTATATTAAATTGTATTTAAAAAAATGTATTTTCTCTGATTATTACATTTTAAATCAACTTTTCTACAGTTTAAGGTGTGTGTTTATGCAATTTAGTGAAACATTGAAGCCTAACCGAAATCTCAGTTTTATATTAGCTGAATAAATTCTAGGTGTGTCAAAACAAGTGGTATGCAAAGTCTTTCTGATTTTCTTTTTCCCTTAAAAAGCATTCAAAGCCTAAGTAGAAAAGCCTGTGTCCTGCTAGCATGCTGCAGAGTAGAGTGCTTGTTCTCTGTGTGGAAGCAGTGGTCTCTCTACAGAGGCCCAACACATCCCCTGCTGATTCAGAGCCACATCTTTTTAATCAGCAAGGAGTATGAGTTTTACAGATTGTAAAGCTATAGGTCTGACTCAGTAGAGGGTGCATTGGATCTCTTCACTAGGATGACTTTTCCATAAAGTCTACAGCTACATAGGTCATGTTCATAGCTTTTTTTACAGGTTCACTTTATTGGACTTATGTTATGCATTGGTATATTATATTGTTTCCAACAAACCTGAAAAGTACTTCACTGCTGTTTCATTGTGTTGGGATTTGTGAAGACATAGGACAACATGTTTTTAATGAAAAGCGGATATTTTAACTAATATAGAACATATAGCAACTGTCATTTCTAAATTCTCTATAAAAAGTTTTTGGTGGCTTTTGATTTATTACAATGAGTGCATATATATACTGTACAGATGTTTTATCAGTCCAATGTGTCTTTTTTTTATTCACAGGTGTTACAACAGTGCTAACTATGACCACTCTGAGTATCAGTGCACGGAACTCACTGCCAAAAGTTGCCTATGCTACAGCAATGGACTGGTTTATAGCTGTATGTTATGCCTTTGTGTTTTCTGCCCTCATTGAATTTGCAACAGTGAACTACTTTACAAAGAGAAGTTGGGCCTGGGATGGAAAAAAGGCACTTGAAGCAGCAAAAATAAAGGTATTGATTACAACGTGTGCTATCATGTATGTTGCTCAGTTCATGTTTAATGTTTTTTTTTTTTTGCCTATTTTTGTGTTAAAATTAAGAAAAAAATAATGTGTGTGTTCCTAAATTCTGACCTTGGATTGCATACTTGGTTTCCAATATTGCAAGTTAGCACCAAGATCCAAACCTGTGGATAGACAAGAAAGGTAAAAATAAGGCTTCTGTTGGTTAAGACTCTATGTTTATGCAGCTATAATGCATGTGGTTGTAAATAATTCGTTTATTGGCCCATATTTAGTAGTAGTTAATCACATTCAACTTGACCTGATGTGTATTATTGAATATTTGCAGCTTATCCAAGACACAGAATATATCCTAGCATTTAGAGTCCCACAGGTAACACAGTGATTCTGTAACGTACCTGGAGATTGAGTCTGAGGTGCAGAGATAGGCCTCTCTTACAGCTCTAGTTTAGGAGCCCTGGTAATGTAACAGGAAATTGCCAGAGCACAGAGTGGCACAAGTGCCTGTAAAGTCTTCTGCCAGCAGGTGCAAATGTGCGTTGTTAAATGCAGAGGAGGCTGGATAGGCGCACACAGATGGGCCAGGCTGGAACAGGCACAGGTTAGTGGGTGCAGATGCAGGTATGCAGGCCAACTAAAGGTCAGACAGTCGAGGCTGGCAACGTTTCAGCAGATACAGGCACAGACAGCAGGCAGCAGGATAGTCAGGAGCCAGGCCAGGGTCAGTGATAGGCAGATAATCCAGGGGAGCAGGCAGAATAATATTCCAGAGGCAAGTCAGGGGTTGGTACGGACAGCAATTAGGCAGAGTCAAGTTTAGCTAAGGTCAACAACAGAGGATCGGACGCAGGAAAAGATGCACAAATGCTCATGAGTGGATAAGACCAAATGGTGCTAACATGCTGACACACGCATTTGTTTGAAATCACGCATGCGCACCAGCTACAGGGCCATGGGCAGGAGTAGTCAGATTACTTTGCATACAAGGATTCCCATGTGTTTCCTAACAGGTCCTGATCCAATTACTATGGAATTTGTTAACTGCCCAAGAACAAGATGTGAGGCTTGGAAGCTGTGGAACCACCCTGCTCATAGTGCATCCCTGCTAGAAAGTCTGCATATGTGTTAGTCATTTTATTCACATGGCTGAAGGTTTTTAGATGATCAAAATCTGCCTTGGAAAATTCCATGGTGATTGGATTAAGGTGACTGTGCTACCTGTATGGATCTAAACTTCAGGCTATGCTCGTGACACTAATGAGTGTCAGGAGCATAGCCTGAAGTTTAGGTCCATACAGAACTAAAGAAGGATACATAAACTTAAAATGTATTCAATATTACAGACCAAGTCCAGTTGAATGTGGCTAACTTCTACTAGCTATACCCCTGGTGCGCAACAGCATGTTAACTTCTATTATGTGGTTCACCATGAATCAGGCACTTTGCAGAATTGCAGGGGGGTGCCAGGTACTGAGGTGCTATCTGTGTTCCCACACCCAACACTGACATGAAGCTAGTACTTTCAGGTGGCATGATCTCTGCCCAACAGCAGAAGTATAATCGCAGCCCAATGTTATCAGGGAAAGAGCAATGCAGAGTTGTGCAATCTGGTAAGTGAACACAGAGTGGAGTTAAATAACTACTGACCACCAATGCGGAGTGAGGGTTATCAGCACTGCCACCGACCACCAATGCAGAAGGTGGTGGGGTTAGCAGCAAAGATTGCAGCCCACTTGGAAAAATGTCAATGGTTCTCTTCATCCAATACCATTCTTAAAGGGCTTGTAAAGGTAAAAAATGTTTCCCTAAATAGCTTCCTTTACCTTAGTGCAGTCCTCCTTCACCTATCTCACCCTTCCATTTTGCTTTTAAATGTCCTTATTTCTTCTGAGAAATCCTCACATACTGTTCTTCTGTCTGTAACTACACACCCTAATGCGAGGCTTTCTCCCTGGTGTGGAGAAAGCCTCTTGAGGGGAGAGGGGGCGAGCAGGAGTGTCAGGACACTCTCTACATTGCAGATAGAGAAAGGAGCTGTGTGTTAGTGGGCATACTGACACTCTTGCTCGCCCTCTCCCCCCTCAGGAGGCATTACTGCGTGTAGTTACAGACAGAACAGCAGGAAGTGAGTATTTCTGAGAAGAAATAAGGACTTTTAAAAGCAAAATCGAAGGATGAGGTAAGTGAAGGAGGGCTGCACTAAGGTAAAGGAAGCTATTTAGAAAAAAAATTGTACCTTTACGACCCCTTTAATTCTGCTTAGAGGTTCCTTTATCTAATGTCTGCAAATTGAGCCAAATAACACAGCAAAACAGGAAATTGTTAAAAAAGGGAAATAAATGTGACCAAATGCTATGAAGAAATAAAAAATACACACATATTATTTCACAAATAGAGAATTTTATATAGGGGACACTTTAAAGTTTTATAAGAGGACATTCTTAGAGCACAATATTTGTTCATTTCTCATAACTTCCCATTTTCAAAAATGTCATTCTGTCAACAGGTCAAATCTTTCTATAGCTGCGCTCTGCAGGGCATTCAGGGTGCTCTAAAGGTCACATTCAAACCTCAGCTTGAAATCTCACCTTAGACCCTTGCTCTCCCTTGCCTTTATGTTTTGTTCTTTAATAGCTTTAATATCCACAGAGTAACATTACTTGTCATGAGACAGGGTTAGCTGTTATTTCGTATGATGGAATCATACATAGACATTTTTTTTTCCTGAAGGACCAACACAACAGACCATTGTCCCTTAAGATGTTTCTTTATTTATCTGTAAAAAATCATATGCAGTTTATTTTTTTTATTTTTTTTGTGCTCCTTGCCTTAAGCAAATGTGCAGTGACATACTTTTCTAAAGTTCTTCAACTATACACAGGTTTTAAGCTGATCATATATAAGGACGATTGCAAATGATATGTAAGAATGAGGTTCGGTTTCAGCACTTCAATGTGTTTGAGGCAAATCTTTTGGGTTTGAGGCCCCATACACACGACCGAGTTTCTCGGCAGAATTCAGCCAGAAACTCGATCGGAGCTGGATTCTGCCGAGAAACTCGGTCGTGTGTACACTTTTCAGCGAGAAAGCCGACGAGGAACTCGGAGGGCCGAAAGGAGAACATGTTTGCTATTTCCTTGTTGTTCGATGAGGAAAATCGGCTCGCCGAGATCCTCGGCGGCTTCCACACTGAACTCGACGAGGAACTCGATGTGTTTGGCACGTCGAGTTCCTCGGATGTGTGTACGGGGCCTGAGAGTTGCGGTTCTGTGGAATTTTTGTGCAGATTCACCAGGGAGGTTTTTTTTTTAAATGAGATGCACTGCATGGCTTTGAACTATTGGCAGCAGGCCTATACGGGCCAATACTGCCCCCTCACTGTAAAAATGGGGAAGGGGGTACAGAGCAACCAGGGTATTCGTGTATTGGAAGCTGCTGTAGGGAAGGGTTATAAAAAGCTGACAAACTGCATAGGGAGAAATGAGGGTCAGTTACACAACTGCACTGTTTTGTCTTTATTTTGTGGTTGATTTAAAATCAGCAGTCCCTTTTAGTGTTAGAATTATCTTTCAGATGGGTGATATTTTGTGGTTTTCATTCATATAGGGGTTTTTTTTTTTTTTTAATGTTCAAATGGACTTTTATTTTAGGCTAAACTGTTTTTTTTTTTTTAGCAAGGCTTCTGATTAAAAAAAAGGAACATCTAGTTCAAGCATCCGTTAACTCAGTAGCAGTAAAGGGTAGCCTCTGTTTTCTCTGAGGGATTTTACAACATAATGCCACTGTTCTATGTAGGACATTTATCCCAATAGTATAGGTTGGCTCAGATGGAGAAATATCTCACCAAATTATGACATAAAAACGCTGTCAAAAGCGATGATCAGAGCTCAGCTTCCTCAGATGAGGAGGAGGATGCAAACTATATCAGATTGCCTCAACCTATGTGAAATTCTTAATGCCCAGTATGCAAGATGAGGTAAATGTCATTACTAAAGGCATCTGGGTCGTACATCAAGATATACTTGTTCAAGAACAATAACTGTAGGAAACGGAATCCAGGGTCATGGTTCTGGAAGGGGAATTGAAAATACTAAAAACAAATTGCTAGAAATCTCCAAGCACCATGCTTTATTGGTGGAGAGAATTGATGATCTAGTGCAGGGGTGTTAAACTCAATTTCCTCATGAGCCACATCAACAAGGCTGCTGTTAGAAGTCATGGGGCCTCATACAGTCTACCTGGCAGGCCCCCTTTTCCCCCCTGAAAATATCCAAACAGGATTTTCAATAAGAATACACTAAAATCATTATTAGTGGACACAAACATAGCATAGCAACTTACAAAATCCCTGCTAAATCTAAAAGATTTGTATGGACTTAATAAAGTTCTGTGTGCAAACAAGGTTTGTGGCTCGCTTTTTTTTGGGCTATTGCTGTGTTCAAGCAGCCTATGTTACGCTATGGGGACGTAGCAGCTGTACGAACACAGCCATAGGTCCTAACTTGACAGGTGTGGATGTAGGTGTATGGCCCCAAACACAACAGTATGCAATCGGGACCACTCACCCACACATGCACAACTGTTAAAGTCCATGGGCCATATTCTCAAATAATTTACGCCGTAAATTAACGTAAGTCCGATCCTATGTTTAAGTGTATTCTCAAACTGAGATACACTTAAACATGCCTAAGATACGACGGCCTGCGCCGTTGTATCTTAGGCTGCAATATTTACGCTGACCGCTAGGTGGCGGTCAGCGTAGAATATGCAAATGACTAGTCACGCCGATTCTCTAACGTACGCTTGCCCGCCGTAGTGTTTTAACGTTGTTTCCGTAAGCGATACGCGGCGTAAAGATAAACATGCCCCCTAGGTGGCGTACTCAATGTTAAGTATGGCCGTCTATCCCGCGTCGAAATTTGAAAATTTAACGTCGTTTGCGTAAGTCGTCCGTGAATGGCGCTGGACGCCATTTACGTTACAGTCAAAACAAATGACGTCCGTGAGACGTCATTTAGCGCAATGCACGTCGGGTAATTTACCCGACGGAGCATGCGCATTACGATCGGCGCGGGAGCGCGCCTAATTTAAATGATCTACGCCCCCTACCAGGATCATTTGAATTAGGAGGGCTTGCGCGGGTGGACTTTACGCGACGCCGCCGCAAGTTTACAGGTAAGTGGTTTGGGAATCAGGCACTTGCCACTTAAACTTGCGGCGGTGTAACGTAAAGGACATACGTTCCGCCGCCTCAGATCTTTAAGAATATGCCCCCATCTTTTTTATCTTATTAAAAACCTTGAGGATCTTATGCTATAGGAGCTCTCTTTTCTTTTTAAACATATATCAGTATACCGCTTGAGGCCATCCATTTCTGTGACTGTCCCCGTCTGGTGATATGCTGTGAGGATACCATTATTATTTGCTGTCTATGATCCCCTGTAATAAGAGATCATAGAGTTCCGGTAAGAGTCAGTGTGTGAGGTGGAGGTGCTTCTATCATCACTTTCTTCAGGAGTTGGGATTATTTTTCTTTCACATTGGAGACCATGATTATTCAATCTGCTATGGACTTTTTTGGTGGACTGTGATTAACCAATTAGGGCCCATTTGTTTTCTTACCAAGTTCACAGTGTGATCACTGTTTGCTATCTATTTCTTGCATTATTTGCGCTGGTGTCAGTGCATCTTGTAAAATGCACATTAGCTCAGCTTTTTTCTGGGTATGCGCCTATGTGTGGTGGATCTGTACAATGTCAACAGTTTCAATGTCGGAGGGAGTGGGGTCAATTTTTTTTTTTTTTTTTTATCGTCAATCTGGCTGCCAGTAGAACATGTGTACATACGTAGTATCGATCTCTAGGTTTAAGAATACCAGTCCTATGGAAGGGATAAAAATGTTGGATATCCTATCATTTTCTGTTTTTGTAGCAATGGTCACCAGGGCAAATACAGAGGTACCTTACCAAACAGAGACACAGACAGCAATAACTCTATCCAACAACAAGGCAAAACAAAACAAAAACACAGAATATATTTACCTAGAGGTACATTATAATGCAAAAAATTTAGCCATACCTTTCTAAAATATTTGTGAGGTTTGATTACTCTACTCTCAGGGCCAGATTCTCGTATCCTGGCGTAAAACTATGCGGGCGTAACGTATCTTGTTTACGCTATGCGGCCGCAAGTTTTACGGACAAGTGCTTGATTCACAAAGCACTTGCCTGTAAAGTTGCGGCGGCGTAGCGTGAATCCTCCGGCGCAAGCCCGCCTAATTCAAATGATCCAGGTAGGGGGCGTGGATCATTTAAATTAGGCGCGTTCCCGCGCCGATCGTACTGCGCCATCCCTAAAATTTCCCGACGTGCATTGCGCTAAATGACGTCGCTAGGACATCATTGGTTTCAACGTTAACGTAAATGGCGTCCAGCGCCATTCACGGACGACTTACGCAAACTACGTACATTTTTAAATTTCGACGCGGGAGCGATGGCCATACTTAACATTGGTTGCCCCTCATATAGCAGGCGCAACTTTACGCGTCGCAAATGCTACGGAAATGTCGTAAATTCACTGCGTCGACCGCGCGTACGTTCGGGAATCTCGCGTAAATAGCTCATTTGCATAGACGACGGGGAAAACGACGTCGGCGACACCTAGCGGCGGGAAAAAAATTGCATCTAAGATCTGACAGCGTAAGAGCCTTACGCCTGTCAGATCTAATGGATATCTATGCGTAACTGATTCTAAGAATTAGTCGCATAGATACGCCGGGCCAGATTAGGACTTACGACTTATATGTACACTATATATAAGTCCTTCTTTTATCTTTTTCTACTTTTTTTTTCTTTCACTTTTCTTAATTTACTTCCAACAGATTGGATTACTTGGGGAAAAAACTGTATGGGATAGAGCCATAACATCTTTATTCCTCGTGATATTCTTGAGTGATCCTGCTGTGGTTTATATTACACAAAAAAATTGAAATTAATTTGAAAAAAAAAAGAGAATAATCTGTTGTTTCATGGTTAAGTACCCCACTTAATAAGAATGTGGCTCAAATAAGGCATGTTTCACTGAGCAAACACAGCTTGATTTCAGGTACATTGCATTGCATTTGAGATCAGATCGAGACACTTCTGAGATGCTTCAACGTGTTAAAAGATGCATTTGCCTGCCTTTTAAACTGCACCAACCTGCTTCAAGAAGTTTTTGCTTTCCCACTGACTTTTCTGGGTAGAGAAAAGGTTTTGACTCAAACAGAAGCCTATGTACACAGGCCCTAAACAGGGGTGCCCAACCAGTGGCCTGGGGGCCACGTGTGGCCCGCGGAGCCCTCTGAGGTGGCCCCCAACCTCCTGCTCTGGGATGGAATAAAATTGATCAGAATACTGTTATTAAAGGTACGTTTATTACTAAAATCTCAGTGCAGAGAAGTGCACCTGCGGGTTACCTGCACTGAGCAATAGACTTCTGTTACCTGTGAGTTTGGTGTGCTGAGAAGAGTGGGCTCTATAGAGCCGAGTGGGCTGCCATCCACCTTCTCCGCTCATTGTGGCCGGAGACTGGTTACCAAGTTGCTTAAGTGGTCCTTGCTCTTCAAAAGGTTGGGCACCCCTGCCCTAAAGAGTTTTTTTTTCAAAATAAAATACATTCTGACTTCTTCTTCTTCTTCTATGATTAGGAGTGCAATGCTGCTATTTTTTATTTATTTTTGCTTCTACTAAGAAAACATTTATAACATTCTTTCTCAGTGTTACTTTGATGGAGTCAGAGGTTACAAATACTCTTTAAATTATAATTAAATTATAATTATTAATATTCAAATCACACCTCTCCCTGACTAGGAAAAACTAGCAAAAAAGATCAATAGAACATGTGTTATATGAGAGGAAAAAAAACAGGGAATCTATAAACATCAAAGAAATAAAACATAAATATCTAGGGTATCCTGTTGTTTAACAGTTATTGCATATCACAGCAAGGGTCATATTGCTTAAAGCTAGTCTGAAATGTCTGGAGATGCATCACTAGTTTAAGCTGTGTGATATGAATTGTTATTGCACTTCACATTAAGGGTCAGTTTGCTACAGTTTGTTTTAAATATAAAAATGCCATGTGGTGAATTTAAACTCTGTCCTTATAATAGTGAGATGATTAGTATGTGAAGCTGCTGAGGAAAGTTTTTTTCACTAACAACATATTTAAGCAGCAAAATGTGAAAAGAGCCAATTGTCCTCCAGTGGATCGTTCTCCAAGAATAGTTTGCTATTTGTGGTCCTTGAAACAATCAGATCTGATTATTTGATGAGACCACTGTACCAAAGGCAAGCTCACAACAATACGCTATCATGGCGAAATTGCAAAGGTATCAGGCCATGACAACCCTACATTTAGTTTTTCTAATTTAATGGACTGTTAGGGTCCTCTAATTGTCTGTCGGTACACCAATTAAAGATGAACTTTATACAATCAGCTAAATCCACAGTTAAAACTCACAAAGACCAGTTATTATTTTATGTTAATTTTTTGTTTCTTGTTTTACTATTCACATTTAATTCCTTTGTGATAGAGTGTAAAACAAATTATGAATGCCTGATCACAATTTTGCAACTTTGACATTTGTTATTATGAAAAAAAATAACTGGTCCAAAATAGTAAAAAAAAAAAAAAAATATATATATATATATATATATATATATATATATATATATATATATATATATATATATATATTTACATTTCTATCTCTTGCTATTAGCATAACCTACCACCAAAGAAAAAACTAAAATATATTCTTTAGTTCCTGACAATCACAGCAATACCATATACAGTATTTGTATGTTAATTGTTGTTTGTACCCATAGTAGGGTCCAGAAACAACCGTGCACATTTTTTTCTTTATCCTACCTAAAATACACTGACAGTGACAATAACTAACAATGATACTAACTAAAGAATATATTTGTTTTATTATTAAAATCCTGCCTAAAATACCCTGACTGTGAAGCCTAACCCTGACACTGACTTAGATCAAACCCTGATCTACCAACTTTTGCATGTATGCATATATGTGGCCTCACAGGTGAAGACCTGCTATAGACAGATGAAGACCCAGTGGTTAAATATACAATTTAAAGCATTTTGTTACATCTGTTCAAGTGCAGAAAATCTTTTGATCCTCCTGCATTCTTATCGGTTACAGTGTTTTCAGTTCTCACTGTGGACCGCAAGACAATATTCTGCCCTTATATTATGGAGAGAGAGCAGTATCAGGACCAGGGGCGGACTGACAACTCATGGGGCCCCCGGGCAATAGAAGATTATGGGGCCCCCGGACTTACAAATGGCCAACAAGCCAGGAGGCAGTACAGAGGCGGGGCAGCTAAAATCTCAGGATTTTCACATCAAAAGCATGTCGGTTTTGGACATATCAGGGACAGATGTAAAAAAAAACACAGATTTTTACATACTGTCCCTGGTTTTACTGAGCCTGGCAACCCTGATGGGACCTCCTAGTGGCATGGGGCCCTTGGGCAGTGCCTGGGTGCCTTAATGGTCAGTCCGCCCCTGATCAGGACTAGTTTTTATCATAAATAGTGCAATGCTATGTTTTACATAAACTTGATAATATATGTTGTTGGCATTGCACAAGAATAGATTGAAAAAAGTGCTAAGAATAATGTCACCCAGTTGTAGATTTCGACTAGGGGTGCATGGACAATTAAATCTCTTTGATAATGAGAGATTTTATCTCTTGGCTACCACATTTGTGGCACCCTGGAATCAATGCCCTGCCAATAAGATGATTGTCAACACGTGGTTAAATCTCTCAGTAGTAAAGAGATTTAATTATCCGTGTAGCACTAGTTTTATTTAAATAGTTTTTTAGCTTTGTGTCGTTTCTTAAAGGAAACCTTTGATAGAAATACAGGGTTGCCATTATTGGCTCTAAGAATCACTTTGGCCATATTGCTATATTTATAAATTTAGCATGAACTCCAGACAATGCTTCAAGAAGTACCTAAACCTGAGGAAAAACATCTAAATACAAAGATAATACTGTGGGGGTTATTTACGAAAGACAGACCCACTTTGAACTACAAGTGCAAACTACAATTGCAAAGTGCACTTGAAATTGCACTGAAAGTGCACTTGGAAGTGCAGTCGGTGTAAATCTTAGGGGTAGATCTGAAATGAGGGGAAGCTCTGCTGATTTTATCATCCAATCATATGCAAGCTAAAATGCTGTTTTTTATTTTCCTTGCATGTCCCCCTCGGATCTACAGCGACTGCACTTCCAAGTGCAATTTCAGTGCAATTCCAAGTGCACTTTGCACTTGTAGTTTGCACTTGTAGTGCAAAGTGGATTTGCCTTTCATAAATAACCCCCTATGTATTGAAGTAGTTTTACCTAGAAACCTGCAGAAAGGTACGGGCAAGAAAACTGGTGTCTATAGGAGTCTGAAATATGCATAGGACACTGAGCTAGTCAAAAAATAGCAAGGAAGGACCGCATGTTGTCAGTTCTCCATGGAAATTGTTACTGTGAAAAGACTTGCACCTGTTTTGATGGACAGCAAATAAAAAAAAAAAGGAATTTGCAGCTTTGTGAAGACTCCCATTAACATCTAAGGGCCAGATTCACATATAATTACGTTGCTCCTGGGCAGCGTAACGTATGTGATTTACGTTACACCACCGCAGGTTTACAGCGTAAGTGCCTGATTCTCAGAACACTTACCTGTAAACTTGCGGTGGTGTATCGTAAATGCGCTTGGCGCAAGCCCACCCAATTCAAATGGGGCGGGCACCATTTAAATTAGGCTCGTTCCCGCGCCGAGCATACTGCGCATTCACGGACGTCTTACGCAAACGACGTTGATTTTTAAATTTCGGCGCGGGAACGATGGCCATACTTAACATGGCTTAGGACAACTAGGGCTCAGCTCTAGTTTTACGGGGCGCAACTCGACGGAAACGACGTAGAGTTAGATCGACGGGCCGTTCGGACGTTCGGGGATCACCGTAAGTATTCATTTGCATATTCTCGCCACCTAGCGGCCGGCCTAGAATTGCATCCTTAAGATCCGACAGTGTAATTCAATTACACCTGTCGGATCTTAGGGCTAGCTATGCGTAACTGATTCTATGAAACAGTCGCATAGTTAGAACGGCCCTAACACAGAGATACAACGGCGTATCAGGAGATACGCTGTCGTATCTCTTTGGTGAATCTGGCCCTAAGTTCTTAATTTTTTTAAAACACATCTTAAAACTTAGGGTACTGAATAAACTTATCTGCAAAGTCTTTCTCTTTTAATTGAAAATATTCTCATGCATATGTGGTTTATTTCAGAGAAGGACCAATGTTCTCTGTGTGGAAGTAATAGTCTCTCTACGGTGGTCTAACAAACCCTCTGCTGAATTAAAGCTAGGCAACCAGTAAGGAACATGATCTTTGCTTATTGTCTAGTTATAGCTCCGACTAAAAGGTTCTTGTCAGACTTCTACAGAGAGATCCCTTCTTTCACACAGACCTCTGCTCTCAGCCTGCTCACCAGCTGCAGACTTTGCAAAAGATACTTGTAATTATTTTCATGAAGAATAAGACTATGAAGAGTTTGTATTTTTCACATCCTGAATTTAACCCATTGATGCCAAATATGCGGCCTCTTGGCAGATGGGCCTTGGTGCAAAGTGGCTGCATATTTGTGTGAATTGGTGGTATACAGCTGTGTCAATAGCATGCACCTTGAGTGCTCCTGACACAGTTGCTAACGGAAAGCTGACAGTCGCTGCTTGCAATCGGAAGCTTTCTGATCATGTGACCGCCATGACAGCCAACCACGGCGGTCACATGATCATAAACCCTGCCCTGATTCCAACATCCTAAACCCTTTAACGGGCTTGAATAAAAAAATGTGCTGCAGCACTATTACAGCAGTAAGGTAAGAGGACATCTGCACTACCTTTTAGGAAATTGGAACCTTTCCCCGGCAAGCACTATATGTATGAACACTTGGCACCAGTACCAGCACTTTATTACATGCGTTCCAGTAGCGTCTAGCTCGCTGCTCCTGCATGAACACATACGTTGTTTTCACTGTATATGTTTTGCTATCACCTATGTGTATAGTTTTGTATCCCTGCGGCTTTAGCAGAGTTAGCTGTCTTATTCACCTAGCACAACATTATTTTCACTTTGGATTTGTTATTTTGCATCACTGAAGTCGTGTATTGTAATATTGTTTAGATGAACCTTTCTTTGATCTAGCACTGTATTTATGAGATGTATTTAATTCCTTATCCCTACAGCGCAGCACTATTTTTTATTCATTTATTTTTGGTTTTGATACACTTACAGTGCCACAGCAGTACATTTTTTTCCCCCTTGTTTTGTTCACGTTCCCCCACACCTCCCCCCTTTTTTCCCTTTAGTTTCCCATTTCCAAGTCCTGCGGCAGCGTGGTAATACCCCTCTCTACCTCTAACGGGCTTGGTGGCGCCTGCTTAAAGAGGTTAAAGCTGGACTTCAGAAATATCCCCATCTGCCATCTTTTGCCTCCCTCCCCCAACTAATCACTGAGTTAGTTAAAAAGAAGACCTCAACTAAAACTTGGCTGTCTAGTCTTCTATATTCTTCCCTGTAGATAAGGTGGGTCCTTTTTTAGGTGTCCACATTACTGACTGGTTGACATGGACACTTCTTATTGGCTATCTAACAGCAGGGTCCTCTCAGGATTAAGAAGACTGTAGTGTTGGGGGCACAGACTTCAGCACTGGATCTACCATTCACCATTCCCAGAAGTTGTGAGTTAAGAGAAGTATAAAAAAATGTTCTTAAGATATTCATTTATTAACAATTGCTGATAGAGCCCAGGTTCACAATGGGTACGATTTGAGATGCGATTTCACATGTCAAATCGCATCTCAAATCGGCACATTTGCCGGCAATTGTCGGCAATGGCACTGTCCTAATCAGTGCGACGCCGCACCTGCGGCGCTGCACCAATTTCAAAAAGTAGTTCCTGTACTACTTTTTGCGATTTCGGGCCGCGATTTACATTGAACACTGCACAGATGTCTCTTAAATCGCGGCAAAATCGCGGCAAAATCGCAGCCGCAAAATCGCGGTAAAAAAAATCGAGATTTTACCGCGATTTTGAATTTGCAGCAGTGTGAACCTAGCCTAAGTGAAAGGGAGTAGGAGGGTGAAATGGGAGGGGACAGATCTCTGCCCAAAGATGGGCTTATTTTTTTTTTCTGTTGTGGAACGTACTGCTGAGTTTTACTGTAAAATCAGAAACCAAGTTCAACTTTATTTAAAAATTTTATATTTCCATTTACCTTACAGAAAAAAGAGCAAGAATCTCTTGGACGAAAGCCCATCAACACATATGGTGGAGGAAGAATTACTTACACACCAAACATTTCAAAAGACCTGTCTTCATCAGTCATCTCAAACGCTGCTCCCTTACACATTAAGGCTGTGGAAGAGAAGTGTCCTGAAACTAAAAAGACTTACAACAGTGTCAGCAAGATTGACAAGATGTCTCGGATAGTCTTTCCAGTCATGTTTGGAACTTTCAATTTGGTTTACTGGGCTACATATTTGAACAGGGAACCTGTGATCAAGGGCGCTGCTGCGTCCAAATCCTCCACAGTGTTGCCAATACATATCTAAGCCATATCCTTGCAATGGACTACACCAATGAAAATTGTACAGTTTGGCTTTGACATTTGTTTATTTTTACTCTATGTGTGGAGCATTTCATTTATTGTTTGCTTCAATAGTTGATAGCTACATTTATGTTTTTATTTTACCTCATATTTGCAAGAAAAGCTTACTAAAACACCAAAAAGCTGATGCATCATAATGCAAACATCCCTGTCTCCCCGTGGGGGACAGAAACATGGCTCAACTACACATTTTTTGCTGCCCCACAAACGCAAATCTAAATAAGGCCTTGCAGTTCTGAATGTTAGTAGTTTTTGATTTTTTGTAACATTTTGCTTTTAGGTTTAATTATCCTAAAATAAGCCATTGAGCCCTTACCGTTCCTTGCACTATTTGTGGAATTTACCCAGGATGGACTGAATATGTTGGGTTAAAACTGGATTTTCTGATGTTTGATCGTTCCTAAAACCTGAATAAGTTCATTGATTTGTAAAGGCCTTACTTTTAGCAGAAGCCTGCAAAAAAAAACCTTGAGCCCCAACAGCAGGCTGTAGATAAACACCACTGTAGATAAACACCAATGTAAAAAGCAGCAGTCATCAGAAGGGGTTTCTTAGCAATGTTGGTTCACCCTAAACATGGAGCATAATCATTGCTGACTGCATAGCTATATACAGTACTTGTGAACGAATCTTCAATAGAGATTTAATAATATTCCACAAGGTCTGAAAAGAGAAGTCTGGTTTACATTTGTGTGCAAAATGTGTGCCAGCAATGTCTACAATGTCAATGTTTTTAACAACAAAGTTCAGTGAAGGAGCAACCTTATCAAACCTGTATCAACAAATTTTTGCTCAACGGGGTCAAGTGCAAGTCAAATGCGCATTTCAATGAATTCTGAACGATCTCAGAAGTGTCCTAATTTGATGTCAAGCTGACGCCATCGACACAAACCCAAACATGTCAACGCAGGCCCTAAATGCGCCATGATGGAATTGATTTACTAAAAGCAAATGGGGTGCTACAAAACACATCAATAAAGTGCAAAACTTTTTTGTGACAAAAAATAATGTAAGTCTGTTTTAAATGTGTGGAGAGCAGTCCCAGTAAGAGCTTGCGTGCACCGCTGCGTGATGAAAAGTGTCAGAAAACATATATGTCCGCCCACTCTTAAAAATTATTAATGATCAAGGCCTTCTCTATCATTCTTACGCGGATGACGGAAAAAAGAACCAACACCTCGTATTAGAACAATGCCTTAGTCAGATAGACAACTGGATGACGGATAGTCACCTCAAACTCAATAGAGCAAAAACAGAACTCCTTCAACTCCATGCAAACAGGATAGGACTGGCCAGGACTACCTGGACACCACCACCCATTCTGGGACAAAGCATCATCGCTAGCACCAAAGTCAAAAGTCTTGGAGTCATTTTTGACTCAGACATGACAATGGATGCACAAATAGGATCAGTAGTTAGCGGATCTCATCATCTGCTACGTCTCCTACGCAGAGTTGTTCCCTTCATCCCAAAAGAAGATTTAGCAGTGGTAGTAAGAACAATCATTAACTCCAGATTAGATTATGCAAATTCCCTCTACTTGGACTCCCAAAATACCAGATTGCCCATCTCTAAGTCGTCCAAAACACGGCGGTACGGCTAGTAACAGGAAAAAAAACCCTGGGAACCACTCAGCCCATCCCTGGGATCCCTACATTGGCTGCCCGTAAAGGACAGAGTCATATTCAAGGCCCTTTGCCTGACGCACAAATGTGTAAACATAACCGCCCGACAATATTTAAGAGAGAAAATAAAAAAACAAAACGCCAATCGCGTTCTGCGATCAACTAATCAAAAACTATTACAAATTCCAAAAGCCCACTACAAAACCAAAGGAGAACGACGATTTGCAGTCCAAGGACCGCGATTATGGAATGCATTACCAACTAACATCCGAATGGAAATTGATCACCTGGCCTTCAGGAAAAACTCAAGACACACCTATTCTGAAGGTCAACAGAATGGAAAAAAATTGATGCCCACTGCCTTGAGGCGATTTAGTTCGCATTTGTAGCGCTATACAAGTTATTCACTCACTCACTCACGTGGGCCATCACCAGAAGCTGAGTGGACTGGAATGTTTCTATTAGCGTGGCTGAATTTTGTTTATTTTGTTGACTGTTTCAGACAGCAGTTTTTCTGCTTGCACGTGATTGCATGGTAGACATTAGACACACTTCACCTCATTTACTAAGCTATGGGACAATTCCCTTGCAAAGTAAGATTCTCTTGTAAAGTGAACAGCCTATTTGATTTTAGTAAATCGACAGCTCTATGAATGTCTGCTAAATCTGCTTAATAGGATTGTTATATAATTGGTTATGCCAGCCATGTATTGTATCTTGTAAGATCTTTTATGTATCTTAATGTGAGCAACAATAGACTCTGAGTAGCCAGCAAACTATTGCATGCACATATTGATGCAGGTTAGATCTAGAAATATACTTATGTGCTCCTTCAATGTAAAATCTCTTTAAAACGATTTTACAACTATGATTCCAATCTCTTTATACCGCCTTCTAAAAATTGTAGTTATTACAATGTTTTTTGCTGCAAAAGTATAGTTTCTTATAGTATGTATACAGAAGCCTTCGGCTAATTTATTGTGTATAAACATAGGTTGTCATTTAAAACAATAACATATTTACAGATAATGCAACAGCATATATACTTACATAAACAAATGCTCATCATTAGAACAGGTACATTAGCTCAAAGCTGTAAAGCTGTACATTTTTTGAATATTAATGCTTTATGGAAACAGTAAAATACAGTTTAAATACCCACCTTATCTTCTGCCATATATATGTATACGTGGTTGGCAAGAGGTAAAACATTTTCCACTGTGTACTTATTTATTTGCCATGAGTTCAGCTTTAACTATTAATTCCAAAGGTATACAAAGACTTTAACCTAACAAAAAAAAAAAAAAAAATAGCCAATATCTTTCCTTTGTAAAATAGATTGGAACTACACAGTGCAACCAAAAATTGATATATTTCTGCTGACTCAAAAATAAAAAAAATCATCATGTTTACATTTTTTCTATTAAAAACCAGCACAGAAGTGGTTGCCCTTTTGTGGTCTCAGACTGTTGAAATTAAAAAATAAATTCAACTATGCGGAAGGATTTTTCAGTCAGTTTGATCAGTGTTATTTAGCTCTTTTAAAAATACTTGTCTATATTGTCAAAATTTGGAGGTTTAAAGTGTATTTTCACTTTTGCAGTTACATTAGAGAAAACTCCACTATATGTTTGTGTTCTCATCCACAAAGCATACAATATATATGAATATATATGAAAAGATATAATAAAATATGTGCAAAAATGTGAGGGGTGTACTCACTTTTGTGAGGTACTGTATGTATATATATATATATAAATATATATATATATATATAAAAATATATATATATATATATATATATATATATATATATATATATATATATATATATATATATATATATATATATATATATATGTATATATATATACAGTATCTCACAAAAGTGAGTACACCCCTCACATTTTTGCACATATTTTATTATATCTTTTCATGTGACAACACTGAAGAAATTACACTTTGCTACAAAGTAAAGTAGTGAGTGTACAGCTTGTATAACAGTGTAAATTTGCTGTCCCCTCAAAATAACTCAACACACAGCCATTAATGTCTAAACTGCTGGCAACAAAAGTGAGTAAACCCCTAAGTGAAAATTTCCAAATTGGGCCCAAAGTGTCAATATTTTGTGTGGTCACCATTATTTTCCAGCACTACCTTTACCCCAGGGCCGGATTCCAGACAAGGCCAACAAGGCCAGGCCTCGGGGCGGCAGTGGGTGCAGGGGCGGCACTGCGGCTGAGAGGAGAGGACACTTTTACTTTCATATCGGGAGTTCCCCCCTGTCATGAGGATGGTGAGAGGAGAAAAAACAGAGGGAAGAGGAGGTGAGATAGTTCTTGGCAGCAGCAACCCCCCTCCCGGTTCTCAATGCCATTTTGTAATTTTCGGCAGCAGCACCCCCCAATGCTCAATATCATTTTTGGCAGCAACTCCCCCGCCCCCCGCTTCTCAGTGTCCTGCCAAAAAAGTCCCCTGGCGGATAATGTCCCATCTGTCCTGCGCAGGGCGGGGGCGGCATTGAAGGACCTGGCCTTGGGGCGGCAAAGGGAGTAAATCCGGGCCTGCTTAACCCTCTTGGGCATGGAGTTCGCCAGAGCTTCACAGGTTGCCACTGGAGTCCTCTTCCACAACTCTATGATGACATCACGGAGCTGGTGGATGTTAGAGACCTTGTGCTCCTCCACCTTCTATTTGAGGATGTCACTCAGATGCTCAGTAGGGTTTAGGTCTGGAGACATACTTGGCAAGTCCACCACCTTTACCCACCATAGAGGCTCGGAAATACTCGGAGACCGTTAGGCTACACTCGGAAACCCTGAAAAAGGCTCAGACACACTAAGGGATGGAGTATTTCCGAGTGTTTTTGAGTATTTCCGAACAGCTCTGAACGGCTCAGAGTTTCACCGGCACCCCGAACCTCTGGCCAAATGCAGCACTGCACTCCGCAGAGCTTGAATCCTGCTCGTTCTGTGAGACACTCGCAATTCAGGATTTAAAAAAAAAAAAGCTTGTTTTGTGAAACGCTCATTAACCACATTACGTGCAATCCGAGGTTCCACTGTATATAATTTTTAGAAGAGGATTCCTTTTGGGATGACAGTCATGCAGACCAATTTGCTGCAGTGTGCTGCATATGGTCTGAGCACTAACAGGCTGAGCACCCACTCCTTCAACCTCTCCAGCAATGCTGGCAGCACTCATATGTCTATTTCTCAAAGACAACCTCTGGATATGACGCTGAGCACGTGCACGCAACTTCTTTGGTTGACCATGGCGAGACCTGTTCTGAGTCGAACCTGTCCTGTTAAACCTCTGTATGGTCTTGGCCACCGTGCTGCAGCTCAGTTTCAGGGTCTTGACAATCTTCTTATAGCCTAGGCCCTCTTTATTGTAGAGCAACAATTATTTTTTCCAGATCCTCAGAGAGTTCTTTGCCATGAGGTGCCATGTTGAACTTCCAGTGACCAGTATTAGAGAGTGAGAGCGATAACACCAAATGTAACAGACCGGCTCCCCATTCACACCTGAGACCTTGTAACACTTACCAGTCACATGACACCGGTGAGGGAAAATGGCTAATTGGGCCCATTTTCACTTAGGGGTGTACTCACTTTTTCTGCCAGCGGTTTAGACATTAAGGGCTGTGTGTTGATTTATTTTGAGGGGACAGCTAATTTACACTGTTATACAAGCTGTATACTTTACATTGTAGCAAAGTGTAATTTCTTCATAGTTGTCACATGAAAACATATAATAAAAATTTACAAAAATGTTGCGGGTGTACTCACTTTTGTGAATCACTGTATATGGAGAAGGAAAAGGCCTCATGGATTTTTTTTTAACAATGTCCGAGTGGGTCTGTACTAAGGACAGGTTTTGTCTCCTCTTACCAATATTAAATAGTGAGGTCACGCTTCTAAACCTTTGACTGTTTGTTAGGATAGAAAGTGCTAACAACTACAACTTATAATGAGGATTTGCCTGCACGGCACAGATAGGGTTAATTATGGCAAACATAGCTGCCCAGCTTCCATGATAAGAGAACTAGCAGGATTTTTCAGTGCTGGGATTTTACAGAACAGAATATATAAAGCTTGAGGCTGGGTTCACACTAGTGTGAATTAGATGCAGCTTTTCCCCGCATGCAATTCGCATTACAGGTGACTGTGACCGGCTCTCTATGGAGCCGGTTCACATATCTCCGTGGCAGCTGTGGAGTGGCTTGTACAGGAGTCCTGTGTGTCTTTGACTCTATTTCAGGGCCAAAAAAATTTGTCCCTGATTCATCCCTGAAACTGAGAACAGGGATGCACTAGACCCCTGGCTGCGAGCCGCATCCGGAAGCAGTATGAACCCAGCCTAAAGAATTTTTTTTTTAGTTATGCTATGTGAATGATAACATGTAATAAATATAAATAGAATCAGCAACAGGCAACGTCACTTAAAATATACACTTCTCCTTAGCACTTTGGTATGTACCAGGTGCCTGCTCAAGAGCACATTCCCACTCAGCAACAGCGTGTCAAAGAAGAAGGAAAAAAACTGCACACTGATGACATCATGGGGCCTTAAAACGATATACAGTGCCTTGAAAAAGTATTTACACCCCTTAAAGTCTTCCACATTTAGTCATGTTACAACCAAAAACGTAAATGTATTTTATTGGGATTTTATGTGATAGACAAACACAAAGTGGCACATAATTGTGAAGTGTAAGGAAAATGATAAATGGTTTTAATTTTTTTTTTTACAAATAAATATGTGAAAAGTGTGGCGTGCATTTGATTTCAGCCCCCCTGAGTCAATACTTTGTAGAGCCACCTGTCACTGCAATTACATCTGCAAGTCTTTTTGGAGATTCTCTACCAGCTTTGAAAATCCAAAGAGTGAAACTTAAACCATTCCATTGTAGCTCTGGCTCTATGTTTAGCGACGTTGTCCTGCTAGAAGGTGAACTTCCTCCCCAGTCTCAAGTCTATTGCAGACTCTAACAGGTTTTCTTCTAAGAGTGCCCTGTATTTGGTTCCATCCATCTTCTCATCAACTCTGCCCAGCTTCCCTGTCCCTGCTGAAGAAAAGCATCCCCACAACATGATGCTGCCACCACCATGTTTCATAGTGGGCATGGTGTGTTCAGGCTGATGTGCAGTGTTAGTTTTCCGCCACAGGTAGCGTTTCTTTCAACAATGACAGATTCTCCCACCTGAGCTGTGGATCTCTGAAGCTGCTCCAGAGTTACCATGGGCCTCTTGGCTGCTTCTCTGATTAATGCTCTCCTTGCCCAGACTGTCAGTTTAGGTGGAAGGTCATGTCTTGGTAGGTTTGCAGTGACATACTATTACCATTTTCAGGATAATGGATTGAACAGTGCTCTGTGAGATGTTCAAAGCTTGGGATTTTACAACCTAACCGTGCTTTAAACATTTCCCTGTCAGGTGTGTTCCTTGGCCTTCATGATGCTGTTTGTTCACTAAGCTTCTCCAACAAATCTATGAGGGCTTCACAGAACAGCTGTTTTTATACTGAGATTGAGCCCTGGTTCACACTGGGTACGATTTGGAACGATTTGAGATGCGATTTGACATGTCAAATCGCATCTCAAATCGGCGGCAATTGTCGGCAATGGCACTGTCCTAATCAGTGCGACGCCGCATCTGCGATTTCAAAAAGTAGTTCCTGTACTACTTTTTGCGATTTCGGGCCGCGATTTACATTAAATTGGGGCCGAAATCGCGGCAAAATCGCGGCCGCGAAATCGCGGTAAAATCGCGCATTTTTCCGCGATTTTTAATTCGCAGCAGTGTGAACCTAGGCTGAATTACACACAGGGGGCCTCAATTTACTAATTATGTGACTTCTGAAGGCAATTGGTTCCATTAGATTTTAATTAGGGGTATCACAATAAAGGGAGTTGAATACAAATGCATGCCACACTTTTCAGATATTTATTTTAAAAAAATTGAAAACCATTTATATTTTCCTTTAGCATCACAATTATGTGCCAATTTGTGTCGGTCTATCACATAAAATCCCCAAAAAAGACAATTAAATGTTTGGTTGTAACATGGCAAAATGTGAAAAATTTCAAGGGGTATGAATACTTTTTCAAGGCACTGCATATTCCGGTAACACAAATCCACAGCTAGATAAGCCGCCTGTCCTCAACCCATGAGTGGAGTTTCCAAAGAAAGGGCTGTTTTCAGGTGAAATGCACTGGAGCAGATGGATGACAGGCAGGATGTCATGCTGTGGATTTGTGTTACCACTGTAATATCATTGGCATGCTGCCCTTTCTTACCTCTTAGACTTTTAGGCTCCATGCACTCCTAGCAGCAGCTTTTTAGAATTTTTTTTCTGCTTCTCAAAGCAAATAGTGTTATCCTATGTGTCCATGTACACTATGTTTTAGGCTTCGGCGTTTAGGAGCAGAAAAAAAAACTCTTTTGTTTGCATTTTTGGGAACGATGTTCTGGCAGAAAAAAGCTGACTGATCCTTCAAGCTCCTAAATGCTGCTAACTGCTGCTTAGCACTGGTTTCCAGCAATTTTTGCCTTTTATCGTAGCGGGCGGCCACTGATGTCCTTAACAACCAGTAAATAGCTGGTTGTTAAGGAAGCGGGCTGGCAAGCTGGCCGCTACGTCCTTAATAGATGACTCATCAGCTATCAGTGGGGTTAAAAAAAACACATAGGATCCCCCCAAATCCATACATGAGGAAAGGGGGGACGAACAAGCAGCCTCCCCCCAAACCATGCCAGGCCACATTCCCTAAACATGGGGGAAGGCTTTGGGGCAGGATGGCTCCCCCCAAAGCACCTTGTCCCCATGTCAATAGGGACCATGGCCTCTTCCTCACAACCCTGGCCAGTGGTTGTGGGGATTTGCGGGCGGGTTCCACACCCGATGCTGGCTCCCATCGAATGACAGCTCTGCCACCTGATGACGTCACCAACAAGCCCCTGCCCACAGTCCCCTACAACCAGGGTTGTGGGGAAGAGGCCCTTGCCCCCATCTTCATGGAGACAAGGTGCTTAAGGGGAGCCCCCCTACCCAAAGGACCCCTCTATGTTGAGAGAAATTGGCCTGGTATTTAGACCCCCTTTCCATGCTTGCCAGACTGTATGCTTGGACAAGGGTCTGGTACTGATTTTGTAGGGACCCTCACCCCATTTGTATCTACATTTTGGCATGGGGTTCCCCTTAAAATCCATACTAGACACAAAGGACCTGGCATAAGTTTAGGGGGAACTCCCACACAGGTTTTTTCTAATGCTGGCATTCCCTTGTTTACATTCAGCTGTCAGCGGGGAATCCTGCTGATGCGCCATCAGTCAGTAATTGTAGAATACTTGCAGCAGCTAAGGAGTGAAGAGGCATGCCACCAGAAAGATGGGCCCACTCTGCACTGCCCAGCTCTCTTCTGAAATGGGCATTATCCATGTATATCCACTTCCCACAAGGTGCCTGTGCTGCAGTGGGCAAAATGTAAATAAAGTAAAGGTGGCTTTGGAGATAATTAGAGCCCAACTATGCTCTTGGTGATTATGTGAATTACAGCTCAATACAATACAAAACATCTTCTGCAAAAAGTTTGAGAGGGCAGAGCACCATGTCTCATAATATACAAATTGAAACAGCTTTGTCATGTTTTATTTTCCTTTTCTCTCTCCGTCTCCAGAAGTTTGGGGCTAAATCCACCAAAAAAACTGTAAGAAGGGAAGCAGGGGTGTTGAAATGAATTAAAAGGCTCACTATAGTTTATTACATTCTGAAACCATTTTGTTTGTTGGTTGGTTGAATATCAAGCAGACATTACGCTTCTTCCAATACTACATTCTAGATTTCTAGATAATTGCAAGGTAATGGGGCATGCACCAATGGGTGCCATCATTCACTAGGGTAGCATGGTGTCTAAATAGAGCCTTGGATGGACATGCACGGAGTACTGCCAAGCTATATTCATAGTAATTCTTAAAGAGTCGGTTCACACTGCAGCGGCACGACTTCGGGGGCGACTCTGCAAGTCATCCTGAGGATGACTTCAGAGGCGATTTGCAAAACGACTTCTGTATAGAAGTCAATGCAGGTCGCCCCGAGCCGCCCCCGAAGTCGTACAGGAACCTTTTTCTAAGTCGGACCGACTTGCGTCGCTCCTATTAGAACGGTTCCATTGCATTCAATGGGACGCGACTCGTCAGGCGGCTGAGGCGCCTGACGTGTCGCCCCAGTGTGAACCGGCTCTAAGGATAGTATGTGCAGAATAAAACAAAACATTAACATAAGTTTCTGAATTGGAGTCAGTCACTTAAATTACAGGTTTGCTAATTCTTTAAAATTCCCACAGCCCCCCAGGGCTTCTGTTGTAAATAGTGGGGCCCCATACAGCCTATCTGACATATCCCCCCGGCTCAAAGTAACTGAGGACATAGATTTTTCTGCCTGTGGGGTTTTCATAGAATTAGTAAACTTGTAGTCTATGGTGGTGGTTTTTACAACACATTTTTTGTATGGGCTACTAAATATTAGTAATCACTAGGTGGTAACATTTGTGGCAATTTGAAGCTATCTATCTATCTATCTATCTATCTATCTATCTATCTATCTATCTATCTATCTATCTATCTATCTATCTATCTATCTATCTATCTATCTATCTATCTATCTATCTATCTATCTACAGTATCTATCTATCTATCTGATCTGTCATCTACTTATCTGTCTTATACTTTTATGTTTCCAATCAGGAGTGAAAAAAACAACCAAAATGTAAAAGACAAAATAAAGGCAGAAAAGTCAGAGCATCAGAACAACTGTAAAATATTTTGGCTATAAAAAAAATTCTAGGTCATCAGAAGCATTCTATGAAAATAACATACACTAAGCATTTCTGTCAAAAATATTTTGCAATATGCACATAAAAAGACAGCAAGTACAAACAATGCAAAAGCCCTACAGTAAAATTCCTGCTTTTAAAAATATATATATATATATATGTAAAAAAAGTACATAAAATATATTACTTGCATTGCAGAAATGTTTGAAAACAATATTTCTGATTCATATCTGCTTTTTTTTTATTGGAGATATTACAAACACCCTTTCCAATAGGCTGATATTTATAAGCACAGCCAATGAATGATAATCTGCCAGTAGTTCTCCACATCAACATAATACTTTAACATCCTAAGGGCTTCGTTGTAGCGCAATAGGCACATTCCATGTGCAGTTCCGCATGTGTGTTTACATGCATTTGTAATGCATTTGCAGTACATTTGCAGGACACTTGAGGTACATTTGTGGTGCGTTTTTGACATGATTTATTTATTTAGTTACTTATTTATTTGCATTCACATGTGCTTGTGGAGCGTTTGCATGCAAAAAATAAATAAAATGCAGCATGCTGTACCCTTTTTTATGCGTGTGAAAACATATACATTCACAATGCATAAAAAAATGCATTTGACTGCATCTGGTGTGTCCTAAAGGAAGTGATCATGTTATTATTGACTGCCTGAGTCTAACATACATTAATTTCTTAGGAAATTTTTGCTTTTAATTAAAACTCTATTTTTAGTTTGTGGCTCAGAGTTTGTTAACAGTAAAAATTCATCTGTTTAGCACAGGGTGGGAATAACACATCTTTGGAGATTTAGACACAGAGCCAGTTTCTTTTTTTATCAAAACAACATTTATTGCGCATAGAGAAAATATACAAACAAACGAGTATCTAGTGCAGGGGTCTCCAAACATTCTAAACAAAGGGCCGGTTTATTGTCCTTTAGACTCTTGGAGGGCCGAACTTTGGCCAGCGGGAGTAGAAATTTTCCTGGCATCATTGTTAGTAAACATCTGGTATCAAAGGGAGGAATAGTGCCCCATTGCTGGTATCATAGGGAGGAATAGTGCTCTATTAGTTGTGTCAGTGGGAGAAATGGTGCTCCATTGTCAGTGTCAGATGGCAGAATAGTGTCTCGTATCAATGGGAGGGACAGTGCCCTAAGGGCCGGATAAAGGCAAGCAAAGGGCCGCATCCGGCCCTCGGCCGCAGTTTGGAGACCACTGATCTAGTGCAATTACAGATAAAACCCATTGATGTACATACAGGCGTGGCAAAAAGTAACATTACATGTGCATACATATTATAGCATAGGAGAGGGCAGGGCGGTGCAGGGACAGCAGGGGGGGGCACCCGGGGGCCGCCAAGAAGGAGCACGGCTAGTCAGGCACATCACAGCACAGAGCCAGTTTCTAATCAAAGAAATGTGCACCCTTTTGAAGCTGCTGTTTATGATGCTGGAAATTCTAACCCTCGTAAGCTTAGTAGCACCCCAAAATAGATTAAAGCTAAAGTACAGGCAACAGATAACTGCACAGATAAAATGCATATAAATGAGAAGTTTTACCTGCCAACTGATTTCTATTTCTGTCCATCCAGTCCTGAGATTTACATGGTTCTTCCACACATCAAAAGTGTGTCTGGCAGGGCGGTAGACCTAATGTTGCTCTAATCCAGTTAGGTAATGCAACTAGGTCTCACCTATGCCCCTAAACCAGAGGTCCTCAAACTATGGCCCTCCAGTTGTTCAGGAACTACAATTCCCATCATGCCTAGTCATGTCTGTGAATGTCAGAGTTTTATAGTGTAGTTCCGCAACAGCTGGAGGGCCGTAGTTTGAAGATCCCTGTATCTAAACTGTAACTAAACAGTGAAGGAGAAGCAGCACTGAATAGTTCATCGCTCTGTAACTGCTCTCTCCTCCTCCTCTGTTAGCACATGAGCACTGCAGCACTAATAATTGGCTTGTTGTGCCGCTTCTCAGGCCCCGTACACACGACCAGTTTCCTCGGCAGAATTCAGCTTCCGACCGAGTTTCTGGCTGAATTCTGCCGAGAAACCCGGTCGTGTGTACACTTTCGGCCGAGGAAGCCGACGAGGACCTCGGCGAGGAAATAGAGAACATGTTCTCTATTTCCTCGTTGTTCTATGGGAGAACTCGGCCCGCCGAGGTCCTCGGCGGCTCCAGGACTGAACTGGCCGAGTAACTCGATGTGTTTGGCACGTCGAGTTCCTCGGCCGTGTGTACGGGGCCTAACTTTCTCTGCTGTGTTGTGGACTACGAGATACCAATACAAATTCAGGGACTTACACTGCTTGCATTTAAAAAAAATATATGATATATCAATAAATACACAGCTGCAATAATTGGTGTCTTTTATATCTGCCTGCAATTGAGCTTTAATACTCATATCTCATAATTTATTCACATTCCAATTGTGATTTTAAAGTTACATTTCTTTCCTTTAAAGTGGAATTACACTTTAAATGTGCGACAGAGCTACCGTATAATACACTTAACAATGGAATATATATCGAAGCTTTGAAATATGTTCAAATAAATTCAAAAAAGCAAACCGCTGGACTTTTAAATGTATTATTGCATGTCAAATAGATGATCAAAGCCAATATTTTTATATTAAAATCTCTTTTATTTCTTAGTTTGCAGAATGTTTATTGTATTGCTGTTTCATAAGTTACATGTATGTTCACTGTATACATGGGTATTTTACATTTTACATTTACTTTTGCGGCTAATTTACTGTCAAATAGGATTGTTGCAGACAAATCCTAAATCCAATACACTAATTAACCTGCAGGTAATGATTCATATTTATGCAGATTTTAAATGTATTCTAGTGTGCTTTAGAAAGATTAGAAATGGTAAATGTCACATGGTTTTCAAACAAATGAGAGGGGATTAATTGTTTTTTTTAAGTTGAGTTAAGTTAAAAGAGAACTCCATCCAAAATGCTAAATTTAATGATAAATGTACTATGTAAATAGCTATTAAATTGTGTCTTATTTTACTGAAATGTTTGGTTGTAAAATTAATGTTCAAAACCAGGTTTTCTCCTGCAAGTCCAAAGCTTGTCAATTACACAAGTTTTTTAGTATTAACAGTACCCAGACTGTTAGGCTAGGTTCACACTACACACATGTGCGGAACTGCGTGTAATCGCACGCCTTCCCTCACCCATATCAAAAATGCATTGCTGTTAGCAGACATGCAGGGTGCTATTAATTAAGGCCCCTCCATGCACTGAAAACTGCAGCACATTTTTCTGTGCTAGGAGCCACAAGGTACTATATGGTTTCCCTACAGCTGCGATTTTGGAAAAATCCCTGCATTTTCTGTAGGTACTGCAACCCTTTTAAATTAATAGATTGCTGTGCCTGTGCGAACACAGCTGCAGGGAAACTGCAATAGTGTTAAGATAGCCTTAAGCCTCATACACACGACCGATTTTCCCATCTGGAAAACTGCCATGAGAGCTTTGGCTGGGAAAACCGTCCGTGTGTATGCTCCATCGCAGTTTTCCACACAGGAAAACTGACGGAAAGAAAAAAAGAACCAGCTCTCTTTTTTCCCACCGGGATACCTGGTGGTTTTTAACCCGGCAGTTTTCCTATGGGAAACACTGCGATGGAGCATACACACGCCCAGGATTCCCGACCAAAGCTCTCATGGCAGTTTTCCTGTCGGGAAACCCGGTCGTGTGTACGGGAAAAAGTTACCAAGGAGGTTCTCGGTTTTCCCGGCAGACTTTTTACCACTGGGAATCCCGTGTGTACGAGGCTAAAGAGGACATGCCATTTTTTCCATTCATTATTAGTATTCTGCTCAAGCTCATATTAAAAACAATATATATAATATTCTGTGCATAAGCAACTTTATATAAATTAGTTGCCACTTTGTGAACTGACCAACCTCATTAACTAAAAAGATTATATTTTAATTTTCCAGAGGGTCCATTCAAGCTTTATGGTGTGTTGTGTAAATGCATACATTTTATACTAAAGACAATATCATCCAGTCCGTTAGCGGGCATGGTAACTTTTTTCCATTTAATGCAGATACTCTGATCAAGCCCATAATAAATAAATAAAAATCTGTACCACTTTTTGAACTGACAAACCCCATTCTTTAAAAAGATTATTTTTTTATTTACCTGATAGCTAATGTGTTGTGCAAATGCATACACAGTAAAGTACTTTTGCATGTTAATGTGCATGTGTTTGGTTCATCTATTTAAAGATTAATTGCCTAATGTACCAGGCATGCTGCCTTTTTCTAATGAAGTGCACAAAAACACATTGTAGTGTATTATAATGTGGCGTAGCACATGTGCTTCAAAGTTGCATTGCAGTGCGTCGGGTGCCTGCATGTTTAGGTGTGTGTTATTGCAATCCTCCCCAAAGTAGAAGTCTAAATGAGCCATAAGATATTTCAGGGCATATCCCTGTTGATGGCTGTTTGAGCCGAAACGTGTCGGGTTTGCATTATAGCACCCCATACTGCTTTTATTCATGTGATCACTTTTTATCTTCCAATATTTTGTTATTTTTTTATGACCTTTTAAATAAAACCTGTCATGGTTTGTTTTGACCTGCACCATTGGAGCACTCTCCCTTTTTTTGTTTCTAAGTCTGCTGGAACTACTTGTTCCCTCCGTCCCTGCATCTGAATGCCCATTTGTTTGGTTCCTGTCGTTCCTGTTGTTCCTGGTTCCTTCTGAAGGATCGCAGTCGAATAGATAGAAACAGAGATACGACGCAATTTTTTATCGCAAGTGCCTGATTCACCAAGCACTTGGGATGAAAACCTACGCCGGCGGCCTCTGGCGCAAGGCGGGCCAATTTAAATGGGCGTGTGCCATTTAAATTAGGTGCGCTCCCACGCCGGACCTACCGCGCGTGCTCCGTTTCCGAACTCCCGTCGTGCATTGCGCGCCGTGACGTCATTTTCTCGAACGGCGACGCGCGTAGCGTAATTCCGTATTCCCGGACGGCTTACGCAAACGACGTTAAATTTTGAATTTCGACACGGGAACGGCGGCCATACTTTAGACAGCAATACACTTGCGGACTAAAGTTAGGGCACCAAAAACGACGACTAACTTTGCGACGTGAAACTATACTAGCGGCGACGTAGCGAACGCAAAAAACCGTCGTGGATCTGTCGTAACTCCTAATTTGCATACCCGACACTGGTTTACGACGCGAACTCCCCCCAGCGGCGGCCGCGGTACTGCATCCTAAGATCCGACAGTGTAAAACAATTACACCTGTCGGATCTTAGGGATATCTATGCGTAACTGATTCTATGAATCAGTCGAATAGATAGAAACAGAGATACAACGGCGTATCAGCAGATACGCCGTCGTATCTTCACTGTGAATCTGGCCCTTTGTCCACTATCTGCACTATTCTTCTGTTCAATGTGGAGTAAATTTTCCTCTTGAGGCTGTGAGCCAGATTCACATAGGTTAGCGGATCTTTAGATCCGCGTAACCTATCTGATTTAAGATCCGCCGCCGCAAGTTTTTGAGGCAAGTGGGTAATTCACAAAGCACTTACCTCAAAACTTGCGGCGGCATATCGTAAATCCCCCGGCGGAATTCAAATTCCGCGGCTAGGGGGAGTGTACTATTCAAATCAGGCGCGTTCCCGCGCCGATTGAACAGCACATGCGCCGTCCTCAAATTTACCCAGCGTGCATTGCGCTAAATGACGTCGCAAGGACGTCATTGGTTTTGACGTGAACGTAAATGGCGTCCAGCCCAATTCACGGACGAGTTACGCAAACAACGTAAAATTTTTAAATTGCGATGCCGGAACGACTGCCATACTTAACATTGGCTGCGCCTCATAGACCCAGGGGTAGCTATCTGCCGGAAAAAGACGGACGCAAACGATCTAAAAAAAAAGTGCCGGGCGGTCGTTCGTTTCTGAATCTGCGTTTCTCCTCATTTGCATATTCGTCGCGTAAATAAACCGAAACGCCACCTAGCGGCCAGCCTGGAATTGCAGCCTAAAATCCGACGGTGTAACATAGTTACACCTGTCGGATCTTAAGGATATCTATGCGTAACTGATTCTATGAATCAGTCGCATTGATACGACCGGCAGAACTCAGAGATACGACGGTGTATCAGCAGATACACCGTCGTATCTCTTTGTGAATCCGGCCCTATATGTCCAGGGAGGTTGACTACAGGGCCGGACTGGGAATAAAAACCAGCCCTGGAAAAAATTTCATACCAGCCCCACAGCATTATTATACCAGTGTAACAGCATAGCGTCATTATTTTCTTGTTCATGAAAGGGAAAACCATACATTTTAAAGCACATTTGAAGAGTGTATTATCTATAGATAAGACATATATGAAAGCACATAGGGCTTTATATCTATAAACGCAAATTCCAGGTAAAAGTGGTAAAAGTGGTCAATCATCAAGGGGGACCCCAGGAACTCAGAATGTGGGGGGGGGGGACCAACTTCTGCAGAAAGAATACGGTAAGGGGGTGGGTTACTGATATAAGGGGGAAACCTTTATATCAGTACCCCCTTACATTATCATATTCACTTCCCCCTTACATCAGTGACCCCCCTCAGACTGGCCTAGCGGTGCTGTCACCAACCTCCTCTCAGGTGCACCATGCAGGGCTCAGTCAGTCGGCTTCAGCTTGGTGGCTCTAGTTTTATCCTATATAGTCTTCTCTCCACAGTCCACAAACATCTGACTTCTCCCATGACCCCCATCCCGGCGGTGCTCCCACTCTTGACTCCTCTCCAGATTCCCTCAGAGACTGCAGACATGATACAGGAGATGATCAGAGACTGCAGACATGATGCAGGAGATGGTCAGAGGCTGCAGACATGATACAAGAGCTCAATGCAGCCTCATCAGTGCCCATCAAATGCAGCCTCACTGTGCCCATCAAATGCAGCCTCACTGTGCCCATCAAATGCAGCCTCACTGTGCCCATCAAATGCAGCCTCACTGTGCTCATCAAATGCAGCTTTGCTGTGCCCATCATTGCAGCCTCACTCTGCACATCAAATGCAGCTTTACTGTGCCCATCAAATGCAGTCTCACTGTGCCCACGAATGCAGCCTCACTGTGCCCATCATTTCAGCCCCTCCTGTGCCCCATGTCCCAGTCTGTAGTCCCTGTCTGTGGAAAGGTGTGTTTTTGATGCTCGGTACAGTACCTTCCATGCCAGCAGGATATCCATGATCGCCATCAGCATGCAGGGTCTGTTCTCGTTTTGGATGGGGACAGTGCTAATTCCAGAGGATCTGTTTGTTGTGAGATGGAGTGGTCCCTGGCCACCTGCACCTTCAGCCGTCCTAATTTTCTGCCCCCAGTCAGCCTGTCTTCTGATCCTGGGGAAGTGAGAGGACTGGGTAGACAGCTCAATTCCTCTATATGCAGCCACCCTGCCCAATCCGATCCTCCTATTAGGTACATAGGGCGGGCTGTACAGCTGGCATGACATCTCCTGTGTATCATCACTGAGCTGGCTGGCCTGGCTCGGTCTGTGTTCGGCGATGACACTGTAACATGGTCCCGCCCCCCTAGATCAGCTTGTGTGATAGGCTAAACACTGATTCTATCTACTATCACATGAGCTGGTCTAGGGGGGCAGGACCGGGTTACAGCGTCATCGCCGAACACAGACCCAGCCAGCCAGCTCCGTGATGATACACAGGAGAGAGGGGATAGGGAGCACTGCAGCCCTGCAACTGAAACCGGCCACAGGACAGTCAGCCTACCGGGAAATCCCCCGATATCCTGGTAGGCCAGTCCGGCCCTGGTTGACTATGCTCCCAATGTACCTTAAATTTCTTAATAATAATTTTAACTGTAATCACAAGAACAAAATATCATTGGAGATGGCCCTATAGCCTTTCCTTTGACATTCTGATCCTTCATTTTTTTTTTTGATCTCATACAACTCCCTCCTTAGATTTTTTTCTGGTCCATGTTCAGTGTGGTGTACACGATGATACCACACAGCAACAGAGACTAATTTTCTCCTTTTAAAAGGCTGATTATAGAATTGAAGACATGTGTGATACTAATTACAGAAAACTGTTAGTTTGAAAAATTACTATGATGCAATTATTTATAATCTTTTCTAGTGATAGCAACAAATCTGTCCAGATCATTTTAGAATGTCTTTGCATAATAGGCAATAATTTATCTCTTTTCACACTTCCTTTGATTTATTCTTTGACATACCACCAACAGCATGCAAAAATTCATGAGACAATTGCTTTTAATTTCATCACTTCTCTGGAGGAATGAAACATTGTGGGGGTACCAACAAGTGTGTACATATACTGTATATGTGTTTGTTTATATAATTGTAGTCACGAGCTGTAGTTAAATCAACGCATCTTTGTGTGCAATAGGGGATGTAAATAAAATGTGTATATTTAGCCAAAACATTTTTTTTCAGCTTTGAAAAGAGTCATAAAAGAAATAAAAGGATAAAACGAATGCCAATGTACTTATTTATTTATTTTTTGACTTTTTATTTCACATCATCTGGGCACTATTGCATTTAAAGATATATTACCATCATCTGTATTTTATTCACTTATATTTGAGTACATGGTCTGATTATATTTGAATATATGGTCTGATATAGATCACTTGAATAGTATTGTGACACATTATCCATTATATTAATTTTAGCGCCCCTCACTTCTATTGCACAATGTACTTATTGCTGTCTGTGTCCCATGGAGATTTCCCTTCTTTTCCTGTCCCATAGACATGATGGGAAGCACCAGGAAATCTCTATGTGGTCAGTAATCAATAATTTCTTAATAAAATAAAAACTGAGGGCCAGATTCAGGTAGGAGATACGACGGCGTATCTCCAGATACGCCGTTGTATCTCTGAGTGTGAGGCGTCGTATCTTGGCGCCTGATTCAAAGAATCAGATACGCCAGAATTTTCCTACGCCGTCGTATCTTAACTGCATATTTACGCTGGCCGCTAGGGGCGTGTACGCTGATTTACGCCTAGAATATGTAAATCAGCTAGGTACGCCTATTCACGAACGTACGCCCGGCCGTTGCAGTACAGATACACCGTTTAAGTAAGGCTTTTTCCGGCGTAAAGTTACCCCTGCTATATGAGGCGCAGCCAATGTTAAGTATGGACGTCGGGCCAGCGTCAAATTTTCCGTCGATTACATCGTTTTCGTAAGTCGTTCGCGAATAGGGCTGGGCGTAATTTACGTTCACGTCGAAAGCATTGGCTTTTTGCGGGTTAATTTGGAGCAAGCGCACTGGGAAACTTTCACGGACGGCGCATGCGCCGTTCGTAAAAAAACGTCATTTACGTGGGGTCACAATGATTTTGCATAAAACACGCCCACATCTTCCACATTTAAATTAGGCGGGCTTACGCCGGCCAATTTACGCTACGCCGCCGCAACTTACGGAATAATGCACTTGCCTGTCAAAGTTGCGTAGGCGTAGCGTAAATAGGATACGCTACGCCCGCATAGAGTTACGCGCTCCCTACCTGAATCTGGCCCTGATAGTTTAACTTTAAGCACAAAATGTAATCAATTTTCATTAGGGAAAATACTTTTTATCCAACATCAGCATCCTCTGTTTTCATTAAAGGTTAAAGTGTATCTAAACCCTAACTTTTAATTTATCTTGTTTGCTCTCTTTTGGTCCGTTAAAGATACCATTTAAATACTTTTGTAAAACAGTATCTGTTCAATAAGTATAAAAGAAATTTGGGCTTGTAATCACCCACCTGTTTGCGGGACATTGTCGGCAAGGATTTGCTGCTGCCCTGGGATGAAGATGGCGAAGGGATTTCTGCTTCTAGCGAGCCTAAGTCGCTCCAGTGTTCTCCCTCACTGATGAGCTGTGAAGCTAAGCATCCATCTTCAGCTCCGGCTAGCCACGCCCCTTAATATAACATTTTTAATAATACACCATACATTCATTTTGAGTTGCTCATGTTTGTGATCGTTTACTTTAATTAATTTTTCAATTTTATAACATTTTTAATAATTCATTCAACATTTTTCTTCCACCTGCTGAACCGCCTGAATTCTGATCCATCTATGGACAGAGAAACACCCCCTTAATTTATTTATTTTAGATTCTTTTTGTCTCTAATTCATGGAATTGTTTCAGTGCAGCTGTTGAAGGTAAAAGGGCCATTCATTCAGGCATTTGTTTCTTTTAGAATAATTATCTCCCGCACTGATAACTCATATCGCCCTTGTATTGGCAAGGTGATCTATACACTGACAGACATCACTTTTCTGCTATCAATGGTGTGTAGCTGCCACAATTTCAAGGTTCATTAGGTAAATGGGTGGCAGTCAGAGGTTTGTAGTAGGATGCAAAGGGTTAAGCACTGGTCACACCTTGCCCCCGGGTATAATTTATCTTCCCTGTAATCAGGGTTGGTGCTGAGAAAGGAGACAAGCAGAGTGTGAGGGAACATTTCTACAGGACTGGAGCAGACCCAGTGAGGTCTATTTACTAGCATGGGGGCCTAAAACTGTTTTGATGGACTTTTGTTTTTGGACTGTGTTTTGTACCCCTGTGCGGGAATCATTTTGTTTGGGCAGGAAGCCATGGGCAGGAAGCCCTTGAACCTTATATGCGGCTTGAATTACTTCTATGCAAGCTCTCCGCTTGAAGTTGAAGCCCACAATACAATAGATAGGACTGACTATGGTGTCAATTTTTATGACTGACTACAGTGTCACTCCAGGTGACAGGGCCTTTTTTTGTCCAGAGTGAGGCACTACTCGATACAGCCACCTTCAGCACTAGCACTGTGCTCACTGCTGTCACTTGTTCTACAGACAGAAACCAACTTCCTCTGCCAGCTTCTGTATTTACAAATGACATCATGCCTCCCACAGAGAGGACTGGTTAAGGATCTAGGGGTGGAAGAGTGCTGTACTGGGAGGGGAGAGGATTTTGTAGTAAGGGGAGAACTCTGTACTGGTGAAAATGGGAAAAGAGATTTGTAGTTGGATTGAGGAACAGCTCTGTACTGGGGGATAGGAGGTAGAGTTTAGTGGTGATGTTTTCTACAACACTGACTCAGAGACATTTTTCTCCCAGTGAAATTATGTATGCAGGGACATTTTTCCTTTCAGTGACACCACTGAGGCAGGGACATTTTTCATTACAGTCACACCACCAACTCATGTATATTTTTTAACCACTTAAGGACCGCCTAACGCCGATATACATCGGCAGAATGGCATGGCTGGGCACAGGCACGTACCTGTACGTTGCCTTTAAGAGCCTAGCCGTGGGACGTGCGCACGCAGCCGTGGGTCGCTGGCGCCGCCATGGGTCGCGCGCACGCCGCCGGCACACTCGTGTCCCAGGCCGAAGCTCCGTTACCACGCCCATGTGACCCGATAGCCGCCGGTGTCCCGCGATTGGGTCACAGGAGCTGAAGAACGGGGAGAGGTGTGTGGAAACACACCTTCCCCGTTCTTCTCTGTGGCAGTGTCACTGATCATCTGTTCCCTTTTATAGGGAATGACGATCAGTAATGTCACACCAACAGCCACGCCCTCTACAGTAAGGATCACTCCCATAGGGCACACATAACCCCTTAGCGCCCCCTAGTGGTTAACCCCTTCACTGCCATTGTCATTTTTATAGCACTTTTCGCTGTGAAAATGACAATGGTCCCAAAAATGTGTCAAAAGTGTCCGATGTGTCCGCCATAATGTTGCAGTCACTTTCCCATTTTCACCCCAGGCACTGTCCTAGCACTGTTCAGTTACACCACTGAAGCAAGAAAATATGAATTAGCCTTCATAAATAATGCTACCAAGTAAAACAGTCCCTTCATGCTGTGTGTAGCCCTGTCCTACCATGATCATACTGTCATTTAAAATTACAGGGGCATAGAGAACTGTGGTGTAAAGCTAATGGTTTAGTATAGCCTAGTGATAGATTTGTCTTTATCTTAAAGTACACCTGCCATTAAATAAACATGTGGGCTGCTATAGCTGGCTGCCTTCTAGGCAAGCTAGTGATGGGAATAACATTTTGCTGCATCAGCTATAAAGGGAGCAATTCCATATGGATAGTCGGGTAGTGTTTTATCCATCCTGCCATGGACAAGGCAGGATAACTAGCGCAAAGTCAGCTATCTCACATCAGCCTAAAGCATTGGCATGACAGCTAGGAAACTAACTTTTTCAGAAGGAGCCTACAGTAATGGCAGCTTACAAATTGCTCTCATTATATATTATTCTTTATAATGATAGCCCTTCTAATACCATATAGCTGAACTCCAGCCTTTAGTCTAGCACACATGTACAGGCTCCTCGACTCAGCAAGTCAGACAGAGCACCAGCTCATTTCCTCACTAGAGGGTGTCCAACATCATCTAACTACTATCCCTGTTCCAATCCCTTTTATTTATTGGACTTCACTGCCTTTGATCAAGGAGGCTTAGCTTTACAAATAGTCTTTATGTAGGGCAAATGCAGCCTACCTCGGGACACCCATTTCAGCAAGGCACTTGAGCAGAGCACTGAGGCAGGATACTGTGATGTTTTCAGGAAACTATATATAGCACCATGCCAGCCCATCCCACCAGTCACGATCAGCCTGCATTGCACAGATACCCCGTAATGATAGGTCAGTAACAAACAAGGTATGAAGTTCAAATGGAAAGGCTATATTTTAAAAGGTAAATAGCTTGTTGATGGTGGAGGGCAGATTCAATGTTAGATGCAAATAGCTTTAAAACTATTGAAGAGGACATTTGCAAAACTAGCTAGCCTAATTCCTTATTTCATTTTTTTTAAGCTTTAGGATAGTTATGTAAGTTAACTGACCCCCCTTCTACCTACAATGTACAATAATCAGTTTTATCCTGCCAGAACCCACTGTCAGCATAATGGATGAAGTCTGAGGGAAAATATATATTTACTAGATAATATTGTTCTATTGTATTTTTTAGCATTTTAAAGGTGAAGTGTAACCTGATATAAAAAGTACATCAACCCCTATTACCTTTCTGATCACTATACTAGAATTTGTTTGTATTTAAAAAACATCTCTTGCTTTGTACTTTCATGTTGGTAATTAAAGAGTATGCAGGCAAAGAGAACTATTAAGCAACAACAACACTGAGAGAGACTGTGAATGCATGTCCAAAAGATAAAGTAAGTCTGGAGCTAATTTTCCTGTACTGTATTTACACCAGTGGATTTTTTACCATACTGGCTACACATGTTACCCACTGGACTGATTGTACATGTTCCTATACCTTTACCAACAACTTTGCAGTTTAAGGGCCTACATGATTGGGTGCAAACTGTCTGGATTATTTAGTTATACACTGTGCACTACAAAGTTTTTGGTAATTATAAAATGAGATCGTACAAAAACTGCACGGTTTGTCCCATTTAAGGCCAACTTAAAGGGGTTGTAAAGGTTAGTTTTTTATTTTCTAAATAGGTTACTTTAACTACTTACCCCCCGGACCATATTGCTGGTCAAAGACCAGAGCACTTTTTGCGATTCGGGACTGCGACGCTTTAACTGACAATTGCGCGGTCGTGCGAAGTGGCTCCCAAACAAAATTGGCGTCCTTTTTTTCCCACAAATAGAGCTTTCTTTTGGTGGTATTTGATCACCTCTGCGGTTTTTATTTTTTGCGCCATAATCAAAAATAGAGCGACAATTTTGAAAAAAAATAATATTTTTTACATGTTGCTGTAATTAATATCCCCCAAAAATATATAAAAAAAATTTTTTTTTCCTTAGTTTAGGCCGATACGTATTCTTCTACATATTTTTCGTAAAAAAAATCGCAATAAGCGTTTATTGATTGGTTTGCGCAAAAGTTATAGCGTTTACAAAATGGGGGGTATTTTTATGGCATTTTTATTAATATATTTTTTTTACTAGTAATGGCGGCGATCAGCGATTTTTTTTTCGTTACTGCGACATTATGGCGGACACTTCGGACACTTTTGACAAATTTTTGGGACCATTGGCATTTTTATAGCGATCAGTGCTATAAAAATGCATTAGATTACTATAAAAATGCCACTGGCAGTGAAGGGGTTAACACTAGGGGGCGGGGAAGGGGTTAAGTATGCCTGGGTGTGTTCTTACTGTGGGGGGGGGTGGCCTCACTAGGGGAAACACTGATCTTCTGTTCATACATTGTATGAACAGAAAATCAGCATTTCCCCCGCTGACAGGACCGAGAGCTGTGTGTTTACACACACAGCTCCCGGTCCCCGCTCTGTACCGAGCGATCGCGTGTGCCCGGCGGCGATCGCGCCCGCCGGGCACACGCACGGGAGTCGGGGGCGAGCGGGGGGCGCGCGCGCGCGCCCCCTAGTGGCGGCTATACGATAGGACGTATAGCTACGGGCTTTCGCCCAGGAGAGCCGACCTGCCGCCGTATAATGACGGTGGCTGGTCGGCTAGTGGTTAAGCTAGTGCATTGTTGGTTCACTTACCTTTTCCTTACATTTATTTTCTAAATGTTTTTTTTTTATTTGTTTTCTTTGTCTGAATTTCTCACTTCCTGTTCCTCAGTAAGGTGTTCAGTAAGCTGTTCTAAATGACGTTCCACCGGACGGATGATGGTGGAAAGCTTACTGAGGAGAAACAGGAAGTGAGAAATTCAAACAAAGAAAAAAAACATTTAGAAGGGAAATCGAAGGAAAAGGTAAGTGAACCAACAATGCACTAGCTTAAAGGAACCTATTTAGAAAATAAAAGACGAACCTTTACAACCCCATTAATTCCATGCTAACAAATCCTCTTCTGATCAGATAATTGCCGTACTATGTATAATGCCAATGTTCACATAAAGAAGAGAACGATGGATATTAGTTCTCTTTCTAGCTGTTTAGTATCACATCTGGGCGTCTGCAGATGTTGATGTCATTGGGGAAACTCACCTTGTACAGTGAGTGATATTCACTTTTGTATTCATTTTTTCTCACTCTTTTTTGTTCCAGCATGGCAGAATGTAGTTGACTTTTTTTTTTATTAAATAATAAAATAACTTTCAGTTTAATTCCACTAAATATATTCCATGTACAGGGTGTTCAAAGACTTGCAGTTTAATTTCTTTAGAAAACAGCCATAGCCTGATTAGAAAAGGCTGTCCCTTGCCAGCATGCTACAGAAAAGGACCCTTGGGATCTGTGTTTAAGCAGTTGTCTCTGCAGAGGTTCAACGTGCCTTGTAATCAGTGAATCTCATACTCCCTTCTGATTAAAGAGGTCTAGCTCTGGCTTGTGTCAAACCTCTGAAGAGTATAGGTGTAGGTAGGGGTAATGGCGCTGCCTGGTGCACGTTCTCAAGTAGTATAGGTACCTAACAACCTGGAAATAGATAGTCCAGAATATGTGGTATCTTGGTGCAACCTGATAGGCTAAAAGTCACTGAAAGAGCCCAGCAGTGAGGGGAAGATGGGGGTCAAGTCAGCAAACTGTTTGATGAGTACTGTGAGTGCTGATATAAATGCAAAAATGTAGTGATAGGCTATACTCCAATAAACGGATAGCTACCCTTTGCCATAAAAGACACATAGGTAACACATGCATATGGCAATATCAAGAATATATAGTAGCAAACAACAGACAGCAGTTCTATAGTGTTGGTATCCAGTACAGATCCTGCAGCAGTATTGACAGTTCAATAAGGGACTACTAGGAAACTGCTGTGTAAGATGGTCAGTCCGTATCCAATATAACCAGACAAAGCATAAACGTCTATATAGGCAACAGTATTTTTGCAGTATATATGGAGTCCAAGAAGGTTATTTCATGTGGAGGGAGTGGTCCTAGATCTATTTATACGAGGTGGTTCCGGTGCTCCCCTCAGGGTTCTCCACTCACCAGATGATACTCCCCGCTTGGGGTAACAGGCATGTAACACAAGTTCCCTTCGGGTTGTAAAAAACAACGTTTTTCAGGCTCTAGAAAAAACAAAGTTTCCTGGTGCCTCCATGGCAGCATACCTGTGACAAGCTCCGCCTTGGCTCCTCCCTCAGGATTAGTGAATATTATAAAAGAGTTGGTGAACACCACCCCCACATTCTCCTTTTTTTCCTCAAACCTCATGGCAGTGAATTTTGGTAGCGAACGTCCTTACCTTCTGCATTCGGCAGCGTCCATCCAGGTTCAAGCCTCTCCTGGATGCGGTCCCTTCTCTTGGGCAGCTAAATGCCCTTTTAAGGTTGGGAGTCCTTTCTGTAGGTTCTTTTGGGACAAACAGTTTTGGCTCTTAACTAAGAGCACTATCTGCAGCATATTTTCCAGGCATTGGCTCTTCATGGCTCAGAAGCAGCAGCTATCCCTGCATCCTTCTCATTTCTCTCTCTTTCTTTATGTTTTTGGTTCCCTATTTCATTTTTTCCCTTTCTCTTAGGCTTCCGTCTGGCCTCTTTCCAATCGTCATTTACTCCCTGTTTGCCCCCTTGCGCTGCCTCTGGCGGCGTCTTTTGCCGCATTCTGCACATGCGCCGACGTCCGGGACTTCCGGGTCCTAGGGCCGCCCGTTTGCGCATGCACGATAGGCGCGGAATCCACGGCGGCCATCTTTGATTAGGGCAAGATAGTGTTTTTTTGCCAGTTCCTTTCAGAATTCAGGGCAGAGGCGTTTCTCTGCCCTGCTGATGCTATTTTAACTCCCTGGCTGCCTCAGAAGGGTTCTGAGGCTGTCCAGGGAAGATCATCCTCACAGAGCTCCAGGATGTTATACCTGTTGTATAAGGGAACCCCCAAAAAACAAAAAATAAATAAATAAATAAAAATAAAATAAATAAATAAATAAATAAAATAATATAATATAAATGAATGAATGAATGAATGAATGAATGAAAAACTTCTATAGCACGGCACATGCGAACTGAATCGCCTCTGGGCGCTTGATGTTTCGTGTCTCATGACATCAAAAGAGCAGAGTTTTAATCTGTCTTCTGAAAGTCAGGTGGTTTTCCTCCAACCGAACGCTGGTTGGTAAAGCGTTCCATAGTCTCGGACCTTGAAAAGCAAACCTTCTTTCTCCTTTGGACTTGTATTTGGTTTTTGGCACCTTGACCAGATTTTAAGAACCAATAAGCACCCCGCTGAGCCGGGTTAGGACATGATTGTTAACCATTTTTCCTGCTCTTTTCCTTAGCTGCTTCCTCTGCTAAGCCACCTAACACGAGCCATCCGCCGCCCATACAAGAGCCTGCTCCACACCTAAGGTAAGGACCTGCGTCCAGGTAAGTTTATGCGAGTTTAAAAAAAAAAAAAAAAAGAGTGCACTGAGGCTGGTACCCTTATGTGTTGCAGCCCTGTATGCCAGAAGACGTCTAAGAAGACCTCAAGGCGACATGAAGACTCTGACTCTAGTCCCAGCAGAGGCAGGTCCTCCAGGCATGAAGAAAATGGGAGTGGCAGGACATCATCGGCCAAAAAGCGCCATCCCTCACGCTCCCCGAGACCAAGATCTCCAAAATGTCAGGCCTGTGGAGCCACCCCACTTCCACATAAACGGCTCTGTCGAGACTGCCTGAGGGACTATGCGGCGGACAGAGAGTCTGAAAGCCTGCAAGTGGCGGACCTCCTTAAGAAAGCGATAAAAGATTCCTTTGCGGAATTGGTAGCCACAATGCCACCACAACAGCCGGTGTCTCCTCCTCAGGAGCAACCGGCTGAAGAGGCCATCCCCGGGCCTTCCACAAGTGGAATTTCTCGCCCAGCGCCTGCTTCTTCCTCTAGGCATCAAGAAGAGAATGACGTCTCAGGGGACTCCTCTGATGACCTAGAAACCTCTGTCTTTGCTTTTGCCATGGTCCAACCCTATGTACAAGCAGTAAAACAAGCAATCGGCTGGGATGAGCCCGAAACAGAGGTCAAAAAGTCTAAGGCCTTTTTTCCCTTTCTCAAACGCCAGATTTCCTTTTTCCCTCTCATGGATGAGATTAGGGGCGTGATTGAGGAGGAGTGGAAAAAGACAGAGAAAAGATTCTCCCTGGGGAAACTATACCCCCTCTCAGAGGCCGACTCCGCAATGCTTGAGGGCCCTCCAGCAGTCAATGCAGCCGTGGTGAGGTTAGCAAAAAACGTTACACTTCCGATGGAAGACTTGACTTTGTTCAAGGATCCTCTCGATAGAAGAATGGATCTAGATCTAAAGAAAGCTTACCAGATGGCGGGCACTGCTTGCAAACCTGCAATAGCTCTGACATCAGTATCCAACACGCTACGTGTCTGGACGGATAATATAGAGTCGGCAATCCAACAGGATATCCCGAAGGAGGACATTATCAAAGCCTTAGACAAACTAAAACTCTCAGCAGACTTTATTGGAGAAGCTGCTATCGATTCAATTTGGTGCTCCGCAAGGTCAATGCTCCACACAGTAATGGCCAAGCAGGCCTTGTGGCTGAAGCCTTGGTCAGCAGATATTGCATCAAAACAGAATTGGTGCAAAATACCGTTTGATAGGAAAGCCCTCTTTGGGGAGAAATTAGATAAAGCCATCTCTCGCATCACTGGTGGGAAATCGGGCCTGTTACCCCAAGACAGACGACCCAGGCGTTCCAGGTTTCAGGTTCCAGGTAGATTCCAATATTCCAAGAATAAGGACCATAGACAGTCCAGGCAGGGAAAAGGCTTTAGGCAAAGCTAGAGAAGCACCCAGTCCACCTTCCTCAAAAACCGTAGACAGGTAACCGTACCTACTCCACAGGATCCTGCTAAGTCTTTTTGACGCCAAGCCGTCCCAAGCGATTCCTGTGGGGGCCAGGCTCCAACATTTCTCAAAGATCTGGGAGCAAAAGTGCAAGGATCCTTGGGTAGTTTCCACTATCAAATACGGGCACTTTTGGACGTTTTTAGACAAACCCCCCAAAGACTTCTTCTCTCCAACAAGGGTGTCAAAGTCCCCTCAAAAAGCGGAGGCACTACAACAGTATCTTCTCTCTTTACAGGATCAGCAGGCGGTGGTTCCCGTACCTCCATCAGAAAAAAATTCAGGTTTTTATTCAACCCTGTTTCTAGTCCCCAAAAAGAATGGTGGTTGGAGACCTGTCATAGACCTGAAAAGGCTAAATCGCTACATCTTCCTAGAGAGATTCAAGATGGAATCACTACAAACAATCATTCGGGTAATCCAACCTGGGGACTAGATGTTGTCAATAGACTTACGGGATGCTTACCTGCATATACCTATACTCCCTCCTTTCCAGAAGTATCTGAGGTTCGCAGTAGGCCAGGTACATCTTCAATTTTGCAGTCTCCCGTTTGGCCTCTGCACATCGCCAAGAGTCTTCACAAAGACTAAGGCCTGGTACACACGATAGGATTGATCCGCGGATACGGTCCGCCGGACCGTATCCGCGGATAAATCCTCTGAGGATTTTGATCCGATGGAGTGTACACACCATCGGATCAAAATCCGCGCCGAATTCCCATCGCGGTGACGTGTCGCGCCGTCGCCGCGATGATGACGCGGCGATGTGCGCGACGCTGTCATATAAGGATATCCACGCATGCGTCGAATCATTACGACGCATGCGAGGGATGGGTTCGGACGGATCGATCCGGTGAGTCTGTACAGACCACCGGATCGATCCGCTGGAGCCGATTCCAGCAGATAGATTTGTTAGCATGTCTACAAATTTTTATCTGCTGGAAATCGGAAATATCCGCGGATAAATATCCGCTGGAACGTACACACCAGGGGATCTATCCGCTGAAACCGATCCGCTGAGATTTTTCAGCGGATGATGGATCCTCTCGTGTGTATGGGGCCTAAGGGAGCGGGGGCTTCGAGTATACCACTATTTAGACGACCTTCTTCTTCTAGCGATGGATACAGCCCAGTTATTGGAACACAGGGAAGTTCTTTTGACAACGCTAGTAGAATACGGATGGAAGGTAAACCAGGAGAAGAGTCACCTTTCTCCAACCCAGGAAATGATTTATCTGGGGGCAATGTTCAACACAGAGAATGGTACAGTATCCCTTCCACCTCAGAAGGTGATGTCCATTGTTCGGCAGATGAAGAGTGTAAGTGCGAGACCTATCTGACTGCCTCGAACTGTCTGAGCCTGATAGGCAGGATGTCTATTGGCATTTGAGATATTTCCAACTGGAGTTCTTGAGGCAGTGGAACAAACGATATCTAGCTCAACCCATACGCCTGACGACCCTGATGCTCAGAAGCCACAATTTGTGGATGAAGAAGCAAACGCTGATGAAGTCACGTTCGTTAGGGCATGTCAATTGGATCACAATTACCACCGATGCCAGTTTGTCAGGCTGGGGAGCACACTGCAACCAGATCTCAGTACAGGGGAGATGGTCCTTTCATGCGACAGGCCTGTTATCCAATATCCTGGAGATCCGGGCAGCCTACTGTGCATTACTAGCCCTAGAATTCGAGATCACAGGGAAACCAGTTCTTCTACGGCTAGACAACAGAGCCGCTGTATCTTACATACACCGACAAGGAGGGATGCACAGCAGGTCCCTGCTGAGGGAGGTGGAACCCATAATCTTTGGGCGGAAAGAAATCTAAAGGACCTAAGGGCAGTCTACCTGCCCGGTTATCTCAACTCACAAGCCGACCTCCTATCTCGCAGGTTTGTAGATGCCAACGAATGGTCTCTGCACCCCAACATTTTCAACTGGATAGTGAACCAGTGGGGGCCCCCCGAGCTGGACCTATTCGCAACAGCATGCAATACCAAGCTTCCAAGGTTCATCTCGAGGCTACCGCATCCCCAGGCGAACGCAGTAGACACTCTCACAGCCCCCTGGCCATGCAATCTGGCCTATGCCTTCCCTCCACGGCCTCTAATCCCAAAACTCCTGGCGAGGATCATGATAGAAACCACAATAGTAATAGCGGTTCTACCATACTGGCCGAGACGTCCTTGGTTTCCTACGATAATGTACCTGAGTACGCGGCCTCCAGTCCAAGTTCCGCTGATACCCTTCCTCCTGTCACAGGGATATCACACCCATCCAGATCCAGGCAGGCTGAACCTTCACATCTGGCGGCTGAAAGGCAAAGGTTCAAATCCCTAGGGTGTTCCAACGAGGTTATTGCAACCCTCCTCAGGGCTAGAAAGCCATCCACAAACAGTATATATGATAAGGTGTGGAACAAGTTCAGGACCTTCATGATTGGCAAAAGCTACGATCCAGATTCTCCATCATCCTCTCAAATTCTTGATTTTTTGCAGGCAGGCCTGAACATGGGTCTTGCTCTAAGTACATTAAAGCGGAGTTCCGGCCACAAATTGAAAAAAAAAAACTTTTTAAATATAAATACCCCTGTAATACACAAGCTGAATGTATTCTACTACAGTTAGTCTGTAAACTAAGGTCAGTTTTGTTAGGTTGTTACAGCATTTAGACACTTTATAAAATAGAAATTGACAGGGGCCATCTTAAGTGTGGGCATCATGAAGCCAGACTGTATGACTTCCTGGATTTCAGCCTCGCACATGCTCAGTGTTGTACAAGCAGTGTAATGGTTTCAGATCAGTTTTCAATAGCAACGGGAGTGTCAGAGGAAGTTACCACCCCTTATCTATGCAAACCTCTCCTCCCCTCCTCTCCCCCCCCTCTCCTCCCCTCCTCCCCTCCTCCTCCCCTCCTCTCCCCCCCCTCTCCTCCCCTCCTCTCCTCCTCCCCTCCTCCTTCCAGGAACCAGTAAATATAATAAATAATTTGTTCCTGTGCAGATATATCTACATAACAAGATGATATATATCTCTTGTTATATATGTGGTGTGTATACATATACCAGACATGTGCACTGTCAATAAATTAATTTTGTTAGTGCGGTGATGTTAGTGCGGTGATGTTAGTGCTGCGATGTTAGTGCTGCGATGTTAGTGCTGCGATGTTAGTGCGGTGATGTTAGTGCGGTGATGTTAGTGCAGTGATGTTAGTGCGGTGATGTTAGTGCTGTGATGTTAGTGCGGTGATGTTAGTGCTGTGATGTTAGTGCTGTGATGTTAGTGCTGTGATGTTAGTGCGGTGATGTTAGTGCGGTGATGTTAGTGCGGTGATGTTAGTGCGGTGATGTTAGTGCGGTGATGTTAGTGCGGTGGTGACATTAGTGCAGTGACGTTAGTGCTGTGATGTTAGTGCTGTGATGTTAGTGCGGTGACATTAGTGCTGTGATGTTAGTGCTGTGATGTTAGTGCTGTGATGGTGCGGTGATGTTAGTGCGGTGATGTTAGTGCTGTGATGTTAGTGCTGTGATGTTAGTGCTGTGACATTAGTGCGGTGATGTTAGTGCGGTGACATTAGTGCGGTGACATTAGTGCTGTGATGTTAGTGCTGTGACATTAGTGCGGTGATGTTAGTGCGGTGACATTAGTGCGGTGACATTAGTGCTGTGATGTTAGTGCTGCGATGTTAGTGCTGCGATGTTAGTGCGGTGATGTTAGTGCTGTGATGTTAGTGCTGTGATGTTAGTGCGGTGGTGACATTAGTGCGGTGACATTAGTGCTGTGATGTTAGTGCGGTGATGTTAGTGCGGTGATGTTAGTGCTGCGATGTTAGTGCTGCGATGTTAGTGCTGCGATGTTAGTGCGGTGATGTTAGTGCGGTGATGTTAGTGCGGTGATGTTAGTGCGGTGATGTTAGTGCTGTGATGTTAGTGCGGTGACATTAGTGCGGTGACATTAGTGCGGTGATGTTAGTGCGGTGGTGATGTTAGTGCGGTGACATTAGTGCTGTGATGTTAGTGCGGTGACATTAGTGCTGTGATGTTAGTGCGGTGATGTTAGTGCGGTGATGTTAGTGCTGTGATGTTAGTGCTGTGATGTTAGTGCTGTGATGTTAGTGCGGTGACAGTGCGGTGATGTTAGTGCGGTGACAGTGCGGTGACAGTGCGGTGACAGTGCGGTGACAGTGCGGTGACAGTGCGGTGACGGTGCGGTGATGTTAGTGCGGTGACAGTGCGGTGACAGTGCGGTGACAGTGCAGTGACGGTGCGGTGACAGTGCGGTGATGTTAGTGCGGTGACAGTGCGGTGACAGTGCGGTGACGGTGCGGTGATGTTAGTGCGGTGACAGTGCGGTGACGGTGCGGTGACGGTGCGGTGACGGTGCGGTGACAGTGCGGTGACAGTGCGGTGACGGTGCGGTGACAGTGCGGTGATGTTAGTGCGGTGACAGTGCGGTGACGGTGCGGTGACGGTGCGGTGACGGTGCGGTGACAGTGCGGTGATGTTAGTGCGGTGACAGTGCGGTGACGGTGCGGTGACGGTGCGGTGCGGTGCGGTGACAGTGCGGTGATGTTAGTGCGGTGACAGTGCGGTGACGGTGCGGTGACGGTGCGGTGCGGTGACAGTGCGGTGATGTTAGTGCGGTGACAGTGCGGTGACGGTGCGGTGACGGTGCGGTGACAGTGCGGTGATGTTAGTGCGGTGACAGTGCGGTGACGGTGCGGTGGGTGACGGTGCGGTGACGGTGCGGTGACAGTGCGGTGATGTTAGTGCGGTGACAGTGCGGTGACGGTGCGGTGACGGTGCGGTGCGGTGACAGTGCGGTGATGTTAGTGCGGTGACAGTGCGGTGCGGTGACAGTGCGGTGATGTTAGTGCGGTGACAGTGCGGTGACGGTGCGGTGATGTTAGTGCGGTGACAGTGCGGTGACGGTGCGGTGACGGTGCGGTGACGGTGCGGTGACGGTGCGGTGACGGTGCGGTGACGGTGCGGTGACGGTGCGGTGACGGTGCGGTGACAGTGCGGTGACATTATGTGCAGAGTGGGGGGAGGTACAGATGATCAGGCATACAGAGCACGTCTCGGTCTGTGTAGATCTGTATGTGAGTACAGTGATCATAGTACAGCCCCGCCTCCCTGCACTAGACTTGTAACACACAGTGCAGAGCTCTGTTGCAATGTACAGGGAGGCGGGGCTGTACTATGCTCGGTGCTCTCACATACAGATCTATCAGACAGAGATTCGCTCTCTCTGCCTGATGATCTGTATCTCCGTGCATCGGAGACAGATGGCAGGTGGGCGGGTGGTGGAGGGAGGAGGACGGGGGCGGCGGTGACGGACGGGTGGAGGAGCTAGGACGGGGCGGAGCTAGGACGGGGGCGGTGCTAGGACGGGTGGAGGAGCTAGGACGGGGGAGGAGTTGGAGAGGGAGAAGAGGAAGGACACCACCTCTATGGGCGGCACTGCCCTCCCTCCCTCCCGCCCCCCGAGATGTTCATCCACGGCTGCGATGTTCAGCCCAGCCTCCTGGGATTGAAGAGACACATATCCCAGGAGGCATAGCAGCGCTGGATGCGGCGGGGGGGGGCCATTCCGCCGCGGCGGGGGAATAAGAGACTCACAGATAAAAACGTGAGTTTTTAAAAGACAAAAATAAAACATCCCAAATGTATTTAAAGGGGCAGTGTAAAAACGAATGCAAAGAAGTTGTAAAATAGGGTGGAACTCCGCTTTAAAGGTACAGGTAGCAGCAATTTCATCGGCAACCAGTAAGAGGTGGGCCGAGGATCCAATAATAATCCAATTTTTCAAAGCCGTCAGAAAAATCCGACCGCCAACTAAACAGTCTTTTCCCACCTGGGACCTCGCTATCATCCTAGTCCTTAGTCAATCCACCTTTTGCCCCTTCGGACTCGGCATCACTTTGGAATCTAACCTTGAAGCTTACCTTCTTGATAGCCATAACCTCCGGCAGACGGGTTTCAGAGCTCCAAGCTTTAGGAGCAGACGATAATCATATCGTATTCTACCCTGACAGAGTGGAACAGTGCGAGGGTTTATCCCCAAGGTCGCATCATCTTTATCCATGTCGGAAATCTGGGCACTTCTAACATTTTTAGAACAGGACTCAGGTTCTCTTCACGAACTGGACATTGCCTCCAACCTGAAATGTTATCTCCAGGCCACGGCATCTTTCAGGGACTCTACCAGGTTGCTCATAATCCCCTGGGGGAAAAGCAAAGGCAAGGAGGCGTCAGCAAGAACAATTGCCTCATGGATCGTTAAGCTCATCCACAAGGTTTACAGGGCAAGAGGTCTGGATCCCCCTTTGATGGTCAGGGCGCACTCCACTAGGGCAGTCTCTGCCTCTTGGGCGGCAAGAGCAAATGTGTCAATCGAAACTATTTGTAGGGCAGCGACTTGGTCGTCCCAACATACGTTTCTGAAGCATTACCGGGTAGACCCAGGAGCTCTCTCATCGGTAGAGTTCGGCAGACAGGCGATCAAATCAGCCGTCGCTTCCTCTAATTATTAATAACAATAATAATTTCTTTGAAATAAACTTCTAAGCAGCATCCCACCCATCTCAGCTAGTTATTTGTCACAGGTATGCTGCCATTGAGGCACCAGGAAAACAGAAAATTGTACCATACTTACCGTAATTTTCTTTTCCTGGTGCCTATCCAAGGCAGCATACAATCCCACCCTCGGTTTTCTATATTACGGAGAATGTGGGGGTGGTGTTCACCAACTCTTTTATAACATTCACTAATCCTGAGGGAGGAGCCAAGGCAGAGCTTGTCACAGGTATGCTGCCATGGATAGGCACCAGGAAAAGAAAATTACGGTAAGTATGGTACAATTTTCTTTTTTTTTTCAACTTGTTTATTAAAACGACGTTGCCTACACACGATAGTGGAATAAAATGCTCTAGCAAAGCGCAGTGACGTACAACACTAACAACGGCACTATAAAGGGGAAGTTCCATGCAGATGACGCCACCCTTTGTGCTGCTTTTGCTGATTTTGTGTTAGTAAAAGACGATTTGCGCTTTTCTGTCTGTTACAGCGTGATGAATGTGCTTACTCCATTATGAATGGTAGTTTTACCAGAACGAGTGCTCCCATCTCATAACTTGCTTCTGAGCATGCGCAGGTTTTTCACGTCGTTAAAGCCCACACACGATCATTTTTTACAACCTGAAAAACTACATTGTTTAAAAACGTCGTGAAAAAATAGAGCATGTTCGAATTATTTTTTTGTCGTTTTTCAGAACCCGAAAAATGCTCTGAAGCCCACACACAATCGTTTTAAATTACATTTTTAAAAAACTACTTTTTTTACAACCTGAAAAATGATCGTGTGTATGCGGCATAAGGATCCTTGTCTGCAGCATGCTGGCAGGGGGCAGGCTTTCCTACTCGGGCTGTGTCCGCTTTCTAACTGTAAGTTTTTAAACATCATTAGCCAGATTCAGGTAGAGATACGACGGCGTATCAGTAGATACGCCGTAGTAACTCCGAATCTGCGCCGGCGTATTTTAAGCGTATTCTCAAATTGAGATACGCTTAAATGTTGCTAAGATACGACTGCCGGTGCCGTCGTATCTTAGCTGTCTATTTACGCTGGCCGCTAGGGGCGTGTACGCTGATTTACGCCTAGAATACGTAAATCAGCGAGATACGCCTATTCACGAACGTACGCTTGCCCGTCGCAGTAAAGATACGCCGTTTATGTAAGGCGTTTTCAGGCATAAATATAAACCACCCAAAAGATGGCGCAGCCAATGTTAAGTATGGACGTCGGAACCGCGTCGAATTTTTCACGTTTTATGTCGTTTGCGTAAGTCTTCCGTGAATGGGACTGGCCGCAATTTACGTTCACGTCGAAACCAATGAGTCTTTGCGGCGTAATTTGGAGCATTGGGTTACGTCCACGGATGGCGAATGCGCCGTTGGTTCAAAACGTCATTTACGTGGGGTCATGCTTAATTAACATAAAACACAGCAACCTCTTCCACATTTGAATTAGGCGCGCTTACGCCAGCACATTTACACTACGCCGCCGTAACTAAGGACGCAAGTTGTTTGTGAATACTGTACTTGCCTCTCTAACTTACGGGTGGCGTAGCTTATATGAGATACGCTACGCCTGCCTAAAGTTAGGCACGTCTACCTGAATCTGGCTACATGTGTTTTGATGCACCTGGAAAAGATATAGCTGATTAATACTGAAAGTCCAGTCGAGCTTTTAACTTACCACATTACAATTATTTTATGTACATACATTACATCAAACGTATCAGACCATTCAAATATTACAAAATGAGATAACAATGTTGTACCTCTCACAAATATGTAACTTTTGACAACATGCAGAAGAATAAATGGAATATCTCATAATTGAAGACACCAAAAGACAAATTAATGGAAGTTTCCAACTTACAGGTGACATACAGTGCCTTGAAAAAGCATTCATGCCCCTTGAAATTTTTCACAAAGTATTGACTCAGGGGGGCTGAATACAAATGCACGCCACACTTTTCAAATATTTATTTGTAAAAAAAATTAAAAACATTTATAATTTTTTTTACACTTCACAATTATGTGCCACTTTGTGTTGGTCTGTCACATAGAATCCCAATAAAATACTTTTAAGATTTTGGTTGTAACATGACAAAATGTGAAAAATGTTAGGGGTATAAATACTTTTTCAAGGCACTGTAGCTACAAAATTGAATACAAAAATATCCCCTCTGTTTTCCAGTTTTCTAATAAACTTCAGTGTCAAAGTAGCTAATGCTTATTTGTTTTGTTAACCACAATGACTGTCAAAACCTTTTGCAAATACACTTGATAAATGAGCACAATCACAAAACTCTATGAATTTCTCATTTAAATAGAACTATGATTTATGTATTTTAAGTTTTATTGCGTCAAGAATTTAATTGATTACATTTCAACTATTGTGCTATATTACAAAAACACAGATAAATACAGATGTTAAAGAACCCTGATGTTTAGTAAACAATATAGATAAATGATGTTTCAAAATCTAATTTGGTATGCAGAGGAAGAAAATGAATTATGATGAATTAAATTTGTAAAAGTGGTTTATTTTTAACGATAAAAAAATCTGTAACCAGGCCCAGAATCATTTCTGTGCTAAAAAATGATTTTGATAATAAGGAGACATACTTAGAAGACTAAAATGAAAATATGCTGCCTAAACAATAGCATGGATATACAATATTATACTGTTTATCAACATCAATATGCTTATATGCTTTTAGTATTAAAATCAGGGCTCAAGTCCTGCGGGAACGCATGGGAACGGAGTTCCTGCACTTTTTTCACAGCAGGAACTCAGTTCCCTTTGCAGGACTAGAGCAGCCGAGCCGCCCGAGTCAATCCTTCACTAAGCGGCAATGCCCAGCTCGGGTCACTGTCAGGGGCAGGCGAACCTTAGTAATCCTTTATGTTACTGGCCGCTTCCTGTATATGGATTCATCGGGGAGTGTGCGGGTATTCCGTCACTTCCTCGATGCTGCAATGTCTTCTGGGAGCTTTTGTCATTGTTCCCAGGAGACATTGCAGAGGTCTGCCATGAGTTATCGCGGGATTTAGAAAGAACTTGCTTCAGACCTCCGCAATGTCTCCTGGGAACAATGACAAAAGCTCCCAGGAGACATTGCGGCATCGAGGAAGTGACGGAATACTCGCACACTACCTGATGAATCCATATACAGGAAGCGGCCAGTAACATAAAGGATTACTAAGATACAGTGGATCGAAAAAAAAAAAAAAAAAAATATGCGGTTTAGTAATTATGCATATGAGCGTATCATTTTTTTTTTTTTGGTGGGGGAGTGGATCTTGGGTGGGAGTTCCCACACTTTTCTCCCCAGGACTCGACCCCTGATTAAAATCAGTATAATTTCTAACCTAACTTTACATACTATAAATGTGATTGCAGTTATACTGTATACAATGCATTCCAGTGAAATGTCATGATATAAAATACCAGAATCACATTAATTTCATGTACAACACATTAGCAATATACTAAGGGTAATAGCAGGTGAAGTAAGCCATAGAAACCACTGTGATATCAGCCCAAAATAAGTTTATCTAATTGGTTGTTGAGGGCTAAGGTTCATTAATGCTACACAATAAACTAAAGATCTAACAGTATCATTGCAACAAACTAACTCAATGTAAAGTATGAACATTAACTAATTTTCCTAGTTAACTCCATATTACCATGCATTACCAAAGATGAGGTGACAGTACAGAGAAAATGTAGTATGATAAATCTCAAAATAAATCACCCAGTCTCTTCTGGAGTGCTTATTAGTTTCAGCGTGGTGACATCACTCACAGGTTAATAGAGGTTCGCTGCCTTGAAATCAGTATGCTGTCTTTTTGTTTCAATATTTTTTATTAGAACATATAGAAACATATACATATATATCAAACGTGTAAGTTTCAGCAATACTTATATCATTGTATACAACATCCATTCGTAAGGTTTATAATATTGGTACGAATAATATGTTATCTTGTCGTTACATAACTTAAAGGTTAAATTTCCTCCTGTATATACAAGTCAACTATTTTCAAGAGTAGCAGAGATATTATCATTGCTTATACTACAGGTATACATAACATCTACATCATAGTAACTTCTCAGAATTAATACTTTACCATTCAAAGATTGTAAGAAAGTAATATATTAGAAAATCAAGAGAATACTTTAGTAAATATTTCCTCTCTTTTTAAACAGTTAAATAGTTAAACATTTAGATTGACCCAATTTTTCCATGGTGACCATGCAACATCGAATTTTTGTAAAGTGTTTTGGGACATAGCCCACAGTCTTTCATATGTCATATGAAGATTTGTTAAGTCTACAACTTCCATCACCGAAGGAGGACATGAAACTTTCCACCTTCTGGTGATCGAAAGTCTAGCTGCTAAGAGTAAGTTTATGGCCGAACTCCTTTTACTAGCCTGAATACATTCCACACCTAGGGATAACAATGCCAAAGCTGGGTTCGGTTTTATATTGGTATTAGCTAAATTGTTTAATATGTTGAAAATATTTTCCCAATATTCTTTTAACTTGGGACAATTCCATAGTATATGGAGAAGGTCTCCCTTGCCACCACATTCTCTCCAGCATGTATCAGAGTGTTGAGCTCCAAATTTAGCCAATACATTAGGTGTGTAGTACCACCTCAGGTTTATTTTGACTGTTAGCTCCCACAACGTAGCGCATCTGGATACCGTATGATTTATTACACATGCTGCTTTCCATTGACCATCTGTAAAGGAGAGATCAAGATCCTTCTCCCATTGTTTGAGTGAATCAGATTTAACAAATTCTTTTTTTTCCTGAAGCAAATTATAGAAAAAAGAGATACCTTTAACTTGTATATCTGTGGAATTGAAGAAATTCCAGGCATGTTTACAAATTTTGAGATTTGTAGGGTTAAAATTTTTTAAACATTTAAAAATCTTTTTGTAATGAACAAGATGTGATTGGGGCAATTGAAATTCAGATTTTATCGTCTCAAAAGATTTAATTTCATTTTGGATGTAGAGGTCCTGAATTTGTTTTATCCCGTGAGAATGCCACACATCAATTATCTCCGAGGATGAAATAACCTGTATTGTTTTTAATGGAATATCTATTGTGACTTTTGGGAATGAGTTCTCAGTGTGTTTTAAGAACTTTAGCCAAGAAGATATGGATATTTTCATAGATGGAGGCAGGTGTGAAGGAATTTTCAGTCCTATAAGTGCTCCAAATAGCCAAGTTTTTGTTGGTTTTTGTAAACTATATGAGGATTCTATGTATCCCCAAGAATTTGTGGGAGATGCCTGAAACCATTCTTTAAGTTGGGTTAATATGGAGCTGTGATAGTAATCCATAAAATCCACATAACCCACTCCTCCCCACATCCTATGCTTAATAAGTTTATGGTGAGCGCACCTAGATCTTTTCCCTTGCCATACAAATTTTGAGAGAAGGGATTGTAGGGATTTAAAATATGTATGCTGTCTTGACCTTAGAAAATAACATTTTCCAAATAAAGCTTCTCAAACATATTTTCTAAGAGCAGCTCTCTCACAGTATTAATAAACAAACAGCTCTGAGGATAGAAACATGTAATATGATTTTTTGGTTTAAACACTAGCAAGTCTGACAAGCCTTGCACACATTTTTTAATCCTAACAACTTGTAAAAGTTAATTTTGTACAGCAGTAGGTTCTGCAAACATTTATCAAAATGTTGAACAACTTTCATGAAGTCCTTAAACACCTTTCAGCTTCAGCCTGTGAGTGTTGTATACAGTTCTTAACTAGATGCCGACCAGCCGCCGCAGCTCTACGGCGGCAAGTCGGCTCTCCTGCGCGAGAGCCCCTAGCTCTACGTCAGCTCTCTAAGCGGCCACTAGGGGCGCGTGCACGCGCCCCCTCTTGCTCCTGGCTCCTGCGCGCGTGCCCGGTGGTCGCGATCACCGCCGGGCACCCGCGATCGCTCGTTACAGAGCGAGAACCGGGAGCTGTGTGTGTAAACAATGTACAAAGTATGAACAGCAATCAGTCATTTCCCCTAATGAGTCCACCCCCCCTACAGTTAGAAAACACCCAGGGAACATACTTAACCCCTTCCCCACCCCCTAGTGTTAACCCCTTCCCTGCCAATGGCATTTTTATAGTAATCAATGCATTTTTATAGCACTGATCGCTATAAAAATGCCAATGGTCCCAAAAATGTGTCAAAAGTGTTCGAAGTGTCCGCCGTATTGTCGCAGTTCAGAAAAAAATCGCTGATCACCGCCATTACTAAAAAAAAAATATTAATAAAAATGCCATAAAACTATCCCCTATTTTGTAAACGCTATAACTTTTGCGCAAACCAATCAATAATCACTTATTGCGATTTTATTTTATGAAAAATATGTAGAAGAATACGTATCGGCCTAAACTGAGGAAAAAAAATGTTTTTTTATATATATTTTCGGGGGATATTTATTACAGCAAAAAGTTAAAAAATATTATTTTTTTTCAAAATTGTCTCTCTATTTTTGTTTATAGCGCAAAAACTAAAAACCGCAGAGGTGATCAAATACCACCAAAAGAAAGCTCTATTTGTGGGGAAAAAAGGACGCCAATTTTGTTTGGGAGCCACGTTGCACAACTGCGCAATTGTCAGTTAAAGCGACACAGTGCCAAATCGCAAAAAGTGCTCTGGTCTTTGACCAGCAATATGATCCGGGGCTTAAGTGGTTAATAAAAGTGTTTTACATTGTTATAAACTAACACTTAACAGGCATTTAGCATACTTAAAGGCTTAAAGCTTTAACTTAAGTTTAAGGGGTTGTAAAGGTAAAAAAAAAATTCTCATAATAGCTTTCTTTACCTTAGTGCAGTCCTTCTTCACTTACCTCATCCTTCCATTTTGCTTTTAAATGTCCTTATTTCTTCTGAGACATCCTCAGTTCCTGTTCTTCCGTCTGTAACTACACACAGTAATGTAAGGCTTTCTCCCTGGTGTGGAGAAAGCCTCTTGAGGGGGGAGGGGGCGAGCAGGAGGGTCAGGACGCTCTGTACTTTGCAGATAGAGAAAGGTGTGTGTTAGTGGGCGTCCTGACACTCTTGCTCGCCCCCTCCCCCCTCAAGAGTCTTTCTTCACACCAGGGAGAAAGCCTTGCATTACTGTGTGTAGTAACAGACGGAAGAATAAGGACATTTAAAAGCAAAATCGAAGGACAAGGTAAGTGAAGGAGGACTGCACTAAGCTATTTAGGGAAAACATTTTTTACCTTTACAACCCCTTTAAACCTAATCTTCTATGCAATTTACACATCTGTAAAATTTGTTAAAATTATATGGAAATTTAGAAAGAAATTGAATAACTGAAATGTAGATCATTGGCGAGAGTGACATTACGTGACTCCAACCAGTCACAGAGCCGGAGTCCACGGCCCTGGAAGTAAGAGGGGTAAAGATGGATGTGGCCACCAGCAGGGACCTCTGGGATATTGCAGGCTTCATTTGCAGGTAAGTGCAACATAATGGGCAAGTATGCGGTGCATACTAGCCCATTATGCTTTTTCTTTGCAGGGGAAAAAAATAGGTATTTACTTCCTCTTTAAAGACAAATCATTATCAGTACTGGTACCTACTGACAGCCAACCCCAAGGTAGCCCGTTTTATAAGAGACACCTCTGAAATAGTTTTGAGGAAAGTGTCCTCTCTCAATGTCAACTGATGCAAAGTCATTTTAAGGAGAGGAGGCTTGTGGATGATTAAGGGGACATTTTGATTTGGACATTGTGTGTGTTGCAAATATATCCAAGTGCAGGAATTTAATATATTTAATATATTGCCTAATGGACAGATACCCAGGCCAAAACACTACATGAATTATAAAAACAATAGAACTGGTGTACTGTAGCCAATCAGCTTCTAATTTCAGCTTTTTGAATTAAGCTTTGACAAAAAACCTGGAAGCTGATTGGTTTCTATACGGAGCTTCTAACATTTTTGCACTTTCCAGTAACGTAAAAACAACCCCAAAGTATCCTTTCTGGCATAGGATTTATGACCACATTTATTCCACTGAAAACGGGGATCTAAGTGCCCTGGTTGCTAGACATGTGGCCCCACATCATCACTAAATAAAAAATTGTGAGCTTATTTGCGTTTAACAGCATTCATGTGGATGGCAGAAAGGGCAACTTTGAGGGTCCTCCTCTGCAATTGGATATAAAATGGATTTATTGACTCAAGATAACAATTCCTCCTAGTCTGAATGAATCTATAAGTTTTAAGCCTTATTTGTAATAAGACCTTAAGCTCTGTTACTCTTTATAAAATGATTACATATATTACAGTTTTTCTCCATTGCTTTGGCTCATTTCTTGGAACAGAAATGACATTCTCAAAACTCTAAGATCATTTGGCAAAACAGTCTTATGCCGCGTACACACGATCGGTCCATCCGATGAGAATGGACCGATGGACCGTTTTCATTGGTTAAACGATGAAGCTGACTGATGGTCAGAACGCAGTGACGTAAAACACAACGACGTGATGAAAAAAGTTCAATGCTTCCAAGCATGCGTCAACTTGATTCTGAGCACGCGTGAATTTTTAACCGATGGTTGTGCCTATTAACAATCGTATTTTTCGCATCAGTTAGGAATCCATCGGTTAAATTTAAAACAAGTTGTCATTTTTTAACCGATGGTTAAATAACCAATGGCGCCCACCCATGATCGGTTTGGACCGATGAAAGCGGTCCATCAGACCATTCTCATCGGTTTAACCGATCGTGTGTACGCGGCATTACAGTTCAGCATAACACTATAACTCACGTGCAACAGCTAATATCTCTCCCAAAACTGTTCACTCATGCTTCAAAACCATGGGCCAGATTCACATAGAATTGCCCTACGCTGCGGCGACGTAACGTATCCCATTTACGTTACACCGCCGCAAGTTTTCAGCGTAAGTGCTTGATTCACAAAGCACTTGCCTGTAAACTTGCGGTGGCGTAGCGTAAATCCACCCGGCGCAAGCCCGCCTAATTCAAATGGGGCGGGGACCATTTAAATTAGACGTGTTCCCGCGCCGAACGTACTGCGCATGCTCTGTCCCTAAAAATTTTCCGACGAGCATTGCGCTAAATGACATTGCAAGGACGTCATTGGTTTTGACGTTAACGTAAATGGCGTCCAGCGCCATTCACGGACGACTTACGCAAACAATGTGAAATTTCAAATTTCGACGCGGGAACGACAGCGATACTTAACATTGGCTAGACCACCTAGAGGGCAGGTTTAGTTTTATGCTGCGTATCTCTACGGAAACGACGTAAATTTACAGCGACGGTAAAAGCGTACGTCCGTGAATCGGCGTAAGTAGTCATTTGCATATTCTACGCCGACCGCAATGGAATCGCCACATAGCGGCCGGCCTAGAATTGCAGCCTAAGATCCGACGGTGTAAGTCACTTACACCTGTCGGATCTTAGGGATATCTATGCGCAACCTGATTCTATGAATCAGGCGCATAGATACGACAATCGTATCTCAGAGATACGACGGCGCATCAGGAGATACGCCGTCGTATGAATCTGGCCCCATATTCCTTTCCCATATAAAGAGTCAGTGCCCCCAAAATGGCAAAGATTCTTCTCAACTGCTTAGGCTCATTTCTTGAAACAGACCAGACATTCTCAACTCTCTTGGTGCTTTTGCCAAAATAACCTGGATGGTTCGGCACAACACCATGGTTCACTTTCAAAAGCTCATATCTTTCCCAAAACAGTTCACTCATGTGTCAAAACTAAATTTCTTTCTCATTCAAATAGTCAGTGCCCCCAAAGTGCTTTGTCCCTTTGGCATTGTGTAAGCACTGCAAGTCAAAATGTTTAGATGTTTTGTCTCTATGGCAGAGGACCATTGAAATATCTCTCATGTCCACCTTTCAGTCTTAGCCCAGTACTTCATTGACAATGGTTACTGTACAGTTTTTGTCTAGCTAACTAAATACAATTGTGTATAAAACTGAAAAATAGGAAAAGATTTTAGGGTAAAAATAGCCTCCAAGGTTTAACATCACACATTGCACATATTGTAACCATTATCATTCACACACAAGGTAACTTCCATACATCAGAGTAAAAAGAAAATGTATACAGCATAATATATGGAAATATAAACACACAAACAAAAAAACAAGGAAAATTACATTTAGCCTACAATGCTGTAAATAAAGCTGGAGTTTCACAACTACTGTAGCATCTCTTCACTGGTCGCTGTCCTCACCCTCCCTCTCCTGGGCACTGCCCTCACCCTCCTGCCCATCCACACGCTGCTGTCTGTCTGGCCACAGATTCTTGCCAACATTGCAGCGTATATCCTCCCTTGCGATGCAACGAGGGAAGAAACGGTGTGCATATCGCAACCATCCCCTACACTGATCTCCTGTAATATACTCACAGGCAGCGTCCATTGCATGGAGCAGGGACCTCTGATCTTGAGCCCGATGTTCATACACTCTCCACCTCCAAGCGGAGAAAAACTCCTCAATAGGATTCAGGAAAGGCGAATAAGGTGGTAGGAACACCATATCCATCCTTGGATGAGCATTGAACCAGGCCCTGATAAGCGGGCCACAGTGGAAATTCACATTGTCCCATACAATTATATATTGTGGTAGGTGAGGCCCTATGAGACCTCTCTAATTTTCAGGGATCAAATCCAAATGAAGGTGGTTCATGAAGATAAGGAGCTTCTGTGTATTGTATGGGCCAAGACTGGGGATGTGAGTGGCCACACCATTCTCAGAAATGGCAGCACACATAGTTATATTGCTCCCTCGCTGTCCTGGGACATCCACTGTGGCCCATTGGCCAATACAATTACGGCCACGTCTTCGGCCTTTGGCCAGGTTGAAGCCAGCCTCATCCACATACACAAGTATGTGAGAGGTCTAGTTTCCTTCCAATGCCATTATTCTCTACAATAGAGTAAAAAAATAAAACATCAAATCAGTCATACAGAAGAGTCATACACTACAGTTACAGACAGTTACATAGGAATTTTCTATTTTCTACACAAGTTCACTATACTACTGGTCAGTATTCCAGTGGTTCCAAACCTGTACCCTATGCAGAGGTACTACAGGGGATATTTGACAGAAAGGGGAGGGGAAAAATTATCAACGACTAGACTTACGGAAATGTTACAGTAAAACCCACAGTATTCGATAGATTTACATGGGAGGCACTACTGTAATTGCAGCTCTTTGACCCTTTTTCTTACTGTATTGTATGTTATATTCTACAAAATAAGGATTATAATGATAATTGCATCATACAGTAAGCTGCAGTTTTTAGGCAAAATGTTTATAAATCAGATACGTAAATCAAATAGTTTCATACCTGGATTACCTGGATTCAGAAATCAAGTAAAGTGGGTACTGAAACTAATACATTTTGGGAACCACTGCTTACAGTAAGTAAAAAGGTTATCTTGATGGACAACCAGTGACTGACTTACATGTACATACTGGTAATGCAGCTCTTTCACTCTGTCAGAGTTCCTCTCAAATGGTACCCTGTAAATTTGCTTCATTGTCATCTGATGCTTCTTCAATATGCGGTCTATTGTGGAGATGCTTATAGAGTTGACATTTTGGAATATGGCATTGTCTTGTAGGATTGCAGTGCGGATCTGTCTCAATGTGATGGCATTATTTGCAATCACTATGTTACAGATCTCTTGTTCTTGTTGTTCATTAAGAAGTTTTCCTCGGCCACCCGTGCCAGGTTGTTGTCCAATCCTAGACATAGAATTCAAAGGACACTCCATTCGTAATTTATACCTTATGTATTCCGTACAGAATGAGTTACCAATGTAATTGTATTGTTGCTTTACCTACAGTAACTTTACCACAATTCTAATGCATCACTGCACAGTGACTGGAATACTACTGTAAACTATATCATCAATATTGTAGGAAATAAATGATTCCATAATAATCCATTGTTTATTTTCTACAATATTTTTCTTGTCATTGTTAGTATCATACGTAACATCCCACTGAGGTAAGATACTGTAATACTGTAGGCCTATCACACACACACACACTAAATAAATATGTAAATGAGTAAATAAACATATTTGTTTCTCTATGCACAGTGTCCTGTCCTATACATTGTATAATTCCATCATTGACTGACTACATACCTGTTTTCCCTGCAAAAGGTTTGGATGATAGAGGAGACTGTAGAGCAAGGCACATTAGGCTGCACTAGGCGACCTTCCTCCGCCATTGTGAGGCCATGGTTGATGACATGGTCTATAATTGTGGCCTGAATTTCATCAGGGACAGCATGGTGTCTTTGTGCTCCTTGGCCTCTTCCACCTATTCAACCACCACGCACCCTTACTCCTCCTCTACTTCTTCCTCTTCCTCGAGCAGGCAGTTGCCCTTGTTGATTTACTTGGCCAGGTGCCTCCATGTTCAGAAATTGTACTGGTCCTGCATGGTCAAGCTCTATATATACATGTTTGTCAGCATTCACAATCATAGACACCGCCTGTCAGGTAACTAAACATACTGTTTGATTGGTCATCTGAGACCAACTCCAACTCCTCCTTTGTTAGTCAAGTTCTAGTTGCACCTGACTGTCAATTGCTGTAATCATTTTATCAAATGTTCCAAGAGATTCATATATGGTATTCATAGTATTATGTTCCTGAATAATTTTGACAATTGAACAGACTATTGTGAATGTGATGACTTAAACAATATAAAATGACGCTGATACGTTTTGGAGAGAACAACCATTAGACTATAAATTGACAATCAGTTTAGATCAACACGATCTATTCACTTGGAAATTGTGCTAAATGTAGGCTACTTGTACTTAATCATTTGAAAGATGAACTGAGACATTGAGACATGTACTGAGACATTTGCAATTTGATTAAATGAATGAGAAATTCAATTCAGTTGTGAACAATTGCCAAGTGGTTTGGAGATTAGTCCATGTTGTTTTGAGAATGTAATTTCTGTTTTAAGAAATGAGTCAAAACAAAGGATAAAAACTGTAATATGATTATATGTGCTCATGTGTACCAACAGGTGATTGTTTTAAGCAGGGGTTCTCAACCTCAGCCCTCAAGTACCCCCAACAGGCCATGTTTTCAGGTTTTCCTTTACTTTGCACAGCTGCTTTTAATCAATATTAATGACATGGTATTGATAAGAGCTATAATCACGGTAAAAACTTAGCAAAATCATAGCTCAGCAGTTCACAGATAACAAAGTCCACAAGTGTTCATAACTAATGGCTTACTCATAGGATCCATCCACCAATTCCACAAGTGAGTTCCACCACCAAAGACAATAGATGTCTCCTTACCAGATAACAGTGACCCTCTGTTACAGAGGGTCATAGAATGCCCATAATGACTTTAGTCTTTAACCAAGGATCAAGCCGTGCATCTACCATCCGGTAAGCTCACATCCGTTCACTCCACTCTAACCCGTGTGTGGGTAATTTCATAAAAGATAAAGGCTCCATAAAGTGTAAAACCTTAAAAACTTTTATTAAAATAAAATGCACTTACAACATCCGAAAAAACTGACAGCCTTAAGTATGGTATGCCGGCCTGCCAGCACACCATACTTAAGGCTGTCTGTTTTTTCAGATGTTGTAAGTGCAATTTATTTTAATTTAATAAAAGTACTTGGTGGTAGAACTCACTCGTGGAATTGGTGGATGGATCCTATGAATAAGCCCTTAGTTATGAACACTGGTGGACTTTGTTATCTATGAACTGCTGAGCTATGATTTTGCTGAGTTTTTAGCAAGATTATATTTTTTACATTTTCGCCTTACTGTGTTTTATTTACAGGAGAATTGCTGCTTTTATCAATTGTTATCATACATTATTATTGAGATTTTATGTGCTTTGCGTGTTTTTTTCCCCTAAATTTTTTTTATTGATAAGAGCTATTTTATCTAAGGGATGTTCCCAAAACATGGCCCGTTGGAGGTACTTGAGGACTGAGGTTGAGAACCACTGGTTTAAAGGATAAGTTCACCTTTCAATACATATTACATGTTACACCCATATTCAGAGTGTAAAATTTCTGAATGCACTGACCTACACACCGCAATGATTCCCACTGTGCCAGCTAGCAGGGGTTCTTCTCCGCCTGCTAGCTGAAAAGAACATTTACCATCATGCAGAAACAGATGAGAGGGCTGGTAAGACAAAATAGCCAGATGAGGGGCCTGGTAAGACCAAATAGCCAGGAGGATGATCTGTCTAAGTTTTTTTGGAATGACTTGGAGCCCAGAGTCAGAGGAGAGATTTCTTCCAAGTTCTGAAAAATTGCTACCCTGTCAACTGGCTGAAGTTATGCTGAAAACCCATGCTGCCACCCAGCTTCCAAGTAACCAGAAAATTATTACCGGTAAACACAGATCCCTGTAGTTCTTCACAGTCCTTCTAACTGAAAGGGTCTGTTATATAATATTGTTATGCACCCTTTAGTACCCCGTGTGTTTTATTAGCATGGGGTCAGGAAGCGGCATGGGTGGCAACAGTCAGACTCAGAGGAAGAGGAAAGTTCTATTACTCATAGTAAGCTATAGTTAAGCCAATTTTTTTTAATTAATGGGTAGGCAGGGGTGGACTGACAACTTATGGGGCCCCCGGGCAATAGAAGATTATGGGACCCCCAGGCTTACAGATGGTCACCACGCCAGGAGGCAGTGCAGAGGCGGGGCCGCTGAAATCTCAGAATTTTAACATCAAAAGCATGCCGGTTTCGGACATATCAGGGACAGATGTAAAAAAACACAGATTTTTACATACTGTCCCTGTTTTTTTTTAGCCTGGCAACCCTGATGGGGCCCCCTAGAGGCATTGGGCCCTTGGGCAGTGCCCAGGAGTCCCAATGGTCAGTCAGCCCCTGTGGGTAGGTTATTATGAAGAAAAGACTCTGTATGTAGGGATGAGTCGAACAAACCCCCCCGTTCGGTTCGCACCAGAACCTTCGAACGGACCGAACGTTTGCGCAAACATTTATAACCCCATTGACGTCTATGGGACTCGAACGTTCGAATTCAAAAGTGCTAATTTTAAAGCCTAATATGCAAGTTATTGTTGGAAAACGGGTTTGAGAACCCGGGTCTTGCCCCAGGGAACATGTATCAATGGAAAGAAAAGTTTTAAAAACTGTTGTTTTTTCTGTAGCAGTGATTTTAATTATGCTTAAAGAGAAAAAAAAAATATGAAAAATTCCTTTAAATATCACACCTGCTGGGTGTCTATAGTATGTCTGTGAAGTGGCACATGTTTAGAACTGTCCCTGCACAAAATGAGATTACTATAAGAAAAAAAGTAATTGAAAACTGTGCTTGAATGGCTGCAGCATGGCCAGCGTAGAGTTCCACCTGGTGGTCATGTCACAGATTAGGCGGTTCTTGGGCACTGGCATTATATGACCATCGGAAATGCACACAGACTTTCCTAGCCTGCTTCAGGACATCCTGTAAGCACGGGTACCTGCTCAAGAGCCGCTGCACCACCAAGTTAAGGACCTGAGCAAAACAGGACACATAGGTCAGTTGTCCCTGTCGCCGGGGGGAGAGGAGGTTTGTGACATTGTCGCAAACCACCATTCCTGGCTTAAGCTGGCGTGGCGTCAACCGCCTCTGAGCCTGCCCCTGCAGAGCTGACAGAACCTCTGGCCCAGTGTGGCTCCTGTCCCCCAAGCACACCAGCTCAAGCACTGCATGGCATCTCTTTGCCTGCATTTCTGCGTAGCCCCTTGAACGCCTACGGAGCACCGCTGGTTCCGAGAACACATCAGCACAGGAAGAGGCCACAGAGGAAGAAGAAGAGGAGGGGGTGGAGGAGAGAGGTGTGTCACAACCAGTAGTAGCATTTTGGAGGCGTGGTGGCGGAACAACCTCCAACACTACTGTACCTTGTCCTGCGTCCTTCCCAGCTGCCAGCAGAGTCACCCAATGTGCTGTGAAAGATAGGTAAAGTCCCTGTCCATGCCTGCTGGAGCATAAGTCAGCGGTAATATGCACCTTACCACTGACTGCCCTGTCCAGCGAGGCATGGACATTGCCTTCCACATGCCGGTAGAGAGCCAAAATCGCCTTCCGTGAGAAAAAGTGGTATTTGGGAACTTGCCACTGAGGTACCGCACATTCCACAAACTCACTAAAGGGGGCAGAATCTATCAACTGAAAATGCAGCAGTTGAAGTGCTAGCAATTTAGCTAAGCTAGCATTCAACCGCTGGGTATGTGGATGGCTGGGAGAGAACTTCTTTCGGCGCTGCAGCAGCTGGGGCAGGGAAATTTGCCTGGTACGATCTGCCATCGGTGTACCGATAGTAGATTGCCCGCATGTACTTGGCTGTGACACACCTAATTCTACACCTTCAGTCCTATCAGTGCAGGCTTCAGAGAGGACTGAGGGTATAGTGGGGTTGTAGATCCCAGCTGATGAGGAGCAAGGGGAGGTCCGCTTTGTTCTTTGGTGTGGGTCTTTGAGGTACGCTTGCCAACGAACTGCATGGCATGTGGTGCCCAAGCCGGTGATGTTTTGGCCACGCGAGATACGCTTGAGACATATGTTGCAAATAGCAGCGGTGCGATCTGATGCACTCGTCTCAAAAAAGGCCCACACCAAAGAACTTTTTGAATAACGCTGAGAGACAGCAGCGCCCTGCACATGCGTAGCTCTGCGTTGTGATGCAGTCGGTGTACTGCCCTTAAGCTGGCCCCTGGAGGGCATCCTGCCTCGTTGGAGATGTGCCTGTGCCTCCTCCTCCTCCTTCTCTCTCCTATCAGGCACCCACGTAGAGTAAGTGACCTCATCATCCCCTCCCTCCTCATCACTGTAGAAAACCTGGCAGTATGCTGCAGCTGGGGGAACATGACTGCCAGATTGCTGTCCTTCTTGGGCACCCCCTCTCTCTGGGCTCACGTTACTGCCTTCCTCTAGCTGTGTACCATCATCGGAGCCTTCAAAATGCTGCGCATCCTCATGCAGCATGTACCCAACACTGTGGTCAAACAGTTCGGGGGACTCCTCAGAAGGACATGGTGGGGCTAGGAAAGGAGTGACTGATGCCATTGAGCAGAGGGAAGAGGCCGCCTTGGCAGCTACTTTTCCAGACAAAGTAGCCTGAGCCTGGGTGAGAGAGCATGAGGAGGATGAGGTAGGCTTGGTCATCCACTCTGTATAAAAAAGAGAAAATGCGCCAACCTAAGTGCAGTAAGTAGGTATTTAATTAAAGCAAATTGCACAGTAAAAGAGGCTACTCACAAAACCAGTATGAATACAGGCATGTTATGGAGGAGACGGCTGGTCCGATGTCACAACTCGTAGTCAGCAATACAACAGGCTGGTCTCTTATCCTGGTCCCCCGGGTGATGTAAATAAAGGTCCTAGATGTTCGGTAGCCTTAGGGGAACCCCACAGAGAACGGGAGCCGTAGATGCTGCACCAGAAGCGGCGTGCGTTCCAGCGTGGAACGCGGCGTATCGCCGTATAACCGGAAGTGACGTAGAGGCTTCGGACAGCCAATGGGATGACGCGTTTCTCAGCCTCCGCTGGTTCATCAGATCCATCAGATGGATCTGATGAACCAGCGGAGGCTGAGAAACGCGTCATCCCATTGGCTGTCCGAAGCCTCTACGTCACTTCCGGTTATACGGCGATACGCCGCGTTCCACGCTGGAACGCACGCCGCTTCTGGTGCAGCATCTACGGCTCCCGTTCTCTGTGGGGTTCCCCTAAGGCTACCGAACATCTAGGACCTTTATTTACATCACCCGGGGGACCAGGATAAGAGACCAGCCTGTTGTATTGCTGACTACGAGTTGTGACATCGGACCAGCCGTCTCCTCCATAACATGCCTGTATTCATACTGGTTTTGTGAGTAGCCTCTTTTACTGTGCAATTTGCTTTAATTAAATACCTACTTACTGCACTTAGGTTGGCGCATTTTCTCTTTTTTATACATATCTTTCAGAGTCTGCTTCTAACTCCGGATTTTGCAGCCACTATTGTGCTATTGGACTTGAAATTGGATTATTGATCCATTTGACTTATTTTATTCATTTATTTTCCAATTTTTATTGACATGGACCATATGATGTATGTACTTTTTTATTGTTGACTGTGCTCTCCTGGTTTTTGCGCCATCGATCTATACATATTACATTGGTCATCCACTCTACCAAGTCTTCGGCAAGTTGTGGCTCAACGCGGCCAGCTTGGGAAAAAAAGGACGAGCGTGTCCCACCGTCACGTGCCGATGAGGATGCACCGTATCCACGACCAGCACTGTTGCTTTCTTGCCCTCTTTTATCGGCTCGTGACTCTCTGTCTCTCCTTGTTGTTCTTCCAGACATACTAATGGCCTGCACACTGCAGAGGACCACGTAGCTTTAGGTGCAAACTGTAGAGGACACAGGCAAGTAAACACCACGTAGCTTTAGGTGCACACTGCAGAGGACACAGGCAGTACACACACCACGTAGCTTTGGGTGCAAACTGCAGAGGACACAGGCAGTACACGCCACATAGCTTTAGGTGCAAACTGCAGAGGACACGGGCAGTACACACCACATAGCTTTAGGTGAACACTGCAGAGGACACAGGCAGTACACACACCTCGTAGCTTTAGGTGCAAACTGCAGAGGACACGGGCAGTACACACCACGTAGCTTTAGGTGCACACTGCAGCGGACACAGGCAGTACACACCACGTAGCTTTAGGTGCAAACTGCAGAGGACACGGGCAGTACATACCACGTAGCTTTAGGTGCAAACTGCAGAGGACACGGGCAGTACACATCACGTAGCTTTCGGTGAACACTGCAGAGTACACAGGCAGTACACACACCGCGTAGCTTTTGGTGCATACTGCAGAGGGCTTGGGCAGTACACACCACGTAGCTTTAGGTGCACACTGCAGCGGACACAGGCAGTACACACCACGTAGCTTTAGGTGCAAACTGCAGAGGACACGAGCAGTACACACCACGTAGCTTTAGGTGCAAACTGCAGAAGACACGGGCAGTACACACCACGTAGCTTTAGGTGCACACTGCAGATGACACAGGCAGTACACACACCATGTAGCTTTAGGTGCAAACTGCAGAGGACATGGGCAGTACACACCATGTAGCTTTAGGTGCACACTGCAGCAGACACAGGCAGTACACACCACGTAGCTTTAGGTGCAAACTGCAGAGAACACGGGCAGTACACATCACTTAGCTTTAGGTGCACACTGCAGTGGACACAGGCAGTACACAGCACATAGCTTTAGGTGCAAACTGCAGAGGACACGGGCAGTACACACCACGTAGCTTTAGGTGCAAACTGCAGAGGACACGGGCAGTACACACCACATAGCTTTAGGTGCAAACTGCAAAGGACACAGGCAGTACACCATGTGAGAATACTGCAGCTAGCACAATCACCTGCCTGCCAGTAAATTAGGAAGAGCAGATCTAGCTATACTATACAGTGTATAAATATATATACAACACTTGGGATGCATATATATCCTCTACACACTGTAACTTTAACTGACTAGCCTGCCTGCTCTATCTACCTAGAAAAAATGACACTCTCTCTCTCTCTGTCCCTAACCACAGCCGCAACACACTACACAAGGCTGACCTGCAGGCGGCCTTTATTAGTGTGGGGCTTGTACTAAACCCCCTGAGCCATAATTGGCCAAAGCCACCCTGACTTTGGCCAATTATGGCTCTCCGTTTTTTGCAAGCTGTGATTGGCCAAGCATGCGGGTCATAGTGCATGCTTGGCCAATCATCAGCCAGCAATGCACTGCAATGCCGCAGTGAATTATGGGCCGTGACACGCCACTCGAATTTGGCGCAAACGGCCCATAACGTTCGTTATTCGACGAACGATCGAACATATGATGTTCGAGTCGAACATGGGTTCGACTCGAACACGAAGCTCATCCCTATCTGTATGTCTCTTCTTCCATAAAAAATGTTTTCCCTGCTTGCTCGCAATATTTCCTTCCCCTTCTTAATATTTTTGGCACTCTATTATGTATTTATATTTTACAGTTTATATGCAATCTTTTGTTTAAGTTTTCCTTGTGTACTCCTCGTTTTAGTGTGGAAAAGAACATACAATTTATTTTTTTAATCAATAAATAACACCACTATGCTAGGACTGGAAACAAAGTTTAAGTGGTGAAATAAATAGAACAAATTGTAAAATAAAATGTGTACTTTTGTCTCAAAGTAACACCAGACATACTATTATTATAGAAAATAAAATAATTCTAGTACATCGATATGACCAAAGCTGTGTTCTGGTTTGTATTGTGTGAACAGGTGTGAGCAGTGAAATGGCTAATTTTGTATGTGGCTCTAAAATGTCACCATGTACAGCAGCAATCTGATTAGTCATCACTTGTCTCTTTGCCCATTTTCAGCCTTATTTTTCTAGAACCTTTTTAGATTTGATACAGGAAATGTCATTATCAACATATAACCTCATTATCTACAGAAACCTAGACGGGTGTTGAAAAACCTTCACCAAACTTTATGAAAAAAAAAAAAAAAAAAAAACCTTCACTTTAGATTTGTTGACACAGATCAGGGTCATTCATTGTCCTTTTGGCTATCCAGATTGATTTTTAAAATGGGTACTGTATCTTGAAATAATTTAAATGCTTTAAATGTGAAGAAATGCTGAACCGATTCTTATATAAATGTTGCACACATCCTTTAATGATGTAATTCAGGAATTAAAGCAATAAAATGAAAGGTTAGCTTATTCCATCAGATGCCCTCCCCTGCCACATATAGCAGCTGTCCAGTTTAAAAGAAAACTGAAGGGAAAACAATGGGCATATACTGCTGTATACTGTACCTTTTCCTCACCTTTAGTACCACAGGGGTTGGATACATGCTGCTTTTTTTAAGATCCCAGAGAATGCTGAGTATCTGGAATCTCATGAGAAGATGCTAAACAACAGTCAATATCGTGTTCTCTCTAGGCTTTGGCTACTCAGCATTCTCCAGGATCTTGCCAGAAGTAAGATATATTGACCCTAATCTGAGCACATTTTGATTGCACGGTCCACTTTAAGGATATCCTTTTCTGACATATTAACTAAATGAACATAACCTTATTGGTTGAACTTGATGGACTTGGGCCTTTTTTCAACCTTGCTAATTATGTAATTACAATATATTCAGTAATAATGTTTACACTATTCTCTTGTCTGCCCATAGAGATACATTGTTCAATTGGAAAGTGCTCTTACTTTTCCCGTTTGTGCGGAAGTTGATTTTTGTTGTCTGTGTCTCTTTATGGAAAATATATATTCACTTCTTACCCCATTAGGCACATGTATACCTGCTTTAACTGAGTATGTTTATTGTACCTGGATTTAGGTTTTAAAGGATTCATGAACCAGAATGGAAAACAAGAAGAACACATGTGTTTAATGTGCAAAAACATCAAAACGTAAACAAACGTAAACAAAACTCCACCATAGGACAAACAATAGTGGGTTGGTATCAGAATTTGTTAAGCTACCAAATCAAAAATCATATTTTGTCATATTAACATCCAATCATTTACCAGCTAAAAAAATACATTTGACCGAGACTCTAAGCATGCTATGTGCATCGTTTTATTACCACTTAGTAACAGTGGCCTGCCTATTTCTGATGTCTACTACCGATGTTGCTGCCTACTTCCCCGGAACCTGCTGTCATTGTACACAGCAGGAGCCTGTCAGCAAGTCCTGGCCAATGTATCATGGCCCGGACCTGCTGATCAGCTATGTACATTCACAGCCCGGAGCTTTTTGACATTTAACACAGGGAGCAAAGCCGGGATGAGAAACTTAGAAATCAATTAGTGAAAGCAGGAGAAAGACAAAAGAGAAAAGCGCCTCTGAGTATACTGCTTTTAATTTTAAAACATAAAAATATATCCAGCACTTACATCATAGTAGTATGGTGCAATCGTGGGAGCTGGTGTACGTCTGTAGCAGACAGTCCGCAAGGCATGAGAGCTGCCTTCATTCACAACAGTTCCTCATTGTCATCAATCACAGCCTTTTTTGGCATTCTGCTGGGACTGAACCTATCATGGACTTCTGAATATGAATATTCATACCGTATATCCCCAATGTGGTTTGTGATTTCAATCTTAAGTTAATTGATCCTTTTATTATTTTTATTATTATTTTTAATTTTTAACCCTTTGTTGATTGCTTTGTGCAAACACCCTGAGCGCTGTACTCCATCCATTTTTTCAATTAGTGAAAGCAGCACACTTTACACACATTACACATAGTTAGGCACACGTTTAACTGTTTGATGGCCCTAAATGTTAACCCCTTCCCAGCCGTTGTCATTAGAACAATGACAGTGTGAAATATTATCACTGATCACTGTATTAATGTCACTGGTGATGTCAGTGGGAGTTAGTCAGTTCCCCTCAGTGTCAGTGATTGTCATATTGCACTGTTGCACTATCGCAGTCCCATTATAAGTCACTGATCGCCCCATTAGTAATTTCAAGAGAAAAAAAATACAGTATTAATATCATACTTTGTAGACGCTATATTGTTCATGCAATCCAATCAATATGCACTTAATGGGAATTTTTGTGATCAAAAACATGTAGCAGAATAAATGTTGGCCTAAATTTATGAAGAAATTTGATATATATATTTTTTTAAAATATGGTTTATAGCAGAAAGTAAAAAAAAAAATATATATATATATATATATATATATATATATATATATATATATATATATATAAAATGTCAGTCTTTTTTTTGTTTGTCTAGCGCAGTGCCAAATAGTAGAAAATGACCTGGTCATGAAGGGGGTAAAATCGTCTAGAGCTGAAGTGGTTAAACAAAGGTTTATAGGGCTGAACAATAATAATGTTGCAATTTACTCTCTTTATGTAATGTATACTTGCTCCAAATTGTGTTTTTGTGAGAAGTTAAACTTGCATATCAAAAAGTAAGAGACAGAATGTCCACATTATTACTGCTTGATGGCCTGAAAAATTAAATGTAAATGCATCACCTGTAGTTCACTGGTCTGATCTGTGTCGAGGCAGCAATCAGGTCAGCAGGCAGAACACTACATGGTAATGTTCACTAAAAATTAATTATGACCATGTTTCCAGCCAAGTTTGATGAATACATTGCTGATTTTATTTCAGAAAAGCTTTTATTACTTTCTGCCAGTTTTTCTCTATTTATGCCACAACTCATTTTCTCGCCTATGCATTGTATACTATAAGCAATAAGCTGTATTCTATGTAATTATAACATAATTGTACAGTAATTGTGAATTTAATACATAGGTGTCCTCTTAGTAAACAGTGTTAAACACTGCTATTGTACATTTCTGCTGCCACAATACCTCTCTGTTTGGCTCTATGCCCTGTTTATTGAATGTTTATTTTTTTGCATCAGTGGTCAAGGTTAGGGATGGGCAAATCTACCTGGGTTTTCATTCACTAGGGATTAATCAAACTCTGTTTGATATCTGCAAATCCTAAAGTTAGCAGCAATTCAAACCTCACTAAATTATGGAGGGGAGGAATGCAAATCGTGATATTACATTTTGGCAATTTCCAAGGCTAATCGGCAAGCCATCGTCAAACTTAAGGGGCTGAGTGGGAGACTTTAGCAAATAAATAAATACAAAAGAACATGATACAGCAGGGAGAGGGGTCTTTCAATAGGACTTTGATTGTGACATTGCAAAAACATAAATTCTTCTGAGATGTCTTTATGCTGTATGTGTTGTTAATGTGGTTGTAAACCCTTTACAACTACTTTAACCTACAGGTAAGCCTAGATTAAGGCTTGCCTGTAGGTGCTTGAAATATCTCCTAAACCTCCACGGTTTAGAAGATATTTACAGAAATCACGGGTGCTGATGTCTACAGCGCATGCGCCATAGACAGCGGAGCAGGCGCACTTTAGCATTAGCGATCGTGCCGTTCCTAATGGAGGCTGTGCCATGACTGGTGGCTCCCACGCGCATGCCAATCACAGCGCCGGAGCCACGATACCCAGAAGTAACAGCCAGGAGAGATGTCGGCCTCGCGAGCGGTGAACAAGGACAGCTGCGGGTGCTTCGTTCTGAGTTAAGTTTTACATAATGAGCTAGTATGCTATTCATACTAGCTCATTATGCCTTTGTCTTGCAGGTGGTGCTTTTTTTTTATTTTACTAGTGGGTTTACTTCCTCTTTAAAAAGAGTACATTTTTCATGGACAGGGTCAGTAACACTATGGGCCAGATTCACGTAGAAGTGCGGCGGCGTAACGTATCATAGATACGTTACACCGCCGCAAGTTTTCATCGCAAGTGCCTGATTCACAAAGCACTTGCAATGAAAACCTACGCTGGCGGCCTCCGGCGTAAGCCCGCGTAATTTAAAGGGGTGTGTGCCATTTAAATTAGGCGCGCTCCCACGCCGGGCCTACTGCGCATGCTCCGTTTCGAAATTCCCGCCGTGCTTTGCGCAAAGTGACGTCATTTTTTCGAACGGCGACGTGTGTAGCGTACTTCCGTATTCCCGGACGTCTTACGCAAACAACGTCAAGTTTCGAAGCGGGAACGACGGCCATACTTTATACAGCACATACGTGTGCTGTGTAAAGTTAGGGCACCCAAAACGACGACTAACTTTGCGACAGGAAACTAGACTAGCAGCGACGTAGCGAACGCGAAAAACCGTCGTGGATCGCCGTAACTCCTAATTTGCATACCCAACGCTGGTTTACGACGCAAACTCCCCCCAGCGGCGGCCGCGGTACTGCATCCTAAGATCCGACAGTGTAAAACAATTACACCTGTCGGATCTTAGTGCTATCTATGCGTAACTGATTCTATGAATCAGTCGCATAGATACTCTGAGAGATACGACGGAGTATCTGAGATACTCCGTCGTATCTCCTTTGTGAATCTGGCCCTATATTCTGGCACCACATATTTTGGATGTGTAATTGATTTTACATTTATGTTGGCTTAAATACAGCAGCAGCATCCAATCCATATAATTTAAACTTGAAAAAAGTATTTGGCTGTGACACATGGTTTCTATCAAGTAGTAACAGGCCTAAATTGATTGGCAGAAAGAGCAGCTGCAACAGATCTTTAAAAACTATAGGAAAGTTTACGTAACTAAGCTAAAACCATCAATTCCATATCAATTATTCAGTAGCAAAACAGTTAGTTTGTCAGCTTGTTTTTTGCAGTATCACACTGCATTGTCCTAAAAGTTTAAAGGAAAAGTTCACCTTTGGAGCATATTACATGTTCCACACATTTTGTAGGGTGGAACATGCAGCCTCTCCCCTCAGTCCCTCCCTCCCTGTGACAGCAAGCAGAGAATTCTCTCCCCGCACCCACTGTCACCATTTGAAAAAAGCACAGCCATGCAGGGCTCCACCCATTTGGACATATCATTCATTCCTAGTTTCCCGTGAATGAATGCCTAATAGTACCATCATCCATTGAGATTGACGGCTCACAGTTTTCAATGAACCGTTGGGGTGCTGGTTTATACAAGGTATGAGCAGACAGCTATGCTGAGAGCCTGCAGGAGCCTAAGGCCCCGTACACACCATAGAATCCATCCGCAGATAAATCCCAGCAAATGGGTTTCAGCGGATAGATCCTATGGTGTGTACACGCCAGCGGATCTTTTTCTGCGGATATATCTCCCCTGGAATGGATTCCAGCAGATCGAATATTTGCTGACATGCACAACATATCCATCTGCTGGAGTCCATCCCAACGGATGGATCCGCTGGTCTGTATAGACTCACCGGATCCATCCGTCCGAAGGGATCCCCCGCATGCGTCGTAATGATTCGACGCATGCGTGGAATTCCTTATATGACAGCGTCGCGCACGTCGCCGCGTCATAATCGCGGCGACGGCGCGACACGTCATCGCCAGAGGATTTCGGTGCGGATTTCAATGCGATGGTGTGTACACTCCATTGCATGAAAATCCGCAGAAATCCCAGAGAGGATTTATCCGCGGAAACGGTCCGCTGGACCGTATTCGCGGATAAATTCTATTGTGTGTATGGGGCCTAAGATTGCACCCACGATCTGCTGATTGAGGGTGCAATGCCTGGCAGATTCTTTAGAAAAATAACTGTAAATGCATATGTAGTGCTATTCCAATAGGATCCACAGGATTAGTGTCCATTAGGTAGATTCAGGTAGAGAGGAGCAAAGTTACGTCGGCGTAGCTTAGCGTGTTTAGGCTACGCCGCCGTAAATTAGCTAGGCTAGTAATGATTCTCAATATACTTGCCTGCTAATCTACGGCGGCGTAGCCTAAAGCGGGCGGGCGTAAGGGCGCCAAATTCAAATGTGTTGGAGGGGGGCGTGTTTGATGGTAATGAGGCTTGACCTCATGATTTTTACGTTTTTTCTTAACTGCGCATCTGCCGGGTGCCTACATTTCCCAGTGTGCATTGCGGCTATGTACGCCGCACGGGCCTATTGATTTAGACGTGGACGTAAACGATGTAAATCCCGATTCGCGGACGACTTACGCAAACGACGTAAAAAATTCGAATCTCGCGGCGGGAACGGCGGCCATACTTTAACATTGTTATTCCACCTAATAGGTGGAATAACTTTAGGCCTGCTAATGCCTTACGGAAACGGCGTAAATCGACTGCGGCGGCCGGGCGTACGTTCGCGAATCGGCGTATAAACTCATTTACATATTCTACGCTGGCCGCCATGGAAGCGCCACCTAGCGGCCATCCAAAATATTGCAACCTAAGATATCTTAGATATGTTTAAGCGTATCTCTGTTTGAGCATACGCTTAAACATAGGTCGGCGTAGATTCTGAGTTAGGCCACCTTATCTACTAATAAGCCGGCCTAACTCTTACTGAATCTACCTAAAAGTCTTCTCTACAGGATTACCCCACAGCCAGGCACGCAGGTTCATTTACAGGTTTCTTCAATGACCAGTCTAGGAAAGTGGTTTTGTTGTTTTTATTTTTGGAGAACTTGGATAGGTTTGAGGGAATTAAGTGGGATACTTCAAAAACAAATGTACACTTGAAGACTCTTCAGGGCAAGCTATATGTAAGTATATGCTTGTAGCAAACAGTAGACTTCAGCTTTTAAGGTAGTAGTAGTAATAGTTACTATAAACTCTAATGCCTTATATACACGGTCGGACTTTTGACCGTGCAAAAGTTAGACGGAAAGAAAGAGAACAGGTTCTTAATCTAAGGTCTGCCGGACTTTTATTATTATTTTGGTAAAGTTGAATTTACCCGATAATAAAATGTCAAAAAGAGTACAAAAAAAAAAAGAAAACACATCAAAAGCACAAACTCATGTTTCCTAAACTCTTCTCATCCTTGTATTCCCAACTATTTCCAAAAATGGACCCTGCCACTGTTGTATTCTCTTTGTTGAGCTTCCTTGGTTTTGGCTAAGTGTTCCTTTACAATTGGCATTGTTACTTTAATTGTGTACTTGAGCAACATGCTCATTTACACCTCTGTAGGTCATCTTCTACCCTTCAAAGGTCTCCTGAACTATGTCCAGCAATCCCCAGGGTCTCCTGTAGAGCAACTCAAATATGGAATAAACTGTAGAGGACCAAGGAACCTCCCTGATGGCAAATATCAAATACGGAAGCAAATAGTCCCACTTTTTCCCATCCTTGTCAACAACCTCAACATATTGTTTACGGTTTTTATTAACCACTTAAGACCCGGACCATTATGCAGCTAAAGGTCCTGGCCCCTTTTTGCGATTCGGCACTGCGTCGTTTTAACTGACGATTGCGTGGTCGTGCAACGTGGCTCCCAAACAAAATTGGCGTCCTTTTTTCCCCACAAATAGTGCTTTCTTTTGGTGGTATTTTATCACCTCTGCGTTTTTTTTTTGCACTATAAACAAAATAAGAGCGACATTTTTGAAAAAAAATTCAATATTTTTTACTTTTTGCTATAATAAATATCCCCAAAAAATATATAAAACATTTTTTTTCCTCAGTTTAGGCCGATACGTATTCTTCTACCTATTTTTGGTAAAAAAAATATTGCAATAAGCGTTTAACGATTGGTTTGCGCAAAATTTATAGCGTTTACAAAATAGAGGATAATTTTATGGCATTTTTATTAATAATTTTGTTTTTACTAGTAATGGCGGCGATTAGCGTTTTTTTTTTCATGCTGACATTATGGCGGACACATCCGACAATTTTGACACATTTTTGGGACCATTGTAATTTTCACAGCAAAAAGTGCTATAAAAATGCATTGATTACTGTGAAAATGACAATTGCAGTTTAGGAGTTAACCACTAGGGGGCTCTATAGGGGTTATGTGTGACCTCATATGTGTTTCTAACTGTAGGGGGCGGGGCTGGATTTGTGACGTCATTGATTGTCTTTCTCTATATTAGGGAACAGACGATCAGTGACACTGCCACTGTGAAGAACGAGGAAGGTGTGTTTACACACACCTCTCCCGGTTCTTCTGCTCCTGTGACCGATCGCGGGACACCAGCGGCGATAGGGTCCGCAGGTTCCGCGGCCACGGTCACAGTGCTTTGGACTGGGTCGCGGGCGCGCTCTCGACCCATGGCGGGGCACTTAAAGGGGACGTACCTGTACGTGCCTGTGCCCAGCCGTGCCATTCTGCCGATGTATATGTGCAGGAGGCGGTCCTTAAGTGGTTAAATAATTCCACCGAGCCATTAGTTTGAGGGTGTTAAATGGAGGTTCACAAATGTTTCACCTCAAAGAATTAGCACAAATCTATACTTACTTGTGACATGAATGAGGTGCCCTGGTCTGTGACCTCCTTAGGGACCCCAATGCAACCAAACACCATGAACAACTCAATATATTTATAGACTTAATACAACAAATTCTATTTACTACAAAAAAAATGAAAACGCAGCCTGTCCCCTGGTTTGACAGGTACATCGTTATCCATTACAACATTCTCCCAGGCCTTAGCAAGGCCTTTTCTTTGCTCAGTTCCAAAGTTTTCCATGTGCGTATTAAGGTCAGCAAATTTTAATGTAGCCTTAGGCCGGGTACACACGAACAAACATGTACGGTGAAAGCGGTCCGTCAGACCGTTTTCACCGTACATGTCTGCCAGAGGGCTTCTGTACGATGGTTGTACACACCATCGTACAGAAGTCCGCGCCTAAACAATACGCGGGGCGTGTCCGCGTCGTCGCGGTGATGACGCGGAGACGTGGGCGGGCCTGCCATTTAAAGGCTTCCACGCATGCGTCGAAGTCATTCGACGCATGCGAGGGACGGCGGGCGCCTGGACATGTACGGTAGGTCTGTACTGACGACCGAGCGGGCAGGATTCCAGCGGACGGTTTTAAAACACGTCCAGGAATATTTGCCCGCTGGGAAAAGGCCCGGCGGGCAAATGTTTGCTGGAATTCGGCCCGCTCGCGCCCACACACGACCGAACATGTATACTGAAACTGGCCCGCGGACCAGTTTCAGCATACATGTTTGGTCGTGTGTACGGGGCCTAAGTGTTAGCAGCAGACTGTCCACTCTCACTGACTGTAGGGACTTCCTCAGTCTCCTCCAATTTTCCTGCCATAACAACGAAAGGAAAACCTAGAGAACCCTGGGAGAAGTACCCTGAAGCAAACTTGTCTGTGCTGGCCAAGGATTCTGGCTATGCCTCTGATTTAGTTATTATGAGTCTGGACAATCCTACAGTTCCCACGATTTAGAGAAATCCCTACCAATTATGGCACTCTGGACTAAGTGTGGTACAACTCCGACCAGATGAATCCAGGAATGAGATAGGAAGAAGTTCTGGACAGCCATACTCCAAAAATTGCCTTTTATTAAACAAATGGGATCAAAAATACATGTCACACCACCAAATAAATGTCACACTATCAAACAGTGCTTAATCATAGCTAGCACCTGTGGCTTCTAAACTGGAGGAGAGGTTTATTGTTGTCTGATCTACCCGGAGCGGTGATATCCCTTTCCCAGATGAATCCAGGGGCAGATCCAGAGTCCAGTCTCGGGAGGGGCACTGCCAGGAAATATTTTTTTTATAATTATTTATAAGTTATCGGAGCAATGGCTGATGTTAGCTCTTCCATAATCACAGCACCATGGTTGATATGGTGTCAGGCTGATTGAAGCACATTATTTCTATTATTACATTGTTATATAAGATGAAATAGTTCAACCATAATGCAGAATCGATGGGAGCCTCGAGTATGTCACTTGCCATGTCACCTACCTTCAAATGCAGATTGTCACTTGCCATGTCCCTGCCACAAGTTGCGGATTGTCACTTGCCATTAGATGCAGATTGTCACTTGCCACGTCACCTGCCAAAAGATGTGGATTGTCACTTGGCACACATTGCTGATTTTCACCTGTCACACTTTGTGGATTGTAACTTGCCACGTCACCTGACACCCGTTGCTGATTGTCACTTTCCACGTCACCTGCCACACATTGCGGATTGTCACTTGCCACGTTACCTGCCACACAATACTGATTGTCACTTGCCATGTCACCTGCCACACATTTGCGGATTGACACTTGCTTTCTACAAGGTGCAGATTGTCACTTTCCTGCTAAGGTGCAGATTGTTACTTGCCAGAGTGAAGACAGGCAGCAGAGAGATGATGCAATCTCTCTGCTGCCCACAGCTGCACAATGAGGGCGGAACTGCAGTGATGCATGGTGGGTGGCGAGAGATGATGTCATCTCACTGCTCCCCCGCCCACTGGCTCACTGATGGATCAGCCCATCTGCTCACCTACTGAATTGCCAGCCCGCTCACTCACCCGCCGACCCGCCCGCTCACTCACCCGCCGACCCGTCTGCTCATTCACCCACTGACTGGCCTGCCCACACACTCATCTGCTCGCTCACTCACCCACTGACAGGCCCTTCCCCCTCACCTGCCTGCTCACTCACCATCACTAATTTCTGAGGGGGGCCCATTTCCCCCCGGATCCACCTCTGGATAAATAAGTACCAAGGTCAGTTTCAAACTTTACAGTTGTTATAGGATATTCCTGGGTACCCACATAATTACAGCAATTCTTCTAGCATGAAAATTCACAGATTCTATCATATTGCCAAAAGGGATAGTCGATAAACCTTGAACTGGACAGAGAATCGGAGGTCTCTAAAAGTGTATGAGAGGAGACTGGGAGATGTGCTCCCATTGAGCCACTCTGCTTATATATACAAACAGTATATATCACTGTGCAAAGGTTTTAGGCAGGTGTGAAAAAATTCTGTATATTAAGAATGCTTTCAGAAATAGAAGTGTTAATAGTTTTTCTTTTTTTTTATCAATTAACAAAATGCAAAATAAATGAACAGAGGACAAATCCAAATCAAATCAATATTTTGTGTGACACTTGGCAGGTACTGTAGGTTGTTTGAAACTTCTCGGAGAACTAACTACAGATCTTCTGTGATGTAGGCTGCCTCAAATCCTTCTGTCTCACCATAGACTTGATGATGTTGAGATCAGGGCTCTGTGGGAGCCAAATCATCATTTCCAGGACTCCTTGTTCTTCTTCACGCTGAATACAGTTCCAAATTACATTGGCTATGGTTGTTACAGCAGTTGGAGATTACTACAAAGTATGCTCCAGTGATAAAGAGGCGTGGGTGCTGAGGTGGCAGACCAGAGGCAACATCTTCAGGATTTCTAGGGGTGTAAATTTTAGATTTTACTCCTCACTACCTATCACAGTTTCGAAAGCCCCTCAAATGACCCCATTTTGAAAGTAGACTCCCCAAGCTATTTTCTAAGAGGCATGTTGAGTCCATGGAATATTTTATATTTTGTCATAAGTTGTGAGAAAATTAAAAACTTTTTTTTTTTGCACAAAGTTATCACTAAATGATATATTGCTCAAACATGCCATGAGCATGGGTCCTTTACACGGCTAGGCTCCCAAAAAGGCTTAGACCAAACCAAGAAAACACGCAATCATCATGGGTGATCACAAAAATAATAATAGTGATAATATTAGTGATCTAATGAAAATAAAAAATTAGTCCATAGAGAGGGTGTTTGCACCCGGTGAAAAAATAAATCAACGCAGAAGATATTGCTGTCTTCCTTAAAGTGATGAAACACCTCCACCAGTGTGAATATCAGCTTACCAGAAATGGTGGACTTGTGGGGACATATGTCGCCAGAAGTCAAACAAGGCTTTGGAATGACATTCCAGGGTCTTGAAGATATAGGCTGGATAATGGACTCATCAAGTGCTTCTGATACCAGGCAGCTTCAAAGGGAAATTGAGTATGGCAAAAAAGATTCAGTTAGATGAGTAAGAAAGGACATCAATATGGAAATGCGCATGGCAGCAGTAGAGTCCCGACGCGTTTCGCAATAGTTTGCAACTCACATTTTTTAACTATGCCCATGAGGAGGGATAGGCCCAGGAAGGTCTTAAATGTGGAAACCGTAATAGGTCTCCAATCTCTGTCAACGGTCAACTGAGGATTAGCGGCGATGAATTGACCAGGATACAAAAAAATTCTTTGGTCCAAAACAGATTTATAGAGATCTTCCTTTAAAAAGAGCGAATAAAAGTCAAGTGACGTAAAATCAACTGCTTTTACCTGAATTCCAGGTTGGCCAGTGAATGGGGGAAGTATGGGTGCTGCAGAAGTGGTGGGCTCCCAATTTGGATTGGAAAATACAGCAGGAAGGGCACTAGGGGCTCGATGGGCCTGTGTTCTTGGTGGCTGCGGGAGTCTACTTGTGCTAGCCACCTCACCAGCTTGAACTGCACTTATGGGACTCGCCAAGTCACCAAGTGTTACCGCAGTGCTTGATGTACGACTAGGATGTACTAGGCCACTGGTGCTTGCCAGTTCACCAGAAGGATGAGTGCCACTAGTATTGGCTCTCTGCTCCATACGAGAGCCCTGCGGTTCTTGCACCTCAACAACAGCAGATAATCAGGGGGTTAAACCTTGAGTGCCCTGACGCTATAAAAAATAACTAACCAGCGTCACTTGTGACACTAATATGGTGATCACTGGTGACAGGGGGTGATCAAGGGGTTAAACCTTGATTAGGGGGATTTAGGGGGTCCCTAGACCTTTCTGGGCCTACTACTAAGTACCCTAACACTGATTATTGTCACAAATTACACCAGTACAATGATCAAAGAAAAATATGAACACTGCACTGGGTGACACAGTGACAGGGAGTGAAGAGGTTATGGGGGGGGGGGTGAAAAGTGTGCCTATGTGTACTGTGTCAGTGTAGTGTTGGTGCAACTTACTTTAATGCTGCGTACACACCATCACTTTACGTGATGAAAAAAAAACGACATTTTTAAAAACGTCACTTTAAATGACCGTGTGTGGGGGAAAACGTTGTTTTATGTCTTGTGAAAAACGACCAAAAAAATTTGAAGCATGCTTCAATTTTATGTGTCGTTTTTCAAAACGTCGTTTTTTACTTCACAGAAATTGACCGCGTGTAGCAAAAAACGACGTTTAAAACGACGTTTTTACACCCGCGCATGCCTAGAAGCTAGTTATGAAGCGAGCTTCATTGGAAAAAAGTGGTGAACGTAACCTCGCTTTGCTAGAGCATTGTGAAAAAACGATGGTGTGTAGGCAACTTCGTCTTTGAAAATTGAAGTTTCAAAAACATCGTTTTTTTTTCATCACATAAAGTGATGGTGTGTATGCGGCATGAGATGTCTTCTCTCCTCTCTCTGGAACGAAAAGAGTTCCACGAGGGGAGATGACATCACTTCCCCTGCCTGTGTTTACACTTGCACACCTTGATGCTGTTTGTTCGCTAAGGCTCTCTAACAAACCTCTGAGGGCTTCTGAGTACAGTTGTATTTATATTGAGATTAAATTACACACAGGTGGCCTCTATTTACAAATTTGGTGACTTTTGAAGGCAATTGGTTCCACTAGATTTTAGTTAGGGGTATCAGAGTAAGGGGACTGAATACAAATGCACGGCACACTTTTCACATCATTTTCCTTCCCCTTCACAATTATGTGCCACTTTGTGTAGGTCTATTACATGAAATCACCAATAAAATACATGTATGTTTTTGGTTGTAACATGATGAAATGTGGAAAATTTTAAGGGGTATGAATACTTTTTCAAGACACTGTATACTACACTATATATTTTACTGTAGATATTGAATAGAAAATGATTAAATTGTAATAGACATAACCTAAACAACTGGAAAAGCATCATAACAAAGATACATTACAATACAGGTTGGTATCCTTCACCCGACGGGGGAGTTTGTTATCATCTCCATCATCAGGGGTTAGTAGGGTATCAATTGTCTATAAATCCAAAACAGATAATCAGTCAAAGTTCATCTACATTGTAATACATTTGTATAGTGAATAGAGGATCTTTAACTCACATTTATTTCAGTCATGTACATGTGTAAATCCCATTTTGTGTTAAAACAAAATTGTGTAGGTATGTCCATGGGGATGTCCTTGAATAATGCTGATATATATATATATATATATATATATATATATATATATATATATATATATATATATATATATATATACACTTTGATTATTCTACAGCATATCCCTGGAACTCAGCTAATCAAGGACTGTGGCATGGTGAGCTCTCACATGCAGGTATTGTATACTCCTCTGTATTCAATCTTTAGTGAATTGTATGACATATTTATATGTACCGGTAATTTTTTTCTTATATACTAGTTTACTCTGCCTGTATTTTGTGTTTCAATTCTAGGACTCTGTCTGCCTGGCCTCAGTTTTTTGGTCTCCCCCAGTAGGGGCAATATTGGTTTAGGGGGAACTATCTACAATACAGAACAAAGTGTGTGAAGCTATCAGAGACTCCATGAGACTGTATTTTTGTTTTACACAACATGGCATGTATACATGTACATGACTGAAACAAATGTGAGTTAGAGCTCCTCTATTCACTATACAAATGTATTACAATGTAGATGAACTTTGACTGATTATCTGTATGTGCATATATAGACAATTGATAACCTACTTAACCCTGAGGAAGGAGATAATAACAAACTCTGAAACTCGTTGGGTGAAGGATATCAACCTGTATTGTCATGTATCTTTGTTATGATGCTTTTACAGTTGTTTAGGTCATGTCTGTTCCATGTTTTCAATTTTAATCATTTCATATTTAATACATTGACTATTTAATGACTCTATTGTATTACCATTGAGTGCCTTTAAAGTCCCACACCCAGGGGATTTATTGCTTTCCTTATATACAGGGATGTGGCACACTAGGGTATAGCAATCACCAATATCTTTCCTTCTATGTATGTATTATGTACTTTAACACTCACAGATACTTGATGAAGTGGGTCTAGGAATTCACAAAATGCATTGGATAATCGCCAGGACCAGCTTATGAGACAGTATTGATATAATCAGAAGCAAAAATAAAAATTTAAAATAATTATGTATGGTCTAAGGGTATAGTTTACAATGGCAAATGTTAAGGGAAGAATAACTTTTGAATAGGTGATGCAGCGTACTATGGATACATATAGGCCCAGATTCACAAAACTCCACGTACGCCGTCATAAGTCCGAATGTGCACCGTCGTATCTATGCGCCTGATTCTTAGAATCAGTTACGCATGAATTTTGCCTAGATACAAGCGGCGTAAGTCTCCGTATATTTCCGGTTCGAATATGCAAATGAGCTAGATACGCCGATTCACGAACGTACGTGCGCCCGGCGTATCAAGATACATCGTTTACGTAAGGCGTCTGACCGGCGTAAAGTTACCCCTCATAAAGCAGGGGTCAGTCATGTTAGGTATGGACGTTGGAAACGTCCGAACAGCGTCGTATTTTACGTCGTTTGCGTAAGTCTTCCGTGAATGGGGCTGGGCGTAGGTTACGTTCACGTCGACTAGGCATTGAGTGGGCATAATTTACTTTGAAAATTCGACGTGATACTGAGCATGCGCGCGCATGCGCCGTTCGTTAAGCGCGTCATTTACGTGGGGTCACGAATCATTTACATACAACACGCCCCCTACCAGCCTAGTTTGAATTAGGCGGGCTTACGCCGGCCCATTTACACTACACCGCTGTAACTTAGGGCCAAATCCTCAGCCAGGCGGCGTAACTTAACTTTCAGCAGTTAAGTTACACTGACTTAAAGTTTTTACCTAAGTGCCTGATCCTCAAAGCACTTACGTAAAAATTTCAAGCAGTGTAAGTTAAGTGCCGCCGTCGTAAGGCGTTCCTCCTCTCCGGGGGGCGTTTACAATTTAAATGAGGCGCGCTCCCGCGCCGGCCGTACTGCGCATGCGTGTGACGTCATTTTCCCGACGTGCATCGCGCGAACGTAATTGACGCCGGGCGGCTTTGTGGATTGCGACGGGACACTAAAGTTACGACGGGTGAAAAAAAGACGCGCCGGGAAAACAAATAATTATAAAAAAAATGACAGCGTCGCTCGGCATGCATTCCTGAGGGAGAACTCCATGCCAATTTTCAATGAAAAAAACGGCATGGGTTCCCCCCCCAGGAGCATACCAGGCCCTTAGGTCTGTTATGGGTTGTAAGGAGACCCCCCCTCCGCCGAAAAATTGACGTAGGGGGTCCCCCTACAATCCATACCAGACCCGTATCCAAAGCACGCTACCCGGCCAGCCAGGAAGGGAGTGGGGACGAGCGAGCGCCCCCCCCCCCTCCTGAGCCGTGCCAGGCCGCATGCCCTCAACATGGGGGGGTTGGGTGCTCTGGGGCAGGGGGGCGCACTGCGGGCCCCCCCACCCCAGAGCACCCTGTCCCCATGTTGATGAGGACAGGACCTCTTCCCGACAACCCTTGCCATTGGTTGTCGGGGTCTGCGGGCGGAGGCTTATCGGAATCTGGGAGTCCCCTTTAATAAGGGGGCCCCCAGATACCGGCCCCCCACCCTAAGTGAATGGATATGGGGTACATCGTACCCCTATCCATTCACCTGTAGGCAAAAAGTAAAAGTTAATAAACACACAACACAAGGCTTTTTAAAATATTTTATTATTCTGCTCCGGACGCCCCCCCTGTCTTCGTTATTAGCTCAATTAGCAGGGGGGGCTTCTTCTTCCGCTCTCCGGGGGTCTTCTTCCACTCTCCGGGGGTCTTCCGCTCTCCGGGGGGGGCTTCTCCGGACTCCGGGGGGCTTCTTCCATCTTCTCCCCTCTTCCGCTCTTGACTCGGCGAACCCCGGTTCTTCTGCAGCTCTCCGGTGCCTTCTTCTTCAGCGCTGGCTGCCTGCTATGTTTGTGTGTTAGCTCGATTTCAAACAGGCAGCCGGCGCGGTCTTCTGTGGCGTCATCTTCTCTTCTGGTCTTCTGTTCTTCCGATGTTGCCTCGTCGCCTGTTGTCGCTGTAATGATGGAAGCGCGCCTTGCATCACATTTATATAGGCATCACCGTCCCATCATGCTCCGGCAGGTACCCACGTGGTGGGTGCCTACCCACGTGCACCCACCACGTGGGTACCTACCGGAGCATGATGGGACGGTGATGCCTATATAAATGTGATGCAAGGCGCGCTTCCATCATTACAGCGACAAGAGGCGACGAGGCAACATCGGAAGAACAGAAGACCAGAAGAGAAGATGACGCCACAGAAGACCGCGCCGGCTGCCTGTTTGAAATCGAGCTAACACACAAACATAGCAGGCAGCCAGCGCTGAAGAAGAAGGCACTGGAGAGCTGCAGAAGAACCGGGGTTCGCCGAGTCAAGAGCGGAAGAGGGGAGAAGATGGAAGAAGCCCCCCGGAGTCCGGAGAAGCCCCCCCCGGAGAGCGGAAGACCCCCGGAGAGTGGAAGAAGACCCCCGGAGAGCGGAAGAAGAAGCCCCCCCTGCTAATTGAGCTAATAACGAAGACAGGGGGGGCGTCCGGAGCAGAATAATAAAATATTTTAAAAAGCCTTGTGTTGTGTGTTTATTAACTTTTACTTTTTGCCTACAGGTGAATGGATAGGGGTACGATGTACCCCATATCCATTCACTTAGGGTGGGGGGCCGGTATCTGGGGGCCCCCTTATTAAAGGGGACTCCCAGATTCCGATAAGCCTCCGCCCGCAGACCCCGACAACCAATGGCAAGGGTTGTCGGGAAGAGGTCCTGTCCTCATCAACATGGGGACAGGGTGCTCTGGGGTGGGGGGCCCGCAGTGCGCCCCCCTGCCCCAGAGCACCCAACCCCCCCATGTTGAGGGCATGCGGCCTGGCACGGCTCAGGAGGGGGGGGGGGCGCTCGCTCGTCCCCACTCCCTTCCTGGCTGGCCGGGTAGCGTGCTTTGGATACGGGTCTGGTATGGATTGTAGGGGGACCCCCTACGTCAATTTTGCGGCGGAGGGGGGTCTCCTTACAACCCATAACAGACCTAAGGGCCTGGTATGCTCCTGAGGGGGAACCCATGCCGTTTTTTTCTTTGAAAATTGGCATGGAGTTCTCCCTCGGGAATGCATACCAAATGCCGTCGCTTGAATGGGCCTTTACAAGGTGTGACTAACTTTACACCATGTAAAAGCAGCCCTAGTTTTACACCAGGCAAACTAACACTTACGGCGAAAAAACTAGGTACAAAAGCTTTGAGGATCGCCCTAAGTGCTAATTTGCATACTAACAGAGGCATTTCGACTCGAAATGCCCCCAGTGGCGGATGCGGTACTGCATCCTAAGATCCGGCAGTGTAAGTCCCTTACAGATGTCGGATCTTCTGCCTAACTTAGGAAAACTGCTTCTGAGGATCAGTTCCAAAGTTAGAACCAGAGATACGACGGCTTACGCCGGAGTATCTCTTTTGTGGATTTGCCCCTTAGAGCGCAAGTTCTTTCTGAATACGGGACCTGCCGCTCTAAGTTACGGCGGCGTAGTGTATCTGAGATACGCTATGCCCGCCTAAAGATAGGCGCTTCTTTGTGAATCTGGCCCTTTGTGTTTAAAGAAGTTGTAAAGGTAAAAAGTTTTTTAATTTTAATACATTCTATGCATTATAATAAAAAACCTTCTGTGTGTATCTTCCCCAGCACCCCCTAATACTTACATGAGCCCCATCTCTGTCCAGTGATGTCCATGAGTCGCTCGGCCTTCCCTGACTCTCCCTCATGATTGGCTGAGACAAAGCAGTGGTGCCATTGGCTCTTGCAGCTATCGATCAAAGCCAGTTAGCCAATCAAGTGAGCTCAATGTCTGAATAAACACACAGAGCTGCAACTCGGCTCTGGTGCCCCCATAGCACGCTGCTTGCTGTGAGGGCACTTGACAGGAGGGAGGGACCAGGAGCACCGACGAGGGACCCGAGAAGAGGAAGATCCAGGCTGCCCTGTGCAAAATCACTACACATAGGAGGTAAGTATAACATGTTTGTTATTTTATTTTTTAAACACGTGACTTTACAATTACTTTAAATAGCCTTGATGAGGCTGGCTTTGCATATGCATTTTAATCAAAGTAATGTTTGGAATTTTAGAACTGTATGTTCTATATTTGTAAACTGGCACCTTAAAAGTTTTTTTTTATAGATATTACTATTAGGGATGTAGTGCAGGGCTGTGTGATGTATCTACTGGGGTTGTGTATGTTTACAAGCAGCCCCAAATAGACACACAGTCCTGTAATGCTGATTTTTTATTTGTAACATCTCTAATGTTACTGTTGGCAGAACGAGCACAGCTGTGCCTTGTCCCAGCAGCTGCGCTCCGTTCTGCAAGACGTCCGCGTCACTTCCGGTGCGCGGACGTCTGCGTTCCAAGCTGGAACGCGGAAGTGCGACTCAGCGTCCTTCCCGTTTTCCCCACGAAATCGGGGCTATTTAAATTTCCCACAGATGACTGCTGGGTGTTCGGTTATTCTGTCGGATGCCTGCCATCACCTGTGAACAACCATTCCACACCCTCAAGCCCAGGAGCCACTGGAGACCTTCTCACCTGTCAGCTCCCTGACCACAGATCTCTGTCTCCCTGTGCTAGCAAGCTGTGAGCCTTCAGCCCACTGCACTCAGCCACAGACCTACATGGACTCTTCAACATCCTGTAACCTGGGACTCTCCTACACACATTCTGCAGCAGTGTACTACAAGACCCAGCAGAACCGCAAGTATCTTGATCAAATGATTACCTGCTGCATTGTGACGTGAAACCAATTGCTTGCTTGTTGGAGGGATTGTTATTACATATACTTCTTCTATTACTTACCTGATTTAAGATTCTTATGGACTATGCTTGTTCCAGTACTAAGCCTAAATATTGTGAAGTAACAATATAAATGCCAGATATTAATTACTCCGCCATATAGTCACGTGTAACATAAATACTGTCTAGCAAAGGTATGCAGTAAGGTTTCCATTTTCATTCAAGAGACTTTAATACTACTCCCCTATATGATTTCATGTTTATGAAGCAATAAGCTTCTTTATGTTGGTACGGATTGAGGTTGTGATGAGTTAACCCCAAACTTTCTGGCTATATAGAGAGTGAACTGGTGGTTAGACCTGAGAAGTCTCTGCAGCTGAGATCCAACAGTATTAATTAGTATTCACAAGGCAGTATCGTTACATAATAACCGAACCCCCTTTTTAAAAAAAAGGATAATGGATCCAGCAGAGCTTGCTAACCACCTAGTTGGACTTTCACAAAGAGTGGATAACCTCACTGCCACCGTCAACGATTTACATCTAGAAAATGACGCTTTACGCAACCAAAATTTTGCATTACCTAGGGAGAGTCCTGAACCCAAAGTTTGCCCCCCTGAACCCTTTTCAGGGGACCGAAAGTTTTTCCGCCAATTTATTAGTTCTTGCCGCCTCATGTTTGAACTGCGCCCCCGCACCTATCATTCAGACAGGGTTCGTATCCTCACCCTTATATCATATTTGAAAGGAGAGCCTAGAGTCTGGGCTGATGCGTATGTGGAAGAACATGGTGATTTACTGGGGGCATTTAATACATTTTTGGATGAGATGTCACTCTTCTACGAGGACCCTAACAAACAGCTTACAGCTGAGAACACCATTAGGAGCCTCAAACAAGGGAAAAGACCTGTGGAGGACTATATTTCGGAATTCAAGTGTTGGAGCAGAGAGACACAGTGGACGGACATTGCACTCCGTAATCAATTTAGATTAGGTTTATCTGAATCAATGAAGGACGAGTTAGCTCGCGTAGAGCTTCCTCCATCCCTAGAAGATCTTATGCATTTATCTCTCACCATTGACCGGCGTCTCCGTGAAAGGAAGGCTGAATGATTCAACACTTACTTACCTCCACAATTCAGGAGATCTAAGTCACCTCCAAAGGATGTTCCCATGGAACTCGGAGCTGTCAAAGGTCCTTTATCATTGGCTGAGAAACAACGGCGCAGAGCTCATAACCTCTGCCTCTACTGTTCCGCTCCAGACCACATTGTCTCCACTTGCCCACTCCTTAAGAGGAACTCCGAAGGTAACATTTCTAACATTTGTAAGACCAATCCACCTGGAACTACCACTAATCGATTTATTTATGTCACTCTTACCTTACAGTGGGATCAAACCAGAATTACCATTGACGCGATGGTCGACACCGGTGCCCGTGGCAACTTCATTGATTTAGCAATTGTGAATTCAAATAAAATTCCATGTGTGGTTAAGCAAAATCCTCTCTCTGTCACTTTTATTGATGGTTCTAGTTCCAACTATGGCCCAATTTCCTCTCAAACCTCACCCCTACTGGTCACTTGCGGGAATAACCATACAGAGACCCTTGTCTTTGATGTCATTCCATCTCCGTTATTCCCAATAGTTCTCGGGTTACCTTGGCTACTACGCCACCAGCCAACTTTCCTTTGGTCTAACCACTCACTCAATCTAAACTCCACATTTTGCCAGGAGACTTGCTACCCCATTTTTACGATCCTCTCCACAGAAGTTTACTGTAAAGATCTCCCTAATTATCTACAAGATTTCTCAGATGTTTTCAGTAAAACCAAGGCAGAGATTCTTCCCCCCCATCGAATATATGACTGTCCTATAGATCTCATACCTGGCTGTCCAATTCCAACTGCACGTATCTATCCTCTATCACAACCAGAGCTTGTGCATCTTAAGAGTTACCTCGATGAAAACTTGAAAAAGGGCTTTATTAGAGCACCCACTTCTCCCGCAAGTGCCGCCATGTTCTTTGTCAAAAATAAGGATGGCTCACTACGGCCTATCATTGATTACCGTGCCCTCAACAGTATCACTGTGAAGAACCGCTACCCCTTACCACTCATTCCAGAACTCATTGAACGCCTTCAAACCTCAAAAGTTTTCACAAAACTAGACCTTAGGGGTGCCTACAATTTGATCAGGATTCCTCCAGGTGATGAGTGGAAGACCGCTTTTAAGACTCTCTACGGTCTTTATGAATACACTGTGATGCCATTCGGACTTTGTAACGCACCTGATACTTTCCAGTGGTTCATAAATTACATTTTTCGGGATCTGCTTGACATCTGCGTAGTAATTTATTTGGATGACATTTTGATCTACTATGATACACTTGAGGAACACACTAAACATGTTTGTTGGGTTTTGGCCAGGCTCAGAACACATTCCTTATATGCCAAACTGGAGAAATGTGTTTTCAGCCAGTCAAGTATTTCTTTCCTAGGGTACCAAATTACACCTCAAGTCAAGGCATCCAAATGGACCGCTCTAAAGTAGAGTGTATTATCTCCTGGCCAATACCTCACTCAAGGAAGGCTCTTCAACGGTTCCTCGGTTTTTCAAACTAGTACCGCAAATTTATCAAAAATTTCTCAGCAATTGTCAAACCATTGAGCGCTCTCACTAGCTCGAAGACACCCTTCTCCTGGTCAAAGGAAGCCCAGAATTCCTTTGATACTCTTAAGCTCTGTTACACTTCGGCCCCCATCTTACAACTACCTAACCCTCAATACCACTTCACTGTAGAAGTAGACGCCTCTCATTATGCCTTGGGTGCTATAATTTCCCAACGTGCAACTTTATCTGAGCCTTTACATCCTGTAGCTTTTTACTCCAGGACCCTATCGCCAGCAGAAAAGAGCTACCCCATCGGTGAAAAGGAACTCCTTGCAATTAAAGATGCATTAGAAAATTGGAGACACCTGTTGGAGGGCAGCACTCATCCAATAACCATCCTGACAGACCACCGTAACTTACAACATCTAAAGGCATGTAAGACACTCTCTGCCCGTCAGGTCAGATGGAGTTTATTTTTTGACAGGTTTGATTTTTATATATCCTACAGGCCTGGTACCTGGTGTGGTCTATCTTTGGCTGCTTGTAATCATACATAGCCCAGTCGCACTGAATGATTTTGCTGCTAGTGCCTGGTATGTTTACTAGCAGCTGTCATAATATTAAAAGAACAATCATTTTAGAGAAGTGGCAAGGGCTCAGTGCTGACTGAGCCTCTCTGTAGAGGAATGCTTATAAATCAGGCTTCAGATTGGGGTGGAGCTACAACCAATATTAACTAAAATAAAAAGCTGTTTTTAATGTGCAGCATGGCCACTGATTAAAATGGGACCAATTGCTATATGCACCTGGTCCATTAGAAGGTTAAATAAAAGTTTAGAATATTTGATAAGGGTTCTTCTTTAAACATCCTTAAAAACAGTAACATAGTTTTAAAATAGGTGACCCATGTCAAAATTCACAGATAAAGCGCTTAAATTGTTTAGTATGGGTGGGCGCTTTACTGTACAGTGCCTGCAGCTACAGTGGTCCATGCAGACTTGTTTTAAATTATCTGTAATGCTTGTTACATGTATGTGAGCCTTGTCATGGGTTGAAATGTGAAGGCTTTTATTGCTGACCTTTGCATGCCCTAATAATCAGTAACTCACTCATTTTTTTAATACATGGTTTGAAGATTTGCCATGATAAAGCATTGTTTGGAGTTCTCCCATGGCTGTACACTATTAATGGAGCATTTAGATCATTGACAGGGGAACTTAAAGTGGAGGTTCCATCAAAAAAACAATTTTGCTTTAAACTCTAGCTTACGACTAAAAAATAAAAAATAAAATACATTTTTTTTTACTCATCTGGAAATGCCTGTTGCTATGCGGTCCCACGAAATCTGCCTTTGTATCCACCTAGGATTCTGACATCATCTCCCTCTAATGCTCCTGGGAAATGTGTGTCATCATTTCCCAGGATGCAGTGCGCTGTCCAATTATCACTCCCCATCCAAGACTTCCAGGAAGTAAGGGCCAGATCCACAGCCAGCGCCGCAAATTAAGTTACTCAAAACTTATGTCATTTAAGTTACGGCGCCCTAAGTTGGTGTCATAAGTGCCGTATCCACAGAGCATTTGCGCACAAAATTGCGCTTGCGTAACTTAAATCGTAAGGCGGGGTTATTGCAAGTGGGAAGGAAGTGGGCGTGCTTCATTGTAATGAGCCGTGACCCCATGCAAATGAAGGGCCGGCCGTACTGCGCATGCGCGCACGAATCTGCTTCTTTTTTTTTTTCCTTTTTTTTTTATAAATTCTTTATTTTTGTTAACAGAAATAACATTGTGAATAAATACATATATCAGTTCTTCCATTATAACTAAATCTTTACCAATTTAACCAATTATTACCACTTCTTTATATTAACTAACCGGTACCTGTATACTTCATGACCAAAGATTATTCCTTAAATTCAAATCAACTAAATTCGCATTACACAATGTTAACACCATACCTTTTCCTAACCTCAGGCATTAGCCCCTAGTTATCCTTCACATCAATAACACCAGGTGCTGCTCAAGAAAAATAAAAAAGAAGCAAACACCTAAAAAGAAAACAAAATATAGAAAAACAAGAGCAAGAAGAAAAAAAAAAAAAACGCGAACGCGAAGAAGTTTTGGAGGAGTATTAGATAGTAGTTGGTGTTTGTTTCTGCTAAGTGTATTTTCTGTGTGTTTTTTTCTGAGTGTATTTTTTTTTTCTGGTTGTATTTTGTGTTTGTTTTTTGCGTGTTGGTTTTTGAATTTGTAGTAGCTGTCTGCTTGTGTGTTTTGCTTTTTGTGTGTTTCTTCTGTGAGTGTTTTTGTTTGTTTGTTGTGTGTGTATTTTTGTTTGTTTGTCCTGTGAGTTTATTCTTGTTGCTGAGTGGTGTCTGTGATGGCACCCAAGCACAGGAAGCTCAATTTTAATCAGGTTGAGAAGCAAATCCTTGCTAGGTCCATCGTCCTATATGGGTGCTATTTACATGGGCCTGAGAGCCGGAACACCTCCCCGGCCCAAAGGAAGAAGATTCTAAAAAAGATTACGGATCAGATAAATGCGGCGGGGGGGAGACGAGGACCCCCGCTGGCATCCAAAAAAAGATCAATGATCTAAAGAGCGTGGTCCATAATAAGGTGGCAAAGATCAATGCCCATGCCACGGGCACTGGAGGAGGGGGACCCTGCCCCATCCGTCTGAGTGAGGAGGAATGGGCAGTGGCCCGGTGTTTCCAGCCAGAGCAGGTGGTGGGCCTGCGTGGATATCAGACAGGTGTTCCTGTGGGGCCAGGTACGTTTTTGATTTTTTTATCTGGTGATTAGCATGTGTGGGTGGGGGAAGGGAAGATGTGCCAAGTGTGTGGATCCTCAAACCTGTGATTGTTTTGTGTCCTCCACAGATGACCAGGAGATTGCAGGCCCATCAGGCCAGGAGGTTGCTGGCCCATCAGGCCAGGCTGCTGCACCACCCCAAGGACAAGAGGCTGCTGAGGAGTCCCCAGGGGAGGGGAGTGGCCAAGCCTCCCCCTCATGAGGAGGTTGAGGGGGAGGAGGATGAGGGGGAGGAGGATGAGGGGGTGGAGGAAGAAGATCTGCAGATTGGCCGGGAAGTCCTTTTGGCCTCTGATATGATGACCTTTGAGGATACCCTTGAGGCTACACTTGAAGCTACCCTTGAGGCTACCCCAGAGCCTACCCCAGAGGCTGGCAGCAGTCAGGCCACCATCAGGGGTAGCCCCTCCCACTCCTCCCCCAACAGGCCGCAACCCACAAGGGTCACTCTCTCCCCTCCTCCCAGGCCACAAGCCTCAGGGGCAAGCAGGATGGCGACCCAGGAGACCAGGGGGGTGGCCGAGCGTCTGCCGGCCAGTCTGCAGAAGGAAAATGCCCGGCAGACCCGTACTCTGGGTCAGATAAAAGACACTCTGACCCAGATGGAGCACAGCCTGGGTGTAATGAAGGAGTCACTCGGTGATGTGGCCACCAACTCATTGGCGGTCATCACATGTTTGTGTGAGCTGCAGACCGCCACAACAGGCGTGGCCCAGGAGGTGACTGCCCTGACCCAGGCTGTGCAGGACAATACCCGGGCTGTCCAGGACAATACCCGGGCTGGCCAGGCCAATGCGGCTGCCCTCACAAACTGTCTGACAAGGATAGCAGTGGCCTTGGAGGGCAGGCCAGCAGGAGGACAGACACCAGGGGAGGCTCCTCCTTCCCCTGCTCACCCACCCCCCCATGAAGATACTCCCTCCCCTGCTAACACCCCCCCATGAAGATCCTCCAGTTGGCCGTGGCCGTGCCCGTGCCCGTGTCCGTGCCCGTGGGCAGCCCAGACGGAGCAATCGCCGCCAAAATTAATTTGCAGGGGTACTTTTGTTTTTTTTTATTTTTTTTTATATTTTTATGATTTTGTTTATTATACTGTACTTATGATTTGGTTTATGTGTGTGAATGATGTGTGAATGTGGGGGGGTGGCATTCCTGATTAAATAAGGGTGTCACCCTCAGTTTTGGTGGAGAAGGGATCCCCAGGACCAGGGAGAAGTGATCCCAGGTTCCTGAATGGTGTATGAATGCACAGTAACAGAATTGGAGCCGTGGTGTGGCGTTACTGCTCCCAAGTACCAATGGGGGGGGGGTACTTGGATCTAATCCAATTAGATGTGCATGTGATATGTCTGTACTAGGGACCACAGTGGTGTGCATTTATGCATTCTCATTGTGACATAATTAATGTGTGCGTTTACTGTGCAAAGATACATTCTCATTGTGACATAATTAATGTGTGTGTTTATTGTGCAAAGATACATTCTCATTGTGACATAATTAATGTGCGTTTACTGTGCAAAGATGCCTTCTGCGAGGCGTCTCCTGATTGCTGTTCCCTCAGTAGACCGGGTAGAATTTCTTGGGGGGTCGATTGTCTGGGTCGGGGGTCAGGTCATCACATATGTCAATCTCCAGGCCCCTTCTCATGGCGAAGTTGTGCAGAATGCAACATGCCCCAATGATCTGGCACACAAAGTCTGGGGAATACAACAGTGTACCCCCAGACTTATCCAGGCATCTGAAGCGGGACTTCAGGAGGCCAACTGTGCGTTCCACCACTGCACGGGTACGTATGTGAGCTTCATTATATCTTTGCTCTCCTGGGGTTTGTGGGTTCCGGAATGGGGTCATCATATGGGGTCCCAGGGCATATGCAGAGTCACCTGGAAGGGAAAAGACAAGAGGATGTTAGTCATGCATGTGCCCCTCGTGATGTCTGCATCATGGGGGGGGGGGCAGTCATACCTGACACCCATGTCACTCACCAACCAGCCAGCTGTCCCCATACATGTTCTGTTCCAATTCTCTGGAGATGTTGCTCTGACGGAAGATGTAGCTGTCATGGCAGGATCCTGGGAATTTCGCACAGACGTGCCATATGAGGGATTGGGCATCCACTATGACCTGGACATTGATGGAATGCCAGTGCTTCCTATTACGGAACATGTGCTCTGTCTGATGGGGGGGGGGGTGTGCCACATGGGTACAATCAATTGCCCCGATGGTGCGTGGGAATCTGGCAATTTGGTAAAAATCGGACATTGTGTCCATTCGCTGGACTTCCTGGGAGGGTTGGATGATTTGGTTGGCCATGCGTCTCAGGATTGCAGGGACAACCTGGTGCACACACCTGCTCATGGAGGATTGTGCCATCCCAGCCACACCTCCACTTGTGCGCTGAAAAGAGCCAGTGGCCAGGAAATGCAGTGTTGCCATTACCTTGATCAGAGGCTGCAGTGCATGTGAGCGTTGTGTTGGGCGGGTGAGATCATCCTGCAGGATTGTGGTTAATTCCAGGATGGCTTCACGGTTGAATCTGAAGGTGCGATACACCTCAGAAGCAGTCATGCCAAACACATCTTGGCGTCTGCGGTAAACCCTCTCCTGTGCCCTCCTCTTCCTCCTCTGTTCCCTCCTCCTTCTTAGCGCGTCTAAAGTCACTAGTGCAGTTATTATCATGGATGGCCCTGGCATTTTGGCAGACAGATTGTAGTCCAGCAAGTTTGTGTGCTCAGCTCTTCCTCAATGGTGTTGCTTCAGCAGACCTTTACACGGCAGGCGTAAAATTAGGGCTGCTTTTATAAAGTGGAAAATTGCTCCGGGAAACTAACAGGTGCGCACAGGGCGTAATCTACGGCGCACACACTTAATTTTGTGGATCGCCCTATCTCCCTCATTTGCATCTTTGCCTATCAAAAACAGCGGCATGTCTAGCGTAATTTGCGCACGGAAAAGCGCCGGTGTAATTATTTTAGGTAGGACGGAAAAACCTGATTTTAAGGCATATCTCGTTTTGAGGATCAGGCGCAAAGATACGCGCCGTGTAAATTTCAATTACGCCGCGTATCTCGAGTTAATTCGGCGCATCTGCTTTGTGGATCTGGCCCTAAGTGCCTGTAGGCTTCACATTGCCCACAAGAAAAATGACAACGGTGTAGATATAGTTTTATAAACTATCTTTTTTGAATATCTATGCGGATCGGCGGTGGATTGTAAAATAGTAAGTGACCAGATTTATATTATAAAAACGCAGGATGAAAGGACATACATTTAAAAAATGCTAATTGTGGTTGGAACTCCGCTTTAACAGATGAAGCTTCATTGGTTCAAATGAGCATGTAATCAAGTGGTCAGAGAATGGCTTCTGTTGTAGGATGATTGAAGCTGCATCTCCCTCATTTATAAGCACAACTAATTGAGTAATTTTAAAGCTTAAGGCTAGTAATATTCATTCTATGAATTTTGGTTATTACAATCAATTCATCTAGTTGTCAAGACAAGTAATATAGTTTTCTAGAATGCAGATTATTTTCTGCACTGTTTCCTTTCTGGACAGTGCTATCAAAATGCTTCTTGAAAAATACATACATACATAGCTGACAATGTCATTATTCCTAAATGTAAACAGAATTAAAAAATAACATTAATCCATACATATCATCAATATTTAACAGGTTTAGGAAATATACTAAGTATGTTTAGCAATAGCTATTCACCAATATTAAATTGCTTCAGCTACTTATATTGGTGAGATTTAGATCAAGAGAAATAAGTGAGATAAAGAAAAATCTGAATTGTGTTTATGGAAGCAGGGATTTGTACTCTTGCACAGGTTTATAAAAAAAGAACTATGATTTGATGAAAAAGTTGAAGCTACTAGCAATTTAACCTGCTTTCCATCAAGAATGCACCCGTGAAATTGTTCAAATGCACTGTTCAAAGCATAGTAACCTTGGCAACCAACAGCATTTTTTATTTTCATCATATATCTACAGTAAGTAATCTCAAAGTTATTAGGCTATTTGGGTTGCTGCACCCACTACATGGGTAGCCTTATTAAATAAGCCAACTTATGTCTGTATCTAACCCCTGTAGCTTAGTGAAAGCATAGCACTGAGATCTCTTATTGCATCATAGCAACTGAGATTTTTGTTTGATGGTTCATGTCTGATTAGCCAAAGTATGGCATACCAAAGCCAAAAAGAGGACACACCCAGTAAAAAAACAATGGCTTCCTATTTGTTTATCTTTAAGTAAATAAGTTGTTTAGCTGATGATTTCTATTATTACACTGACATATATTAATAGTTGCCTGAAAGCTCAGTTTGTGAAAAAAAAAGCCAGGAAATTTTAGACAGATTGTTGGAACATCTGATTAAACCTAGCAACCCAGATGCTGTGGAATCAATGTTGCGCCGCCAGGTATTTTGTGAATCATCATGCTACAGTTATTACAGGTTTCATTTACAAGGTATAGACAGCATTGTGTGTGCTGCTGGAGGTGATAGTTTGATGAACATTTTGTTGAGTAAGGAAGTTTATTAGATCTCAATAAAAAATTCAAAAGTGTCTAGTATTAAACTGAGTATTGAGATGGCAGCTTCTTTAATTACGGCCATGTTCTTGGTTACCCTTTTCAACTACCATAGTAGCACTTTTGATTCAGAAGTTATTTCAATAAACAATCCAGCAATGTATTTAAAAGTATTATTATGGGCCCACATTTTTAAATTGCTTTAACTTGAGCAATATGCTTGTCTGTAAACTAGTTACTGCTTAATTCATTAACATTAGCAATTAAATCCCAGAGATGTTCCGATGAGGGTGCAATTATTATCTAAGGCAGGAGCACTTAGAGCTCTCCCTGCATCTTACAATGGGATGCAAATCTATGTTGACCTGTCTCAGTACACTCTTAAATTAAGGCGACAACTGAAAACAGTAATCAAAGCCCTTAACAACTACAAAATAGCTTACAAATGTTGTCACCCTGCCCCTATACTGGCCACACGCAATGCTGTTTCTCACATGATCTACAATCTCAAAGATTGAATGAGGCTCCTGCACTCTTGGGGTATCATTCCAGAGATGACTACAACTCTTCCCAAAACTCCAATCCAAAATGGTTACTATCGCCAAGGGAACTACAAGTCTAAGTACAAATGACTGCTCCTGTAATATATCTATCTAACTTCGAACTTACTCTCCGGGCAGGCAATTGGAACATTTATTGCTTGAACTTTCCCCCACAATTGTTTAAAAGCATATTTTCACTGCCCTTTAATTTTTCTTGTTATCTTTCTTTTCTTTTTTCTTTTTCCAATAGGGTCCTGTTAACTTGTTCACACAGTTCAGTGTTTTCCCCTGTTTCTTTAAATACAGACCACTAATGCCGCGTACACACAATCAGTCCATCCGATGAGAATGGACCGATGGACCGTTTTCATCGGTTAACTGATGAAGCTGACTGATGGTCCGTTGCGCCTACACACCATCGGTTAAAAAACGATCGTGTCAGAACGCGGTGATGTAAAACACAGCGATGTACTGAAAAAAACAAAGTTTAATGCTTCCAAGCATGCGTCGACTTGATTCTGAGCATGCCTGGATTTTTAACCGATGGTTGTGCCTACTAACAATCTTTTTTTCCCATCGGTTAGGAATCAATCTGTTACATTTAAAACAAGTTGGCTTTTTTTTAACCGATGGTTAAATAACACACAATCGGTTTTGACCAATGAAAACGGTCCATCAGACCATTCTCATCAGTTTAACCGATCGTGTGTACGCGGCATAAGGGATACAGTATTATGCTGTTTCACTACTAGAGTTCCTCTACTGGGCATATCCCACCGATCTCCACCACAGCATCCTGAGTAGGGATGAGCCGAACACCCCCCCCCATTCAGTTCGCACCAGAACCTTCGAACGGACTGAACGTTAGCGTGAACATTTAGAACCCCATTGACGTCAATGGGACTCGAACGTTCGAATTTAAAAGTGCTCATTTTAAAGCCTAATATGCAAGTTATTGTCGTAAAACGTCTTTGAGAACCCGGGTCTTGCCCCAGGGAACATGTATCAAGCAGTGATTTTAATTATGCTTAAATAAAAAAATGAAAAATTACTTTATTGTACCTGCTGGGTATCTATAGTATGCCTGTGAAAACGTCTTTGACAACCCGGGTCTTGCCCGAGGGAACATGTATAAATGGAAAAAAAGTTTTAAAAACGGTCGTTTTTTTCAGGACTCCTGAGAAAACGACAGTTTTTAAAACTTTTTTTCCATTGATACATGATCCCTCGGGCAAGACCCGGGTTCTCAAAGACGTTTTCACAGGCATACTATAGACACCCAGCAGGTACAATATTTAAAGGAATTTTTCATTTTTATTTTGTTTAATTTAAGCATCATTTAAATCACTGCTTCTGAATCTTTAGGTGCATACTACAGAGCACACGGTCAGTACACACCAAGTAGCTTTAGGTGCAAACTACAGAGCATACGGCCAGTACACACCAAGTAGCTATAGGTGCAAACTACAGAGGACACAGGCAATAAACCACGTAAGAATACTGCAGCTAGCACAATCACCTGCCTGCCAGAAAATTAGGAAGAACTGATCTAGCTAAACTATACAGTGTATAAATATATGTAAAACACCTGGGATGTATATATATCCTCTACACACTGTAACATTAACTGACTAGCCTGCCTGCCTGCCTGCTCTATCTACCTGCAAAAAAATGACACTCTCTCTGTCCTCTCTTAACCACAGCAAAACACTACACAAGACCGACCTGCAGGTGGCCTTTTATAGTGTGGGGCGTGTACTAAACCCCCTGAGCCATAATTGGCCAAAGCCACCCTGGCTTTGGGCAATTATGGCTCTCAGTTTTTTGCAAGCTGTGATTGGCCAAGCAATGCGGGTAATAGTGCATGCTTGGCCAATCAGTCATGAGTTTGACTTGAATACGAAGCTCATCCCTAATCCTGAGGAGCATTACACCTGAATCTGTCAACTGTGAGTCTGACTCTTTACACTGCACAAGCCACTTACACCCCACTATGTTATTCACCATTCTATCTCTGAACGCAAAAGGCTGGAACCATCTGGCCAAATGAGCCTCCCTATGGAAAACAGCCTTGTCACATAAGTGTGACATCCTTTGCATTCAGAAAATGCACCTCGCCCAGGATGCCGCAGCAACTTGTAAACACAAATGCTCTCCGACATGTAATCAAAGCCTGCTATCCACGGAAGCAATAAGGGGTGTTAATTGCCATTTGTGACACCATCTCCTTCCAGCTGCAGCATTGTACCCTCAATCCAGAATACTGCTTTATTATATTACTCTGTACTAAAAACAACAAACAGTACCCACCGGGGGCCATATTTCTCTCACTTGACTTCCTACCCATCACTCCAGGGGATTGGATCGTTTCTGCCTTTACCGATCTCTCCAGTAAATAGGTAAATTAACAGGAAGTCTAGAAAAGAGATCCCATGGTGAATGCACTGATGAGACTACTTTTATTGGACGTCGAATCACCCACAGTTTAAAAAAATACTGGGGGCTGGGGGCGTGTCCGGACGTGAGCGGGGATAGACGCGCCTCAGTGGAGCTCCGCTAGGCCTGAATACAACCTGCTGCCATCCCGGGTTAATACTCCACATTTGGCCCCAAATACAAACTATCCTGACTCCTGGACTTGCCCTGCACGATCCGCATACCTTATTGTGCCTTCGGACGAGCCGCCCACCTCGCAATACGGATCGAGACAAGCTCCACTCACGGGGGTCCGCCGCCATCTTGCGGCCTGCAAGGCCTCAGAACGCACCGGGCTCGCGTGCGGCGGCCGCGGGGCGATCATCTTTCGTTCCCCGACCCACTCTCCACTACCGACCGGGAATCGGAGCCCCGGATCAGCCAGCCACCCAATAGTCCGGGCCGGAACCGGCTCCCCTCCCGGAGGATCCGCCGCCACATTGAGGCCTGTGAGGCCTCCGAAATCGGCGCGCTGAAGTGACGTGATCGCGGGAGGAACGACGCCCTGCTCCGGACTTGTGCACCGCTGCCTCCCCGGACCAGGATCCCACAGCCAGGACACCCTGCACAGGGCTTCACTGTTGGAGGTGAGCGACAGCCATCTTTAAGCACCCATCGCCCCTCCGGCGGCCCTCCTCCCCCCCCCTTTTCCCAGACTCAGGCGCCACAACTTGAGGGCAGCTCTCGCCCGCCAGTGAGGAGACCTGGGGACCACCCCAGGGGTTCCCCTGTCCAAAGCAGCGTCAGCGGCCATCTTGCTACTCCCGTGCTGGGGGGGGCGTCCATCTCCCTTCCTTGTGCCTCACACGCTTTGGGGCCCTCCTGGATACTCGGCCCGACCGCAGCATCGTGACGTCCTCTGCCCCCTGGACCGCCTGACGGACAGGCCGCGGCTCCGCCGCGAGGTACGGCGCCCATTTTGCTACTCCCGAACTTGGCTGACACTCGCCCCTGTCCTCGGCGCGCCCCACGCCATTGCCTAGACCGTACACGGGCAGTCCTTGACCCATAAACTGCCCAGACAGTGCAGCTGCGTCACCATTTCACCTATGGGGGCGTGTGGCTGAGGATGGTCGGCTGACGACATGCACTGCTGAGCTCTGTGCTCTCCCGACAACCGCAGGCTGTGTTCATACTAACTTGCACCCGATCTTCTGATGGCGGCTTCCAGCTCTGCATCTAGCGACCATACTGAATTGCAACAAGGCACTATCCAACGGTACATGCTACGCACAACAACACAGGATCCTCGAACAGGGAAAGACAAACTTTCAGCAAGCCGTACTCCGGGTAAAACTAAACCTTCTCCCCCGCCTGCAGCGAATTCATCAGCCGGCGGGGACGGCTCGGGCCCACACCCGTCTCCTCTGATGGACCTTCCAGATCCACTATCCGGTCCTGCATTGCCCCCTCCCGCTGGTGTAAGCACTGCCCCGGAGAGAATGCCTCTCCCGACCTCGGGGGGCGCTCCGGGCTCCACAACCACTGCCCTGCTCTCTGCCTTTCGGAATGATTTTGACTCCTGGGCCTCTAAATTGGAGGCTTCTCTCCATGTTGAACTGACCGCCCTTAAACAACGGGTCTCGGCATCGGAGGTCGCAGTTTCTACAATGGCTGCCACCCAGGATGACCATTCAGCCCGTATTGCGGCGCTTGAAAATGCATCTACAGTCCACCTCTCCCGTATACGACAACACCAGCTCCGAATTGAGGATGGGGAAAACCGGAGCCGCAGGAACAACATCCGGCTGCAGGGTGTCCCGGAGGCGACCTCGGGCACTGATCTCAAGCCCACTGTCACCGCTATCCTCAACCAGGTCCTGGGCAGGGAGGTTACATCCCCTATCGAATTGGACAGGGTGCATAGGGTGGGGGGCGATCGCGGGGACCGCCCTCGGGACGTCCTCTGCCGGGTACACTACTATACCCTGAAAGAAGAGATTCTACGCAAGGCCTGGCGCCTAGGCACACTGGACTTCCACGGATCCTCCATTCACCTATACCCGGATCTCTCCCGCAACACGCTGTACATGCGACGGGTGGTCCGCCCACTACTGGATGTGATTCGCCGAGCTGGTGCTTCATACACCTGGGGCCACCCCTTCAGCATCAAAGTGACCCGGGATGATAACCACAAGTTTGTCCTGTCGGATCCGGACCAACTCCCCGCCCTCTTTCTCTTCCTGGACGAGGACCCTGTCACCATCCCGAACTGGTTGGACCCTCCAGATGACTGTCAGCGGCTCCCGGGCCCTCCTCTTCAACGTCGAAGGTACCCACAATCTAGATCGGCGCCCCCCGTCACCAGAGAGAGGCGAGCCACGTCACCTGAAGACTGATCCGAGCTCTCTCAGTTGAGACCTGCACTAATCTTTCCTCCTTAATTTTTCATTTTTTTTTTTTATTTTTTTTTTTTCTCTGTGACTTTTCACCCGTCAGGAGGGTACAGCTCCCACCCAGGACATCGATCAGGTTTGCCCTAAATATTTTTCCATTGTTCGGTGCTCTATTTTTATTCTATTTTTTCTTGTTTGCTCTTTCTACCAGTGGTCCCTTCCCATGAACTACCGATCATTGCCCCCCTTGAATACTGTTATTGGTTGGAATGTATCGCTTGACTTGAAGATCCCCCCACGGCCCCGGACTGGTGCAGTTGTGCTTGCCGGGGCTCTGGTGGGACAGTTAATAATAATAATGTTGCCTGTTAGTCTAGGATGGGGCCGCTCTCCTGATGTCGTTGTGCCCTTTCGGGGCCGTGGGCCTGCGGGTTGGCTTGGGGGTTCCTGGGCGCGGTCCTTTGGCCTGTCCTGGTGCCCCCCGGGGTCCCCTTGATACCGGTCTCGTGTGCCCCGGTGACCTGGGGCTCATGGGCCATGTCGGGGGCAGCTGGAGTGCGTTCGCATCGTTGCCTGGACCACGTCGAGGCGACGATCGGGGACGACACTGCCATGGAGGTTGCGGTGGTCTGCCGGGTAGTCCAGGGACCACATCGGACTACTTGTGCCTCTACTTTGTGCCTCTATATAGTCCTCAGCTAGTTTCTACCCTGTTGTTATTTTACCTATACCTTTCTATTGTTTAGGATGCCCGAATATACCAATGATATTTGCTACACACTATATTCTTTAATAACTTGGAAGCTATGCACTAAATGTCATGGTTATCGGGTGTGTTACATTTATGTTTTGTATGCCTGCTAAGTTGCCGGGATCACAACTCGGCTGTTCTAACCCTGTTCTCTCTCCCTAAATAGGATTGGCACAGTCCGTGCCTAACGCGTGATTTTTCACGAAGTGTCCCGTTCTCTCGGACACTAGTAGTTTTTTTTTTTTTTCTCGAGCCACTGTTCCAAGGTGCTCTCTTTCATCAATCTCTTCCTCACCTTTCTTCTCCTCGCCTATTCCCTCCCTACTGTCTCCCTCTCCTTTTCTTTCTCACGCTCCCTACTCCTCCGCTCCAGCCTCCTTTCTCTCCCCCCCCCCCCTATTCCTTTTTGTCACTCCATCATGGCCCACACAATGGTTTCTCACCCCAAACTGCAATTCTGTTCCTACAACGTTAACGGCCTCAATGTTGCCTCCAAAAGAGGTCAAATCCTTTACCAAATGCACAAACGCCAAGTCAATGTGCTTCTGCTCCAAGAGACACATTTTCACTCCGCTTCCGCCCCTTCCTGTTCCAACAGATACTTCAATAGGTGGTTCCATAGCACTAACCCAACCCAGAAGGCTAAAGGAGTGTCCGTTGCCTTTCATAAGACGCTCCCCATAGAGGTGCTTGACCAGCTCTCTGACCCTGATGGAAGGTATGTTTTCGTGAAATTCCTGCTGTGGGGTACTAAATTTACGGTAGCTAACACCTATCTTCCTAATGTCAATCAAGTGTCGTCCGCGCTGAAATACTTGAGGATTCTGTCGGGATTCATGGAGGGTAAGCTCGTATTGGGAGGTGATTTTAACACCCCTTTGGAGCCACTATTAGATTCCTCCACCTCACGGACGGGTGTCTCCTACCCGAAACTGAGGGCACTGAAGCGGGCACTCTTTGATATGCATCTTGTTGACGTTTGGAGGGTGCTACACCCCACATCCCGTGATTATACCCACTTCTCTCATGTACATCACACTTACAGTCGCATAGACTATCTGATGAGTGACCACAGCTGTCTGGATTGGTCTCCTGAATGCAGTATAGACCCGATGGTCTGGTCTGACCACTCTCCTATCCACATGACGTTCTCGATGCCCTCCACTCCGGTTAGGGAGTGGACGTGGCGCTTGAATGATTCGTTACTTACGACTCCGGAGTGTGTGCAGAGGGTCTCTGATACGATATCTAACTTCCTTGCTGATCACGCCTCGGATACGACTGCTGCGCCCTTTCAATGGGAGGCACTAAAGGCCGTACTACGCGGAACCTTTATCCAAATGGGTGCGCGTCTGAAGAAGGAACGCTCGGCCGCCATAGAGGTGGCAGTCCGAACACTTAGAGACCTAGAAATTGATCACAAACGATCCCCGACGGCGTCAACACTATCGGAAGTGTCTAGGGCGCGATCACAACTCAGAGAACTATATGAGACCTCCGCGCGCACGTATGCGGATAAGCTCGCCTTCCATCAATACAAGTTCCAGGATAAGTGCGGCCGCTCGCTGGCTCGCTCCCTACATCCAAAGGGGTCTTCCGCCTTCGTGCCCCACATTCGGGGGGCGAGGGGAGAGTTGATCTCCACACCAACTAAGATGGCTGAGGAATTCAGGGACTTTTATCAATCCCTGTATAATATTCCTGCGACCCGGCCGACAGATTCCCCTTGTACTGGGGAGACTGATCAACTGTCATACATCTCGGACACAGCTCTTCCAACTTTGAATGCTGACACCATTGCTGATCTGGAAACCCCGGTCACGGAGGATGAAGTCGCCAGAGCTATAGCAGGTACGCCGGGCGGAAAGAGCCCGGGCCCAGATGGCTTCACTCCCAAGTTCTATAAATTATTCTCTGCCCTCCTCACGCCCTTTCTTACTAAGGTCTTCAACTCGCTGGCAGGGGGCTCAGTGTTTCCTCCACAGACACTTGAGGCCCACATCTCCCTCATTCCAAAGCCGGGCAAAGACCCTACACTATGCGCCAATTACAGGCCGATTTCCTTGATTGGTGTTGATCTGAAAGTCTTTGCTAAAATACTGGCAAATAGGTTACAGCCACTGTTGCCAGGGTTAATACACCTAGACCAGGTTGGCTTTGTGAGTGGCCGTGAAGCTAGGGACAATACCCTGAAAACCCTTCTCTTAACGGATTATGCCCGGTCTCATGATGTCCCATTATGCCTCTTAACGGTCGATGCTGAAAAGGCATTCGACCGAGTAGACTGGCAGTTCCTCCGACTTTCCCTACAACAAATAGGCTTGGGTCCTAATATGATGGCGAGGATAATGTCCCTTTACTCTTCCCCATCTGCTAGGGTTAGGTTGAATGGCTCGCTATCTCCGTCCTTCTCGATATCTAATGGGACTCGACAGGGATGCCCACTGTCCCCCCTCCTATATGTTCTTACCATGGAACATTTAGCCATTGCTCTACGTAACAATCCCTCGGTCCAGGGCATCACGATCGGGCCCACCCATACTAAACTCGCCCTCTTCGCGGATGACCTGCTCTTGTTCGTGACACACCCACATACATCCTTGCCCTCAGTGCTACAGGAGTTCCACAAATTTGGAGCAGTTAGCAATTTTAAGGTAAACTACACTAAATCGGAAATCCTTAACATATCTTTGTCCAAGTCAGACCTACGGAGACTATCGTCTACCTTTTCCTTCAAAACTGGTTCCACCTCCATTAGGTACCTAGGAATTCAAATTCCGGCGGATCCAACCCAACTATTCTCTCTGAACTTTACCCCCCTGCTTCTCAGAACCCAAGCAGACTTAATCACTTATGCGGCCAAACGGCTCTCATGGCTAGGTAGAGTGAACGCCCTGAAGATGGATGTTCTCCCTAGGTTTCTTTATTTGTTCCAAACCATTCCCATTCATATACCTAACTCGTACTTCAAGAAGCTACGCCGGATGTTCTCCAAATTCATTTGGAATGCTGCCCGTCCCAGAATACGATATGAAACATTATCTCTTCCAAAGGTTAGGGGGGGAGCTGGAGCCCCAGACGCCTCCTTGTACCATAAGGCTGCAGTGCTCACTCGCATACTGGACTGGTTCCATCACTCTTCAACCAAGCTCTGGGTTCAGTTGGAGGGCCATATAAACCCTGTTGAACTCTCCGCTCTCCCTTGGACCTCACCCACGGTTCGGGGGGGTTCGGGCCCTTTCGGCGACCTTACTCTTCAAACGATCCAGATCTGGGATCGCCTGCGATCTAGAAGGGGCCTGTCGAACCACGTGGGGCCTATGACTCCCTTCTTCGGGACCCCGGCCTTTCCGCCGGCCATGTCCGTAACAAGATTTGGTCCATGGCGAAAGGAGGACCATGGGAGGCTTGCCCAGGTCATACGTGCGGACCCCACCCTGAGGACCGATACCCCGACCGATTCGACCTCTAGACACCCCATGCGGTGGCTTCAGAGACAACAGATTACCTCTTACATTCGAACCTTCACATCCATTCCGGACATTCTTGCTGAACCGACAGAGTTTGAGGCGCTGCTTCTGCAGGCGGATCCTCCGACACATGTGGTATCTCAGCTCTACACCCTGTTGCTCAGTCTCTTCTCCCCTGGCCCCCCGCCGTTTACGGTGGCCTGGGAGACGGACCTACGCCACTCTATTTCCCCTATTGACTGGAAGAAGTGTTTTGTCCTGACACACAAATTATCCTTGGCCACTAAGACCCAAGAGAAGGGGTTCAAGTTATTAACGAGATGGTATAGATGCCCAACGACTATCCATCATTTCAATCCGACAGTGCCGGAGGTCTGCTGGCGGTGTCTTAAATCCCAAGGAACCATGCTCCACATTTGGTGGGAATGCCCTCCTGTACAGGGATTATGGCAGCGGATTTTCAAACTATACTGCAAACTGATGGCGACCTCTATTCACCCTTCCCCTGAGATGGCTCTCTTATCTATACTTCCTGGCACGTTCAAATCCATCAAAAATGATGTACTACGACACTTTCTGGCGGCGGCCAGAGTGGTGATCCCCCGTCATTGGAGATCGACAATCACGCCTTCCCTAGGGGATTGGGCTGTTGAAGTGGACCGCATTAGGGACCTGGAGCGTCTGTTGGCGGAGGAGGGTGGTAAAAGCGAGCAGTTTTCTCTCATCTGGACTTCATGGTCCATGTTCCGATACTCCTCTGAGTTTATCTCTTGGGCCGAGCGTGGCGTGGATGATGTGACCCAGGCGCCATGATGGAGTGACTCTTGTCCCTTGCTTCTTGTTCCCTATCTCTCTACCCCCCCCTTGTCTGCCCCTGCTTCCTCTTCTCCTTAACTTGCTCTCTACATACTGCCTTAGGAATGCATTGAGCTAACGTATCCTGGCCTCGACCCACATATTGTTATTAATTCGTTCTGTGACCCCATAGGTCCTACTCTACTTGCAGATCCATGTATGATCCCTCCTGATGTGCCGCGTGCGGTGCAACACTGGACCCCTCACTAATATGCGGTTAATTGTTACAATTACTGTTTACTCTATATATCTGAGGATTACATAGCTGATCGGCCCGATGGTGGTTCACACACACATGCTCTCATTCCTGTTTTCCATGTAACCTAGACATGCTCTTGTTATGTCAAACTTGATGCTTACTGTTGATGTAGTCATTGATACTGTTTACACTGATTGAGATGTTATCTGTCTTCCTGTCTCTCTTTCTTCTGAATAAAATAAGATTGAATTAAAAAAATACTGGGGTTTTGGCAGCTAGCTGCTACCATAACAACAGTATATAACGTCAAAGTAATGATGTATATATACTGTGGGAGGTTCAGACGTGAATTTCCTACTTTCCGACCCTAATCTCTATGCAGTTTATCAGCTTTCTAAACTTTAGCTTTCAATACGCTGACACTATGGCTGTCCTGAGCCCTCCATTTACAGTGTGGGGGCTGACATACTCAAAAGTATTTTTTATTATCTCCTTTAAACCTTATTGTTATAGTCCAAAGGACATGCAGTACATTAAGATTAAAATAAAATCAGGAAAAACAGCACAAAAAAATCACAGGAACTTGAATCTGTAGGATTTGCACCAAAATTGTGAAGCAAGTGAAGCCTAGCAGTGAACCCTAGCCAAGTGTGAATGCACTTGCCTGTGTGTGAATGTGTGAGGGGAGGTGGGGTGTCAAAGACAGGTACTCATTACTAAATCTGCTTGGGTTCCATTCAAGGGCAAGTTAAGAAAGCATGTCCCAAAATCTGCAAATTGCAAACTTTAATGTAAACCCAATACAGTACTGTTCTTAAAGTAAACATAATAAATGCACAATTCCTTTGAAAAATATACCTTTGGATGCCGTAAACTTGCCTGTAGGAGGTACTACAGCACAAGTCATATTTAGAAAGAGGAAAAAATGCAGCTAAATGACATTTTATTGCCAGCTCGTTGTATTTTTAAATACCATGGGGACCCACTGAAATCAAACAAAGAGCATGAAGAGCTAGTCACTACTTTAGGGAACACATACCAATGAAATAAAAAAAAGACCATTCAGTGGTCAACTTATTTTATAAGGTTTAAAGAGCAACAATAAAAATACACAATTTCTATAACACTTTTCCTCCAGAGCATTTTTTTTTCTTTTCTTTATCACATATGTAAAAATCTGCATGCTGACTTTAAAATTACTTAAAACATCCAGAAGATTATATGTGTAATGAATGCAATCGCGGGTGCCCGCCGGATATCGTGGCTGCCGGGCACGCGTATCGGCTCCCACACGCACGCCCCCTAGAGGCTCGAGAAGCCAAATACGTCATATGACGGCGGCACAGAGGGACAAAGGGTTCCTGCTGCCGTCATATGACTATGGGAGCGGTCAAGAAGTAGTTAAAGAATCAATTGACACATTTCATTTAGCTAAATCACATAGCCTTTTTCTTGGGCTACTGTTATTCCCAATCTCCATTATTGGAGGTCGACTTTTTCTACGTGTTTCATGAACATCAGTCCACTTCAGAAACATATAGAGGAAAATTATCTACAATGTGCAACAGTACATTTTTAACTTTATTTAATAAAAAAATGTTAACAAGATATATGAATTACACTCTTTTAGGGTACCAAAACAGTCCATTGTTTGTAAAATAGAAAAGTCTTAAGTACATGCAAACCTTTGGGTTGCTCTCCAGTTGTGTATACAAATACATCAGGTTTTAAACTCATAAGGTTTGTCATAGCCCCTTCATTAAGTTACCATTCAGCAGTACCCATGTATTCGGAAGACCTGCTTCAAAGAATCCTAGAAAAAAAACATCACCTGCTGTTGAAAATGAACTTGCTATGAATCAATCCTACATCTAGACATCAATGACAGCTAACATTTACATTCTAATTAGTATTCTCTTCTCACTCTCAGAATAGTTATTGATAAAACTATTGCAATCAAGCTCTCTGATCATCTTTACTTCAAGATTTCTGAAGCAAAAAAAAAAATGAAGGAAGAAAAATCTAAATCGATTTATGTTTTAACAGCTTGAGCCCTTTCAATTTTCAAAGCTGATCAGGCAATGGATTTTCAAATGATTGATACATTATTATTTCTAGCACAGTAATTACTCCATCGGTATTTGATGCATCATGTAATAGAAAAAGATATTACAGAAATCTTCCTGTCATCAAATAATTACAAGTCGGTCTATACAAACTGTCACTGAATTTTATTTCTTACCATGTTCTTTCTTTGAGTAAAAAGAATATATGAGTCTTCTTCAATGCACATTGTACTACAGGAAAGAAGCAAAAGATGCAAGTAATAGAAAAATAATAAGACGCTTTGTATTTGTTATAGTAGAAAATGAAATAAACTGTGTTGTATATTCTGAAGGTATATTTGTTGAATCACTCATAAAGGAAAACAACAATGTGCTATAGTTAAGAAGTTTGACAGGATGACAGGATAAGGACTTCTTCTAGTCAGTTTCATTTTGTATAAAAAGGAAGGTGTATTTGCTGGAAAAATGATCTTATACTTTGAACTCATGTTTGTCTAGATCAGCACACTTGTTAAGGCTCCATCAAATGTGTGCTATTACTCTTTCATACTGCTTCACTACTATGCTTTGTCCCAAGCTTCTTTCCTGTGGACCCTCTTGGGGCCCATTTGGGGCAACTATGTGGGCACATGTGAGATCTTCGTAAAACATGTTTATTTTGTGGTTATTTATTGTTTTCTTTGTTTATAATAAAACTTTCTGTCATTATTATCATCATTCTGTAGAATTTACTGTAAGCTCCTGAAGAAGCGTTTTTCCAACGCGCAACATGTCGGGCTAAACACTGTGTGACACCCCACCTCCTGAGAACTCAACTGGTCTTCAAACCCTACAACTCAGTGGCTGCGAGTCTCCCATTTTTTGTCGATCCTTTGTAAATATATTTCTAGTTAATAGGTGGTCTGTCACACCAATATGTTTGTAACTCCAGGCAGCATCTACGGCACTTTTTTATGTATTCCTTGTTTCTTATCAATTTTGTATTTTATTTTTATATTAAATATCCATATTTTTAACTATACTACGCCTCTAAAGTCCATTATCCACCCTATGCACATGTGTATTTCTCTTCATACATATGTGTATATATATATATATATTCTTTCTTGCAATTCTATCGGGACGTTGCACTTTAATATCCCATCATATCCACAGCCCCACTCTGTGATGATCTGATTTATTATTCTATTACTCTTTATATGTACTCAGGTAGTGAATGAATGGGCATCACAGTGGCTTAATGATTAGCTCTTTGCAGCACTAGGGTCTCAATTTCCAACCAGGACACTATGACGCTATCTGCATACAATTTACATGTTCCCCCTGTCCATGTATCAATCTCCTACCACACTCATAAACCATGCTAGTCCTTGGAGTGTGGGTATTTGCTTTATGTCTAAAACTGCCCACGTGTGTGCATGCATGTAAGATAGAATGCATGCTTCTTGCGTACAGGGACTAATGCAAATGTACAATATACAAATGTACAAGTGTTGTTTAAATTGTGAATGCAGCATAAATACCTGGAATAAATACAGTAGAGAATATGGATTGCTGATCTAAAGAAACATCATTTTTTTTTTTTTATCCATAAAGATTTTATTGAGAGAAAAGGAACAGCTTTACAGATAAAACAGCATCAGCAACATATATGACAAGTGAATACAAGAGGCGCTGCAACGTGTAGCTACACATGAGATATAGGTACAAGCTTTAGGTACAAAATTCAAGTAATCTTCACACAATCCATATGAACACTCGTATCTTTTTCATATCACCAATGGAGGATGTGTCTCCAAGTGGTAAAGAGGGAAGACATTAGGATGCTCGTGTTCAAGGGCCTCTGAATGCTTCCACAAATTCAACCTCATACCCAATTATGGCTCCTTGATCACAGAGTCAAGTCCTATATCTGTCATTAAGGTCTACTTATAACGAACAGGATGGGTAGGTGGGTCAGTTCAAAACCAACCCGCCCTCCCATCATTGATAGAAGAGGAAGAGGGAATAGAGAAGATAGAGGGGGATAGAGAGAGATATAGAAGACGAGGGAAAGAGAGAGAGAGAGAGAGAGAGAGAGAGAGGGGAAGAGAAAAAAATAAAAAGAGGGGGGTGGGGGAGGTCCACTGCCCTCGCTGTCCACATCATATTGGAAGAAATACAGACTAGTGATGTCACAAACCAGTCACCAATCGGGCTTAAAGTCACCGGATTTCAATCAGCCCACGTGTCGCACCAGAGCTTGATAATCTGCTGTTTTCCGGAATTCGAACCACTCACTCCAAACGTAAGTGAAGGTGGGAATTCTGTCTTGTGCAGTGTATATCAGCTCCTCTATCGCTGCCAAATGGTCAATGCGTGCCACCCATTCTTTTATCGTTGGTGGCACTGTGGCTCTCCAATGAACAGGAACACATAGTCTAGCTGCATTGATCATATGTATCGCCACCGAGTTACGATATCGTTTCCTGGAAATTTTGGAAAGATGAAGTAAGTACTGTGCTGGTGAAAACTCCAGGGGAAGTGTCGAGACCGCTGTTGTCACATCATGCACTTTTTGCCAATATGGCTGAATCAGCGGGCAGTCCCACCAGATGTGGAGGAAGGAGCCCAAGTCTTGTCCACACCTCCAGCACCTGTCAGGTACCGAGGGAGAGAACTTATGGACGACGTCCGGTGTCCTATACCACCGTGTCCTGATCTTGTATCCGTTCTCCTGAATGTTCACACTCAGTGAACCTTTGAAGATAAACCAGTTGATCTTTTCCCAGGCCTTCGGCTCAATCGGTCTGTCTAACCGAGCTTCCCAGAAAGCCTTTTCTGTCTGCAGAGACGCGAAGGGTGCCTCGAACATGGACGCATACAGCATCGAGATCACATGTCTCTGAGGTGACGTACTAGAACAGAGCGATTCAAACACCGTAGGCGATTTTGTAAAGCTTCCCCTTACCCTTGGGTTATCAAGAAAGTGTTTCACCTGGAAATAGGCGAATAAGGGAAATTTCTTGGTACGGGATATCTTCTCAAGTTCTTTTATAGTCAGGAATCTATTCCCAGAAAAGAAGTGTTTGGCCAACATATCTGCATGTGGCCACTCGTCTGTCAGGTAGAGCCCATCTTGTCCCGGTATGAAGTCCGGGTTACCTCTAAGAGGGGTTAGTCTGCATTCCGTCCTTGATATTGAGTATGCCTGACAAGCCTTCGTGAAAGCCAGCAGAGTTGCCCCTATTAGTGGATGAGATTGGACGTTAGACGTCCAGTGTCTCTTGGAGGTCCAAGGTATTTTTCCGAGGTCAGCCCCGGCGATCCAATTTTCCAGCCGTACCCAGCCCTTGCAGCGTGTATGGGCCCGCCAGTCCACCACTCTCGCTAGATGTGTAGCCCAGTAGTATCTTTGCAGGTCCGGGAGACCAATACCCCCCTCCGCTTTTGGCAATACCAGTTTCGCCCAGCTTATTCTAGGTGCTTTGGATCCCCACAAAAACTTTCTACATAGTCTTTTATATGTTGCAAAGAAGGAAGGAGGTAGGGAAATCGGAATTGTCTGTAGCTTATATAGCATTCTGGGAAGCACCGTCATTTTCAAGATAGCGGCTCGCCCGAACCAAGAGATTGTGGGGGAGTCCCACTTCCGTATATCCTGCTGTATGGCTTTCAACTCTGGCGAAAAGTTCTTATCAAACAAGTCTGAAAGTTTACCTGGGAGCCGCATGCCCAAGTAAGTAATGTCATCTGTTTTCCATCGAAAGGGAAAGTTCTCCTGGCAGCGGGTAACCAGCAATGAAGAAAGTGTAACATTCAATGCAAATGACTTGGAATAGTTAATCTTCAAGTATGCGATATAGCGGAATTGTTCAAAGACTTGTAACAGGTTCGGTATTGATATCAAGGGGGAAGAGAGGAAAAGCAAGATGTCATCGGCAAAGGCCGCTAGCCTGAATTCATTATGATGTACTTTAACCCCTACTACGTCAGGATGGGCCCGAATGCAACGGAGAAGTGGCTCCAGTGTGAGGATATACAGTATGGGGGAAAGGGGGCATCCTTGTCTGGTGCCATTATGGATGGAGAAGGCCTCTGACAGGTGACCATTGACCCGGACCCGAGCTCGAGGATTCGTGTACAGGGCTCCAACAAAACCCCTCAATCTGGTCCCAAGGCCCAGTGCTTCCAAGACCGAGTTCATGTAGTCCCAGGCCACCCGGTCAAAGGCCTTCTCCGCATCCAATGATAAAAAGAACCCTTCGCTTTTTGTAGAGGTGAGCCAATGATGTAAGTTGAGAGCCTTGATGGTGTTGTCCCTGGCCTCTCTGCCAGGGACGAAACCCACCTGATCAAGGCCCACCCACGTCGGAACATAAAGAGCTAGTCGCATCGCCAGGATTTTTGAGAAGATCTTCACATCTACATTTAAGAGCGAGATCGGCCTGTAACTAGCGACTTCTGAGGGGTCCTTGCCCTCCTTAGGGATTACCGCGATGTATGCTTCCAGGAGGGTGTTGGAATTATGGGGAGAGCTGGCCAGCGAATTGAATGCCTTAAGGAACCCCGGCGCTAAAAGTTCAGAGAAGCATTTGTAATATTGCGCCGTTAGGCCATCCGGGCCTGGGCTCTTGCCCGGTTTGGTAGCCTTAAGAGCTTCTACCCATTCTTCTGACGTCAATGGCGACTCTAAAATTTGCTGATCCTCTACGGACACTGCCCGTGGGGAATATTTGTGCAAAAAGTCCTTTATCATTGCTTCCCTATTAACCGACGAGCCCACTCCTTCCTCCCTTGCCCTGATATTATATAATTTGCTATAATACTCTTGGAATTGACGAGCAATATCCTCCGTTTTAGTATGAATCCCACCCTGTTTATCTTTAACGTGATGGATAGTGGAAGCAAGGACACGTTTTTGCGTGAACTTCGCCAAAAGTCTTCCCGGCTTGTTCCCTTGCTCAAAGAACAATTTCTGCGATAACATCATGCGCTTGCGTGCCTTTTTATATAGTTCCTCACGCAAGAGTGCCCTTGTATCAGCTAGGTCGGCCGCTACCTTAACTGCCAAGGAGCCTTTGTGTTGCGCCTCCAGTCTAGCGATTTTATCCGTCAGCTCCTTGATAAGGGCCACATGTTCCCTTTTTCTCCTCGCCGCGATGGCCAACAGATGGCCTCTCACCACGCATTTATGTGCCTCCCATTGAGTCATGGGTGACACATCGGGCGTGTCATTAAGCTGGAAGTATTCTCCAATTGCCTGTTTAAGGGTAGCAACGTCTGCGACATCTGTAAGTAGGGAGGCATCTAGTCTCCAAACCTTTGTGAATGCTTCCTTCCGTGGAAACCGCAAAGTCAGCGTAACTGGATGATGGTCAGATAAGACCATGTTCTCAATTGTTGCGTCATACAGATATGAGAGATCATTTTGGGAAAGAAAAATATAGTCTAACCTTGAGTATCGTTGGTGTGGCGATGAAAAGAAAGTGTAATCCCTTCAAGAAACATCATTTTAAAGGCAAATAAACTGTTGAATGAGGTGAAGCTCTGCTGACTTTCATCATCTAATCATGTGCAAGCAAAAATTCATTTTTTTTTATATTATTTTTCTTGCACAGTCTACTCTAGTTGCCTTTAGTAATTCAACCTCACTAAATCCAAAGAAAATGGCAATCCATGAGGGAAGCATGTACTGTATTTATTGGCGTATAACACTCACTTTTTTACCCTGAAAATAGAGGGTAAACTGTGCCTGCATGTTATACACAGGGGGTTGTGTAAAGTTTTTTTCCTGAAACTTCCCTCTTAAAGTTAGGGTGCGTGTTATACGCCTGTGCGTGTTATACACCGATAAATATGGTAAATAACATCGGAATCTCTTGTTGGTTGTTACTGATTTTCTATAATGCCACAAAGTGGAGGAAGATAAGGGACCTGATGGAGAAAATATGAAAATTACTTATCCTCATACCTAACTGGCCACTTATAAGTGGCCACTGAACATTGAATTTAGAAATCCTACTTCCATAAAATCTGAATATGTAAGTATCTTCTCTTGAAATTCATACTTTTTCATCATTTACTTAAAAAGTGTTTGGTGTACATGGATCGTTACATCACTAAATTGTCTGAAGTCTAAAGCAATACAAAAGATAATAAAATAAATCTGAAGTTCTGGACCTGTAAAAGTATTTGAACCCTATCTGCCAACCTTGATCAATGATTTTTTCTACATGGTGAGACATCCATCACCAAATCCTCCATTCTATAATTTAGGTTACAAGGGTGTTGGGTATGAATCACTTCTGCATCCAAAGTAAAGTCCATACAAAGACAAACTTAATAACAGAAAATGCTATGATGTGTGAAAAAGTGTAACTAAAGGCAAAATGTTTTTTTTAACTGTAAAGAGGAATTAGAACACCTGTCAGTGTTTATTGCTTTATGTGCCCCTATTAGAGAGATTCACTCTCTACTGTCCTGTTTGCCATGATCATTTAAAGTTAAAGTAAAAGAAAATTCCAAAGTTTGGGTTGAAACCTGAACAGTAATAGAGGGAAAATCCTACACTAGGTCTGGTGACAACCCGGGATTCCCTGACTTTCTGGATTTTCTCTCACTTCCTGTTGGCTTTGGGACAGGAAGTGAAGTGAAATCTCCCCTATGGGACACAGATAGCAAAACACTGACAGGGGTTATACTGCTCTCTTAATTGATCCAAAATGAAAAGAAAAAAAATGTTTTGTCTTTGGTTACACTTTAAGAGACGTTACAGCTTGTGATTTGTTGTTGAACTAAACTGTAAATTGTTAAACCATTTTTAGCTGATGTGTGTCCTTAAGGCATTGCTGCAGCTTGTAGTTAGAAAGTGAAAAAAATATATTGTGTATCTTTTTCCTTTCTGACACTTTCTCTTCATTTCTTTTTTACAAAAGATTTATATTTGTGATTGACACATTTGGTTAAAAGTCGGAATTAGCGTTTTATGCAAATCTTGTGTCCATTGAAAAAAGGAATGCTCTAGCCCCCTTAATTTCATTGGCACTATTTTTTTAAAATGGGCATGGCTATCCTATTTGCAAGCACTGTAGGGCCAAGCTCATACTTTTGCTGAGCTTTTTGCACATTAAAATGTAGTTTAACCCCAAACGCTAAAAACATTTACCATTAGAGCTTCCCATGCATTTCCCACAGTGATTTTTCTTCCTGTAAAGTCCAAGGGTATTGTGAGATCCTTGTGCATGGTTGCTCCTGAGCCCCACTTATGGACACACAGAGCCCCTGCTCCCTCCTTAATGGCTGTGTGATTGACAGCAGTGGGAGCCAATGTTGTTGCTGTTGTTTGTTGTGTACATCTTTTTTTAATATCAAGTCACATCTGCTCGTATAGATTAATTGTATCTGCAAGCTCCTGTTCTTCTGTTTCCTTTGCATCACTTACCAATGAAAGAAATGATGTTATGTACTGTGTATACAGTTTTTACTGTATGACTTTAATTACAGCATGATATGAAAACAGAAATGTGTTGTCACAAAACAAAATGTAACAGCTTCTGCTTTGGGTTTTCAGATTTTTCTGAGTTTGCCAGTGACCCTAGATTCATCTGTGTCTCTGCAGTCTTATAAATGGTCTTGTGGTAATTGGATAGATCTTGTTAATGGTTTGGAACAAAATGACTAAACTAAGCACTAAAGGCTCTCATTCTGTGAATGGATTTTACTATACTGACCTCTGTATTGTAATAAATAATTAACTTGCAATTATGAACTAGAATACCATGACATTTGTACCGACAAAGCACTGGATATGTACTGTGTTGATTTATAATGGGCAGTGTGGATGGTATCAAATTATCATCTGGTCTAATATTGTGCAATTACATTTAGTAGCTATTAGAATATAGAATAGCTATAAACTAGATAAACAAGCTTTTCAGTATTGTTATTCAGTGGAAATTATGCTTTATTTTCACGGAACACATTTTTTGCTTTATTGTTGTAGTGTTTAACTAAAAAGTAATTTTTTTTGTTACTTTCTCGTTTCATAATTGATCATTCTTATGTCTGTTTTTATTTAATTTATTAAAAATAAAGATACTTCACAGCAATCATGCAGTCACCCTGTTTAACAATTGTTATGATGACAGCCACACAGGGAATGTATTGGTTTCAGCCAGTCAGGTGACTCATAGATTTGCATTGTAAGATGTAGCAGTAATGGCCTACAGTCACTCTTTATGCTTGTTTTGTCGTCATCAGTTAGACATCAGTTTGACCCTTACCTATTTAAGAACTTTTTAATAAAGGAATTGTCAAAAACTGTGTGTGGATTTTTATTTGTGACACCTTTTTGGTGAATGGGTAGGGGTACTATGTACCCCATACTTATTTAAACAGGGGGCGAGATCTGGGCCCCTCCTGTTAAAGAGGGCTTCCAGTTTCCAATAAGCCCCCTGCCCACAGACCCCCACAACCACAGCCCTGGGTTGTGGGGAAGAGGCCCTTGTCCCCATCAACAAGGGAACAAAGCACCCACCCCCTATGTTGAAGGCATGTGGCCTGGCATGGTTCAGGAGGGGGGGCGTTTGCTTGTCCCACCCTTTCCTGACCTGCTGGGTGGCATGCTCGGATAAGTATGTGGTATGGATTTTGGTGGGGCACCCCAAGCCGTTTTTTTTACATTTTTGTATGGGGTTTCCCATCAAGATCCATATAAGACTCAAAGGATCTGGTATGGTTTTGGGGGGCCCCCACGCCTTTTTTTGGGGGGGGGGGCATGAGGTTTCATCCATACCAGAAGCAAAGGAATTGCATTTATTGACCAATGATCAAGTCACAATCATCTCAAAGTCAGATCCTGTTCAGTGAAGTTGCATGGAAGTCAGACCTGAAGTCACAGGGCAAAGTCAGATCGAAAGTTATGCAACTTCAATATTGGATCATTATGAATATAGACTGTGTGTTTGACAAATTTACCACAGCACATCCAGGTTCACACACTGAAATTTGTCAAGTTTTTTTCTGTAGTTGGCTTGTGTAACGGCACTGATAAACGGGAGTGAACCACAACTGCGGAATGGAAAGAATTTATGTGAGATTTCAGTACTGAGCCACAGGCGTCACTCCACACAAACAGGAGTTTGGGGGTTCTCTACATTATCTCTCTCTCACATAAAGGAATGCGTTGAGCTTCTATGGGGTGGACGTATTACAACATGTGACCAACCCCTAGCGTTTAAAAGTATGCAATACACATGAAGATTCCAATGCACTTCTGAATGCAAATGACTATCAGTTCGGGACCCCAGGCATCATTCCAGTCAGGGAACAGGAGTTTTGGGGGTTCCCTACATTATATCACTTCAACATAAAGAGGTACATTAGGCCACTAAGGGAATAGGTATGGAATACCTTCAACCCTTAGCATAGAAAAGTTTAGAGCGAATGTGTTCAGTAACTTAGGGCATTGGCCCTTTAACAAGTAGGAACTTATGTCAAGCACGTAGTAAATAGGAATACTGTAGCAACTAGTAATTGCATAAGAGAAACATATATAGCTCAGCTTATTTGAGAGTATATGTTCCTTTAAGATCTTGCGCAGCAAACAGCCAAAACACAACAGACAGTCCCAAGTAGTATGATGATAGAAAATAAGCCAGCTAAAAGTATAGGACTTGTATAACAGCAATATGTGTAGCAGATCTTCTTAAGGCACTACAAGTAACACTGCAGGTCTAATACAGGAGATGACCAGAGACGGCGGATCGAATAAAGTAGATAGCCGGAGACTGTGTATGTAGTGTAGGAGATAACCATAGACTGCGGATCTAGTACAGGAGATAATCAGAGACTGCAGATCTAGTGCAGGAGAAAACCAGAGACTGCAGATCAGGGGCGGACTGACCATTTGGGCCCTCAGGCACTGCCCGAGGGCCCCAAGCCACTAGGGGGCCCCATCAGGGTTGCCAGCCTCAGTCAAACCAGGGGCAGTATGTAAATATCTGTGTTTTTTTTACATCTGTCCCTGAAATGTCCCTTACCGAGTCCAACATCCTTTTGGTCTAAAAATCCCAAGATTATAGCTGCCCCGCCTCTCCAGTACCATCTCAGTGTGTATATGTATACTGTGTGTGTATATTGTGTGTGTGTGTATACTGTGTGTGTGTATATTGTGTATACTGTGTGTGTATATTGTGTGTCTGTGTGTGTGTGTGTATGTATATAATGTGTGTGTGTATACAGTACTGTGTGGCCCCATAATATCCTTTTGCCCGGGGGGGCCATAATCTCCTATTGCCCGGGGGCCCCATAATCGCCTATTACACAGGGGCCCCATGATCGCCTATTGCCCGGGGGACCCATGAGTTGTCAGTCCACCCCTGCTGCAGATTTAAAACAGGAGATAAATGGAGACTGTAGATGAAGTGCAGGAGATAACCAGAGACTACGGATCTAATACAGGAGATAACCAGAGACTGCGGATCTAATACAGAAGATAACCAGAGACTGCGGATGTAGTGCAGGAGATAACCAGAGACTGCAGGTCTAAGACAGAAGATAACCAGAGACTGCGAATCTAGTACAGGAGATCACTAGAGATGTGGATCTAGTACATGAGATAGTGTGGTGCTCAGCAGGCAAACATTCCGCCGAGCGCCCCGCAAATTTGGGTGTTAGCCAAAACGGAGCAAACTTTTGTTCGTCTCGAACTGTTCACCCAACTCTACTAATGACTTATGCATAAATTATTCAAGCCATTCAATCTCTGAAACCTTCCAAGGCCCCAGGCAGGTTCTCTGGTCTGTGCTACAAGAAATTGTTGCCCCTCTGCTTTCCTCATTTGGCTAAACTATTTAATGTGTCAGGAAAAAATATGTGCTAAACAAAAATCTAATATTGGGTTTTTTCTTTTTTTTTTTTTTTTCATACTATTTTTATTGGTAAACAAAATAAGGTTTACATTACATTGGAACAAGTTGTCTGAAATAAAACAAAAGGTTTTACAGCAATGATGATCAGAAGAACTAGCATGTAATAGTAGTTGCAAAGAAATTACAGCTTAAGTCGACACATTGAACATTATTTGGGACGTGGAATACATTTATGATTAATTTGCTGAATGCCCCTCATATTGGGTTATTAAATTAAACTGTAGAAAACACAAGTGGATGGAGCTTGATTTGAATATCCTGCTTATACCCTGTTTGATCTGAGGACACATCTCCAGCTGATGACCCGTACAAAGATTAGTACATCAAGCCTGTTTGACCCTTCATAAGAAAAGGGTCCAGGCTCTCTGGAAAGAGTCTATATTGCCTGTGGTGATGGTGCATGCACAAGGTGGAGTTTTTTTGGGATTCAACTGCTTATCACGGATTTGTGTTTTCTACAGTTGGATTTAATAACCCAATATGAGATTTTTGGTTAGCACATCATTTTTTTCTACATATTGTTTATTGTGATTGTATCTCACTTTTGTGGTGCCGTTGGACAATTTACACTGTAATAATGGTGATTGACATTATTTATTTTTATGTTTTTACACATGCGCAGTATTTTTCCTTTATTTAAACTATTCAATTCTCTGGAAAAGGGCTTCACATTCCCCAGACTCACTCAAAGCTCACATTACCATGATCCCTTAGAAAACAGTTGAGGGAGGCATTTTACCCTCAAGCCTTCAGACCAATTTCTCTTTTTATTGTGGACCTGAAGATTCTGGGGAAGACCTCAATTCCTTATATCAATATCTCTATTCTGTTAGTGACCAGGCAGGTTAGGTCCCAGAATGATAACATTTCTCTTTTCATTGGACACCTAAAGCTTTTAACTCCCTCTCATGGGATTACTTACAATACGAATGGAAATGGTGGGACTTTTTAGATGATATCTTAGCTTTAATCAAGGCTCTGTATTCCTCTCCCACTCAGCCCCAGTGAAGTATACTGACTACTTTTCCAATCTTTAAAGGGAAGAAACAAGGATCCCCCTTTCCCTGACCCCCTTTATCTTGGCTTTAGAGACTCTAGCTATAGCGCTCCAGGATAGACCCAACATCATTGGGGCCCGCTATGATGAAACCTATTACAAAGTGAATTTAATCATAGACGATGACCTTTTAGTCCTTACTAATCCACCCACCACACTTCCAAACATACAAAGCACCTTGCAACAGTTCTCTAAAATATTGGGCCTCCAAATCAACCCCTCCTAAATGACTGCCTTGAATATTTCAATCTTGGTTGATTTGGTTTCCTGCCTCCAATTACATTTCCATACCACTGGGCAACCTCATACTCGTCCCTTTTTGCAGCTAATTTTCACCTTCTACACTCCCTATGCAATTACAGAAATACCCCTCTTTTTCATGGATAGGTCACATTAATACAATTACAAAGATTCTGCCCTTTATTACTTTCATATCTTGCCTATTCAGGTCCCTTCCTTTTTTTACATCTTTCAAAAAATAGGATTCTTAACTTCATTTGGGTTTATAATAACCCCAGAATTCCTTGTTCCACTCTTTTCACCCACAAATTACAGGGCAGTTTGGGTGTCTCCAACACGGCAAAGCACTATTTAGCAGCCCAACTTTCTCAGCTGTCCATGCTACATGCCACTTCCAATACCCTAATTGTTGGTACTGTTGGAACACCTGAACTGTGAATCAATCCCTATAACTGCCTAACTTTGGCTTCTACATAAACTATGCTTACCCAAACTAAGCCCCCTAATGTTGCATAGCTTGAGAACCTGGGATACTGTCCGTTATTTTGGTAATCTTATTTGCTCAATATTTCCGCTCTTGATATAATCGATACTGATTGTGAATAAACCTTTATTTCCAATGGGAATGGACCAACTACAAGCATTTGTGCAGTGGACCACTCATGGATTCATGTGGGTACATAATTTTTTAACCACTTGTACCTTGCCATCATGGGCATCATTACAGGAAACATATGAGGTGCCCCTGTCAGAATCTTTCAGATACCTAAAATTCTGACACTGGATAATGACTCTTCATCAAACCTCTGCTTTTTCCTTTGCAACAACTAATTTCAAACATGTATACAAGCATTTACCAGGGTTTCTCTGACTCATCTCCGCCATCTCCATTTTTTTGCAAAATCGTATGACTTCAGCATCCCTCTCCTACATGGCTTAGTGGCAATGGAATTGAACAAACTTGATAGACCCTAAGAGAATTGGAACAAGGCTTGGTCAGCTGTAGTGAAATGTTCTTTTAATCCTGCTATGACTGATATAGTTTACAAAGTACTTCTGAGGTGGCATCGAGTCGCTGCCCTTATAGGCCATGTACATCCCAGGTGTAGTGATAAATGTTTCAGGAATTTTGGCCAGGGGATGTTTTGCATATTTGGTGTTCCTGGCCAAGGCTCACTTGATTGTGGTCTGGGGTCGTTGGCTTGTTATATGTTTTATGCCACCTGACTTTTTGCAAAGACACCAAATTGGCCCTATTACATTGCCTAATTCCGGGACTTTTCACTTAGCAACAATGAGCATCTTATCTATTTCTGTCTGTGAAAACGAGTATTCCTAAGTGCTGGAACAAACCTTCTGTTTCTTTGCAGGAAGAAAAAAGATTATTAGCCAGATTCACGTATGGCTGCATATCTTTATGCCGGCGTAGCGCATCCCATTTGCACTACGCCGACGTAACATAGTGAGGCAAGTACTGTATTCACAAAGCACTTGCTCCCTAAGTTACGTCGGCGTAGTGCAAATGGCCCGGCGTAACCCCGCCTAATTCAAAGTAGGCATGTAGTGGGCGGGCTTAATTTAAATTAACCGTGACCCCATGTAAATGAGGGCTGTTGGTATGGCGCATGCCCCTAGCGGCCAGCGTAAATATGCACATAAGATACGACGGCGTAGGAGACTTACGCCGGTCGTATCTTAGCCAAATTTAAGCGTATCTGGTTTCCAGAATACGCTTAAATATACAACGGCACGCATTCGGACTTATGACGGCGTATCTACTGATACGCTGTCGTAAGTCTTTTTGAATCCGGCTATTAATGACCACCTTGATGACGAAAAGATGTCCAGTATTTTAAATGACTTTCATTCCTTAAAATATAAAAACCCCTACCTTCCCTACACCCAGGCAGTTTGTTTATAGCACAATACCTGAGACTTTATGTGTCAGTGTGCTTGGAATTGGTGCAGTGGTGTGCTGGCAGCTTTTGTGCTTGTGGAAAAGAACCCTTGCCATTATCATTAATAGTGTCATTATTATCAAAAATCAGCGACCCATTCAGAGGATGCACTACAGGAGAGTTTGTTTTCTTTAGCTGGATTACCTCTTCATTGTACAGTATTATATATTAAACTATTTACATGAGGATGGAATTAGTTACACAAAGATTAGTAGCACTTTGCTAAGCCAGAAATAAAGAGTTAAGAGCAACACTTTCATGCTACATGCTTTGGGACTGTAACCAACATTATGGTCCCATTTGTAACTCTGTACTATAGATTTTTACAGTCTGATTTCAAATCATTTATTTCCACAAGGCATTAGATGGAAAACCAGACTTTGTGGGAATGTAATGAAGCATTTTACAGCAAATTCGAATTTGATAAAACACTTACTTGGGAAATAAGCTGCTCAAACTGTTTACTGCACAGTAGCAGGGTGTACATAAACAGCAGTACATAAGAAGCCAAAACAACCATTTAAAGTGTTCAAAAGAGTATTAAAACTCAGTGTATTTTTTAAACATAACACATTGAGTACTATAAAAAAAAATCATTACCCATTAAACTGTTTGTTAAAATTCTCCCCCCACCACTTGCAAATTACGAATGTCAGTGCTGATGGCTTCTGCTCTCTCGGTGCTTCTTCACAGGAATGAATTAAAGTGATTGTAAAGTCTTGTTTTTTCTTTCTATTAAAATAACAAACATGTTATACTTACCTTTTCTCTGCAGTGGTTTTGCACAGGGCAGCCTGGATCCTCTTCTTCCCAGGTCCTTCACCAGTGCTTCTGGCCTCTCCCTCCTGTTGAGTGCCTCCACAGCAATCAGCTTGCTATGGGGGGACCCGAGCCGAGCTGCAGCTCTGTGTGTCCATTCAGGAACAGAGTTCCACCTCCTTATCTCTCCTGATTGGCTAACTGAGTTTTATCGACAGCAACGGGAGCCAATGGCTCAGCCAATCAGGAAGGGGAGTTCCGGACGGCTGAAGAGACTCATGGACATTGCTGGGTGGAAATGGGGCTCAGGTTAGCAGTAGAGTGGCTGAGGGGGGCTGCTGCACACAGAAAGCGTTTTATCTTAATGCATAGAATTCATTAAGATAAAAACCTTCTACCTTTACAAACACTTTAACCGCTTGCCAACTGCCTCACATACTTTTCCGTCTGCAGAATGGCACGGGCAGGCAAAGCAACGTATATATACTTTGAATCTGCCGCCTAGCGGGTGCCCATCGAGGTCTCTGTGACAGTGCCCGTGGGACCCGTAGACTCAATGTCTGTCCTGCGATCGTGTCATGGAATGGCAGAATGGGGGGATGCCTTTGTAAACAAGGCATCTCCCTGTTCTGACAGGACATTGATCGTCTGCTCCCTCGGGAGCAGTGTCAGTGTCGTGTCACAGTAAGCCCCACCCCCACATAGTTAGAATCACTCCCTAGGAAACACTTACCCCTTCCCCGCCCCTACTGGTTAACCCCTTCACTGCCAGTGTCATTTACACAGTAATAAGTGCATTTTTAAAGCACTGAACGCTGTATAAATAACAATGGTCCCAAAATAGTGTCAACGTTGTCCAATGTGTCTGCCATAATGTTGCAGTCATGATAAAAATTGCAGATTGCCACCATAACTAGTAAAAAAAAAAGAATAATAAAAATGCCATAAAACTACCCCCTATTTTGTAGACACTATGGCCCGGATTCAGGTAACACTTATGCTGACGTATCTTTAGATACACCGCGTAAGTGCACAGACGCGCCGTCGTATCTATGCTCCTGATTCTTATTGCAAGATACGCCTGAAATGTGGCTTAATCCGTCCGACGTAAGTTTCCTACACCGTCGAAGCCTGGGCGCATATTTACGCTGGCCGCAAGGGGCACTTCCATTGATTTATGCGTTGAATATGCAAATGACCGAGATACGCCGATTCACGAACGTACTTGCGCCCGTCGCAGTAATATACGCCGTTTACGTAAGGCGTACGTCTGGCGTAAAGTTATTCCACCTATAGGAGGCGCATCCCATGCAAAGGTATGGACGACGGAACAGCCGTTGTATTTTACGTCGTTTACGTAGTAGTACGTGAATGGGGCTGGGCGTAGGTTACGTTCACGTCATAGGCATTGAGCCATCGTATCTTAGGGAGTATGTTCGACGTGATTCTGAGCATGCGCACGCACGCGCTGTTCGTTGGGCCCTTCATTTGCATGGGGTCACGCTTCATTTAAATGCATAACGCCCACACTCCACCTACTTTGAATTAGGCGGGCTTATGCCGACGGATTTAAGTTACGCCGGCGCAACGTTGGGAACAAGTATTTGGTGAATACTGTGCTCCCTGCTCTACACTACGTTGGCGTAGCGTATATTCCATATGCTACGCCGGCATAACTATGCGCCCAGGTATGTGAATCTGGGCCTATAACTTTTGCGCAAACCAATCAATATACACTTATTGCGATTTTTTTTACCAAAAATATATAGAAAAATACATATCGACTTAAACTGAGGATTTTTTTATATATATTCATTTTTGGGGGATATTTATTATAGCAAAAAGTAATAAATATTGTTTTTTTTTTCCTAAATTTTCACTCTATTTTTGTATATAGTGCAAAAAAATAAAAACTGCAGAATTGAGTAAATACCACCAAAAGAAAGCTCTATTTGTGGGAAAAAAGAACATTAATTTTGTTTGGGAGACATGTCGCACAACTACGCAATTGTCAGTTAAAGTGACTCAGTGCCTGGTCATTTGGCAGCCAAATCCTCTGGGGCTGAAGTGGTTAACAGTGGACAATGCAGTGCTCAGTCAGTGTTAGCTTGGAGAAGGAAGGGGTGAGAAGGGAGTACAGCAGGGAAGTGTTTTGCCGTCCTAGGCTATGGGGCTGTGTGTTTCTATTGATGTACACCATGCAGTGGCGTTGCTATGGGGGTGCAGCCCGCACCCGGGTGACACCCGCCAGAGGGTGACACCTGGCTCAGACAGGGGCCGCATTGAGAGGGGTGCCGCGGCTCCCTCCTTCCCTTCCGGGATCTCCTCTGCTCCTTGCCATGTGCGGAGAGAGTGGGGGAGGAGGGAGTGAGGCAGAGAGACTGACTGGGTGCCCGGGGTCCGACCGTCCCCACACACACGGCGACACAGCGCGGCCACAACTCTGCTCTTCTCACTGCTGCTTTCTCCTCAGCTCGGAAGTTTACACAGGCACCATGTGACACCATCCACGCTACAGTCAGCACCTTCCCTGAGGTATGCCACAGGAGTACTGTATTGCAGAGGAGGGGGACATAGTGGTTGGATGGTTGGGAGGGGGGCATTTGCAGGTAACAATTATGCTGCCAGGAGTTATTTTAGGGGGGTTAGAGAATAGGTGCTAGGGGGTGCAGATATGAAGTTTGACCCCACCCCCAGTGCAATTCCTCTCCCCTCCCAAAGCACCCCCTAGCACATATCCTTTAACCCCCCCAAATCAAAGGTCCTATCCCGGCTTCATCCACCCCCCAATCCCATCCAGCTCCACCCATCCCCGATCCTATACCTGCTCATCCATCCCCCCAATCCATTCCCCACTCCATCTATCCCCCCTGATCCTATCCTCGCTCCATACAACCCCCTGATTCCCGGCTCTATCCATTCCCCCGATTCTGTCCCAGCTCCACCCAGCCCCCTATCCCATACCCACTCCAGCTATCCCTCTAATCCCTTCCCGGCACCATCCATCCCCCGAATACCAGCCCGACTCCATTCATCCCCCTGATCCCATACCCGCTCCATCCATCCCCCCTGATCCTATCCCTGTGCCATCTATCCCCCTGATCCTTTCCCTGCGCCATCCATCCCCCCTGATCCTATCCCTGCGCCATCCATCCCCCCTGATCCTATCCCTGCGCCATCCACCCCCCCCTGATCCTATATCTGCTCCATCCATTCCCCCTGATCCTATCCCTGCTCCATCCATCCACCTGATCATATACCTGCGCCATCCATCCCCCCTGATCCTATCCCTGCGCCATCCATCCCCCCTGATCCTATCCCTGCTCCATCCATCCCCCCTGATCCTATCCCTACTTCATCCACCCCCCAATCCCATCCAGCTCCATCCACCCCCGATCCTATACCCTCTCATTCATCCCCCCAATCCCATCCCCACTCCATCTATCCCCCCTGATCCTATCCTCGCTCCATACAACCCCCTGATTCCATCCCGGCTCTATCCATTCCCCCCGATCCCTTCCCAGCTCCACCCAGCCCCCGATCCCATACCCACTCCAGCTATCCCTCTAATCCCATCCCGGCACCATCCATCCCCTCAATCCCATCCCGACTCCATTCATCCCTCTGATCCCATACCTGCTCCATCCATCCCCCCTGATCATATCCCTGCACCATCCATCCCCCCTGATCCTATCCCTGCGCCATCCATCCCCCCTGATCCTATCCCTGCACCATCCATCCCCCCTGATCCTATCCCTGCGCCATCCATCCCCCCTGATCTTATATCTGCTCCATCCATCCCCCCTGATCCTATCCCTGCTCCATCCTTCCCCCCTGATCCCATCCAAGCTGATCCTATCCCCGCTCCATCCATCTCCCGATCCCATCCCTACTCCATCCATTCCCCTGATCCCATTCCAGCTCTATCCACCACCCCAATCCAATCCCGGCTCCATCCATCCACCCAATTCCATCCCATCTCCATCCATTGTGGTAGGTTAAGGGGGAGATCTGCACCGACGCACTAGCCTGCTTAGTGCCAGGGGGTGGGGGTGTCACCAAGTATTACCGCACCAGGTGACACCAACCCTAGTGATGCCACTGACACCGTGTAGGGGGACGCAAGTCTCTTTATGCAAGGATGGCTCCATGAGATTCTGCAAGAGAAAGTATCTCTCTGAAACTGGAAACCTAGGACAGTGATCATGGCATGCAGCTTAAAGCTGAAGTTTAGTTAAAAAAACATGTTTCTCTGCAACTTTAGTTATTTTACTTACCTGTAATGAAGAATGACCCACTGCATTCAGGCTGCTGGATTCTGTACGATTCTTTACTGTCTTGTACTCTTTCTGCTGTCGTGCAAGTTAACAGCTTCAGGTCTCCCACCTCAGCTGCCCTACAGATAAAGATTATCACTGGAGGAGAGGAAAGGAGAGGTGTGTCCCCATCAAACCTCTCATTCCCTCTCCTCCATTAAGAATAGTTCTTTCACTGATTGCCTGTATCACAATCTGTGAGTGATGAAGAGCATCCTACAATCCTACATCCTACATCACTGTATTAGTGTCACAGGCAGGTTAATCAGACAGAACTTTTTTCAGTGGAGAAGGGGGCGTTTCCCTGTCAGAATATCTTTAGTGCAGCTAGAGACACAAAGCTGTTAACCCCCACAGTGATAGAGGTTTATCAGCAGGAAGAGGACGGGGCAGCCCTTCAGTGAAGAGTTCTATTACTGAATTCAATTTACACAAGGACTGATAATATTTCAATATAGATTGGTAAGTAGAAGTTATGCCGCGTACACACGATCGTTTTTCATGACGTGAAAAATGCTATTTTTTTAATTAAAAACGATTGTGTGTAGGCTCCAGAGCATTTTTCTCGACGTGAAAAATGGGCATTATAAATTTTTTCACGTCGTGAAAAATGGTAGTGTGTAGGCTTTAACTACGGGAAAAAAACATGCATGCTCAGAAGCAAGTTATGAGATGGAAGCACTCATTCTGGTAAAACTAGCGTTTGTAATGGACATTTGTCACGCTGTAACAGACTGAAAAGCATGAAGACTGAAAAGCGTGAATCGTTTCTCACCAAACTTTTACTAACATGAAATCAGCAAAAGCAGCCCAAAGGGTGGCGCCATCCGAATGGAACTTCCCCTTTATAGTGCCGTCATAGGGGCAGTACGTCACCGTGCTTTGCTCGAGCATTTTTTTTTCCGCGATCATGTGTATGTATGCAAGGCAGGCTTGACAAGAATCACGTCAAGAAAAACTTTGTTTTTCCCATAACATGAAAAATGGTAGTGTGTACACGGCTTAATTCTCCAGTATTTCTATGGAAAAGAGGTGGCACCCTCGAGAGTGGCCTCACTAGGGGAAATCACTGATCTCCTGTTAATACGTTGTATGAACAGAGGATCAGCATTTCCCCCCCTGACAGGACCGGGAGCTGTGTGTTTACACACACAGCTCCCGGTCCCCGCTCTGTAATGAGCAATCGCGAGCGCCCGGCGGCGAATTGCGCCCGTCGGGCACGTGCATGGGACTCCGGGGCGAGCGGGGGGCGCGCACGCCCCTAGTATCCTGCGAGAGAGCCCACGTAGAGCTACGGGCTCTCGCGCAGGGGAGCCAACCTGCCGTAAAACGACGGTGGCAGGTCAGCAAGTAGTTAAAGTCCCTCAACCTGTATAGCTGTCTGCCTATTTTGTCTCAGAGTCTGCCAAGTGCTATTGCATCTGCCTTGTTCAGGCCCTAACCCTCTCTCCCCCAGTTCTTGTTAAGAGACATTCAAAAAGCGACTGGCACCCAATCATTCTTTCTTGCATTACACCCACTATGCCTAGTAACCCACTCTACAAAGAAGGATGTCAGCTCTCCCTGACTTTGGAGGTCACCATTAGGGCTTTAGGGTCGGGTCCTATTGCTTTTTTCCCTTTTTTTTTTACCTGGTGATCCAGGCAGTAAGTCTGTTAATTATAACTTAAACCACTGACAGGAAAGCTTACAATAGTCAGCTTTTTATTAATTTCCTGTTTTGAAAACCTTTCTCCCAATGGAAAAAAAAAGCTGTAATTGCCTAAAAAGTGTTAGCTGGAGTTTTAATTTGTTAGTCAAGTTCACCTAAGTCTGCAAGTACATCTATGTATTGATTGTTTTGTATAGATCCGCACCACTTAGACGCTTTGTTCATCAATATGATCATATTTTAACAGATTATGAGTTTACATGGTGCAAAAAGAGATACAATCGATAACAAATGTAAGTTACAAACTTATTTTAACAATTGATCAGAATCCACTTCCCCATGTGTGGCATATCAATGAAATTGGTTGTCAACCATAGATTGATCATCTCAATGCGAAGAAAACAAATAAAAAAGAAGTGCGTTCCCTCCCCCTATTCCCCCAAGGTCCTGTTCCATCTACCTAGTGTTCTTAAAGTGGGGTTCCAACCACAATTAGCATTTTTTAAATGTATGTCCTTTCATCATGCGTTTTTATAATATAAATCCGGTCACTTACTATTTTACAATCCGCTGCCGCTCCGCATAGTTATTCAAAAAAGATAGTTTATAAAACTATGTCCACACTGTTGTCATTTTGCTTGTGGACATTGTGAAGCCCACAAGCACTTACTTCCTGGAAGTCTTGGATAGGGAGTCATAATTGGGTAGCGGACTGCATCCTGGGAAATGATGACACACATTTCCCAGGAGCATTAGAGGGAGATGATGTCAGAATCCTAGGTGATTCCAAAGGCAGATTTTGTGGGACTGCATAGCAACAGACATTTCCAGATGAGTAAAACATTTTTTTTTTTTTAGGTCTAATGGGCACAATAATGAAAAAAAATAATTTGGGATGGAAACTCCACTTTAAGGTTGTTCTCTCCTGAACTAATCTCCCCCAACTGCTCCAATATTTGATTTGGATGTGAATGTATGATATTAAAAGACAAACCTCCTGTTGCTCTGCTTATTATTATATATACAGGTGTATAAGATGTAGCTTGGTTTTTGTTTATATTTGTAAATGATAAATAAAAACTTTTCTGTTAAAAATTAAAAAAGTGCGTATGGCCACCATTAAACTACCTTATCCCCAGATTAACAATGCTGCTGTTCAAAGGTGTCTCTGTTGCTTCTCCATCAAAAGTGTAGGCACTCTTGGGGGGGGCCCGTCCACCCCCCTATCCATGTCTCCAGCCCCCTGATCTACATTTCAGAGTGCTGGACTATGGATTCCAATGGGGGGAGTGTTTTTTTTAAGCACTTGATTAGAGTCAGATAGACTTAAAAAAAGAGCACTGTGTCCCGACTCCACCCAGTTAGTGAGAGGGTAGCAAATACATTTTTGCTATTTTCACACTAAAGTTGCCCCTCGTCAATAAGGAGGCTTGAGACCTGTTTCTTAATTGGCCAAAGCTTTAGGCAATACTATTGGATTCCTAGCGCTTAGCAGGAACAGAGAGGAGGCACGCGGAGGAGGAAGCTGCAGGAGGAGCGGACACTGGGGAAGACCACCCACCGGCCTGCCCCCTGCCAACTCTTTTGTTGGGGATTAGTCAGGGCCCTTAGAATACTCCAGGCAGCTCCACCTTACTTCTCCTCCCATTCTTCTAGAAGGTTCCAGTATTTTCTAGAAGTGGGGGGAGGTTTCAGTGATGCTGCCTGTGAGTCACCCAACTCTCCCTGGATCTCTACCCAAGCCAGGAAAACACACAGGCTTGGCTATCAGCCAAGCTTGAAATTTACCTATACTAACACAAAACCTTTAGCAGTCTAGCACCACTAGGTAGCTCCTGACATCCCCTTTCATATTGTAATTGAATGTTTTTAAAAATGACCTTTTCTTTTCGATCTTTAGCTCTTTAATTTCCTGTAAAATGCAATGCAATATGGCTACCTGTGTGCAGAATTCCCCCCAGACACATAATTTCCTGCTTGTATGATTGGCTCACTGATTTTCCCAGAAGTCTGCACTATAATACAAGTCACATTTCAGGCATCCCCTACAACCAGTGGCGGTCATATAGAGCCCAGGGCGAACATGCCAAATTGCGCCTCCTCCAAGATGTATGATTATGTGTCAGCAGGAACCTCCAACCCCCTCCAAAAAATTGAGCACTAATCTGCTTGATCCCCCTAAATAAAAAAATCCCCCCTTTTCCCCAGTACAAATCCACCCCCCTGCTAAAATCCCTCCTCCTGGCACAAATCTTTGCCCCCACTATCTCAAATCCTCTCTCCCCATATGAAAATGGGGAGGGTAGTGCTGCGCTAATCAGTGGTGAATGGATAAGTGAATAAACAGGTGGGGGAGGGGAATGAAAGTAGGTGTAATTGAAATGAGGAGCAATATAGCCCAAATGGCATCAGCATAAAAATAAATATAAATGATCAGTGAACAATAACAGTAATGGTGCAAATCATATAACTACACAGGTTCCTCTTAATGTGATGAAATACACTATAAGTAATGGTGCAAAAAAATCCCAGGTAACTGTGCTAAGTGACACTTTCCCCTCTCTCCCCATATGCCCCTAGTGCAAACCCCCCCAAAAAAAGTCCCCCTTCTAGCACAAATCCTCTACCCCTTGTAATTTCCCCTCTGAACACAAATCCTCTCTTCCCCCACTCCAAATCCGCCCTGGTTGCACAAATATCCCCCAATCATCCCTACTAGCATAAATCCCCCCCATGGAAAAAAGGCATTTCCGATCTCAGCACAAATCTCTCCTCCCACCATATTACCTTTTTAAGCACAAATGTTCCCAAATCACCACTCCTAGCACACCTCCCCAAATGTCCCCTCTTAGAACAATTCTTCCCTCTTACCACCCCCCTCCCCAATCCCCCCTCCCAACACAAATTCCCTCCCTCCAAGCTGCTTGTGGTTCCCCCCTACCTCACATGATACCACAGTTTTTAGAGCTCCTGCACACCCCTTGCCCCAGCCCTGCCCGCAACACAATTGTAATTTTTTGTGAAATATTTCCAATAAGAAAAATCACACCTAAAGGGATGCAGACCCTACAATTTTCCTCTATATATATCCCTGCAGGTGCAGCAGCTGATTGATAACTATGAAACCACTCCCATACAGATTCACTTTCCCACATGGACACAGACAAACTCACAATGATTTCTTCCAAATAAAAGTTTGTTAAAATCCTTGTAATGTACATCACCCAGAGGTTTTGTCAACAAAAGTGGAGTTACTTTAAAGTGGTTGTAAACCCTTACACACCACTTAGACCTACAGGTAAGCCTAGATTAAGGCTTACCTGTAGGTGCAAGAAATATCTCCTAAACCTACATGGTTTAGGAGATATTTCCAAAAGACATGCACCGTTGTCTACGTTGCATGCGCCGTAGACATCGGCGCGCAGGCGCACTGAGCGTGCCGTTACTAGTGGCGATCATGCCGTTAGTGGCGTCACACGCACGCATGTGCTGGAGTGACGTTGCTGCGGCTCCAGCCAGTGACAGTGTCGGACCCGCGATACGAGGAAGACATTCGGGGTAAGATAGCGGCGATGGAGTGAGGAGCAGAACGAACACCGCTGCGGGGGCTTCGATCTCAGGTAAGTAATACATATTGAGCTAGTATGCTATGCATACTAGTTTATTATGCCTTTTTCTTGCAGGGTTTTTATTTCAGATTTTTTTTTAAGAGGGTTCACTTCCTCTTTAAATACAACTTTACCACCACCTCACTATTCTGTATGTGCAGTGAAATGGTATGCAGAATCAGAGTAGCTGGAAGAAGTCGATTGATATCCAGATTGAATTAGAAGTTCCTCTTGTCAGTAGTAAAAGTTAGATTTCCGAAATGTCACTGAAGTCAACCAAATCTTAGAAAGCTTTTTAACAATAAAGACACCCGACAATTGCTAGAGTTCTGTATTGAATAGAGCAGTTATAGGAACGCTGTTTAGTAAAGCGTTTCCGGCGTTAGCCACAAGAGGATTCTGCAGGCAAAGAGTCATTTACAAATGCTGAATTACTTGTGCTTCCAAGAGCTGCATTCAAGTAATTGGCAAAGAGGTCATTTTGTCTCCCTTGGTGTAGAAAGAATAGGACAAGCAGACAGATGGCCCCCTGCTCCGTGCATGGACAGGACAAGGCGCTGTCCACTCTGCTGGTGCTGAAAGTCAGGCAATGCGCAGACAAGCACACTCACTCCTTCCATCCACCTACACGAGACTTTATATTACCAATGCGCATAACCGAAGTCTAATCCTCTACATATATGTAGTATTATCGGTTTCTCGCTAATACTAGACATCATTCATTTTTTAAGAAGACATGATTTATTTATTTTTAAACATTTATCAGCTCAGTTCATTAACCGCCCATTTCTTTATAACCAATGTCATTTTTCTAGTGGGGTCCTTGCATAAATGTAATATTATGGGCTAATAATGGCATGCTTCATAATGGCAACTCATTATCCCTAACGTGGTTTAAATAGAGAATACAAATTGGAGTATTGCGATCTGGATGTGGATATCATTTCTGCCAATGTGAAATAGATGAAATCAAGCTAAGTAATAATGATTTTTCAACTTCCCACTTTCATTCTAGTGCTGTCAGTCTCACTAATGCTGAGAAACGATCTCGATGTTCGGGGCAATGTGCAAGCAATGCATAGCGACCAATTAGCGATTGTCTTCCATTGCCTTTATTGTGCTTATCCTACACAATATGACATCTGATTGGTTGCTATGGAATATTCTGCATACCTGTTTGCACTATTCAAGGAGTCCTCAATCTTTTTTTCTGTTTTAGAAAGATCAACAGGTGGGATTATTTTAGAGGGGCAATGTTCCGGCAATTCATAGCGACCAATCAGCGATTGCCTTCCATTGCCTTTACTGTGTTTAACCTACAGACTATGACATCTGATTGGTTGCTATGGGATATTCTGCATAACTGCACTGGTCAGAGCAGGGCTGTCTTAATGAGAGGGCACACCAGGGGGCCCAGCTGCATGGGGGGCCCCTGCACTTTGCCCAAAGCAGCTGGTCCTTGAGCCCACACTGCCCCGAAATTGGGGTCCCCATGATGGCACTGAGAGTGATAAATACACAGGGGAGGCAGTCTGCCTCCTACCTACTTGATGTCTGTTAACCTGCACTGTCATCATTGTAGGGGCCCCAGAGCATTACCTTGCCCAGGGGCCCATGATGCTATTAAGACGTCCCAGGGTCAGAGTGTCCATGATCTTCCTTTCAACCACAAACGTTACCTGACGAAGATCTATGGTTGGGATTATTTAAGAAGGACTATTCATAGTGACCTGTCTGTGATCATCTTTCATTGTCTTTATTGTGCTTAGGATATGGGATATTAAATATGCTTGCTATGAGATATTCTACATAACTGTTTGCATTGGTCAGAAACCCCATGATCTTTTTTCCAAACTAACGCTTTCATTAACGCTGTCTGAGAAAGATCTATGGTTGGGATTATACAAGAGGGACATTTCATAGTGACCAGTCAGCGATCATCTTTCATTGTCTTCACTGTGCTTAAGATTCGGGATAATAAATCTGATTGGTTGCTATGGGGATATTCTGCATAACGTTTTGCACTTGTCAGAGTGTCTATAACCTTCTTTGCAACCTCACCAAAACTGTCTGAGAAAGCTCTATGGTTGGGATTATTTAAGAGGGACAATTCATAGTGTCCAGTCAGAGATTGTCTTTTATCGTCTTTACTACAATACGGGGAATTAAATCTGATTGGTTGCTATGGAATATTATCACTGATCAAAGTGTTCCTGATCTTCGTTTCAACCTCACTAACGCTGTCTGGGAAAGATCTATGGTTGTTATCATTTAAGAGGGACAATTCATAGTGACCAATTAGCGATCATCTTTCATAGTCTTTTCTATAATTAAGATATGGCATATTAAATATTATTGGTTACTATGGGGTATTCTACATGACTGTTTGCATTGATTAAAGTGTTCATGAGCTTCTTTTCATCCTCACTAACATTGAGAAAAGATTTAGACGATTGGGAGAATGTATTAAAGACAGCGTGCATGCAACACATAGCTACCAATCTTTTATTGTCTTTACTGATACTAAACCTAGGCGATATGACATTGGTTGTTATGGGATATTCTACATTGCTGCACTGCTCAAAGTATCCATGATCTTTTTTTTTAACCCTTAAGGGTAATCCGGAGCAAATGTGTATAGTAACCAATCAGTTTCTATCTTCAGCGTGTTCATTTACACTTTAAAAATAAAAGCTAAAAGCCGATTGGTTGCAAAGAACAGCTGCTCCAGATTCTCCACTCTTAGTAAATCCCCCTCATTGTGCACTAGGAACGTGAGTTGCTAGCCAATCATTGCCCAGATCCTCTACCGACAACTGTCACTGCCATTAACTCATTACTAACTGCCATTGGTTACTGTCATCTTGCAATGATGGGGCTGACACTGTAATGAACTTTGCTGTTGGCAGTTGAGGAAATATTTGAGCTGACTTCTCTGTGCCTATGCTGCGTTTATGGGAAGGGAATGAAGTTTCCTATTTAACAAGCTGATCGTGTGATCGCATTGTTGGTAGCATTACATCTCAGATGCAGAAGGCAGCGATGTAGCTTTGCTCTTGCCAATGGGCAGATGACCGTACCTTCCCCAGCCTCTGGACTATGACCATCTCATGGCTGTCATTGTGGCTGAGTTACGTCTGTCAACTTGTGCTCGCTCCTGCATCTCTGGCAATGATCATGCTTCTCAGACTCCTTCACTCCGCCTCAGTTTTTAAGGACTATTTCCTAAGCACAAGAAAAAGCAAGTGTTGTAAGACTGGATCACATGGGCAGTAATGTACTGACTGAGATAACAGATTCCACTGGTGACAGCACATTAGGTGCCTATGTTTCAGGTAGATTCCTGGCTGGGATCAGGAGGAATATGGTGCTTGTGGATCTCAGACCTCCTCCAGTTGCAATCCAGTCTCTGCTCGCAGTCAAGACAGTCTATTGCTCTGCTGCCTGCTGGGACTGACATTCTTACTCTCTGGATATAGGTGTGCTTCAATCACTGTGCCTTTTGCCTCTTGTTGCTTTTGGATCGCATTTTAGAATCTCTCCTACATACTACAAGAAGAAGAGGACAGGCAGAGTCCAGCTGAGTGTAATTACAAGAACGTCTAAGGAGCCTTTGCATCTGGAAGCATTGCACTGGCAACCTACAAAGTAAAGGCAACCCTAAGTTACAGTCCAGGAGGAACAAAGAGACACTGGATTTTTTACTTGCATCACTGTGGGTTCACTGCATACTATTATATTTTGTACAGTGTACATGGCAACGCTGCTTGCAGTCATGTCTACTAAGCTCCTAGTGCTTTTCCTGTTACTGACGGTTTTCCAAGCCTGGTAAGTGAAAAAAGAAATAAATAAATCAACATTTATTATCATGATGTGCTTTATGTCTTGACTGTGTTGCACTGTCAGAGCAGGAGCCAGTGCCTTCAGTTTTGCTTGTTTAAAATATTGCTTGTTCACAGAGTCCTGATGAAAGTGATTGATTGTCCTCATATTAGTGAGGAAATTGAACTGAGCCAACTGATGCTATTACAGTATGTGTGCTGCTGTCTCTTCTCAAAGGCAGTTGATCTTTTAGTTTATTGCTTTATAAAATACCTCTGCTTTGAACAGACAGTCTAGCAAAGGGCAATGATTTGGAATACTGTTGTAATGTGCAAACTACATCCAATAGAACAGCTACCTGTTTGAGTATTATTATTTGCACTTCTTTATGGCTAACTTTGGTGAATGATATGCATTTAGCAATCAAGCACTGCTTTCCCTCTGATTTGTAATTGCGAGGGTGGCAATACTATGTTTTATAAAGAAGACACTCCATTTTCACTGTTGGCAGTAACATTTTTCTTCTTTTGTTGGAACTGAGCCAGTAAACTAAAAAGACATTTTAGCTGTAAGACGTGGGCTTTTTTATATTACATACAGCACAAAAAGCAGTGAAAAAGCCCACAACACACATTATATAAAGAGTGCAGCTTTTATTGGTCTGCCCACTCTGAGTTATTCACTTTGTGGTTAGTTGCCATGCATTACTACCTACTGCTGGCTCTTAAATTATCTTCTTTTTTTTTTTTTTTTTTTTGCCTAATGCTACTTATTTGTGCAGGGGCTGCATTTGCCACTACTAGCAATGTTGTTTATCCTCTGTGATGCAGATAATGCTACTGTAATTGAAAAATGGAGTACATCTATACAAGTCGAGTATAGGCTTCTGCTAGAATCCTTCTTAAAACTCATTACAAGAGTTGTAGTCTGTAAGGGAATTGGTACATTACAATATTAATAAACATACACACACGTATATATATATATATATATATATATATATATATATATATATATATATATATATATATATATATATTAAAATACATACAGTAAAACCTTGGTTTGAGAGTAACTTGGTTTGAGAGCGTTTTGCAAGACAAGCAAAATGTTTTAATAAATGTTGCCTTGATATACAAGCAATGTCTTGATATAAGAGTAGCGTCATGTCACAACTGAGTATAAAAAAGAAGAGAGGAGCCTCTAAGTGTAGCAATATGGTTACATTTAATGAAGATACAACATTTAGCAACTTATTGCTACACATAGAGGTGCAAATCTTCTCTTGTATACCCTGTAAAAAATGCTTTGATATACAAGTGCTTTGGATTACAAGCATGTTTCTGGAACGAATTATGTTCTCAAACCAAGGTTTCACTCTTCAGCTATAAAAAATGGAGTATAGGCTTCTGCTAGAATCCTTCCTAAAACTCATTACAAGAGTTGTAGTTTGTAATATAATTGGTACATCACTACAATATTAATAAACACACACACACACAAATATATATATATATATATATATATATATATAAAATGGAAACAAACCTAATGAAAATGGAAGGGTTAAGTAAGATAAAAAGTACCACCATACCTCTTGAAAACAGTGGACCATCCTGAGGTTCAAAGTGCAGAAAGTAGCTACCATTTAATCTCCATGTTTCCCCTTGAAACTTAGTGACTTAGTAAGACAGTGTGACTGCCAATGAATAATATCAGACAAGAAGTATGGTGTCTGTGTCTGGCTGAGTCTTAGCCTCTGTAATACATTTTTCTTGTAAAGCCTATGACAAGGGTATTAATTCTTTAACATAGACTGGTCAACTTCTCTGTTCCAGCTGAGCTCCATTACATTTAGTAATGCCTAAGAGCATTGTCAATGTAATGGCTTATCCTTGCTCTTGTCTTATTCATTGCTGGGATATTGGGCTTCACAAATCTTGTAAGGCGGGAAGTTTCATGTCATGGAACCTATAACTACACATATTTATTACCCCAAGTTCAGTTATATAATGTTATAATTCTTATAAGCCCCATGTAGATACATTTTTTTAGTGTTTAATTTCACAAAAAAAGGAATCTGCGTGTGGCAAACTATGGGTGACAGAATAACAGTAGTAAATGTCAAGGCCTGCAGGCAAAATTGAAACAATAATCATTAGCATAGTATAGTCACATCTCAGTTGCAGTATTTTCCTAAGTATAGGAATATTCATTTAATGGAACTAGAACAGTTTATTACAAAGAAAGGACATCTAAAAAGCTGTTGGTTCTGACTTTCAAAAGCAAAGCATACAATTTATATGCAGTTAGTATAATGTGTGATCCATTTAACATTACTTAATATTATTGGTGTAGTAATTACTTTTTTGTTGTTGCATTGCATTTCTCAGTATTTGCCTACACAAATCGTTTCAATAAAAAGTTATGTAATGCTATTTGAATCATTACTACAGTGTTTTATGATAGAGTAGATCATATGTAATTGCACAGCACCGTGAAGAACAATAAGTCTACTTATACTGAAGGCATATTCTAGAAACAACGCTGTTTTGCTGCAATTTGTAAGTATCTGTTGCTTTCTTCAAAAGCATATGGATGTTTATTGCTTTAAATGTACATTTAAAGCGGAGTGCAGACATCCACTAACATAACAGATGTTGCAAAAAAAAATGGTATATTAAAGGATGCATCAGTAAACAGTTTTTTTTTACTGCAGCTCTAGGAAGATCGATGATGATGAGTATGAAGATTTAACAATAAACCAAAAATGGGTACTGGCTCCAAAAACACAAGACACGGATGCTACACTTATACTCAACAAGTTGCTGAAAGAATATGACAAGAAGCTGAGACCTGACATTGGAGGTGAGTTTTCATCTTTTTAAAATAGAACTATACAAATTAATAATGTAGCTGGTGGGGAGTAGCCAATGATTTTGTGTACTATAATGTTGTGTTGATGCTTTATATGTTTCACCCTTGATAAAAGGAACACTCACAGACAAGAGTGGGTTCACATAATTAACATGTACGATAATTACCGCAATAACACACATTACAAATAATTTTATTAAAACAACATGATGGCAACTTGTTGTATAAATAGAGAGCGATTTAGCCCCACTTACTGAATCATTTGTGCCTTCTGATCCACAGCAAGGTAGTGAGGTAAATAGAAATAAATGGGAATATGCAAATATTGCTACTGCTATATAATCAGCATTATAAAATCTCTGGTTTTGGCTCTTCTTTATAGATCTTTGACTATCAGAAAGCTGCATGCAGATAATAATTTAAAGTAGTTTTGCCCACAATTATCTATAATTACAATGAAATGTTAATCTATACAGTACACAAATAGGCCTGGTAAAACATTTTACCTAGTGAACCACTGCATGTCAGGTCTAAAGGAACAGTATAATCCAAAAAGATCTTTTTTAGGTATGTATAATCAAAGAAAAACAGTGGTTGATTTAGTAAAGACCACAGTGTTTACTCAATCCAGTCCAGTGTTTAGTTTCCATTAAAATGCAAAGTGCTTGTATTATCAACATATACATGATTTAAACTTAGATGTAAATATTTAGTAAATAAAAATCACTTCTTTAGCAAATCGCCCTTAAGATATTTCAATTTAAAAAAGTATCTTAAGAAAATCATAACTTGCTTTCTCCCAACAAGAATGTAGCTTGCAGTTTAAAGCATGCTTGTTGGTTTTTGTTAGAAGCATCAGCAGTAGTCCCATTGCTTTGTGGAATAGGAAAGCTCCAAGCTAGAGCTGTATTCAGGCACCATTGACCAAGGGCAATTAAGACCATACACAGCAGAAATTTTGTTTAATAATCCTGACACCTGTAGGAATTTCAGATGCCTACTTTAAATTACATTTTCGACAGTTAAAAACAACAGATTTTTTTTTATTATTTACTTTATAAGAATTTGCTGAATATTTTGTAAATGCAACAGACCACATTGAATCGCCAGCTTCATTGGTTGTTCTTTTTCGGTCCTCATCGTGATTGTAATTTTTAATTTAAAGGAAAAAAACAACAAACAAAACTTAGTTATATGCTCTGTAAGTAACAGTGGTGCTGATTTCTAATTATATAGAAATTATTTTGGAATGAAAGGGAATATGGCTAGTACTCACTGGGCCTGATTTATTTAGTCCGCTGGAAGTGGGTGCCTGGCCTTTTTTACTATACGTTGATCTCTTGAATGGGCGTGTGGGCTATGCAACTTTTCACATTCACCTGTCTGATCACCCATAAGAACAATTGGCTACCTCATGTAGAGTTTCAATTAAAAAAAAAATACAGTAAATAAGAGGGTAACTCATTTAGAAGAATTTCCAACAATTTAGCAGTACTTAATACTGTGATAATACCCATAATACAATTTCTATAAAATTATTATATTAATCATAGCTATCATAAAAATAAGAAATTACCTGATACACCCCATTCATAGGTTAAGCCTATCATATACTTGTGTTTAATCTCTACTTTTGGGGGACTCGGGGCTACCTCCATACCTAAACTCTCCGGCTTTATCTGTGATTACCCATAAAAACAATGGGCTACCTTATGTAGAGTTTCAATTAAAGAAAAAATACAGTAAATAGGAGGGTAACTAATTTAAAAGAATTTCCAACAATTTTGCAGTATTCAATACTTATGAAAAGTTATCATACCCATAATACCAATGATAATATTTTTGTCAAATTCTTATATTAATCATAACCATCATAAAAATAAGAAATTACTTGATACATTCAATTCATAGGTTAAGCCTATCATAAACTTGTGTTTAATCTTTACTTTTGGGGGACTTGGGGCTACCTCCATACCTAAACTCTCAGGCTTTATCTGTAATTACCCATAAAAACAATGGGCTACCTTATGTAGAGTTTCAATTAAAGAAAAATTACAGTAAATAGGAGGGTAACTAATTTAAAAGAATTTCCAACAATTTTGCAGTACTTAATACTTATGAAAAGTGATCATACCCATAATACCCATGATAATATTTTTGTCAAATTCTTATATTAATCATAACCATAATAAAAAAAAGAAATTACTTGATACATTCAATTCATAGGTTAAGCCTATCATAAACTTGTGTTTAATCTTTACTTTTGGGGGACTTGGGGATATTTACAGTTATGTTTTCTGCGCTTAGACACTGCCCTGACGGGTCAGTATTTGGCGCATTATAAATCCATTAAATCAATCAATCAATCAATCAATCAATCCATACCTAAACTCTCAGGCTTTATCTGTGATTACCCATAAAAACAATGGGCTACCTTATGTAGAGTTTCAATTAAAGAAAAAATACAGTAAATAGGAGGGTAACTTATTTAAAATAATTTCCAACAATTTTGCAGTACTCAATACTTATGAAAAGTTATCATACCCATAATACCAATGATAATATTTTTGTAAAATTATTATATTAATCATAACCATTATAAAAATAAGAAATTACCTGATACATCCCATTCATAGGTTAAGCCTATCATAAACTTGTGTTTAAGCACTACTTTTGGGGGACTCGGGGCTACCTCCATACCTAAACTCTCAGGCTTTATCTGTAAGGATTCAAAAACACTCAATGCTTGTACTGAGGTTTCCTAAATTGGGTACATCCCGCTCAGTCCCAACTTTTGAACAACCAGTGCTTGTCCAATGTTCCGCCAATGTTTCAAATCTTCAGATAAAGTAACACAGTTGAGAATTGTCATATAATCAGACACTACTAATATCTCACCCTCAGTATGAGAGAAAACCACACCTGATGTTGGTGTGGAACATCCTTTTAAAATTAAAACATTAGGTTGTTTTTTTTTGTGTGCTTTTTGTAATTTCTTTGCTGAATCAGAGTTGATGGTCATGATTATACCTTCCTTTGTTCCTGTTTATAATCCTGTTTATTTCTTGACAATTTAGATCTATTTAGATAATATAATAATACGATCTCTTCATATGTGTTATTTTTGGAATATCATATGTTCATGGATTTCTTCCAATACTGTGTGTATATCTGATAATCATTCCCATCAGCTTCAAAGTGGTCTCATCTAAAATCGACATGCATTTTTCCCTAAGCCACTCTTTTTTTAAATTAAAAGGGGGGATTTTTTATTATAAGTCCACAAAGGATTTTATTTCCTGGCAAATACTTTAACGAGGCAGCTACATCCCATTACAATCTAGTTTACTTGGAACAGCAATCTCTGTAAATGGTTGAACAACAGGAGTGCAGGTTTCGTTATCATATGCTATCTCATTATTAAAAACTTGTCTCCTCACAGGAACCCATGTTGTATCTCTGTCAAACAGTCTTAATGATCTTAAGTCACCAGTAGAATTCTCTGCTATTTAAAGTTCAATAGTCTCTACATTTCCACTATCGGAAAAATAATAATAGCTGCACTGGGCATATAACTATTAATATCATATTATAAGCTTGAACTAACTTAACCGCTTGGATTCCCTTGGATGTTTTCCCCAAAAGGAATCTAATTCAAATGTATGATGAGGGAAATCAACTTCCATACATGGCTACAATCATTTTCATTTCCTGATTCAGTGAGGTAATGGGAAGTCCTTCTGGCTTAGTCTGCCATAAACAAGCAGTATCATTCCTCTTGTCTTAATGCCATAACCCCAGTACCATACACAATAATAAATTAAGATTGGAAGTATATATAAATGTATTGATTTCTTGCTCTGTTGCCTACTATCTATGCCACAGGTGTCAAACACAAGGCCCGCGGGCCGAATCCGGCCCTCCAGGCCATTTCATGTGGCCCTTGCACCTCTCCTCCAGCCCTCCTCTGGTCCTACTCCAGACCCTTACCTTCTCAGTAGCAGCATAAAGAAAGGGTGCACTGTAATGTGAGAAGGGAGAGTGGGGGACTCAACTTCTGATGGTGGGGGGGCTCTTGACATCTAATGTAAGGGGAGGGGATGCGCTGGACATCTAATCTTACAGATACGACCAACCCTTTTGAGGACAATCATAATGCTGATGCAGCCCACAATGAAATTGAGTTTAACACCCCTGATCTACACCATGGAAATGTCCATCCAGCTTACAGAATCAGCACTGGTTTTGTTAAGCGTCCTATGATCACATCTATTATCATAATAACTCTCTAGATTTGTTAAGGACTATTGAGCAGGAACATTTAAACAGAATACTCATCACATACTGTATGAAAACGGGTTGATGCTTCACTCCAGGTATTCTCCCTCACAGTTGCTTAATCTTGGGTGTTGTCCCCAGCTCACCTTGGTTACCCATAGCCAAACAGAAGACAAAAGCTGTACTCCTAATCAATAATTAAGTATTTGTATTAAAAAAAAATCCATGGTACACTGGAAATCCACTTAAGCTCATCCTTACCCAATGCTTTTCGCTCAAAAATAGCTTAGCCATAGAATAAAGAGCTAATAGAACGAAGAAAGGATCTTATACATGTATTAGACAATTAACCATGCAAAGGAAGGGCTGGTACCTACTGTAACACAATGTCTCCAGTAATGCATTCAGCCACAACCAAAGATAACAGTACCCAATGAATGTCTCTTGTCAAAATATCTTTAATCTCAAACACTGTTATATTTACATTGTTACATTTACCCGGTATAATACTGATACATACATAAAACATTACGTACCTTTCCTCCCTCTACCCATATTAAAACTGTTGATATTTATTAACCTTCAGTTAAAAAAAAGTAGTAAAACACCAAGGTGAGTGAAATGCATCAGTAGATTAGCTTATGTTAGGACCAATGTGTGGATGAAACGAACTGAGAATTGGCATATTAAATTAGCATATTGAAGTGTTAGTTACTCCAACACTTCATATTTCTGAGATGTGCTTGCTTTAGCATGTACTTGCATGAGAAAGTATCCTGTTCTCTTTAAATGCTTCCTTCATGTTCAATTATTGGTGTTCCTGCCAGTCCCACTGCTTTCCTAATACAAACTGGCCACACTAGGCAGGAGAACACCATGTGATCAGTTCTCTAGCTATGATGGGAAATCAGAGTGCTCTCGTCCAATGATCAGACCTGTCCTGACACCCCCATGCCGCACAGCCATTCACTGGGAAGCTCAGTGTACTGCGGCTTCTCTGCCTCTAGCTTTTATGGAGCTGAGAACAAAAGGATTGTGATCACTTATAAAAAAGGTATTTATAATGTATTTTTATATCTATACACAAATATTTTGTCTTTCATTTCTATTTTAAACTGAATGGGTTGTTTTACAAGTTGGTTGTTTAGAATCACTTTAAGTAACTGTATGGACAATTATCTAGAGCAGAGCATGGATCTGTTTTCATATACTTAGATACTACTGGTTATTTAGTGTGACGGGCAGGAAATGTTGTGATCCTTAGGAGGTGTGAGGATAAAAGCCAAATAAGACATTTAACGGAAAAAATTAGATTGCACACAGAGCCCAGATACACAGTTTGAAGGTTCATCATGTCACCTGTTATACCTCCAGACTTCTCTATTGCAAAAAGTGCCAACTGCTATACCCTTTACACTACTTTCCTGCACATACTGACCATTGTTAATCACTCTGTACTCCTCTCCGGCACCCCCCCCCCCCCGTAACACTCTCTGCACTCTTCCCCTGCTCATAAATACCCCCCAGAAATACCCTCTGCACTCCTCTCTGCCACACACTAACTTCTGCATATTATCTGACTGCATATATTGACTCCTGGCATATGCTCCACACTCCTCTGCTACACATATTGCCCACCCATTAATGCACTAGACATGTGCGGTTTGTTTTGTACAAATCAAAAATTCGTACGGATTCGTACGGATTTCCGAAAATTTGCACATTCAGAAGCATCCGAAATCCGAATTGCTATGCTTCCCGAATTTTACAAAGTCAGCGCAGCACAGGGATGGTGGGAGCCCCTCATAATAAAGTTAACGAACATTCTACGAAAATTCGCATTCAATCCAATGGCTGTCATCGTGGACTCATTATGCTCATTATGAGGGGCTTCCACCATCCCTGTGCTGTGCTGACTTTCTCTTGGGCTGTGCCCCTGCTCTGCTCATGAATTCGACACAAATTACGAATTTTCGGCCAATATGGAATGGAACGAAACAAAACAAATTTATTGACGCCGCCCATGTCTATAATGCACCAGTGCGATATTTCATATTTATGGCTGTGTGTTGCATTATCATAACTTAGATACCTTTATTTGCATATAGTTTAAACATGTCTAAAGATAGTATCTACTTTGCAACAATGTGACTGTTCACCATATGCTCAGTGCCCGACATATTTGTCTATTGTCCATTTACTTGCTGACTCTGGTCACGAGCAATGATTATTTGGAGACCCATGGTTTTGGGAATGAAAGGACAAATTACCACTTCAACCAATGACTGTGATCTATAGTGAATAAACTGATTTGTAAAGCAGGACATAGAACTGGATCCACTGGTCCAGAAAATCATTTTTAAATAAATAGTGTAGTGTGTTAGAAAGTGTTTTATACCTTAGCTGACAAAAAAACAGTTGTAAATGTAATCAAGCTGCTGCCTGCTCCACTTATTTTAATGCAGTGAGGTTTTCAAATCTTGCATGCATAAGTATATCATCCGTTTTTACAGATCTGATTTGGATTCAGTGGTGGCTTCACCTGAGCTAAATCTACATCCATTTGGTACCACTGTTATCTGGTCACAGTGGACATAATAATCATGGCCTTGCATACATCTGAACATGTGTGTGTTCATGTGGAAGTTCATTGCGGAAAGGTTTGAGTAGGTATTGATTGGCATTCGTGCATGGGTAAAATTAATGAATAAGCAATTCATTTTTTATATTCTTTTTTTGGATGAATGTTATAATCACATAGAGGAAGAAATAGGAATAGATTATACAATGAATATAATGCCCCTTGACCTGATTAGTATATTTTTAAGTGCCAGAAGTCTAATATGTATAATTAAACTATAATGCAGTTTTAGGTTCGCAGAGTCCTGAAAAATGATTTTAAATGATGAATGTATTTATATACAGTAGCTCAAGTCTCCTTCAGCAGAAATTGAAAGTCAGCAGCTACAAATACTGTAGCTGCTCACTTTTAATGTTAGGACACCTACCACCTACCACCTACTTGGGTGATGGCTGGAACCCAGCGGGTTCCAGCCATCACCCAAGCAGATTTCTTAATCAGCTCTCGGGTGTTGCCGCTGCCATCTCTGGTAAGGGAAACCAACAGTGAAGCCTTGTTGCTTCAAAGCCTGTTCCCTACTGTGCATGCACAAAGAGCGCTGCACTTTGTGAATGGCCAGGCGGCTAGGGCAGGAAGAGGGGGGGGGGGGGGGGAAACTTCTGGATGAGTTCGCCACGGCAAAGTCAGCACAAAGTGGGAGTGGGTACTTATTAAAACTAAGTAGCCGCTCTCAGAAAGGTTCCAAATGTGGCAGTGCAGAGGGGTGGGGGGCGACAGGAGGCAAATAAGCGGAGCTTCCCATTTTGGGTGGAGCTCAGCTTTAAGCTATTTTATAGTCTTTTATTTTTACCCATAGATACTAATAATCTTAAAAAATACAGATTCTGCCCCTTTCTCCCCTGTACTTCTTTGCGAGCTGCCATCACAGGTTTAGGCAACTATAAAAGTTAGTTATTTACTTTCGGAATGATTGCATCTGAACTGTAACTGCAATCTAGGACTGCACACAAGTAAAACATCAGCTCCACATAGCCAATAATGAGTTTTTCCTGCATGTCTTTTAGCATTGCTAGGATGGTGCCTTGATAGAAAAAGGGGAACACATTCCAAAATACCAGTGCCATTGCCAGCAATAACTATACCTTTTGACATTTCCCTTGCCCTCCAGGAGGGGAAAACCAGTTAATGTGGGTATGCATAGGAATAAATATTGCTCTCAACTACAATGTATGCGTTGAAACTTCAGTGTGTTCTGAACATGGTCTTTAATGGATTAAAAAATCCTCCCCTTCCTCACTCATTAGCCTTGGGCTCCAAAAAAAAAAGAAGCTTCTTAGCCAGAAAAAAGTTTCAAGTACCGAGCAAATTTTCAGAAAAGGTCTCCCTGGGGGGATCTTATGACAGCACTGTATTTAATACTGGTTGAATAACAAAGGCGACATGACAATTACCTATATTTTATGTAGTTTGACATTTTTCAATTAAAAGTAGAATAAAATAAACTCTCCTGATGCTATATTTGTAGTTCTGCACTATGCATGACAGGTCTTTATTGGGCATTATTTAATTTTCAATGTATAATTTTGTTCAGCTTCACACTTGTGAATTTGGAAAGTCATTGATTCTGATGACTATATGGCAATTGTGCAATAAGTGTGACATTAACAAGGGCTAGATGTAAGGTAATTGTTATACTAAGTATTTAAGACGCTTATACTACATGTGCACATGTGTATCTAGCCAGTGCATATGCTTTTTAAATGTGGAAAATTATTCTCCTGGGAAAATGCAGTGAACCTGCAGTGGGAGCCAATGGCTCCTACTGCTGTCTCTATGTCCTGTAAGGATAGAGACCAGTGGCAATCAGATGGGGACAGAGCTGCATTGAGATGGGACTCAGGTATACAGGGGGTGAGAGGGTGATACTATCACTGGGACATTTTTTACCTTAATGCAGGGAATGTATTAAGGTAAAAAAAATGTTCTGAACTGCCGCTGGTTTTCCTAACCTCTACTGCAGGGGTGTAGATAAAGGGGGTGTTGGGGTGGGTCTGAACCTCCCCAGGACACCCTGCCCAAGTGCCCAGTTAGTCCCTGCTGCTGCATGGAGCCACAGCAGCAGCAGTGACCGTGTGGTCCCCAGACTTCCCCCTCCTCCATTTTTACCCCCCTCTTCTCTGAAAGTCGGGTCCTGGAGGCAGGGCAAGCACATAATTGTCTGCTAGGACAAAGGCGGTTCTAACCAAATAATGTGCTTGTCCCGCCTCAAGCCATGGCATTCAGAGAAGGAGGCTGGGCAAGCACAAGCACTACCTGGCAAGGGAGTGACATTACTGCAGGCAGGGAACTGGGACTCAGGGTAGGCTCTGCAGAGATGTTCCAGGTTGACCAACGCCAATGAGGGACTCAGGTGAGCCAAATATCCTGCTTCTGTTACCTGTAAACATATCTTCCCACCTCACCCCCCACCACCTCACCTAACCCTCCTACTTCCTCACCCACCCCCTATACAGCCTCACCTACTCCTCATACTGCCATATCAAACCCCCTATACTGCCTTACCTACCCCTTATACTGCCTCACCCACCCCCAACATCACTTCCTCCCAGCTTCCCAGTCAGTCTCCACACATTGCTAATGTTGGCAAGAATATAAGAAAGCATTCCTGCACAAGCTGCATTTGCAGATACAGTACCTTTCAAAAGTATTCAACCCCCCCCCCCTCCCTTTGGCTTTTTACCCATTTTGTCACATTACAGCCTTTAGTTGTTTTTTTTAAATCTGAATTATATGTATTATGGGCCAGATTCACCAAAGAGATACGACGGCGTATCTCCTGATACGCTGTCGTATCTCCTGATACGCCGTTGTATCTCTGTTTCTATCTATGCGACTGATTCATAGAATCAGTTACGCATAGCTATCCATAAGATCCGACAGGTGTAATTGTTTTACACTGTCGGATCTTAGGATGCAATACCGCGGCCGCCACTGGGTGGAGTTTGCGTCGTAAACCAGCGTCGGGTATGCAAGTTAGCAGTTACGGCGGATCCACAACGGATTTTTGCGTTCGCTACGTCGTCCGTAGTCAAGTTTCCCGTCGCAATTTTAGTCGTTATTTGACCTGCCCTAACTTTAGTCAGCAATCGTATTGCTGTCTAAAGTATGGCCGTCGTTCCCGTTTGCGTAACACGTCCGGAAATACGGAAGTATGTTACGCGCGTCGCCGTTCGAAAAAATGACGTCACGGCGGGAATTGCGAAACTGAGCATGCGCAGTAGGTCCGGCGCGGGAGCGCGCCTAATTTAAATGGCACACGCCCATTTGAATTGGCCCGTCTTGCAAGTGCAACTTGTTTTCATCGCAAGTGCTTTGTGAATCAGGCACTTGCGATGAAAACTTGCCGCCGCGATTCTACGTGAATCTGGCCCTATATGTATGAAATTGGCATAATTGGCACGTGCGTATGTTTGTTATGAAGCCCATAAAAAAGCTCTGGTACAACCAATTACCTTCAGAAGTCACATAATTAGTAAAATGATGTCCACCTGTGTGCAATCTAATGCCGCGTACACACGATCATTTTTCAGCATGAAAAAAACATTGTTTTTCAAAAATGTCATTTAAAATGATCGAGTGTGGGCTTCACATCATTTTTCAGGTTCTGAAAAACGTAAAAAAAAAAATTCGAACATGCTTCATTTTTTAACGTTGTTTTAAAAAATGATCGTGTGTGGGCTAAAACTACGTAAAAAACCCACGCATGCTCAGAAGCAAGTTATGAGATGGGAGCGCTCGTTCTGGTAAAACTACCGTTCATAATGGAGTAAGCACATTCATCACGATGTAACAGACAAAAAAAGTCTTTTACTAACACAGAATCAGCTAAAGCTGCCCAAAAGCCAATGGAACTTCCCCTTTATAGTGCCATCGTACGTGTTGTATGTCACCGTGCTTTGCTAGATAATTTTTTGTAAAACGATGGTGTGTAGGCAACATCGATTTAATGATGTTGGGAAAACGTCGTTTTTTTCGACATGTTGAAAAACAAATTTTATTTTCATGCTGAAAAATGATTGTGTGTACGTGGCATAAGTGTCCCATGATCTGTCATTACATACACACAACAACAAATCTATCATAACCAAATGGAAAGAACATGGCACAACAGCAAACCTGCCAAGAGACGGCCGCACACCAAAACTCACGGACTGGGCAAGGAGGGCATTAATCAGAGAGGCAGCACAGAGACCTAAGGTAACCCTGGAGAAGCTACAGAGTTCCACAGCAGAGACTGGAGTGTCTGTATATAGGACGACAATAAGCCGTACGCTCCACAGAGTTGGGCTTTATGGCAGAGTGGCCAGAAGAAAGCCATTGCTTTCAGCAAAAAACAAAATGGCACGTTTTGCATTTGCGAAAAGGCATGTGGGAGACTCCCAAAATGTATGGAGAAAGGTGCTCTAGTCTGATGAGACTAAAATTTTACTTTTTGGCCATCAAAGGAAACGCTATGTCTGTCGCTATCCAAAACACACACAAAGAACACCATCCCACCGTGTTTTTCAGCAGTCGGGACTGGGAAACTGGTTGGGGTTGAGGGAAAGATGGATGGTGCTAAATACAGGGAAAAACCTTGAGAAAAACCTGTACCATTCTGTGTGTGATTGGAGGCTAGGACGGAGGTTCACCTTCCAGCAGGACAATGACCCCAAACACACGGCTAAAACAATTCTTGAGTGGTTTAAGGGAAAACATGTAAATGTGTTGGAATGGCCTAGTCAAAGCCCAGACCTCAATTCAATAGAAAATCTGTGGTCAGACTTAAAGATTGCTGTTCACAAGCGCAAACACCCAACTTGAAGGAGCTTGAGCAGTTTTGCAAAGAGGAATGGCCAAAAATCCCAGTGGTAAGATGTGGAAAGCTCATTGAGACTTATTCAAAGAGACTTGGAGCTGTGATAGCTGCAAAAGGTGGCTCTACACAGTACTGACTTTAGGGGGATGAATAGTAATGCACATTGACTTGTTCTGTTATTTTGTCCTAATTGTTGTTTGCTTCACAATAAATAAAAAAAAAAATCTTCAAAGGTGTGGGCATGTTCTGTACATTAAATGATGCAGATCCTCAAACAATCCATGTTAATTCCAGGTTCTGAGGCCAAAAAACACGAAAAATGGCAAGGGGGGTGAATTATTTGCAAGGCACTGTATGTTAGGAAATATATCTAAAAAGAAAGACAGGAAAAAAAGCGCCTCTGAGTCATCCTTTTTTTTCCTGTCTTTCTTTTTACATGTATGCCTGAGTTGACTTCACTCTTGGAGAGCAGCCCTTGGTCATCTATTGAATTTTGCCCAGAGAATACAGCTTCAATGCACGGACTGATTGTATTCTCACTCTTGAATTTTTAACTACTAATTTTTATAATTGCTGCTGTCATTTCATCTTGTATTTTTAACCCCTGCTAACTGATTGTTGTCATTGGATTACTCTGAGCGCTGTTTTCTTGTGATTTTTAGGAAATATATCAGTGGTTTTGGCTTGGACTTCAAATTATATGATTTTTAATATAATCGTATCATGGCGAGGGGGGGATGCAAAATAGTCTAGCATGGCCCCGAGTGTCCTACAGTGTGTTATATATATATATATATATATATATATATATATATATATATATATATTATCTAACAAAAGTGAGTACACCCCTCACATTTTTGTAAATATTTTATTATATCTTTTCATGTGATAACACTGAAGACACAACACTTTGCTACAATGTAAAGTAGTGAGTGTACAGCTTGTATAACAGTGTGGATTTGTTATCCCCTCAATATAACTTAACACACAGCCATTAATGTCTAAGCCGCTGTTGGAATACTACCCTGTGGCCCAGTCTCCGAAGGGAGGAGATCATGCTCTGCTTCAATAAGTCACAGTACATGTTGGCATTCATGGTTCCCTCAATGAACTGTAGCTCACCAGTGTCGGCAGCACTCATGCAGCCCCAGACCATGACACTCCCACCACCATGCTTGGCTGTAGGCAAGACACACTTGTCTTTGTACTCCTCACCTGGTTACCACCACACATGCTGGACACCATCTGAACCAAATAAGTTTATCTTGGTCTCATCAGACCACAGGACATGGTTCCAGTAATCCATGTCCTTAGTCTGCTTGTCTTCAGAAAAACTCAGGCTTTATTGTGCATCATCTTTAGAAGAGGTTTCCTTCTGGGATGACAGCCATGCAGACCAATTTGATGCAGTGTGCAGTGTATGGTCTGAGCACTGACAGACTGTCCCCCCACCCTTCAACCTCTGTAGGAATGTTGGCAGCACTCATACATCTATTTCCCAAAGACAACCTCTGGAAATGACGCTGAGCACATGCACTCAACTTCTTTGGTTGACCATGGCGAGGCCAGTTCTGAGTGGAACCTGTTCTGATATACCGCTGTATGGTCTTAGTCACCATGCTGCAGCTCAGTTTCAGGGTCTTGGCAATCTTCTTTTAGCCTAGGCCATCTTTATGTAGAGCAACAATTATTTTTTCAGATCCTCAAAGTGTTCTTTGCCATGAAGTGCAATGTTGAACATCCAGTGACCAGTATGAGAGAGTGAGAGCAATAAAACCAAATTTAACACACCTTCTCTCCATTCACACCTGATATATTATAACAGTAACGAGTCACATGACACCGGGAAGGAAAAACGGGTGAGAGGTGTACTCACTTTTGTTGCCAGCGGTTTAGACATTAATGTGTGCTGAGTTATTTCTTGTTATTGTAATTTCTTCAGTTCTTCAGTGAGCATCTGTGGGGCATCCTCAAATGGAAGGTAGAGGAGTGCAAGGTCTCTAACATCCACCAGCTCCATTAAGTCATCATGGAGGAGTGGAAGAGGTGAATTCCATGACCAAGAGGGTTAAGGCAGTGCTGGAAATAATGGTGGCCACACAAAATCCAAAACGAGGTGTACTCACTTTTGTTGCCAGCGGTTTAGGCATTAATGGACAAATGCACACTGTTATACCAACTGAACACTTACTCCTTTACATTGTAGCAAAGTGTAATTTCTTCAGTGTTGTCATTATGAAAGAGAGAGAATAAAATATTTACAAAAATGTGAGAGGTGTACTATTGTGAGATACTGGGTTTATATATATGTATATATATATATATATATATATATATATATATATATATATATATATATGGAGCACTACCGCCAAAGGAGCTGCTGGTTTAGATTTGGGCCTTGAGTTGTCCACAAGAAAGTCTGCACCAAACACGAAGTCTCTTTCAAGGTTTTTATTGAACAAAGTACTCCAACAAAGGGGTAGAGGGATGGGGAAAGACTTAGGTACCTTTGCTTTGCGGATCACTGGTACAACTTAGATCCAGAGGATTAACTCAGCTCCACACTGGATTTCAGCAACCACCAGATAGGCCTACTCTCACTGGCCTAGCAGCTGGTTCGAAGCTTGTCAAAGTCTCTGCCACAGACTTGATAAGTGCTGTCAGGCCGTCCCACAATCTTATGCCACTTGCACACTTTGAATAGTTTCAATAAAGTACACAACTCAGGGCGTCTGTCCCTTAAGTACCCCTCCCCAGATTGCACAGCAGGTTGACCACGCCCCCTGAGCTGCTTCTGGGAAAGAGATAACCAATGCATCCAGCCTGCTGCCTTTCCAACCTTGACCTGTGGTAAAAGCGACACCCACAATCAAGGGGAAAATTGTGCAACCCAGCTGAACTGAAACAGAACCAACAATTTAGCATAATCCTTCTGAGCTAAACTACAGCTCAGGCAACTTGAATTTAACACATAGCACCTACTCAATGGCATGGCGCTACACATATATATACAGTCCTGATCAAAAGTTTAAGACCACTTGAAAAATGGCAAAAAATCATATTTTACATTTTTGGATCTTAACAGCCTATTTCAGTTTATTCGTTATTTTCAATTAATTGAATGCTCAAAAAATGTTTTGTCTCACTCTCATTTCTTCTTGTTGCATGTTGAAACTCTACTTGGAACCTTGTTAAGATCCAACAATGTAAAATATGATTTTTTGCCATTTTTCAAGTGGTCTTAAACTTTTGATCAGGACTGTATATATATATAGGTGTTGTTAAAATGAAATTTTTACCACGTCGTAACAACCCATGCAATCCATACATACAAAGCTATGTGTAATAAAATTTGAATGACACAGGGAAAAAGTATTAACACACTAACTATAATGTATTTAATACTTCATACAGAATCCTTTTTTGGTAATGACAGCTTCAAGATGCCTCCTGCATGGATAAACTAGTTGCATGCATTACTCAAGTGGGATTTTGGCCCATTCTGTCACACAGTCTTTGGTTGGCCTCTTCTATGAACTCTGACCTTTAGATCTTACAATAGATTTTCTATTGGATTCAAAGTCAGGTGATTGGTTGGGCTATTCTAGCAGCATTGTTTTCTTTCTTTGAAACCAATTTAAAGTCTCCTTGGCTTTGTGTTTGGGATCAGTGTCATGCTGAAATGTCCATACTCATTTCATCTTCATTATAAAATGTGTAGACTCGTTGCAGTTTTCAAATCAGCCAAGACTGAGGGTTGAGGATGCTATAATTTTCAACGTAAATTGTATTTATGCACATCTGGATATGTCAGCGAGCACTGTGAGGGCCTTGTTTTTTTACTTCTCCCATGCTTTTGATACTATCAGGCTGGATCTTTTGGGCGAGGAGCTAGCAAAAATATAGGTTGATGATTCCCTTGTGTCATGGTTGTGACAGGAAGACCACAGTATGTGTGTTTGCAAGAATGTGTGTTAGATAGCTTGATAAGCAATATTGGGGTTCCACAGGGGACAGTTCTCTCTACCTTTCTTTTTATTGTCTATACCACATATTTCAGCTACCAGAGTCTTGCCATCTACAGAAGTTTTCTGTATACTCTGCGGTAGTGGGATGTATCAGGGATGGGCAAGAGACTGGGTATGGGACTGTGGTGGAGAACTTTGCCACATGGTGTGAGGTTAATCATCTATATCTAAATGTGTCAAAGACAAATGAGCTGGTTGTGGTTTATAAGAAAGAGGAAGCCACCAGTGATCCCATTATTTATCCGAGGAGTGGATGTGGAGGTAGTAGTGAGTTGCAAGTATCTGGGGGTGCACATAGATAATAAGCTGGACTGGAGCAAGAATGCTGAGGTGCTCTATAGGAAGCACAACAGCCACCTCTACTTTTTGAGGAAGCATCTGCCAGACGATGCTGAAGATGTTTTATGAGTCTGTGGTGGCCAGCTCTCTTCTGTATGCAGTGGCATGCTGGGGAATCAGGCTTAGGCTGTCCAACACCAACAGACTCAACAAACTGATTCGCAAAGCCAGTGATGTTGTTGGATTGGAATTGGAGTCTCTTACAACAGTGTTGGAGAGGAAAATGTTGTTCAAGTTACATTCCATCTTGGACAACTCATCCAACCCAGTCTACAATATGCTGGTCAGTCTGCAGAGTACCATCAGTGACAGATTGTTACACCCTCAATGCACCACAACAGAGTGACGCAGGGAAACATTTTTGCCTGTGCTAATCAAGATATATAATTATTTTCTGTGAAGGCCCGGGGGTGAAGATTTAATTCTGGTTTATGATCAGGATTTTGTGTTGTTTTTATAGTATGTTGGTACTGTGTCGGTTATTATCTGGGGTGGTGTTAGAGAAAGTGGTGTATTATTTGTATTTGGTAGTTTGCCTGATATTTTAATTTGTGTTATGTACTCTATGTTGTATTTTAATTGTATGGATGTTTTATTTGTAGTGTAGTCTTAATTGTATTATTTGGTATTAATGGCTGGTGATAATTTTGCTGTGCTTTTGCATCTTGTTCAGTTTATTGTTCTGATCTTGTGTTGTCTTTGTTAAGTGTGTCTGTGTCGTAACAATTTCTCAATTTCCCTTTGGGATTAATAAAGTATTCTGTATGTATTCTGTATCCTGGTAGATGGAAGCAAATTTTTATTAAGAATGTCTTGGTCCATTTTTCCATTTATCCTTTCTTCAATGATATGACATTTATTAGTACTGTATGCTGAAAAACAGCCCCACACCATTATGTATCCCCTCCAAACTTCACTGCTGGTATAGTGTTTTTGGCGTGATGTATTCTCCCAGTATTTCACAGGCTTGACTAAATGTTGTGCAGCAAACTTTAAACAATCTTCAACATGTTATTTTTTTTCAGCAATGGAGACTTATGTGATGATCGTGCATACAGGTCATGGTGGTTGAGTGCATTACTTATTGTTTTCTTTGAAACAATTGTACTTGCTAATTTCAGGTCTTTCTGAAGCTCTCCACAAATGGTCCTTTGCTCTTGGACAACTCTTTTGATAATTCTTTTCACTCCTTTGTCAGAAATCTTGCGAGGAGCACCTGGGCGTGGCCGGTTTATGGTGAAATTATGTTCTTTCACTTCTGGCTTATGGCCTCAACAGTGTTCACTGGATCATTCAGGGAGCTCTTTGTTTTTACCCATCATGAGATGTTTCTTGTGTGACACCTTGGTAATGAAACACCCTTTAATAGGAATGGGCAAAATCACACCTCAGCAATGCATGCAACTAGCTTCCTCATACAGTAGGCATCTTGAAGCTGTCATTACCAACAAATTATTTTGCCATATTGCTGCCTAAAGACCCAAGGGGTTTTTACAGTTCAGGACTGCGTCGCTTTAACAGACAATTGCGCGGTCGTGCGACGTGGCTCCCAAACAAAATTGGCGTCCTTTTTTCCCCACAAATAGAGCTTTATTTTTGTGGTATTTGATCACCTCTGCGGTTTTTATTTTTTGCGCTATAAACAAAAATAGAGCGACAATTTTGAAAAAAATGCAATATTTTTTACTTTTTGCTGTAATAAATATCCCCCAAAAACATATATAAATTTATTTTTTTTCCTCAGTTTAGGCCGATACGTATTCTTCTACCTATTTTTGGTAAAAAAAATCGCAATAATCGTTTATCGGTTGGTTTGCGCAAAATTTATAGCGTTTACAAAATAGGGGATAGTTTTTTTGCATTTTTATTTTTTTTATTTTTTTTACTACTAATGGCGGCGATCAGCGATTTTTTTCGTGACTGCGACATTATGGCGGACACTTCGGACAATTTTGACACATTTTTGGGACCATTGTCATTTTCACAGCAAAAAATGCATTTAAATTGCATTCTTTATTGTGAAAATGACAGTTGCAGTTTGGGAGTTAAACACAGGGGGCGCTGTAACATTTAGGGATCACCTAGTGTGTGTTTACTAGTGTAGGGGGGTGTGGCTGTAGGAATGACATCATCGATCGGGTCTTCCCTATAAAGGGAATCACCCGATCGATGCGCCGCCACAGTGAAGCACGGGGAAGCCGTGTTTACACACGGCTCTCCCCGTTCTTCAGCTCCGGGGAGCGATCGCGACGGAGCGGCTATAAACAAATAGCCGCGCCGTCGTCCCGGATCGCTCCCCGAGGGGACCCGACCGCCGCAAGTCGCGGGGGGGGTCCCGATCGGACCCCCACCCAAGTCTAGGCAGGGACGTACAGGTACGCCAATGTGCCTGTACGTGCCATTCTGCCGACGTATATGTACATGCGGCAGTCGGGAAGTGGTTAATACTTTGTCCCTGTCTCATTCCATTTTATTACATACAACTTAATTTCTGAATTTATTTGTTTTTTTCTTTCTATGTATGAATTATGTGGGCTGTTACCAACATGTGGTAAATATTTCATGTCAATAGGCACCTTTAGAAATATGTTTACCTAGAAAAATGGTGACATTTTTATTTTACTCGCTATACATAGATTATATATTTATACGGTATCATAAATATGTATACCACATATATATGTATATATATACAGTACTAATTAAAAGTTTAAGACTACTTGAAAAATGGCAAAACATCATATTTTACATTGTTGGATCTTAACAAGGTTTTAAGTAGAGCTTCAACATGCAACAAGAAGAAATGAGAGTGAGACAAAACATTTTTTGAGCATTCAATTAATTGAAAATAACGAATAAACTGAAACAGGCTGTTTTTCAGCTGATCAAAAGTTTAGGACCACACCTCCAAAAAAAAACGAAACCCACCCAAAACAGAAATCCAACTTCGAAACATGAACTCAGTAATGAGTAGCTCCGCCGTTATTGTTGAACACTTCAAAAATGTGTTTTGGCATGCTTGATGCAAGCGTTTCCATGAGGTGAGTGGGAACATTTCTCCAAGTGGTGAAGACAGCCGCACGAAGGCCATCTACTGTCTGGAACTGTTGTCCATTTTTGTAAATTTCCCTTGCCATCCATCCCCAAAGGTTCTCAATTGGATTTAGATCTGGGGAACACGCAGGATGGGCCAAAAGAGTGTTTTTATTCTCCTGGAAGAAGTCCCTTGTCCTGCGGGCATTGTGTACTGTAGCGGTGTCCTGTTTAAAAACCCAGTCATTACCACACAGACGAGGGCTCTCAGTCATGAGGAATGCTCTCTGCAACATCTGGACATAGCCAGCGGCCGTTTGACGCCCCTGCACTTCCTGAAGCTCCATTGTTCCACTGAAGGAAAAAGCACCCCAGACCATTATGGGGCCCCTTCACTATGGCGCGTAGAAAACATCTCAGGTGGGATCTGCTTGTCATGCCAGTAACGTTGGAAACCATCAGGACCATCAAGGTTAAATTTTTTCTCATCAGAGAATAAAACTTTCTTCCACTTTTGAATGTCCCATGTTTGGTGCTCTCTTGCAAAGTCCAAACAAGCAGTTCTGTGGCGTTCAAGGAGACAAGGTTTTTGAAGACATTTTTTGTTTTTGAAGCCCTTCAGTCTCAGATGCCATCTGATGGTTATGGGGCTGCAGTCAGCACCAGTAAGGGCCTTAATTTGGGTCGAGGATCGTCCAGTGTCTTGATGAGAGACCCTGCTTATGCAGTTCAGCAACCCGACCACGTTCAAAAAGGTAGAGCTTTTTTTGCCTTTGCCATCACAACGTGTGACTACCTGACAGAAAATGACAATGAATCCACATCCACATCTTTGCACAGATTTGGCCTTTTAAAGGCATGTGGTCCTAAACTTTCCATTTATTCGCTATTTTCAATTAATTGAATGCTCAAAAAATGTTTTGTCTCACTCTCATTTCTTCTTGTTCCATGTTGAAGCTCTACTTGGAACCTTGTTAAGATCCAACAATGTAAAATATGATTTTTTGCCATTTTTCAAGTGGTCTTAAACTTTTGTTTAGGACTGTATATATATATATATATATATATATATATATATATATATATATATATATATATATATATATATATATATATATATATATATATATATATATATAGATATATCTATATAGATATATATATATCATTATATAGATATATATATATCATTATATAGATATAGATATATCTATATAGATATAGATATATCTATATAGATATATCTATAGATATATATTATAATACTTTTGTACTGCCTATCAGCTGTGGACTGTTTTCATCGGACGAACCGATCGTGTGTGGGCCCCATCGTATTTTTTTCCCTTTGGTGAAAAAAAAAAGAACTTGTTTTAAAATTTTCTGATGGTTAAAAAAACGATAAAAAAAACTATTGTGGGGAAATCCATCGGTCAAAAATCCATTCATGCTCAGAATCAAGTCGACGCATGATTGGAAGCATTGAACACGATCGGATTTTTAACTAATGGTGTGTAGGCAAGACTGATGAAAGTCAGCTTCATCGGATATCTGATGAAAAAATCTATTTGTCCGTTTTCATCGGATGAACCGATCGTGTGTACGTGGCATTAGGTCTCTCTATGGTGCTTTGTGTCTGGATGATTATTCAGTGCAGCTGAGCCCAGAGTGAATTTAATATTATGTTTAATATTATGTTTTATATGCTAATGCTGCAATAATGTTACTCTGTGTAACTGTTAAACTTCTTAGTGATCTTTTGCAGCTGGCATTAAAAGTTCTCATTAAAGTGAATGTGTCATTTATAAGTAAGACAATGAAAGTTCATTGTGTCATAGAACATACTAATACATTGTAGAGATAATACATTTTTAAGTTCATGCTGTCGTTACCTAGCAATCAGCAGCGTAAAATCACTTATTTAGGCATCTTCTACATAAATGTTAAAAATGTTTTAAAAGCCTATGAGCATAAAAGCCGCAGTGCAGTTAGAGCACACGACACTGTTCTGCACCTTGACACTGAAATAGATTATTCAATTTACCAATAAGCATCTTAATATAAAATTGTTTAAAAACAAGAATTTGTCTCATATCTACTGCATAACCTTGTAACAAGGCGTGTCAATACGCATTTAACTCTTGTGTAGTTATTGCTCAAAATGATGTAACATATAGTATGTGTATTTTCATTTGCTGGGAAATACATACCTGCTGCTTGGATACTTTGGTTAAAAAGAATCTGTGCTTTGAGACTGGCATTGCACAGCTTTCATGTGGCTGGGGCTGCACTGTCAATGCATATGTTGTACAATAGTTTAATTATTTGTGAGGAAAACCATAATAGTTTTGGGACAGCGTTATCTTGATGTATTTTTCTCACTCTATCTCTATATACCGTATATATATATATATATATATATATATATATATATATATATATATTGCAAAAAAATGTTATTCAATACTTACTTTAATTTTCGTTTCCTGGCCTAACTTCACATCAGCACACAATGGGTTTCCTCCTCCTCTGGAACCTACAGGACCACTTCTTCCTAGCGCAATAAAAAACAGCCCTTCCCCAACTAAACTGTTAAATAACCTAGGCCACTAAGGAGGGAGTCCTGTGCTGACGTGAGGATAGGCCAGGAACATTACAGTAGGGTACCTGAAAACAATTTTCCATTTTCCTGGCCCACCTCACGTTAGCACACAACACGATACACAACTAGCAGAATAAATGGGTGAGAAAGAACACACAAAAAAAATCTGACAATCAAGGAAAAGCAGCTAAAGACACAAATAACTTATCTCTTGTCCCAAACTTTGCAGAACTTGTGGACCACGCATCTAGCTTGTAAAGTTGAACAACGACCTTGCAAGAACCTCAGCTAGCCATCCTTCCTAAATCTTCCACCTAAATCTTGACATAACTGCCCCAAAGGCTGCCCCCTGATCAAATGAGCTTGCACCTGTGCCAGAGTAGAAAGGCTTACTTCTTGCATGACAATCTAATCACTCTGGTAATAAAAATTAGGAGAAATTCATATTAATCTCTCATCAATACAACAGGTACAGTGGGCTTCATCCACAAAATGTTTATAACAATATTTACAATAATGGCGCACACTAACAGAAGATATAATGATTTTCCATGAAAAGTCCTTTGAGCTGAAAGCTCTAGAGTGAGAGAACAGTCTTTTGATCTGGGCAGCCTTGTGTGGGGAGCCGAAGCCGGACTCCAAAACATGGAACAGAAGAAACAAAAAACAGGCGCCACTTAGAAAACTGTAAACTTTAATATAAAAATAGCATCAAAGCACTCACATAAAAGTAGCTGTGTACAGGCATGTAGATGTGGTCCGGATGGCAGTCAGTTCTCAGCCGTGATGTGTAGTCCCTTGTTGCTATGTGATCCGTTCGCTGCGCTTGTGCTGCTTGTGAAGGAGCAAGTGCCTGGTTCACCAATGGGTGATTTCCGGGTAAGCTCTGCGGCAACCAGATGGAGGGCTGGAGCGCAAGCAATGAGTCTTGCTGGAACACAACGGCGTGAGGGGGGGATGACGTCACTTCCGCTCTTGCGCTCCAGCCCTCCATCTGGTTGCCGCAGAGCTTACCCGGAAATCACCCGTTGGTGAACCCGGTACTTGCTCCTTCACAAGCAGCACAAGCGCAGCGAACGGATCACATAGCAACAAGGGACTACACATCACGGCTGAGAACTGACTGCCATCCCGACCACATCTACATGCCTGTACACAGCTACTTCTATGTTAGTGCTTTGATGGTATTTTTTTATTAACGTTTACAGTTTTCTAAGTGGCGCCTGTTTTTTGTTTCTTCTGTTTCATCCACAAAATGAACTTGCATGAGATATTTAGATGTCAGTACACATTTTGCCTAAATATTGCATGCGATCCTGAAACTGTCAATTCACTAGACCGTTTTGCAGTATTTACCAAGTCACACTGAAAACGTTCCGTAAATACCACATGAAAAGGCGTTAAAATCCATTCAAAGAAGAAAATAAATAATTAAATGCATAAAAATATATCAGTCTGTTGCGCCTCCCGATGGGCTTGTAGTTTTAGTGACTTCCAATTCTTATAACAGGAAATATGTTGACACATATAAAGTGTATCCAGTGCAATCAAATCATACTATCAATAATGCACATAACATTACAAAATGAAATAAATCAAATCCTCTACAGTAGTCTATAGAGTCTCTACTATTGTGCAATCAATAAAACTTTTTGGTGAAAAGAGATGTGTTTTTATCCAGTGACAGGAAAAATCTTCCAAAAGGCCCTTATATGAATTTAAACAATATGCCACAGTGATTAGTGATTCCCATCACTGTTTCTCCTATGCTCTCACCTCCTGGTTTGGACCCGCTAGGAGCAAGGTCTAATACCAATTTCCCCTTTAAATGCTGTTCCAATTATTTTAGGTACTCCTTAAAAGATTCCTTTTCCTCCCTGGGGTGTTTCACACATACGAGGTGTGTGGCTCTTCAAAAACGTGTGTGTCTGTCCTGCAATGTGACGACACATGTTTGGTTGAACCGAGTGACTGCCATAACTGTAAGTGAAGTGAGAGCCAGGGCCCACAGGTTTTTTAACAGGCTGATAAATGCACTACACTTGTAGGTGAATTTATTTTTTAATAAATGTAAACTGTTTCTATGCTATGTGAATCCCCTATGTCATTTAAACCCGTTGCAAATCTATACCAGACCCTTATCTGAGCATGCAGCCTTTCATGTCAGAAAGTAACAAGGACCTCCTCCCCACAACTCTGGCCGGTAGTTGTGGAGGTCTGAGGGTGGGGGGCTTATCAGAATCTGTAAATCCCCTTAAACTAGGGGTCCCTCAGATCCCAACTCCCCCATGTGAATGTGTATGGGGTGCATAGTACCCCTACTCATTCAACAAAAAAAATGTGTAGTGTAAAAAAAGACATTAGACAGTTTTTGGCAAGCCCTTTATACAAGCCCTTTATAGAAAAATAAAATAAAAAATGTCCCCTTGTGTAGATCCATCGTCACTCACAATGCCTACCACCACCACTGACCCAAAAAAAGAAGAAACAGCTCTGCTGTCTGTCAGTTCCTAAATAACTAAGGGGCGAGGTCACCTGCTGATGTCACTGGGTGGCTCCGCCCACTTGCAATGTTATCAACCAGGAAGCATGCTGGGTTGATGATGTCACTAGTTATTTAATTATTTAAGAACTGTCAGACAGCGGGGACCTTAGATGACGATGTATCCATCCCAGGGGACTTTTTTTAATTTGTATTTTTTAAATAAAGGACTCGTCAAAAACGTGTATAATGTCTTTTTTTACACATTTTTTTTTTGGTGAATGAGTAGGGATACTATTTATTTCATACTTATATAGGGAGATCAGGATTTAGGGGCCCCATGTCCAAGATTCTGATAAGCCCCTGACCACAGACTCCCACAACCGTGTCCCTTTCCTGGCCTGCTAGCCTGCAAGCCCTGTGTCCCCATCCACATGACTACAAGGTGCTTTGGGGGAGCAGAGACACCCCTGCCCCAAGGCAACCCCCCATGTTGAGGGTTTATGGCTCGGTATGGTTCAGGAGGGGTAGGGCGTTTATTTTAATAATAGTTCTAGCACCATCCCCTTGATGTTGATTAAACAAAGGTTATACATTTTGGTTGGCCCTTTGGTAATATGATGTTTAATTAGTTTGCTCAATATTTCATCTTTGTCCAGTCACCATGGTTTTGTTTAGTTATCCTTTGCGTTGTCTCTTGCTTTTCCTGGTGCTTTTTGTTCATTAATTTGTTACCTACTCGCTATTTTTAATATAAATCCATTCAGATTGAAATATTGGGGCTAACATTGCTGAAAACTGAAAATGCTAGTTGCCTGGATGTCTGCTAGATTGAAAAAATCTTTGAGTCATTTGAGTCTTAATTTAACTCTGACTGATGAAAATGTTGCAGTCAAAGCATTAGAATGACTGCTAGCAAGAAGACTGAAGGTCAACAATGCAAGTTCCTGTTTTTTTTTCTCACAGGTTTCTTAGAATTCTTTCTATTTTTTTTTCGACTGGGGGGGGGAGGCGGGAGGGGGGATTGGGAGTCACCAACACAAATAGAAACACAATGAGATAGCACGTAGGGTTTTGTGTTTTTTTTGGGGGGGGGGGATCCTAGAGGTTACATTGTAGATGTGGTCAAATAGTTTTGTCGTGTTGTTTATAAAAAAATTATTTTTGGGTCTAAGAAGGGGATAAAGGGAGGGGCTCTATGGTCTTAGAGCTAGGGTGGGGGGGGTGGGAAGTAGGTAATGGGTCGGGGGGAGGGCGGTGAGAAGTAAGGGGTAGTGGGAGGGGATTTGGGGGCTACCACCAACCGGAATGGGACTCAAGGGAAGTAGATAGGGGGTGAGAGGGGGCGAGTGAAGAAGGATGGATGAAAGGGAGGAGCGACTAAAGAAGTCAGGGGGAAGAGAGGTACCATACCTATGAGTTAATTATATAACAGATAATGAACTAGCAAGGGTTAATAGGTTAAAGACTAACACAGCCTACCCCATAGATGTGAACTTAGGAATTCTAATTTTTCGCGTTTTATTTCCTTTTTTTTCTGTCTTTTTCTTTTGTTTTTCTTTTTAAAATCTCAATGCTTGTGGTTATTTCTGGTGAGCATATATGTATATAATATTTAAAAAAAGGTTAAAGTAGGAATATGAGATTACTCAGGGGAAAGGTTCAATATAAGGGGTGTAAACTGTGTATAATGAGATTCATTGGCCCTTTGCCCCGAGGCCTATGAGTGAGAGGAAGCAAGGGCAGGGGGGGGTGGGGGTAACGGACCTGTAAAATAAAGAAGAGGGGCACGGGGTATGAGAACTGCGGGAGACTCTCCGCTGTGCTTTCACACTTTCCCCAAAGCGTCTCTCCTCCTTATAAGAGGGAAGTCGGAGACGCATTGGGCGGGGGGGGTCTGTTTGATCACCCCCGTTTTTTTTTTTTCCCTGTTGGATACTGTCCCTGGGTTGCTCCTGCGGGTCGCCTCCCTTGTCCAGTATACACCACTATTTCGGGAGTGAAGATCAGTGGGTCCCAGAGAAGGGGATAACGTAGTACATAAAGGAGAATGAAAGGGACTTCGGAAATGCATAGACTAAACATAACATCATATAACGTGAAAGGCTTAAATATCCCTGAGAAAAGAACTAAAGTGATGATGGAATTAGGGAGATTAAAAACTCAAATCGTGTTTTTACAGGAAACCCATTTCAGACAGGATAAGATTCCAAAATGGAAAAATCAGAAATTCCCAGTGGTGTATATGGGGGCATCCCAATCCTCAAAAGCAAATGGGGTAGCTATTCTTTTAGCAAAAAATGTAATCTGGAAAGAATCGACAGTGGTCACGGATGAGGAAGGCAGGTTCATATTGATAAAAGGGACAATAAATGATCGGAAGGTTACACTGGTAAACATTTATCTCCCCAATGAAGACCCTGTGGCTGCCCTGAGTAAATTTGCAGAAATAATAAATGAAAACAAAGAGGGGGTTCTAATCCTAGGAGGAGATATGAATATGCTACTAGATCCAAGTATAGACTCCTCCAAGGGATCATACGGCATATCCAATTCTAAACTGAGACAAGCAAGAAATATATTGTACGATATGCAACTAGTAGATAGTTGGAGGTCTCAACACCCCCAGGATAGAGACTATAGCTTCTATTCCAACAAACACAAAACTTACACACGAATCGATTATATTTTCCTAGACCGAGCTGTATTGATGAATTTAAGGGATACTTCAATCGGATCTATCACAATTTCGGACCATGCCCCAGTTAACTGTACTATTGACTGGGGAGTATCAGGATTTAGGGAATGGAATTTGAGGGTTAATGAAACCTTAATTAAAGACCCAGAATACGAGGAGTTGATAGGGCAGGAAATAGACACATTTTTTGAAAGGAATAGAGAGGATGAGACATCCCCACTCTGCAGGTGGGAAGCACACAAGTGTTATTTGAGGGGAATGTTAATATCTATGGGGGCCCACAGGAAGAGAAAATTAGGGGCTAAGGTGGACACTCTATTGAGAGAGATTAAATTAACAGAAAATGAACATAAGAGAGTGCAGAACTCAAGCAATGAGGAGAAATTGGTATCGTTGCGAGAAAAACTAAATTTATTATTGATGGATAAGGCCAAAGCGCAGTTGAATAGATGCAGAAGAACTTACTACGAAATCGGCAACAAACCTAGCAAGATGCTTGCGAATGCACTTAGGGAATCGAGATCTAGGAAACACATAGAGAAAATAAAAATACAGGGAGATAAGTTAGTGAGCCCCTCACACTTAATAGCAAAAGCTTTCAAAGAATATTACAATGGCCTATACCAAATAGATAATCAGCCCGATGTAGAGAAAATACAGAATAGAGAAGAGAGAATAAAAGAATATCTAATGAAGTCAGAAATGCCTAAAATACCAAAGGAAATGATAGAGAGCATGGAGTGTCCGATCACAGTAAAGGAATGTCAAGAGGTAATAAGGGAGATGAAACCAGGCAAATCACCAGGGCCAGACGGCTATACGCTAGCATATTATAAAACTTTCCAAGACAAATTAATACCAAAATTCCTAGAGGCCTTTAACTCACTGAAAGAAGGACATCAGATGAGAAGAGAAACATTAGGAGCTCATATTGCCGTCATCCCCAAGGAAGGGAAAGACCCTACAGTCTGCGCGAGTTATCGACCGATATCGTTGCTAAATATAGACTTAAAAATATTTTCAAAGATAATTGCAAATAAACTGGTAACTAATATCCCATCACTCATACACCCAGACCAAGTAGGTTTTGTACCGGGAAGAGAAGGTAGGGAGAACACACAAAGGGTGTTAAACACCATTTATTTGGCCCAAGTCCACCATAAACCACTAGCACTTATTTCGACTGACGCGGAAAAAGCCTTCGATAGGGTGGACTGGGGTTTTCTGAAGGCTACATTAGAACATATAGGGCTAGGAGTGGGCATGCAGAAGTGGATTGCTAGCCTTTACTCATGTCCGTCGGCAAGGGTGAAGGTGAATGAGGTATTATCGGACCCATTCCCAATTGGGAATGGGACAAGGCAAGGATGCCCACTCTCCCCGATTATTTTTATCTTAACACTGGAGCCGCTATTGAGGACAATTAGATTAAATGCAGATATAAGAGGATTTCAGATTAAAGGAACGGAACATAAAGTAGCTGCTTTTGCGGATGATCTGTTGTTCTCAATAGCGGCTCCCGAACTATCACTACCTCCCTTGATGAGAGAGATAAGGGCATATGGTGACCTCTCTAACTTTAAGGTAAATTATAGCAAGTCAGAGGCGATGGGGCTAGAAATAAACAAACAAACAAAGGACCTCTTGACAGTAAATTTTTCCTTTAAATGGTCGGACTCTCACATACTCTACTTAGGGACAAAAATCCCCAAAAATTTAAATAGAATTCTCGAATTGAACTTTATTCCGTTGGTAAGGCAAATGAAATCTGACTTCATTAGATGGGAAAAAGAGACGTATTCATGGTTTGGGAGAATCAGCATCTTAAAAATGAACGTGTTACCAAGATTGCTCTACTTATTTCAAACCCTACCGGTAAAGATCCCGTCGAGTTATTTAAGAGATATAAGATCCAAGTTTGCAAAGTTTATCTGGTCGGGGAAAGCGTCGAGAACTCGGAGGGAAATATTAACTTTACCCAAGGAGAAAGGGGGAGTGGGGTTCCCAGACCCAGTAGGTTACTATGAAGCAACACATATGTCAAGAGTGGTTGAATGGTGCATGCAGGAGAAGCATAAACCTTGGTTACTTATAGAGCAGAAAATTACGAATATCCCTTTGGAGGGATTGGTATGGATACAAGAAGTAGATATACCAGGGGTAGTTAAGAAACACCCAACCATAGGGGCAACCCTGAGCGTCGTGAAAAAATTATTCAGGAAAACAAAACTTTCGATCTCTCCAAGTCCACTCACTCCGGTCATAGGTAACCCGAAATTTCAAATAGGGATATTAGATCCACATTTTAAGACGGTAAAAAGAGCAGGCTGGAGCAGAGTAATACATTTTGAGGGAGAGAACCCAAGGATCAGAAGCGAGGAAAGAGACGAGGTAATAAGAGAGGAACTTGACCCAATGAGACAAAACCAATTAAAAACGGCCACTAGAGCTTTGAACCCAAAAGGGAGACCACTTAGAGACCTCTCAGGATATGAGGAACTGTGCCTTAAGGGAGAGGAGCTGAGACACGGTCTCTCGCTGATGTATAGTCTCTGGGTGGAGGAAACAACACCGCGTGAGCTCCCGTTTATATGAGCATGGGAAAAGGAGTTAGAGGTGGTTTTCTCGGAAAATCAGATAACAAAAATATTTAATTTTACGCACAAAGCTTCCCTGGCTACCAGATACCAGGAAGGGGGCTACAACATTTTAACCAGGTGGTATAAAACCCCTGCAGTACTAAACCGGATATTTCCGGAAGTCTCAGACAGCTGTTGGCGTTGCGGAAAGGAAAAGGGTACCATGTTACATCTTTTTTGGTCTTGTGAGAAGATAGTGGACTTTTGGAAAATGGTCATGGACACTGTTAAAGACATTGTGGAGGTGGATCTGGGAAGGAACCCGGCCACTTATTTATTGTTAGACATACCAGTCTCCATGGCCAGGTTCAAAAGTTCCCTGATAAGACATCTATTGGTTGCAGCAAGGGCCTGTATTCCAATCTTGTGGAAAAGTACAAATATCCCAAACAAACAGCAATGGTTAAATAGAATCTCGGAAATCCAACAAATGGAAAAGCTTACCATGGGCATTAGAGAACAAGAGGAAAAATACAGACTGATATGGATTCCATACGTAAGATACAGAGAAGGAGAGCTATGAGAAAGGAGGGAAGGGGGGGGGGCGTGAACACAGGAGTGACCCAGGGAGGGGGTTTTCCCTTTTTTTTTTTTTCTTTTTTTTTTGGGGGGGGGGGGGGGGGAGGGGGGAAGGGGGGGATTATTTTTTGAACAGGAAATGGTTAAGTGTACAGTAAAATATAGAAATTCCGAGGCAGTGAAGAGGATGGGAATATTATTTGTACCAATGTACGGAACTTAGAAATGTTTATCTGTTTATTTGTTTGGAAATGTAACATTATAGTATTAACCATTTAATGTGGAAAAAAAAGGAAAACAGAGATAAAATAAAGAATTTAAAAAAAAAGAATTCTTTCTATTACCTAATTTTTTTCGACATCTGAAGAAAAAAGATTGCTGGTCTGATACGTTATGTCATTTAAATTTTGATTGTCTGATAAAGTTCTGGCCTTTGTTTTTTAACCAGTTAGCAACCGCCCTATAGACAAAATACGTCTACAAGGCGGTTGCTTAACTCTAGGAGGGCGTCAATGTACGTCCTCCTAGAATCGCGCTCTCGCGCGCCCTATGGGGCGCGCACACGGGAGTCTCCGTGTTCGCCGGGTCCTCCGGACCCGACTGATCACGGATCACGGTAAATCGCCGCTGATAGCGGCGCTTTACCACGTGATCGCTCCGTCCAATGACGGAGCGATCACTAGTAAACAAACCGGCGTCATGTGATGACGCCGGTTCCTCCCTCTCCTCTCTGTACCGAACGGTACAGTGTGAAAGAGGAGAGGGGAGAGAGCGGAAGCAGCAGCAGCTGCTGCTGCTGCTGCGGGCTGGATCTGTGACACATTCAGTCACAGATCCAGCCATCCATCCCTCCCTGTGCAATACTCTGCAATGCCCCCATACTCTGCAATGCCCCCATACTCCTCAATGCCCCCATACTCCTCAATGCCCCCATACTCTGCAATGCCCCCATACTCTGCAATGCCCCCATACTCTGCAATGCCCCCATACTCTGCAATGCCCCATACTCTGCAATGCCCCACAATACTCTGCAATGCCCCGCAATACTCTGCAATGCCCCGCAATACTCTGCAATGCCCCGCAATACTCCGCAATGCCCCGCAATACTCCGCAATGCCCCGCAAAACTCTGCAATGCCTCCCAAAACACCACAATACTCCGCAATACTCCGCAATACTCCGCAATACCCCACAATACCCCGCAATACCCCGCAATACTCCGCAATACCCCGCAATACCCCACAATACTCCGCAATACCCCACAATACTCCGCAATACCCCACAATACCCTGCAACGTCGTCTATGGGGATTTTTAAGTAGCGAAGTTTGGCGCCATTCCACGAGCGTGTGCAATTTTGAAGGGTGACATGTTGGGTATCTATTTACTCCGCGTAACTTCATCTTTCACATTTAAGCAAAAGAATGAAGAAAAAATACTAAATTTGCCAAATTTTATAACAGAAACAAAGAAAAATTATTTTTTTTTACAGAATTTTCAGTCTTTTTTCTCTTATAGCGCAAAAAATAAAAAACCCAACGGTGATTAAATACCACTAAAAGAAAGCTCTATTTGTGTGAAAAAAAGGACGAAGATTTCATTTGGGTACAGTGTTATATGACTGAGTAATTGTCATTCAAATTGTGAGAGCACCGAAAGCTGAAAATTGGTCTGGTTATTAAGGGGGTTTACGTGCCCAGTGGTCAAGTGGTTAACTTCCAAAATTTGACACGTTGCTTTATCTTGGATTTCTTGATCTGATTTGCGAAACAATGCACAGTTAAAAGACTATTACTACTTCCACTTTTGGTAAGGTTTATATTTATCCCTATCAAGTCACTACAACATTTTAGTTTTTTGGGGGGTTATGTGGCCTAAGGCTGTCTGAGGATTAAAGTGCAAGCTTGATGCACTGAAGCTAATCTGTACTGTACTGTATTTTTGAAGTATTGTAAATAAGCATGAAGATTTTACTGAAAGAAAATTAACAATGTAATCCTCCTACAGGTTTATATTGAAACATTTGTAGCTTTTGTTTCTATTCAGTGACTAATGTAAAGGTTCCATTGGTGACATATAAGCCTTTTTGATACTCATTTATATGTATATGAAATTCAAAACTCAGCATGCAGAGTCTACCATTGTGCTATATTCTCAGCTTATTTTTTTTTTATGTTAACAGAAAGTGTTGGAACAACTTTCCATGGGGAAAAAGTTGTGAAAGAAAATAACATTTATTAAAAGATATGAATTAATTAAATACACATTTTTTTACATGTAAAAAACATGCAGTCTATAGCTTGGAGGTATATCAGCCATACTGAAGATTATTAATAGCTACAAACAAAGCAGGTTGACTGTAGCTTCAAGGGGAATTGTTGTATTGCATATACAATTCTTTATTTCAAGCTAAAAGGTGTGTTTTTAAGGGAATAACACAGCTTGCACTTTAAAGTTAATAGACAATCTGTGGCTAATTCATTATTTCATGGCTTGCCTCTTTTATTTTAAATGGCCAAGAGAAAGTAGCAGAAACACAACAAGTGTGAATACTTCTTCTTATTTACCGAGCTAAAACATAGTGGGAGCATTTTTCTCTAACCTAAATAACTTACTGCAACATATGCATAATTTGAAATGATTTACATCCTCTAATAAAAATAATATAAAAAATGATTTCTTGCCTCTAGGTCTCTGTCTGGCATGAGGTAAAGTGGGAATCTTGCCTTTGGCAGATTGCTTTGGCATCTGCTAAGGTAGCAGAATGTCATGTACAACATTACATGACCTGATTTCACTGTGTGCATGCAAGACCACTACAACCTTTCTCCTCTATATCCATTATCCAGCTAAAGGCATATTCCATTGGGGGAAAGAGAGTGGATCCAATTCACTGTGATGCAATATGTGTGTTTCTTGGTGTACTGGCAGTACTTTCCATCATTCACCCATCCTATTAGATTGTAAGCTCTTTTGAGCAGGGCCCTCTTACTGTCTCCCTTTTATATTTAAAGCGCTGTGTAAACTGTTGTCGCTATATACTGTACAGTGCCTTGAAAAATTATTTATAAGCCTTTGAAATTTTCCACATTTTGTCATGTTACAACCAATAACATATATGTATTTTATCGTGATTTTATGTGATAGACCAACACAAAGTGGCATATAATTGTGAAGTGGAATGAAAATAATAAATTAAGACATCCTTAGAATACACCAACGTGAACTTATACAGTTTATCTGGGGCCCTAAAAGGCCCAGGATTAAGAGGCAGGTGCTTTTTGAATTAATGGTGGCCTGTCGGTTCCTAATTTGCATGCTTACTATACTGTGGCGGGTATCGCTCCATTGTCTCGTCTCCATGAGAAACAGCAAATGCCATTGTGGGCTACTTTTGATTTGGTGGACTCCCACCCGACACCTCTTCCATGGCTCCCTCGAGCACATCGCCCGCCTTCTATAGGTCCTTGTCTGGCCCATTCCCTTAGGTTGTGGGATGCGGTTAAATATTCTGCGGGTCTGATCTCCCATCATCTTCCGCTACTTCACCTCCTTCATAGCCCGTTATTTCCACCAGGTAGTGATAATCCCTTACAGTTTGCATGGTGGACTGAACATGGCTTTGTAGACATTCATTCTATGCTTTCTCCAACCAAGAATATTTCTTTTTCACTCTTTTACGTTCCTCCCATGATATTCCCCTCAGGGAACACTATAGCTACTTACAACTCCGACATTTCCTTCAGCGCCTTATCAGATCCCAACCTACCCCCTATAACATGACCCCCTTCGAAAGCTTATGTAGATCGCGCCCCCATTCCCCGGGTCTCATATCTCTGATTTACACAGCGATTATCAATTCTAAGAGACCGCCTTTGAGACCTTATCACCTTCAGTGGGAGGCTGAGCTTGGGAAGCAACTTGATCCGGAAGATTGGCGGGCTATGACCATGGCATTGTCTAAATGTTCTACGAATGTTCTCTTTCAGGAGAACGCTTATAAAGTGTTCTATAGGTGGTACTATACCCCGGCCAGGCTGGCGAGTTTCATACCTTCCTACTCTCCTTTGTGTTTCCGTGGATGTTCTCAGGAGGGTACAATGGCACATGTCTGGTGGACCTGTCCCAGGGTATGCAGATTGTGGGTTAGAGTTTATGCGTTGCTCAGCAACCTCTTTGATACCAACTTAAAGAGGGACCCTTTTGAGGCCCTTTTATGGAAACCGATCACGGAGCTTCTCCGCCCTGAACACCAGTTGGCGGCGCATGTTTTTACTGCAACTAAATTGATCATTGCAAGGGCCTGGAAGACCCCGGTTCTCAGCTTCGAAGCAGTTAAAAACTGCATTAATGATATCATGGTTAATGAGAAACTTACTGCTGTGTTAGCAGATACCCACGATAAATTTCTCCGGGTATGGCAACCCTGGGTGGCTTACAACCACCCTTCACGATTTGACCCAACTCTACTTTCTCTTTGATGAGTCTCTGTTCCCCCCGCCCCGTGGACCCCCTTCCTTCTTTCTTTCTTCTATTTTCTTTTATTTTTTTTACTTTCTTCTTGCTGTTCTTTTCTATTTCTTTTTCTCTTTCTCTTCATTGCTACTTGTTCATGCTACTTTTCTAGCTGGCTTTCTTTCTTTTCATCCTCCCTTTCTTTGTTCTTTGTGGCTTGGGCCCTCAGGCTTGGTCCTGTTGGCCTTGGACACAAGATGCATTATTTATTTTACAATTTGGAATACTGATATCCTCTGCTATGTGCCTGCTTGAATTTTATTTTTTATTTTATTTTTGTTATTTTATTTATTATTTTTTTTTTTTTTTGTAAGGTTGTGTATCGTATAGCAACTGTGCTTTTAAGTTCTACATTTACCCCGGTGTGTTAACGGGTATGTTACCTAAGCCAGCATTAGGTCAATCTAGCAGGCCACCTGAGTTGAGGACATTCTATTGCCGGCCTTCTGGATTCGCTTTTGGATCCCTAGGAGCTGGATTGATCTCAGGTCTACGGACTATCTTTTCTGATATATGATAGCTTATGGTGTGTCCTCCACTGCTTTTTTCTTTTGTATTCTTTTTTGCTTGCTGATGTGTTTTTTTCAATAAAACTCTTTGTACAAGAAAATAATAAATTAAGTATAAAAACTCACCAAAGCTCTACCGCAATAAAAGGATGATGGGCTGCGTGTCGGTGCTCTGGCTATCCCATCCAACATGAATCCATAGAAATCAAAAGCAGGCACACGATTGCTCCTTCTTATGAAATTTTATTTTGCACTGAAGCAGTTACAACATCTTTTGAAATACAAACGTGTTTCAGCCTAGGCCTTCCATACAATAAATGGTTAAATTGGAAAATAATAAATGTTTTTAGTTTTTTTTAGGACTAAATATCTGAAAAGTGTGACGTGCTTTTGTATTCAGCCCTCCCTGAGTCAATACTTTGTAGAACCACATTTTACTGCAATTACAGCTACAAGTCTTTTTGGGTATGTCTCTACCAGCTTTGCACATCTAGAGAGTGCAAGTTTTGCCCATTTTACTTTGCAAAATAGCTCAAGCTTTATCAGATTGAATCCAAACCATTCCATTGTAGCTCGGGCTATATGTTTAGGATGTTGTTGTTGTCCTTCTGGAAGGTGAACCTCCACCCCAATCTCAAGTCCTTTGCAGACTGTAACATGTTTTCTTCTAAGATTGCTCTGTACTTGGCTCCATCCATCTTCCCATCAACTCTGACAAACTTCCCTGTCCCTGTGTTTCACAGTGGGGATGGTGTGTTCAGGGTGATGTGCAGTGTTAGTTTTCCGCTACACATAGCATTTTGCTTCTAGGCCAAAAATTACAATTTTGGTCTCATCTGACCAGAGCACCTGCTTCCACATGTTTGCTGTGACACCCACATGGCTTCTCGCAAACTGCAAATGGGACATCTTATAGCTTTCTTTCAACAATGGCTTTCTTCTTGCCACTCTTCCATAAAGGGCATATTTGTGGAGTGCACAACTAATAGTTGTCCTGTGGATAGATTCTCCCACCTGAGCTGTGGATCTCTGCAGCTCCTCCAGAGTCACCATGGGCCTCTTGGCTGCTTCTCGGATTAATGCTGTCAGTTTAGGTTCACAGCCATGTCTTGGTAGGTTTGCAGCTGTGCCATACTCTTTCTATTCTCGGATGATGGATTGAACAGTGCTCCGTCAGATGTTAAAAGCTTGGTATATTTTTTTTAACCTAACCCTGCTTTAAAATTTTCCACAACTTTATCCCTGACCTGTCTGGTGTGTTCCTTGGCCTCCACTTCACAGTTTGTTCACCATTGTTCTCTAACAAACCTTTGAGGGCTTCACAGAACATATGTATTTATACTCAGATTAAATTACAGACAGGTGGACTCTATTTACTAATTAGGTGACTTCTGAAGGCAATTGGTGCATACAAATTTATGCCACACTTTTCAGATATTTATTTGTAAAAAAATGTAAAAACCATTTATTATTTTCCATCCACTTCATAATTATGTATCACTTAGTGTTGGTCTATCACATAAAATCCCAATAAAATACATTTACATTTTTAGTTGTAACATGAAAAAAATCATCTATTTGTTTGACGATGATTGGATGCACTCCATACAGTTCTAAGCCCATAATTATATTAGGTTCTGTAGTGAGTGATATATTGATACCAGACAAGGCTACTATACAAGGCAATCAATGGTAACTGATAATGTGCACTTTAGTTGGACATAAATATCAAATATTTATATATTTATCAAATAAGGTATAGTGAACGGCACTACATTAATCTTACAGTGCAAAGCAATTAGGCCATCCCGCAGGCCATATATAGAAAATGTTCAAAGGGGATTGCTGCATGACAGTTTTGGGCTAACCTGATCATGCCCTTCTTCAGATAGGAAAACATTGTGTTATGCTATGCATTTGATAATAATTTCTCAAACGATAATTATAACAAGTTGTCTTTATCAATCAAATTTATTTTTACAAGCACACATCAATTGATATGAATATAAACTAAATATGGAATATTAATTCACAAGACATGTATTTACAATAAATAAGTTAGATATTGAGTGACATAAATAAAACCTTACATAAAATACAGCATTATTTGCAACACTCCCTAATGGGTTTTGCTAAGCAATGTGAAAGAAATGAAAGGATTAATTTCTCCCAGTGTACATAAAAATCATATACATAGAATTAATTATCAGACAAAGACGTCTGCGATTTGCGTAGCCAACACTTACCCCTCTGCAGCTGGAGTAAGAGTAAAACTATATAGCGCCAAACAAAAGATGGTAAAATTTAGAAAAACAAAATTAAAGTTAAAGAAAAATCTACAATGGTTGTTACATCTGGGAAATCATAATCTAAATATCATGAGCACTCAATAGTCAGTATTCAAATAATCCATGACAAGATCAATGTAACATATTTACCCTACCAAAATGGCTGCTGGCTCACAATGGTCATTACCAGAGTCCACTAAGATGGCTGCCTTTCCCAAAATGGGGGCTTGTTAAGGAGGAGCTGCGACCAGGGATATATTTGTTCTAAATAACTTGTTGTGGACTGTGTAATTCTCATGATACAAATGTAGCCATATGATATTTCAAAATGTCAATAATTCTTTATTACATTTATTTGAAGGTACAAATGCACATTTGTATAAGAAGTTAGATGTTCCGACTGGAGCATTGTGACAGTAACAAATACATATCAAGTTTTAGATAAACACACTTGGTATAACCAGGACTTTTTTTCAGGGGGAACTTGGGGGAACTCAGTTCCACCACCTTTGGCTCAGACCCTTTGGTGCCTGCTCACCACAATCAATTGTAAACACAGAAGTCTGGTTTTTGTGTTTACAAGTGACAGCTCTGCACTCTGTGTGTAACCCCCTGAACTCTGCACTCTGTATGTAATGCAATCCTGGTATTTAATGCCCCTTTAATACCCTTCTACTGTTTGTGAAATCTGAACAGGTCGTGGTTGAGTTCCTGCACCTATTTTCTGAGAAAAAAAGCTCTGGGTATAACTGAATACATTCAATTTATATCAACCAACAATTTGAACTCCAGAGGGGGTGGGGGTTAAGAGGGATAGGGAGGGATTATGGGGAGGTGGAAGGGATAATAAATTGGGTGGGGGGAAAGGAAAAGAGAGAGCACCAGCAGTTTAGTTAAATATATCGGACAGAAAAGAGAAAGAAACAAGTTGGGTCTTTCATTCAGTATGAACAAAGATGTGTACATCATAATGTGACATTACATTTTGGGTGAGATAACCAACAGGGCCAATTGAAAATAAACTTTTTCATATGTAGATTTTTTTCTCGCTACTAATTTATCCATCTCACATGGATGGTTCAGATCTGCAACTGTAACAAGAATGGAGGGGGATTCTGATGTTTTCCAGAGTTTGGTGATGGCTATTTTTGCTTGTGAGCTAGGTGGAAATTTTTCTATGCCTAAGTGCAGTAGAGCTAGAGCTAGAATAGGTGCAGAAGAGCTGTGTGAAATTGCAGAGATCATAGAAAACACTTGTCTCTAGATGGAGCTTAGAGATCTGCAGAACCATAGGATATGCACAATTGTACCTGTGCTTCCGCAGGATCTCCAACATATAGCAGAGTGTCCTGGGAAAATTCTCGAAAGTCGGTAGGGTGTCAAGTACCATCTATGCAGGTTTTTTTTATGATTCCCAGTGGTTTGAGCAGTGGGAAGCTGAGTGGGCGAGTCTAAGTGCCTGTTTCCACATTTTAGGGGTGGTAGTCAGAGTTAGTTCTTCAACCCATTTAGAAGGGGTGGTGATTTGGGAATAGGGAAAATTGTCAATTAGGGCAGAATATATAGTGGAGATACCATGTTTGGGATATGTCATGTGGGTGATAAAATGGTACAGTGGTTCAGGATTTGTTGTCGAAAGGGGTATTTTAGAACTCTTGAATAAGTGGGCAATCCTCATGTATGTATATGCGTCAGTGGTTGGGAGGCTGTATTCTTTTTGGAGTTTTTCAAAGGTTTTCAGGGAACCTCTAATGCATGGGTCTTCAAACTATGGCCCTCCAGTTGTTCAGGAACTACAATTCCCAGTCATGTCTGTGAATGTCAGAGTTTTACAATGTCTCATGGGATGTGTAGTTCCACAACAGCTGGAGGGCCGCAGTTTGAGGATCCCTGCTCTAATGTATAGGCCTTGTAGTGTTTTAATTCTGTGGGATTGCCAGTGTTGTATTCTAAGGTTTGTCAGCTGCAGTATCAGTGTTTTGAGAAGGATTGAAAGTGTATGAGGTGTGTGATCTTGGGATAAGGCCTGTGTGAATATTTTCTTTCAAATCGTTTTTATTGATATTTCAACATATACAGTAGCATAGCAATGCAATGATATGAACAGTATAAACATAACAAGTGGTGGAACCTATCATTAGGAGACGCATAACTAGCTGGGGATGCGTGTTCCGAAGAGAGAGAAATATAACATATCATTCGATAAAATGACACAAGTCGAGTAACAATAAACATCAAACAAACCAGTTGGTATGAGTATATATATACACCATAGGAGGGGAGACGGGAGGGGCGGGATAGGTGGAGAGAAAGAAAGAAAGAAAGAGAGAGGGAGAGAAAGGAAGGGGGATGGAAGAGGAAGAAGAGAAGAAGGAGGGGGGGGTGAGAGGAGGAGGGGGAGGGAGGGAGGGAGGGGGGAAGGGGGGGGATGGGAGAGCATCAGTCATGGAGTATCGGAATATAGTCAAGAGGTGATTAATGGGTGTGAATATTTGTGTACCAAAAGTGCCAGGGGTTCCAGAGGGTTAACAGGTTAGTATAAGTGGGTTTTCCACGCGAGAGGACAGTCTCATAGGTATAGTGAGTGTGTACCAATGCAATTACTTCCGTAAGAGTAGGGGGTTCCGTCATTTTCCATTTTCTAGCTATCAACAATCTTGTTGCCAGGAGAATGTGAGTCGTCACCAGTCGGAGATTGGGCGGTATATCATCAATAGTCAGGTTGAGAATAGCCAGTTGGGGGGTCAGTGTTACAGGGATGCAGAGTACTTCCCGTAGTAGTGACTCAACGTCAGTCCAGAGACGTTGTATGTGTGTGCAGGACCAAAGGATATGTATTAGGGTACCTGATGAATTGCATGTGTGAATATTTTCCAGCCTTTTAGTGTTGCTGCTATTGAAAAGGGGGTATTTTTTGTATGGAGTGGCCATGGCAGTGATTGTACCAAAGAGTAGGTAGTCTTTCAGTGGGGCAGTGGGTGCCCTGTTGTGGAAGTTCACGTGAGCGTAACGTGTGCGGAGGTAGGAGCCACGTTTTGGCGTTACCCGCTGTCATCCTGGACCTCCATGCTTAAGGTGTCTGCTACTATTTGCGCTCTTTCTATGAAGCCCATGTGAGTAGACATTTGTTTGTTAAATAAAGCTTTTTTAAAAGGAAATCATGAGTGTGCACTTAGATTCTCCACCTCTCTAAATATTATACCCCTGGAATATCGAACGGTGGATCTGGATCCTGTTTGGAGATTATACCCATATGGGACATGCGTTGTTGACCATCTGTTAGCTCAGTGGTCCACTCCTAGAGGTGAGCGAAGTGAGTGTGCTGGAGGTGGAGGGAAAGTCACCCTTGCATTGAACTGTTATGCCTTGTACACACGGTCAGACTTTTGATCATGCAAAAGTCCACCGTGACACAGACGGAAGCCCGACGGAAAGAAAGAGAACAGGTTCTCTATCTAAGGTCCACCGGACGTCCGAAAAAAAAAGTCAGATGGAGGCTACACATGGCCGGACCTTCCTAGAAAAAAAGGCAGTCAGTGTGTACGAGGCATTAGTCCACCTTCTGCTTTCGTTTTTAATTTGGACTTTTAATCACATATGAAATGTTTTAATGAGCCCTAATATTGGAGGTTAAGCGTCCTTCCTCCTTTTAGACATGGTGACTGGGAGGTGCAGGGGTGAATGAGCTGCAGTATAGGTGGGTGTATTTCTCTTCTAAGCCATGGTTATGTTGCTGAGGCTGAGGAATTCTGCAGAGCTCTGGGATTAAGCGACCATATAATATTTCTAATATATATATATATGTGTGTGTAATGTGAGGACATCTGGTAACGCCATCAGATAAGTATACATTACTAATGCAGCAAATGATATTGCTTAGGAATAAATATTTTACCTATATATATTCTGATTAATTACACATCTAGGTAAAACCAAAAAACTATTTGGATATATATGTTTAAACACAATAATTAGAATATTTAACCCATGTCTACATATAGTATATTTCTAAATCAGATTAATGCATACGGTATATCTAATGAAATTATTACTATGCCAGCAGACAATAAAATCATGACTTGCCTCTATTTCAGGAGATATAATATATGAGGTTATAGTCTTATATTCATACACTTTTACATATATGCAGAGATGGTATGATTCTCAGTAAAATATTATCCTAAACATATAACAAACATTCAATCATTCCTTTTAGGCATATTATGGACCATGGAGGTTGTACATCAATATTTATGTTAAAGTGGAGGTTCACCCGGAAATGACAATTTTTAACCTTAGATTCATGCTCATTTTGTCTAGGGAATTGGCTAGTTTTTTTTAAAATCGAAGCTGTACCGTTTTAGAGAGCGATCTTCTCCGCCGCTTCCGGGTATGGGCTGCGGGACTGGGCGTTCCTATTTTGATTGACAGTCTTCCGACAGGCTTCTGACGGTCGCATCCATCGCGTCACGATTTTCCGAAAGTAGCCGAACGTCGGTGCGCAGGCGCCGTATAGAGCTGCACCGACGTTCGGCTACTCGTGACGCGATTGATGCGACCGTCGGAAGCCTGTCGGAAGACTGTCAATCAAAATAGGAACGCCCAGTCCCGAAGACCATACCCGGAAGCGGCGGAGAAGATCGCTCTCTAAAACGGTAAGTACAGCTTCGATTTTAAAAAAACTAGCCGATTCCCCTTGACAAAATGAGCATCAATCTAATGTTAAAACATTTTTTTAGGGTGAACTCCCGCTTTAATATTTATAGTAAGACCTTCATATGATGTCCATATATTATAAGTGTTCATATATTATAAGTGATGTATGAGCTATATTCCTAAATGGTGAGAAATTTGAGGAGGTAATCCAGGTGTTCACTTTCTCAAAGCCGAAACAATAGTGGGTTACTTAAAAACTAGCTTTGCAGATATTTGTATCTGAATCCACCTAGTGCCTTCACAGTCCACCTTTGTGTAAACATCAGGCCAGTTTGTTTATTACCCTAGGTATGTGAGTAAAGCATAAACCATTGTTTATATCGCCAGTTCTGTGAGCAAACTTGTTTGTAGACCTCCAACAGGGTGATATAAATGCAGGATGTTTCTGTTTGAAAAACTCATGTAAGTGTCCTGAGGTTAACTTTTTTTTCCTGGGGTATAACCAGCGCTGTTGCACTTTAAATGACAATTGTGCGGTCATGCTACACTGTACCCAAAATACATTTTTATAATTTTGTTCCCACAAATAGAGCTTTCTTTTGGTGGTATTTGATCACCTTTTGAAAAAAAAAATTTTGTTTCAGTTATAAAACATTGTAAATAAGTACGTTTTCTCTTTCACGGATGGGCACTGATGGTACTGCACTGATGGGCACTGATAAGGCAGCACTGATGGGCACCAATGAGGTGACACTGATGTGGTGGCATTGATGGGCACTGATAATGGGCACTAATATGCGGCACTGATAGGCGGCACGGATGGGCACTGATAGGCAGCACGGATAGGCGGAACGGATGGGCACGGATAGGCGGCATGGATGGGCACGGATAGGTGGCATGGATTGGCATGGATAGGCGGCATGGATGGGCACTGATAGGTGGCATGGATGGGCACTGATAGGCGGCATGGATGGGCACTGATAGGCGGCATGGATGGGCACTGATAGGTGGCACGAATGGGCATAGATGGGCACTGATAGGTGGCACTAACGTACTAATGTATGTGTTGTACTAATGGATGCCAATCAGTGCCAAACAATAATGCCTGCCAATCAGTGATGCCCATTGTGGGCACTGATTGGCATCCATTGTGGGCACTGATTGGCATCCATTATTTGTGATTGTCATCCCTGGTGGTCTAGGATGGCATACCTGTGGTGGGCATCCCTGGTGGTCTAGTGACATTCCTGGTGATCCAGTGTGGGCATCTTCGGGGGGGGCTGTGCTGATAATCAATCAGCACAAACCCCCCCTGTCAGAGGAGCAGCCGATCGGCTCTCCTCTACTCGCGTCTGACAGACGCGAGTGAGGAAAAGCCGATTACCGTCTTTATCTGTTTACATCGTGATCAGCCGCGTCGAATCACGGCTGATCACGTGGTAAAGAGTCTCTGGCGGAGACTCTTTACCTAGATCGGTGTTGCGGGGTGTCAGACTGACACCCTGCAACAACGATCGCCGGCTCAATATCCCGAGGACATCATATGACGTCCACTCAGGATATTGAAACCACTTTGCCGTGGTCTTTTTGCATAAGGCGGGCGGCAAGTGGTTAATAAATCTTAAACCCTTCATATGAAATTCATGAAATATGTTTATTTCTTCGTCATAGTTCTGACAATCTAAATACTAGGACACATATCAACATTTAAATACATTTAGGAAACGTCTGGAATGAATTATTCAATCAACAAACAATTAAGGTAATGTCCACACAATATGTTCATTATTCACAAAAAAAGGAAGTGGTTTAATGTGATAGGTCCACTCCCCAACATCTCGCCAGAAGCATCCAAGTATTATATTTTTACTTTTTATATATATACTGTATATATATATATATATATATATATATATATAGAGAGAGAGAGAGAGAGAGAGAGAGAGAGAGAGAGAGAGAGAGAGAGAGAGAGAGAGAGAGAGAGACAGAGACAGAGAGAGAGAGAGAGAGAGTTTAGTTTACCTACAGAACCTAAAAGAAGCTGTACTGCAATCTGTAAACAACTCACTACTCTTTTTAAATGTTAATGAAGGAATACATTTCTGTAGTTAGAAGCTGCATCTGAAGATATTAAAATGATCATTGCCAAAACACAGTCGCTGAGAGGCTGAGACAGGTGTCAGTCCAGGCCAAATCTGTGACCTCAGCAGAGAGCGGACTTCAGTTCGTTCTTTGCTGAAAACGGGTCACAGGACTGCAAAATAAATTGCATTCCTGTGACCCTAATGCCGCGTACACATGATCATTTTTCAGCATGAAAAAAAACGTTGTTTTTAAAAAATGTCATTTAAAATGATCGTGTGTGGGCTTCACATCATTTTTCAGGTTCTGAAAAACGACAATTTTTTTTTCCGAACATGCTGCATTTTTTAACATCGTTTTAAACGATGTAGTTTTTCAGGTTGTAAAAAATGATCTTGTGTGGGCTAAAATGACGTTAAAAACCCGCGCATGCTCAGAAGCAAGTTATGAGACGGGAGCGCTCATTTTGGTAAAACTACCATTCATAATGGAGTAAGCACATTCATCACGCTGTAACAGACAGAAAAGCGTGAATCGTCTTTTACTAACACTGAATCAGCTAAAGCAGCCCAAAGGCGAATGGAACTTAACCTTTATAGTGCCGTTGTACGTGTTGTACTTCACTGCGCTTTGCTAGAGCATTTTTTAAAAACGATGGTGTGTGGGCAACATCGTTTTAATGATGAAGTTGGAAAAACAACGTTTTTTCTACATGCTGAAAAACGTCGTTATTTTTCATGCCGAAAAATGATCGTGTGTACGCGGCATTAGGAGAAGCCCAGCCAAACAAGCTTTGGCTGGACTTCTCCTTTAATAGTCATGTCCTAAAGGTGGCTCCAATGATCTGCTATATTCTGTATACAGTACAATTACTGTCAGCATCTGAAATTGAGCTAATGACTGGTAAGATTCATGCTTTAACAACCAATACTTTTATTTTAAAAGTGCATTTGCAGCTGTTCAGAGTAGGTAATCTCGCAAATATATAAATGCATCTCTAACAGTACTATTTGTCATTGGAATAGTTATGGATGCTGTGATTATATCTAAACAATTAACTACAAATGCATACACCTATACACGGCGCCAAATAATAAAACTGTATGCTGACTGATTCAGCTTACTGAATTTGTATTATTTTTTAACCTAGATTCTTTAGGCCGTGTTTTAAAATAAACAGGACTTGATGTATTAATGTGTTCCTACTAAGACTTATTTCCCCATAGCCATCAATCAGATTTAGACTTTTGGTATACTTTTAAAAGTGATTGGTGGCAGTAACTCCAGATTGTATTACCAACACATTAATGCAAAGGTCCTATAATGGATCTTACTACTAAAATCCTTTACTCAGACTTTCAATCTTCTAGTTTTAATCCTATTAAGTTATCTCAGTCAAATATCTCTAAAGCCCTGTACACATGATCTGTTTGCCTGATGAAAACGGACCGATGAACCGTTTTCATCGGACAAACCGATCGTGTGTGGGTTTGTTTTCCATCGGTGAAAAAAAATAGAACATGTTTTAAAATTTTCCTATGGATAAAAAACTGATAGAAAAAAACGATCGTTAGTGTGGAACTCCATCGGAGAAAAATCCATGCATGCTCAGAATCAAGTCGACGCATGCTCGGAAGCATTGAACTTAATTTTTCTCAGCAAGTCGTAGTGATTTACGTCACCGCGTTGGACACGGTCAGATTTTTGACTGATGGTGTGTAGGCAAGACTGATGAAAGTCAGCTTCATCAGATATCCGACGAAAAAATTGCACCAGTCTGTCCGCAGGCAGCAATAGATGCTGCTTCTTCCTGGGTTCACGTCGCTCTACGCTGAAGTGTGAAGAAGATGGAGGGATGAGGTGGGTGGAGCCAACACTCACACAGGGGCGTAGGCTTGCAGTGTGGACTGTGGAGAAGATGGAGGGAGGAGGGGCCGAGGGGGTGGAGCCAGCACTCTCACTTAGGGACTCAAGTCAGGGGCGCGCCTTTCTCTCGCTCCCTTCATCAGCAGCGGCAGCTCCGACATGACTCCCTGACGTCACTCGTTTCTAGACACCAGGCGGCCCAGGTGATAGCAACCAGTGCAGGGAACAGACAGAGGCCAAGCCAGTGGCGCAGCTCCACCCACCTCCTCCTGGTCCAGCGCGGCGGCATAATATGTACACAGAGTCTCAGTCTCTCTCTCTGCGCCGTTGAATGGCTGGTGATGATACTAAAGCCCCATACACACTATCAGTTTTCCTGCAGGTTTTTCTCTTCAGGTTTACCAAAACCATCTAATATGAGGTCAAGAGTTTCAATTTGTATGCAATCAGGCAGGCCCTTGCACTACAGTAGGTGTTTGTGATATTGTGTTTTTAGCACGACAGCGTCGCGCTGATACTCGGCGACATGGTGCCGAGATCTCGCCGACATCTCGCACTCACTGGAATAGTGACAGCACATCCCAGCAAGCGCGTCATAGAAGCGACGGGAGATCCGACTTGGATTCCCGCCAATTCTACACGTGTGCGGCGTTTGTTATGAATCCTGAGGGGGAAGTCCCCGCCGGATTTTAAATAAAAATCCGGCATGGGTCCCCCCCTCAGGAGCATACCGGGCCCTTAGGTCTGTTATGGGTTGTAAGGAGAGCCCCCCTACGCCGAAAAAAACGGCGTAGGGGGTCCCCCTACAATCCATACCAGACCCGTATCCAAAGCACGCTACCCGGCCAGCCAGGAAGGGAGTGGGGACGAGCGAGCGCCCCCCCCCCCCCCCTCCTGAGCCGTACCAGGCTGCATGCCCTCAACATGGGGGGGTTGGGTGCTCTGGGGCAGGGGGGCGCACTGCGGCCCCCCCACCTCAGAGCACCCTGTCCCCATGTTGATGAGGACAGGGCCCCTTCCCGACAACCCTGGCCGTTGGTTGTCGGGGTATGCGGGCGGGAGGCTTATCGGAATCTGGGAGCCCCCTTTAATAAGGGGGCCCCCAGATACCGGCCCCCCACCCTAAGTGAATGAGTATGGAGTACATCGTACCCCTACCCATTCACCTGCAAGAAAAGTGGTAAAAACACAAATAAACCACACAGGGTATTAAAATATTTTATTAGTCTGCTCCGGAGGCCGCCCCCTGTCTTCTTTATTAGCTCTTTTACCAGGGGGAGCTTCTTCTTTGACGTCTTCGGGTGGGTGGGGGCCGCCGTCTGGTTCTCTTCCACCGCCAGGGGGGGTGGCTTTTAAAAAAGCCCCCACCCCCCCGGCGGGTTTCCTCCGGCGTCTTCGGCGGGGCTCTTCTTCTTCCGCTATCCCGACGGGTCTTCTCCGCTATCCGGGGGGTCTCCTTCTATGTTCGCCGCTCTCCGCTGTTGACTCGTCGCACCCCGGTTCTTCATCTCGCAGTCCGGTCCCTTCTTCCGTGCTGTGAGTTCTTCTTCCGTGCTGTGACGTCATGTTCTTCACTTCTCTTCTTCTCCCGATGTTGACACGCCGGTCCTTCTCGCTGAAATGACGGATGATTTTCTCCTCAGATCTACAGCGAGTGCACTTGTAGTGCACAGTGGATTTGCCTTTAGTAAATCAACCCCATTGGCTCTTGCTACTGTTTTACAGCTGAAAACGTCTCTCAGAACCCACTAGTTTTTTTTTTTTTACTGAACAGAAACACCACTGCCCAAAACTGTTTATAACAGCCTATGTGTGCATGGACACATGGGATAACATGATGGAGAGTTTAATGTAGAAAAAAACGTCTACTGCCAAAAACAGCTGCTTTAAAAATGTCCAAAAGCATCCAGTGTGCATGAAGCCTTAATTTTTTTTTCCTGTTTTTTCAAACTTTCTAGAAAAGCTTTATAAAACCTTTGTACCTTTTTAAATACATTTCTGTTCATCATCAAACCCTGGATATACAGTTTTAAGGAAAGGAAGAAATTGCTGTAAAAAAATCTATTGTGTTGCAAAAACTGCAATGCAATTTGATGCAATGTAAACTGGAACAATTGGTGAATTCATATTTTTGCTGTATGATTAGAATCATTTGATCATGCAAAGCACTAAAAAAAGGTCAGCAGTATACTTTTCTGGGCCATAGCAGCATGTGGCGTTCTTGCATTATAATCCTTTTTCCAACCACTTGTTCTAGTTGTAAGTCATATGGGTCATTTGCTTGTTCACACTTGAAGGTAATGGTATCATTTGAAAAAAGAGGAGCACAGCTTGACCACAAAGTGTCATGATTTTTGAAAGGAATCCTATGGCTTGAATGTTGCACAACTTTTTTTTATCAATGTACTGTACTGTGCGGCCCTCTTAAATGTGGGCAATGTGTCAAAGATTGTATACACACCTCATATAGTTTGTTTTGCCCAGCAGTTTGAACATGAAATATCAAAAGTGCTCATTTTAAAGGTTAACATGCAAGTTATTGTCATGAAAAGTGTTTGGGGACCTGGGTCCTGCCCCAAGGGACTTATATCAATGCAAAAAAAGTTTTCAAAACTCCCACTTTTTCGGAAGCAGTGATTTTAATAATGCTTACATTTAAACACTAAAAGTGAAATATTCCTTAAATCTTTGTACCTGGGGGTGTCTATAGTATGCCTGTAAAGTAGCACATGTTTCCCATGTTTATAAGGAAAAAAAATAATTTAAAACTACTTGCGGCTATAATGAATTGTCGGGTTCTAGGAATACAAATAAAAGTCATTGAAAAATAAAAATTTAAATGCGCGGGGGTCCCCCCAAATTCCATTACCAGGCCCTTCAGGTCTAGTATAGATATTAAGGGGAACCCTGCGCCAAATAAAAAAAATGGCGTGGGGTTCCCCTCAAAAATACATACCAGACCCTTCAGGTCAATCTTTGCACTGTAATGGCAACATAGGACAAAGTTCTCAACTAGCCTCATAGTCTTAAAATTAACCTGTCTGAAGTGTAGAAATTAACATTACAGCAGAAGTGTTGATAACGTGTCATGTCTGCAAGTGCTTGTACTTGTTTTTAGATCACTTTCTCTATTCCTGGGTAGTACCACGGATCCTAGGTCCTAGGTCCAGGATGAAAACAGTTTTCAGATAAAAAGTTTTAGATTTTCTGCTACATTGAAATCTCAAGCAATTTTGTCAGCCCTCTCTAAGTTCTCAGACCACAGAACACTCCCTCATATTCATTGCCGTAACTCCTCCATGTGTACATACTTTTAAAAGAAAAACTCTTGCCTAATGCCCTGTACACACGATCGGTTCATCTGATGAAAACGGACTGATGGACCATTTTCATCGGACAAACCGATCGTGTGTGGGCCCCATAGTTTTTTTTCCCATCGGTGAAAAAAATAGAACCTATTTAAAAATGTTCTTATGGTTAAAAAACCGATAGAAAAAAACGATCGTGTGTGGGGAAATCCATCGGTCAAAAATCCACGCATGCTCAGAGTCAAGTCGACGCATGCTCGGAAGCATTGAACTTCATTTTTCTCAGCACGTCGTTATGTTTTACGTCACCGCGTTGGACACGATCGGATTTTTAACCAATAGTGTGTAGGCAAGACTTCTTCTTTTTCCTTGACGGGAATGGAGAAACTTGCCTTGTCGAGTTCCTCGACAGCCTAACAAGGAACTTGACGAGCAAAACGATGTATTTTGCCCGTCGAGTTCCTCGGTCGTGTGTACGAGGCTTCAGTCTACATTTGTATGTAACAGCTGTTTTGAACAAGTCTTTTTTTTCCCTCTAACCTCAATGCTGTATTGGTTTTGAAATTAAGAAATTAAGAAATGGATACCATCTACAAGCAATCTTCAATAAATGTATTAAGATTTATGAGCCTGACTACCAAGCATATGCAGTGTGAAACTGTACTAAACTGATCTTTTGCAGCACAGAACACAATAAATGAACAGCTTCTAGCTTTGATCAAGATGGAATAATAATTGAATACAATTCTTCTCAGCTTTATGTCTGATTTATACACAATTTATAGTCTTTTAATACATCAATGAAAAAAATGGAAGCTTTCATATTAACGGTATTTTATTTTTGAACAATCTAGTTGTTTGTGTTGTACTATAAGAATCTGTACACATTTTGCTCAAGGCTACTTTAAAATTTAGAAAAATCTGCTTTTTTTTCTTTGCTGGAAAATTACTTAGAACCCCCTCAACATAATATATTTTCTGAAAGTAGAGGCCCTAGAGAATAAAATGGTAATTGCAGTTTTTTGTGTTGCACACTATTTTCGCAAATCTCCAGAAAAAAAAAACACTTCATTTTAGTCCACACAAGCACAATATAATATAATTTTTTTATTTTTTTTATTTAAGAGATTATGTTGAAAATAGATACCAAACATGTCAAGATTTAAAATGGTGTATGCCGTGAAATGGCAAGAAACTACAGTGCCGAAAAATCTACATAGGCTGGGCAACACTGATACTCTGGAGATAGATAGATATGGTAAACAATTTTTTATGCCTCTTTCAATGCAAGGAGAAAATACTCCTCACATGGAAATCATCCTCCCCACCCACTGTATCACCCTGGTGCTCCTCCATTTATACTGTAGTGCATCTGTATAAACTTACACACAAGACCAGACAGTGCCTTAGGAAGGTTAATAAGACCTGGTTTTATGCCTAATGCCGCGTACAAACGATCATTTTCCAGCATGAAAAAAAAACGATGTTTTTCGGCATGTAGAAAAAAACAAAGTTTTTCCTACTTCATCATTAAAACGACGTTGCCCACACACCATTGTTTTAAAAAAATGCTCTAGCAAAGCGCGGTGACGTACAACACGTACGACGGCACTATAAAGGGGAAGTTCCATTTGGATGACACCACCCTTGGGGCTGCTTTAGCTGATTCCGTGTTAGTAAAAGACAATTTGCGCTTTTCTGTCTGTTACAGCGCGATGAATGTGCTTACTCCATTACGAATAGTGGGCCAGATTCACAGTAGAAATATGCCGGCGTATCTACTGATACTCCGGCATATTTTCAAATTTGCTGCATCGTATCTTTAGTTTGAATTCTCAAACCAAGATACGACGGCTTTAGGCTTCGATCCGACAGGCGTACGGCTTCGTACGCCTTCGGCTTCGTACGCCCCATTTGAATTAGGCGGGCTTGCACCGGACGCATTTACAATACGCCGCTGCAAGTTTACAGGCAAGTGCTTTGTAAAACAAGCACTTGCGCTTAAAACTTGCGGCGGTGTAACGTAAATGGGATACGTTAGACCGCCGCAAATGTACCTGAATCTGGCCCAGTAGTTTTACCAGAACCAGCGCTCCCGTCTCATAACTTGCTTCTGAGCATGCGCAAGTTTTTAACGTTGTTTTAGCCCACACACAATCATTTTTTACAACCCGAAAAACGACATTGTTTAAAACTTTGTTAAAAAATGCAGCATGTTCGAATTTTTTTTTGTCGTTTTTCAGAACCTGAAAAATGATGTGCTACACACGATCATTTTAAATGAAATATTAAAAAAAAAAGACGTTTTTTTCATGCCGAAAAATGATCGTGTGTACGCGACATTAGGCTCCAAGACTAATATGTGACCAATCCCCTAGCTATTATTAAAATTGGACACTGGAAAAAGTTGGGACTCTATGGTCAAAATAAAAAAATTCTCTAAGCATACAATATTCTATTTTCCTCAATGAAGGTAGACACATGTCAACTCCACCATGTGCACTTTCAGTGCTTTGGTCAGGTACTCATAATTGTATACTGTATATAACCTATATTAATTTATATTGAATATGTCATATGCACTTTACGCCTTTAACAGGAATGGCTTGTCTCAGTAGATAACACTCCGAGAACCCATCACTTCTGGTCCGGCCCTTAAAAATAAACAGAAATCAAACATAGCATGAAGTCTTTATATTTATTAAGCCATATTTAAAAATATACCTATAGAATATGAGTGATTCAACCATGCCACCTGTGCTCATAAAGCCTCATACATTCCTTACTGTCCCACCCAGGACCTCTCCTGCTTCTGAGGAACAGATTTGAATTTGATTTCCATTGTTTGACTAGTATTCTGAATTGTGCATTGTCAAGCTTCATTCTACATGTTATGTCCTATGGACATCATCAGTGGTTCCATGATATATTCATCAGGGATTGTTAGATATTTCACTTTGTTTTGAGATTGTGGTTCTTTGCGGAATATCACATTGTTTGAAATGCTTACAAATGTATTTTTTATATTTTGTAGGTAGAACTGCACTTTGTAACAATGTTTTTACACCTGTTATTTTGATTTGGTTTATGTGCTGGTAGCTTGTTTTTGCATTGGTGGGAAAAATGACATTATATAGTAGAACAAAAGGAGGGGAAATATGTATTACTGAAAAGGAAAGTGTTAACATGGAGAACAGTGTTCCTGGAAGATTGTTTGCTGCAGATGCAGCTAGACAAACTTGGGAGCCATGCTGACAAATTAGGTTTTATTTAAAGGCCTGAGAGGCAATGGTCTATTAAACAATCTAGAAAGGCAGCAATATGAGTTTTAATAGAGCTGACAGCAAAACGCTTGTCCAAACCCAGCCATTTTCCCATCCTCCAATTTTATTACACTGAACTGAAACACTTACAGGCAATCATATCTCCTGAATTAAAGACAGGCCAGCCTTTTTTTGCTGCTACAGATATTTAAACCTAGGGAAAGATATTACTATGGCTCTGCTTTTGGTAACAAAGATATTCTGCTCAAACCAAACTTTGTTGTGGGAGTCACATGGAGGCCAAGCTGATCAATGTTCATGAATATTTTCTGATTGCTGAAGCACACATTACTCCCTTATCTGATAAGAGTTTAATGAGAATGCAACAGCTGAGGTTTCTTAAACAATTTAATGCTCATGGCAGAAATAATGATGATAATATCAATAATAATTTTGTTGTGGAAAATGAAAGAACAATTATTATATCTGTTTATGTACTGTTGTGTATCTGTGTATAACAAAATCTACACACCCTTGTAATTTTTTTTTTTTATGCAATATGACCAAGATAAATTACTAAATGTTATTATATTATATTATCATAATAATAATATTATATTATTATTATTATTATTATTATTATTATTATTATTATTATTATTATTATTATTATTATAGCAGAAGTGTTGTTGGTAAACAAACTAAAGGTTGGTAATGAGTGGTTGCAGGTTGGGATCAAGTAGAAGCATAGTCAAGGAACAAGCCAAAAGTCGGTAATGAATGGTAATCAAGATACGGAAGACTGTAGTCTGAGTGTAAGCAACAAAATATTGACTGGAGTAGAGCACAATGATCTGGCAAACAGGAAATGTAAATACTTTTTTTTAAATAGAAAATTTATGGGAGGACCAAAGAGTTTAAGGGTCACCAAAAAAAAGATAACAAATGTATCCAAGGGATCAGGCAGGGAGCTGTGCCAGCACCCCAGGCAACTCAGCAAGATGCACTATTGACAGATGCAGAAGAGGTCCTGGGTTCAGATCCTGGTCCTGACAGGTTACAAGATACATCCTTGTTGAAATGTTCTACAATGAGATACATACAATACCTCTTTATGGTTATTAAGGAACTCTCTTTGGACAGGAGAAGTGGTTAGACCCAATGTCATAGAGGTTGAGCCATTAGTAACAGGTATTGTGAACATTGTTCTAGCCCCCCTCACTATATAAGTCAGCTCTCCCAACAGCCTTTTGTCAGTGTGTGTTGAAGTTAGTGAGGGACAGCTAACAATGCTTGCAGAGAGATACAGTTTCCACTATTGCACTGTACTAGCATTCTGCCACATAGTTACACAGTGCTATGTTTAATAATGTATATTGCCACACAATTTCTATTTATTTAAGGTACTTACATAGCACCAACAATTTACCCAATGATTTACATACAGTTGTATTCAAAATTATTCAACCCCCACTGAAAATAATTGTTTTGGCCAGTTTGACATTGATTTTGATCATTCAGTCATCCTGCTTACACTTAAATCAAAGAGGCACGTGTAGGTCAGACAAATATAACATAACATTTATAATGAAATAACCACAAATGTCTTTTCTGTGCTCACATCATTATCAGTTTTATTCAACCCCCAAGTGACATTCAATCTTAGTACTTAGTACAACATCCTTTTACAGTTATAACAGCTTTTAAACGTGAAGCATAGCTTGACACAAGTGTCTTGCATCGATCTACGGGTATCTTTGCCCATTCGTCATGGGCAAAAGCCTCCAGTTCAGTCACATTCTTAGGCTTGCGCACTGCAACTGCTTTCTTTAAGTCCCACCAGAGGTTCTCAATCGGATTTAAGTCTGGTGACTGCGATGGCCAATCCAAAATGTTCCAGCTTTTAATCTGCAACCATGCTCTAGTGGATTTGGAGGTATGCTTGGGATCATTGTCCTGTTGAAAGGTCCAACGTCTCCCAAGCCTCAGGTTTGTGACGGACTGCATCACATTGTTATCCACTATCTCCTGTTACTGAAGAGAATTCATGGTACCTTGCACACGCTGAAGCTTCCCTGTACCTGCAGAAGCAAAACAGCCCCAAAGCATGATTGACCCCCCGCCATGCTTCACAGTAGGCAAGGTGTTCTTTTCATCATAGGCCTTGTTCTTCCTCCTCCAAACATAGCGTTGATCCATGGGCCCAAACACTTCTAATTTTGTTTCATCAGTCCACAGAACACAATCCCAAAACTTCTGTGGTTTGTCCACATGATTTTTGCATACTGCAGTCGACTCTTCTTATTCTTTGGAGACAGCAAGGGGGTGCGCCTGGGAGTTCTGGCATGGAGGCCTTCATTACGCAGTGTGCGCCGTATTGTCTGAGCAGAAACTTCAGTACCCACATCTGACAAATCTTTTGTCAGTTCCTCAGCAGTCACAAGGGGACTTTTCTCCACTCTACGCTTCAGGTAGCGCACAGCAGTCGAAGTCAGCATCTTCTTTCTGCCACGACCAGGTAGCGTTTCAACAGTGCCCTTTGCCTTGAATTTGCGAATAATGCATTCCTTTTGGTGTCTCTTGGTATGTTTAACATCTTTGCAATCTTCTTATAGCCATTGCCCTTCCTGTGAAGAGTAATCACCTCTTCTCTTGTCTTCCTGGACCATTCCCTTGACTTCACCATGTTTGAAACCACACCAGTAAATGTCAAGAAGGAGCCGAGCATCACAGTCATTTGAAAGCTGCCTAATTGGTGCTTATTAGGCTTTATTGCTGCTCCCTGACATCCACAGGTGTTTTCAATACCTGATTGAAAACACTTCAATGAATCACTGTTCTTCAGAGTGGTAGTCTTTAAGGGGTTGAATAATTGTGTAAATGAAGAATTCATAAAATAAACATTTACTACTGTATTACAAAACCAATTGATGTCATTTTAGTTGCATATGGTTCTTTATGAAGTCCTTGTAGGATTTCATTCTGAATACAATTACAAATGTACACTAAATTCCCTAAAACCCTTTACAGCATTGGGGGGTTGAATAATTTTGAACAAAACTGTATACTGTATATTGTACATTCACAACAGTCTCTGTCCTCAGTAAGCTTTCATACACATACTAGGGCCACTTTAGACAGGAGTCAATAAACCTACTAGCATGTCTTTGGAGTGTAACAGGAAACACACAGGCACAGGGAGAACATGCAAACTCCAGACAGGTAGTGTCCTGGTTGGGATTTTCTGTCTTCAGTTTCAGAAAAAAATATGTAATTGTTTTATTTTTAGATTCAATCTGCCTGCTCTCTCCATCTAAAATGTTGTCTAAGCAAAAAAGAGCTACATACCGTATTGAAAATCTGTCCAATTTTTCTGTCTTCAAAAAAAGAGTAACATTTTTAACCACTTGACGACCGCGCTATAGACAAATATATCTACAGCACGGTCAAGTTATTCTGGGAGGACGTCTATGGATGTCCTCCCAGAATCTTGCTCCTGCGCGCTCCCTGGGGCGCGCTCCCGGAATCACATGTGACCGCCGGGTCTAGAAGACCCGGCGCATCACGGATCGCGGTAAATTGCCGCTCATAGCGGCCATTTAGAACGTGATCACCCCCGTCAAATGATGGAGTGATCACCTGTAAACAAACCGGCGTCATGTGATTATGTCGGTTTCTCCCTCCCTTCTCTGTACCGATTGGTACAGTGTGAGAGGAGAGGGGGAGGGATCAGATGGCAGCTGCAGTGCTGTGGGCTGGTTCTGTGACAATTGCAGTCACAGATCTACAGATCTAGAATACCCTGTGCAATACCCTGTGCAATACTCTGCAATACCCTGTGCAATACTCTGCAATACCCTGTGCAATACATCGCAATACCCTGTGCAATACATCGCAATACCCTGTGCAATACTCTGCAATACCCTGTGCAATGCTCCGCAATACCCTGTGCAATACTCTGCAATACTCCACAATACTCCGCAAATACCCTGCAATACCCTGCAATACTCTGCATTACCCTGCAATGCTCCAATACCCCGCAATACGTCCCGCCCTCCCACCACCCTCCGGTGCTTCTACCGACTCACTGCTACGATCAAAGCCAGGATTTTTATTTCAGGCTTCCCAGCCTAGAGGTGAGATGTGGGGTCTTATTGACCCCACATCTCTCTGTAAAGAGGACCTGTCATGCTATATTCCTATTACAAGGGATGTTTACATTCCTTATAATAGGAATAAAAGTGATAAAAAAAATGTATTTTTGGGGAGAAAAGTGTCAAACTAAAATAAATAAAGTAAAATGAACAATATTTTTTTTTTTTTAAAGTGCCCCCGTCCCAGTGTGCTCGCATGCAGAAGCGAACCCATACGTAATTCCCGCCAACATATGAAAACGGTGTTCAAGCTACACATGTGAGGTATCGCTGTGAACGTTAGACCAAGAGCAATAATTTTGGCCCTAGACCTCCTCTGTAACTCAAAACATGTAACCAGTAAAAATATTTAAAGCATCGCCTATGGGGATTTTTAAGTAGCGAAGTTTGGTGCCATTCTACGAGCGTGTGCAGTTTTGTAGGGTGACATGTTGGGTATCTATTTACTCGGCGTAACTTCATCTTTCATATTATGCAAAAACATTGGGCTAACTTTAGTGTTTTGTTTTTTTTACCTCTTGACGACCGAGGACGTCCCTGCGACGTCCTCGGCTTTGTGCGGTGATATCTAAATGATGCCTGCAGCTACAGGCATCATTCAGATATCGCCGTCTTCAGCAGCCGCTTCTGTTCATGATAAGAATGATCGTTTGATCATTCTTATAGGCAGCGGGAGGGGATGTCCCCCCCTCCCGACGCCATCCGGTGCTTCTCCGGGCTCTCCTGTGCCATCAGGGGCTCGGAGAGCGAATCGGTCAGCGGTGCTGGAAAGCATAGAGATGACTGGTGACCAGATGGTCACCAGTCATCTCTATGACCGTCTGAGGCCCGGGCACGACGTTATGACGTCACGCCCGGTACCCGGAAGTAAACAAAGCCGCAATCGTCGGCATGTGATCTGTGATTTTTTTGTCACCGATTTTATGCTTGTAAGCCTGGAGGACCCCACATCTCTCCATAAAGAGGACCTGTCACACTGATTCCTATTACAAGGGATGTTTACATTCCTTGTAATAGGAATAAAAGCGATAAAAAAAAAAAAATATGTAAAAAAAAGTGTAAAAATAAAAAGAATTAAGTAAAAATAAATAAAACAAATTTCAAAATGCCCCTGTCCCCGTTATCTCGCACGCAGAAGTGAACATGCCTACAGGTCCCGCCCACATATGTAAACGCCATTCAAACCCCACATGTGAGGTATCGTTGCGTGCGTTAGAGCAAAAGCAACAATTCTAAAACTAGACCTCCTCTATAACTGGAAAATAGTAACCTGTAAAAAATGTTAAAGCGTCACCTATGGAGATTTTTAAGTACTGAAGTTTGGCGCCATTCCATGAGTGTGCGCAATTTTAAAGCGTGACATGTTAGGTATCTATTTACTCGGCGTAACATCATCTTTCACATTATACAAAAGAATTGGGCTAACTTTACTGTTTTGTTATTTTTTAATTCATGAAACCGTTTTTTTTTTCCCAAAAAAAGGCGTTTGAAAAATTATTGCGCAAATACCGTGCGAGAAAAAAAGTTGCAATGACCGCCATTTTATTCCCTAGGGTGTCTGCTAAAAAAATATATAATGTTTGGGGGTTCTGATTAATTTTCTAGCAAAAAAAATGAGATTTTTACATGAAGGAGAGAAGTGCCAAAATTGGCCCGGTGGTAAAGTGGTTAAGCACAAAACTTTTTTTTTTAAAAACGCGTTCGAAAAATCGCTGCGCAAATACCATGCGAAATAAAAAGTTGTAATGACCGCCATTGTATTCTCTAGGGTCTTTGCTAAAAAAAGCATATATAATTTTTTGGGGTTCTATGTAATTTTCTATCAAATAAATGATGATTTTTACACGTAGGAGATACATGTCAAAATTGGCCTGGGTGCTCCAGAACGCCTGATGGTGCTCCCTGCATGTTGGGCCTCTGTATGTGGCCATGCTGTGTAAAAAGCCTCACACATGTGGTATCGCCATACTCGGGAGGAATAGCAGAATGTGTTTTGGGGTGTAATTTGTGGTATGCATATGCTGTCTGTGAGAAATAACCTGCTAATATGAACATTTTGTGAAAAAAAATCTTGATTTTGCAAAGAATTGTGGGAAAAAAAATTCAACTTAAAAAAACTCACAATGCCTCTTTCTAAATACCTTGGAATGTCTTCTTTCCAAAAAGGGGTCATTTGGGGGTTATTGTACTTGTCTGGCATGTTAGGGTCTCAAGAAATGAGATAGGCTGTCAGTACTTCAGGTGTGATCAATTTTAAGATATTGACATCATAGCTTGTGGGCTCTATAACTTTCACAAAGACCAAATAATATGCACCAATTTGTACTTATTTTTACCAAAGATATGTATCAGTATAAATTTTGGCCAAAATTTATAAAGGAAAAATTACAAATTTTCTAAATTTTATAACAGAAACAAGAACAATTCATTTTTTTTACAGAATTTTCAGTCTTTTTTCTTTTATAGCGCAAAAAATAAAAAACCCAACGGTGATTAAATACCACCAAAAGAAAGCACTATTTGTGTGAAAAAAAGGACAACAATTTCATATGGGTACAATGTTGTATGACTGAGTAATTGTCATTCAAATTCTGAGAGCACTGAAAGCTGAAAATTTATCTGGTTAGGAAGGGGGTTTCAGTGCCCAGTGGTCAAGAGGTTAATTGTCAAGTGTAATCTGCCTGCTTTTCAGTGTCAGAAAAAAACACTGTCATTTTTTAAATTTCAAATTTAATCTGCCAGCTCTCTCCCTGAAATTATATCCTAGCACAAAAGTAGTACATGCTGTCTAGAAAATCTGTAATTTTTTTCTGTCTATTGTCTTTGAAAAAATACACTGTACTTTTTTTTCAAATTAAATCTGCTGGCTCTAGGCAGACATTGTATCATAGTAAAGGAGTACAGTATATACTGCCCAGCACATTTGTACATTTTTTCTCTCTTCTTCCTCATAAAAAAATTCAAGCTATTTTTTTATTTCATGTTAAAACCTGCCAAGCCTCTTCTCCTTCCAATACAACCTAGTAAAATGCTTACATTTTGTGCAGCATGTCAGTGCAACATTTAAAGCTCTTGACTTGAGATAATTAACTGTCTTTTTTCACAACTGCCACATTTAATTTTTTAATATGGTGGCCCAGAAAAACTGCTTACATAATGTGCAGCAATTCTATAAAATATTTCTGGCTGCTCGCTTTTATTCAATACACCCTAATTGTGGTCAGGGCCCATGCAAGCTCTCCAGTCACAGTGCTATATGTCTGGCTATTGTTTCTGCAACAAGACATTGTCCTTTTTATTTCAGCACAACAACTGTTTCATCTTTGGAATGAAGGTTTCGAGTTTTTGAGGTGATTTGGTGCACTCTGTATTGATATTTTATTAATTTTGTATACAATTGTTTAAGGATCAGTGAAAGACCAATGCAGCAACCAACGTTTGTGAGTAGGATCAGATCATAAAAGCTTTTATATGACACATGCTGTACACACATGTGGGGGCATGCTTACAAGTCAAAAACTACAAAAATTACTCATGATCCTATAGCCTTTTTATAATTTCTACAACATTATTACGATCAGATATTTTCATTATTGGTTATTTGAAAGTTGCACAGTCAGTTTTGTTCTCCTTGAGATAAGCTACAGATGGTGTGGGTGTGTTAGGTGGACCCCAAGGATGCTTGGAGTTTTGTAAATGTTTCACTATACAGAATTCTATACATGTAGAAACTATGGCCCGGATTAACAAAGCACTTAGGCCGACGTATCTCGAGATACGCAGCGTAAGTGTAAATATGCGCCGTCATATCTATGCGCCGGACTCTGAAACCAAGATACGCCTGAAAATAGGCTTCATCCGACCGATGTAACTTTCCTACGCCGGCGTATCTTGGGCGCATATTTACGCTGGCCGCAAGTGGCGCCCCCATTGATTTCCTATTCACATATGCTAATGAGGGAGATACGTCGATTCACGAACGTACATGCGCCCCGGCGCATAATATACGTGGTTTACGTAAGTCGTACGCCTGGCGTAAAGTTATTCCCCATATATGAGGCGCAACGCATGCAAACGTATGGACCAGGGAACACAGCCGTTGTATTTTACCTTGTTTACGTAGTACGTGAATAGGGCTGGGCGTAGGTTACGTTCACGTCGTAGGCAGTGATCCGTCGTATCTTAGGGAGTAGTTTCAACGCGATTCTGAGCATGCGCACTGGGATATGTCCACGGGACGGCACATGGGCCGTTCGTTTTAAGTACTTCTATGACGCTTGGCCCATCATTTGCATGGGGTCACGCCTCCTTAGCATGGCTCACGCCCACTTCCACTTACGACGGCTTACGCCAAAGGAAACCCAGCGCAGATTTGGCAGCACTGGCTTTGTGAATCCAGTGCTTGCCTCTATGTGCTACGTCGGCGTAGCGTATATTAGATACGCTATGCCGGCATAAATATGCGCCGATGTATGTGAATCCGGGCCTATGTTTCTAAATATAGTAAGATCAGACGTAATATAGCTAAAGCTCATACAAAAAGATGGCTAGTTAGTGATTCATCAATAATCGTTGACCCTTTACACAACACAGTATGGCATTTAAAGATCACAAGATGTGTCTGATTTTTCCCTTACTCAATTCTGGCCTAATATTGCTTAACAATAAATCTGTGGCTTTGCCAAAAAACACCTAATTAACATGTTTGTTTAGTGCAAATCAGTCACAATATGTTGCTACTGCTGTGTGTAACCCAAGGAATAATGTTAAAGTAAACAAAATTATAAAAATACAATTCTCTGAAAGGTATTTTTTATAAATGTATTATTATATTTATTTATTTATTTATTTATTAACATTGGTACATGTTCCCTGACATTGCCCAGCTCCCCATGCCCTTTTTTTTTAACAATATCTTCCTATTATCTTGCAAAATGCCTAAAATAGATTTTTAGTTTCAACTCCTGTTGACTTTAATAGGGTTTGGATTTACATTTTAACTTGCATTCCTAGGTATGTTTACCACATTACTGGTATCAAGGTGCACCCAGGGTGAGTGGGGTGCACAGGGACGTTAATTCCAACCAGTTTAGAACAGCAGATAAAGGTGCTGACATCTGCCTCAAGTTTCAGTGTGGGGATCCTCTGAGGCATTGAGTTGCTGGGAGAGTATTGTAGGGAGAAATGATGGCAATATGTAGGGATGTACAGTTTTTGCTACATTTATTTTAATATTTTTGTGAATTCTGTAGTCAATAGAGGGTTCAGTCAGTCTATCTGTAGCTATACAGGAGTGGTCTCTAGACATAGATTGTATTTTCTCTGCCACATGCTGTTTGAATTTGCGTTAGCAAGTTGGGCTGGAGAGGTATCATTTTATGTTAAGTACATTTGATGGCCAATCAGCAGGATTAGGGAGACCGGTAATGCATGCTGGGAGAACTGTTAAATATCTGGGACACTTCCTGTTCTGTATTTTCTATCTGGGGCTTTTGCTCTGTGAAATTTCAAATAGAAAATCTATATCTTTCCCCAGACCTTAGATATGGATTTGGAAGGATACAGGGAGTTGCTGGAGACAAGAGTTTAGGGCCTGGAGGAAACAAGTTGACACTGTCCTCCACATATGGAGATGATGTGCTATTTTCCATATTGTGCTGCCATGGAAAATAATGAGATACCCATCAAACCTCAATTGCCAAGAAATCAGACCTTAGTAAGAGTTCAGGCAGAACTGAGATTGAATATGCCTGGGATCTTATTGTAATGTACAAGTGTTAAGGCCACTCATAATGTAGCTGTTGGTCCATTCAAAATCAGCATGTCGTTATATTTATTGAAAGTGCTTAGCAATAACCTTTTTCATCAAAAGCAATGCTCAGCAACAGAGCTTTCGCTTTGCTTTTGACCTTGATAAGATGAGGTTAGTTGCAGTTAGTTGCAGTTTGGAGAGTGCATTTTATGTCAGTGCTGGTGTGGGACACAGTTTTCTTTCACTCAAATAGAAATAAGCATCTAAAAGCTGGGGATTTTTTTTTCTGTGGAAAATCTGGAGGAACACAAGGGAACAACCTTTTACAATTTGTTTTATATTTTATGTGTATTCATTGACAGTACCCCCTCCTATTGTGTTTTATGAAGCCTGTATCTCTGACAGCAGGTGTCCCAGCTGCCCAACATCTTTGCTTTTCATAGCACAGCTGGCCTGAAATGCTTGTGTGTGGCTGGAATAGTGCATTGTGATTGATAAGTAGTTCAGTTGCGTGACAAGGGTGACACTGGACCACGCTGATCACGTCTCCTAGATCTAACACATTTAACAGATGTGACCAACTGGGTGACAAAATCTGGTATCCATTTTTGAAGTATGGAGCTGGGAATAGCAGGATAGAAGTCACGTTTATTTATTTATTTATCAACTCCTTTAAAGTATTATTATTAGGAATGTAGGATTTGCTATTATAGGCAATCATGGTATTTTTTTTTGTTTTAACCTTACCATGTTTTTGGTGGGATTTATGACATCAAATGATGCCAAATGTTTTGACGTGGCTCCTTAAATCTTAGATCTGATTGTTGGTTGTTATTTGAATGTTAGCACTTATCACACGTCTGATTAAGTGGTCCTGTGTGGCCCCGAAACATTGCACCTTTTTGCTGTGATCTCTTTGAATAAAAGCATTTGGATGTTACTTGGATGATATATGTGTTGGCAAATATGTATGTTGATGTATGATGTTACCAGTTTGCAGTTGGATGTTCCTGCAGCATCAGTTTAGTTCTCAGCCTATTCCAGGAATCTGTGGGATGGGAATATTGAAAGTCTTTTATTGACAGTAAATCGCAGTATTCATATTGTTACTATAATATTTATGTTTGACCATAGTATAACTTTCCATCTACAAAACAGTCTGTGATCAAATTCTGAAGTTTTTATGGTATGGATGAAACATTTTATTTGCACAGAGCTAAATGTGTTCAGTAAATTACTGCAAGATACCCCTGAAACCTTGCAATATTTTAAGATTAATATAAACTAATTAATACAGTTAGATTTTACATTTTAAAGAAGATATTGAAAGAAATATAATAGTTTGTAAAATGACAAATTAAGCATAGGTTGCCACAGGTTCTTCCTTTTTAAAAATTATTTGTGCCGAGCAGTGAATGTAATTGTGTAATCATAAAGGTGTTAGGCAAAGATAAGGGTAACAACGAGAAAATTAAATGGTTTATAATTTGTGCAAAAAGCTTTCATGCAATACATTTGGTGCTAGCTTAATCTTTACAATAGTATAGCTTTCTACTCAGGTCTTAAGACTTTCTTTATCGGTTATTGTGCTTCTTAGTTGACAATAAATGACATATCTTTGGAAGACATAATACACAGTCTTGTATATCTGATACATTCCGTATCTAGATTTATATCACTGTCTGCTGTCAAGTGCAAACATTTATTTTTGTTTTCATCAGGGACATCTTCCCTGGCAGATATGTTAATACCGCTTATTAAATTTGTTTATTTGAAGAATTTGGTACTTGTCTGATCATATCATTGCTTTGTGTGTAATAGATGTTTTTTTTTCTTTTTAACACAGAACCATATAAACAATATCATGAACAACAAAAAGGGCAAAAACATTATTTAAATTATAGAATAATGATTTTTATTTATTTAGTATGTAAAAAGAGGGTGAAAGGGCATTCATTACAAATATGAAGGGAGGTCATCTTTGATTCATCTACCAACTTGTAAGTGAGATATTTTATTTATTAAATCTTTTAAACGATATCACACCATTGTGGCCCTCTTTTCTTTGATGGTTGGATCATTGCCCTGAGTGCTTCTCTGAGGATCGCTGGATGTGAAGTTTCCCTTCAGTAGCTGCACAGTCATCTCTCACGATTTCTTTGCCCTTTATTCACATGAATCTGGTAAGGACCAGTGTGTTCTGAGGTGGAGGTTTATGTCACACTGTCCGTTTGCCAGTCACTTGGGGTTGATATTTATCTGTATACCATACAATATGACACTATTGGAGCTTTTTCTTTTTTTGGTTCACTATTGCTGGATCATCGGGTGACTGTTTCTGGCTTTGGATCCGGTTTCCTGTCTAGCCCAGGTGTATGACTATCTGCTCGTTTTGATCCTTTGGATCATTAACTCTGGTAAGGGTCTGCAACACCAGGCAGCCTGGACTATTTTGGTTTCTACATTCCTTTGCTGGAATACGTTCTCAAAAGTTGTCTCTACACTGAACTGTTTACCATACCACCTTTTTTCACATTTTTATGCACTTCTGAAGAAATCCTTTAGATTGTTCATTTGGACTTCTTCTTTTGTTATTTTTTCACTGGTGATCTGCTTAAGACACAATTTTTTAGCGCAACTCCATCTTTTACCTATATTATTATTGTTTGTATAAACATTTTGAGTTTGCAGCTTTCACTTATTGTATTAGATTAGCGCACTTTTTTCCTTTTATCAATAAAACCATCTAGAATCATAAATATGAAGTGGATGCATCAAAATAAGCTTGATGACGTTTCATGGACTTCTATCCACTCATCAGGAGCAAGTGCATCAATATACTAAAACGGGGATAAAAATCGCCATTATAGTATAATGTAACTACCAACTGGGGGAGAAATATTAGGATAATGATAAAAAGAGAGACGGCCATAACTGAGAATACTCAGTAAGAACTGATAATAAGACCATGCGATACCATCTGCCGGAGGTCAGCCAGATAAATATGTCCAGCATGGGAGCTGAGGAAAGGACCCAAGCGAGAACCAGGAGTACACACACAGTCCCCCAAAAAGATGTGTTCATATGGGAAAATCTTGATATAACTGTAGATGGGGTTTCTATTTTGTATACAATATAGTAAGTGGTTTGTTACCATAATGGTATAAATAGAAAGCAATGTACTATTCTGTAATTTTGTATTTCATATGCCAATGTGCTATTATGCATTTATACAGTATGGGTTGATCCATGCCCTATCTTTGGTTTAATCATATATAGAATTGTCTGGCTCTACCCCATGCACCTCATTCAAAGTCCCACCCGCCCCCTTTCTTTTTTTGCATAGCAATTAGGGATGGAGGCGCAAAATTTCCAGTTGCGTTCTCATTCAAAGTCCCACATATCCCCATTTTCCTATAACAAAGGGGACCCCCAGATTCCGGCCCCCCTATTTGAATTAGTAATGGGGTACCACATACCCCTACCATTTCACCCAAAAAAGTAACAAAAATGGTAAAAAAAAAAACACACATACAGCTTGGGACAAGTTCTATAATAAAAAAGAAAAAAATTCCAGTGATGTAATCCTTCCATGACCTGACAATACACGCAGGCATGATCGATGGAAGACGCCCGCCGAATGACACGAGACCTGCCATGACAGCTCTTAAATAGCTGAGGGCGGTGCCACCAGTGACGTGTGCAGGTGACCCCGCCCCCTCCCTCTGATGCAGCAGGGGTTTCTGGCGGGTTTTCCATGGTGTCACGGGTGACCCTGTCGCCCTCTGACACAACAGGGGTTTCTGATGGCGTCAGAGGGGTCGGGGTCTCTCGTAACACTAAGGGGAAACCGCCAGAAACCTCCCTTACATCAGAGGGGGCGGGGTCACCCGCACACGTCACAGGTGGCTCCGCCCTCGGCTATTTAAGAGCTGTCACGGTGGGTCTCGCGTCACTCGGCGGGCGTCTCCCATGGAGGTGGAATCGATTGTGGTGGCATGTATCATTGTTGAGGTTGATTAATGTCGTGTACAGACGAGCAAACATGTACGATGAAACCGGTCCGCCGGACCGTTTTCACCGTACATGTCTGCCCGGGGATTTCTGTATGGTGGCTGTACTCACCATCATACAGAAATCCGCGCGTAAACAATACGCGGAGCGTGGCCAAGCCGTCGCCGCGATGATGACGCGGCGATGTGGGCGGCCCTGCCAGTTCAATGCTTCCACGCATGCGTCAAAGTCATTCGACGCATGCGAGGGATGGTGGGCGCTCGGACATGTACGGTAGGTCTGTGCAGACGACCGAACATGTCCGAGCAGACAGGATTCCAGCGGGCTGTTTTAAAACAAGTCCAGAAATATTTGCCCACTGGAAAAAGGCCCGGCGGGCAAATGTATGCTGGAATCCTGTCCGCTCGGGCCTACACACGACCGAACATGTCTGCTGAAACTGGTCAGCGGACCAGTTTCAGCAGACATGTTCGGTCGTGTGTACGGGGCCTAAGAGGTTGTTATTTGCTTGCCTAATGGTGATTCTGGTTCTCTCCAGCCGATCTCTGGTATCAATGAAGAATAAAATTTGGACCTATCATGCGTGTAAATGACTCTGCTTTAGTTGAGGTCAGGATTGAATAGAGAAGAACTTTCCGTCTATACATTGTGGGGTAGCACTACTTTTTGTTAAATCCAGCTATGATACTTCAATTGTGTAAACTAAACATCTACTTTGGCAAGCATTGTAAGATAATTTGATTGTTGAAGCCATGTTTTGTGTGATGTTACCTCATTTAACATTATCAATATTTTTACAGTTTCTCATTTATTAGCCATCAGAACAGTCGAATGAGTTTTATGTGTGGACATCCTTCTAGAGGGACATTTCCCACTAATCTTGTCAATTTTTGAGACCATAGAATAGCATATATGCCTGAATTTTCCCCGTTGGGATAGGAGAATACTTGTTACCTCTCTCTTGTTCTTTATCTAATCTTCATTTTGCTTTACCTCTACCTTCTGTTCACTTTAATTTTCCCCCTTTTTTCAGTTCTTCCCTCCTCTTTACTTTGTTCTGAGTTGTCAGTTCATGTTGATGATCCATGGAAGTGGTCTTCATTGAAAGCCCTATGACATAAAACAATGTTCATTGCTGTCAGGATCTTTGAAAATTCTTTCACTTACCGTGAAGTGGTTCAATATTCCCAGAAAAAAATCCATGGTTCTTCATAAACATCATAAACACCACACACAAATAGCGTTTACTCAAGATTTTTTTTTTAAAAGCTGTACCAAAGCTCTCTTACCACAGATATTCTACAATGTACCATATGTCAACCAATGCATCCAAAAGTAAAAAAAAGCTATTATTGTGGCCAAAAACCTTAAATTTCAATTTATTGATCAATCTTTGAGTTCTGAGGGATGACATCCCTTTCTGAAAGGCAAATTAGGTACCAGACCTGTAACACTATGGAACATTTATTGTCCTAATGAATAACAAGTTTTCTTCTTTTTTTTTGAAAGATTAATGATCTTCTGATCATGTTTTGCTCAGGCATGCTGATATTGGGGGACAACATGAACATACCACTCAATCTGCTATTAGATTCCTCAAGGGCAGTGTAAACATTTCCTGCTTCATGATGTGTGGCAGACTTTGTCTGAATTAAAACATTTTCTTAACACAATAGACGTATCATAACTACATTCAGCTACATTTGAACCTATGTTCATTTAAGATAATCACCCTATTACTATGACACTGCTATTTCCAGACTCTGGAACAAAATATTCAAGACTCCATTTCTTTCTCCCCATAATCTTCAGTACTTGAGTCTAGTAAATGTTAGGCATAAGTGTGTGATGAGAGGTGAATAAAGTTAAAGAATTAGAAATATGCACATATCACTTCCTTAATGACCAATATAACTATTCTTGAAGCCGCCCACAAATGAAATCAAGCTGTACCAATTTAATAAAGACTAGATGTGACATTCTGGAGGAACTAGGGAAACAAATTAAACGGAGGCTAGTTCTAGGCTATAAAATGTTCCATGAACACAATGTAAGCTTAAAACTTTCCTCCCCAAGTAACCTGCTCTTATTTCATTGGATCAGGTTGGTTTCTTCCTGGGCAGAGAAGCCTGAGACAATAATATTAAATCAGTAAACAGCCATCCTTGGTTGACAAATTCCAATACAAAGTGATTATTTTTATCCATGGGTGCGAAAAAGGCATTTAACAGGGTGGTCTGAGATTAGATGGCGGCGATTCTTACCTCAGTTGAGAAAATGTGTGCTGAAATTAAAACCCTGTATTCCAACTCACAAGCCAGAATGAAAGTCAAAGTCTACTTGTCAAATGCCTTTCCCATAAGCAACTGTACCGGGCAAAGATGTCCACTTGCCCTATTATTTTTGATAGAGCTATTCCTTCTGTGCCTCCGCTCAAGTACTGATATCAAGTTCATGCAAATTCATGACAAAAAATATAAGATTGTGGCATTTGCTCCTGTTTCTCTCTGATCCTCTCATAACTCTTCATAATCTATTAAAAGAATTACATGTGTTTGGCTCACTGATTTAAAAATCAACTATAAACTTGGTCTCATGGTGCAAAGATGTCTTTCTGTTCACGTGGAAACTAAATGCGATTACGAACCTTGGGATACAGCTCCTTTCAGATTTTACCAGGTTGTACTCACAAAATTACGTAATTCCGAAGAAAGGAGTACAGCAAGACATTGTAAATAGGCAAGACCATGTTATTCAAGACCCAGTGAGAGTTTAGCAATCAACCACTAATATATTAAATTCTTAATTTTGCTTGCTTTTTAAAAAAGAGCAGTGTCTTATAAACCTGGTCCCATATCTACGTTGATGTCTAACCCCAAATTCCCACCTGGACAGCACCAATATTTTATCCCACATTGCATATTTCAAGCGTTACCACATGCCGGCCATTTCTTTCCTCTGGGTACTTTTTGATAATGACCTTTTACACTGATGTCTTATTTGAACTTCCCCGAAGAGTCTTTTTATCCGATTCAACTTTTCTTGAATCACACTTAAAGACAAAGATGCTTATGGTAGACCATATACCCCTATGAAAAACCTTGTGGCCCACAAACTGCACAGAAACATGTATAGTCAACAATCTAGAAAATGTTCCTTGAAGATTTGCCTGGATAAGGTGAATAAGAAAGAAAGCTAGGATTCACACTGTCTGAACTAGATTGGAACACAGATTATACTGTTATGCATAAAGGCTCTTTAAATGTTACTACCAAAGAACATAAATATATAATATATTCCTGGTGGTATAGAACATCCATCCTTCTCCACAAAATGTATTCTTAGGTATCAGATCTCTGAGCTGCAACCTTACTGAACAAAGTTGCACAACATAGTTTATACAGTTACAACTTTAGCCGACCATAGATGGATCAAAATGTAACCGGTTCAGCAGGTACCAGATAAATTTCGATCCACGTATGGCAGGCTGGTTGTACTGAAGTTGATATATTGATTAACTTCACTACACCAGCCTGTCAATTTTGTTCCCGTTTGGTTACTGCCGGTGTCTAGAGCCTCAAGAAGTGATCATTGTATTCTGACGTGTGGGAAACCTCCTGCTGTCACAATACAATAGCTCAACAGGAGGGATTCCTTCATCAACACTGACTGTGCTGATAGGGGAATCAAGCCATTTTCTTTCCTTCTGCCCATGGCTAACGGAAAGAAATTTGCATAATTATGACCTGTCTTACTCCCTCTAATTTTCAGTCAGAGCAATACTTCATCATTATTCAGTTATTGGACTCTTTTGCCGCTTACACACGATCGGTTCCTCTGATAAAAATGGTCTGATGGACCGTTTTCATCAGACGAACCGATCATGTGTGGGCCCCATCAGTTTTTTTCCCATCGGTGAAAAAACGTAGAACCTGTTTTAAAATGATCTGATGGTTAAAAAACCGATAGAAAAAAACGATCGTCTGTGGGGAAATCCATCTGTAAAAAATCAACGCATGCTCAGAATCAAGTCGACGCATGCTCGGAAGCATTGAACTTAATTTTTCTCAGCACGTTGTTGTGTTTTACATCACTGCGTTCTGACACGATCAGTTTTTTAACTGATGAAGACTGATGAAAGTCAGCTTCATCGGATATCTGATGAAAAAATCCATCAGACCGTTTTCATCGGATGAACCGATCGTGTGTACAGGGCATTACTCTAAATCATTGGCTATGTATCAAAGCAAAACAAATGAGCATACCTGTATTTTGGAGACAGCTTTCATGCCTGGATAGTGAAGCTGAAATGGATGAATCTCTAGAAACAGACTGATGACATTGCATAAAATGTGATAAATCTGGTACCATTATGAATTTACTGTGTCATTTTCGGATATTGTTCACTTAGTTCCTTGCACACTAGAGTACTCAGAAAATATGTCTGCCTGTTTCTGTTTAATATAAAATTCTGAAAATTGACTATGATATTGCCTTCTTAGTACATAATCCATCAACAGCATGGAAAACTATCTTCTCATTCCCCAAGTTACCCTGACTGTTTATCCTACCTCACCAAGTTCATTTAGCAATTAAACAATTTTTAATATGCTTTGATCAAACAAAATGTTTACCCAACTTTCTTGCATACTAATTCTGTGAATCCTATTGTATTTTTTCTGTTATTCTGTTTTTATTATTAAATTGTAAAACTTTATGAAACTAAACATTCAAAGCCTGCTACTTCATGGGTAACTCTATAGAAACACATACTGTAGGTAGTTTTAATTAAGTAGCTTCTTTAACTCAAATCTAAATGCTGCTTTTGCCATAGCCACTGTTTTAGGTACTCTGCTATAAAAAGCTTAACATCACGTATCATTGAATATTCTCGAATATGTAGAATCATGCAGACTATGTATTTTTTTCAATCTATAAATATATTCTGCTTTTAAATGATGAATCATCATTTTCTGCAGTTGTGCTATGGACTTAAAACTAGATACTGAAATTTGCTTTGCTGCAGTACATAGAATGTGCATCTGCATCTGCAATTGCTGATTATCTCCAATCATCTATTTTAGTCCACATAATTATATATAAAATTATTGGCCCTCAGTTTGACTTCCCCAACAGCTTGCTTTGTGGGAAATAGGCACTTCTCCAAAAGAGAGCTTTGCATGAAATACATTTGATCAGCTTCTGGAAATGTAGCATTATATATTGTACAAAGTGCTTTAAAATGGAAGGGTCCTGTTGTGTAATATAATGTATATGTGCGTTGGTGGCTAACATTGATCAGTGTAGGAGGAATACTGTGCATCAGAGAAATGCTGCACTGTATATCACACAGTGCTGTATAATATGTCAATATGTGCAGACCATCTTTCTGACAGTCATTTTCAGAAGGAGAATAAATACTGTGTGTAAGTATACTAGGATTAAGATGACTGTGAGAATCGCTTTATTGTCTGGAATTTCTCTCACAACACTTCACTTCTTTTAGCAAAAATGTCTAATAATTAACACTTGACAACTTCAGCTATTAGATTACATACTTACAATGCTGAACATGCAGACCCAGCTATTTATTAATACAGGCTTATTTCCTGGCTCTGCAACCTTAAGTACATTTTAATACAATTACCAAAACACCATATATATTTTGCATGATATTGTAAGTTTAATAGTTGTTTTCAATCTATTGATCTGCAGCTAATGTCTGGTGATTTTGCCATGAAAATCCTGTTATGGGATTATGGCTTTTCCCAAATTATGCTCCTGCAATGTCACCCAGTCAAATGCACCTTGCTGACACAGCAAAACCAGTCCAGAGCCGATGTGCTGCCAATATAGAAATAAGTGCATGCACACAAGAAGTACAGTAGCTCAAAGAAGATGAAAGAGATCAGCAGCATTGGGATACAAAATATATTAATAAAACAAATTTAGACAGTTATTTATAATACACTTGCATTAGCAAGATAAATGTCATACAGTTAATTTTTCGAGCTGCTGCTGGTACTTCTGTGGATTCTGTGGAGTTTTCTGAAACTTTCAGCTGATTAAGTCCTGTAATTTATGTAAACAAGTGGTAAACAAATTACCACCCAAACAAGTCAAAGAGTCGTTTTTTGCATGTGACAAGGGATGTTGAAACAACATTTTTCACAAAACTTTATTTTACAACTGCAGCCAAACAGCCCATGTCTTTTTACTTGGGTTTATCCCTGGTACCCTGTTCCTTTGTTGACCAATTATACATATACAATATATAAAGGTACCACACAGCCAAATTAACACCATTCACTTTGGGATTTAATTTGTAAACAATTTTTTAGCGCAGTTTCTTTTCCCATTTTTCCAAATTAACACATGTGCCTTTCACATTTCCTTTGCCTGTGAACCTCTCTGGTGTTAGATAAATTACCAGGAAGCCAAAACAGGATACCGTGAAAGAGTACAAAAAGTATGTAAAAGTATACATTTTATTTGATTATAAAACAGGTAAATATTTAAAAGCAATTGTGGAACAGCATAATTCAAAATATAGGTACAGCTACTCAATTGCCGCAATTCACAGTTGTACTGATAGACACAAGTCAAAAAACAGATCGTGATTGCAGTACCAACTCTACATGTTTCGGATCAGCATAAAAGGCATACAATTCCTGTTATGATGGGTACAATTCCTTCTTCAGGAGTTGAGCGTGAGCTGGCTGTTATATTTCTATAGAAAAAATATATTAAAATAAGTAAATATAACAATAAACAACGATTTTAATTTTTTAGATTTTTTAGATTTTTGCCCCTTAACCAATTAAGTTTTTAGTAAGAAAATGCAGAGAGATAAAGAAAAAGAAAAAAGAGAAAGGGGAAAGGAGAAGAAAAAAGGGAAAAAAAATGAGAAAATTAGAAATGGCAGACAAATATGTCATAAAGAATGGGTACTTACAAATTGTATATTCCAACGGCATATAGGATACACAGCGTTATTGCAAATGGATGTGATCACATATCAAAAAATGAGAGGAGCCAGAAAAATAGTGGTTCGTAATAGTTTTTCATTGAGCCTCAAAACGGGGTAAGAATACCTGGTGGTTTATTCCCCAGACATCATTTCTGGGCTCTTTAAGACGCAATTACTGGCTTTATATTAGGATTTTATAGATCTGCGTTCATATGCGTAAATATACCACATTCCATAAAGGGGAAGCCTCCATGGAAGTCTTTATGGAATGCGGTATATTTACTCATTTGCCGAACTGCGCACTCGGATTGGTCTATTGTCCGATTCGAGTACCGCCTTCTGTTCTTCTGTGTCGGCGGCCTCTGTCGACGTCTGACATCACCGCGCATTATGAAGCGGTGGTGCCGGACGCCGCACTTGGCCGGGAAACTCCAGTATAGGGGCGAAACCTTTTTAGCCAGCTGTACTCACAAAACGTCAATTCCAAAAGAAAAAAACCTATCCTAGGTGAATGACATGATGCAAGACCAGACCACAGCATACCAGTGCGAAACTACTATTAACCCCCGTTCACATTGACTGTGGCTTTGAAGTTGTGCGACCTAACCTGAAATGGCACAATTTTAGTCGCATCTTAGTGCGACTCTGGGTTGTGACTTTGAAGACATCTGTGTGGTTTCATGCATGGGTGTCTATTGAAGAAAAAGAAAAAAGAGAAAGGGGAAAGGAGAAGAAAGAAAGAAAAAAGGGAAAAAAATGAAAAAATGAGAAATGGCAGACAAATATGTCATAAAGAATGGGTACTTACAAATTGTATATTCCAACGGCATATAGGATACACAGAGTTATTGCAAATGGATGTGATCACATATCAAAAAATGAGAGGAGCCAGGAAAATAGTGGCTTGTAATAGTTTTTCATTGAGCCTCAAAACGGGGTAAGAAAAAACTATTGCGAACCACTATTTTTCTGGCTCCTCTCATTTTTTGATATGTGATCACATCCATTTGCAATAACGCTGTGTATCCTATATGCCGTTGGAATATACAATTTGTAAGTACCCATTCTTTATGACATATTTGTCTGCCATTTCTCATTTTTTTATTTTCCTTTTTTTCCCTTTTTTTCTTTCTTTCTTCTCCTTTCCCCTTTCTCTTTTTTATTTTTGTTTTTCTCTCTGCATTTTCTTACTAAAAACTTAGGGCCAGATTCACAGTACAAGTACACCGGCGTATCTACTGAAACTCCGGCGTACTTTCAAATTTGCCGCATCGTATCTTTAGTTTGAATCCTCAAACCAAGATACGACGGCTTTTGGCTTCGATCCGACAGGCGTATGCCTTCGGATCGTAGGTGCAATACTTCGGCGCCCGCTGGGTGAAGTTCGTGTCGTTTTCCTCGTTGGGTATGCTAATTAGCTTTTTCCGGCGATCCACTAAGGTATGCGCAGCCGTCGCATTCTCTTACATCGTCGCTAGTCGGCTTTTCCCGGCATATAGTTAAAGCTGCTATTTTGTGGCCTATAGTTAGACTTGCCATGTTAAAGTATGGCCGTCGTTCCCGCGTCGAATTTAATTTTTTTTTGCGTAAGTCGTTCGTGAATAGGAAAGGACGTAACTCACGTCGACATTCAAAAAATGACGTCGGTGCGACGTCATTTCGCACAAAGCGCGGCGGGAAATTTCAAAACGGAGCATGCGCAGTACGTTCGGCGCGGGAACGCGCCTAATTTAAATGATCCACGCCCCCTACCCGGATCATTTGAATTAGGTGGGCTTGCGCCGGAGGGATTTACGATACGCCACCGCAACTTTACAGGCAAGTGCTTTGTGAATCAAGCACTTGCCCGTAAAACTTGCGGCGGCGTAACGGAAATGCAATACGTTACGCTGCCGCAGATGTACCTGAATCTGGCCCTTAATTGGTTACAGGCCAAAAAAAAAGAAAAAAAATTAAATCGTTGTTTTATTGTTATATTTACTTATTTACATATATTTTTTCTATAGAAATATAACAGCCAGCTCATGCTCAACTCCTGAAGAAGGAATTGTACCCATCATAACAGGAATTGTATGCCTTTTATGCTGATCTGAAACATGTAGAGTTGGTACTGCAATCACGATCAGTTTTTTGACTTGTGTCTATCAGTACAATTTTGAATTGCGGCAATTGAGTAGCTGTACCTATATTTTGAATTATGCTGTTCCACAATTGCTTTTAAATATTTATCTGTTTTATAATCAAATACAATTTATACTTTTACATACTTTTTGTACTCTTTCACGGTATCCTGTTTTGGCTTCCTGCCCATACTATCCCTTGGGGTTCTTTCTGTTTTCTCAAATTAGTTTGGGATGTGGCAGCAAGTCTCAGGATTAACCGAAGCTCAATTTAGTTTCTCTTTCATAATTTTCTCCCATTCATCAAGAAAAGTGTCAAAAAGTAAAAATGACAGGAGACAATTTTTGACAATTCCCTTATTAAAAAAAAAAAAATCACCAGGCAGACGGACCCAAAAAATTAAAACAAATGGGAGGCGTCCCGCCGACTGTTGTCTCTTGGCTGTGACAGCTGTTAAATGGACAAGGGCAGCATTGATGTAAATGGGTGACCCCATCCCCCCTCGGATGTCACATGACTTAAGAAGGGGGCGGAGTCATCTGGTTATGTCACCGAGTGGCCCCGCCCTTGCCTATATTACAGCTGTTACAGCCAAGAGACAGCAGTCAGTGGGACACCTCCCATCCTGGCAGTTTTTTTTTTCTATTTTTCATGCCTGCCGGCGCCGTGACTGAAGGTGGATGGACATTGCGGGACACTTTTTTTTTAAATAAAGGAATTGTCAAAAACTGTCTCCTGTCATTTTTACTTTTTTGACCCTTCTTTGGTTAATTGAGTAGCCATACCCATTCACATTGGGGGGGGGGGCGGGTTGTGGAGTGCAGGTGCCACTTTGACTGTACGTATTGTACATTTAAAAAAGGTAAAAAAATGCATGTACTTTATGTACTGCATACATGAGTCTTTGTGATTACTTTAGCTAGGGGGTTGCATAATAATATGTTTAGAATGCTGATCAGATTTTTTTTTTTACAACACTAATAATAGATACTTTAACTTACCTCAATGAGATATTGAGGCCCTTCATGAGCTAAAAACATTATTCAAACACCATATTTTGGTGATGTAAATGGCTGGAGAGAAATATCAGCAACTCATTGAAGAAAACTCAAGAAAAGACAAAGTAGGATTAGTGGGCAAAAAAATAAGATAATGGGGTTGATTTACTAAAACTGGAAAGTGCAAAATCTAGTGCAGCCCTGTATAGAAACCAATCAGCTTCCGTTTTTTTTTTCTTTTGTCAAAGTCTAATTGAAAAAGCTGAAGTTAGAAGTTAATCGGTTACCATGCTCAGCTGCCCCAGATTTTGCACTCTCCAGTTTTAGTAAATCAACCCCAATATCACCTTGAAAATATGCTATCAGACAACATAGTGGAAATTCTACATGCACACGCAAGGTGATGGTGTCACACAATATTTATATCAGGGGGTTGAGTGGCTGAACTTACCTTTCGACTGTCATCCATATGCATTGCTGAATGTGTCCTCATGTATATGTGATTTTTTTTTATATATATTACCCAGAAGTGGCCTCTCTGCTCTCTATTAGCAGCAACAAGGTGGATCCAGTATTGTTGTGCCTGTTCTGCTTCACTTCATTAACAATAGTTTGTCAGTTGCCCCAGCTCCTGGCATGAAACCTGATATTTTATCTATATTAGATATATCTCACAAGCTCCAACAATAGAACACAACGCTATAGCATAAAGAAAAAACAGCAGGGGATGCCTAAAATATTACTTGTATAATAGTGTAGATGTCTGAGAAAAAAAAGGCAATCACACAAGCAGGTCATGACATTTTGACAGTTTTAGAAAATCCCAGAGGCTTCAAAATGAAATGAAAAGGTAATTTTAAAAACTTTAAAATAAAAGATGGCTTGTGTAGCAGTTTTTTTATATTATTTTTAATGAAAGGTGGAATTTCTTTTAATAAGTAATTTCTACTTTCTAAAAAAGATATAATGAGGCCTCTACCCACAGTATAATATTTTTTAGATGCTTTTTAAATGTACAAGTGTCTGAATTTGAAAAAGGACATAATGGTAAAGGGGACATAATTCTTTATGACAAGCCAACCTGTATAAATGACTTGACGGAATCCTTCTTATGGCAAACCCTTGTTTGATGAAGTGAATGGTAAATTGCTAAACGTAAACTTTACAGGAGATGTGGCTCTTATTAAAACTTTCTTCTGAAAGTTGTCATCACCAGGAAATGTATTTAAGGTCTTAGCAAATGCTGTAGATGTTCTTGAGTATAATAATTGGTTTCTCATAGTGTTGAACCTATGACACTGAAAAACTCCAATTTAGAGATCTGCACCTTTACTTTCCAAATTCTGATGCCTTTCACTTGTAGAGTAAACTGAAGCAGAAGCAAGCAAAGAATGACTTCCTGTCTCTCTCCCCTTACCCTAAAAGTATATATAAAAAAAATGCGTGTATTCACCTAGGCAGCAGATAGCTATAGTCAGTCTAAGCTGACTGTAAAATATTCTGCAATTACAAATATGTAAAAATGAGGATAACACACTATAGATATGGATGCATGTTGGTATTATACAACAATAGTGTTTTTTTGGTCTTTCCTACACTAAAATCAGAAGGACTGCCTGAAAACTAGTTTCTTTTGATGTTTTTTTTTTCAATGGCAGCGTACATGTCTCTTTATCTCTGATATCACAGGCTGGCTCTAGACACTGTACAAACAAATGGCCACTGCACAATTCTAAATCTTGAGAGCCTCCACAGTGGAAGCACATGCATTATAATAGATAAGCAGAGGGCACCTATACCTGGAGGGAGCCCATCCCTTCTTAAAGGCACAGGGGCGCACTGGACACCCAGCACATAGCACAATGGCAGCAAATGTTTCTAGTGGGTCCCCTAACCAGTATTCCAACAGTACAAACAAATAGCCACTGCCCCTACAGAAATCTTTAATTGGATAAATACCCTTACTATGGAAGAAATACTAGAAAATGAAATAATAAGGATATGTATGGGAGCATACAATTAATTTTTGGTGTCATTGCCTCCCAAAGCTTCACCATGACACTTGCTCTGAATGCCATCAGTTCATCAGTGCACTATTCTTCATCAAATGTAGCTTTCTCATTGAAGTTATGATAAAATACTAAATTCTATTTGCAAGCACCCTTTTGGAACATTTTATTTTGCAGTGTTCAGACCTATTTCTATGCAGCTTTGTGGCGAGTCTAACATTTGAATAAAACACCCAAAACATAGATTTTTGTCTCTTGAATATTCAGCAATGGCGAAATGAATTTGAATGTAAAATTCACAAGGCTGTAATCTGCTTCATATTAGACCAATTCATTTCAAACTTAGGGGGAAATTATTAAAGCTGTGTTTTACTAAAATGGCCCTTAAATTGCCACACTTGCCTGTCATATTTTTAAAGCATGCACAAACCCCCATAACACAGAAAAAACACTGCATCTGCAAAATAAAGCTGTTTTGTCCATGTAAAGTGAGGTAAAACTGCTCTTATGTGGTGTGATCTGCTCTGGATTTGTTTCTTTTTTATTCTGCTACATTTGGTTTGGGGCTCTGAAGCAAGCATAGATTTATATGTCATGCAGCTGCAAAAACAAGCCCCCGTGACTTCACCAGACTACCTCTGACTAGAAATCTTTGAGTGCCTTACTGATGCAGAAAAAAAAGCGAATTGTCCAAACTATATGAAGGATCTCAAACCTCAAAAGAGGAGTACTATGGGCCCAGGAAAAATAAGAGTTAGATCACCATCTCCTCTTTGTTATGTGATATACAGACTTCAAACCAATTATTTAATACAAATCAATTTATGTCAAAACATGTGTATTTAATGGGAATCGGGTGCTAGTAGCTAGAAACCATGTCCTTCTGATGAAGCTGCCTAGTGCGGTGAAATTTACGTGTGTTTGTTCTACTGTGGGACTTTTCTTGTATAGCTCCTAAATACAGGGTATTACCAGCATAATAGTGATTACATGGAGATAATAAGAGCATAAGGATTAAGTTCATAATACTACTGACATGGATGTTATAACAGTCCCTATGTGATTTGTATAGAATGATGGAGAAAAAAGCTGGTGGAGATTTTTTTTTTTATTATTTAGTATTTAGTGCTCAGGATTATACAGCAATCTGACATGCATACACTTGTGCAAACCATCTTTTATTTAGTCCATTCTTCACTGTACTTTACTGTACGCATGGATGTGGTTACATTATGCATGCTGAGCAAAGCAAATGTGAGTAGTATCTGGCCCATGATTCGAGCTAGAGAGATGACCCATACAGCAATTTTCTGTACTGTATATATGCCTCCACAAGTTACAATCTTCTACATTCTACCTACTGGACTGCTATTCTTTGCTGTAGGACGCTTTCTTGCTTGACTGTATCTCTTGCTCAGTTTGAATATAATTTTTCCCCTGTGCTGTAGTTCTGCTACTATTCATTAGATTAACCCTCTCCAGACCTTTTCAATGCTCTAACATGCAACTAATTATCCTGTGCCTTATGTCTGTATGCATAGGCGTGCGCAAGGGGTGTGCCAGGTGTGCCTGGGCACACCCTAATCCTGGGGTTGGCAACCTGTCAATCATAATCTACCTGTTGAAAGTGGGCAGGTTACAGGTAAACCTTGAAACCCCAGAACCTGGACAGGAGAGGCGGCAGAGTTGAAATTTTGTGAAAACGATCTGTATTTTCCTCCTGCAGCAGTTGAAAGTAGGCTTCTCCTCCTCTCCCTCTCGCCAAAATTCAGCTGCCACAGGAGAAAAATACAGGGGATTGGTACCAATTTATGCCACCCCTTCTGTCCCTCTTTTTGCTGCCCCGGGTCTATTGTTTCAGGATGGAGAGTGGGAAAGAAGCTGGTATACATATGTCATACACACATATGTGTTGGAGCTTTGAGGCGCACACCCTAATGCAATAGGCTGTGCACACCTATGTCTGTATGGACTATTTAGAGACATATGCGATACTGCACATTAAAACACCCTCTCTGTGAACATATGTAGGGTGACTTATTTGACCCAGTATCATTGGTTCAATGACTGTTTTGGCTTTCAAGCCTATTTCATAACAGTTGCATATTTCCTATTTTCCATATTGGATTGTATGAAGTGGGACTAAATCTATGAATCCAAAACGTATTGTTTTGCAGTGATATACTGTAACTATGTTCCTTAACTTTTGTATTTGAAGTATTCAATATGTTTAATGTAGTTTGAATTTTAAACCAAAAATGTACCCACTTTGAGCTATACGATGCAGCTCCCTTTTGATTAAAACGTGTTTTTAATGAGTTATGGCTAATACTTATAATGATTTAATACTGATTCTAGTATGAATTAATAAAGTATATGTGATTTTAATATTTATGAATTTGTATTAAATAAACATTATGTTAGCATTAGTTCAAAGTCTGTTTAACAAATAACCCTGCCTGGTTCTTTTAGATACTTTTGGGATACAATGTATAGCTGACATATAAAAAGTGATATGAAATTGGAATGTATTAATAGCATGTTGAATGAATGTAAATATTATCATTGAGTATTAAGTGGGACAAGTAAGCAATTGTTTTTTCTCCTCCTCTTTGCTGAGTTTTTTTGCAGTGGTATTTGCTCCCCTCATGATTTTTTTTTTTTTTGCATATTTCTCACACAAGTAAATCCAAGATGCAATTTTTTAATTATTATTTCATTTATTAAGGAAAAAAAACTGTTTAAACCTGCATGGCCCTATGTGAAAAAGTAATTGCCCCCTCCCATGCTGAATCATGAATGAACTGTGATTAACCACAACTTTTTGGAAAACTGAGTTAAATTTCACTTGCCACACCCAGGCTTGGTTACTGCCAGACCTGTTGAATCAATAAATCACATTAATAGAAGCTGTGTGACAAAGTGAATCACACTAACAGATCACAAAAAAACACACATCATGTCACAATAGAAAAAAAATCAAGAACAGATTAGAAACAAAGTAATGTACATGTATTGGCTAGGAAAGGTTGTGCATTTCTAAGGCATTGGAACTCCAGTAGACCACTGGGAGAGCCATTATCCATAAATGGAGATAACTTGGAACAGTGGTGAACCTTCCCAGGAGTGGCCGGCCAACAAAAATTACATGAGCATGATGGCGGTCATCCAGAAGGTCATAAAAGAACCCAGAACAACATTTAAATAACTGCAGGCCTCACTTGCCTCAGGTAAGATCAGTGTTCATGATTCAACAATTAGAAATAGACTGGGCAGAAATGGCATCCTTGGGAGAGTTCCAAGGACAAAGCCACTGCTGACCAAAAAGAAAACAAAGGCTCATCATATTTACCAAACAATATCTTGATTATCCCCAAGACTTTTAGGCAAATATTCTGTTTCTTGTGAAAAAAAAATATTCTGTGGACTGATGAGACAAAAATGTTACTTTTAGGAAGGTGTGCCTTCCATTACATCTTCCATAAAACAAATGCAGCTTTTCATAACAAGAACATCATACCAACAGTCAGACATTGTGGTGGTAGCGTGATGGTCTGGGGCTGCTTTGCAGCTTCAGGATCTGGACGACTTAACATAATTGATGGAACCATGAATTCTGAGCTCTACCACAAAATCCTAAAGGAGAATGTCCAGCCATCAGTTTGTGACCTCAAGCTCAAGTGCACTTAGGTTATGCAGCAGGACAATGATACAAAACAAAACAGCAAGTCCACCTCCAAATGGTTCAAACAAAGCAAAATTTAGGTTTTGGAGTGGTCTAGTCAAAGCCTGGACTTAAATCCAATTGAGATGCTGTATTATAACCTTACACAGGCCGTTGATGCTGGAAAACCCTCCAATGTGGCTGAATTAAAACAATTCTGCAAAGAAGAGTGGGCCAAAATTGGTACACAGCAATGTGAAAGACTCATTACCAGTTATCGCAAATGCTTGATTGCAGTTGTTATCAGGTTTAGGGGGCAATTACTTTTTCACATAAAGCCAGGCAGGTTTTGACAGCTTCTTTGCCTTAACCTCCCTGGCGGTATGATTCTGTCAGAAAAAACATGCTAAAAGCGGTACCATTATTTGCAAGGAAATTTGGCGTTTTATATTGTAGGTCTGTAATTTTTAGAAATAACTCACTTAAATCTGACCAAACAAGCTTCTAATAGGCATCCCGGGTATGACATTTTTTTAAAAACAAAATTATAAATTATAATATAATAAATAATTATAAATAATTATAACAAATAATAATATAATTATAATAAAAATTATTCAATAATGTAATCAAATCAAAATCACTGAAATTTGCTCAGTTGCAGAATTGTTGCTGTCATTATTTTTTTTTTTTTATGACGAATTTCCCCACAAATCGCTATCGCACAATTCTGCAAGTGATTATAATTTATTATCGCTGTTTTTTAGCTGATCTAAAACTATTTTTGACATAAAGGGACACTTTTGGTTGCTATGGACAATCTACAGTTTGCAGGGAGAAAGAAACGTTTTTATTATATAAAATGACATGCATGACACAGGACAGACCACTAGGGACAGGGGGGGTGTGTTTTTTTTACATACAGTACTGTAATCTATAAGATTACAGTATACTGTATGTAAGGTGTTTGTTTACTTTTTTGAATTTGGCGCCGTTCTCCGTCCCCGTGCGTCGTAACGTCGCAGGGAACGGAGATCGGCGTCACACGGAGGCACTGTGTGAATCGAGCGAGGTCCCGCTCGCTCACACAGCGCGGTGGCATCGCTGGATCCAGGGACAAGGTAAGTAACTTGTGCCTGTGGATCTAGCGAGGCAAGCCCGTGGCTGACACGGGGTTACCGCTCGCAGCAGGAAAATCTAACCCCGTGTCAGACACGGGAAGACCGCCAGGCAGGTTAATAAATGAAACAATCATTTAAAAACTGCGTTTTGTATTTACTCAGGTTATCTTTGTGTAATAATAACATTTTTGGATGATCCTAGTCATTTAAGTGTGACAAATATGCAAGAAAATATAAAATAAATCAGAAAGGGGGCAAAAACTTTTTCACAGCATTGTATAAAAGATAAAGATAAGTAAAATTCCAATGCAGTGTGGAGTATTTTCGGATATGTCCTACCAATTGCAGAGAGAGGCAACCACCAGCGTTTATGAATTGGTCCTAAGTATTAGCATGCATGTTACATATATTAAGTACTTATTTAATTGTATGGGGTATAACTTACTATTCACAAATCTTATGTAGCTGTTTCTGGGTTTTTTATTAGCTCCATATTTGAACCAAAAAGTATTTTTTATGTGTATGCATTATACTAGGTAGATGGTAAATGGTGCTATTTTCAACAACATTTTCTTGAAGCTTATTTTTACAAGCCAAGTTAAATTGTCTTTAATTAGGTAAATCTTATGAAATGTAGGAGGCAGTATTCACACAGGAACGGACAGCTGCCAGTGCTTTACCTCTCCGGTAGCTGTCCGCGCTAGAGGGTGTGGGGTGTGCGACTCAGCTTAGCACATCACACACATCTCCCTTGTAATTTTTTATGTACAAACTTTATTTGAAGTGTGCAAAAGTACACTTCACTCATGGCGCTATACAGCAGTGCAAACAATGTGATACTGTACAGCATGCAGTGATAAAATTGCTTCTACCAGATACCATTGACTGCAGCATTAAACATTAAGTAGGAGAAAACAACATGACAGCACTTTGTTAATTATTTGTTGCACTGAAGTGTCACTTACAGGACCTATGTTAGTGGGTTAGCATCACTGTAAAAGCTAATATTTTCACAGTTCAGTAAAAGTATTTAGAATAGGTCAAATATGCATGCTACTTTGTTTATATTCTTTAGAAAGGAGCAAAAATTGTCTAATACCACAACCATTAATTTTATTACCAGGAGAGGTATACTTTTAAATGGTTTGGCCTCTTAAACAAGCTATTATAAGAACCTTTTGCACTTCATATTGTTAACTTTAGCAACACTTCAGCATATTGATTGCTTTGATAACACTCTGACTTAGATGTCCATTGAATGCAAGTTACAAAACAGTAACATTCTATTTGACGGAGTCAGCATGACTGTAATGTGACATTTTCCATATCATATGTATGTATGTATGCAGGGCTGTCTTTTCCATTGGGCACGCTGGGCAGTTGCCCGGGGGCCCCACTTGCCTGGGGGGCCCCCCATCGGCTGCCCAGTGACCCCAGTAAAAAATGGTGGAGAGCGGCGGGTCAGAACTGTAGAACTGTATCGTGTCTACAGTCTCTGAGGGAGAGTCTGGAGAGGAGTCAAGAGTGGGAGCGTCGCCAGGATGGGGGTCATGGGAGAAGTCAGACACGAGGAGACTGTAGGATAAAACCAGAGCAGCCAAGCTGGAGCCATCTGACTGAGCCTTGCATGGTGCACCTTAGAGGAGGTCAGTGATAGCACCGCCAGGCCAGTCTAAGGGGCAGGTGGTTGCTGATGTAAGGGGGGAGTGAATACAAAAATATTAGTGACCACCCCCCTTTACCTTAGTGTATTTACTCTACTGAAGGTGGTCTCTGGTCACCAGAGTGCCCCACACATCAGAGTTCCTGGTGTTCCCCTTTACATCAGAGTCTGCAGGATTCCCCCTTACAGTGCAAGGGGGAAATCAGTCTTAGGACCCTGATGTAAGTGGGAACTCTGATGTAAAGAGAAAGCAGTGGACTCTGATATAAGGTGGTCTCTGGTCACCAGAGCCCCCCTCCACATCAGAGTTCCCCATTACATCATGATCTGCAGCGTTCCCCTTTACATAAGAGTTCCCTTTCACTGTAAGGGGGAATCCTGCAGACTCTGATGTAAGAGGAAACTCTGAACAGGCTGGGTTATAGTTACCTAACCTTCAATGTCAATGAAGACATTTGTAAAACTGTAATTTTAGGTACTTTTTTTTGCAGTGCCGGTAAAAAAATGTGGTTCTGCCAGTAAATTTCTTAATTTTTGTCAGTAAATTCTCGTGCATGATTGTGTAGACAGGGCCCCAGTGCACTGTATTGCCCGGGGGCCTATAATGCTCTTAAGATGGCACTGTATGTATGTATATATATATATTGTGAGGGCGGAACCCTGTGCTATGGGAAAGATTGCTGGGTTACGCCATATGTTGGAGAGAAAGAAACACTAATTAGACAGCTGTGTGTTCAGCTATTTAGTTCTGACTTGACTATAGCTCAGGGCCCCACCCTACAGACAGGAGGTCTGTCCCAGGAATCAGGTGGATTCCCAAAATCCCTCTGAGTGGTGTCAGGGGCAGTGTGGACGTCTGCAAGAGGCAGATGTCATTAAGAGAAAGCAAGGTTTGAGCTTAACTCCAGAAGACTGTTTGTTCTGACGAACAGAGATTGAGCAGCAGGACGCTGACAGAAGAAAGAAAGGTTTGCGCTTAACGTTAGGAAACTGTGTGTTCTGAGGAACAGAACTAGGCCTAGGCTAAAGGCCTGAAACAGCCGGTTGGCAAGTGTGTGAAAGCCAGGAGGCTAAACTGTTGAATTTGTCAAGTTACAGGAATGGTGGAACCCCCTGCGAGGGCTACTATTGTATTTGTGAACTTTCGTGTTTTTTAAATAAAAGTGGGCTACCAGGCCCTTAAAAACTCAGTTCTGGATTGGCGTACTCACTGGAAAACGCATCTATCGCTGGAGTCTAATAACCCCAATCTTATATATATTACTGCTGCTTGGCTAAAATACAGTAGCAGCAACAACCCAATCTGATTCATTACAACCTCAAAAAGTTCTAAAGCTATGTGGATGTTTACTGTTACAAAAAATAAACCAAAAGCTCTGAACTTCATACAACCTGGGCAGTGGCACAACAGTGTAACCAATTTACATCCCTCATAATGTCAAATGACGTCCACAAAGTGGCTCTGCCATCCTGGGTGGACGTCATATGACGTCCTCGGTCCTCCCGGCCGCTAGGGGGCGCGCGCGCCGCTGGCGGCGCGTATGTGTGTGCCCGCCGTGTCCCGTGGGTGCCGATGTGCGTGCCTGTCGGCCGCGATGTCTGCCAGGTACCCGTGATTGGCAGTTACAGAGCCAGTGACGTGGATCTCTGTGTGTAAACACAGAGATCCACATCCTGTCAGGGAGAGGAGACCAATGGTGTGTCCCTTGTACCTAGGGACACCGATCGGTCACCTCCCCCAGTCAGTCCCCTCCCCCCACAGTTAGATACACTCCCTAGGGAACACATTTAACCCCTTCCCGCCAGTCACATTTATACAGTTATCAGTGCATATTTATATCATTGTTCGCTGTATAAATGTGAATGGTCCCAAAATAGTGTCAAAAGTGTCCAGAATGTCTGCCGCAATATCACAGTCCTGACAAAAATTGTATATAACCGCCATTACTAGTAAAAAAAAAAAAAAATGTCATAAATCTATCCCCTATTTTGTAGGCGCTATAACTTTTGCGCAAACCAATCACTATACGCTTATTGCAATTTTTTTACCAACAATATGAAGAAGAATACATATCGGCCTAAATTGAGAATTTTTTTTTTTTTAAATGGGATATTTATTATAGCAAAAAGTTAAAAATGATGGGCTAGATACGCAGCGTAAGTGAACAAATGCGCCGTCGTATCTATGCGCCCTATTCTCTATACTAGATACGCCTGAATTCTGGCCTCCATCCGACCGACGTAAGTCTCCTACGCCATCGGATCTTGGGTGCATATTTACGCTGGCCGCTAGGGGCGCTTCCGTTGTTTTGAGGTCCGTGGACCGTTTTCATCGGACATGTCTCCTGGGAGCTTTTGGTCTGATGTGTGTACATACCATCAGACCAAAATCCCCGCAGACAGAGAACGCGGTGACGTAGAAGACACCGACGTTCTCAAACACGGAAGTGCAATGACGCATGCGCAGGATTTCGGGACGCTGGTTACATGTCATAACCAGCGGACATGTCCGATTAGGTGTACTAACCATCGGACATGTCCGACAGACATGTTTCCAGCGGACAAGTTTCTTAGCTTGCTAAGAAACTTTTGTCCGCTGGAAACCTGTCCGCTAGGCCGTACACACGGTCGGACCAGTTTCAGCGGACATGTTCGACCGTGTGTACGGCGCCTATTAGTCCAAGATTATTCTACATAGAGAGGAAAGATTCGACATAGAGAGAAAATATTCGACATTATAGAGACAGTGTTGGGGTAAACCATTCGTCATGAATGATGAAGATTCGACGAAGCAGCAAAAAACATACAAATGTCGAATCTGTCATTGAAGGCTTATGATGTCTGTCGAAAGTTCTAAGAAGATTCGTCGGAGCAGCTAAACTGTACGATGCCGCAATCATACATTTCTGGTCAAATGCACAGCGCATAGGCTATAGAAGAATTTGAATGTTGGTTGACTAGTAATAATAATTTATGAATATAATTATTACTAGTGTCATACAACATTAGAATTCTTCTATAGCATTTTTTAACGAAACAAAATAAATAAAAACGAATTTCGGGAGTAACCAAATAAATACATTTTTCGGACGAATACAAAATTCCAAAAATAAATATTTCAGTGTGCACATGTCTATTATTTGGTTCTGTTCTAAACTTGACTGAGTTGTGCTTTTCTCACCATTGCCAGCAGGTGTCACTGGTACCACAGGGCAGTGTGATAATTACAACTAGGTTGAGCTGTAATAAATATTATTTTTCCAGAAATACCCCAGTAAGAGGTTCCTGGCCGCTGTGAATTCTGGGGAGGGGTATTTATTGGACAGAGCCATGTGCTCTTAGTCAGTCTTCACTTCGTGGCCCTCCTGGCCAGAGGGTGTGTTGCTGCAAGTTCTGCAAGTAGGCCCAGAAGCCTGTCTGGGGCCTACTAATCCTGACATGGTCCTTAGGCTGTCTTGCCTGTGTGGAAGAAGCCGAGCAAAGCTGAGGAGATCCAGGGGAGGACCCTTGCTGGAGAGAGTCGGGATAAAGGCTGGTCTCTCAGGAGGGTCTGGTGACTCGTTTGGAGGACGCATCTATATCTAAACAGTGTTGCCATGTGGCTTAAAGATTCTGACACTATGAAGCTGAATCCTATTCTACAAATAAAAATCAAGGTAACTAACTCCTGGCTGCAAAGTCTGTGATAGAGACTTATCCAAGAGTGCTACTGACTGCTAAGTCTGTGAGAGAGGCTTATCCAGAAGTTCTACTGGCTGCTAAGTCTATGAGAGAGGCTTGTCCAGAAAATCTACTGGCTGCTAGGTCTGTGTGAGAGACCTATCCAGGTATCCAAGATCTTCTAAAATAAAGCTGTTTTGCCTTTGGATTCAAGGAGTCTGTAAGTGATCTGCAAAAATGGTTTCTGAATCCTCCCCTAACCCTCTCTCCTACTACTTCTTTTAAGTTCTCATTAAAGCATTGAAAAATACTTAAAGTGACTGCCGCCCAAATTCTGTTCTAGCTTCCCATTATAGTCATGGATTCAGCCCTGGGGTGAATGTAAGCTCGCTCCCTGTCTCTGGAAGTACCTCTTTGCTCCCAGTAGTCCCTCCCATGGGAGCGCTACATATGTATCTGTGAAGCCTGAAGAAGCATAGTGCAAGGAACCTATATCTGATATAGAGTACCACTTGTTCCTTGAGAGTCCAACAGAGATTACTAAGGACCAGTGAGGATTTCCTGATGGGAGAGTTGCGCCATGTGCAAGGCGTGTTTGACCCCTAGCAGGGTCTTTTGACGAGGTGAGAGAGCATTGCATGTGGTGGTGGGAGCACTATGGATATGGAGGTTTGTTTGAAGCAAAGAAACACTTCACATCTCCCTGCATGCCAGTGGAAGAAAAAAAATCACTTTTATATTATTATTGGACTTTCTTTGGAGCACTTATATTGCACATTATTTTTGATTTGATTTCATTTTATTATTTTGTTTGTATACTTATGCATAAGTGCCTCCACCAAAAGCTAAAGAAAAAATGATTTCCAGCTCCTGTTGCGTTTCTGGCTTAAAACCCAGCCAAGGCTTTTCACCTTATCAGGTAACTCCTACACTGGATCGCCCCTTGTCACTGTGTAATATGTATAGATTTCTCAAAAAAAAAAAAAATGCGCCTTGAGTTTGATGTGTTGGCTTGAACAAAAACAAACAAACCCATCCTTCCGGGACACGTGAGAATTGGTGACATCAGAGCGTCGCTCTGACCTATGCATTTTACCATAGGTTGATGTAGTCCAGGGGCACAAGATCACTAACGATCACTAAAAGGTGGTGGATGGCGGAGATTGACACCAGGAGTATATAGGATCTATATCACAACACTTGATGACTGTTTTGTTATTTTAACAATTCTGGTTTTGGTTAATCAGTTCAACAACAAACTAAAATCTTTTAGAGAAAATAACTCACTCCAGGTGTCTGGGTCACAAAAAATCTTCTCCTCAAATGATGGTGTTGGCTCAGTATGCAAAATAGCATATAGAAAATAATTCAGTCTGGATGGCCGCACTCCAACAACGAGTTCGTTATTGGTTAAAAATTATACAGCAAAAGATGCAATTAACAGCTGACATGTTTCACTCCGTAACTACTGGTGCTTAATCATAGGTCATAGCTGTGATTAGTCCATTAGTCCATTACCAGGCCCTTTGGGTCTGGTATGAATATTAAGGGGAACCTGGAAACAAAATAAAAAAATGCGTGGGGGTCCCCCTCAAAATCCATACCAGACCCTTCAGGTCTGGTATGGATTTTAAGGGGAACCCTGTGCCAAAATGTAAAAAATTTTTTGTGGGTTTCCCCCAAAAAATCCATACCAGACCCTTATCCGAGCACGCAACCTGGCAGGCCGCAGGAAAAGAGGGGGGCGAGACAGCGGCTGAACTGTACCATGCCACATGCCCTCAACATGGGGAGGATGTCCCCATGTTGATGGGGACAAGTGCCTCATCCCCACAACCCTTGCCCGGTGGTTGTGGGGGTCTGCAGGGGGGGGGCTTATCGGAATCTGGAAGCCCCCTTTAACAAAGGGGACCTCCAGATCCTGCACCCTATGTGGATTGGTAACGGGGTACATTGTACCTCTACCATTTAACAAAAAAGTGTAAACATTTTAAAAACCACAGGAGACAGTTTGGGACAAGTCCTTTATTAAAAATAAAACCATTTAAAAAAAAAAAGATTGCAGGGATGTAATCCATTCACGATCTCCAGCGATGTACACATCGTTACCCAGTGTACGGGTGACCCACCCCCCTCTGATGCAACGAGAAATGTAAACATATACGTCACTGGGTAACCCCGGAATATCCCCTTGCATCGGAGGGGGGCGGGTCACGTGACAGATGGCCCCACCCTCAGCTATATTAGAGCTGTCAGGCTAGAGTGTGTCATTCATTGGATGCCTCCAGTGGCGGAATTTTCCTAGTCGCAGCAGTCGCCGCTGCGATTGGGCCCTGTAGTCCGGGGGGCCCACCCGCCGCCCGTGTGAGGAGCCGTTCCGCTGCGGGGATCGGGTGCCGACAAGGCAGCAGATGCAGGGGCAGCATCGCAGCAACCCCCCCAAGACCCGGCATCTCCCCCTGCACCTCTGGCTGGCCGTTTAGAGTGCAGTGGGGAGATGTGGTAGGAGGTGGAAGGCGGCGATCGGCAGCTCTATGCTGCCTGTGTGGGCAGCGGGATCTCCCTGGGGCTTGTAGTACTGTGTCAGTGTATACAGAGGAGAGGGGCCTCTGACCCAGGCAGGTATTCGTTTCACTTTCACTCTGCTTGCACACTGTTGTTGATGCCCGGGTCAGAGGCCCCTCCCCCTCTGCTGTATACATGATCCAGAGATAGAACTACAAACCCCAGTGAGATCCCCCTGCCTGTGGACACCATAGAGCTGCCGATCGCCACCTTCACCAGCCAGGTACAGGGGAACCTCTTGCAAGGGGGCGACAGCTGTTTGGGGACCCTGATGTAAGAGGGGGGCCTCTGGGGACACTAATGTAAGAGGGGGGGCCTCTGGGGACACTAATGTAAGAGGGGGGCCTATGGGGACACTAATGTAAGAGGGGGGCCTCTGGGGACACTAATGTAAGAGGGGGGCTTCTGCGGACACTAATGTAAGTGGGGGGGGCTCTGGGGACACTAATGTAAGAAGGGGGCCTCTGGGGACACTAATGTAAGAGGGGGGCTTCTGGGGACACTAATGTAAGAGGGGGGCCTCTGGGGACACTAATGTAAGAGGGGGGGCTTCTGCGGACACTAATGTAAGAGGGGGGGCTTCTGCGGACACTAATGTAAGAGGGGGGGCTTCTGCGGACACTAATGTAAGAGGGGGGCTTCTGCGGACACTAATGTAAGAGGGGGGGCTTCTGGGGACACTAATGTAAGAGGGGGGGCTTATGGGGACACTAATGTAAGGGGGGGCCTCTGGGGACACTAATGTAAGAGGTGGGGCTTCTGCGGACACTAATGTAAGGGGGAGCTTCTGAGGACACTAATGTAAGAGGGGGGGCCTCTGGGGACACTAATGTAAGAGGGGGGGGCCTCTGGGGACACTAATGTAAGAGGGGGGGGCCTCTGGGGACACTAATGTAAGAGGGGGGGCTTCTGCGGACACTAATGTAAGGGGGGGGCCTCTGGGGACACTAATGTAAGGGGGGCTTCTGGGGACACTAATGTAAGAGGGGGGGCTTCTGGGGACACTAATGTAAGAGGGGAGGCTCTCTGGGGACACTAATGTAAGGAGGGACTTTCTTGGGACACTAATGTAGGAGGGGAGGCTCTCTGGGGACACTAAAGTAAGGGGAGGTTCTCTGGGGACCCTAATGTAGGGGAAGGCTCTCTGGGGACCCTGATGTAAGTAGGAAGGCTCTCTGGGGAGTCCCCCTATGTGATGGTGTGTGTGTGTGGGGGGGTGGCATTGAAGGACCTGGCCTTGGGGCAGCAAAGGGAATAAATCTGGGCCTGGGCAGAGGCAGCGCTGAGACTGGGGGCTGACACCAATGAGAGAAGGTGGGGGAGGAGCTTTCCTCTCTGTGTGGAGTACCTATACCGTCTACGCATGAGACAAGAAGGCATCCTGGCGGGAGATTAGAAGGCACAGTGATGGTGACCGTAACTGATCGAACAGAATTCACAGGGATTCGATTGATTGACAGTAAGTGATATTTTTCAGAGCTGAGCAATCGATGCCAACCTCCACCACCTGTGCCTCTTACTGATCCCACTCCCCCCCCACCACTGATCTCAGCCCTATCCCCCCCATTACTTCTACAACAGAGGTGATGGGGGATAGGGCTGAGATCAGTGGTGGGAGGATTGAATCAGTAAGAGGCACAGGTGGTGGTGGGAGAGGATGGCACCACCACTGCCACCCCCCTCAAGTACCACCACAGCCACCCCCTCAAGTACCACCGCTGCCACCCCCTCAACACCACCACTGCCACCTCCCTCAACACCACCACTGCCACCTCCCCCTCAAGTAACACAACTGCCACCCCCCCCAAAAAAAGTATCAAAATCATGCTTTTTCGGGGGGGGGGGGTCCTTTGTGATTTCTTGCACCCGGGCCCAGAAGTTTCTAGTTACGCCTCTGGATGCCTCCCATGGAGGCAGGATCATGTGCGTCGTATCTTCGCTGTGGGGTTGATCTGAAGGATATGCACAGGATATGCCCTCACAATCTGACAGATTTGGAGTGTTTTTGCAAAGAAGAGTGGGCAAATATTGCCAAGTCAAGATGTGCCATGCTGACTCATACCCAAAAAGACTGAGTGCTGTAATAAAATCAAAACGTGCTTCAACAAAGTATTCGTTTAAGGTTGTGCACACTTATGCAATCATGTTCTTTTCTTTTTTCTTCCCTCCCCCTGAAATATTTCAGTTTGTTGTTCAACTGAGGTGTGCAGTTTATCGTTCTAAAATGATTTGTCTTTGTCTAAACTTTTTTTTTTACCTCACAGAAACCTGACATTTTAACAGCAGTGTGTAGACTTTTTATATCCACTGTATATATTCATAGGGCCAGATTCTCAAAAGAGATACGACGGCGTATCTCTAGATACGCCGTCGTATCTCTGAGTCTGGCCGGTCGTATCTATGCGCCTGATTCTCAGAATCAGTTACGCATAGATTTCTATTAAGTCTCTTACGCCGTCGGATCGTAACTGCATATTTACGCTGGCCGCTAGGGGCGTGTAAGCTGATTTACGCATCGAAATATGTAAATCAGCTAGATACGCGAATTCACGAATGTACGCCCGGCCGACGCAGTACAGATACGCCGTTTACGTTAGGCTTTTCCCGGCGTAAAGTTACCCCTGCTATATGGTGGCGTAAGTGCGGCGTACCAATGTTAAGTATGGCTGTTGTTCCCGCAACGAAATTTGAAAATTTTACGTCGTTTGCGTAACTCGTCCGTGAATGGGGCTGGACGTAATTTACATTCACGTCAAAACCAATACGTCCTTGCGGCGTATTAGGAGCAATGCACACTGGGGGATTTCCACGGACGGCGCATGTGCCGTTCGTGAAAAACGTCAATCACGTCGGGTCACAGAACATTTACATAAAACACGCCCCCCTGTTCCAAATTTGAATTAGGCGGGCTTACGCCGGCCTATTTACGCTACGCCGCCGCAACTTACGGAGCAAGTGCTTTGAGAATACAGCACTTGCCCGTCTAAGTTGCGGAGGCGTAACGTAAATAGGTTACGTTACGCCCGCACAAAGTTACGCCAAACTACGAGAATCTGGCCCAGTATATGTATAATATATACTTATATACCCTAGTTTCCATGTGCAACCCCACATGCATGTTCCCTCTTTTTCTCTCTCTATTTCTCTATATTTATATTGGAGGTACAGAGGCAATGCTTTATGTGATGAGAATATGGCCACAACAAACCATAATAATCCAGTGTAATACAAACAGAAAAGCCACTAGACACTAGGGGAATATAAAGATAAAATACTTGATACCAGAGAGAATAAAGAACAGTGATGGTGAACCTTGGCACTCCAGATGATTTGGAACTACATTTCCCATGATGCTCCACTACTCTGCAGAGTGCATGAGCATCATGGAAAATGTAGTTCCAAAACATCTGGGGTGTCAAGGTTTACCATCACTGCTCTAGAAGATGCTACTATTTTTTTTACTCTGACATGTCAAGGTGGTTGATAAAACCTATGCTAGCAAAGCATTAAAATACTTAGTGGACTGATATTGTTTAGCCATTTAACCCTGGACCATTTGGCTGGCCAAAGACCAGAGAATTTTTTGGGATGTTTGCTTTAACTGACAATTGCGCGGTCGTGTGACGTGGCTGCCAAACAAAATTGGCGTCCTTTTTTTCCCCACAAAATAGAGCTTTCTTTTGGTGGTATTTGATCACCTCTGCGGTTTTTATATTTTGCGCTATAAACAAAATTAGAACGACAATTTTGAAAAAAAGCTATATTTTTTACTTTTTGCTATAATAAATATCCCCCAAAAATATATATATAAAAAAATCCTCAGTTTAGGCTGATACGTAATCTTCTACATATTTTTGTTAAAAAAAATTGCAATAAGTGTTTATTGATTGGTTTGCAGGAAAAGTTATAGCGTCTACAAAATAGAGGATAGTTTTATGGCATTTTGATTTATAATTTTTTTTTTACGAGTGATGGCAGCAATCAGCGATTTTTATCATGACTGCGACATTATAGTGGACACATCGGACACTTTTGATGCCATTTTGGGACCATTGTCATTGATACAGCGATCAGTGCTATAAAAATGCACTGATTACTGTAAAAATGACACTGGCAGTGAAGGGGTTAACCACTAGGGGGATAGGAAAAGGTTAAGTGTGTCCTAGGGATTGAGTCTAACTATTTGGGGGCATGGCTACGAGTGACACATCACTGATCGCTGTTCCCAATGAGAGGGAACAGACGATCAGTGACATGTCACTAGGAAGAACGGGGAGATGTTGTGTTTACACTGACATCTCCCCATTCTTCAGCTCCGTAACACCGGCGGATATCGAGTCCACGGGCACGGTCACGGAGCTCGCGGCAGGGTCGCGTGCATGCCGCTGGCAGCGTGTGCACCACCACAAGGACGGTAAATTTAAAGGGACGTATATGTACGAACATTTGCCTATGCGTGCCATTCTGTCTACGTATGTGTGCGCCAGGCCTTAAGTTGTAAAAGGGATTCTGCAATGGTTGAAAGTCAGTTTTGTTTTTGGATTTGTTTTTAAATGTATGCATTATCAAACTCTCACATAGCAAGCATACCCAGAGAGAGGAAATACCTTTTATCCATTCCTTCTGTTTAAAACATCTGGCTGAGAAATTTGATAAGGGGTGATTCAATACTATGACCTATTCACTTGTGTATGAAAATTTCATTTTAAGCTATTGATCTTTGTAGACAACTAGAATTTTTTAACACTGTGGAATGACTAGAAAGAACACGGAGCCTAGAGCTCCATCTGCTGGATAAATAAAAGTCTACTATTTAAATTGAATATTTCATAGTTACACATTTCATCTATATTTACCTTTTTCGTTTGTTTTAGTCCTGACAATAATAGATAAAGATAGAAATTATGTACAAAACCACTTTTCAGTCCATTTAAGATCAAGCATATCTACTGTATGTGTAGTTGAATGTTTTATTATATCCGCAAAGCTGCCATTGCTTTCAATATTTATTCAAAATATGAGATTTTTTTTAGTGAATAAAACAGGGTATTAAACATGCATGCAATATCAAGCTATACACTTATAGTTAAACGAGTTTCATTGATGCTTATATAGTTTCCCTGGCAACTGAAATTATTTATTTTATTTTCTTTTCATAATTTCAAAACACTTGATGTCTTTTACCCCAAGATACCATTTTTAAATGAGGCATAAATTGTGCAAAAAAACACAGGGAATTGTAGCTGTAGCTGTAAATGTAGATGCTGATGTTTGCAGGTTGCCAGCTTTCATGTCATTGACACTACGTTATTCTTTGGAAAAATGTAAAATAGTTTAATTATTTATAGCAATATAGTGTAACTCACATAAAGCATGTCAATGTTCAGCCTCTATGTACAACAGATCATTTTATCACTGCTATGTACTATATTTAATACCGTATGTTTACAAGCAGCAAAATCATTTCTACCCTTTTCCTGTCTATAGTATTTCTTAAAACTAATTTTACTACATTTGTTAATGTAAACCTATGCTAATATGTAGCAAATGCAATCTACATAGGAAGAAGGTAGAACATGTTGTTTTGAAAGGTGGTGGTGAAGCAAATCTGTATAGTAAGAAGCTGACCTCCTTATGAAAATGCTATTTCCTGATGGCTATGTCAGCCTACCTACTAGGTATGTCCCACCCTTATCTTATTTTAACAAAACCCTATGCCACATTGTATTTAACCACTTGCTGCCAATAGACACCCTCCTGTCATCATGCTGCTCCAGTCCTTCCGACACCGCTGATCACAGAACAGGGTAAAGAACCAATAACAGTAGGCCCTTTACCACATGATCAGCTGTCAGCCAATGACAGCTGTTCACGGAAGTAAACAAGAAGCCGGTTATTGGCTTTTTTTCCCCTCACGATCAGTGTGAGGAGGGAAGCAGAAAGCCGGTATCTGGCTTATTTACAGGGACATCGGTCCCTGCCACAGTGCCCGCCAGTGGTGCTAATCAGTGGCTATCAGCAGCTCACATAGAATAGATGTAAGCAAAAAAAAAAAGGAAACCCATACTTCTCTTTTAAGCATTATTTATTTGTAAGAGTAAATTTTCCTATAGATTTTAGATCTATTGTGGCTGCTACTTTCACCAATCAATTAAGACCTGTTACCGCTAAATAAAACATCTTGTGTTGCAACCAAAACTACCTAAAAATACCTTTTTCAATTTGAAATTAATCAGATTGTGCTTCTGCTGCTGTATTTAGTCCTGGCTAAATGTAAAAAATCAATCACACATCCATAATATATAATGCCAGAATATGGTGTTACTGACACTATCCACTGGCATTATATTTTTCTATAACCACATCCAGCTTTCAGACATCTTTCAAACTTAACTGAAGTTGCATAAAAGGGAGGATGATTTGCAAATGTTGGATTTTACCACAGCAAATGGCCCGCAAACCAAACCCAAGCACATTCCCTCATACTTATTCAGAAAAAAAAGGCATGAACAAGCACACTCATAGTCACCAGAAAACCAAACACAGAAAAACTTTTTCACACAGACAGACGAAAACGTATAGATATTTCTATCAAGTGAATCATTCAAATCTCAACCTACTCATCTTTAATATACCACATGTGTACAAACTAACATAGCGCCCAACTGTCCCTGATTTCGAGGGACTGTCCCTGATTTCGAGCAATGTCACCCTGTCCCTCTTTCCTCCTCATTTGTCCCTCATTTTTGTCTAATCAATATAGTTGTATATACAATGCACTTTTTATCGTTCAAAAGGTGTTTCCCAATGCATCCAAATTCTAAATTACTGCATTTGTAAATTTTAAAAGCCAATATAAGGGAATAGTAGTGTTAAAAAAAGACCTTGTAGATTTAATAAACCTTTTTTTTTTTGGCCAATTCTTCTTTTAAGGGGTTGTGGCAGGGGGCGTGTGCCTATACCTACATAGGTTTGCTAGTAGGTGTCCCTCATTTCCATCTCAAAGTGTTGGGAGGTATGCACACTATCAATAATACAAGTAAACGTTTATGAATTGTGGGTAATATTTCCAGTCATTTTGCTTGGCAGCTGTCTATACTTGACTTCACTGAACCCTCAAATGCAGAATCACATAATAGCATTAAAAGTTAAGTGTACTTTAACCAGTAGGCTACCGCCTGCCGTCAAATGATGGCGGAACGATAAGCCTCTTGTTCTGGGAGGACGTCATATGATGTCCTCGCCTTCCCGAGCTACTAGGGGGCCCGCGATTGCCCAGTTACAGAGCAGGACCGTGGATCTCTGTGTGTAAACACAGAGATCCACATCCTGTCAGGGAAAGGAGACCGATGGTGTGTGCCTTGTACATAGGGACACCAATCGGTTACCTCCCCCAGTCAGTCCCCTCCCCCTACAGTTAGAATCACACACTAGGATACACATTTAACCCCTTGATCGCCCCCTAGTGTTAACACCTTCCCTGCCAGTCACATGTACACAGTAATCAGTGCATATTTATAGCACTGTTTGCTGTATAAATGTGAATGGTCTCAAAATAGTGTCAAAAGTGTCCGATGTGTCCGCCATAATGTCGCAGTCGACATAAAAATCACTGATAGCCGCCATTACTAGTAAAAAAAATGCTATAAATCTATCCCCTATTTTGTAGCCGCTATAACTTTTGCGCAAACCAATCAATATATACGCTTATTGCGTTTTTTTTTTGTTGCAAAAATATGTAGAAGAATACATATCGGCTAAAACTGAGGAAAAAAAAAGTTTTTTTATATATTTTTGGGGGATATTTATTATAGGAAAAAGGGGTGCACAGATATCTGTGCTAACTAAAAAACAACTAGCAAATGAATAATAATAAAGCAGCTAGCACAGTTCGTTGATTCAGAAAACACAAGTAAAAAAGTCCAAAGTGCAGCACTTCAGTGAAAAAAATATATGTGTTGAAGTCCATATGATGAAATCAATACGAGATGAAAAACAGGTGTGAACACCTCCGCCAAGCTTCAGTGTGCAGGAAAAACACACCACACCAACGTGCTCTCAGTCTGCTTACCAGAAATATATAACAGTCAGCAACAAGATCATAGAATGCAGGTGGCAGTGACAAAGGCAACACACCTAACTTGATAGATGAATGGTGGATATCATCAACATCAAAAGAAAGGTACTGCAGGACTCAAACAGGCAGATGAATGGATTTCACAGTCGTCAACAAGAGGATAGACCATGGCATTCTGCTTTTACCATGATTCCCCTTTCTTCTTTATAAAGTGTGTCATACTTTCACTTGGGGTGTAGGGCATGAAGAAGAAGTCAGCCATGGGTACAGCAAACTAGGGATGCAAAAAGTAAAAAATATTGCTTTTTTTTTTTAATTGTCACTCTTCTTTTCTTTATAGCGCAAAAAAAAAAAAAAAACTGCAGAGGTGATCAAATACCACCAAAATAAATCTCTATTTGTGGGGAAAAAATAATTACAATTTTATTTGGGTACATTGTTGCATGACCGCGCCATTGTCATTCAAATTGTGACAGCGCTGAAAGCTGAAAAATGGCATGGGCAGAAAGTGCCTGGTATTGAAGTGGTTAAAGGCCTCTAAAGCCAAAGTGTATATGAAAGTGACAAAACCTTCTTGGTGTCTAAATGGCAGTTTTAAATCACTGTATACTCCTCTAGTGTCCACATACTCGGTTGTGGCATAAAGTATAATGTCTCCTAATTCCTATATTTAGCTTGGCATAGGCAGCAAGCATAAACATCTATCTTCGACCCTATGCCTACAAGCAGCTGAGGTGACAGAGAAAATAGACACGCATAATTTTGGCTGGAGAAGTTAGGGGTTGCAGATATGGAGAGGAATTATGAGTTTAATGTTTAGAGTGCCTTCATCCTTTAAAGCGGGGGTTCACCCTAAAACAAATTTTTAACATTAGAGCCAGCATACTAAGGACATTTACTTTCGGCAGGTAATTTTTTTTTCTCCGTACATACCTTGATATTCTGATTTTGTCCAGGGCTTCCGCGTTCTGATGACTCCGGGACTGGGCGTTCCTATCCTAGCCTCAGGGTTCCGATGACTGCGGGACTGGGCGTTCCTATCCCTGCCTCAGGGTTCCGATGACTGCGGGACTGGGCGTTCCTATCCTTCGGTTCGATGATTGACGGCTTGTGAAACAGGTCCCCTGTCGCACAACGCGCGTCACCAGATTTCCGGAAATAGCCGAGCTGCGAGTCGCCACTATACGGTGCCTGCGCCCACCGCGTAGAGCTGACTGCGCAGGCGCCGTATAGTGCAGACTCGCAGCTCGGCTATTTCCCGAAATCTGGTGACGCGCGTTGTGCGACAGGTCACCTGTTTCACAAGCCGTCAATCATCGAACCGAAGGATAGGAACGCCCAGTCCCGCAGTCATCGGAACCGGGAAGCCCTGGACAAAAACAGAATATAAAGGTATGTACGGAGAAAAATAATGACCTGCCGAAAGTAAATGTCCTTAGTATGCTGGCTCTGCTAGATATAATATAATTTTTTTTTTTGGGGTGAACCCCCACTTTAAGCATATCTGTGATTAGGATAGACCTTTTAAATCCTCCACTAAAATGTAAAACAGCAACTTCTAGGGGGGGGCACCACATTTACACGCAAATATCTCATTCAGTAAAAGGAAATAGCAACATGCAAGAATGGTAAAGGTGGTCCAACTTTTGACTTTCTATCCCGAAAATTTGATTTGCATAAAAGAGCACCCAAGGTCACGTGATCTTGGGAAATTCTAGTGGAAAATATACCCTTGTGTCTGCACCTGGAAATGTGTGCTATACATTATCAGGAGCAGATTATAAAATTCACCTTAAAAGCAGATATGCTTTAGGGGATATAAATAAATTGAGATATTGCTGTGATAAATGTCAAAAGGATTGGGGTTAAATCAAAGTTTCTCTGCTTGTACTAGATGTGCGAGTAATGTCAGATTGAAAGATATTAGAATAGGACATAAATACAATATATCTCGACTAAAAATAGAAGTTCCAATAAAAATTGGTTAAAAGTAAAAATTGTTATGTCTGACTTATGGATAATAGATATCCTTCTGTTGTGCTATATTCAATTTTTTTTCTCGTTTTTTTATATTTTAAAATGCTTTGATAGAACTGTGTGTTGCTTCTGCTAAGATACCTGGAACTGCAGGCATTCAGACTAGTATTCCTACAGAAAGAGGGTTGGCAAGCATTCAGTCCTCCCCTATACTGTATATTCATACCAACTCATTGTTCATCAGCATTGGGCCATGCTTTCTCATGGGAGAAGAGTGAGATACCTATTAGCAGTTGGTGTTTTGAGAGCATTAAAACACCTGTCCAATGTCAAAGAATGTTTAGTCTATTATCAACATAATGGGGGAGCAGCATACTGATAGCCAGTGGCGGTTCGTCCATAGAGGGCGCTGGAGCGCCGCCCCCTCTGGCTCTCACCACCACTGAGTGAAATAACATAGATTCATGCATTGCACGAATCTATGTTATTTTCGCCGCTGCCGCTGTTATTCAGATGGTCGGCGCTCAATGTCCGGCCATCTGAATAACGCCAGCTGGTTGGCTGTAGGGAAATGTCTATCAAAGCCAACGGCTCTGATAGGCTTTCCCAATACAGCCCCCGGGTCCCGGAATCTTATTCTCGGAGCGCACAGACTGTACGCCCCTTGAATAAGATGACAGGCGCCTCAGCCAATCAGGTTGGCCGGTTCTGGCTACCTGTAACCTGATTGGCTGATGAGACGCCTGTCAGTCATCGAGGGCGGGAGAAGACATCGTGGGACGTGGATGCCTGACTCCAGTAAAGGTAAGTGCCGGGCGGGGGGGGGGAGGAAGAACGCAATTTACAGGGCACACGGCACAGTGGGGACAATTGGCACAGCGGCGACCATTAAAGGGCACAGTGGCTGCGTTTAATGGCATGGCACAGTGGTGACAATGGATGGCACAGTGGCTGCATTTAATGGCATGGCACAGTGGTGACAATGGATGGCACAGTGGTGACAATGGATGGCACAGTGGCTGCGTTTAATGGCATGGCACAGTGGTGACAATGTATGGCACAGTGACTGCGTTTAATGGCATGGCACAGTGGTGACAATGTATGGCACAGTGGCTGCGTTTAATGGCATGGCACAGTGGTGACAATGGATGGCACAGTGGTGACAATGGATGGCACACTGGCTGCGTTTAATGGCATGGCACAGTGGTGACAATGGATGGCACAGTGACTGCGTTTAATGGCATGGCACAGTGGTGACAATGTATGGCACAGTGGCTGCGTTTAATGGCATGGCACAGTGGTGACAATGGATGGCACAGTGGTGACAATGGATGGCACAGTGGTGACAATGGATGGCACAGTGGCTGCGTTTAATGGCATGGCACAGTGGTGACAATGTATGGCACAGTGACTGCGTTTAATGGCATGGCACAGGGGTGACAATGGCATGGCACAGTGACTGCGTTTAATGGCATGGCACAGTGGTGCGAATTGATGGCACAGTGACTGCATTTGATGGCATGGCACAGTGACTGCGTTTAATGGCATGGCACAGTGGTGCGAATTGATGGCACAGTGGCTGCATTTGATGGCATGTAACAGTGGCTGCGTTTGGGCACAGTGAGACTGCAATTTTTTTTTTCCTTTGCGCCCCCCCAAAAATTTTGAGCACCAGCCGCCACTGCTGATAGCCCTGTTGCTATTGAGACATTAACCTGGTTTGCAAAGCTGGTATCTTTAAGCAAGATCTACTGTTTTCTTTAAAAAAATAATTTACAAAGTGTAAGTGCCCAGATCTGGCTTACATGGATAAAGTATTTTTTTTTGTTTTACCCATCTCCACTTTTACTTACCACAGGTTTTGTTACAAAGGTCTCTGGAGGCAAAATTATTACATACTATGGGCTAGATTCAGATAGCTCGCCGTAACTTTGTGCGGGCGTAGCGTATCTCAGATACGCTACGCCGCCGTAACTTAGTGAGGCAGGTTCTGTATTCACCAAGAACCTGCGCCCTAAGTTACGGCGGCGTAGCGTAAATCTGCCGGCGTAAGCGCGCCTAATTCAAATTGTGAAGAGGTGGGCGTGTTTTATGTGAATAAAACATGACCCCACGTAAATGACGTCTCTAACAAACGGCGCATGCGCCGTCCGTGAACGTATCCCAGTGCGCATGCTCCTAATCACGTCTAGGATGTGCCTTTGTTTTAGGCTGTAATGGTAACAGGTCATTGAAGAATACTCATAGACCTTAGATGACTGATATAATTGTGGGTACACAATTCAGCCTTTTGTCTCAAAGAAGAGTTGTATGGATAGTATGATTTTTTTACTGCTGGTAGTTATTGTTTTCCCTAGAAGTGTTTGCCATCTCCATCTCTCACCTGAATACAAAATAATCATGTTCAAGGATATTTTTACATTGTTTAACACTGACAATTAAATAGTTGATCAGTTTGATGTTTGGTGTGAATATTTCTCAAGCCCCACCCATAGAGTTTATGATACCTATTCACTATATCAAATGCATAATGCTTTTTAAAAATGTCCATTATTTCATGATTTATCTTATACACATCGCATGTTAATGTATTACTGAATGCTTAAAAACCTTTTATTCCCTTTTGACAGCTATAAGTTGCCCAGGATAAATGCATAATTGGTATCTTTTAATGTAGAAAACTGTTTGCCTTTATAATAAATCAATTTTGAATGAAACAGTCACTCTAATATTAAAATACCTGGGAAAAATAAAAAAGGCACTGTATTACTGGGTAATTTGAATGTTAATTCTGAAATGCAATAGACCAACTATATCTAACAGAAAAAAAATCTGTCAGGACTCAGGACCAAAGTCAAGTGTAAAAGAATCCTAGCTTTGTCAGTGATATGTATAACACCCAGTTAAAGATACCCACCTTTGCTTCTGCCACAGAATGTTTCTGTTCTGATTTTACATTTTTTTCCAGTTGTCTTAATGCCTTGTACACTATTTAACCTTCCAGTGTATTCACCCAACTGTTAAAGTGATTCTAAAGGTTTGTTCTTTCTTTTTTCTTTAATAACAAACATGTTATACTTACCTGCTCTGTGCAGTGGTTTTGCCTTGGTGCAGTGGTAAAAAGCCTTGATCCTTTACAACCATTTTAACCACCAGTCCGTCATTACCTATACCTGTCACCATTCACCAAGGTTAAAGTTCTCAACCTCTTTGTGAGTTTTTTCCAGGTTTAGGTGTCTACTATTTATTCTTACATCTTGTTAGAACTTTATTAATAACTTTGACAATGTTTGTGGACACCATTTTGACATTATACTCTTTTGTGGACCATTTTGGACTTGCTCGACCTGGTACATTTATTAATAACATCTAATTTCCCTGTAATATGTGCCTTTTTTGTATTGTTGTGCATATTTAAATATTTACATTTATATATTCAAAAAGATAAAACTTTTATTACTGAGTGCTTACCTTTCAAGTCCTGTGAATCTTGTATGTACCTCATGTTTTTCTGAACACCTGGACCCATTTTCTTTTGGATATGTGTGCATATATTGTTATACAGCCCTCTGATAGGTGATGTGGGCTCACCTAAGACACACCAGCCAACTTTCATCAGAGCCTCCTGATGTTCAGATTAGGGATGAGCCGAACACACCCCCCCCTCCAGTTCAGTTCACACCAGAACATGCGAACAAGCAAAAAATTTGTTCGAACACATGAACACCGTTAAAGTCTATGGGACCCGAACATGAAAAATCAAAAGTGCTCATTTTAAAGATTAATATGCAAGTTATTGTCATAAAAAGTGTTTGGGGACCTGGGTCCTGCCCCAGGGGACATGTATCAATGCAAAAAAAGTTTAAAAAAATGCATTTTTTTCAGGAGCAGTGATTTTAATAATGTTTAAAGTGAAACAATAAAAGTGAAATATTGCTTTAAATTTCGTATCTGGGGCTGTCTATAGTCTGCCTGGAAAGTAGCACATGTTTCCCGTGTTTAGAACTGTCCCTGCACAAAATGTAATTTCTAAAGAAAAAAAAGTAATTTAAAACTACTCGCGGCTATTCATGAATTGCCGGGTCCCAGCAATACAGATCAAAGACATTGAAAAAAACAGCAGGGGTTCCCCCCAGTCCATTACCAGGCCCTTTGGGTCTGATATGAATATTAAGGAGAACCCGAAGCAAAAAAAAGCATGGGGGTCCCCCCAAATTCCAGAACAGGCCCTTCAGGTCTGGTATGGATATTAAGGGGAACCCCACACCATTTCTTTTAAATGGCGTGGGGTTCCCCCCAAAAATTAATACCAGACCCTTATCCGAGCATGCAACCTGGCAAGCCACAGGAAAAGAGGGGGGACGAGAGAGCGCCCCCCTCCTGAACCGTACCAGGCGACATGCCCTCAACATGGGGAGGATGTCCCCATGTTAATGGGGACAAGGGCCTCATCCCCACAACCCTTGCCCGGTGGTTGTGGGGGTCTGCGGGCAGGGGGCTTATCAGAATCTGGAAGCCCCCTTTAACAAAGGGGACCCCCAGATGCCGACTCTCCCATGTAAATTGGTAACAGGGTACATTGTACCCCTACCATTTCACCCAAAAGAGTGACAAAAAAGGTAAAAAAAAACACACCACTTGGGACAAGTCCTTTAATAAAAAGAAAAAAATCCAGCGCTGTAAATCCTTTTATGACATGGACCTGCCGCTACGAACGATACAGATTCTTTCGAGGCTCCCGAACGAAAGACGCGCTAACCGTCTGACATTTCTTATATAACCAAGGGTGGGGCCACTCGTGATGTGGACGGGTGACCCCACCCCCCCATGATGCAACAGGGGTTTCCGGCGGTTTCCCATGGTGTCACGGGTGACCCTGTCCCCTCTAACGCGTCTCGTTAAAAAAAAATTGAAAACGCACTGTCCCAGTGTGCTCCTGCGTGCAGAAGTGAACGCATATGTAAGTCGTGCCCGCATATGTAACCGGTATTCAAAATATACATGTGAGGTATCGCTGCAATCGTTAGAGTGAGAGCAATACTTCTAGCAGAAGACCTCCTCTATAACTCAAAACTGGTAACCTGTAGAAATTTGCAAATGTTGCCTATGGAGATTTTTAAGTGTCAATGTTTGTCACCATTCCACAAGCGGGTACAATTGTGAAGCATTACATGTTGAGTATCAATGAGGGGAACTAATGCGCAAACCATAAAACAATACTAAACCTAAGGCCCCATACACACGATAGAATCTATCCGCTGAAAAATCCCAGCAAATGGGTTTCAGCGGATAGATCCTATGGTGTGTACACTCCAGCGGATCTGTTTCCGCGGATATTTCTCCCCTGGGATGGATTCCAGCAGATCGAATATTTGCTGACATGCCAAACAAATCCATCTGCTGGAATCCATCCCAACGGATGGATCCGCTGGTCTGTATAGACTCACCGGATCCATCCATCCGAAGGGATCCCCCGCATGCGTCGTAATGATTCGACGCATGCGTGGAATTCCTTATATGACAGCGTCGCGCACGTCGCCGCGTCATAATCGCGGCAACGGCGCGACACGTCAGAGGATTTCGGCGCGGATTTCAATGCGATGGTGAGTACACTCCATCGCATAGAAATCAGCGGAAATCGTCGAGAGGATTTATCCGTGGAAACGGTCTGCTGGACCGTATCCGCGGATAAATCCTCCCGTGTGTATGGGGCCTAAAATGTAATAAAGCAGCTGCCTCAACCGAGGAAGTGTTCACACACTAAAGATCAAATGAAGATGAAGTTTGTTGGGGCGCTTACTAAAAATTAATAAATACAAAGTGCAAAAAAAGTGCAAATATTAAATAAAGTTAGTACATGAGGTACTAACAACGGTGATAAAGCACTTAAAAAAATCCACAAGTGAAATTCTTGAATCCAAGATGAAAATTGACTGTGCTAAATGTCATGTGAAAACAATTCATAAATATGTAAAAAGAGTGCAAATGCAATAACATAAAAATGAATGACAGTGATCAATACAGTAAATATATAACTAAAATTATATTACTAAAGGTGCAATAAAGTACATGCAAATAAAACATGCATGCATACAGACAAATAATGAATTGGTGAGTCTCTGTGCACAATAATATAATGTGCAAATGAATCCAGTGTCCACTATATTCTGAAATATAAAGTGCTTGAATCCACAATGACTCCCAAGTGCAGAGTGCTCCAGGTGCTCTATTTCCCCCAGTCTCTTACCTCCATTGGCTTTATAAGTAAGCCTATAAGAATCTCTAATAACAATGGCTCCTATCTGGCACTGCAGCTTCTATTACGGGCGAGTGGTTCCTGGCCGGCTTCCACACACACCTCTCCAGTCGCACATCAACCAGTGACTCCCAAGTGGCAACAGTTATTGAAAAGATGGATGGCTCACAAATAATCAAAACAAAGGAAGCTTCATAGCATAATAACGTCTATTAAACTTTAATATTAAAAGCAGATACACTTGCATAAGAAAGATGTATTGCAGAGCGTAAAAAATTAACCTCTCCGCTCTCGGCCGCGAGCGGGGATGACGTCACCAATGGCTCTCCTCCCTTACGCGTTACGTGGCCGTGCACGCCACTTAGCCACTTTAGTTATATATTTACTGTATAGATCACTATCATTAATTTCTATGTTATTGCATTTGCAAATTTGCACTATTTTTACATATTTATGAATTGTTTTCACATGACGTTTAGCACAGTCAATTTTCATCTTGGATTCAAGAATTTCACTTGTGGATTTTTTTAAGTGCTTTATCACCATTGTTAGTACCTCCTGTACTAACTTTATTTAATATTTGCACTTTTTTTGCACTTTGTATTTATTCATTTTTAGTAAGTGCCCCAACAAACTTCATCTACATGTTGGGTATCAATTTACTCAGCGTAACATTATCTTTTACAAAACAAAAAAATTGGGCTAACTTTACTGTTTTCCTATTTTTTAATCAAAGAAAACCAAGTATTGCAACTGCCATTTTGTTCTTTAGGGTGTTTGAAAAAAAATATTATGTTTGGGATTTTATGTTTCTGATTTTAACTTGTAAATAGCTAGGGTAAAAAATAGGCCTGGTCCTTAAGTGGTTAACCAAAAGAGTGGTCAGATTCAAGGAAAGTTCACGGGCAGGTGGCAGGCAAATCTAGCAACAAAACAAGCGATCAATAGTATAATAGAGCTTTTTTGCAGAAAGCAGAGCAGCTGGCAAGCAAATAGAGCACAGATCATTTTCAGGGCTGATTCCTAAATACCCTTCTGGGTTAGAGGACACACCCAGGTTGTTAGAATTGGACTGGATGTCCTGGCATTGATTCTGCAAGCACCATTGAATTTACTGTCAATTATTTTGTGCCATTGGATAAACTGGTCGGGACGCCTGGCAGGGATTCTGCAAAAAGTACTGGCAGGGATTCTTTGACGAATTCAGGTAGAGCGGCGTATATTTGTGCGGGTGTAGCGCATCTGATATGCGCTACGCCGACGTAACATAGAGAGGCAAGAACAGTATTCACAAAGCACTTGCCCTCAATGTTGAGCCGGCGTAACGTAAATTGGCCGGCGTAAGCCCGCCTAATTCAAAGTAGGAAGGTAGTGGGCATGATCTATTAAAATGAAGCGTGACCCCATGTAAATGAAGGGCCGAACGAATGGCGCATGCGTGCGCATGCTCAGAATCACATCGCATATACTCCCTAAGATACGACGGCTCAATGCGTACGACGTGAACGTAACCTACGCCCAGCCCCATTCACATATGACTTACGTAAACAACGTAAAATACGATGGTTGTTCCCTGGTCCATACCCTAACATGACTTTCACCTGCTTTATGTGGCTTAACTTTACGCGGACGTATGCCTTACGTAAACGGCGTAGATTACTGCTACCGGCGTAAGTACGTTTGTGAATCGGCGTATCTCGTTCATTTACATATTCTACGCTTAAAACAATGGAAGCGCCCCTTGCGGCCAGTGTAAATATGCGCCCAATATACGACGGCGTAGGGCGTATCTTATTTCAAGAATCAGGCTCAGAGATACGACGGCGCATCCATGCACTTACGCGGCATATCAGAAGATACGTCGGCGTAAGTGCTTTCTGAATCCGGCTATCCATGAGTAAGTATTCTGGAGGTCCTGACAGGAATTCTGAACATCTTTGCAGGGATTCTGAATATAGGAAATCTGCATGGTCCACAGTACTGGGAACCCATCCATCCCAAATCTCTACAGGGTTTCCAGGGAAAGAAGCCCCGGGTCAATTTTCTGGACAACATTACAGGTTTTTTAGACACCATGTTACAATATATATATTTATAAATATTGTAATGTTTAGGGGTCAGGGTTTACCAGTGCAGCCACATGTCTACAAAGCAGTCTTTATTTTCCACAAAGCCAACAAAACCAGCATCAAACAAATTTAGCATGTCTTCAGTTCAATGTAATAACATTAAGCCTGCTTATTCCTACAGAGGTTTGTACCCACAGCGGGGTTGATGTAGTGCAGAATCTTTGGGAGTGTTTTACAACCAGACAGTCTTCATTGGGGTCAGAAATATGACAGCTGTCACAGACTTTCACAGAAACCTTTACCAAAATGAATACTACACCGTGCCCTGTGAAGTTTTCTTTATTTAAACCCCCTGATGGCCTTTAGAAGAACAATAACTCACACACTAAAGAGATATTGATGTCCTTGTAGTACTGTACAACCCCCCCCCCGCCCCATTACCTCAACCCAGGGGATTTCCTACAATGCACTCATGGGGAATCAGCATTTAGGCACTGTCTCCTAGGCCTGTTCACTACCATCAAATGATATTCCCGGAAGGACAAGAACCCATCTTTGTTTTAGCTCATCCATATCAATGTGGTGTGACCCAAAACCAAGCAAAATCTCCTGCCTAGAAAAAAGTATCACAGAGAGACCAGGTCAGTCTATGCATTCTCACTCCTCTGTGTCATATATTTTTGCATTGTTTGTTCAAGGGATGATGAGTTATAAGCAGACGTTGCATTTTATGGCTAGGTCTATTTTGATATAACAATCTGTATTAATATGCCCATCTATTCAAATCCAGTTCATGTCAAAATATCCAGTAGGACTGCTGGTGGTGGTGGAAGCTGCAGCAACGAGCAGAGAGCTTCCACCACCCTGACCTCCTCCTCCACCAGAACCTCAGGCCTTACCCACCCCACACAGCCAGATGCTCACCGCAATTCATGACCAGAGACTGCATAAAGGTGACAGTGACATCAATCATGGGAGCCTGAAAAAGCTGAGGATCCCGCATCTCTGGTACAAAAAGTTTTATTGATAGCAATAGGCAAACTCTTGTAGAACAAACACAAGATAACAGGCACACTAACGCAAACATTCTCACAGACTGCAAGCCCACACAGGGGCAATTCAGTGTACATCAGAACAACAAAAACAAATCCAGGGTCTATAACGAGAGATAACAAATATACAAAAAGTACAAAACACTATAAAAAGATGCAATAGAAACAATGTATCAGCATATATTTAGGTGAATGCTTGCCTCATAAACCACAATGAATAAACATATATAGCTAGATTCAGAGAAATGTGCCTATCTATAGGCGGGGGGAGCGTATCTCAGATACACTACGCCGCCGTAAGTTAGAGCGGCAGGTCCTGTATTCACAAAGAAGTTGCGCTCTAACCTACAGTGGCGTAGTGTAACTGGGCCGGCGTAAGGCCGCCTAATTCAAAATAGGCTGGTTGGGGGCATGTTCTATGCTAAATACTCGTGACCCCACGTATTGGACGTTTCTAACGAACGGCACATGCGCCGTCCGTGGACGTATCCCAGTGCGCATGCTCCAAATTACACCGCAAAGACTCATTGGTTTCGACGTGAACGAAAATTACGCCCAGCCCCATTCACGAACGACTTAAAACGACGTAAAACGTGAACAATTTTACGCGGTTCCGAAGTCCATACTTAACATTGGCTGCGCCATCTTTTTGGTGGTTTATCTTTACGCCTGAAAACACCTTACGTAAACGGCGTATCTTTACTGCGACGGCCGTGCGTACGTTTGTGAATAGGCGTATCTCGCTGATTTCCATATTCTAGGTGTAAATCAGCGTACACGCCACTAGCGGCCAGGGTAAATAGGCAGCTAAGATACAACATCATAGGAGGTCGTATCATAGCAACATTTAAGCGTATATCAGTTTGAGCATACGCTTAATGTTACGACGGCGCGGATTCGGAGTTACGACGGCGTATCTACTGATACGCCGTCGTAACTGTACCTGAATCCGGCTAATAAAGTGTGCTCTGCATGAAATTGCTAAAGTGTAAATGATTCAAGAGTGAAGAGAAAGAAGGGATAGTAGGAAACTGGTAAAAGGCTGGAGACAGGGGAATGAAATTATGAGGGAAATGGAAAAGAAAAAGAGAATAATTATAAAAGAGAAGCCTACAAAGGCCACTCAAAGAAGCAACCTAAGCCATTAATAAGAAAGAAGAGGAAAAACACCCTTAGCTATCAAAGCTGGGCCAAACATGAGGTATGTTGCATTGGGGGGAGGGGTCCAATTAAACCAGGGCTGCCAGATTCAGAGGAACTTGCTTATACTCCAGTTCGCTTTTCATAAATGAATGTACTCTGAACCCTACATTTGGCTTCTTCAAAGATGAGGGAAGGGGACTTCCACACATGCGTGACAGTATATTTAGTGGCTATAAAATATGTTTGATGAGGGCATGACTCTGCTGCAGGATATCTTTTATTGGTCTGTAGGGAAGAGCTTTCCATGGATCTTTATGAATGGTAATCTGCAGAACTGAGTGGATCTTGGTATAAGCTCTGATCCATAGGAGATGCACATTTGGATAAGTCTCTTCTCTACTGCCCCAGAAGCAAAAAGGCAGATAATCTGGAATACATTTGGCTATTTACGGTGAAGTCCAAGTGAAAGAGTTTCTTGTAGGAATTCTCCAGAGCCTAAACATTTTAGGGAGCCTTTGGATTTAAATTGCCAAATGATAGCCAAATCTCCTATGGGAAAGAAAGCTATTGAGAGCTCAATCCCAGTGTACAATACTGTAGGAGGGAGCGCTGGTGAAATTGTTACCCAGTATATTAGAGTATATAAGTGAGAGGACACCTTTAATAATTGGATTCGTTTTATAAAGGTATCCAAAGGCTATGAGAGTCATAGGGGAATTGTAATTCTTCAGCAAAGACTCAACAAAGTTGGATAGTTGTATATACTTAAAAGTATTTTTTTAATCAAATACCTTTTTTTTTTTTTTTTTTAAAAGGGCAAGGTATTACAACACACACACAGTCGGCAGCAGAGCCTCATTTCAAAGCAAAAAAACATAAAATTCCAGATATTACAAAAAAACATAAAATTCCAGATATTACCATACCCACACCTCCATCTGTACAGTCTACACACCCCTGTTAAAATGTCAGGTTACTGTGTTGCAAAAAAATGAGACAAAGATAAATCATTTCAGAACTTTTTCTACCTTTAATGTGACCTATAAACTGTACAACTCAATTGAAAAACAAACTGAATTTTTTTAGGATGGGGAAGTAAAAAAAATAAAATAAAATAATGGGGTTGCATAAGTGTGCACACCCTTTTATTTCTAGGGATGTAGCTGTGTTCAGAATTTAGCAATTACATTCAAACTCATGTTAAATAGGAGTCGGTACACACCTGTCATAGTTTAAAGTGCCTCTTATCAACCCCAAATAAAGTTCAGCTGTTCTAGTGGGTCTTTCCTGGCATTTTCCTAGTTGCATCCTACAGCAAAAGCCATAAAGAGCTTCCAAACTTTAGAGGGATCTCATTGTTAAAAGGTATGAGTCAGGAGAAGGGTACAAAAAAAATTCCCAGGCATTAGATACCATGGAACACAGTGAAGACAGTCATCCTCAAGTGGAGAAAATATGGCACAAGAGTGACATTACAAAGAACTGGATGTCCCACCAAAATTGATGAAAAGACAAGAAGAAAACTGGTCAGCGAGGCTGCCAAGAGGCCTACAGCAACATTAAAGGAGCTGCAGGAATATCTGGCAAGTACTGGCTGTGTGGTACATGTGACAACAATCTCCCCAATTCTTCATATGGCTGGGCTATGGGGTAGAGTGGCAAGACAGAAGCCTTTTCTTACCAAGAAAAACATCAAAGCCCGAGCAAATTTTGCAAAAACACATCTGAAGTGTCCCAAAAGCATGTGGGAAAATGTGTTATGATCTGATGAATCCAAGGTTTAACTTTTTCCCCATCACCCCAAAAGATATGTTTGGCATAAAAACAACACTACACATCACCAAAAGAACACCATACCTACTGTCAAACATGGTGGTGGCAGCATCATGTTTTGTGGCTGTTTTGCTTCAGCTGGAACAGGGGCCTTAGTCAAGGTTGAGGGAATTATGAACATTTCCAAATACCAGTCAATATTGGCACAAAACCTTCAGGCCTCTGCTAGAAAGCTGAACATGAGGAGGAACTTCATCTTTCAGCAACGACCCAAAGCATACATCCAAATCAACAAAGTTGTGGCTTCACCAGAAAGAAGAATACAGTTTTGGAATGGTCTAGTCAGAGCCCAGACCTGAATCTAATTGAAAATATGTGTGGTGTTTTGAAGAGGACTGTGCACAGGAGATGTCCTCACAATCTGACAGATTTGGAGTGTTTTTGCAAAGAAGAGTGGGAAATATTGCCAGGTCAAGATGTGCCATGCTGGTAGACTCATATCCAAAAAGACTGAGTGCTATAATAAAATCAAAAGGTGCTTCAACAAAGTATTAGTTTGGGGTGTGCACACTTGTGCAGTTATGATATTTAATTGTTTATTTTTTATTCCCTCCACCTAAAAGATTTCAGTTCTTGTCCAACTGGGTTGTATACTTTAAAAGTGGAAAAGTTCTGAAATTATTTATCTTTGTCTCATTTTTTACATCACAGAAACCTGACTTTTTAACAGGGATGTGTAGACTTTTTTTTATATTCACTGTATATAAACAAGCTAGATTAAGTGCACCTCATGTTTAAGGCATTTACAGAATATAAAGGCCCGGATTCACAGACACTGGCGCATATTTATGCCGCCGTATCGTATCTCCTTTATGCTACGCCGACGCAGCGCAGAGAGGCAAGCACTGAATTCACAAAGCACTTCCTCCCAAATCTGCGCTGGGTTTCCAAGACGTAAGTCGGCGTAAGTGGAAGTGGGCGTGAGCCATGCTAATGAGGCGTGACCCCATGCAAATGATGGGCCGAGCGCCAGACAGATACGAATCGCCAAGTGCGCATGCGCCATCCCGTGGACACATCCCAGTGCGCATGCTCACAAATACGTTGAACAACTGCCTAAGATACGCCGGATCACTGCCTACGGCGTGAATGTAACCTACGCCTAGTCATATTCACGTCCTACGTAAAATACGTTGGCTCGTGTTCCCTGGTGCAGCCCTTTGAATGGATGCTGCTGAGTTACACCTCGTTTATGGGGCATAACTTTATGTATGACTTTACGCGCACTGCGTCGGACGGACGGACGCTTGTGAATCGGCGTATCTCCCTCATTTGCATATGTGAATAGAAAATCAATGGGAGCATCAAATACGTCCAGCGTAAATATGCGCCCACTCTACGCCGGCGTAGGCAAGTTACGTTGGTCAGATGAAGCCTATTTTCAGGCGAATCTTAGTTTCTGAGTCTGGCGCATAGATACGACGGCGCATATTTGAACATACGCAGCGTATCTTGAGATACGTCGTCGCAAGTGCTTTGTGAATCCGGGCCAAAATGTTTTGCTTTGAAAGGTAAACAATTAAACAGCCTGGATTAGAGCCCATTCACACAGGGGCAACATGACTTCCAGCACGACTTTGAGAGGAAACTTGGACTTGAGTATGAATCATCAGGCAACTTACAAGGCAACTTCAAGTTGCCTCCAGTACAGTACAAGGCAACTTCAAGTCGCCTCCAGGACAGGAGGCTTTCCAGTGGCCAATCAAACAACAATCAGCTTTGTGGGAGGGGGGAGGGAGGGGTTTTCCTTGAGAAATGTATGTTCTCTTTCTGTATTGTTGCTTCAGTTAAGACAGTGATCTGACTTCTGAGGCAACTTCCATTGAAATCAATGGGTACAAGTTGCCTACAACTCGCCTAGAAGTCGGATTGAAGTAGTACAGGAACCTTTTTTGAAGTCGGAGTGACTGCAGTAGTGTGCATTAAGACGGCTCCATTCACTTACATTGATTTTCTCATGCAGCACGACTTGAGGTGACTAGGGACGGGTATTCAGTTTCAACCCTTAAAAATAAAAATAAAAATAGCACAATAGAGATAGTTGTCAATACTCAAAGCACAATACATTTACATCTGCAAAAATCTATCCATAAGAAGTAGGGGAGGGACGGCCCCTAGATTGTTCAGCCAACATTGCCAAATATTTTTAAATTTCCTTGGAGAGTTCCTATGTCGGCAGGTATTTTGTTCTCTAATGCCGCGTACACAAGACCGTTTTTTCCGTCAGAATAAACTCTGATGGGTTTTTTCCGATGGAATTCTGCTCAAGCTGTCTTGGATACACACGGACACACCAAATTCCATCAAAATTCCATACAGACAAACAGATTTTCTGAAAAAAAAAGAGAACATGTTCTCTTTCTAAGTTTGTCGGAATTTCTGACGGAAAAAGTCAGATGGGGCATACACATGGTCGGAATATGAAAAAATTCCATCTGACTTTTTCCATTGGAAATTCCGACCGGGTGTACCCGACATAAGAAGTACAGAATTGACCGTTTGGATGCACTGTGCATATGTTAGGCCTCGTACACACGACAGAGTTTCTCGGCAGAATTCGGCGAGAAACTCGGTCAGAGCCGGATTCTGCCGAGAAACTCTGTTGTGTGTACACTTTCGGCCCGATGGAGCCGCCGAGGAACTCGTCGAGAAAATAGAGAACATGTTCTCTATTTTCTCGTTGTTCTATGGGAGCTCTCGGCCCGCCGAGCTCCTCGGCAGCTTCAGGGCTGAACTGGCCAAGGAACTCGATGTGTTTGGCACGTCGAGTTCCTCGGCCGTGTGTACGAGGCCTTAGAGACTGGGCAGAGAGCCAGAGTCTTGCGATACATTTTCTTGCCAGATATAGCAACCGAACCAAAGCTAAATAATTAGAAGGAGCGTATAACTCCTCATTAAGGCTTCTCAACAGGCACGTTAGTGGATCCAAAGCCAATTGAACCTGATAGCTGTGAGATAACTCGGTTCCAATATCACACCAGTTTAGGACACCTCCAAAGCATGTGAATAAACCATCAATAGGTCCAATGTCCTTCTCACATTTCTCATGACATGGTAGCAGATCAGGAGACTGCACATAAATAAGCAGATGTGAAAATATCCTAGATATGATACCTTTCTTTTACGATTCTAGGAAAATAGAATAAAGAAAATGACATTCTGTTAAAAGCAAAGTAGTGCGTTTACCTTGGCTAACCACTGAATGATGCAATTGTAAATATTGAAAATGGTAGTTCTTTAGTAAAGGAAATTCTTCCAGAAATTGTTCATAGGATTTCAGTTTGAAATTAGTATTTAATTGAGAAAAATATTTAAAACCTACACCCATCCACCCATTGTGACAATGAAGCTTGTTTTATTCTATATAAAACCTATTACGCCAAATAGATGTGTTGGATAGGAAGCCTGTGAGACCTATTCTCTGCTTAATAGCGTTCCATAGCTTTATAAATATTTGAGTGGTAGGACAGTGCAAATGAATAGTGAGAAACCCCATTTCCATATATGACAATGCTGAGTAGTCAGTAGATGGGTTGATTAGTATATTTCTAGATGAGTCTGCCATAGATGATAAATCCCAACCTGCACAATGCTGTAACTGTGCAGCTAAGAAATAGATCAAGGATGGTGGGACAGCTAAGCCACCTTGAGTCAATGTGGAAAGTTTTATATGTGTTATATCGTTCTTCCAAATAAGAGCCCTGAACTGTGAGTCTATGAAAACAAACCAGTAGATAGGTATCCAAACAGGGGAATTATGTAATACGTACAGTAACTCAGGGGTTCAAATTATTTTGGTCAAGTTTGCTCAGCCTGTCACAGGTAATTTACACCAACTAGTACATTTCCTTTAAACATTTTGTAGAATAGGTTTATGGTTTAGAGAAATATAATCCCAGGGGTCAGCTGTCACCATTATGCCAAGATATTTAAAATAATTAACTATCTGCACCTGTGCAACCTACTCCAATTAATGGAAAAGCCGAAAAATGTCCCAAATGCCATAATGAACTGCGTGGCCGCTGTCCGAGAGTCAGTGGTATCTCTCAAATACAATAAAGTATCATCCGCATAGAGAAAAAGGTTTTCTTCACCATGCTGTCTTTGAAACCTAACAATATTTGGGGAAGCTCTGACCATCTGTCAGCAGCTCTAGTGCTAGGGCAAAGATCAGGGGTGACAATTAACAGCTTGCCGACCGCCGCAAAAACGTATACATCGACAGAATGGCATGGACAGGCAAATGGGCCTACATGTACGTCCCTTTAAATTTGCTGCCATGTGGTCGCATGCATGCTGCTGCCATACGTGATGTCTTTCTGGGGCACATGAAGATGTCACGTATGACGAAACATGTAGGGCAGTGTCACAACGTGCTGACGCCATTACGTTTTATGCCCCACGTGATCCCGGTACATGGGTATTTGTATTTTAAATGCTTGTGTCGGCTATTTTATGTATATACGGCTGATCCCCGCTTACCCCTTTTTTAAGCATTAAAGACTTTTTAACTTACTACACTATTGGAGCTCCTTGTCCCTCTTTTCACTCATGGCTTGCCAGCCCAGTAGTGATTCCCCTAGATTGAAGTTCCAGTTTCTCTTATTACCCATTGAGGACCACAGAGATTGAACCACAGCACGGAGATCCCAGACACAGGGACCCACTTGTCCCCGCAGAGGGCTGATTCTGTCTCCGCATATAACCTTGCTCTTTAGGGGGTCCACAATATCTGATAAGGGTATCTACTCACAAGAGTGAAACTGTATTTTTCAATTGGGACTCCTGCACATATCCTCTTCTTCCTCTGCTATTCTTTGGTGAAGGCGGATGAACTCTGTACCTCTTTTCATTCATTTGGACTCTTTTGTTTTCTTTTTCCATCAGTTTGCTGAACACCATATGGACTCAATAAATTATTGAATGTGGTTTTCTGTCACTAATCAAGTTTTATTAATCTTGATGTCACTTGTTTATTTAGCGCAACTTACTTTTTTGACGTTTACTTGATTGCCATAGAGATATTTTGATGTTTTTTTGTTGCAGCTGTATTTTAGCTCACTTTATTCTTTTAGCACAGTATTACCCCCTTTCTCTAAATTATCTCTATAAGCCCACTGGAAGCTGGAATATAAGCTTTTAATTTTTTTTTTTTTTATTCCTATTTTTTTAATCAATTATGTCACCTTCACATAGGCAAGCCTGCTGGAAGCCAAGTGTAAGCTAAGTATTTTGTTTGCCAAAGAGTAATCCTTTTAATGTTTTATATTTGCATTGTTTGTTCAAGGGATGATGAGTTATAAGCAGACCTTGCATATTCTGGCAAGGTCTGATATAAATATAACAATTTGTATTAATGTGCACGTCTTTTCAAATTCAGTTCATGTTAAACAGAAAACAGTAAACTTCTGCAAATTACTTAATAATGACAATTCTAAATTTACAGCCGTGTTATGCTCTGCATGGTCAGACTGCAAATAAGTATATTTTGTTAAAAACAAAAAGAAAAATCTATCCCAGGATTAAAAGCTGAACTCTGGGTAGAAATATGCATAAGTGTAAAGCTGGCCATTGCCTATAATATCTGATTGTACAACGCCTTTTAGATCAACCAACTATATTGTGTAAGGGTCAGTCTCGATGAACTTGAATGGATTGTTTAGGTTTGTTTGTATATTACATCGTTTTAGCAAATCTAAATGAAAGTGTACAGAGATTGTACAACCTGGTTATATGGTGTATGGACAGCCTTTAGGTCAGGGATAGGCAACCTCGGCACTCCAGCTGTGGTGAAACGACAAATCCCATCATACCTCTGCCTCTAGGAGTCATGCCTGTGATTGTCAGGGTCTTGCAATGTCTCATGTGACTTGTAGTTTCACCACAGCTGGAGGGCTGAGGTTGCCTACCCCTGCTTTAGGTACATTCAAACCTTAAATATGTTTGCTCTTCTTTCCATTCATTGTTTTCCAGGCAGTGATAAATCCATCCTTTCTGTAAATTGCTTTGTCCTCTTAAATTCCATTATATAAAACTGGTGGTTATTAAGCCTCTATCCCTCTGGCTACCTGTCTTGTTACTACTCTGCTGACGTAATTATGTCCCAGCTATATTAGTGAAGTGACTCCTGGTCTGAGCTATCCACTTTACTCGCATCTGTCTTCAGTTCCACCTGCACACACAACCCTCAGTTCTGACCGCACATACACGTACCATGTTCTACATTTCCGTTAGCACCATGGGAAATGTAGTTCCTTTTCACAGGTGCAGTGCAGCAAGCACTAAAGTCCTTTTTTTCTTACTATTTGAAATGTAACTGAGCCAGGGGAGAGACTTTGAAAAACAAAGTTACCAGAATCCTAGAGTTCAGCTTTAAAGTTGTACGTTAATTTTTAATACTTGTAGAACAGACTAAGTATTTTCAATTATGGATGAGCCCGATGTTCAAGTTGAGCGTAAGTTCGACTCGAACAATGGGTGTTCGCCTGTTCGCCAAATAGCGAACAATTTGGGGTGTTCGCGGCAAATTCAAAAGCGAAACACCCTTTAGAAGTCTATGGGAGAAATCTAAAGTGATACATTTAAAGGTTTATATGCATGGTATCATCTCAAAGAGTGTTTGGGGACCTGGGTCCTGCCCCAGGGGACATGTATCAATGCAAAAAAAGTTGAAAAAAGTCTGGTTTTTCGGGAGCAGTGATTTTAATAATGCTTAAAGTGAAACAATAAAAGTGAAATATTCTTTTAAATTTCGTACCTGGGGGGTGTCTATAGTATGCCTGTGAAGTGGAAAATTTCCCCCTCGTTTAGAACAGTCCCTGCACACAATGACATTTCTAAAGGGAAAAAAAATAATTTAAAACCACTCGCGGCTATAATGAATTGTTGCATCCCGGCAATACAGATAAAAGTCACTGAAAAAAAATGGCATGAGTCCCCCCCCAGTCCATTAAAAAAAGGTCCTTCAGGTCTGGTATGGCTATTAAGGGGAACCCTGCACCAAATTAAAAAAAATGGTGTAGGGGCACCCCTCAAAATCCATACCAGACCCTTATCCGAGCAGGTAACCTGGCAGGCCGCAGGAAAAGAGGGGGACGAGAGATCGCCCCCCCTCCTGAACCATACCAGGCCACATGCCCTCAACATGGGGAGGATGTCCGCACGTTGATGAGACAAGGACCTCATCACCACAACCCTTGACCGGTGGTTGTGGGGGTCTGTGGGTGGGGGGCTTATCGGAAACTGGAAGCCCCCTTTAACTACATTGTACCCTACCATTTCACCCAAAAAAGTGACAAAAATTAAAAAAAAAACACATTAGACAGCTTTGGACAAGTCCTTTATTAAAAACAAAAAAATCCTGCAATGTAATCCAATGTCGAGTAGAGAAACAAAAAAAAGCCATGATCCGCCTCCATGGGTGGCGCCCGCCAAATGACGCTACACCCGCCGCGACAGCTCTTTAATAGCTGAGGGCGGGGCCACCCATCAGGTGTATGGGTGACCCTGCCCCCTATGACGCAACAGGGGAACGCAGAGGGGTTAGCCAGTGACATGTATGGGTGACCCCGCCCCCCTCTGAAGCAACGGAAAACCCCTGGTGCATCAGAGAGGGGTGGGGTCACCCACACATGTCACTGGGTAACCCCACAGCATTTCCAGCATTTCCCTGTTGTGTCAGAGGGGGGCGGGGTCACCCGTGACACCACTGGGAAACCGACGGAAACCCCTGTTGCATCAGAGGGGGTGGGGTCATCTGCACATGTCATGGATGGCCCCGCCCTCAGCTATTTAAGAGCTGCCGTGGCAGGTCTAGCGTCATGGGAGGAACCAATGCCGGTTTTTTAATTACTTTTATCTGTATTGCCGGGACCCGACAATTCATTATAGCCGTGATTAGTTTTAAATTACTTTTTATCCTTTAGAAATGTAATTTTGTGCAGGGACTGTTCTAAACACGGGGAAAAATGTGCCACTTTACAGGCATACTATAGACACCCCCCAGATACGAAATGTAACCTCTTCTTCACCACCCGCCGTCAAATGATGGCGGGAGGCAGACCCTATTGTTCTGGGTGGATGTCATATATTAATCCACTAGGGGGCGCACGCCCACCGCGTCACTGGGGAACGGGTGTGCATGCCCGGTAATGCCCGCCGGGCACCCGCGATTGCCCAGTAACTGAGCAGGACCATGGATCTGTGTGCATTGGTAAACACACAGATCCACGTCCTGTCAGGGAGAGGGGACCGATGGTGTGTCCCTTGTACATTTTCACCAAAAATATGTAGAAGAATATGTAGCGGCCTAAACTGAGAAATTTTTTTTTTAAAAAAATGGATATTTATTATAGCAAAAAGTTTAAAATATTGTGTTTTTTTTTCAAACTTGTCCCTCTTCTTTTGATTATAGCGCAAGAAATAAAAACCGCAGTGGTGATCAAATACCACCAAAATAATTATTTGTGGGTAAAAAAATGGGTACAGTGTTGCATGAATGCACAATTGTCATTCAAAGTGTGACAGTGCTGAAAGCTGAAAAATGGCCTGGGCAGGAAGAGGGTGAAAGTGCCCAGTAGGCAAGTGGTTAAAGGAATTTGTCACTTTTATTGTTTCACTTTAAGCATTATTAAAATCACTGCTCCTGAAAAAATGCCAGTTTTTGAAATTTTTGATTGCATTGATACATGTCCCCTGGGGCAGTACCCAGGTCCCCAAACTCTTTTTATGACAATAACTTGCATATTAACCTTTAAAATTAGCACTTTTGATTTTTCACTTTCGTGTCCCATTTTTGCCTGTTTGCATTTTCTGCTGCGAACCGAACCGGGGATGGTCAGCTCATCCCTATTTTCAATATGTTTTTAAAAAAATGACAAAGTTGCTTTTTTCTACTACTGTTACTACTTCTACTGCTGCTATTGTTACTTTGACTACTACTACTACAGTATTTTCTCAATTTGCTTGTTTGGTAATTTATATGCATTTTTATTTCTTTTAACTGAAAATGTTTTTTGCTTGTCTTTTTTCCCTTGGAGTGTTATATCAAAACAATATACCTTGTCAAGCCGGTATGCAGCTGACAGTCTGTAATGGAACAGCTGTTGCTATATATTGTTGTGTATATTTAATCTTGGTGCAACAACAATAATGAAGTGATTAATATTCTAAATATGTACAGAGTGACTATAAAGCGGTTTCTATTTTGGTCGAAGCCGAAATTGTAATTTCAGGGCTATCCTGGTGGAAACTTGACTAATTGGTCACTGGAGATCATAATTTCTTGTGTATAGGAGGCCCCAGTGTTTTTCGAGACAATGATATGGTTGCATTAGATTATAATAATACGTATGCTCCAGTGCACATAAATGTACTCGGCTTGTCTGTAATTTTTTATAAATACTGATATTTTGAGTTGTATTGTTACATCTGTTGTAAGTGTTTTATTATTTGATACAAGTAGACTTTTTTTTAACTCAGAGTTGACCCAAACTAGTTGATCTAGAGGACCCAGTATATTTCTTGGTCAACACTCTTTAATGTCCATGCAAAACTTTGTATTTTTTTTGGATAGCATAGTAGGGATTAGAACACATTTTAAATGCTGTTTGTATTCCTGTTGAGGAGATTTGTTTCAGATGTATTTGCTGTCTGTGCCTCTATAGAAGGGGTTTGGCATTTTGAATACTTTTTTCTTCTTTATTCTACTCTGCCTAAAGCCTATCATATTGACAGGAAGTGAAGAGAAAAATCCTACTCTACAGACAGCAATAAAATCCTGCCACGGGTTCCAACCTTTTCTAATTTTAATAGAATTTTTTTTTATTTATTTTTTTATCACCTGTGTACTCACTGGGGAAAGTGTAAGCGTATCCATGATTGTTAACAGTTTTCCACTCTGCCCAAAACTGTCCATGGCTGGTACAGTCTTTAAGAGCTGATGGCAAGAGTATGAATCCCTTTTGCACTAATACTAACCTGTGTGCCAGTCAAAGTTCATTCTTGGTGAAATATATATACTCGCGCTATGTCCTAAATAATAATGTAACCAATCTCCTGCAGCTGCTGTTCACCAAGTGTGAAATCACTTATAACTTAATTCCCAATATTCACAGCACATACAGTAAATATATCAATTAAATCAATCATAAAATATGTGCAGTGAAGAAAAATATTATAGTCCAACTGGTGTTATAACAAAAAGTCTTAATTCTGATCCATTCAATGAACCACCATCCTCCAGTAAAGTCTTCGGTGCTCCAAAATTCATGATAAAAGTGCTTAAGTGCTCCAGGTAAACATTCTGTGCAATGTGGCATGCACCCCTCTTGTATCCTCACTCAATAGAAAAAATGGACCTTCAGCTTATATCCGATGATGGGGTACCATATAAATATCCAACTTTGGGTAAAGGAAGTGATTATAGTTAATTTGAGAGTGAAGCCGACACACCCTAGAAGACCGGAAATGATGTCCTTGATGATGCCCTGTGGGATGGGCGAAATGCACTGAAGCTATTTCCGATTCCCTAACCACAAACATCACTTCTGGTGTCTGTGGAATGCACACTGAGCTACGGCGAACCCAGAGGAGCCCTACAGATAAGCCATTTTGTTCTGATACTCTGTAATGCCACGTACACATGATCGGTTTATCCGATGAAAACAGACCGATGGATTTTTTCATCAGATATCCAATGAAGCTGACTTTCATCAGTCTTGCCTACACACGACTGTGTCCAACGCGGTGACGTAAAACACAACGACGTGCAGAGAAAAATGAAGTTCAATGCTTCCGAGCATGCATCGATTCTGAGCATGCATGGATTTTTGACCGATGGATTTCCCCACAGATGATCATTTTTTCCATCGGTTTTTTAACCATCAGATAATTTTAAAACAGGTTCTACGTTTTTTCACTGATGGGAAAAAAAACGATGGGGCCCACACACGATCAGTTCATCCGATGAAAACGGTCCATCGGATCGTACAGGGCATACGTGTTATTTTAAGTGTGCCAATACATTAAAAAAAAGTTACTACACACTTTCTGTTGAGAACTCTCTCTTTCTGTTGAGCCTGATGAAGATTCAAGCTGCTCATAGAAGCAGCAAGTTGGAGATTTATAAAAACAGAAAATAATTTGGTGACTGAGGTTACAAGAGGGGTGTGTGCCACATTGCACAACATGTTTACCTAGAACACTTCAGCACTTTAATTATTAATTTTGGAGCACCAAGTATTTTATTGGAGGATGGTTGTTCATTGAATGCATCAAAATTAAGACTTTTTTTGTAATACCAGTTGGACTATAATATTTTTCTTCACTGTACATTTTTTGATTGATTTAACTGATATATTTACTGTATGTGATGTGAATATTGGAAATAAAGTTCAATTTTGGCTTTCTGTTGCAGTTCTAAAGGCAGATTAAAGACAAAAAAAACCTTACTAAACGAGAAAAACAATTCGTTAAAGCCCTTTGCCAACCCACATGTACAGTGGCCACTTCCATAGAACTGTTGATGTTAATTTTGTTGTACTTAGTTTATATATTCAAATATTATATTATTTTTGTAGCTTCATCACACACATGCACAGTACAACATTCCTTTAATATATTTATGCTATTAATAGAACTTGTATATATCAGTATGTACATTGAGTAGTGTATTTTTTGAATATGTTAAATGTTTTGCCTGTTTGGAAGAAACATATCACTGGTCAGTCTGCCTTCACTTTGTCTGTTGCCTTTTTAAGCAAAAAATCTTGTATATTTACTATTGGTCAGAACAGTTAATCATTTTCTCATTAGTAGTCAGTTCATTCACACAATTTATAGCTCTTCGCATTAAACTTTCAGCTTGTATTACTCAGCCATAAGTCTGTCCCAAGAATTTTTTGTATTACCCATTTTTATGTGCTATGGTGAAGTTTCATATGAATGGTCAGAAAGTAACATATTGTTCTATTTCCTAAATCAAAGACATTTTCTATGAATAAGGTGGTTATCTTTATAAGCTAAGGTGGACTATGAATCTTTGCAGTTCTCTTTACCTACATGGTCAAATGAATCTTTATCTGTTTACAACTCAGCTACACCCATACATTAATTTCCTATTTTTTTTTATAAATACAAGTAATAAATAACATGTCATGCTACTCAGAATCCTAATGATTGCTTTTAATTTGCTAAAGAAGTTTTTTAAAGTAAAAAATTGAGCTACAATGCAAAGATATTTTTTTCTGCATTATTCATTTGTAAAACAGGGCTATTTCCACTCATAAAGGAAAATAAACGACTGAAAGGCAAGAGATAAAAATAAAGAAATGCATTTTGGATGGTGTGAGTTTTATAAAACACAGGCTGTGAGGGGATATGTGACACAGTTGTGCGCTATTACAGGATTAGATGGGAACACAGTTGGCAATGCATAAAACTATTGATGCTAAAATATAATGTCCATTCAAGAATAAATAGCTTGCGCTGTGTTTCTTAAGGACTGTGAGAAGTAATATTCCCCATATTTGTTTTTGGCACAAATTGCTACAATGTTAAATACAAAAGAGCATACTAGAAATATTACAGTTCATGTTGTGTGGCTGGGAGATAATCTGTTAAATAAAACCTCATACAGTGTAATGTACAACATGTGACATTCAATTTTTGCTTTTCCTGCAAACCAAATTAACAAAGACAGACAAAAGGAAAAGGCTGGTTGCCAGATTTACAATGCAATTTACAAATCACTGTAAAAGAAACACAAATGGCAGCTGTTGCAATTATTTTGAATAGCATTTACAAGGTATATTTAAGTGGCAAAGGTATATCATGCCATATATTTAGAACTGGGTACAAATTATCATCAGATATATCAAGTACAAGTATATTCAAACTTTTTATTCCATTTTTAACATAGAAAGGAGAAGTAAAAACTACTGCTGTATTATCATAAATGTTTAATGTATATTTGTCTAGTGCTCTCTTCCTCTCTTAGCAGAAGTGTTCCCCTCATTGTACAGTTCACAGTTTTCCAGCCTCAATTCAGTGTGGCTAGCATACACCCCTAAAGCTGTCAAATAACAAGAGCGCTGTTATGATTACATGTAACATAGCTAAAGGTTTTGGTAATTGTTAAATTGCCTTTCTGCAGCATAGAGATTGCACCTGTCTTCACTTTGGGCTAAGGCCAGAGAAGGAACAGCCTCTTGGGGGCTTACACTTACCAGAACCTACAATTCACTGCTCCAAAAATGAATTAATAAAATACCACAAAGTTATACTGGAGTGCTCTATTAAAACCATTTAAAATGGAAATTTAGGTTAATACAGATGTTCATTTGGCTTTAAAGTATATGTCCAGGCAATACATTTTCCCTTCATTTTGGATATGGTGGGGAATGGTGCAAAGCCCCTTTTGAGTTTTTACTGTCATTTTACTGTCATTACTTGCTTCCTGTCTTGCTTCCCTCACTTCCTCTCTTGCAAAGCCATTGGCGGCAGGACATAAAGTGACAAACAAAAAAAGTTAACAGAACCCCAAATAGCAGTAAAAACCCATCAGAAATTCAAAAAATGTTTGGCTTGAAATACACTTTAATTTAGGGAAATACATTTAGGGTTCATATTTAGGGAAACAGCAAAAGAATAGGAAAATATGGAAGTAGCAAAAGAAAAAAGAAAAATAATAGGTACTTGGACATGAACATGATTGATTCAGTTGCCAGGACAATATTTTGTGTTCTCTGTCATAAAAAGGGTGCAGAAAGACCATTCCCATTACTCAATACAGATTAAGTAAACATTTAGCAGTGCACATGTCAATATAAAATATCATGTCAGGTTTAAGTGCATGATAATGATTGTGTGAACTTATAGTAGCTATAGATACTGTATAACCTATTGCAACAACAGATTAGTAGTCTTCTTGCCTGCTCATAGACAGTTGCTTAGTACTGCCTTGTGACTGGCATAACTAAAATACTACCTTAAATGTCTTCTGAAAGAAAGGGTTACCGTATTTATCGGCGTATAACACACACTTTTCCCCCCTGAAAATAGGAGGAAAATCACGGGTGCGTGTTATACACCGATAGTGTACCTTGGACTCGGAGGGGAACGAGCGCCGCCGGAATTCACTGAGCCGGCATCTCCTGTTTACTCGGCTCTCACTCGGGCTCTAACATCACACACACAGTCCCACCACCGGCATTGGACCAGTGTTCTATCAATCACAGGAGCTGGTCCAATGCCGATGGCGGAGGCGGGACTGTGTATGTGACTGCCGACGTGACTGAGAGCCGAATGAACAGGAGATGACGGCTCAGTGATTCCCTCACTGCACGAGAGATGGTGAGGCTGCAAATGGGCACATAGGCTGCATTTAGGCTGAAGATGGGCGCATAGGCTGCATTTAGGCTGGAGATGGGCACATAGGCTGAATTTAGGCTGGAGATGGGTGCATAGGCTGCATTTAGGCTGGAGATGGGCACATAGGCTGCATTTGGGCTGGAGATGGGCACAGATTAGGCTGCATTGAGGCTGCAGATGGACACTGACCATAAAATAAAATAAAACATTTTTTCCTGAAACTTCCCTCTAAATTGGGGTGCGTGTTATACACGCCGATAAATACGGTATTTACATATTTCCAACAACCATAAGGCAACACTTTTTGTTGTTTGAGTAAAAAGAATAATTTAAACTAATGAGATCTGGGTATCCAAAACTGAGTAGGAAAACATAGGGGCAGGGGTATTGTGTTTTACATGTATGTAAGCTGTATGACAAACTGCAAATGTAAATCAGATTTACATTTTATATCTTAAAGGTTAAACATAAAACCAATACATTCCATAAAGCACCACACTGCTCTCAAAATCTGAGCAGTTTAGTTGAGTAAACATTACTCGGAGTCCGTAATCATTTGTGAACTTCAAGATAATTCTATTAAGCCTCATATATTGACATTGACAATTTTAGCAGTAACGTTACTTAGCAAACCTTTGATAACCATAAACAGCATACAATGATTTATCATATGTTATACTATAGCATTCCCATTACAGCATGTTTTCACAGGACACACAAGTCTAGATAATAAAAATTTGCTAAAGTGGAATAAACACTTTTTTTGTTTCTGAACCTGCAAAGCCTCAAATATTTCTAATTAAGCCACCATAAAATAAAGTTGGCAAGTCGTAACTGGGGGCCTAACTTCCATTAGGCAAACTTGGCTTGTGGAGGTTGTAAATAGATTAGCTGGCAATTACTGTAAGGAAAGTTACATTCTCATGTCTCATTGCAGAGCTAAAATGTAAACATATTTCACAAATTCAGGCTAATTAGTCACATTAACTGCCCTAAGAGCTCCATACATCTGATGTATGCAAAATGTACTCTTCATCAATAATGTGTAATAATATTCTGGTTACCTGTAATATATGGCCATCCAGAACTATTGATATGGCCAATGAAGTATAATACATTTCAGCACTCCTACGTCCAACCACAACAATTGGGCGGGGGTGGGCTCAGTGACACCCTCTGAAAGGTCCACAAAAAGTAATTGCAACTCCAGCTTAGAAGCTCTCCTTTACCTTTGAAAGAAAACGCATCTGCCAAGATTTATGTTTGAGGATCAATTATTTTAAAACCCTGGATCTAATGTATGCTATGTTGAACTGAATTCTGTGGATCTACAGATCAAGCAAACACTTTCTTTTAAGTACTTTTTCATTTCTTTCTTTTGTATAATTTTTTCTTTTATTTTTCTGCTGTATTATTGTCTCTTTTCTTAGTATTCTCTTTTCTGTAAATATTTTTTTGCATAATTTTTCTTTTATTAAACAATATTTTGAAATTGTTAGGCTTTATATATAATGCACTAAACCAGAACACAAAAACATTTGTCTCTTTGAAGAGCGCTACTAGGTTTTAACTTCTATTATATCCCTGTCTGACATGACAGCGTGCATTACAAACATATTTTAAGTCAGAATTATTAAGCAGATAACAATGTAAACAGTGTGTGTTTGCAGAAAAAAAAAAAATCAGCGTAAACCAACTCCAGTGTCAATCACTCTCAGTCTGCTGGCACCTATAATGCATACTAAAGTATTCAGTAAAAAAATAGTAAAGACACTTAAAACATGACCATGATCATCTATAAAGCACTGTGATGAAATACATTTTCAAAGTTCACAACCCAGGCAGTGGAGGGAATTTTAGCTTTTTTCTTCAAGGACAGAATCTTGGCAGACTGCCACCCTAATGCCGCGTACACACGATCGGTCAAACCGATGAGAACGGTCTGATGGACCGTTTTCATCGGACCAAACCGATGTGTGGGCCCCATCGGTTATTTATCCATAGGTTAAAAAAAAATCCAGGCATGCTCAGAATCAAGTCGACGCATGCTTGGAAGCATTGAACTTCGTTTTTTTCAGCACATCGTTGTGTTTTACGTCACCGCGTTCTAACACGATCGTTTTTTTAACCGATGGTGTGTAGGCACGACTGACCATCAGTCAGCTTCATCGGTTAACCGATGAAAATGATCCATCAGACCGTTCTCATCAGTTTGACCGATCGTGTGTACGCGGCATTATGATGTAAACATCCAACGCAAAGGGAAATCACTGTTGCATCAGAGGGGGCAGGGTCATCCGTACATGTCACTGGGTAACCCCGTGTGTTTCCCTGTTGCGTCAGAGGGGGGCAGGGTCACCCGTGCACGTCACGGGTGGCCCCGCCCTCAGCTATTTAAGAGCTGTCACGGCGGGTCTCGCGTCATTCAGCTGGTGTCTCCTATGGAGGCAGAATCGACCGTGGTGGTGTGTATCATCAGGTAGTGGAAGGATTACATTGCTGATTTTTTTTTCCTTTTTATTAAAGGACTTTTTCCCAAGCTGTGTGTGTATTGTTTCCAATTTTTTTGAGTGAAATGGTAGGGGTACAATGTACCCCGTTACCAATTCACATAGGGGGGTCGGGATCTGGGGGTTCCCTTTGTAAAAGGGGGCTTCCAGATTCCAATAAGCCCCCTGCCCGCAGACTGGGCAAGGGTTGTGGGGATGAGGCCCTTGTCCCCATCAACATGGGGAAATCCTTCCCATGTTGAGGGCATGTGGCCTGGTACGGTTCAGGATGGGGGGCGCTCTCTCGTCTCCCCTCTTTTCCTGCGGCCTGCCAGGTTGCATGCTCGGATAAGGGTCTGGTGTGGATTTTTGGGGGAACCAAAACCTTTTCACTGTTCAAATATTGTTAAATGACTATTTAACTTCAATAGAATGATGTTCAAGCACTCTCAGGTGCCTGCATGTAGGTCTTATTAATATCACAAATTCCCCATTAAGTTTAAATGCAGGGGCCTCTAAAAACCATGGGGCAGATCCACAGAGCGAGTACACTGGCGTATCTACTGATATGCCGGCGTAATTTCAAATTACCCGCGTCGTATCTTTAGTTTGAATCCTCAAACCAAGATACGACGGCATCTGGGTTAGATCCGTCAGGCATACGGCTTCGTATGCCTTCGGATCGTAAATGCAATACTTCGGCGTCCGCTGGGTGGAGTTCACGTCGTTTTCCGCGTCAGGTATGCAAATTAGCTATTTCCGGCGATCCACGAACGTACGCACGCCCGTCGCATTCTTTTACGTCGTCTCTAGTCGGCTTTTTCTGGCGTATAGTTAAAGCTGGTGTTTTGCAGCGTATAGTTAGACTTGCCATGTTAAGTATGGCCGTCGTTCCCGCGTTTAATTAGAATTTTTTTTTTTTTTGCGTAAGTCGTCCGTTAATCGGGATGGACGTAATTCACGTCTATGTTAAAAAAAATGACGTCCTAGCGAAATCATTTAGCGCAATGCACGGCGGGAAATTTCGGGACGGCGCATGCGCAGTTTATTCGGCGCGGGGACGCACTTCATTTAAATGAAACACGCCCCCTAATCGCTGATTTGAATTCCGCCACCAGAGATAGACTACGCCGCCGTAACTTACGGCGCAAAATATTTAAGGATTCGAACTAAAGCCAGGTAAGGTACGGCAGCGTAGCGTATCTCTGATACGCTGCACGGGTGCAGATCTCTGTGGATCTGCCCCCATGTTGCATGACAGGTTAAAGGAAGTGCTTACCTGAACACATCACTATTTGAAAAGTTCCTCAAGATCCCTCAAACTCAGGGCACTCTGATATACCGTACTTACATTTTATAACAAAGTTAAAGGGTGGCCAGTCCCCCTCCTTCTTCCCACAACTATTTATTTATTATATAAATAGGTAGTTAAAGATAAATAGCTCTATGGTAAAATTCAAACCAAGCTAAAAATTTAAAACCTAAAAATATAAAAGTATAAAAAAGGAGGGAGGGAACCTCAAGGTAATAATTGATACAGATTTCAGGTGTCCCCCAAAATCTTCAAAATAAATCAGCAGCGAAGCAAACAATGATATAAATGTATCAAAAATACATGTATTTAACTAACTGTACCCCACAACCCTAATCCAAAAATGAAAACCAATTTATGCTGACACGAGACCAATTATTCCATTTGCACATTATGCACAAAATAATACAGGATTTACATATGCCATATTTGCTAACAAGAACATTTAGGACTGCTTCACATCGGATATAATCAAGTGTGTTTTTATTCTGCATCAAAAACACATGGACAGTGTTTAATATGTATTCCAATGGCCCTAGTTCACATCAGTGCAGTGTGTTCCAATGCAATCAACAAAAGTAGAACATGTTGCTATTTTTCTGTATTGGAACACATCAGACATGTAGCAAAATGCATCAAAAACACACTGAAACGCATATGTCCACAGTTTTCCTCAACTCACAACATGCACATGTTTTTTCATGTTTGAAAACATTTTTTTATTTAAAGTTACATGTTTTTACTCCTGATCAAGCCTTTTTATGGGTGAAATATGTTACATTTTGGGGTTGGGGTGCTCACTTTTTGATGTGCTTTATATTATCGGGGGATGCAGTGTAAAATCGAAACATAGTGTGGTTTGGACAGCTCCGGGACAAGGTCATACAGTGCCAAGGGCGGAGATGGCAAAATGCGCCCCCCAGGTGCAAAGAAAGAGTCTGTCATTTCAAAACAACAGGACTCGAGAGCGTGCCCTCACGGGTGCCCCCATGGAGTGTGTGTCTCTATGGTAGAAGAATAGGAGCCAGGAGCACTGATAAGGGACCACAGAAGAGGAGAATCAGGGCCACTCTGTGCAAAACCAACTGCACAGAGGAGGTAAGTATAACATGTTTTTTTTTACATAAAAAAACAAACCTTAGGTATTACTTTATCCTCTTCCCGCCCGCACGGCGGGTTTTTACGGACACAATGTGGCTCTGAAGTCATAATTCTATCCCCTATTTTGTAGACGCTATAACGTTTGCGCAAACCAATCACTATACGCTTATTGCGATTTTTAATTTTTACCAAAAATATGTAGAAGAATACGTATCGGCCTAAACAAAAAAATTGTGTTTTTCAACCAAAAGAAAGCTCTATTTGTGGGAAAAAAAGGACGTCAATTTTGTTTGGGAGCCACGTCGCACGGCCGCGCAATTGTCATGCAAAGCGTGACATTGCTGAAAGCTGAATTTTCACCTGGGCAGGAAGGGGGTATATGTGCCCAGTAAGCAAGTGGTTAAATAACTGTCACTGGTCAGCCACTAATGCATCATTAACCAGTGGAAGTACATTAACCCCCCCAGGCTGCATATTACAGAAATTCAAAATAGCATTGGTAATTAAATCCCCCTCAGCTTCCTCCCCTCCCCCAATCCGATCCAGACAGTTCATTTATGAACCTGCTGCAGATTAATAGATTAACAGTCTGGATCCGATAGTGGGAGGGGGGGGTTTATTAGCATTGCTATTTTTAATTTCTGTAATATGTAGCATTAGGGGTAATACTAATGCATCAGTGACCAGCACATTAACCCCCCACCCCATACTACATATTTTAGAAATTAAAAATAGGTAGCATTGGTAATTAACCCCCCTCAGTCTCCTCCCCTCATCTGATCCAGACAGTTAATTTATTAATCTGCAGGTGCTTAATTTTGTGAAATCATATACACACTTTGCTGGCCTGGTTCCTCCTCAGTCGCAGCTTCAGCAGCAGCTCTCTATGCTCCTCCCATCCCGCCTCCAGCCGTGAGTGACATCACGCTGCTGGGACAGGACTATGAAGCATCTTCATAGGGGTTTGAAGCGTTGATATGGAAGGGCTGGTGCACTCTGTCTCTGTCTAGGCTTGTGCTGGGTGCAGGAGTTTACTCAGGACATCATTACAGAGAAAGGTGCAGATGACTACAGTACAGGCACAGCTACGGTGCTGGCTAGTGTGTATGCTGAAACACACTGCCAACACTTCACCTGCGCCCCCTCCCTCCTGCAAATTGTACTTCCCCTTATGCCCCTGCCTTGTACCGGCCATGGGTGTGGGAGGCACCGATTAGTATGACCAGTTTTTGGACATAAGTAAGGGAATGTTTCTCTTCATGGAAAACTAATTTTGAATACTGCTACCAGATTTTTATATCCCCTGCATCCACCTACAGGTTCATGATTTTGAAATGTTTGCCAACATGTGTTACTTTTAGCTGCGTATGTATAAAAATTCTGTTTTAGGGCTTAGTGGGTTCTGAAAGATTGACGTACAGCTCTCACATTAATTTATCAGTTTCTTTTGGGTTTAGATAGATAGATAGATAGATAGATAGATAGATAGATAGATAGATAGATAGATAGATAGATAGATAGATATTTAGTCCATATAGGACCTGAATTCATAGAGAAGTGAGGTCATGTTCCCGTGAAAAGCACACAAATATTCACTCATTTTTAAGGCATTTTAAAATCATGTCTATAGAGTATTTATGTTCCTATGAATTGGCAGATACTGTAAACTTGTAAAATTTGCATTTTCACTCTATGAGGTATTTATGGGATATTGTCAGCTATAACTTTGAAATTATGGTAAAATATACAAAATTAATTGAGGTAATAATGCTTTCAGAGATATTTTACATGTATTTGTTTATATTATGTACATGTTTTATTTTCCTTTAAAACATTCATAGTAAATACTTTCACTTGACTAAAATATGATGAAGCATACCCAGGTAAAATATGTATAACATAAACACATTAATTCTTTAGTTTTAAATCAAAGCGCTTGCATTATTGTTTATATAATCCTATGAGCAATAATTTAAGTAATCCTTATGGATTTAAGAAATTAATGAAGAAAGTCCAGGAATTAAATAGAGGGATTTGTGACTCAATAACTTCAATGATTAGGCGTGTATGAATAATTGACAGTTGCTTAGGAACAGATATGAAACAAGAAAGATTGATAATGTGGAGACTGCAGTGCTAACTACTGTGTGTGCCATATTCCACCCACCTTCTAAGGGGACACAGTAAAATATACAGTACGTGGAAATAAGGCATACCACTGAGAACAGTGACTGAAAAAAAGTAAAGAAAAAGCATTTGACTGATTAGGCAACATTCACAATTGACTTACATTTTCTATATATTTCAGACACAGGGCCAATTATCACATTTGCACATTATGTACAAAATAACGCTTGTGGGTTTTATATATGCCATACATGCTAACAAGAGCATTTATGGCTGTCCATACCAACCAGTCAGCATCTAATTGTCATTTCTAGAGTGTAGAATAATAAAGAAAACAAAAAAAAAAACGAGGGAACCGATTTATAATGGAGAGCAGAATAACTGAATGGAACGTATATGAGTCAAGGAAGAGTGACAAATGTGGAGACTCAACAGCATTAACACCGTGTAAACCGTATTCCACCCAACTTCTAAGAGGACACCCAGTGGAATACTGTATATAGTAGGTAGAATAAAGGCATATCATTGTGAACAGCGACTGAAGGGGTTGCTGATTAAATTTACTGGTACATTATCACTTGTTTTTAATAAGTATTACTTTGTCATGTATATACTGATTGTACATCAGGTGTACTTTTTCTCAGATGTGTTTTTCAAACAATAGCATAATTATAGAAGGTAAAATGTCAGATATTTCCAACTCTATAGCTTTTCATTTTAGCTTAAAAATATATTTAAACCCAAGGAGAAAAAATAATATATTGAATCTTACTATTACTACTGTTATTTATTCCTGATTTAGTCTACAGAACACTGCTCCCATCTTCATCTCTATAATATAAAGGGGAGCTGTTCTGTGGTCTATAGAGGAGACTTGGACAATGCTGATAATACTAAATACAGAGAAACTACGCTCAATGAAATGGACATGGCGAAAGCTGGAATCAACCACTTGGCACCCGGAGGACGTCATATGACGTTCTGGGCTTTGTGGTGGTATATCTGAATGATGCCTGCAGCTACAGGCATCATTCAGATATTGCCGGTTTCAGCCAGGGATTACCTGCACCATAAAAATGATCATATCGGCTGTTCCACCGCTTGATCATTGTTATGGGCAGCGGAAGGGGACGTCCCCCCTCCCGCCGCCCTCTGGTGCTTCTACCGAATCACCTGTGCGATCTGTGAGTCGGTGACAAGATCCGCCGGCCCCGGATGTTGATCATAGAGATTTCCGGCAGACCAGATGGTCGCCAGAGTCTCTATTATTGTTGATCATGTGTACGCGGCCTGAGGTATCTATTTACTCGGCGTAACTTAATCTTTACAGCATTTGAAAAATTGCTGCCCAAATACTGTGTGAGATAAAAAGTTGCAATGACCGCCATTGTATTCTCTAGGGTCTTTGCTAAAAAAAACTTATATGGTGTTTGGGGGTTCTATGTAATATTCTAGCACAAAAATTTGGATTTTTACATGTAGGTAAAGAAAAATCCAAATTCTGAAATAAGATAGTGTACAGAAAAAAAAAGAGCTAAACATTCTTTCATACCTCCCCATACAATAAGGAGGTTGTCAAAATAACGATCATAATCACTAAGTATCAGAAACATCTGGTGCGCTAAAAGTAGCCAGGCCCTTATTTTAGACTTCTTTTTCTTCTTCAAAATTAAATGTAAAGATTTTTTGCTGGATTTAGGTAGGAGGGCGCATCCTTGCAGCGGCGTAGCGTATCGTATTTACACTACGCCGCCGTAAGTTAGCAAGCAAGTACTGTATTCACAAAGTACTTTCCTGCTAAGTTACGGCGGCGTAGCGTAAATGCGGCAGGCGTAAGCGCGCCTAATTCAAATTAGGCTGAGGGGGCGTGTTTTATGTTAATATGGGTTGACCTGACGTGATTGACGTTTTTTTGGGAACGGCGCATGCGCCGTCCGTGTACATATCCCAGTGTGCATTGCGGCAAAGTATGCCGCAAGGACCTATTGGTTTCAACGTGGACGTAAATTATGTCCAGCCCTATTTACGGACGACTTACGCAAACAACGTAAAATTTTCAAATTTCGACGCGGGAACAATGGCCATACTTAACATTACTAGTCCAGCTATTTGATGGAATAACTTTACGCCTGAAAATGCCTTACGTAAACGGCGTATCTGTACTGCGTCGGCCAGGCGTAAGTTCGTGAATAGGCGTATCTAGTGATTTACATATTCTACGCCGACAGCAATGGAAGCGCCACCTAGCGGCCAGCCTAAAAATTACACTTTAAGATACGACGGTGTAAGACACTTACGCCGCTCGTATCTTAGCCTAATTTAAGCGTATCTGGTTACCAGAATACTATTAAATTTGCGTTGTTGCATTCAGACTTAGGCTGGCGTATCTACTGACACGCCAGCCTAAGTCTTTCTGAATCTGCCTACTAGTGACCCTCCTGGACCCATTCCATTCATAAACAATGTCCTCTTCCTAATCCATGTCTCAGAGGTATTTGGATCTTTTAGTGACCATTATTTCTTTCCCAAAATTTGCAATACTGAGTATTAAGCCCACATATAAATCATCATAAATCAAAAGTGATTGATATTGCAACATTTGTTTATTTCAGAGCAACCTGTTTGCAAAACATTTTCTTTATATAAACCAATCAACCTCATGAGATCAAGAGAGCATTTGCTCAGGATCTCATTCCATTCTAACACAAAACTCTCGCGTACACACAACCATTTTTAATGTCATGGAAAAAACAACATTTTTCTCAATGTGATTCTTGTCAAGCCTGCCACATGATCGTGAAAACAAATGCTTTAGCAAAGCGCGGTGACGTACAACACGTATGACGGCACTATAAAGGGGAAGTTCTGTTTGATTGGCGACACCCTTTGGGCTGATTATGCAAATTTTCCTTCTCATGACCTGCTTCTGAGAATGCACAATTTTTTCCCTGTCGTTAAAGCCTACACTTGACCGTTTTTCACGACGTGAAAAACGACACTGTGAAAAACGACGAGAAAAAATAGAGCATGTTCTAAATTTTTAATGCCCATATTTCACGTAGAGAAAAAGGCTCTGGACCCTACACATGGTCATTTTTAATGACCAATTAAAAAAATTGCATTTTTCGCGTCATGAAAAATGGTCGTGTGTACACGGCATCAGAATAAATTGTGGATGGAATATTTTTGATCGTGAGACCCTTAGGAATCATACGTTCATTAATTAATGAATTAATTAATTAATTAATTAATATTGGAGTCCCGTATAGTCCCACCATAATCTCGTTTCTAACTTCAGTCTTTAATTTCTTAAATTTCAAAAAAGTCGTTTTGCAGAAGGTTTCAACTGGGACTGAACCACCAGTCCTCTGTACTCACTCAGCAGTACTTGATCAGAAATTACATGTCCTGAATCAAGGGAAGCTAGATTGACCCTAGTGTGTATACCTGTGTACTCATTTTTGCAGAAGTTGATTGTGTTTTAAATGCTTTTAATTATTGACCACCTGTTTTCCCACCCACTATTGTTAGGAAGTAGTTACTATTTAAACTTGTGTTTAGTATGTCATGGACAGTGATAGTAAAGTAAGGCTGTACAGCTGAAATGTGTAAGCCTGCTATTTGAGTGGATATTACCATGTAGCCAATAAAGATTTATACTTTTGAATGCTACTGACCTGCCAGCCTTACCTTGTTGAGTGCTGATGACACTACACATGAGATTCAAGTGCAGCAAAGGCAGTGTGCATGGGAAGTCAGATGCTCATAAAATTTCAATAGTCATTTTTCTGTATTGCAACACCTATAAAGAGATAAAACATAAGGAAATGTGCATGTATCACATAGATGCACTAAATATGTTTTTTGTATTTGTATTTTTGTCCATCCACTGGTGAGGTTTGCACAGCTTTGCCACACACAATCCCATCTAGAAGAGTAAAGGACCTGATTTTTCTCTGCTGCATTATTACTTACGGGCCATCACTGCACCCCAACCCTGTTACTAGACAGTGAAGAAAAAACAGCACACTAATGAGCTCTTCTTTGTCACTCTGCTCTCTCAACCAATGCTCTTTGCACTGCTGCACACTGACTGACTTCCTGTGCTGCTTCTTCCTCTCCCTGTCTGGGGCCTGCTATACAAGAGGCTATTTTAAGAAAAATTCAGGCACTTACAGTGCTTATATATACATGTATTCATATATTAGCCACCGCCATTTCACAGCCGTATTGTAAAATGGCAGGTGCAAGGTGGCTCTCTGGTTCTGGGATGATGCCCTATGACGTCTTCCCACTGTTGCCGTATTTGCATGCCCGCAGGGGCGTGCAACACTCTGTCCTTGGGACACGGCGCATCACCGATCTGATGGTAAAGAGCCGATTGCATTGGGTAAAGAGCCAATGATGAGGCTCTTTACCTGTGTGATCAGCTGTGCCCAATTACAGATGATCACATGTAAACAAGGAAACACTGGTTATCATCATTCCTCTCCTCACACTGACAGCGTGTGAGCAGAGGAGAGCCGATCAGTGGCATTTCCTCACAGGAGAGATCTGCACAGATAATCAGGGCACTGATCATTAGTGCCATGATTATCAATGCAACCCCAACAGTACCCAGCAGTGATGCCAGTCAGTGCCCATAAGTAAAGCCAGTGAGTGCCACCTATCAGTGCCCAGCCGTGCCACCTATCAATGCCCATTAGTGTCACCTTTCAGTGCTCATTAGTGCTGCATATCAGTGCCACCTATCAGTGCCCATCAGTGGTGCATATTAGTGCTTTCTCATCAGTGCCACCTCATCAGTGCCCTTCAGTGCCACCTCATCAGTGTCCATCAGTGCCACCTTATCAGTGTCTATCAGTGCAGCCTTATCAGAGCACATCAGTGAAAGAGAAAAATTCACTTAATTAATTTACAAAAAAAAATGTAACCGAGACTAATAAAAACCTGTTTTTGTTTTTCAAAATGTGGGTCTTTTTTTTGTTATTTTAGCAAAAAATAAAAACCTAGTGGTGATTAAATACCACCAAAAGAAAGCTCTATCTGTTTAAAAAAAATATATAAAAATGTTGTTTGGGTACAGTGTTGCATGACCACGCAATTGTCATTCAAAGTAGACAGGAAGGGGGCAAAAGTTCCCAGTGAGCAAATAGTTAATGATTACAGAGCTGCACTAAACTGGGCCTTTTATACATGCTTGAAGTTCAGACTTATGTATATTTGTAAAATAAAAAATGTATGTAGTTAGAACTGGTTTGTAATTCTAAGAAACATTTTGTCCAAAAGGTAGAAATGCATTACAGTATATATATATATATTTTCTGTGCATCAATAGATTATCATATAATGCAATATCATGTGATCATTCATGCAGCCATAGGTGTGCCTGTGGTTCACTTCATTTACATGTCTAATACTTGCTATGTTCTTTTTTCACAGTTAAGCCCACTATTATTGATGTGGACATTTATGTTAACAGCATTGGACCAGTGTCTTCAATAAATATGGTAGGACCATTTTTTATTCTGCTTAATAATTCATGAATTGCTTACCATTCAAAACATTAATTAATGATAGTATACTATTTAAAACATACTATATGAATCTCTAGAACTGCTGTTAAACTGTAAAAACATAGGGGAATGATTTAGTTGTAACCTTTCTTCTTTTCCCAAATCTAATAAAAAAGCAAACAACAGAAACGTCCACGTGAATTTCTGAGGTCAGTACAGATCTACTGGGATATGTAAAAAAAAAATTAATGTTAACAAAACTTTCAAGCAAAAAAGTTCTTGGCTCCAAGGCCTGCCACAATGTTTACATCCTTCAGGCCAGCTTCTTTACCTGATCTCTGTACATGCTCAGTAGAACTTCATATGCCTCGTACACACATATGGGATTTCCCAGTCGAAAAAAGTTCCAGTCGGAAATCCCAAGGGGAAAGCCGTGAACCTGCTCGGTTCAGTATTTCCCCTACACATGGCTGGTTTTCCCGACAGGAAAACTGCGATGGAGCTTTGGTCGGGAATCCTGGCCGTGTGTATGCTCCATCGCAGTTTTTCCCATAGGAAAACAGCCAAAAAACAGATTTCCCGGCCGGAAAAAAAGAGAACTGGTTTTGTCCAGCGTTTTTTGGGCAGTTTTCCCATTGGAGCATACACACGGCTGAAATTCCCGGCCAAAAGCTCTCCTCACAGTTTTCCCATTGGGAAAACTGATCATGTGTATGAGGTTATAGACTTCTTCAAAGCTGGCTCCAATCTGTCTCCTACCCCCACAGTCCTGGATGAGAGCTTCTATAGAGTATAGAGCTTTGGCAGGTAGAAGAGTGGGCTTCTTCAACCTATTTTCAAATTCTTCTAACCTTTAGGTAAATCAACCCCATGGTTACACTGTTCAACGCTTTGCAATTCTCAGTTCCTCAAATAATTATTGCCTCTGTTGTGTCATTTTTATGAAAATGTGTGTGAAACATATAATGTGATTCCATTGTGGAAAGCTTAGTATAGCACATAAATCTTTAACTACTAAGAAGAATTATTCGAGGAGGAATTAAGTGTGAAACCAAAGTAAACAAATGGAATCTAAACTTGACCTTATTAATAATTAAGGCTCTGTGGTTCTTTTGTAAAAATCTGAAGCGGAGGATAAGTGATAGATACAGTATACTGTAGTTTACTGTGGGTTGTAGCACCACTTTTCCTTTCTCCTTTTTTCATTGTATGTGTGGAATTTAGAATAAACATTACGTTTATTTCATATTTCAATAGGTAAATACAGAAGACAAAGCCTTTTATTCTAACAAAATTAACAGAATAAACTTTATTCCTCTTTTATAAATAAGCCAAAATGGACCTAAGCAACAGGTCTAATACTTTCTCAGACACTGGAGGTCGAGTAGTGTTTGCAAATTAAATATCCAGTAACAATAAGAGATTGTGTTAACCCAGAATCTCCACCTGAGCACAACTGTCTGGAATTGCAAATATAATCTGTCACTAAAAATTAAAAGCTGAACTAACACACTACACCTTCCCTAACCCCCCCCCCCCCCCCAAGTCCCCACTGCACTTATCTCCTGGGTGATTAGCTTTCACTGCCCACACAGCCATTGCAGCAGTTTATTTTTTACATAATTGAGCGGTTAGTTGGGGGAGTGAAAGAGAGGGAGTTTATGACAGGAGTTTAGTCTTAACCTTTTTTGATACTTTACACTTTGTTAACTTAACCACTTACCCCCCGGACCATATTGCTGCCCAAAGACCAGAGTACTTTTTGCAATTCGGGACTGCGTCGCTTTAACAGACAATTGTGCGGTCGTGCGACGTGGCTCCCAAACAAAATTGGCGTTCTTTTTTTCCCACAAATAGAACTTTCTTTTGGTGGTATTTGATCACCTCTGCGGTTTTTCGTTTTTGCGCTATAAACAAAAATAGAGCGACAATTTTGAAAAAAATGAATATTTTTTACATTTTGCTATAATAAATATCCCCCAAAAATATATAAAAAAACATTTTTTTTCCTCAGTTTAGGCCGATACGTTTTCTTCTACATATTTTTCTAAAAAAAAAATCGCAATAAGCGTTTATTGATTGGTTTGCGCAAAAGTTATAGCGTTTACAAAATAGGGGGTATTTTTATGTCATTTTTATTATATTTTTTTTACTAGTAATGGCGGCGATCGGCGTTTTTTTTTTCGGTACTGCGACATTATGGCGGACACTTTGGACACTTTTGACACATTTTTGGGACCATTGGCATTTTTATAGCGATCAGTGCTATAAAAATGCATTGGATTACTATAAAAATGCCACTGGCAGTGAAGGGGTTAACACTAGGGGGCGGGGAAGGGGTTAAGTATGCCTGGGTGTGTTCTTACTGTGGGGGGGGGGTGGCCTCACTAGGGGAAACACTGATCCTCGGTTCATACATTGTATGAACCGAAGATCAGCATTTCCCCTGCTGACAGGACCGGGAGCTGTGTGTTTACACACACAGCTCCCGGTCCCCGCTCTGTACCGAGCGATCGCGTGTGCCCCCTAGTGGCGGCTGGGAGAGAGGACGTCATATTACGTGCTTTTGCCCAGCCGAGCCAACTTGTCGACGTATAACGGCGGTGGCCGGTCGGCAAGTGGTTAAGTGGACTGTATATACCTTCTGTGCCATATGTATTTAGTTGTCTACAGATGCCTGGCTACACTAGTAAAAAAAGTTCTGGGTGTCTGCAAAGTTATATCAGATTTGATTTGCAGTGTACTGTGTGTGTATATATATATATATATATATATATATATATATATATATATATATATATATATATATATATATATATATAATATACACACATTAAACTATCGTGGTAAAATGTAAAAATTAAATTTACTGTTATTAAAAATTACGTTTACTTTTCCATAAATCTGGTATAAAAGTTAAGTTGTAGGCATCCCTGTGCAAGGGTTAAATACTTCTAAAGTGATACAGATGCTGCAGCTTTTCTCATCAGAACACTGAAAGTGCACCAGCTGATTGTAATGAACCAGTCCCTCCCATCCAAAATCAAGCTGCAATGTTGATGTTGAAACAAACAGATCTTTCTTCAGAGCAAAAATAGGTAGGACAGGGTATGTGCCCCGGGCCCCACATTAAGAGGGGTGCCACAGCTGACAGGAGTAGTGACAACGGTATCACTACTCCTGCAGCATGTCTATAGGGATGTCGGGGATGCCAGTGCATTTTCAGCTCAGCCAAGTAAACAAAGACCAGCAGCAATGGAAGACATCCACCACTGGCTTCCTCTGCTGTGCTCTGCATTAGTGTGGAGGAAGTCTTCCTTTGCTGCTGGCTCTTTCGTTACAAGTGACAGTAGCAATTGTCTGAGCTATCACTGCATCTGTGTCTGAAGAAAGATCACCTGTAAGAACAGAGAGGGGATGATTCTTCTACAGGATTCCAGGTGGTATAAAGCATCAGGTAATTGAGCACCAGTGTTCCCTACCCTATCAACTACTGAGCACCAGTACTCTCTCCCCCATTGACTGGCAGTGCCCCCAATCTGTTCCACCAAGCACCAGAACCCCCCATCTGCCCCCTTTTGTCTCCCCACTGAGCACCAGTGCCCCTTCTCTCCCCACTAAGCACCCGTGCCCCTTTTTCTCTCACTGATCATCAGTGCTTTCTTTGTCCCCTTCACTTAACACCAGTGCTCCCTAGTTCCCTCACTAGTCACCACTGCTCTCTTGGCCCCCATGGTGCACCAGTTGCTCCTTGTCCCCCCCACTGAGCACCAGTGCCCGCCCTGTTCCCCCCACAAAGCATAATATTGTAAAAAATAATAAAATTGAAAAACAATAATAAGAAATAAAATAATAAAGACAAAAAAACGACTGACACCATCCACTGCCCTACTGACACCACCCTTTACCCTACTGACACCATCCTCTTCGAGAGTCTTTCCCGGGTGAAAGAATGTTTAGCTTTACCACAGTTTGGTACGTCAATTAATGGAAAATCTGTTGCTAAGCTTCATTTCTTGTATTTGTTAAATACTTTTTCCTAGCTATAATTTGTGTCTAAAAAGTTTAAACAGTTTGCTTCATTAAAATGTGTAATTTGTTGAGCTTGCTTTAAACAATGACTGTAGTCATTTTTCTAGGAATGTTAAACATATTCCAATGTAAGTATACAATGGGATTGCTGTAAACAAATGAAAACACGATTTATGTTTTATAAATTTGACCAATATTACTGTGCTATCTTAATCAACCTCATTATTTTTGATAGTTTAACCTTTTATACCTTGTAGACGTTTCTTGCAAATGCATAAGTGCATCTTTTTTTTTTATAACATTTTCAGCTGTGTGCAAAAAACAAAACAAAAATGCTTAAATATTACAGAATGCAAGAGTGGCTGAATCCTCTTGTTTTTTTTTTTTTTAGAGAAAACAGAAACTCAAAATCCATGTACACTGTTTTTCTCTGAACACCAGTGCTATTCTTGCAGTAAGGAATAGAGAGAATCTGTCTCAGGTTACACTTTGAGTCTCATCTCCTAATGGCTTCTCACTGTCTGCATGTCCTGCTGTACACAAGAGGGGAAAGAGTAGAATATTTGTTTTACTCTTCTCCCAATATTGTCATGAGTCATAGCAGGACTACATTCAATAAGTTGATCCCTGTGAGAGCTGAATGGATCAAGGGGATTGTTAGATTTGGTGGCATCCAGTATTTTCTCACAAATGAGCTAGCTTTTATGTGACTTCAGGAACAAATCCAAACGGCGTAGATGCTGTGCTGGTCCTAGGAGTATATGTGAGAAAGTGTAAAAATCTATTTTTAATTGGTGTCTGTGGACATACCAATAAGCCATAGTTGTTAACATTTAAAAAAAAATACACCATGAAGAGACTAAGAAGAAAAATATGGTGTGCTATGTTCACTGCTTGCTGCCAGCTTTAAAGGAATTGAGAAGACAAATGGGGGGGGGGTTACTGTGCTGGTCCTAGGAGTATAATTTGGAAAGTTTGAAAATCTGTGTTTAATTGGTGTCAGTGGACATACAAAAAAGCTATAGTTACCAACATTTGAAAAGAAACATACTGTGAAGAGACTAGGAAGAAAAACATGGTGTGCTATGTTCGCCCCTGCTGCCAGCTTTAAATGAATTGAGAAGAACAATGCAACATGCTATGCAAGCCACCCACCATACTCTTCTGGGCATGGCCACAAAGTAAGTATGGCCAAAACGTAGCTGTTGCTTCACAGTGTATGGCTCAGACTGTGCAACCATTATCTCATTGCTTTACTATGATTTAGCGATGCAGATGCACTACTGGTCTAACAGGGTTACAGGTTGGACAGCTCATCAGTATGGCATGGCAGAGAATTTTAACAATTTATATAGGTCACTTCCTTATAGACCGGATGTGGAAACCTAATAGGTTTTCTAATCCATGTCCAAAACTAAAAAAAAAAAAAGTTTTGCCTTTAGTTATACTTTACTGAATGATATTTGGTTGTTGGTAAAGCACTGTATATCATTAAAAAAATATTTATTTTAAATATTCACAATTTTCACCATTTGTAATCATTTGTTGGACCACAATGCTGCTGATGACACGTGTAGCCTATTTACAGATATTTTTTGGCTACAAGCATGGACTACAATAATGGTCATATTGCATTTATCAGGACAGGGTACATGATGATAACAGGAACCGTTCCTTTTTTATTGTCTGTTAAAATGGCCACTAATAGTCTCCATTGGAAGCCCATGAGACAGGATAATATTGCGTAAAAAAAGATAATAACTACCCCAATTTATAATTAAATGTGTAAACATGCACTACTGCACATCAGTATACTGCAGTAAACCTGCACTAACACACATCAATATACTGCAGTAAACGTGCACTAACGCACCTCAATATATTGCAGTAAATGTGCACTAACGCACCTCAATATACTGCAGTAAACATGCACTAATTCACTTCAATATACTGCAGTATATGTGCACTAACGCAGTTATTTTCCAGTAATGGAAGGGAAAGCAAAAAAAGTTGACCCTGTCTAACAATTCACACTTAAAAGAGAGGGTTTAGTTTGCAAATATATGTGGAAGCTGCAATCCCTATGCCAAGACTACTTACGCTATATTTTTTTTTAAATCAGAAATGTTTATTGAGAAGAAAAAAAAAAACAAGACATTTTTGTTTTTAAAAACATAAAAGAAAATCACAGCCAATACACAGCTCTTAAACACATCACCAAAACCTTCCATCAATGCAAATGACAGTTTACACATAAAGCACCGCAGACTCCCATATGGCATAAAACCCTGGTCGGAGGTCACTATTCAAAAGGCACTAGCCCCACCGAAGCACCTACATCCCCCTGCACACATACAAACAGCAAATCCAGTGGATCAAACTCCCCACCCTCTGACTGCCCCCCATGACTGACTACCCCCCTCATCTACCTAAACAGCCTATCCATGACCAGATCTACCGGAGACAAGCCGGGGGAATCTAACCATGGGGCCCACACTTGCTCAAACTTTCTCGAGCAACCCCTGTGTTGATAGACATACCTCTCCATTCTTATGGTGTCTCCCATTTGTGTAATCCATTCCTTCAATGTTGGAGGATCAACTGCCTTCCAATGCCGAAGGATTAGCCTACGGGCTTGAAACAGAGCTCTCAGTATGGCCTGCCTGCTATTATCGTCCAGTGACATATCATCTATAATTCCAAGAAGACACGGTTTCGGGTCAACAGGAATATTAGTTAGATAAACTCTGTTAAGGAGAGTCACGACCCCAGACCAGAACAAATGTAACTTGGGGCACCGCCATAGTAAATGAATTAGGTCACCATGGTCCCTTGCGCATCTAGTACAGTTGGAGTCAGGCCTTATCCCCATTTTATATAGTCTGGCGGGTGTGTAATGCACTCTAAGCACAATATACAACTGGGATAACCGCTGTGCCACATTCATGGAGCACAGCTGCACCGCCTGAAGTACCTCCTCCCATTGTTCATCCTCAAAGGTCCCCACATCCCTCTCCCACTTTGTGGACACCCCAAGGGGAAAGTCATCTAAATAGATATTTAAAATCATTGAGTAAGCGTCAGAATTAAAACCCTTAAACTGAGACACCTCGGCCATAAATTTGAAAATCGGCGCTTTCGAAAGAACCCACGGGGCCCCCCCTGCCTGCGCCCTCACCGCATGTCTCAACTGCATGTAGTGGAAAAACATGGACTGTGGAAGACGATATCTCTCCCTCAATTCAGGGAAGGGGATCAGTTCCCCCGCAACAAAAATATGTTTCAAAAGCGTAACCCCATGTCTTCTCCACCGCGCCCCACAGTCCAATGTGAGCAACTCCCCATAATACCTATTGTCCCAGATCGGACTGAAACCTGTGAACCCCTCTACCTCCTGCATCTGTCTTAGTTTGTTCCAAATTTTTTGCATCAGCACATACGTGGGATACTTTTTGTTGGATGCTGCATACGCCAGGGCCTCCATACCAGTGGGTACGCTATCAAAACCAGTGGCATAGCACATCAGGGCCCTAATGGGATCCGGCCGTTCCCCACCACCCTCAAGGACCTGACCCCTTGGCATAGCCCTGGCGATGTGTTGCGCCTGAGCCGCCAAATAATAGACCCAAGGGTTGGGAAGGGCAAGGCCTCCCGCCATCTTGGGCTTCTGAAACTGCTCCAACTTCACTCTAGGGGACTTGGCCTGCCAAATAAAAGTCCTGAAAAGGGAATTAATAATCCTGAACATCTTCAGAGGGATGACCACAGAGGTATTGTGCAGAATATATAGGAGCTGGGGCATAAAAATCATTTTAATAAGATTGACCCTGCCTACTAGGGACATCTTGAGGCGAGACCAGATCTTAACCTTATCTCTAATCCTATTCAGCAATGGTGTCAAATTGAGTGCGAGAAAATCGCGTGGCTCAGAGGTAATCTGGATGCCAAGATACTTAAATTCTGTGGATATCGGTACCCCGTGAATCATGCTCTCCCCTCCGCCCGGGACCTCATCCAACAACAGAAGCGAGGATTTGGTCCAGTTGATGACTAGGCCAGAATAGGACCCAAACTTGCCGACCACTTCCATAACCTCCCTCAGGGAGCCATCAGTGTCCCCCAAAAGGAGCATGGTGTAGTAGGCCCCTCACTCTCTGATTCGCTCTGATCAAGGCTGCCATGGGCTCAATGGCGACGGCGAAGAGAAGCGGGGACAGCGGGCAACCCTGACGAGTACCCCTATACAGGGAAAATGGTTTAGAGACATGGCCCGCCTCCCTAATCACTGCCCTGGGCGCACAGTATAACAGCTGTACCCACGACAGGAACTGTTCACCGAAGCCAAATTTACCCATAACAGCCCAGAGGTAGCCCCATTCTATGCTGTCAAAAGCCTTGTGGGCATCTAACGACAATAAAGCCCTATTCCCCATATGCTCCGACGCTGTTTGAATATTCAGATAAAGCCTGCGAAGATTGATAGCTGTGCACTTTTGGGGCATAAAGCCGGACTGATCTGAGTGAATGATGCAGGAGATGACCCTGTTGAGCCTCAGAGCCAGGACCTTCGCTAAAAGTTTAATATCGCTCTGTAAGAGCGAAATCGGCCTATAAGAGCCTGGGTCAAGTGGGCCTTCCCCGGTTTCAAAAGAAGAACAATGGACACTCTGGTCATGGAGTCTGGCAAACACTGTCGCTCCCTAGCAAAATTAAGAACCCTGAGCAGGTGTGGCAGGACTATCCCCCCGTACTGTTTGAAAATTTCCATGGGTAAACCGTCATCCCCCGGAGATTTAGCATTAGGAAAAAGACTGAGAGCCTCCTGCAACTCCTCCAACTTAATTGGAGAATCCAGGGATGCCCTCTGGGCAGCCGACAAGCTAGGTAGCTCAACCCCCCGCAGGTACTCCTGTAACTCCAAGTCTGAATAAGCCACCCGGGATCTGTATAGGTCAGAGTAAAACCTAACCAGCTCCTCCATAATTTGTGCGGGAGTGTTAAAGGAGTTCTCTGACCTAAAACTTTTAACCCCCGCTGTGCCCGGGTTGTAAAAATATACAAAATAAACTTTCACTTACCTGCCTACGATCCCCCGTTGTTCCGATATCGCCGTCCCGTTCTCCGGTCCCGGTCTCTTCCGCTTCCTGTGTGTCGGTGACTCATAGTGCGCTCAGCCTATCAGCGGCCGCGACGGGACATTGCTGCGGCCGCTGATAGGCTGAGTGCACTATGAGTCACCGACACACAGGAAGCGGAAGGGGCCCGGGACGGGACGGCGATATCGGAACAACGGGGGATCGTAGGCAGGTAAGTGAAAGTTTATTTTGTATATTTTTACAGCCCGGGCACAGCGGGGGTTAAAAGTTTTAGGTCAGAGAACTCCTTTAATAAGCCCTCCCCCCTCCGTTTGTAGTGCGCCAATCGATGGGGATGTTTGGGACGCCTTCACTATCTTTGCAAGTAAACGGCCTGTTTGCTCTCCCTCCTCAAAGAATGCCTGCCTATTGAAAAACCGTTTTCTATCTGCCGTCTTCCTAGTAATCCTATCCACTGCCTCCTGCGCAGCTATCCACGCCTCCCTAGCCGCATCTGAAGGATCTGCAATGAATTCTGCCTCCAACCTGCTCACTTACGCTATATTTGAATGTGAATTGTTAGACAGGGTCAAGTGCAGCAGTGTGCAGTAGTAATGTTTAATCTACTGAGTGTTGGAAATGTACAGACAGAGCACATTTATGGTGGCAATGCTAGCCCTAGACTGACCAAAAGAAAAGGAGGATGCTAACGGAGAGAGCAAAGGAAGAAAGGGGGCTTGCAGAATAATTATTGTGGGAGGGGCAGTTATTTGAAATGTTCTTCTTCTGGCTATTGTGGGGGCCTTTTAACCACTTCAGCCCCGGAAGGATTTAACCCCTTAATGACCAGGCCATTTTTTTAGATAAGGCACTGCGTCGCTTTAACTGACAATTGCGCGTCATGCAAAGTTGTACACAAACAAAATCCATGTCCTTTTTTCCCCACAAATAGAGTTTTTTTGTGGTATTTGATCACCTCTGCGTTTTTTTGGCGCTATAAACAAAAAAATACCCGACAATTTAGAAAATATATTTTTTTACTTTCTGCTAAAAAAAATATATCAAAAAAGCAAAATAAAAAAAAAATATTTCTTCATCATTTTAGGCCAATATGTATTCTTCTACATATTTTTGGTAAAAAAATATCAATAAGCGTATATTGATGGATTTGTGCAAAAGTTATAGCATCTACCAAATAGGGGATATATTTATGTCATTTTTTTTTATTATTATTTTTTTTACTAGTGTTAGCGGTGATCCGCAATTTTTTGTGGGACGGCGACATTGCAGTTCACAGATCGGACACTTTTGACACTTTTTTGGGACCAGTGACATTTTTTACAGCGATCAGAGCTAAAATAGCCACTGATCACTATATAAATGACACTGGCAGGGAAGGGGTTAACACTAGGGGTGAACAAGGGGTTAAGTGTCCCCTAGGGAGGTGTTTCCAAATGTTGGGGGGAGTGTACTGACTGGGAGTAGAGAGAGATCGCTGTTCCTGATCATTATGAACAGATGATCTTTTTCTACTCCCCTGTCAGAACAGGGATCTGTTTGTTTACATTGACTGTTGAGCGATCACGGATGGCCGGTGGGCACCTGCTATTGCTCTTAAAGCCCCCTACGTACACCTACAGCCATTCACGCAGTATAATGATGGTGGCTGGTTGGCAACTGGTTAAGAGTGTCTTTAACCTGTAATTAACCTGCATGCAATATAGGTACAATATAGGTATAGTAGAGTCTCCGGGTTGGGTTGGTATAGATGCAGTCTATGTTTGTAATAAGTGCAATATAGAGTACAGTATGGGTGCAGTGTAGATTGGGTACACTTGGTGTCCTGCTCTCAGTGGCTGCATCCTGCTAGCAGTATCAGCAATGGGTGAATAGTCCTCTCACCATTCCTCAGGATTCTGTGGGGACCTATTGCTGTAGAAGGCCCTCTAGGTCTCTCCCAGAAAGCCTCATATGATCAGTTGTAGGAAGCAGAGGGAGAGTGGAAGCGCCAGTCTTTTGCTGCAGTGGTGCAGGTCCTGCGATGTGTGCAGTGCTGTTCTTTCCTTGGATTTCCTCACTTCCAGTCTCAGGCTCGGATCTCTAGTGGTATAGTCTCCCACTGGCAGGTGAATATCCAGATAGAGGTGCTCTCTCGGTAACTTCAAGAGGTGCCAGGAGGAAGAACTTTCCTGGTCAGTTTCATAAAAATCTTCTCTCCATTCCACCTACTGCACAGTACATATTGGGATATGTTATGTAACCATTATAATGTAGCCATGTGGCTGCTGTCTCAAACCACAACTCCCAGCATTTTCAGTGATCTGCATAGAAGTCTATAGGCTTGCTTGGCGCCAGCCCTGCTGGCTGGAGGAGGATGGTGCACCTTAACATTAATATCACTGTAGAGGGAGAGGGGCAAAACAAGAGCAGTGTCTCTTTCTCAATGTTGTTGTAGCCCAGTACCTGGATACACTTATTTTAACCACTTAACCACTTAAGGACCTGGTCCAAAGCTCCGTGACTGCGCCCGCGGGACCCGATCGCCGCTGGTGTGCCACAATTGGTCACCTGAGCTGAAGAACGGGGAGAGGTGTGTGTAAACACACCTTCCCTGTTCTTCATTGTGGCAGTGTCAGTGATCGTCTGTTTCCTGATATAGGGAAAGACGATCACTGACATCACAAGTCCAGCCCCGCCCCTCTACAGTTATAAACACATATGAGGTAACACTTAACCCCTACAGTGCCCCCTAGTGGTTAACTCCTAAACTGCAATTGTTATTTTCACAGTAATCAATGCATTTTTATAGCACTTTTTGCTGTGAAAATGACAATGGTCCCAAAAATGTGTCAAAATTGTCCGATATGTCCGGCATAACTTCGCAGTCACAAAAAAAACGCTGATCGCCGCCATTAGTAGTAAAAAAAAAAACGTATTAATAAAAATGCAATAAAACTATCCCCTATTTTGTAAACGCTATAAATTTTGCGCAAACCAATCGATAAACGCTTATTGCGATATTTTTTTACCAAAAATAGGTAGAAGAATACGTATCGGCCTAAACTGAAGAAAAAAAAATTCATACATTTTTGGGGGATATTTATTATAGCTTAAAGTAAAAAATATTGCATTCTTTTCAAAATTGTTGCTCTATTTTTGTTTATAGCGTAAAAAATAAAAACCGCAGACGTGATCAAATACCACCAAAATTTGTGGTAAAAAAGGACTCCAATTTTGTTTGGGAGCCACGTCGCACAACCGCGCAATTGTCAGTTAAAGCGATGTAGTGCCGAATCGCAAAAAGGGGCAATGAATGCTGCAGACTTTGAAATATTTTAAAAATGCCTTTTCAAATGAAATTATCATGTTAAATCTCATCTGTGATTTAGTGATTAAGTTTCCATATACTGTAGTCAGATTCTGTCTCTGATTTGCTGATCAGAACAACAAAATGTAATGCCGCGTACACACGACCGTTTTTCGGGTTCTAAAAAATGAAGTTTTTTTTATGTCATTAAAAACGATCGTGTGTGGGCTTCAGGGCATTTTTCGAGTTCTGAAAAACGGGCACATTTTTTTTTGAACATGCTCTATTTTTTCACTACGTTTTTAATGTTGTCGTTTTTCGGGTTGTAAAAAATGTGAAAAATCTGCGCATGCTCAGAAGCAAGTTATGAGATGGGAGCGCTCGTTCTGGTACAACTACCGTTCGTAATGGAGTAAGCACATCCATCACGCTGTAACAGACAGAAAAGAGTGAATTGTCTTTTACTAACACAAAATCAGCTAAAGCAGCCCAAAGGGTGGCGCCATCCGAGTGGAACTTCCCCTTTATAGTGCCGTCGTACGTGTTGTATGTCACCGCGCTTTGCTAGAGCATTTTTTTTTCACGATCGTGTATAGGCAAGACCGTTTTAACGATCAAGTTGAAAAAAACATAGTTTTTTCTAGAGCCTGAAAAACGTTGTTTTTTACAACCCGAAAAATGATCGTGTGTACGCGGCATAACAGTATATCAAGGGAATTAAATTTTGCTGGCCTGATAGATCATATCTGCAAAATAATTTTGACAGAATAGGTCTGACATTTTATGGCAATATCTGTCTTCGAAAAGTATCACTATAACTAAAATCACCAAATACAAACAAATGCAAAATAAGGCATTCCTAACTAGCAAAAAAAGGCAAATGCAAGTGACACTTCTGTCTAGTATTTTATAGTAGACCAATAAATAAACATTTACTGTATGAATACTGCTAAAAGCAAAACAAGTCTGCATTTATGTTATGTAATAGTGAATTGAAATAAAAAGAATGTTGTACCATCATAGGCAGGGAATGTAATGTTAGTTGCTTGTGAGGCCCCATACACACGAGAGGATTTATCCGCAGATACGGTCCAGCGGACCGTATCCGCGGATAAATCCTCTCGAGGATTTCAGAGGATTTCTATGCGATGGCGTGTACACACCATCGCATTGAAATCCGCGCTGAAATCCTCTGCCGATGACGTGTCGCGCCGTCGCCGCTATTATGACGCGGCGACGGACGCGACGCTGTCATATAAGGAATTCCACGCATGCGTCAAATCATTACGACGCGTGCGGGGAATCCCTTTAGACGGATGGATCCGGTAAGTCTGTACAGACGAGCGGATCCATCCGTTGGAATGGATTCCAGCAGATGGATTTGTTGTGCATGTCAGCAAATATCCATCTGCTGGAAATCCATCCCAGGGGAGATTTCTCTGCTGATAAATATCCGTTGGCGTGTACACACCATAGGATCTATCCGCAGAAACCCATTTGATGGGATTTATCTGCGGATAGATTCTATGGTGTGTATGGGGCCTGAGTGATGAAAAGCTTGTAACCAAATGCATCAAAGTGATGCCTTTGAAACCTGTGACAAACCGGGAATATGATTAAACAAATACGTAAGCAGAGTTTATATTCCTTGTAAACAATAAATAGATGCAGATGCACAGACAGCTAGATCTTTACACAAATAAAGTACTTCTTACCCCTGACTGCATTTTGTTTTCTTCAGACTGTCACTGGTTTAACTATATTTTCAATGACAAATTGTAAAAGGAATGTATACTGTATTTATATTTTTTTGATTTACTATCAAGGACATTTATTTTTCAACTTATAGTCAAGCAGATATAAAAATATTGTAAAGAAATATTTTTTATATATATCGTTTTTAAACAGGAGTTGACAGGCTTAAGGTAACAGGACTATCATTTCTGGTGGCTGATTTGCAGCTATGTTTTGAATAAAACTGAACATCAGGAAATCAGATTAAACACACTCGTAGCTTAACCTCTTGAGTACCAGCCTGTAATACCCCATCATCATCAGACCATTTTCCAGGTTTCAGTGCTTCGATAGTTTGACTGTCATGCAACGCTTTGCAAAAAAAAAAATGCTTTTTTTTTTTTGCGAAAGTCAGAGCTTTCTTTTGCTGGAACTTAATAAACTCTTTAACTCCCATATGAAGAAAAAAGGAACAGCAATTAAAAAAAAAAAGAAAAAAAATGTATTACGTTTCTTTAGGCCCTAAATTGCATTTTGTCTGTCAGAAAGCTCCAGTCAGAAGTGCAAACCAGAATGTTTTTTTTCCCTGACTTTAAACGTTGAGCTTAAAGTGATACCAACGTCTAGTTTTTTTTTCTTCAAAGTAACAAACATGTTATAATTGCCTGCTCTGTTGCAGTGATTTTGCCCAAAGCAGCTCAGATCCTTTTCTTCTTGGGTCCCTTGCTGGTGCTCCTGGCCCCTCCCTGCTGCTGAGTGCCCCCCACAGCAAGCAGCTTGCTATGGGGGCACCCAAACTGCTGCTCTGTGTGTCCATTCAGACCCGGAGCAGCGGCTTGCTCCCCCCTCTCTCCTTATTGACTCACTTTGATTGACTTTCACATTGATTGACAGGAGCAGGGACCAATGGCACACGATGTGTGTCTCCACCATTTAGAAGGGAGAGTCCCGGACAGCCGAGTCTCTCTTGCAACATTGCTGAATTGAGATGGGGGCTCAGGTAAGTATTAGGAGGGCTGGGGGGCTGCTGTACACTGAACTTTTTTTATCTTAAGATAAAATAAAATAAACTTCTTAAGAGCCACTTTAAAGTATGACTCTAATTGTCCTAATGTACATTAACTCATAGAATAACATTGGGAACAAAATTGTGTAGCGCTATGGCAAATTAATATCTATAGTGGTAGTTCCTCATGGGAACAAAGGGAACATAAATAAAGTAACAAATGCAATAAAGAAGTTCTCGTGAAAGATAAAGTCCAATGGTTGTAAACACAAAGTCCATATATCTGTAGACACCACGTGCAAAATGAGGGAACTTGATTAGAATCCCATCGAGACAAATAGTGTAGTGAGTGATCACCGCCACCAGTGGTAGTAAATGGAGGCTTACCGAAGATGGTGGACCTGAAATGACGTACGTCAATCAAGTCATAACAAGCTTCAAGTACCAGACAGGGTACACAAAGTAGAAATCACCAAGAAACTTGCTAGAAGTAATCAATCAGTGTATGATCATAAATTGATAACCTTGGATCTTTGCAGCTCAGCAAGGGGTTAAATAGTTGAAAGAAAATGGAAAGAGAAGGGCCACATAGTGTAAAACGGTATAAAACTGGGTATTTATTGTAAAAAGATAGCAAGTGCACTCACATTTATCTGGATAAAAACTTGCATATTCTATAGTATGAGGCGGCAGTGGAGGCGACCCTAATAGAATAACATTGAGCTGCTTCTACAGGCACAACACAAAACTCCTGTAAAAGCAGCAATTTTTAAGCCAGTGTGCATGGACCCTAAGTGATGTGGATGCACCCTGTATTAGATTGTTATTTATAAAATAAATATTTTAAAGAAAATATAGAAGATTATTTTCAAATGTGTAAATAAAAATGCCAAAAGCAGTTATACTTTCCATTTACTATGCTTCCTTGTTTTTTTTTTTTGTGTGTGAACAACTGTCATGTTGGTGATATAAGTTGTAATTAAACACTCTGCAGGATGCTAATTGATCTCTGATACAACCATGGAGACCAGAAGATCAGGTTTGAGCTTCAGACTGAAGAGCCGCCATATAACCTTGAGTATGTCTGTATGCTTCATGTCCCAAATAAGAGTATAAGTGCATCACAGTGGGTAACCACAACTTGTTGTTCTGGCAAACCTAAAAATCAATACACATCCTGTAATATCTTCAACAACAGTGAATGTTTTGACTTGCTACATTAGGCTTAGGAAGGATGAGACACTTTGGTAGCATTCCAGTACCCATTTTCATTCATTTTAGACAGGCATCTCAATAGTTTTTATAATGAAACAGGCTATTGATGGAAACAGGTAAACTCTTGCTTTAATGAATTCTGAATTCATCATTACCACAATAAAATCACTTCTAGATTTTTTTTCTACTTTATGATCTCCTGCTAGGTTTTAAGAACTGTTTTCTTTATGAGTACATTGTGTGTACTTATATTGTAAACTTGTCAGATTTAAAGTCTTCATATTTAAAGTATATTTAAAGCAAAAACTATTTTGTAGTTTTACTTAGGGTAGGAAATGATTAAAAGGGAAGTTTGGCCATACTTCTCTTGTGAGTCACAGGAGTGCACTTATGTTTGCTCTCCTGTGACTCAGAATCAATGGGTTATAGCCCGCTGTCAGCTTATGTGGATGAGCCACTCCAGGTTCTGTAAAGATCCTGAGAATTTTATTGGGATCCTTTCAGCTGTATGACTGACAACTGGTTCTGCCTCTCAGGGTGCATCTGAGAGCCGAAACTTGCTGTGCCAGCTTCTTCACCTGCTTGTGCTCCAGTGAGCTCTGGTGGAACAGAGCAGAGAGCAGTGTCAGACAGTCATATCTATTATTTCAATATATAGCAAATTTTAATAAAAATAGCAAGTCAGTGCTTATAGCACAAAGGAAGCAGCTAGCACCGGAGAATAATATACCCAATTCCACAGTGTATGTTAAGGTATCTGGGTGCAGTGCTAAACAAATATTAACATCTAAAAATATATACTATCAATCAGCGTAAAGCAAAATAAAAAATATTATATAGAACTAAATTCACAAGAAAAAATGTAAATGTGAAAAAATGATACACAAATAAGAGACCAATCAATAGTCCATATATCAATGTACTTTCCTCCTTAACTTCAATCAAGAAGATGTGTGAATTACCCTGTGAAAATTCACTGTGCAAAAACCACCACCAACCCTCCGCACTCACCAGAACATGTGGCTTTAAAAAACTATGGGCCAGATTCATAGAAGAAATATGCCCGAGTATCTACTGATACTCCGGCGTATTTTCAAATTTGCTGCGTTGTATCTTAATTTGTGATTCACAAACAAGATACAATGGCATTTGGCTAAGATCCGGATCTTAGGCTGCAATACTTCGGCCCCCGCTGGGTGGAGTTTGCGTCGTTTTCCAGCGTCGGGTATGCAAATTAGCTTTTACGGCGATCCACGAAGGTACTCACGTGCGTTACGTCGTCGCAAGTTGTTTTTTCCCGTCGCAAAGTTAAGCCTGCTTTTTCATGGCTTAACTTTACACCAGCCATGTTAAAGTATGGCCGTTGTTCCCGCGTCTAATTTAAATTATAATTTTTTTGGCGTAAGTACATTACGCACGTCGCCATTCACAAACACGTCGGGGCGCCGTAAAAGCACGGCGGAAAGTTTCCAAACGGAGCATGCGCAGAATGTTCGGTGCGGGAACGCGCCTAATTTAAATGGTACACGCCCTATTTGAATTAGGCGGGCTTGCGCCGGACGGCTTTACGCTACGCCCCCGAAAGTTTACACGCAAGTGCTTGGTGAATCAGGCACTTGCGCTGAAAACTTGCGGCGGTGTAACGTAAAGACGATACGTTACGCCGCCGCATTTGTACCTGAATCTGGCCCTATAAGCATACATATTAACTGTTTTATTGAGACCAGTTAATTTTTCCATTTAGATTTATCAATTTATATATTTAAAGTTTTTTCCAGTCCTTCTTTAATTTTATTATTTTATTATGTTTATGCATGATTTGGAATCGCTAGTTATACGTCTATAGTTTTTATAAAATGTTATGCATGGGACTGTTATAGAGTGCTGCCTTTTTAATTATTATGTTGTCACCACAGCCATATATGAGGTATTTTGTGGCCTTAATGTTTTAAATAACGCTTTCATTTGTTTGGGACAGTTTTTGTTCCATTTTCAATTGTAAGTTTTTTGACTTATGACTCTCCTCCTTTACCTAAAAATAAGCCACTGACAACATTATATGAGCAGTGAGCTTTCATTACAATATAGCTGCTCTTTAACCTTAAGAAAATGGCTGATCGCCGGACAGGGCTTTTTACTCATAGAATAGGTGCAGGAACTCCTCCTTTCCGAGTCACCCCTTCACTTCGCCCCCTACCTATTTGCGAGGACCGTTCCTTTGTCCCACCCCTTACCCACTTCCCTGTATCACACCTTTTAGAGAATACAGAACCAAGTATCATCGTGTGATGGAATGGAGTATTTGTATATGGAATTTGTTAATGATAACAAGAAAGGCAGTAAAATAGATCTAGCAACAATAGACACCCAGCGACAATAGATCTACCCCAGGATCAACGACCTCCCAACAGCCAGCATCAATAAAGCCTCCAGCTGCCAGCAACATTAGACCCCTCCCTCAACAGTAGATCCCTCCCAGCAATGATTGACCCCCCCCCTAGCAACATAAGACGTACCCCCAGCAGCAATAGAAACCCTTTCTCTGCAAAAATAGATCCCCTCCAGCAACAATAGGTTCCCCAGCAGCCAGCATCAATGGAACTTCCAGCACACCACAGCACACCTTGTCATTACATACATTAATTTCACGTTCCCCTGCGTTCCTGCTGAAAAAAGCCCTGTCGCCGGAAATATACAGTTTTTGCTGGGCAGTTAGCCTTTCCTCGCTATTGAAACATGGCTGTTGCAGTTTTGCTGACTACAGGAACATGGTTGACCGCCAGCAGTGTACTATAATCTATTGGGAAATGGTTGCTGGACTTCGGCAAAATGGCGATGATGCACTTTCTATATAAATATGTGGAATAACAATGTGTCGTCGGACTCCTGCAAGATGGCTGGTGTTTAACAGCTCAATCTAATTGAGATGTGTATACAGTATATATATATATATAGGAATTGTTGCAATCAGCACTCTTTGATCCTGAGGATGTGTCAGTGTGCAAAACTTGTTGGGTGGAGTTTGGAGTGCTGACATCACACTGCCACATGGACTCTGTGTGGAGGCCACATTTGTAATTGCTGGCGATTTTTGTTTTTTTTGTACTGTATGTGGAGATTTAAATAAATGCTACACTACGGAAGTTATATTTGGTTGTGTTTGGTGAGTGTCTACCACATAGAGCCACACTTAAAATTCATGCAGCCTGGACAGTGAAGATCTGGTAAGTGGATCCATTTAAAAGAATGCTTCCATGAAAGAGCTGTTGTCTTCTGGGTTATTACATAGAGCGCTATTGCTGCGTATAATTTTTGTTCTGGTGAGTGTGGAGTGTTGGTGGTGGTTTTGGTACAGTGGATTTTCACAGTGTAATTCACGCATCTTGAATAAAGTTAAGGAGAAACTTATGCACCATATGTTCAGGAATTGGCGGACTTATTTTATACATTAATTTATGGATTGTTGATTGGGCTCTTACTTGTGTAGAATTTTTTGCAATTTTTTTTTGTAAATTTTGTTCTATATAATATTTTTTTGAATTGAAATCTTTTCACTAAATAATGGTATATATTTTTAGATGTTACAATTTGTTTAGCGCTGCACACATATATCTTTACATATATCAAATTTTGAAAGAGCACCCATAATAATTTACATGTGTTTATGTCCTTTCTATGTTTGATAGCCATATATGTATGTGTTTTATATAATGTTTAATATAATCTCATGCTCTTATACTGACCCAGTATGGCCCTCTTTTTAACCACTTGACCTCCGGAAGGTTTTATCCCCTTCATGACCTGACAATTTTTTGCTATTCAGCAGTCATGCAACACTTTATGCAAATTAATATTTTTTCACACAAATAGAGCATTTTTTTAGTGGTAATTAATCACCACTGAGTTTATTTTTTATTATATATACAAAAAAGACCTAACATTCTGAGAAAAAACATACTTTCTAATTTCTGTTACAAAACATATTCAATAAAAAAAACTAATGAAAAAAAATGTATTCTGCTACATGTCAAATTAAATTATATTGTTAAAAAAAGATCCAATAAAAGTACCGTATTTATCAGCATATAACACACACTGGCGTAAAACACGAACCCCAATTTAAGAGGGAAGTTTCAAGAATTTTTTTTTTTTTTTAATAATCCCACTTTGAAGCAAAATGATGGTATCTGAGCATCAAGGCAGCCTGATCTGTGCCCATCTGCAGTCTCAATGCAGCCAGATCTGTGCTCATCTGCAGCCTTAATGCAGCCAGATCTGTGTCCATCTGCAGCTTCAGTGCAGCCTGATCTGTGCCCATCTCGTATTGCTCCTCACTGCAGCCTGATTAGTGCCCATATGCAGCCTATACATTTACCAAAATGCCCTGCCTGTTCAGTGCCCATCTGCAGTCTCACCTTTCATTGTCAGATAATCCCTGCTGTCTCCGAGGGAAGAGGGGGAGCGAGCGCCACTGAATTACATAGAGCCGTGATCTCCTTCCTGTGTACCCGTCACTCCGTCACTCACAGCCACTCCTCCTGCCCCTACTCATATGATAGACAGTACAGTGGTCCAATGCGGGGCCAGGAGGCGTGGTTGTGCGCGACGGAGCGACGGATACACAGGAAGGAGATCAGGGCTCTATGTAATTCAGCGGCACTCGCTCCTCTTCCCTCATGCCGCGTACACACCATCACTTTATGTGATGAAAAAAAAAAACATTTTTAAAAGCGTCAATTTAACTGACCGTGTGTGTGGGGGAAAACGTTTTATGTCTTGTGAAAAACGACCCAAAAAAATTGAAGCATGCTTCAATTTTTTGAGTCGTTTTTCAAAACGTCGTTTTTTGTTTCACAAAAATTGACCGTGTGTAGCAAAAAACGATGTTTAAAACAACGTTTTTAAACCCGCGCATGCCCAGAAGTTAGTTATGAAGCTAGCTTCAATGGAAAAAAGTGGTGAACGTAGCCTCGCTTTGCTAGAGCATTGTGAAAAAACAATGGTGTGTAGGCAACGTCGTTTTTGAAAATTTAAGTTTCAAAAACGTTGTTTTTTACTTCACAGAAAATGTCATTTTTTTCCATCACATAAAGTGATGGTGTGTACGCGGCATCAGACAGCAGGGATCGGCGTATAACACGCACACGCGATTTTCCCCTGATTTTAAGGGGAAAAAAGTGCGTGTTATACGCCGATAAATATGGTATATTAAATGGTTTGTGTGAAAGCTATAGCATCTACAAACTATGGTATAAATACTGGAGTTTATGTCTATAGATGCTATATTGTAATGGCGGTGATCAACGACTTATAGTCAGAAGCCTCATACACACGGCCAGTTTTCTCGGCAAAAACCAGCAAGAAAACTGCTTCTTGCCGAGATTCCCATTCGTGTGTACGAGGCATTAAGGTTTCTTGTCTGGAAATCTGGCCAGAATCTCGACGAGAAAAAAAGAACCTGCTCTCTTTTTTCTCGTTGAGATTCTAGTCGGCCTGTTTTCAGATGAGAAACCCGAGAGTGTGTATACTTACCTGTCGCCGTGGAAACCCGTGCATGCTCAAAATGACTTTGGCGCATGCCCGGTAGCTTCCACGGCATAGGTAGGGTGAAGCAAGATGGCGACGATGGCATTGAATGTGACGAGCGCATGCTCGTTGTACGCAATGACGTCACCGCATTCTTTCCTTTCAAGTGAACCGCGGTTCTTTTGAAACGAAAAGTCTGTACACTCGGGCGGCAAGAGTTTCTTGCCAAGAATCTCATCAGGGAAAACAACAGGTTTTTCCTCATGGGCTGAAATCAGCTGCCAAACTTGTGCTGTGTCCCAAGTCACAGCATGGGTTGGCAGGAGGCACGCGTGCACGCACGCCACCGAAAATCAGAAAAAAAAGGCCAACGTATAGGTACATGATTGTGCCTGCACTAGCACATTCTGAAAAAGGTAGTCTGAGGCCCTGTACACAGGACCGGTTCATCCAATGAGAATGGTCCGACGGACCGTTTTCATCGGTCCACCGCTGAAGTGGCCTGATGGTCTGATGTGTGTACACACCATCAGTTCAAAAACCGATCGGGTCAGAACACGGTGACGTAAAACACACGACGTGCTGAAAAAAAAATAACTTCAATGCTTCCAAGCATGCGTCGACTTGATTCTGAGCATGCGCAGGTTTTGAACCGATGCTTTTGTGTACTAACCATCGGTTTGGCCCGATCGGTCAGCGGTCCATCGGTTCGATTTTAAAGCAAGTTTTAAAATTTTGGTCTGAAGGATAAAAGACCGATGGGCCGTACACACGGTCGGTTTGGACCGATGAAACTGAACCTCGGTCCATTCTGATCGGTTTTGACCGGTCGTGTGTACGCGGCCTAACTTGTATGGATTTCAATACATTTAATCCATCCTATTTCCTGCAGGTACACTTTTAAGTGTTTGCTTACGCCTATCAATAGAAATAAAGAAATGAGCAGTATTATTTTTTCAATGGTATATAAAATAAGCTAAGCTTATTATACTGGGAGGTTCTATAGATCGCTAAGGCTTAAATGGACATGCAGCGGAAGCTTCAAAGTATGTTAGAAGGAGTTTAATAGGACATAGGACAAATTCACTCAGGCAATAGATGTTGTCTCAAATGCTTCTCCGAAAAACTGCAGCTTTCTTGATCTTTCAGTGTACGAGTGAAGATGTATGAATTCACTGCAGTGCTCCAAAACAGGTACCTTTACGACCTGCCAGTCTTTTATACTGAAATAATTTAAAGACTACTCTTAAAATAGTAATAAAGCAGAAGTTTTAGTTCCATACATTTTCAAATATACAGTATGAATCTAAAACTTAACCTGAGGATCATCTCTCTCTTTACACATATATTTGCATACTGATTCACCATTTTTTTTTGCTGTTATTACTCTTATAGATGAAGTTTGTAAAAAATATCTGAAGAGGGTTCCTGCAGCTGTTCTAAAATATCTATGTAGGGATGTAGTGATTTCCTAAATTATTTTTACTGTGTATTGTGATCTGTAATGCCACGTACACACGATTGGATTTCCGATGGAATAAAATCCAATGGAATTTTTTGTCGGAATTCCGATGAAGCTGACTTTCATCAGTCTTGCCTACACACTATCAGACTAAATTCCGATCGTCTTGTCATGGGAGGTGTCCCTAAGCTGTTGGCTGAGATGAAGTGCTACTTGCTGTTAGGGAAGCAAAGCTGCGGTTGTCCTACTACAGGGATGGTGAGTTACCTACCCAGCTGGGAAGCACCACATGAACCTTCCCACTGCTGTTCTGCCTTGTATCATAAGACTGAGAATACTCAGAAACCTCAATTGACAAGGAGCCACATTTATGAGATGTATTCAATCCAGCAGAGTTCTGTTACAGAAGGCTTGATATTAGTGAGAAGACCATGTATGAGACTAGAGACTGTGTATTGTTAATGGAACCCTCATGTATCCTGTGTTACCCCCACCCTCCTTCCCACTCTTCATGCATGTGCATTATTAAAACATTTAAAATGTATTCAAAGTGACTGCCCCCCCCTAATTAGTCAGCCACCACCAGAGAAAAGGGACTTTCATCCTGAGAATGCCCAGATGCTGTATATCATTAAACCAAAAAGATTGAGAATCATGTGGTAAAAAAGAGATGCTATGGAGGATAGCTATAAATTGAAAGTGAACACTTCTTTTTAAGGGCACTCCACAGGTTGTTTGGCTCATAGAGCATGCAAATCTGGATTTTTTTGTGCCTGTGAGGTACAGGGGCAGCGTGCTGCCTGTTGCACGCAGCCTGTCAAAATCATTTACATGGCTGCACAACAGCCGTATGCAGCTGGAGGCTGCTTTTTCAAGCAGTATTCATATTTAGGACCATACACATTCAGGGACATATACCCTAAACACAGGAGTTCTGAGTACAGGAGATACATCCCTGAATGTATATGGGCCTAAGGCTATGTTCACACTGATCCAACATGGAAGTCACACAACTTCTGATATGACTTTGCCCTGCGAGTTCAGGTCTGATTTCCATGTGACTTCAATGAACGAGATTTGATTTTGATCTGACTTAGACATGATTAAGACTATTTTATTTGGCTCTGGAATGGATGAAACCTCACACCAAATGTATAAAAAAAAATGGTCTGGGGTCCCCTCTTCCCTAAATCCATACATGTCTGGGCTGAGCTACACGGCAATCAACTGTGGTGTATAGCGTCTGAATTTAATGATCACCGTGTGTGAAATCATTCTAGGAGCAGAGAGACAAGCAAAGTGAGGGTGAGAGTAGTAGGTTCAGTTCTGGGTTTGCTGTGACTGCTATATATCACATGCTAGTCTCTTGCTTCTGAAAAAGGATTTTGTTTGAAGTGCCTTGTTTTTCTTGGAAGGATGTGAGTGCAATATTTGGAGATTTTATGTGTGCCGTTTTAATAAATGGTTTTACAGTACTTCACTATTGCAAACACGTATTTATTTTTACATGTGGAGAACACTGGTTTATTGAACACTGTTGGAATTGCCTAGGAGACTTTGGAGAGTTTTAGTAAGCTTTAATGCCAAGCATGTGAATGCAAGGCACATTCTTGTGGTGAGCGCAAATCCTTAAGGGGGCGGAGTCACAGAAACACAATTGGTGTGGTAGAAGCATTATATCAAGTTTTTTTGAGAAGATTGCATGTTTGTTTAAGTTTGAAGCACTTGGAAAAACACTACAATTTATGGACTTGATTTTTTTGATTCTTTCCACACTTTAGGTGTGGGTTTTGGATGACCACTTATGAACACGTATTTAGAGATAATATATAATTTGTAGTATATATTTTCTTTTTATTCTCATGTTTAATAATTTTTTAACACTTTTTCACATGGTGATTCAGTTTATATTATTTACATGTTTTAGATATGTTTATATGATTTATTAACACAGTGCTACAAATTTTTCATTTACATTTTTGCATATATATCATACCTTTCAAGTAGCAGCTTTAGGCATATATATATATATATATATATATATATATATATATATATATATATATATATATATATATATATATATATATATATATATATATATATATTTATTTATTTTTTTATTATATATATTTGCATTTATTTTTCCTGTGCAAAGTGGTAGTTTGAGAAGGTAAAGGGGCACGTATACTATCTTTAACCAGAGTTTTAATGTAATAATGTTACTGGTCCCCAAAAAGTGTTGTTTGGAGTCAGATTTGTCTGCCTCAATGTTGCAGTTCCGCTAAAAATCTTAGATCGTCACCATTACTACTAAAAACAATAACAAAAATAAATAAAAGTCCCTAAATTTATCCCATAGTTTGTAGACACAATAACTTTTGCGCAAGCCAATCAATATATGCCTATTGTGATTTTTTTTACCAAAAATATGTAGAAGAATATATATGGGCCTAAACTGATGAATAAATGTGTTTTTTTATATATATTTTTGGGGGATTTATTATAGCAAAAAGTAAAAAAAAAAAAAAAAAAAAAATTTCAAAATAGTTGGGCTTTTTTGTTTTTTTAGTGCAAAAAATAAAAACTGCAGAGGATATCAAATACCACTAACAGAAAGCTATATTTGTGGGGGGGGGGGGGAAACGTCAGTTTTGTTTGGGTACAGCTTCGCACGACCGCGCAATTGAGGGGGCAAATCCTTTTGGGGCTGAAGTGGGTAATTCTCAGAATTTGAAGTTTTAAAGAGTATGGATCAGATTTGGGTTTGGGTCAAATGCCTATTTGCTGTTTGGCTGAACAATTCATCTGCCTGAAGCTCCAGGGATGTTGGGTGATGTCTTTGTGTCTTTGACTAAATATGATGATGACCACTGATGTGAGTCTCCTGGGAAAATTATAAAAGTTGTCTTTTTTAAGTTGTAAAAGGGAAGAAATAGATTTTTATATTAGTATTTAAAAAATGTTTTATGTTGAAATGTATAATGTTTAAATGTATTAGATAAGTTAATGTGATTATTAGTCGTCTATATTCTTCTTATTTTTGGGATGATCATAACCATATTTGGTCATATTTGGTCAATAATGTCCCTAAGATTCCTGGCAGATTTATTTGAAAAGCGGTGGGTATTTGTGTTAACGGGTCATCATGATTGATGAGGCTCTACATCACTATATGGCAAGATTGCCAAAATATGTGTGTAGAAAGGTTGGTGAATTTCCAGAAACAGATGGTGGTATCTCACAATCTTAGAAGACTAAAACTAATACCATCGGATTTACATAGGGAGACAATGTATATGGTTGTACCCATCTATTACCGCGTTAGGTCACTTCATTGTGTTTGTACACTCTCTGTCTCCCCTAGTCCACATCCACCCCCCCTCCCACCTCCCCTGCTCTTCCCTCATCCATTCACCCATTCACTAGTTTTAACCACAGCGCAGACACTCATACCTATTTGCACATACATGAGCAATGTATTTGTAACTGTCACTACATGATATTGTCGTACCTATATCTAACAGAACCAAATATAATAAGGTGCAAACGAATAAAACAATCAGTTTTTTTCCTAAATGCTGGCCATTTGTCTTTATAAATGTAGTTAAACCATTTTTTTTGCCTGTTATGTGATGTTTACATATTTATTTACTGGCCTCTTCAGATGGGAAGCAACATTTTTGTAAAGCTTAAAAAAATCACATAAATACAATTGATTCCGTTAAAATTTTTAAATCATTTGGTCATTTATGAATTTTCATTTCTACGTGTGTGACCCCTAATAAAAACCACAGAATGGGCTCTTTGTTTCCGTATTTTCTTTTAAGTTATCTGCCTTCATGAGCTAATGTTTCAAAAGGAGCTTCACCTTCTTTTGTCTCTCTCTTTTTAAAGACTTACTTAGTGGAAGAGGCTGGTATCAATATGATTCCATGCTCACCACTGGCTAGCCATGGGGGTACCAGCCCATATGCCTGGTGACAGTGTTATCTTTGGGCTGGGCAGTTAAATACATATGTTTTTTGTTATTTTCGGTATATTCCACAAAATTTCACATGTAATTAATATAGCCTGATAGCTATATGCAAAATAGCTAGATTGGATCGTGTGAGTGGACTGGAAGAATTGCTAGCTAAGAGGAATTTTAATTATTTACTTACCTCTAATAAATGCTTTAATTGCTAAATATGTCTTTAGCACACTGTAGATGCCTGTAGGAGATTAATTTTTTTTTTTAAGTACATCCTCAGGCAAAATAGAGTTAGAGTAATTGACTAATTAATATGGGACAATGGTTGTTCAGTAAACTGAGTTTACAGTTGTGCATGTCAAAGATTATTATCATGATTCAAATCACAAACTAAAACCGTTTTTATTAACACTGCAAAATGCTGCAAGCTTGCAACAGTCTTTTGTCATGGATACCCTTCTTACATTATTTGTGATTTGGCAGCACAGTGGTGCAGTGAGTAGCACTTTCGCCTAGCAGCAAAAAGGGTCGCTGGTTCGAATCCCAACCACGACACCATCTGCCTGGAGTTTGCATGTTCTCCCTGTGTCTGCGTGGGTTTCCTCCGGGCACTCCGGTTTCCTCCCACACTCCAAAGACAGGTAGGTAAATTGGATCTTGTCCAAAAAAAATTGGCCCAGTATATATATGTATATCTGTGTGTATGACTGTGTGTCCCTAGCGTGTTGAGATCCTACGGGGTGGAATGACCGCACCAGCCAAGCAGACGCTGGAAAAGCACCCAGAGGCGATTCAGTTTGCATGTGTAGCGCTATACAAGTCATTCATTCATTCATTCAAGTCATTCATTATCTGTGTCTTAAGTGCAGTGCTCCAATTATAAAAAAAGGAAAGTAAATCTTGTTACATTTCGTAAATGTGAAACTCTTAATGATTGGGTGCATCTATAAAGTAAAAAAAAAAATGTTGCCTCTGGTTTTGACACTTATTGTGTTGAATGATCTCTTCGGTCTATTTTTAAATCTTCTTTTATCAGGTGGTTTGGCATCTGAAGTCATTAACTAAACAATTTCCAATAATTGATTTTGGTGAATGAGTTCACTCTTCCTTTACCCTACTTTTTTGGTGGTGTAAATAAATATTTTAACTTTCCTTGAGATATTAGCACCGGTGTTGATTAAATCCCACAGATTCTTAAAGGAGTTGTAAAGGAAAACATTTTTTTGCTGAAATTACTGTTTACAGGGTATAGAGACATAATAGTTAACTGATTCCTTTTAAAAATGATTAAAAATAGATAAAAATCAATCATATAATGTACCTACAGTTTCAGTTTCGTTTTTGCATGCTGTTTCCTGTTCTGTGATGTACAGAGACTCAGAGCCAATACAGGGCAGTGATGGTTTGTAAAACTAAACTGATTGGTGTTGAGGGGTTTTAGACACACAGTAATCACACCTCCTTGATTAGTGACCACAGAGAGAAAGCTCCCATGACTATTTTCATCAGGAAACAGACAACCAGGAAGTGTTCAGAACAGAGAAGGATTACAGCAACATCAGAGCAAAAACGAACAATGAGGACATGAAACCAGGACTGCAGTAAGGTAAAGGAAGCTATTTAGCTAAAAAAATAATTCCTTTAGTGACCCTTTAAGGCATTTATTTAGCTATAAGGTACCTTGATCCCTTTCTCCCCAAAGCTGTCTACACATGGGCCACTTTTTTTTTTGTTCAGCCACCCAGCTAAACAAAAAAAAAAAAACTGAACAAATTCTCCCACCCACACATTTAATGTGGATGCAGAAATCTTTCCTGCTGTGTCATTGTGTTTTGACAGTGGGACTCCCCCACCATCAGACTATACTGATGGCTGCATGCACTGATTGAGCAATAATTTACTAGCTAGCTAGTTCATCAATCCTCAATCAATCGATTCCTGCTGAACTTGATGAATTTTGATCAATGTAAGGCCACCTTAACTGTTTTCCTTTAGGGCTAAGAGTTGGCTGTTGAAAGCCTCTGCAGTGCATATATTTTTTTCTATTGTTAATCGCTTTTGTTTGCTCTTGTGATTACATTGCCACTTGGTAATGTTATGCTCAGTATTTGAGAAATTGTTTCCTACCTTTTAACCATTTTAGTGATAGTTCAGCATTTCTTGTTGAGTACAAGTATATTCTGACTAAATTGCATTTGGATTGCTACTGTTCTCACCTTTTTTTCATCCTGTTTTGCATAGCATCATTGCTGATCTCAAGCAGTGCTGCATACAATTTCTCAGAGCAGGTTTCTGGGTGGAGAAAAAACAGTTGGGCTTTGCATATTACATTTCATGTTAGGCCTCGTACACACGGGCAAACATGTCCGATGAAAACGGTCCGCCGGACCGGTTTCAGCGGACATGTCCGCCCGGAGATTTCTGTATGATGGCTGTACACACCATCATACAGAAATCCGCGCGTACACGATACGCGGTGATGATGCCGCGCCGTCGCCGCGACGATGACGCGGCGACGTGTGCGGCCCTGGAAGTTCAATGCTTCCACACATGCGTCAAAGTGATTCGACGCATGCAAGGGATGGCGGCCACTCGGACATGTACGGTAAGTCTGTACAGACGACCGAACATGTCCGACGGACAGGATTCCAGCAGACATGTTTCTTAGCATGCTAAAAAACATTTGTACGCTCGAAAACAGTCGGGTGGACAAATGTCCGCTGGAAACCTGTCCGCTCGGCTGTACAGACGACTGAACATGTCTGCTGAAACTGGTCCGCAGACCAGTTTCAGCAGACATGTTCGGTCGTCTGTACGGTCGTCTGTACGGGGCCTTAATCTAGCTGACAAAAGAGACAGGTTTTTCTAGTTTAACCAATAAAAGGGGAAAAAACATCCTAATAAAAAAAAAAAAGTCATACAATCCTATATACACAATCCTATACCCACAGTTGATCCAGAGGAAGACAGCAAAGCATCAACCAATTTGCTCCAGCAGGGGAAAACAATTCCTTCCTGATCCCCCGAGAGGCAATCAGATATTCTCTGGACCAACTTTACCTGTAAGTATTAGTATCCATTTATATTATGTACATTTAGAAAATAATCCAGGCATTTTTTAAAGCAATCTACTGAGCTGTACAGAACTGGTTCTTAAGGGAGTCTATTCCACATTTCACAGCTTTTACTGAAGAAACCATTCCGTATTTGAAGATTAAATCTCTTTTTTTCTAGATGTAAAGCATGCCCCCTTGCCCTCTGTGATGACTTTAAAGTGAATAACTCATTATATAGACCACTTATGTATTTATTCATGTGGATCTTATTGCTCCAAGAGAGGATACATTCAGTTCCTCTAATCTTTCCTCATAGCTGAGCTCCTCCATGCCTCTTATCAGTTTGGTTGCCCTTCTCTGCACTTTCTCCAGTTCCCTGATATCCTTTTTGAGAACTGGTGCCCAAAACTGAACTGTATATTCCAGATGAGGTCTTACTAATGGTTTGTATAGGGGCAAAATTATACACGATTGTCTTGGTGAGCCAAATGTAGCCATATGTTTTTTCTCTAAAGCACTACAGCGTGCCTTTCTAAAACAGATATTTACAAAGCATAACTTTCACAGCAATGCAAACAACAAGTAAACCACTTGCGGGTCGCCCACCTGCAATGTACAGTGAGCAGGAGGCCTGTGCAGGCAAAGTGACGCACTGGTTGCCTGCTTCAGGGTATTTAAAAAATAAAAATGAAATAAAAATGAAATAAATATATCCCATAGTTTGTAGACACTATTAGCCAGATTCAGGTAGAGCAGCGCTTCTTTAGTTCAGCGTAGTGCATCCCATTTGCACTATGCCGACGTAACAAAGTGAGGCAAGTACTGTATTCACAAAGCACTTGCCTCCTAAGTTACGTTGGCGTAGCGAAAATGGCCAGGCGTAACCCAGCCTAATTCAAAATAGGCAGTTAGGGGGCGTGTTGTATGTTAATGAATCGTGACCCCATGTAAATGAAGGCCGTTCGTACGGCACATGGGCGCGCATGCTCAGAATCACGTCGGAAATACTCAATGCTTTCGACGTGAATGTCACCTACGCCCAGCCCCATTCACATACGACTTACGTAAACGACGTAAAATTCAACGGCACTTCCGACGTCCATACCTTGCATGGGCTGCGCCATCTTTTTGGTGGTTTATCTTTACGCCTGAAAAACGACTTACGTAAACAGCGTAGCTTACTGCGACGGGCATGCGTACGTTCGTGAATAGGCGTATCTTGCTCATTTATATATTCTTGGCATAAATCAACGTACACGCCCCTAGTGGCCAGCGTAAATAGGCAGCTAAGATACGACGGCGTAGGAGACTTACGCCGGTCGTATCTTAGCAACTGAGAAGCGTATCTCACTTTGAGAATACACTTAAAGATACGACGGCGTATCTACTGATACGCCGTCGTAAGTCTTACTGAATCCGGCTATATAACTTTTGCACAAACCAATCAATATACGCTTATTGGGATTTATTTTTGTTTGTAGTGCAAAAAAGAAAAAAAGCAGAGGTGATCAAATACCACCAAAAGAAAGCTCTTATTGTGGGAAAAAAGGATGTCAATTTTGTGTGGGTACAACGTCGCAAGACAGCGCAATTATAAGTTAAAGCGGCGCAGTGCAATGTCGCAAAAATAAACTGGTCATTAAGGGGGAAAATCTTCTGGTCCTTAGGAGATATTCCCCTTTTCTGTCAGTGATCATAAAGATATATATATATATATATATATATATACTTAGTCAGATTCAGAGAGATTTACGCCGGCATATCAGTAGATACGCCGTCGTAACTCTGAATCTGCGTCGTTGAAAATTTAAGCGTATGCGTAAGTTGTTTGTGTAAGTCATCTGTGAATGGGGCTGGGCGCAATTTACGCTCACGTCGAAACCAATAAGTCTTTGCGGCGTAATTTGAAGCATGCGCACTGGGATACGGATATGTCCACAGACGGCGCATGCGGCGTTCGTAAAAAACGTCAATCACGTCGGGTCACGATTCAGTAGCATAAAACACGCCCACCTCTTCACAATTTGAATTAGGCGCGCTTAGGCCGGCACATTTACGCTACGCCGCCGTAACTTAGGACGCAAGTGCTTTGTGAATACAGCACTTGCCTCTCTAACTTACGGCGGCGTAGCGTATATGCAATACGTTAGGCTCATCTACCTGAATCCAGCTAACTGTGTGTGTATATATATATATATATATATATATATATATATATATAAATAATTTGTGTATTTGATTGGGATTATTATTTAGAGAAAGACGTACTCAGATTTTATCAGGTCATAAACTGCATCTCTTTTTTATGCGCCTGTGGAAAAACTGAAGGGAAAGTGAATTTAGGCTGACAGGTTCTGAATTCCTATGATATAGAAATTGTAATTGGAAGGGTTCTACCTATAAAAATCAGTCTTCTTGGATTGTGTACTGCAGTATAAAATAAAATCAATCACAGTTGTAGATCATATAGCTATCAAATGTGTAAAGTCTTGCCAAATGAAGAGCCTGTTATTTAGTACTGTACAGCACGCAAAGAAAAATTTGTGATGACCATTTCTCTACTTCTTACTCCTTACTGTGAGTCAGAAAAATAGGGGGAAAAAAAGTTGTATGAAAGCAATTTGCTAGCCATAGCCTCAGATTTGGGGCACAGTGCTTTGCCTAACTACCTGGCTGTTATATTTTTGTTACATAAATCAATGATGTAAGTTACATTTGCACGTTTGCAGTAATCCATTTAATAACACTTCAAGTTTAAAGGCTATACAGCTAAAAATACTTTATTACTTCAGTCAGAGTACTTTGTTTCTTAAATTGATGCCCTTATTGAACTTAAAGCAGTGGGATTTTATGGTGTCTACTCATCATGTATCATTGTCAAATGTTAGAATTACCAGAAAATCATCACTCACCAGTAAAATGAAATATGATGTACTGTGACTAATGATGTTTAAGGGCTAGTTAGTGAAGGGAGGACAGTGATAGCTAAGTAATCAGATATAATCAAATATTAAGGTTCAAAACATAAGTGAAGTAGGATAAGGAATGACTGGTACAATGATTGGTTAATGGGGAGTAAAGAATGTGATGATGAGCAAACAAATTACTGGGAACAAGTAATAGGTTGTGTAAGAAGAGCAATGGCAGGAACAATAGAGGTTAGAAATATTAATTGATTCAAGAATGCAAACTAACATGTAAAAATGTATATTTTCCCTTTTTATTCCCAGAAAATGAGTTTCAATTTTGAAAGAAAAAGTAAATATCATTTCATCATATATAAATATTGAACATGTCATAATTTTTCTAGGTAAATACACACTGCTTAATAAAATAAAAGCAACACTTTGACAAATATCATGCTGGATATCTATACTGATATGGACTGGGTAATGTGTTAGGAAAGAAAGGATGACACATTAATAGAAATGAAAATGATCAACCTACAGAGGGCTGAATTAAAAAACACCCTGAAAATACTATTTTCTGACTGTTTCTCACTACTTTTGCATTTGGCTAGGTTCAGTGTTACTACAGTACTGGTAGCATTAGGCAAATACCGGACCCTATAGAGGTTGCACAGGTAGTCCAACTCCTCTAGGATTACACATCAATATATGCCATTACCAGGTTTGCTGTGTCTCCCAGAACAGTCTCAAGAGCATGCAGGGGATTCCATGAGACAGACAGTTACTCTAGGAAAGCTGGACAAGGTGCTTAACCCATCAAACGGACTGGTATCTGCTTTACCTAGAAAAATGGTGACACGTGCAAGACTTATTTTACCCTCTGTAGCTGATGTTCTCCAATTTCTATTAATATGCACATCATTCAACTGAAAAAAAAATCTGTATTCATTTTATAATTTGTGTCTAATGTAAAATAAATGTCAATGTTATTAAAGCAGAATTAAACCCTCCTATCCTTTTCAGCCAAGGAACCTGCCATCTTGGCCTCTGTTCGATCTGCAACTGTCATGAGGTTATACATGTGATTAGTTGTGACTGTAGCCATTTGATGGTTTGACAGCATAAGAAAATTTGATAGTTAGCATTCCCAGCATGCTGGGAATGTAACTGTATTTTGAAACCGTTAAATTGATGGATTAATTTTGCTTTGACCCCTTTCTGACTGCAATCTGTGAATAAATATCCCCAGCAGGATACTCCATGCTCAGGATATGTGAATACATGTTGCTCATTTGATAGCCAGCAGGTGACACTGTGTGTGGCTGCTGGATCTAAATCCCAACAAGAGTGGTTCATCTGATGCAGGTTGGCAACCTACAGTAATTGAAAAAAAAAAATGCCTTTAGTGTATTGATAAACTATGGCACCCTCAGGCTGCAGTGGTATCTGTTGTGCAATAATTATACTGTATACCATACCGTAAGAATTTTTTTTTTTTTAAAGAAACAGCGAACCAAATAAATGCTATTATGTACTTTAAATAAAATGTATTATTTAGGCATGCTACTTAGTCATTGAGACATTGTCATGGTAATAATGCGTGCTAATTCACTGTAAAAAAAATTAAAAAATAAAATAATGCATGCTAAGGCTGCTAAGTTTGGCTTAGCACCTAGGCAGCAATGCACAGACCAGTAAAAAAAAAAAACAATGTGAACAAATGCAATATAGTAAAATATTAAACTGTCCATAGCAAAACCATTTCTCTCAGCACTAGTAGTAAACATTTTCTGGCAAACGGGTGTGAGAAGGGTAGGAGAAGCTTATTAGATAAGCAAGTTTTAATTTCAATAATTTTTATTGGTTTTATCACATCATATCATGACATGTTATAATACTGATACAACAGCAACAGGTATGTGAAGTCAAGGCACAACTGTAGTAGTACACATCGTGTAATTTATTGACGGCGAACATGTCTACTATGAAATCTTGATCTGTACTCATGTTGTTCCATCTTATGATTTGGAACTGTGTTATTTTGTTTTGTTGGTTTATACAAAATAAACTGCATCTGTTATAAACAAAAGAGTGCAAAATCTGGTGCAGCTGTGTATAGTGGCCAATCAGCTTCTAACTTCAGCTTTTTCAATTAGGGATTGGAAAAAAAAATTGAAGCTGATTGGTTACTGTGCAGAACTGCACCATATTTTTCATTTTCCAGTTTTAGTAAATCAACCCCTATAAATGATTTGGATAACCACTTCAGCCCCGGACCATTTGGCTGCCAAATGACCGGGCCACTTTTTGCAATTCGGCACTGCATCGCTTTAACTGACCATTGCACAGTTGTACGGCGTGGATCCCAAACAAAATTGACGTCCTTTTTTTTCCCACAAATAGAGCTTTCTTTTGGTGGTATTTGATCGCCTCTGCGGTTTTTATTTTGTGTGCTATAAACAAAAATAGAGTGACAATTTAAAAAAAAAGCAATATTCTGTACTTTTTGCTATAATAAATATCCCCAATTTATTTTTAAAATAGCACTTTTTTTTCAGTTTAGGCCGATACGTATTCTTCTACATATTTTTGGTAAAAAAATTGCAATAAGCGTATATTTTTTGGTTTGCGCAAAAGTTATAGGGCCAGATCCAGAAAGAAGTTACGCTGGTGTATCTATTCTAGTTTGCTCCGGCATATCTTTGTTTTGTATCCACAAAACAAGATACGCCTGAAGCTGGGCTAGATCCGACTGGCGTACGTCTTAGTACGCCGTCGGATCTAAGGTGCATATTTATTCTGGCCGCTAGGTGGCGTTTCCGACGATTTCCGCGTTGAGTATGCAAATTAGCTAGATACGGCGATCCACGAACGTACGTCCGGCCGGCGCATTTTTTTCTGTCGTTTCCGTAAGGCTTTTTTCGACGTATAGTTACCCCTGCTATATGAGGCGTATCCTATGTTAAGTATGGACGTCGTTCCCTCGTCAAATTTTGAAAATGTTACGTAGTTTGCGTAAGTCGTTCGCGAATAGGGCTTTGCGTAGAATGACGTTCACGTCGTAAGCATTGGCTTGTTGCGGGTTAATTACGAGCATGCGCACTGGGATACCCCCAAAGACGGCGCATGCGCCGTTCAGAAAAAACGTCATTTACGTCAGGTCAAGACGTATTACCATAAAACACGCCCCCATCTCATCCATTTGAATTGCGAGCCCTTACGCCAACAGTTACACTACGCCGCCGTAACTTACAGCGCAAATTCTTTGAGAATACGGGAAATACGCTGTAAGTTACGGTGGCGTAGTGTATCTGAGATACACTACGCCGGCCGTAAAGAAGCGCCGCGCTTCGTGGATCTGGCCCATAGTGTCTACAAAATAGGGGATAGTTTAATGGCATTTCTAGCATTTATTTTTTACTTGTTATGGCGGCGATCTGCGATTTGTATCATGACTGCGACATTATGGCGGACACATCAGACACTTTTGGTGCTATTTTGGGACCATTCACATTTATACAGCGATCAGTGCTATAAAAATGCACTGAATACTGTGTAAATGTGACTGGCAGTGAAGGGGTTAACCAGTAGGGGCGCTGAAAGGGTTAAGCGTGTCCTAGGGAGTGATTCTAAATGTTAAGGGGCGTGGCTTACTGTGATACCTCACTGATCACTGCTCCCGATGAGAGGGAGCAGACGATCAGTGACATGTCACCTGGCAGAATAGGGAGATGTCTTGTTTACAAAGACATTCCCCCGTTTTACCATTCTGTGACCCGATCGTGGGACACCGGCGGACATCAAGTAAGTCTTCTTACCCGACGGTGTCCCAAACTATTTGTAGGCCCATTATCCCTGAGCAGCTGTCTAAAGCAGGCCATAGATTATGTGATTTTCTTTCCTGCAACCACGGGTTGACTATGTTGATAGGGGAAATTGGTAATGGTGCAGCGCTGTGTTTTATAAAGTCTAAAATGAATTTAAAGTTCATAAGCATTCAAATAGATGTTCTTAAACTGTGTAACAGTGATAGATGGAAGCTGTCACCAACACCGATCACACTAGGTATGGTCAACAGCCCACACAAGATATCAATAGGAACTCTTCACCAGGGCAATGGTGTTATGTTTAAAGTAGAATACAGGCATAAAGAAACGACCAGCAGATTCCAACCAATTAGCTGCTGTGTCCCAGCTTGTAATCGTGTCACACGTTCCAACTCCTCCCTACTGGAGGGATTTTGTAAAAAACTGATATTAGCTGCGTTCCAGAGAACCGGAAACACAACCAAAGGCCATTCTCAATCAAGGAAGGCACACTGATAAACATCATTATTAAAAATCACAATAATGTTCCTAACCTTGCACGATATCACTACCTGTCAAGGAAGTAGATATTTAAACTAAATGAACAATTGATATTTAAAAACAACGTACTTCAATTGGAAGTGAATATACTGGGAAACATCGCCATCTTGTGGTTGGTACATATAATACAACAATAAACCCACCTCAACATATATTAATGAAACAATAACAAAAAACTCATTAACAATACACCAATAACTAAATATATCATCAATCATTATTAATAAAGGAATTTATATACCATTTGATAATCATACTGAATGGGGTGTAAATTTTGGCTTGATATAGCCACCTCGTAGACACGGGGTGGCTATATCAAGCCAAAACTTACACCTGGAAATCTCTCTAACTACATTACTACCCCTACAGTGGCTATTAAACCTATTATCTATTCCTAGAAAGGTAGTACCCTCAGGATTGTAATCATGTTGCAAAGCATAATGCTTGGACAGGCTATGCTTAGGAAATCCTTTCTTAATATTGGCTACATGCTCGCCCAATCTTGTCTGTAACATACGGACATTACGACCAATGTAATGGAATATATCTTTGAACCCTTATCCATTATCTGGTATATAACCCTAAAGTGCTTCAAAACGGCCAAGTAGCACTGCTCAGCGCCAATGAAAAAAATGGACATAGATGTTATCATGATACAGTTTTTTAACCAAAAATAAAATATAAATGCAGGACCTTCTGCATTCACATTAGCAGCTGCTAAAAATAAGCATAAATGTAAAAATAAACAACATTAAAACGACATAAAAAAGTCCCACACATTACTTATGTCCTTAAAATGTCATGGCAGTGCTCATGTCAGTCAGTCCGGTTGTGACAAGCTTTCATATGTTTCTACACATATAAGGGTGAAGCGATGCGTAAGATTTCTTTAGGGAAGTGCGATTCATGTGGTTATCCTAGTTGATATCACTTGTGTGCCATACGCCAAGATTGCCACCACGTGAGGGAAATCTGCCCTTAGGGAGTGCACTCACCAGATATACCAGACATATATATTCTTTAAGCCTTTGGTCATAATCTTTAGCCACCGCTTCAAATAAACATCCACCAACTCTGCTAGGGTTCTTACTGGATATGGGAGGCTCCAATGTGATAGGGTCATGTGAAAGAATGGAATATCCACAAAGTGTAATTCTGTTTACCAATCATTTATTATAGCCAAAGCCCCCCTTTACAAATTATGCGTACTAGCTTTAAGTTATCAAAGAGCAATAAAATATGCACAAATAGCGTAGTCGCCAGTCGTCGGTCCTATTCCAGAGGAAGACGTCTGTGTGTAACAGTCGATATGTCTTCTTCCTGGTATTTCGAGCTGACTGTGACCCGCAAACGTCACTTCCGGAGATCACGCAACTGGTGCGTTTCGCCACTTCCGCCTTTAACTGAGGGCATTATCTCAGGACATGACAACTGGACTTAAATAGGGCAAGTTCTGCTGCCCGACCCATTAACCGTTTCTGTGCTGTATGTCGCACCCCCCATTTAGGTCTACTGCAAATAACAAATGTTTTGATATTATGCAGTTTATTACCTGTAACACCATGCATGTGGTATATGCTTTAGAATGTCCATGAGTGCTTATGTACATACGGTAGGACGCACAAAAAGACCTCTGTGAGTAAGAATAGCCAAACATGTACATAACATAAAGATAGGATTCAAGGACCATAATGTCTCCCTACATTTTAAATTAAAACATAATCAGGACGCCTCAGGTTTGACGTTTTGGGGCATTGAATGCCTCAAACAATGCTGGTGGGTTCTAAAATCATTTGCAATTCCACCATTACAGATTAAAAATATTCAGGGTAGGATATAATTATGATAACAAACATCCATTATAAGACCGGAGTATTCATACATGTAGGTACAGATGTGTCCCTTAATAATGACTATTATTAGATGTCGTTGCCTTTTTTAAAGTTTATATATATCTTTTTTTTATTCATTTTTAAAATTATTTTTGGAAACTATTTTTATATGTATACTTCTTCAATTTGCATTGTTAAAATAATGCGTCTTTTGTCTGCTGTGCGGCCTTTGGTGCTGTATGCCTCTCTCTCCCTGCATGTTCATCGAATATGATGTGTACATGGGGGGGGATGCGACGTACAGCACAGAAACAGTTAATGGGCCAGGCGGTGGAATTTGCCCTATTTAAGTCCGGTTGTCACGTCGTGAGTTCACGCCCTCAGTTGAAGTCAGAAGTGACAAAACGCGGCAGTTGCGTGATCTCCACAACAAACCGGAAGTGACGTTTACGGGTCACAGTCAGCTGGAAATACCAGGAAGAAGACATATTGACTGTTACACAAAGACGTCTTCCTCTGGAATAGGACCGGCGACTGGTGACTACGCTATTTGTGCACTTTTTTTGCTCTTTGAACTTAAAGCTAGTATGTATAATTTGTAAAGGGGGGCTTTGGCTATAATAAATGATTGGTAAACAGGATTACGCTACAGTATGTGGATTTTCCATTCTTTCATATGATCCTATCACATTGGAGCCTTGCATATCCAGTAATAACCCTAGCAGAGTTGGTGGATTTGTATTTTAAGTGGTGGCTAAAGATTATGACAAAAGGTGTATAAGATTCATTATAGCTGGTGAGTACACTCCCGAAGGATCGTTTTCCCTTACATGGTTGCAATCTTGGTGTGTGGCACACGAGTGATATCAACTAGGATAACCACAACACAAATCGCACTTCTCTAAATAAATGTTGTGCATCGCTTCACCCTTATATGTGTAGAAAAATATGAAAGCTTGTCACAACCGGACTGATTGACATGAGCACTGCTATGACATTTTAAGAACATAAGTAATGTGTGGGACTTTTTTAATGTTGTTTTAATGTTGTTTATTTTTACATTATCTGGTATCGTTGCTAATCCTGCTCCAAGGGAGGTAATATCCTTGGGGTGGAGGACTGCTGAGATTCCATCAGATGATATTTGATGCTTATATGATATTACCTTAGGGTAAGAGTCAGTGTGAATGGGTGTTGGTGATTGTTTCCATCTATCACTGTTACACAGTTTAAGAACATCTATTTGAATGCTTATGAACTTTATATTCAATTTAGACTTTACACAACACAGCGCTGCACCACTTGTTACTGTTTATTATCCCCAACAATACTGTGTTAGCTGGTTTATGTTAGGATTTATATTAACCCAAGCACAATAGATTTGTGTTTTGTATGTTGATGGGGGAATCCCTCCCGTGGAACTATTGTGTTTTCTTCTGACATGGGGGTGGGGGAAGCTTTTCCTGCCAGGAGAACATGGTGATCCTGAACTATCTTTAATATCTGGACAAGAAAAGGGAATCAAAAAGTTTAGCCTCTGATGAGGCATTCTATATTATTTTGTATAGGAACTTTAGTTCATTATATTTCAGTCATATCAGTACATTTATGTTATAGACAGGTAAACCATTATTTAATTTCTTTTGTTCCTTAAGTTTACATTTGCTGTTTTAAGATTTACATTTCTCCGAGTATTTTATCACTGCATATTATCAAGGAATGTAGCTGCTTCTTCATGTTCTGTTTGTTTTAGTTTTTTTTTACATGCCAAAGCAAGTGTAATGCTATTGATAAATTTTCAAGTATCTCAACTATATCGTCACCTGTCATGCAGACAACCAAGCAAGTATGTCCCACTGTCAGTTTGTTTAGAGCTCCTCATTCTGATGCAGCTATGAAAAATGCTGGGCTGAGACTTCATTCACATATGCTAACATCAGACAAATGAGTATCTGTGTGATCGACAGTGTGAGACTGACTGCGCAATGAAGACTCAGCCTGGTGCTGTTTTTAGCTGCAGCAGAACACAAGCAAGCAACATAGAGGGAATGACAATAGACAGGGAGAAGCAATTGCAATTTATGTTCCTGTAGATGCAGCGTATTGCAAAACAATGAGGAGGTTGTGAAAGATAAGGTGGCAGACCATACCTGGGTGCCAGAAATTTTAAAGGAGGAAAGTGAGGGAAGGTCACAACATCAGATGGGCAGGATGTTGTGCAGGGTCAGGGGCAACTTGCAGAGGAGTGGAGGGAGTATCTGTCCTATTATACCACATGGACACTCTATATAACTTAGTGCCTTTCAGCCTCTGCCTGTAGAATATCAGGTGTGGTAAATATATTGACTGATGGCACCATATGTATGAAGAGACACATAACAGCCCGTGCAAAACACTGCCATACTATTTTGAAACTGGTCTGTCTAGGGGACAGGAGTCACACAAATTATTCTCTGAGCCTATTCCTTTCTCTATAAAATTTAAATTCCAATTTTTTAATTGAAAACTTACCTGGTCGTTCCCTGGTAAACTTCAGCCCAGTAAAAGTGCTTATATATTGTGCATAGGGTCAGTACAATATTTTCTTTTCTTTTCTCAAAAAAAAAAAAAAAAAAAAACGCTAAAATGTTGATTTTTCTTGTTAAATAGTGGAATGGAAAAAAAGTTTTTAAAACGGTAAATTTTTCAGGAGTCCTGAAAAAAAAGACAGTTTTTAAAACTTTTTTTCCATTGATACATGTTCCCTCGGGCAAGACCCGGGTTCTCAAAGACGTTTTCACAGGAATACTATAGACACCCAGCAGGTACAATATTTAAAGGAATTTTTCATTTTTTTATTTTTTTTATTTAAGCATCATTAACCACTTAAGCCCCGGACCATATTGCTGCCTAAAGACCCAAGGGGTTTTTACAGTTCGGGACTGCGTCGCTTTAACAGACAATTGCGCGGTCGTGCAACATGGCTCCCAAACAAAATTGGCGTCCTTTTTTCCCCACAAATAGAGCTTTCTTTTGGTGGTATTTGATCACCTCTGCGTTTTTTATTTTTTGCGCTATAAAAAAAATATAGCGACAATTTTGAAAAAAATGCAATATTTTTTACTTTTTGCTGTAATAAATATCCCCCAAAAACATATATAAAATTTTTTTTTTCCTCAGTTTAGGCCGATACGTATTCTTCTACCTATTTTTGGTAAAAAAAATCGCAATAATCGTTTATCGGTTGGTTTGCGCAAAATTTATAGCGTTTACAAAATAGGGGATAGTTTTTTTGCATTTTTTTTTTATTTATTTTTTTTACTACTAATGGCGGCGATCAGCGATTTTTTTCGTGACTGCGACATTATGGCGGACACTTCGGACAATTTTGACACATTTTTGGGACCATTGTCATTTTCACAGCAAAAAATGCATTTAAATTGCATTCTTTATTGTGAAAATGACAGTTGCAGTTTGGAAGTTAAACACAGGGGGCGCTGTAACATTTAGGGATCACTGTGTGTGTGTTTACTAGTGTAGGGGGGTGTGGCTGTAGGAATGACATCATCGATCGGGTCTTCCCTATAAAGGGAATCACCCGATCGATGCGCCGCCACAGTGAAGCACGGGGAAGCTGTGTTTACACACGGCTCTCCCCGTTCTTCAGCTCCGGGGAGCGATCGCGACGGAGCGGCTATAAACAAATAGCCGCGCCGTCGTCCTGGATCGCTCCCCGAGCGGACCCGACCTCCGCATGTACCGGGGGGGTCCCGATCGGACCCCCCATCCACGTCTAGCAGAGGACGTACAGGTACGTACATGTGCCTGTCCGTGCCATTCTGCTGACGTAAATGTACATGAGGAGGTCGGGAAGTGGTTAAAATCACTGCTCCTGAAAAAAACGACCATTTTTAAAACATTTTTTCCATTGATACATGTTCCCTGGGGCAAGACCCGGGTTCTCAAAGATGTTTTACGACAATAACGTACATATTAGGCTTTAAAATGAGCACTTTTGAATTCGAACGTTCGAGTCCCATAGAAGTCAATGGGGTTCTAAATGTTCGCGCGAACGTTCGGTCCGTTCGAAGGTTCTGGTGACATGCTGTGTGTCATTTTTCAAATGTGGCCTACTCCAACTACTGAAATCCTATCTATTGTGCATGTGCAGTATCCTTTCCTTATTTGTCAAATATATACACCTTAATTTGAATTTTTGTGGGATGCCAGCGTGACGCTGGATGGGACCTTGGTCACACTGGACTCACCTTCCGGTCTCCATTCAGCAATAACCTTTAAGGCAGCACATCTTTTGCATTTCCAGACTGGCTCCTGTCCTATCAGGATCCATCAAAGTAGTCACTCAGTAAAGCACTTAGTGCACATTGTCATCACTTTAGTTCTCTGGAGCAAGCATCTGCACAATCTTATCACCCCTGCCTTCATTCCTACCTCCTGCTTTCAGGAATTCTACTATTAATTTGTATTTCTTATTTTTCATTATACTTTATTCATGTACACTCTCTTTTTCTTCTTCTCACTTCGGTTATATGCTCAACATTATCTCTATTCTGTGGTTTATGGGTTCAACTATATATTTTTGTTTTACTGTTCAAATGCTTTTTCAAAATACAAGTATACTATGACCACAGCCACTCGTGTGTCTAAGTTTTGTTTACTTCCTCATAAAATGAAATTAGCTTTATTTGACAACTTCAGTCGTTTGTAAATCCACGTTTGTTGTCTAATATTATTTTCCGTCAAAAGCTCTTTTATGTGGTCTTTTATTAAAAAACTTCAGTATATTCCCAACTATAGAAGTCAAAGTGATTGAAAAGTCTTGCTTTGTTTCCTATAAAAACGCCAAATATGTAATTCTTACCTGCTCTGTGCAGTGGATTTGCACAGAGCAGCCCAAATCCTTCTCAACTTGGGTCCCTCTTCTGTGATCCTGGCCCCTCCCTCCTGGTCAGTGCCCCCACAGCAAGCAGGCAGCTTTCTATGGGGCACCCGAGCCAAGTTACGTCTCCCTGTGTCCATTCAGACATGGAGCCCCGACCCAGCCACACCTGCTCTCTCTTCTTATTGGCTAGCTGACTTTAATTGACAGCAGCGATAGAGAATGGCACCGCTGCTGTGTTTCAGCCAATCAAGAAGGAGAATCTCGGATGGCTGAGACACTTGTGGACATCGGACAGAGAGGGACCTCAGCTAAGTGTTAGGGGGACAGAGGATGGCTACTGCACACAGAAGGCTTTGTATCTTAATGCATAGAATGCATTAAGATAAAAAACCTTCTGACTTTACAACCCCTTTAAACTAACCAGTCTGTAGTTGCTTGGTAAGGCTTTAATCTTTTTTAAATATATGCTCCCCAATCCAGTGGTACAATGTCAGTTATTAAAGAATCAGAAAAAAATTCAGACAATGGTTTTAAAATAACAGCTCTTTGAGGGCACAACGGTACAAGTCTTCATGTGGCCATATTAAGTCAATAATATAACCCCTCCAGTCTCGGCCCATTTGCGTATGTGGCCGTGGATTCCCAGTCACGTAAGATAATAGGCTGGGTGACATCAGTGGTTGATACAAATGCAGTGGAAGCAAGCACCAGCTGCTTCTTTAGCAACCATTGACAGCCAAAAGCTGTCACGTTCATCAATGGCAAACACCCTTAATTCATCCCTGCTAGACATTTAACTACTTGATCAACAGTTTTGTCTGTCTGCTCATGCCTTCGATTTGGTCCTTTCTGACATGCCTGTTCATGCCCTCGATTATCCTTGTGATTTGTTCGAACTGCATTTGTACTCAGATTGTCTGTGCTTTTTTTGATCATCTGCCTATTATCTCTGCTATTGTCAGTCAATGGTTTATCCAAGAATTCACAAAGAATTCAGAATCTTGACTGCTTACAACAGGTTTTTCTCTGCTTGATTTACCTACTTGATTGACTCTGCTGTTTGCTCTGACTATGTGTTTAAGGACATACATTGCTCCAAAAAAAAAAAAACCTCAACACACAGATTCTATTGGATGACATAGCAGAAGGAATAGAATGGGTCAACTAAATTCCTACCACATGCTAGGCCTACATGCTATACTGCAATCCTAAAATAAACATAGATGTTGGTGCTGCAACGTACATTACACTAGATGTTATCACTATTCAGGTGATTGTTTTATATTTATACAATCACACTGTCAAAAGTATGTACACCTAAGCACATACCTATTTGATAGGCAATGCAATTAGGAATTGTTGGTATTTTTAAATAAATGGTGATTAAAATTACTTTTATCATTAGAAAAGATAACATATGAAAAGGTGTGTCCGTGCTTATTATTATTTTATTTTTTTCTGTAAAGCTGCTGTAAAAAAAAAAAATGCCCTTACAGTAGGAAAAATAACAGTCTAGAGCTAGTACTCTGCTGTAGGACCACATGCGGTGTTAAATCCCAATGACAGGAAAAACCACTGCTACAGTTTAACGTTTTTTCTCTCTCTCTCTTTTTCTTTATCATTTTTTTTTAACCTGAATTGAGTTCTAAGCTCACTATACAAAATATGTCTGCAAAAAATACAAATTGTACAGTTTGTTCTGTAAGAAAGTTTGGACCTTTGTTAAGGCAAACAATTGAATTTCAGCTCTGACTGGGAAAATGTATTGGGTACAAAATACCTGTTTCAGTCAAAAACTGTCATTTGGTGGGAAAATATAGATGGAGTATTAAATCATGCAATACTAATAGATGCTATGACAAATTTATTTTTCTTGACCTTATTAATATAATTTTTTCTTTACCTTATACATAACAATATTGGTAGATCTACCAAAATATACCAACTATTTAAAATATAGATATACCAACAATAACAAAAGAAAAACATGATTGCTGATACGTTCTTCTGACATGCCACAATCACATTTGCATACAATGTAACTGCTTCACAATCTGGTTATAGGACTTCCAATAGCCTGTGAAAAGCAAATAAAATCTACTTATTTTGTACTACAGTGTCCATGTATCAATGTCCTCAAATAGATTAAAATATCCCAAACCAATTATTAAATATGCTGAAGAGAGTATGTAAGGGAGCAATGTGTTGTAGGAACAATTAAAACTTTATTAGCACAAAAACATGATAAACCTCTCTAATAGTGTTGCTCACGAATATTCGCATTGCGAATATTCGACTCGAATATAGCATATTCGAGAAATCGTGCTATATTTCGAATTTCGCGGTGAATATTCGCAATTCCGAATATTCGCATTTTTTCAATTTGATTTTTAAAACAGATCACATCCTATCGACGTCTAAAAGCATTGCTGGTATGATTAGAGACCCTGGGCCGAGTAGCTAAGCTGAGGCGATCCTTTTATGTTGCCAAATTGAAAAAAAAAAAAATTGCGATTTTTCGCTATTGCGAATGTGAAAATGATTGCAAATTTTCGATAACTGTGGTAGGAGAACTCTGATTGTCTCTGATGCAAAAGGGGGGGCTTTGTGTATGTGTATGTTATGAATATTTGTATGTTTGATATTATTATTTTTTGTAAGAAGGAAAAAATTGCGCATACCTTAAAAAAGGGGAGAATACAGCAGCAACTCAAAAATGTTATACAACATAAATTAATACAAGACAGAAAATGGAGTCGCTCTACAAGAATAAAAAATATGTCTAGTGACAAGACATGTGGGCAAATTATAAAATAAGCAAGCGCAAATAACTTGTGAAATACACAGTGAAACAAATATATAAAGAAATATAGTCCCAATAATAGAAAAATAATCTTTCATAAAAATGTCTTTGATATGTGAAGTGAAAAAAAGTCCAAAGCATGCAGCATGAACGTGTTCAATCTTCAAGGTGTTTGATTGACAAACGGCTGTGACAGATGGATAGAGTAAAGAATCACCACCAATGCAAAACACTTTTTATTTTGTATTGTAAAATATCACGAATATTCTGAGCCAATCAGAGTGCTCCTTCCGCATTTGCCGAATATTCGCAATTATTTTGTATTGTAAAATATCAAGAATATTCTGAGCCAATCAGAGTGCTCCTTCCGCATTTGCCGAATATTCGCAATTATTTTGTATTGTAAAATATCAAGAATATTCTGAGCCAATCAGAGAGCTCCTTCCGCATTTGCCGAATATTCGCAATTATTTTGTATTGTAAAATATCACGAATATTCTGAGCCAATCAGAGTGCTCCTACAGCATTTGTCGAATTTGCGCAATAAATATCGCATTCGCATGTTGCGATATTTCGATAAAATATCACGAATATTCTGAGCCAATCAGAGCGCTCCTCCAGCATTTCTCGAAATTGCGCAATAAATATCGCATTCGCATGTTGCGATATTTCGATAAAATATCACGAATATTCTGAGCCAATCAGAGTGCTCCTACCGCAGTTATCAAAAAATCGCAATAATTTTCGCATTCGCAATAGCGAAAAATCGCAATCATTTAATTTTGATAAAATATCACGAATATTCGAATTTAGCGAATATATCTCGAATATTCGAATATATATTCGAGATATATCGCGAAATCGAATATGGCATATTCTGCTCAACACTACTCTCTAAGTGGTCAATACCATGTTGCTGTAGATTATAACTCTTATTGTTTGCCAAAATCACAAGAGCCAACATTGTTCTTAACCAACAGAAATGTTCATGTGACTTGAAGATATTGGTAGTGGTCAAAATAGGCTGTTAAATATACCTTATATGTAGTGCATACAATGAACAGGTGAGCACCAGAACTAAACCACAGAGATAGGACCAGAATACAGTCTGCGAAGAAGGCAATCTAGAGAAGGCAGTGTGATGCTTTGGGCAATGTTCTGCTGGAAAACCTTGGGTCCTGCCATTCATGTGGATGGTATTTGACACATACCACCTACCTAAACATTGTTGCTGACCAAGTACACCCCTAATTGAAACAGTATCCCTTAATAGCAGTGGCCTCTTTTAGGATAATTCCCCCTGCCACACTGCAAAAATGGTTCAGGAATGGCTTGAGGAAAAGAGCAATGAGTTCAAGGTGTTGCCTTGGCCTCAAAGTTCTCCAGAACTCAGTCCAATCAAACATCTGTCGCATTCCAAAAGTCCAATTCATGCAGGCCCTGCCTTGCAACTTACAAGTCTTAATGGATCCACTACTGATGACTTGGTGCCAGATACCACAGCATACCTTGAGGCTCGGTTCACACTGGAACCGGCTGCGGATCGCACAGGAACGCTGTGCATCCCCATTTTCCAGTTCAGGGACAAATCAGGGCCAAATGTTTGCCTGAATTTGGCCCTGAAATTGAGCCAAAGACGCACATCATGTCTGTGCAGTGCGCTCAGCAGCCTCCCCAGAGATATGTGTAACGACTCCATAGAGAGCTGGTCACATTCTCCTGCTATGCGAATTGGATGTGGGAAAAGCCGCATCCAATTTGCATAGGTGTGAACCCAGCCAGAGGTTTAGTGGTATCCATGCCTTGACAGATCAGGGCTGTTTGGGAAGCAAAATGGTGACCTACTCAATATTAGTTGGGAGATTGTGAAGTTATGTCTGATTGGTGTATGAAGCAGCCAGCATAACTATGACATGTTTATATTTATGGCTCTCAGGTCAGTAAACACACCAGGGCTAATACATGTGTAAATTACAATTATCAGTGCCAATTGGTATAGAGTTACCTGCTTAATTACAGAGTCAATCAATGTGCAACACAAGCTAACAAAACATGCATACAAGATATTATGCAGTTATTTCAAAATAACTCAACACACAGCCATTAATGTCTTAACCACTGGCAAAAAAATGTCCAAATTTGGCCCAAAGTGTCAATATTTTGTGTGGACACTATTATTTTCCAGCACTGCCTTAACCCTCTTGGGCATGGAGTTCACCAGAGCTTCACAGGTTGCCACTGGAGTCCTCTTCCACTCCTCCAAGATGACATCACAGAACTGGTGGATGTTAGGGACCTTGCGCTACCTTCCATTTGAGGATGCCCCACAGATGCTCAATAGGGTTTAGGTATGGAGAAATGCTTGGCCAATCCATCACCTTTACCCTCAGCTTCTTTAGCAAGGCAGTGGTCATATTTGAGGTGTGTTTGGGGTCGTTATCATGTTGGAATACTGCCCTTTAGCCCAGTCTCTGAAGGGAGGAAATCATACATGTTGGCATTCATGGTTCCCTCAATGAACTGTAGCTCCCCAGTGCCGGCAGCACTCATTAAGCCCCAATTTTAAAAATTTGGAATAAAAAACTATATATTTTTTTCAAATATCCTTGTCTCATGGTATGAAATGAATGTCTAGCATTAGCAGGGTGTGTCCCTGCAACCCCTTTCCTTTTCTCTGATAACCAAAAAAGTTACCCTGGGACATATGCATTTATTTACCAAATCAATTGTTTAAACTCATCTGTGTAAGAGTATTCTGTTTTGTAATAGCATGTGGTCAGGAATTTGACATCACTCTGATGTCTTTCACCTGTTGGAGCCACTGCTGGATTTCTTCACTTCCCTCTTTTTTCTTTCTCTTTTTCCTTTTTACTTGCCTTTTCTCTTCCTTTCTTAACTTTTTTTTTCTCTCTTTCTTCCACCCCTCTTTCCTCTCCCTCCTCCCCCTTCCTGTTCTCCTGACGAAGCGGTTCTCAGGCCGCAACACTAGTTGAGATATGTTATTCGTGAACAACTATCCCAATGTGAGCCTCCCCCTCTGGGGACCATTATGCTGGTGATATAGATAGATTGTAATCATGCATTTTAATATGTATTTAATCATGTATTTTTTTTATACTATATCATTTTTGTATTAATAAAATTATTTATTTATCCATTATATAATCTGAATTCATACCAATCAAACTAGTACCGCGATAGTCAATTTTTCTCTGTCTTGGGGGACCGGTTGGGGACAGACCTCCTAATTTTCCCACTGCTGGATTTGTCGGCTGCTGCTATGTTTTCAATTCTGGTATGCAAGAGTGGGCAGCATTGACCGAGTGATGCATTATCAATTTTTTATAGGATGCTACCAGAACGGTAGGAGAAAAAATATCTGGTGACTTAAGGATCTTTCATCCTGTGAGTTTTTAGAGATCTTGTGGACTTGTGCCCAAAGGTTATCAAGCAGCAGGCAGGACCAAAACACATAACAATAGAAAACCTGTGTTATGCTAACAAAATGTCTACCAATTAATACGGAGTGCATATCAAAAGCTGAAGATATATTTAAAAATTTGGTGCAATAATAAACACAGAAATAATAGTGAACAAAAATATAATGCTGTGAATAAATATTTTAACAATTCAAACAGTTCAAGAATCTCACAACATTCTTCCTGCACATTCTACAATTGGGCTTTATGCTAGTTTTTACCATTAGATGGGAGTCACCTACTAGGGATTTTCTCACCACTGAAAGAGGCCTATAACACACCAATGGGCGATAAGAGTCATTTAGGTTTAGGTTGAAAATATGTATTTTTTTGTAGTCACAATGACAGATGCTGTTGGTCTTGTGACAAATACAACCTATACTCTTTAGGGTTTGCCAAATATGTTACTAGTTTTGAGGGAAAAGTATATATGGATGCAACAACTGTTAGCTCCCATCTGTAAAATCAACTCTGTCTGTTTATGAACTCATGCTCTTTCATTTTTGTACTGTAAATTTAGCAGCTCTAGTTACATGTTGTCGTTTGCCCAGAAATCCCCACTTATATTTATAAATTATAGTTTCTCGTTGCTTTCGTCAGATTATATGTATGAATGTCAGTGTGCCTCATTCTTATAATGCACTATAATTTAAAGTGGTTCTGAAGGGCAAAAGGTTTTCTACCATAATGCATTACCTGCAAAAAAACTTCAACTTGCTATTTGTGCCCCCCTCTAAAGTCTTCTGTAGATCTAGATCTAAGCCTATCTGCAGCAGCGCTCAGGGGCGGACTGACCATTCGGGCACTCGGGCACTGCCTGAGGCCCCCATTCCACTAGGGGGCCCCATCAGGGTTGCCAGCCTCAGTAAAACCAGGGACAGTATCTAAAAATATGTGTTTTTTTATATAGCTGCCCCAGCTCTCCAGTACCTTTTCAGTATGTGTATTCTGTGTGTATGTATACTGTGTGTATATTGTGTGTCTGTGTGTGTATATTGTGTATGTATACTGTATGTGTGTGTATATACTGTGTGGCCCCATAATCTCCTATTGCCTGGGGGCCCCATAATCTCCTATTGCCCGGGAGCCCCATAATCTCCTATTTCCTGGGGGGCCCATAAGTTGTCAGACTGAAATCAACAGGAGTGATTGGCTCCTGTTGGTGTCAATCTAATCCAGTGTGGAGGGAGCAGGGACGTGGCCATGCCAGGCAATGTTTATTTATGGACCCACATAACCTGGCTCGGGAGCATGCCGAAAAGTGGACAGTGCTGTTGGGGGACCACAGAAGAGGAGGTGTGGGGCCATGTGTGCAAAAATCTTGCACTAAGCACGTAGGTATATCTTATTTTTTCATTTTAGATGAAAAAATTCAAGGCTTTAATATAATTTTAACAATTAAACAAAATACTGTGGGCCAGATTCCCGTACATCCTGCGGCGGCGTCGCGTAAGCTATTTACACTACGCCGCCACAACTTACAGGAGCAGGTGCCGTATTCCCCAAACACTTGCTCCGTAATTTGTGGCGGCGTAGTATAAATGGCCCGGCATATGGCCGCGTAATTCAAAGGGGGCGGCTTGTATTCAAATTAAGCGCGCCCCCGCGCCGATCGAACTGCGAATGCGCCGGGCGGAAAAATAGCCCAGTGCGCATGCTCCAGCTCACAACGGAAAACGTCAATGATGCCGACATGAGCGTCATTGACGTAAAGTCGTATTCGTGAACGACTTAGGAAAACCACATAACCGACGAAAAAAGCCGTTATACTTAACATGGCATACGGCGGACTGGCGTAAGGTTACCCCTCATATAGCAGAGATACGATGGTCTTTCCTGAGTTACACCATCGTAACTCTTGTGAGAATCTGTCCCTATGAGCTGAGAACACATATTACATATTCACATATAAATCATGTGGTTTCCATTCAAGGCTCTGACTGTTATGCGTGTGTCTTCTTGACATGTGTGTTTTAAATTGATTCTCCTGCAATGAAAGTTTGGTAACTCTTAAAGCGGTCCTCCACCCTAAAGTGGAGTCCCGCTGATCGGAACCCTCCCCCCCTCCGGTGTCACATTTGACACCTTTCAGGGGGGAGGGGGGTGCAGACACCTGTCTAAAGACAGGTATTTGCACCCACTTCCGGCCACACGCTACGGGCGAAAGATGGGCATTCCGTCACATCCCGTCTGTCGCCCGTTGTGTGCTGGGAACACTCGGCTCCCAACACACAGCGTGTGAGCCAATCGGCGGGCGCAGCGCGACTCGCGCATGCGCCGTAGGGAACCGGGCAGTGAAGCCGCAGCGCTTCACTTCCTGGTTCCCTGAGCGTGGATGGAGGGGGGAGCAGCAGAGAGACGAGCGATCGCTCGTGCTCTGCTGCGATCAGCGCTGGACTCCAGGACAGGTAAGTGTCCTAATATTAAAAGTCAGCAGCTGCAGTATTTGTAGCTGCTGGCTTTTAATATTTTTTCCCCGTGACACATCCGCTTTAAATTTACTGCTTTATAAATATGCCCCTTAGTGCCATTCCAGTGGACTAGTTATCATCTTTGCAGAATTTGCAACTTCTGTTTGTATCAAGAACATTTAGCAAAAATAAATCAGCTATAATTACAGTGGTTTATTTTAATACTACTAAAAGCCTCTGGCAGCAAACATTCTTCTCAATAGATAAATAGATATATAACACAATCAATAAATGACTATAAATAACACATCTGTAAGAAGAAGAGTTATATGTGTACCAATTTGATGATGCCTGTAAGTGAAGGGCACTGATTTCAGAGGACAGAATAGAGAGGCACCCAATCCATCCTAATAATTTGGCCCCCACAAGTTAAAGCTTTTTGGATACATTTAGGAGTTACAATGTCAGGTTTATAATTCTGTCTGTTCTGATGTTTCCTATTCCCATGATGGGAAGTGCAGTCATCATAAGGACAGGAATGCACAGACAACAACAAATACCTTGTCGGGAGTGCTAACCATCCTCATTCTACTGAAAATGTGTTTTTATTTTTATGTTTCTCCCTGTTGGAGAGATTTCCTGTCAATTATTGTTTCCCAATAGGGCCACAAATGACAATAAAACCCTGACAGAGATTCTACTTTTCTTCACTCTATCCAAAACAAGATAAAGTGTTTTGGCTGGAGTTGGGCTTTTACCCTGTATCTGATCCTGTCACTGATCATTCTACTTTGTGTTCTTACACCCTTGTATGGGAGTACAAAGTTCACGGGCAGACGCATCATAATTGTGATAAAGAATAAAGGAATCTTTTTTTCATTAATGCTTTTATGAGAAGACAAACTGCAGGAGCAAATCTTGAGAAATACTGTAGCTATAAAGAACATGTTTTAAGTTACTCTTGTGTTCCTTACAGGCATAAGACCTTTAGTGTGTTTTCCTCATTGAAAGTTTTAATCTGTAAGTATTAAGCTCAAAAAAATACCTTCATTTTATCATTATCTTTATTTTCACTTCTTTTATTTTTATTGTGTAATGTTTAGTTCTCACTCATTTTCTTGTTGGCAGTTTTCAAAAGCAATAATTGTAGGTGTTTCTTTTATTTATTTTAAAAGTACTCTCCCTTTTCCTTGATCCTTATGTCTCACTATCTTTTTATCACAATTTACCTTTTGTTCTCCATCCACATCTGTGGTCTAATTAAAATTAGATGGCATGAGTGAAGATTTTTTTTCCCCTAATGTTCTCATCTAATCTTTCTTTCCTTCTGTCACAGCTGTTTCTACTGCTGGTTTAGCCATTTGCTTTGCTTGCCTTTCAACACAAATATAGTAGAATACAATGGCACAGTATCCCCCCAGTACTGATGGCCTATTGTAGCAATACAACAATATTAAAAAAAAACATAATTTTTGTATCCTATCGAAAAGGTTATTTAAACTGAACCTGTGCAAGTTTTTTCTGTTACAAAAGGAAATGACTGTTTACCTCATTAAAGCTGAATTTTCCATAAAAAATGAAAACATGTGAACAGCCAGCTTTTATTACAGAAGGAACATACATATCTTATTTGCAATAAAGTATTCTTACCTGCCTGTTCAGAATCTTCTTGAAAATATACACTGATCTGTTCATTGGGAAGAATGAACTCCAATGCACATGCATAGGAATAACATCATCCCAAGATAACAAATTTATTTGGCCAAAGATCCCGAACAAGCAAGAGATGTGGTAAAGATGTCGTTTTTAGCCTGAATTTTTGGCTGAATTCGGACCCGAAACAGACTAGAAGATGCACAGGACTCCTGTGCAATTCGTAAAGGAGCCGCCCCAGAGATGTGTGAACCGGCTCCATAGAGAGCCAGTCACAATCTATACTGCAGCAGGTTGGCTCCCCTGGGTGAACCGACGTAGCTGTATGTCGATTCACCTTTTTACCACTAGCGGGCACATGCCCACAGCTCAACACCAAAGCAATGACCACCGGGCACCCGCGATTGCTCCACACAGAGACAGAACGGAGATCTGTTGATGTAAACAGACAGATCTCCATTCCGTTAGGGGTGAGTAGAGCGATCTGTTGTTCATACTAAGTATGTGTACTTAGTACTTCTGTGTTCTATAGCAGCCCCCTTTCCCATAAGGAAATCAGGCCTAGTGGTACTCGGTTGCCCCCTGGACTTATACACAATTCTATAGTGCCTGTCTACCACACCAGGGCATGTGTGAACTGAGTGAATCAAACAGGTACTTTGATTGGCAGACAGGCAAGGTTCAGAACAGTCAGTGTCAAAGTCTGAAGTCAAAAGGCGGGCAGAGTTCAGAGAATAGTCGAAATCCGATCCGAGGACATCAATGATGGAATCCAATCTAGCAGAGCAAGGTCCACAAACAGGTAGCTTGATAAGGTTATCACAAGCATAAGACTGCAGGCTTGGCTGGCTTAGATCAGGTTTGGTCTCTAAATCACCTTGCAGGTAGACAGACAGGCAAGGATAAAGACACAGCCAAAACTAGGATGCTGGAATGAAGCGCAGAAGCTCTAGACACCTGCACATTTGAGTTTCATGAGGCCTCAAACATAGACAGTTTGCATTCAAAAGCAAGTAAAACCATAGACACACACAACTACCTATGTAAAACAAAAAAATTCAGTTAAAAAAACAAAAAAAATATTTGACAACAAGTAATATATTCAACAATATCATTGCATAGTGGCAATTGTAGTTCTACAGGGGCGCTTTATATCTGTGTTATATACAGTATATGTACCCAAATACAAATATGCCTACACATCATTTGCATTCCCTTAGTGAGAAAGGGTATAAGAGAGTACACCGCACATATTATTGTAAATATTTTATTATATATTTTCATGTGACAACATTGCTACAATGTAACGTACTGTAGTGAGTGTACAGCTTGTATAACAGTGTAAATTTGCTGTCCCCTCAAAATTACTCAACACACAGCCATTAATGTCTAACAAAAGTGAGTACACCCCTAAGTGAAAATGTCCAAATTGGGCTCAATTAGCCATTTCCCTCCCCAGTGTCAAGTGACTCATTAGTGTTACAAGGTTTCAGGTGTGAATGGGGAGCAGGTGTGTTAATTTTGGTTTTATCGCTCTCACTCTCTCATTCTGGTCACTGGAAGTTCAACCTGGCACCTCACGGTAAAGAACTCTCTGAGGATCTGAAAAAATAATTGTTGCTGTACATTTTATATATATATGTATATATATATATATATATATATATATATATATATATATATATATATATATATATATATATATATATATTGTAAGTTGGGGGTTGTTAGCTCTAGTGGTAGATGCGTTTTTTCAGTGATTCAAGCCAGTCAGGAACTATATTTAAGAGCATGATAGCCCATTTTTATTAAAAGGAAACAAAATAAAAACCCAAACAAAGGTTTGCCGCGCAGGGGGTTCTTCTCCATCAAATACACAGAACAGAAAATGCTAGACCACCTGGCTCTCTGTAGCAGTATCTGTAGCAGTACTTCTGCACTTTATCCTGGTCAACCAGACCAGCGGACTCCTCAAAGTAGACAGCTTACCTTTAGCGTCTACAGCTCTGCCTCTTGCAGTCACCAACGTTCTGGCTGCCTCTTGCAATCACCAACATTCTGTCTGTCTCCTACAGCCTCTCTGACTTCTGGAGACCTCCTGTCTCTTAGTGTGGAGCTGTCTAAACCTGAGCACACACCCTGCTGATCATCCACAAAATCTGGATACAGGGTTGGAGATCCCGTCCCACCCCAGACACTGTGGAATCTCCAAACTACAGAGCCCCATGTCAGAAAGCTGGAGCTGGAGAAAGCTGCAAACGCAGTCTTCTCCAGTCCACATCTACGCTCTGTAGTCTTGCACCTCGCAAATGTGCATACCCTGTGTCCAGCAAACTGTCCATTTTACCTTGACAGTAGCTCCTACTGTCACAATATATATATACACACGTGCTCAGTGTCATATCCAGAGGTTGTCTTTGAGAAATAAACGTATGAGTGCTGCCAGCATTGCTGCAGAGGTTGGAGGGGTGGAGGGTCAGCCTGTCAGTGCTCAGACCATACGCCGCACACTTAATAAAAATTTGGAAGTGATGCAATGTGTTGTATTGTGTTTGCATTGCATTTTTAGATGAAAACTATGCTGATTAAATGAAAATTGTAACGTACGAGAAACGAGGAAAGCTGTGTACTGACAATCATACGATCAAAAGTGGTATTTTTTGGATGATTTTCTGATCGTGTGTGCGGGCCTTTAAAATAGAGCTACCCATGTACAACACACTTGCCTACAGATAACCTACTTTTTTATTTGTGTATGTCACAATACATTTCTGAGTATACCACCCTCTGATATTCCCACCTCCTCTCCCACTTGTTTGTATTAGCAGGATCATCTCCTGATCCCAAATCATACATGTCACAACCACTTAAAGACTGCTACAGGGCAGCTCTCCTGTGCAGAATCATGTGTATATATACGTGATTCTGCACGTCCACCAGCGGCCGACGAGCGCTTCTTCTGTGGTTATCCAAAGCAAAAGCTTACCTGTGGGTGTCAGGCACTCGATATCCTCTGGCACCTGCCTATTGTCAGATACACAGAACAGGGATCTGCCTATGTAAACAAGGCAGATCTCAGTTCTGACAGAGAGAAGGGATGGATTTTGGGAACAAAATCGATCTCTTCCTTTAGTAAAAACACCTAAAACAGTAAACAAAAACACTGGCTAGGCACACATTTAACCCATTGATTGCCCTAGATGTTTAACACCTTCTCAGCCAGAGTAATTAGTACAGTGACAGTGCATATTTTTAGCACTGATCACTGTATTAGTGTCACTGAGCCAAAGTTTCAAAAGTGTCAGTGTCTGATTTCCCGCCGTAACATTGCAGTCCCACTATTATACTATAACTAGTATAAAAAAATTAAAATAAATACATAAATATATACAGTGCCATAGTTTGAAGATGCTATAACTTTTGTGTAAACCAATCAATATACACTTATTGGGATTTCTCTATCAAAAATATGTAGCAGAATACATATTGGCATAAACTTATTAAGATATTCAATAAAAAAAAAGTTGGATGTGTTTTATAGCAGAAAGTAAAAAGCTGTTTTTTTTTTTCAAAATTGGCTGCATTTTTTTGTTTATAGTGCAAAATCTAAAAAAACGCAGTGGTGATCAAATACCACCAAAAGAAAGCTCTATTTGTGGGGGAAAAATTACTCAAAAATGTGCTTTCAGCCGCTGCATTTGCTATCGCCATCAATGGCACTGCTACCAACATGATCAAGTACAATCTCTACGCTCTTCTGATTCCTTTTAGCAGAATATCTATCATAAACCTCCTACCATACTTCACATTTTGGGTGATTTCATCCAGCTATTTGGTCTTTTTAGTAGCGACTTGCTGTTTAATTCTAAACTAAAAGAAGCAGCCATTAGTGAAGATTGATCATCATGACACTGAAAAAGGTGCCTGTATAGGCTGAAAATTATTTATCTGCAAACACCAGTAACTATGAAAATACTTTTTCAGATTTGCATGATAACAAAAAAATGACTTTACAGCAGAATGGTGATGATGTAACTGTATAAAATTACATTTTGAAATTCGTTTTTCTCACTATAACACTTTTAAACCTCTAAAGGAAACGAATGCCGCTTACACACGATCGGAAATCCCGACAAGAAAACCGTGGATTTTTTTCTGACAGAATTTTGGCTCAAACTTGTGTTGCATACACACGGTCACACAAAATTCTGATCTTCAAGAACGTGGTGACATACAACACTACAACGGGCCGAGAAAAATTAAGTTCAATGATTCCGAGCATGCGTCCAATTGATCCCGAGCATGAGTGTTTTTTTTGCGCATCGGAAATTGCATACAATCGGAATTTTCGACAAGAACTTTTCCAGTCGGAAAATTTGAGAACCAGCTCTCAAATTTTTGCTGAAATTCTGACAGAATTTCCGACCAAAAGCTCACATCAAACTTTTCTTGTCGGAAATTCCAACTGTGTGTACGCGGCATTAGAGTTTCACAGAAATCGTTTCTGAGAATGCATTAGAGGCTGCAAAGTGGAAATTAATTCAAAAGATTTTCTAGTCATGCATAGAGTAGGGAAGGATTAGAGCCTCTGGCACAGATTCTTATACGAGTTGAGCCGGCGTATCTCCGGATACGCTGTCGTAACTCTGAGTCCGAGCCGTCGTATCTATGCGCCTGATTCTTAGAATCAGTTACGCATAGATTTGTATTCGATCTGACTGGAGTAAGTCTCTTACGCCGTCGTATCTTAACTGCATATTTACGCTGGCCGCTAGGGGTGTGTACGCTGATTTACGCTTAGAAATATGTAAATCATCTAGATACGCCAATTCACAAACGTATGCCCGGCCGACGCAGTACAGATACGCCGTTTACGTTAGGCTTTTCCGGCATAAAGTTACCCCTGCTATATGAGGCGTACCAATGTTAAGTATGGACGTCGGGCCAGCATCGAATTTTTCCCGTTTTACGTCGTTTGCGTAAGTCGTTCGCGAATAGGGCTGGGCGTCATTTACGTTAACGTCGAAAGCATTGGCTTCTTGCGGGTTAATTTGGAGCATGTGCACTGGGATACTTTCACGGGCGGCGCATGCGCCGTTCGTAAAAAGCGTAATTTACGCGGGGTCACATAAAATTTACAAAACACACGCCCACATCTACCACATTTGAATTAGGCGGGTTTACGCCGGCCGATTTACGCTACGCTGCCGCAACTTTGGTTTGAGAATACGGCACTTGCCTGTCAAAGTTGCGGAGGCGTAACGTAAATAGGATACGTTACGCCCGCACAAAGATACGCGGTTCTACGTGAATCCGGGCCTCTGTTATCTTTTAATGCTGCATCTGTCCTTTTTGTAGAGATGTCCTCACACTTCCTGTCCAAGAAATTCAACTTGAAGTGGGAAGATCTTCCCTTATGTCACTGGTTCTGGTGACAACTTTATTTAATAGTTCTCTTCACCTTCTGTTCTAGTCACTGTCCCCAGTGAGTATACAATAAAAATCCATACAATCTTTTATACTCAACTAAAATCTCTTTACCCCTCAAAAATAATTTTTTATTCCATATTAATGGCAATACCATCAATACCAGTTTGCTTGAATGTGTTAAAGAGGCAAAACATTGTAACAAAAGCAAACAGAATGTTTGCTTTATTTTAGCTTTATGTGTCACGACAGAACCATGCAAAAAAGAAAAAAGAAAAGAGTACCACTCAAATCCTATATACATCTTATGCCCTGTACACACCATAGGTTAGTCTGATGAAAACGGTCTGATGGATTTTTCCATCAGTTATCCGATGAAGCTGACAGATGATCAGTCGTGCCTACACACCATCAGTTAAAAAAATGATCGTGTCAGAACGCGGTGACGTAAAACACAACGACGTGCTGAAAAAAATGAAGTTCAATGCTTCCAAGCATGCGTCGACTTGATTCTGAGCATGCATGGATTTTTAACCGATGGACGTACCCACAGACGATCGTTTTTTTCAATAGGTTTTTTATCCATCACATAATTATAAAACAAGTTGCTATTTTTTTAACCTATGGATAAATAAACGATGGGGCCCACACACGATCGGTTTGGTCTGATGAAAACGGTCCATCAGACCATTTTTATCAGACTAATCTATCGTGTGTACGCAGCATTAGTATTTTAGTAACATTTTGACAGGTATAAAAACTTTGTCTGCTTGTTCTAAAATGGAAAATACATGGAGTTTGCAATATGCAGCCCCTGTCTATTTAATATTATTGCTGCATGCATCTCAAGTCATTTTAGATTACTTGATGCATGCATTATTTTATATATGTGACTGAGAAAGGTTACTGAGTAAAGCTGTCATGTACATATCAGCACACTTTACTTTTTGTTTTCTGAGCAAACGCACGCAATTTGACGACTCTATGTATATACTGTATATTCTGAGGCTGGTTGCTAGTATGTATCCATTGATGTCCCTGATTCCAAGGTTTTCAGAGAATGATCACAACAGTATTGTAATAAAGATTTTCCTTTACTCTGCACCTGTGCCCACAAACAACAGTTTGCATAAATAGTTTCTTTAAGGCCGGATTCACACTAGTGCGGTGCGAATTTCAGCTCTCTTATCTCTGCAGAGAGATAAGAGAACTGTTCAGCAGATCATCTCCGTTTCAGCTGCAAATTTGCAGACCTGGGAGAGGGGAGGGGGAGGGGGGAAGTGTATTGAGGTGAATGAGAGAAATCCTGAAGAGAAATTAACACATCTGCCAATTAGATGCGTGCCCATAGAAGATAATGGGCCTGAATTCGCTCCTGAGCCGCACCGCAATGCCTAGAAAACGCACAAGTTTTATCGGCAATGCACATTGCAAATGCATTGCACATATGTGAACCAGCCTCATTGAAATCAATGTATTTAATAATGTTATGCGAATTGGATGCGGTTTAAGCCGCAACCAATTCACATAGGTGTAAACCCGGCCTTAAGCATAATTCTATCTGAGAACAAATATGTAGTATATTGCAGCTTACCAGCCACTAGAAGTAAAAAAATATATAGTGTGTAAACTTGCGCCTAGGCTCTTGACAGTGGCTGCTGCCCCCCTAAAATCTGCCCCCTAATAGAGGTAAGTAGTGAAAAATATAAACGTGAGAGTAGGGGTAATGGCGCTGCCTATGCCCCTACTTCTACACCTAAGTGTGGGTGAATTTATACAGCCACAAGCTGTAATACATTACATTTTTTTAAAACCAACTACACTATTGGAGCATTTTTTCTCCTCTGAGGGATTGGTGGAAGTCGGTGGCCTGTATGACGTTGGAGTGAACAGCTGCAAACTTGCTCAGGAGACAACTGGAGCGGTAATTGGAGCAGTGTCTGGGAAGCCTGTACTACATGCCCTGTACCCCTGGCGGGGAGCGACATCTGGTGAGTGGGGACCCATGAGGGGAGCACCGGGATCACAGTGAATCTACTGTGTATAGGAGCACCTTGCCCACTATAAGAAGCTCTGCCTAAGCTCTGTTGTCCGGACTCTTTAAAACGTGTATACATTATATGCCCTAGAGACTGTATCATCCTTCTCTCTCTTTCCTTGTTTGGAATAATAATTTTTTAGCCATCTGATTGACTCTCTGATCCTTGAATCTGGAATTGTCTGATTTAGTTGGACTACCTCACTGAAAGTCTTCTTCACTCATTGTTTATGTTTATTTTATGGCTTTCTCCACTTGTATAACTTGTGTGTTGCTTTTAATATTCACATTTATTACTAGCTAACCTTATGACCCTGGAGACCTAGAGTCTGTGTGGGGCAATCCTCACACTTGTACAGGTTCAAATTTGAGGAATTATTGATCAGAGTTTGTGCACTTAGATTGCTGTTTTTGTTTTTTGTGGCATTATTCTCCTTATTATTTGGTATTACACTTGTATAGCAATTATATTGCATACCATTCATTCATTCACTGTATAAATTCACCCACACTTAGGTGTAGGAGTAGGGGCATAGTAGCGCCATTACCCCCACTCTCACATTTATCAGCCACTAGAAGTGGTGGCGTCATTCATTTTTTTCCATCTAAGACCATTTTAGGCAAGTAACCACCTAGGATAGGAAGTGTGTTATTCACAGTGTTACAATATGAAAATAATGGGAAAAAAAATCATATAATAGCGCAGATAGAATATGTTTTACCAAGCAAAATGAGAACATTAATATTGCCTGAGAGTGCTTCCTTTAAAAAGCCCTATTAGTTCAAAATGGTTGTTTGCAGGCACAATTGCACATACCGCCTACACTGCATAACTTATTTATTTAATATTTTATAGTTTTGATGGATATGGGTGTTAAATATCCTGTTTACATTCCTATAATTATCTGTTTGTTATTTAATGCATACTCAGGAATTGGTGTAAATGCAACTGTCAAAACTGGCCTTTAAGCTAAAGGGGCTGTATAAATATTTCATTTGAAAACACGCACAAGCTAAGAACAAAAAATCAGATTTGCATAACTTGAAAATGACTGGTTCTGGTTATGTAACAGTATATCCAAGATATGATGGATAAAAACTGTGAAGAATTAGCCCCAAATTTTCATTTTTAGAGGGACAGGTAAAATAATAACTTGGGAAGCAAGGATGTTTATACACATTGACATAATAATGTCACCTGCTTTTGTCATTGACATTAATATTTTAAAGCCTCCTTTGAATATTGTAGATCTATCACACTGATAAAGAGTAAGAGAAAACGTCATTGAGAAATGAATGTCAGTGATTACTTTTCCTGATCTTTTTGCTGCTGGCACTGACATTTCTCTAAACTACTTAATCTAAGTTAATGATTGCTTGTGTTAAGATCTTAGCCTTGTGCCAATGGCGTTCTTAGTACATTCAGTCATAATTTATATTCATAGCTAATCAAGCTATGTACTTGTATTTATTTCCGTTTAAACTAGTAATGATTCAACTTGATTAATCTGAAGAAATATATCTGTGCCACCAAACTATACAGGTCAAGCATTATGCATGATTTTTTTTCTAAGTAGGAAGGAAGCAGAAGATATACTGTAGATAGCTGTCTACTTCATTACAGCAACAGAAAATTAACTCTAAGCATAGAAAATGCTTTAACATTTAACTAAACCATTTTTTTTTTTAACTTTTGAAAAAGTGAAGGGGACTCTCCCAGTAGGTACAGGGGATGGAAAAAAACTGAATTGGGCATTGACTTCTGCCTCCTCCCTGGGTAAGCTGATATCCTCCCATGCTGACGACACACAAATCTATCTTTTTACTCCTCAGCTCACGCAATCAGTCTCCTCATGAATAACTAACTTATGATGTCATACCACTTCCTTAAACTCAATCTATCCAAAACGGATCCTCCCCCACATGCCCATGCCATTGACTTCTCTGTTGAGATTGATGCCACAACTATCATTCATGCATGCCAGGGTGTTAGGTGTAATACTGGACTTTGAACTCCAATAACTTTCCAAATCTTGCTGCCTCAACCTTCGAAACATATCTATGATATGTCCCTTCTTAACCAACCACCTGGGTATCTCTAGCCTTGACTGCTGCAACTCTCTCTTGCATCACCTTTACATAGGCTATATCACCTTCAGTACATGAATGATGCTGCCAGACTAATCCACCTGACCAATCGTTCAGTGGCTGCTATCCCTCTCTGTCAATCCCCTATTGGCTTTAAAAGTAAAAAAATTAACAGCAGCTTACAAAGCCATCAACAACTCTGCCTCCAGCTACAGCACTAACATTGTCTCAAAAAACCAACCAAATTGTGTTCTCCATTCCTCCTAATATCTCCTGCTCTGTAGCTCCCAATCCACCTCTCCCTATTCTCACCTCCAGGACTTCTTCAGACTTTCTCAAAGCCTCTCCCATCCTCTGGAACTCCCTTCCCCAATATTTCCAACTATACATTACTCTGTCCACTTTTAGGCAATCCCTTAAAAAAACCTTCAATTTAGAGAATCCTATCCTATCTCCACCCAACTACTATACTTTTATTTTTTCAACAGCTCATCCCCTATAGTTATTACCTTTTGTATCAATTCAACCTCCCTTTTAGATCATAAGTTCTAACGACCAGGGCCCTCTGATTCCTGTATTTAATTCTATTGTAACTGTTCTGTCTGCCCACATGTTGGTGCTATATAAATCCCGAATAATAACAATAATACATATTACACAAACATTTTATCTTGGTGGCACTAGTCAACAGTCCAGGACAGAAAGTGAGGGAAACCTAATAATGACCATACATGGATGTCATCAACATTCCAATGTTGCTCAAAATAAGCCCTATTTAGTCAAAGCATAGAATTGTAGTTGCAATGATCATACTCCACATAGGTACCCCTACATCAAGGCAACAGTGACGACTCATCACGTGTCACTGTTGCCCCAATAAAGCTTTCTTTCTGTTTCTCAGAAGCATTGCATCTACATTCATGTGATGTGACTAGACAAAGCTCATATGACATTTTTGGAGTGCTGGTGATAGCTATATATGCCCCAAATAGTGAGCAACTACCATCCAATGGAGACAACCTCAGGGCTAGACCTGCAGTGCTTTAAGTGGAAGTAAACCCATTGATTTAACGGTTTCAAAACACAATTACATTTCCTGCACATGTAACTGTCATATTGGTTGTGCTCTAAACCAAACTGTCAAAGCATTCAAAGGCTGTTGTCATAACTGATAGCATGTGCAGCATGGCAGTTGAAGATTAAACAGAGACCACAATGGCAGCTTCCTTATCTTAAAACAATATGAGGGTTTACTTTCACTTTAAATCTGAGCAAGCTAAAGTACAATGGGAGCGGTACTCATCCCAGCTTATAAAAAGAGAATATTTAAAGATGGAGAAAAAAGCTTGATTGAAGGGGGGTTTGTTTTGGAAGTAAAGCAAGGTTTAATCGCTTTAACCCAAGTACGTTTATAATGCCTGGAGTAGGGCTTTAGTTGTAACCCCTTGTCTACATACAGCTTCAACCAATCCAAAAAATGTAAAAAGATGAATAGGGTTTAAAATGTTACTTTAGTAAATCCAATATTTCAAAATACGCACATTTTTGATATAATTATTATTTTGCAATCTGTCTAATTATTCCTGGAATTTCAGAAACGAAATAGTGTAGAAATTGAAAACCTAATTGTGTGAGCTGTATTCTTCCAATGCTATTGATATTAGGAACTGTTCATTTTATAAGAATATGTGCAGGTTCTCCAAAGTTAACTTGGAGCCAGAAAAGCTATGTGTTTTATTGAAGCATGGCAGCAGTAAGTTGCCAAGACAGTGAGCTAACTATATCCTTAAAAATGGATGGCTTTGCTGGAACATTAAATATACCAAATATTGTACTGTTTCTAAGTCTTGTAGCTGACTTGCTTTACTGAAGAGTGTAGTTATTCTGTCTGTAATTGCACTAATAGGAAGAATGTAATTAAATGTGAGGCATTCTGTGCTGTTTGCCCGTGTTTCTACTTAATTGTTTCATTAAAAGTGAAACCTGCAACAAAACCATTACAGCTCCTCTCTACCTTTTTAATTTTCATGCCAAAGCAGGGTTGCCAATCGTCTGTTAGTTCACAGATAGTTCATATTTTTTTTTTTATTTTACTTGTCTCTAACCATCCTTGGCACTTGTAAAAATGTTCACTCCGATGGTTAAATCAGACAGTGTATGTGCAGACCACTCAATTCTAGATCAACTGAGCTTGGATATGTTGTGTAGTGAGGGCAGGCCCCTGAACCCCTGCTAATTGACAAAGCAATGAAGCCCTGACAATCCTATTTAAGAAAAGGACTATATGTTCACAGCTACACTGTAGACACTCTCATTAGAAAAAATTGCCATGCCAAATTCATAAAATGCCAAAAGAGCAATGTCAAATTCATATAAAAATTAGTCTTTTAACTTTTTCACCCAAAGAAATAGTCACAATAAAGAAAACATAGAACTATTACCAGTAATAACCAATTAGGTTTTAGGAATAATTTTTAGAGCTTCAGTAAAAAAAAATATTATTTGATTGGTTGATATTGGCCCCAAAATCTTAATTTTTAAAATAGTATAAGCTTCAGATAATAACTTGTTTATCCCACTAAATGAGGGGCAACAAAGATGGATATGTGTCCAAAAATGTAATCCTTGTGTAGTCAGGTTGGTGAATGAACCGATCAAATGGGGCCACTGAGAATATACAATATAAGTAGTATATATAATATAAGTATAAGTCTGTGGTGTGCAAAGTGTCCCAAACACATGATTAGGCTAAGGTAATAGTGCAGCAGATGGCTGGGTAGGGCCCAGTGCTGAAGTAGGGAGTGCAAGGAGTAAACAATTAAACCAACAAGAAACCCTAAAAAAAACAAAGTGAGTGAAAGAAAGAAACCAAATTACTGTATTTATCGGCGTATAACACGCACAGGCGTATAACACGCACCCTAACTTTAAGAGGGAAGTTTCATGGAAAAACTTTCACAGCCCCCTGCATATAACATGCAGGCACAGTTTACCCTCTATTATCAGGGTAAAAAAGTGAGTGTTATACGCCAATAAATACAGTAGTAGTCACTTAGTGACTGATGGAGTCAAATAATACCTAATTCTGGGACATGAGAGCCCAGATCCAGGGTAATGCTAGTGTCCTAGAAAATAATGATGACTGCCATGACCACCTTGGAATAGTTCACATACAGCTGCCAGTGCAGCATACCACCAACGTCATGCAAGCATGCGGAGTGGGAAACAGGACACCATCGCCTCACCAACTGGATTGTACGGTGATTGGCGCCAACCAACTCTCATATTGCTCGCAGTAGTAAAAACACTGTCTGTGTAGCAGAAGCCGCATGTACGGTGTATAAAACATGACATTGATGCGCAGTGTGTGTGCACCCGCCCACCTCAAGTCGTGATAGCGGAGGAGGAGGGGAAGGTGCGCCTTGCTGTTCCCGAATACAATGAAAATCCAGATTGCCACAACTGCCCAAGCCATAATCCATCTATCACATGGACCTAGGTATTTATAAAAATAATAATAATAATAATGTTAGTTGCAAAGAAAGGAGGACCGGAAATAAACTGTACATACTCCATAATAAAAACATTTATCTTGCTGATAAACAACACGAAGGGGGGGAGAAAATAGGAAGAAGTTTTAGAGGGGGGCAAAAAAGGCCAACTGGGACATGTAAATTGTGTGCATGAATTAATCCATTGGACTAAAAGCTAACTTAAAGATTATTAAAAAGGTTGCACCACTGCAAATTTCCATCCCTGAATTAAATCTGAGATATATATTATTACCATAATATACTATGTTTATGAATCATTAAATATCAATTGTACTCATCCATCCATACGTTTCTCTGCACCTGCATGTTTCAAAGTCCCAATTTCCCCCTCATCCCCTTTTTTCTTAAGTAACTACAGTGCTGTGCTGCCAAGAGATCACTGTGTAAGTAGAGATTTTATATTGCTAAGCAGAGAGTAAAAACAAAAGCTGGGATCTTTTTTTTGTTACTTTCTGTAAAATATGCTGTATATTTTGAAATAGGTCAAGGAAATTTTGCAGTAAGCCAGGGATCTTCTCTGCTTCCAGGTTTAGACCAGCCATTGCAATAGGTCAAGGATCTTTCTACTGCAATGATTAGAGATGACATTGGTTATATGCCTAACAGGTAAAACATCCTCTGTGTCACAGGATCCCCCCCCCATACATATCCGAGGACAATTTTGATCCGGAGCTGTTCATGAGAGTAGCTGCTCTCTTCACTCTCTCCCTCCTCATGGTGCAGATTTATAGCAGTGGGAGCAATGAGCCTGCACAAAAGTGACTTTCTAAGGGACACTTGGCGGGGGGACCAGGAGCGCTGGTGGGGGATCCCAAAAGAGGGGGTAAGTATAAACTTGTTTGTTATTTTATTTAAAAAAATAAAGCTTTACAATCACTTCAAGTGATGTAAACTATATCTTCAGAAATGTTTCATTTTATATTGCATTGGAAATTGTTTTAACTATACAACAAAACAACTACTGCCTAGCAACTGAACCATTAATTGGAGCATTAATTGTATAATTTTCTTAGACCTTATTGTCTTTATGTAGCCCTAAAAAAGGAAAATGACAAAGAAATCCACAAGGATAGCTGTGTTGACAGTTAGTTCAAGGACCTGTTACAGTGTAGTAGCTTACTTTCAAAGGCAACTGATACAAAAGCAAATGATAATTTCTTGATTTGTTATAGGCAACATTTGGTTGAGCAATAGTATGAAAAATTGCCCATGTAGTAGAACATCTGGGAGAATTAGAGTGTGTAAATGTACTAAAGTAAATAGTATAGTATCTGCATTCCAGACTGTTTGGACAAATTCAAATCTAGGAATTATAGAAAAAAGCTCCTGGCATTGCTTATGCTGTCATCTCAAGGTTTCCTTTTGTGTTGGAGTACAATATTTTATCTTTCATGGGTATTTTATGAGGAAACAGTGTCCTTGCAAATGGAAATGACTTGAGGAAGGGCATTTTTTATGTAACTGTGTTTTATACGCAGTTATTTAAAGCTATATATTTTGTTGATTTGTGTAACATCCATGCACACAGTTTTTCCTGATAGTGCTTCTAATTTATTTTAATTCATTATCAACAGCAGCATAGATACAGTATTTGTAGTGTGTGTGTGCAATGTACATGACAAAAGATAGCGGTTGAAATTCCCAGGCTGAAAATTAAAGAAGGATTTTTATAGGACTATACAACTTCTACAAAAAACAAAAGCAGATTTAGGAATCCCTAGATACAACGGCAGCAGGACAGAAGGAGCTTTGGGGTTTGCATTTAATAAGTATAGTAGAGTTGGATGGATTGCCAATAATGTAGCGTGATGTCCTGTTAAGAATGCTGAGAGCAAGCAAATGATTTATAGCTATAAGATATTTTTGAGATACATTACATCAGGTTTTAAGTAGGCCCTTGTCTTTATAAAATATTCGGAAAAAAGTATCCAATATTTTTCAAAAAAAATTTGCAATAAAAAATGTACTAATTGGATGCATTTTAGAGCCAATCACGACAGTTCATCTGAAATTATCCAAAAGGACAAACATAAAACTTTTTCTCATACGATACCAGATCATACCATTTTCATTTAATCAGTACAGTTTTTATCCCAAAAAAAATTGGAAGAGCTAGACCATGCATTCTCAGAAACAAAAACATAAGTTACAATACAACACATTACATCACTTCCAAAGTTTTATTCTGTCCTATGAGAATTTTAATCAGTTTAATAACCTGTCCATTTTCAAAATGAGACTAGCATGCAAAAAATGGATGATCATTTGTCTGATATTCTTAAAAAGATTTATTTATTGAATGCTTTTTAGAGCCAATCATGACAGTTCATGCAAAAATGGATGATCATTTGTCTGATATTTTCATCATGTGTATGAGGCTTAAGATGCAAAAATCTCATGATTTTGTTATTGTTTCCTGAACATGACCTATATGGGCATGTGGTGAATTGGGTGTATGGGCCAACATGATTTATTTATTTATTTATTATTCATTAAAATGCTTATTGAGAGCGCAGTCATTACCAGAAGGCCTCGATGCGCCCATAGAACCAACATATACAAGTACAAAACACATCTCTCATTACTGTAAGATAACAATATAAAACCACATAATAACATTTAATTTCATTTTTTTTGTGGTGATTTCTATGTGTAGAGTCAGGCAAGGAAAGAAGAAATTTTAAATAGAAAGTGTATAGACATATATAGGAAATATCTCTGACTGCAAAGCTCCATGTGAATGCTATTCGGAATGGCCTATAGGTGTCAGCAGGATACAAACTACTCTTCTCCATTAGAAACAATGTTGCAGTAGAGATAAATTGCTACAAATGATGTTGCATTATCAGGTAGCTAGATTTTAGTATGGATTTCAGTCCAATCATTTAAACTAGGGTTGTCCCGATACCGATACTAGTATCGGTATCGGGACCGATTCCGAGTATTTGCGGGAGTACTCGTACTCCCGCAAATACCCCCGATACCAAAATAGAATACCCCCCCCCCCCGCCGCTGCCGACGCATCCCGCCGCTACGACGCATCCCGCCGCATCCCCGCTTAGTAAATACGGGCGGGGAACATTACAGCATTCATTTGAATAGCTGTAGTCTTTCACGCTCCGCCCTTGCTCGGGTGAACTGTCCAATCCGGAGCAAGGGGGAGTGTCTATACACAGCGCGGAGCGAATCATTACAGCTATTCAAAGGGGGATATGGGGGGAGACAATGGCTGCATATGGGGGGACATGGCTGCATATGGGGGGACATGGCTGGATATGGGGGGACATGGCTGGATATGGGGGGAGACATGGCTGCATCTGTGGGGGGGACATGGCTGCATTTGTGGGGGGACATGGCTGCATTTGGGGACACATTTAAAAAAAAGTATCGGTATTCAGTATCGGCGAGTACTTGAAAAAAAGTATCGGTACTCGTACTCAGTCCTAAAAAAGTGGTATCGGGACAACCCTAATTTAAACCCTTGGGGCCATGCTATTTAAACAAAAGATCCAATAGGTCTCCCTTTGGAAAAGTTTGGAAAAGCATTCTAATTCAGTTAAGTTCATGGGAATAGCTTTGATCCAAAATACGGCGAGACTTGTGTCCTTGTTTTGATGAGATACAAAATGTTGGGGTGCAATGTGATCTAGGCTGTCATGTGTGATGAGTCTCCTATGTTCACCTAATCTGGCACCCATTGTCCTGCTGGTGCATCCCACATAATAAAATCCACATGTGCATCACAAGCCATGTACAATAAATTAGGTAGCACAACTGATAAACTGCTGAATACAATAATATTTTTTCTATCTTGATCTTTGAAGATTTTTTTGGTCATGTGAAATAAACTGACATACTAAGCATCTCTTTGTCTGTAGAGATAGCTGTCATGGATATTTAGGAAGATTGGCATGTCCCTAATCAATGTATTTTTCTCAGTTTGCTTAGTGTAATAACCTTGTTGATGTTTTTGGTCTTGCTAAAGAACATCCTGGGATTCCTTGAAAAAAAAAATGTTTCTAGTTTTGGATTTTGCAGCCTTATTAGCCAAAGTTTACTATTACTATTATTGAATTCAAATTATTCATTGTAATTGTTGTTAATATATGTAGCCAACATTTCATTATTACTATTCTTTGTTGCTTTACAGGTTTCTTTTTCTTGAAAGCTCACATTTTTTTATATGAGTTGTACATATTATATTATCTGAAATATCTGAAAATTTCTACAAATCCAAAAACACCCAGAAAAGGGGACGACACTTGTGTGTGCAATAAATGTTATGCAAATTATAATGGCAATACTGAACAAAAGATAAAATTGGTTCCACTGATCCATCCCTAAAGATAATCATGTCATCTGCATTGATTCATTATTTCAATGCTTGATGCTCAGCTTTAGTTAGTTTGCGAGAAAAATGTTGGCACTTCCACCATAGTTTTTTTGCACGGATGGACAAAATTAGCTTAGACAAGAGCATAACAGGTTTTTACGAACCCACTCTTAACATGTTGCAAATAAAATACAGATTGTGGGTGAAATGTAAGGGTGAATAGGTTATGAGGAGGAATGCATATTGAGTAGATGTCCCTCTTATATATTTTTTTTTGTGCAAAAGTGCTTTAAGCTGCCAAATCATTATCATCCACAAATTCAATCTCAGGAACCTCACTGGATGGTCTATGTGTTATTTGATAACTAACAATCTTTTTTTATTATGTAGCGGTGTATTGCTACGAGTTACTAACATCCACACATATTCACCCTGCTGCCAGACATCCATTAGTCACACTTGTAGACAAGGAAAAGTATTTTGCTTTGTTTTGTTGTTTTATTTGGGGGATTGAACTTGATTGGGGGAAGGGATATGGGATGCCCATAGAACAAATTGGTATTTGCAATGTTAGAGCGGAACCGGCTTTACGTTGGCAAATGGTTTACTCATTATCTTTGCATTATCTTGAATCGAACAAACCAACCACTTTCCTGTCACAGAATTAGACATCCTGTCCCACCATCTTGAGCTGACTAGGCCGCACTCTCAATAAGTCCTAGGAGTAGTTTCACTTGATTTTTTTTATATATTTTTTTTGAATATATTTTTTATTTTATTTTTTATGCAGCTACTTGTGTGGATGAGGGTCTCAAGGATTCTTCTCCCTGTTCATCAATTTCCAGTTATTGAAATGGGTTGGTAATTGTAATGTTTTATTGTTTAGGTAATGAGGTCTTATCAGGCATCTAAGGTGTAGAAAACCAAATTGTCCCATAGTATTCATTTGGGTAGATTTGTGTATGTGTTTGTTATCTTCTGTACCACCACCACCTCATTGTTTTGGTTTTTGGGTATAACCCTTAATTTGAATGTATTGTTCTAAAAATTATGCCTTTCAGGTAAGGTTGATGTTTTAATCCTTGATGAGAAGAGTCTGTTTCTATTCTTTTTTTTTCACAACATTTTTATTTGGACTTCTTACATATCATTATGCCCCAAAGGGAGAGTGTGAGAACAATATAGCATAACATAAGTAGTAGAAAAATCACAATTATGACATTGTATAATATCCAGGTAGTATGAGGTCGAAGCAGATCAGCATAGGGAGGTACAGAAATTATTAGTATTAATAATAATAGTCATTGGTGGTGAGAAGTGGTGTCCCGAGGAAAGGCCATTGTGACATTACTTAGGGTCCATAGAGAAGAGTAGAGGGTCATTTGAAAGACCAATTATGGTGGGTAATTTATATATAGGCAATGTGAGTTGGGAGAATAGGAGTGACATCTATGCAGTGTCAGGAGGCCACACCAGGGAGGGCACCTTACAGTCAGGCGATATACATAAGTGATATATGACTGTCTTTTTATTGATTATATAAACGCATTGTAAAACAGTGCAACATTTGGTTCAGCTCCAGATTGAGAGGGTCGTGGTTACAGGCATGATGAGGCCAGTTTAAGGAAGAGGGTTACTTCTTTTATCTTTAAGCCAAGGCTCCCATTGTCTGAAAAACCTGGATTTTAGTAGATGTGCTTTGGCGAACATGTATTTCATTAGGCATTTGTCGATGAGCAGAGAGATTACTAATTGGATGATGGCTGGGGTAGGGAATTTCCAGTTATGGGCAATTGAAAGTCTTGCAGCTATAAGGATGTGTATAACTAGGGACTGTAGTGTGGTTGGCCATTCGGCTAACCCTATCCCCAACACAGCCATCTGTGGTGTTAGATGAGCATTAACGACTGTGACTGAGTAGATCAGGTGGCTTACATCATTCCAGTATGGTCGTAGAGAGTAATGCCATATATACACGATCTGAATATTGTACGAAAAATGTCGTCCGAGAAAGAATCGTCCGATAATCGGATCGTTAGTACAGGGCTTCCGTGAGCCAATCATGACAGTTCATCCGATATTATTTTATCGCACATGCACAAAAATTTCCTCGTACGATACCAGATCATACGATTTTCGTTTGGTCAGTACAGTTGTCGTCCGAAAATACAACACAAATACATTACAACACATGACATCACTTCCGATTTTTTTTTCTGTCGTACAAGAATTTTCGTGACTTTAGCAACCTATTCAATTTCTACTTGCGACTAGTAAACGGAAAAAAGTCGGACGATCTGTCATCCGATTTTCGAATCGTGTGTACGTGGCATAAAACAAGCCCACCATATGTGGACCAAGGATCCATCTGAGTTGCAGTTCCTCCAGCATTTAGGAGTAAATTGAGGGGTAAATGACCGCCAGTTTGGTGGGAGTATAGTACCAACGGTGGTAGACCTTCATAACTGCTTCCCAATGGGAGACATTCCTAGAATGGGCACAGGCATTGTTGAGAGTTTGGTACCACACTGTAACAGCACTGGCAAAGGGAGTGAACCACAACTGCGGCTAGCAAGGATTTCAATGCACTTCTTATGTGAGAATTCAGAATTAGGCCCCAGGTGTCACTCAGGAGTTTGGGGGTTCTCTACATCATTTCTCTCACATTAAGAAAGGCCTTGAGCTACTGAGCTTGGGCGCATTACAACGTGCGACCAGAGCTTAGCGTTTAAAATGATAGTATGTACTAAAAGATACGAATGCACAACTGTATGCAAGTAATTATTAGTATTACATAGCGTAGTGCATTAGGCCACTAAGGGAGAAGGTATGAAATACATTACCCCTTAGCATAGAAGTTTTAGGCGAACATGTTCCGCAACTTAGGGCATAAGCCCATAAACAGGTAGTACTTTTGTCAAACACGTAGTAAATAGGCGTTGTTGAGACAACTAATAATTACACATAACTGTACTTATTATACTGTACAGCAATTATAATTCAGGTACTTTGAGAGTACATGTAGTAAATAGGAGTTGTTGCGACAACTAATAATTGCATAAGACTGGCAATTATAGCTCAGGTAATAATAATTCAGGTACTTGAGAGTACACGTAGTAAATAGGAGTTGTAGCGACAACTAGTAATTGCATAAGAGTGGCAATTATAGCTCAGGTAATAATAGTTGCATTTGAGAGGCAACATAGCAGATAATTTGAGGGTAGCTGACCCTTTAAGGTACTCCTTAGCAAACAGTCCTTAACACAGCAGTATATCCCAATTAGTATGTTGATATGCACAAGACATATTAAGTAACAACAAATGTATTAGATGGAGCACAAGTAGCAGATCTTCTTATAGGACTACAAGTGATACAATAGCTACTTATCCGTCTGTAGACTTCAATGCAGGAGATAGGGATTCCATGGTGTAGGGTGTTCAGCAAAGGCCTCAAGGTTGTCCACAGCAATGCTCTGTTGTAGTAGGTGCATTAGCACTAAAGTAGTATTTGTTGCCTGGAGCGGTGTTGCAGCATGGGGAGCAATAGCAGCCTGGACGCAGTGAGCGTCTGTTGATAGCTGGCCATAGTATTGCCTCTATTGTAGCGTGGCCGGAACGGCTGACACTAATAGAACAGGGATCGTTTGTAAAGAGAATGCCTTTATAGGGAGTGGACAGCTGCAGTGCAATAGCACTGATTCAACCGAGAAGCGCCGATTCGCGGCGCACTTCCGCGTTCCAAGGTGGAACGCACCACGGCCGCCGTGCGATGATGTCATCACGCGAGCACCGTATGCGTTTCAGCATGGAACGCATTACGGCGATGAAAGCGCCTGTTATTACAGGTAACAGGTGGCGCGACGGCGCCTGTTACACACACCTCCTCTGATGTGGGAATGTATAGCACTTTTTCCCAGTGTTGCATAGCTGTAGCTTTACACTCAGTACAAGGAGTGGTAAGGAGTGAGTACATAAAGGACAGATCTTTGATACAGGAGTTTTGTGCAACATAAAATTTCAACAGTCCATTGCTGGTTTGTTTGGGGGACCATTTAATTGATGACAGGATGTGCTGGATGTGCAGGTATGGAAATAAGTTATGGTGTGGTATATTGAAGAGGGTAGAGAGGTGTTGAAAGGTAGTACATCCCAGAGGTGTGTATACATCATTTAGGTTGCAGTAGCCTGCTTTAGTCCAGTGACATAGGGATACGTTGGGTGTTAGGAGTTAGGAGTTCCACAGCTTTGAGTATCAGAAGTTGCAGGATTTAAAAGGAGATGCCTTTAGACATTTGTAGGAACGATCGCCATACTCTCGTTGTGGCATCCAGAAAGGACCTAGGTGGGTGGTAGTTCAGCCATTAGGCACATAGAAGGAGTTGTAGGTCCATAGATATTGCAGTATGTTCAATTTGTTTCCAGGCAGATGTCAAGGATGGGTTCCACCAGTGTTTTGCTTAGTCGAGTATTGCCACTTTATAGTATGTTTGTATTTCTCATTCCCCCATATTTGGTCGCTAGGTAAAATGTTAAGTGGTGCAGCCTGGGACGTTCACTCCCAAATGAACAAGTTGAGGATACGTTGTAGTGTGTTGAGATAGCAAGTCAATATTGGAATTGGAAGAGTTCTAAAGAAGAATAAGATATGAGGAAGGAGAAACATCTTCACTAGGGCTATGCGTCCCGTCCAAGAGGCTTTTACTGCCCAGAGTTCAGAGCTTCTCTGTTAATGTCTGGTAATCAATAGCTTAATATTGTTGTGAAGAAGAGCCGAGGAGGAAGTAACTAACTGAATTCCTAGATGAGTTTTGTGCCCATGAAAAATGCGTTATCTGGGAAAATTCCTTCTTATCAGCAGGAATAAGATGGATACTTATCATGCAGGATTTGGAGTAGTTAAGCTTATATAGGGATGCTTGTCCAAAATGAATAAGTACCTGTTGGAGAGTGTGTAGGGATTGTTTGGGATTAGAGAGTGAGACAATGATATCATCCGCGTAGAGCCCAAATTTGTGGGAGGTCTAGACCCACTGTGATACCTTAGATTTGCAGATTGGTACGTATGGCTGCTGCTAAGGGCTAAATTAATGGGGACAATGGACATCCCAGTCTGGTGCCATTAACAATGGAGAACAGTTCTGATAAGTACCCCCTAAGGCCCCGTACACACGACCAAACATGTATGCTGAAACTGGTCCGCGGGCCAGTTTCAGCAGACATGTTTGGTCGTGTGTGGGCGCGAGCGGGCCGAATTCCAGCAAACATTTGCCCGCCGGGCCTTTTCCCAGCGGACAAATATTCCTGGACGTGTTTTAAAACCGTCCGCTGGAATCCTGCCCGCTCGGACATGTACGGTCGTCAGTACAGACCTACCGTACATGTCCAGGCGCCCGCCGTCCCTCGCATGCGTCGAATGACTTCGACGCATGCGTGGAAGCCTTTAAATGGCAGGCCCGCCCACGTCTCCGCGTCATCGCCGGCGACGACGCGGACACGCCCCGCGTATTGTTTACGCGCGGACTTCTGTACGATGGTGTGTACAACCATCGTACAGAAGCCCTCTGGCAGACATGTACGGTGAAAACGGTCCGACGGACCGCTTTCACCGTACATGTTTGTTCGTGAGTACCCGGCCTTAGACTAAACTCTAGCCGTAAGTTTGGAATAAAGGCTTAGAAAGGCTCGTAAGAAGAAGCCAGTCAAGCCAAATTTAATGAGCATGCTCCCCATGTACTTCCAATGCACTCTACTGAAAGCCATCTCTACATCTAGTGACACGAACAGAGAAGGCTTCCGATGGTGTTCTGTCCATTGAATGAGGTCGATAAACCTGCGTGTGCCATCCATGGTTTGACGGTGTGGAATGAACCCTACTTTATCTGAGTGTATTAGGTAAGAGATGTGAGTAGTTGGCAGGTTGCTAATAGTTTGGTATAAAGCTTCTGATCAGTGTTGAGTAGGGAGATAGGACGGTAGTTGGCTGGGTTATCAGAGGGTTTACCCTGTTTAGGAATGGTAATAATCAAGGCTTCTAGGGACTCCTTAGGAATGTCACCCATCTCTGCAAATCTGTTTAGCGAGGTACATAAGTGGGGGGTGAGTAAGTCAGAAAACTTCTTAAAGTACTCATTACAGAACCCATCTGGTCCCTGGCTCCTGTGAAGGGGAAGGGATTTAATAGCTCACACATGCAAAAATTACATTTATCCTGCAAGGCTAGTTAAAAACACCTGAACATATTCAAAAATACAGGGGTTTGGTCACACTATATGGTCATATAGTGCTAAGCCCACTTACTGTGACAAAGTACCCTGAATTAGTAGGTCCTAGCCTGTTAATAATAGAATGAAAGAACATATGTCTCAACCATGGGAGATAAACTCCTCTATAAGGGAGAACTGAAGGGATTCCTCCTATGCACTGGTGGCCACTAATAAGAGGTAATGAAGAGGGGGAGGGGTGCTCCAGCCCAAGAGACCTGGTCAGGGTCTATACAACATACAAAAACCTACTTGGGGGACACACCCTAAAAATGCTATACATCTAAGATGGTGCTGCTATAAGACCAAAGACAGTACAAAACAGATTATAGCTCACACATGCAAAAATTACATTTATCCTGCAAGGCTAGTTAAAAACACCTGAACATATTAAAAAATACGGGGGTTTGGTAACACTATATGGTCATATAGTGCTAAGCCCACTTACGGCGACAACGTACCCCAAATTAGTGAGTCCTAACCTGTTAATATAATGAAAGAACCTGTGTCTCAACCATGGGAGATAAACTTTTCTGTAAGGGAGAACTGAAGGGATTCCTCCTATGCACTGGTGGCCACTAATAAAATGTAATGAAGAGGGGGAGGGGTGCTCCAGCCCAAGAGACCTGGTCAGGGTCTATACAACATATATATATATATATATATATATATATAGCAGCACCATCTCAGATGTATAGCATTTTTAGTGTGTGCCCCCCAAGTATGTTTTTGTTTGGGATTTAATAGCTGTCTTAAGTTCCAGTTCTGTAAATGGTTGTGAGAGGGCATTTAATTTGGAAAGAGTGATCGATGGGAGCTGGACTGAGGAAAGAAAAGACTGGATGGTAATGTCTAAGGGAGGCAGCCCTGAGGAAGATGTTGCGATGTTGTATAGATTTGCGTAGAAGGTTTTAAAACAGTTGGCTATGTCTAGTGGGTTGGTGCATCTGTGATCTTGGTGGTCTGTGAAATATGATATTTTGGACTGAGTTACTCTACGTTTGTATTGGTTGACTAAAACTTTGCCTGGCTTATTCCCTTGGGAAAATAGTAGGAGACGTTTTATGAAGAAAATAACATTTTGTGGAGGTGGGAGCTTAGATCTAGTTGAAGTTGGCAGAGCTCATTGGAGTGTTGGGCAGTAGGAGAGGTCTTATTACTACGTTTAAGATCCCTTATATGGATTAAGTACTGGGTAGTCATTTATGACCATCTTCTTTTCTCATGGGCACCAAATTTGAGAAACAACCCTCTAATTACTGCTTTTTGTGCATTCAATAATGTTGTGTGATTTGTTACGGAACCAGTATTAAAAGAAAAATACAACTCTATTCCAGCCCCGATCTGTGATTTGTAGATCGTATGAGTCAGCAGGGAGGCATTCATTCTCCATGTTGTGTTAGATTTGAAGGTATGTGCAGTGTTTAGAGAGATGGTTACCAGGACATGGTCAGACCATGCAATGAGCCCAATGTGGGCTGAGGTAACTTGCTGTAGTAGAAGTTTAGATGTGAGGATTAGATCAATTCTGAAATAGGATCCCTGAGTAAGTGAGAAATAAGTTTAATCCTGTTCATACCTTGAGCATTGAGCACATCTCCTATGTTGTAAAGGTCCTCTTTGAGGAGTAGTGAGGACAATGTGGATGAGCTTTTCCTACAAGAATTGGAAGAGTCTAGGTAAAATGGTCCACTATCTCATTAAAGTCCTAAAGTCTACTAAAGGTAGATAGCTTGTTTAGTATACTCTGGTAAAAGGATTTTTGTCCTACGTTAGGAGAGTATAGATTGACTAGGCATGTGCATTTCGTTTCGTTCCGAATCGAAATTCGGACAAATTTTTCATTATTCGGACATTCGGATGTATACGAATTCCCGAATTGTAATATTAACGAATTAACCAAATCCGAAAAAACGTTTTCAAATCGAAAACCCGCGGACGATATTCAACTCGAATTCGAAAAGAAATTCTATTCGACTCAAATTCGAAAAGAAATTCTATTCGAATCGAATTCGAAAACAATTCGATTCGAAAACAAATTCGAATGAAAATTGAAAGCAAATTTTAATCAAAATCTAAAAAATATAAATCGATTTCTAAAAAAGAATACAATAAAATAGAATATAAAATAATAAAACAATAGAATGAAAATCAAAGAATAGTAAAGAACAGAATGGAATTTAATAGAATGTAATCAAATACAATAGAATATGACCTGGCTTCTTCTATCTTTGAGTTCGAATTTGAGTTCATTCTATATGAATTTCGAATTTCAGAAAATGGAAGATAGATAGAAGATAGATAGAAGAAGACAAGTAATATTCTATTGTATTTGATTACATTCTATTAAATTCCATTCTGTTCTTTACTATTCTTTGATTTTCATTCTATTGTTTTATTATTTTATTTTATATTCTATTTTATTGTATTCTTTTTTAGAAATCGATTTATATTTTTTAGATTTTGATTAAAATTTGCTTTCAATTTTCATTCGAATTTGTTTTCGAATCGAATTGTTTTCGAATTCGATTCGAATCGAATTTGTTTTCGAATCCGATTGAAATATTATCGAATCTGGTCGAAATATTTTCGAATTCGACCGTTTTTTTTCGAAATTCGGTCAAAAACGAACGAATTATGAAAATGAATTTAACACATGTAACGAATCTAACTTAACAAAATTAATTAAATAACGAATTAAAACAAAACAAAACAAATTTTTCCCTTTTGCACATGCCTAAGATTGACTATGACAAGTGGGCAATTAATAAAGGATGCAGAAATAATGAGGAATCTTCCTAGAGGATCCTGTTCAACCGGATGAAGTCGGAATGCTACAGCGAAGCATACTGCTATAATTACACCTCGTGTTTTTTTATCTGCCTTGGGTGAAAAAAGAGCACAGCCCAGAGCTTTGATTTTGGTAAAGTGCGTCTCCTGGATTGTCTGAGGCTGGGAAGGCTGCTAGGGAGTTAGTGGCGCTGTCCCCTGTGTGTGCAATGTCAACCCAGTGCTGTTTCTTGAGAGCAGGAGATTTGGCTAGTGAGCCTTGCATGAGATTCTGCAGCTTTCTTACCTCTGTCCTGGGGTTGAGGAGAGGTAGTGGGATCTGTCTGCTCGGGTTTTTCGTCTTATTGACTTCTGTTGAAAGAAAATGTTTGGAAACTTTTCTTAATCACCCACTGTCCATTGCAGCCAATTGGTTACACCCACTGGTCAGTGTATTCTAGTGATGGTGAGTGCTGCTGTCAGAATACAATGTCCCGGAGGGGGATATTTGTCCATCCAGCTTGTTTGTGTGAATGGTAGAATCTTTTTTTTCATTCAGCCTACTGTAGTGCCATTGTTATGGAAATGTTAGTACAGCAAAGGGAAGGCCATGGGACAATACCAAGTTACAGAGGCAGCAGCCCAGCTATGAACTTACACTCAAATAGTACCTGATACTTTGGAGTCTATCTATTTATAAAATGTCACTGCATTTATGAAGCCATCACAAATAATCACTGTAATGTGTCTAATGGGTTTATTTCCCATGATCATCAGCTCTGTCTAGTGGCCCTAATGCAGTAATTTTCAAAAATATATAAATCAGGAAAATTCTACTTTATATTCACAAAATAATCATAGGAAGTAAACATATTAGGTACATGATGTAGATTTTTTTTGCAATGGCTGTGCTAATGCTGTGACATTTACACAGTGATTTTTTTCTTTACAAATAGACTCATTTTTATTTTACTGAATAGATGTAATCAGCAGCTGTGAATAACAACCATACAGTGTATAAACTTGGTTGCTCTATATAGCTGCTCTGCATAGCTTTGCGTACTGTATGTGATCAGGCAGCTGAGTGGCCCTCTGATCTTTTTAGATTGTAAGCTCTACTGAGCAGGGCCCTCTGATTCTTCCTGTATTGAATTGTATTGTAACTGTACTGTTTGCCCTAGCATTGTAAAGCGCTGCACAAACTGTTGGCACTATATAAATCATGTATAATAATAATAATAATAATAATAATAATAATGATGACACCCACAAGTCTTTAGCATCCCTATTTTTTTCTGCCCAGTGCCCCCTTCAGCATCTCTTTTCTTTGCTTTGTCACCCCCCCCCCCTTAAAGCTCCCCCACCCGTTAATGGCATTTCCCGAATGTCAAAATGTCAGGAACTAAAGAGTAATAACCTCTCAGACAACACTAATGAGCTCTATTTAACACCCTAACTCCTCCCCTCTTCTTTCTTTAGCTGTGTTTATTTTCTGCTGATTTCTTAAAGCAGAGCTCCACCCAAAAGGGGAAGTTTGACTAGGTGATCCAAGCAGAAGTTGTTCTCTCCCCTTCCCTCCCTACAGTCTTCTGGGACATGTCACAGGTCGCAGATGAATCCTGGACCATTGGGAACAGGCAGAGCGACTCATAAGCTGTCAAAGCCTGGGTGCCCACAATGTCTGCATCAAGGAGAGAAGTTCATGGGACAGGTGAGTGTGTGTTTAATAAAAGTATGCAGCTACGGTTTTTGTAGCTCCTGACTTTTAATAAACATAGAAACGACTGGAGGTCTTCTTTAAAATCATTGGTATTTGCATTAGTGCTGTGCAATTAAACATGTTAATATGCATTGGGGTAAAGAAGTTCACTGAAAACATCTCATGTCATACACTTTTTAAATACACTGCACCACAACACTATGACTATTTTATTATTTCATTATTTTTTTTACAGCCTAAGTTCAGCCAAAAATCTGCAGAAGGGACCTAACTTAGTCAGTAAGATGTGTCCCTTGTGCAAATGCTTCTTCTTTTATTTGAAATCCTCCTCTGTTCATTCCCCCCACACCTATTGCCGTAATCTTCTTTTTTGGTGAGGGTTAATACAGCTAAGGGGCTGTTGCAGGCTCTGAAAAGGCAAACTACTCCTGCCCTTTTTGCCAAGTTGCTTTATTAATAAAAGTCATAAATACAGCTTCTATTAAATGTAACGGAATCTATGAATCTCCTCTGAGCCGTCTCCCTTCTGCTGAGCTCCGTGTAACGTGTCTCCATCAGTAATTGCGTGGGTAATGCGTGATGACGTGGGTAATGCGTGATGACGATCCAGCTAGGCCATACCTACGCGTTTAGTCATCAAAAGGACGTCGTCGGGGATAGGCTGCCTATTCCCGACGACGTCCTTTTGATGACGAAACGCATAGGTGTGGCCTAGCTGGAACGTCATCACGCATTACCCACGCAATTACCGACGGAGACACGTTACACGGAGCTCAGCAGAAGGGAGACGGCTCAGAGGAGATGCCGCTTTTTTTTGTATTTACACCGCGCTTGATTGCCTTCTTAACTGTAAGTGCATTTTATTCCTTAATAAAACCGCCTTTTCATACGGTATTACACTATGGGATCCCCCTTTATTTCTTATACCATGTGAGTCTGAATCCAGTACACCCTATTGGAACGAGCCTAATGGATTGATTCCCCCAGCACTCTCATCTGGAGTTAGTCTGTTCGGGAAGACTCTAAATATCCCTGTGCCTGCTATGACCACTGTAACGGTGGTCATATATTTATGGTAAGGAGACTACAACACATGAGTTGGTGTCCTTTTGGTGGTGGAATTCCGTTCACACAAAATTTATTTCTGCCACAGATCACTTCTTATGAACTTTATCATTATTAACCTTTTCTTGGATTAATTTTGGACGTTGTTTATTCTTATTCATTTATATTTTTTTATATGCTATCAATCATGTTATATGCATGCTGATTAATTTACTGCCACATATATATTGTTTCACTTTATCACTTGTAATAGCACTGTACCTGGGTTGTATGTTTATTTTTACTTTGGGTATCTTAGAGTATCGGTACTAGCAGCTTTTTTCCACACACATGTGTGGTCTTCTTTCATTATTATTTTGATTTATTGTTAGCGCAGTGTTTTTTCCTCCTTTGGAGGGAAAACAAATTAAATATAAAACGTCCTAAAGCTATAAAAGCCTAAAAATGGTGCATATAGTAAGCTGATGGTCCCCAGGAGAAGAGCAAAAAAGGGTTAGATTCGCCCCTTTGTCCTAGTAACTATTTTCACTGAGAGATTAACAAAGAAAACATCCTACATTTTAGAGTTGTCATGAGAGCAAGAAGTAAGTACACATTGTTGTGTACTAGCTTAACCGTTTCCCGACCACCTCATGCAGATATACTGCAGCAGAATGGCTCTCCTGGGTGAAATCCGTATATATATATGGCTTCGCCCTGGAGAGCCACCAGAGGGAATGCGAGCGCCACCGGAAGCGCGCGCGCACCCCCTGCACGGCAGGGAACCCAATGCGCGTGGCTGGCGGGCATGATCACCGACAGCCACATGCGATCGCGTGCACGAGCAGGAGCATGGGGGTTTGTGTGTGTAAACACACAAATCCCCATGCTGTCTGAGGAGAGGAGGACAGATCACGTTTTTCTTTAAAGTAGAAAACATGATCTGTCATCTCCTATAGTCAGTCCCCATCCACCCACAGTTAGAACACAAAATAGGGAACACAGTTAACCCCTTGATCGCCCCCTTGGTTGCCCCCTAGTGTTAACCCCTTCTATGCCAGTGACATTTACATAGTAATCAGTGCATATTTATAGCACTGATCGCTCTGTAAATGTCAATGGTCCCAAAAATGTGTCAAAAGTGTCCGACCTGTCCGCCGCAACATCGCAATACTGCAAAAAGACGCAGATGACCGTCATTACTAGTAAAAAAAAACTTCATATAAATGCCATAAATCTTTCCCATAGTTTGTAGACGCTATAACTTTTGCACAAACCAATCAATATAAGCTTATTGCGATTTTTTTACCAAAATATGTAGAAGAATATATATTGGCCTAAACTGAGGAAAACTAATTTGGATATTTACTAAAAGAGTAAAAGTCTAAAATCTTTTAGTAAAAGATATTGTGTTTTTTTCAAAATTGTCGCTCTTTTTTGTTTGTAGTGCAAAAAAATAAAAACCGCAGAAGTGAACAAATACCACCAATAGAAAGCTCTGTGGGAAAAAAAGGACGTCAATTTTGTTTGGGTACAACATCGCACGACCGTGCAATTGTCAGTTAAAGCATCGCAGTGCCGTATCGCAAAAAATGTCCCGGTCATTGGGCAGCCAAATCTTCCGGGGCTGAAGCAGTTAAACTGCTCATGCCTCCACTGACACCATATTGTTTTATGTTTCTGCTTTGTTTCTACAGGGACCATGTTAACCACTTAAGGACCACCTAACGCCGATATACGTCGGCAGAATGGCACGGCCGGGCACAATCACATACCTGTACGTGATTGTTAAATGCCCAGCCATGGGTCTCAGGCGCGCCGGTCGACCCGGTCCGAAGCTCTGTGACCGCGGCCGTGGGACCTGTGGAGCCGATCGCCGCCAGAGTCCCGCGATCGGTCACAGGAGCTGAAGAACGGGGAGAGGTGTGTGTAAACACACCTTCCCGTTCTTCACAGTGGCGCTGTCATTGATCGTCTGTTCCCTGATATAGGGAAAGGCAATCAATGACATTACACATCCAGCCCTGCCCCCTACAGTTAGAAACATATATGAGGTCACACTTAACCCCTTCAGTGCCCCCTAGTGGTTAACTCCCAAACTGCAATTGTCATTTTCACAGTAAACAATGCATTTTTATAGCACTTTTTGCTGTGAAAATGACAATGGTCCCAAAAATGTGTCAAAATTGTCCGATGTGTCCACCATAATGTCGCAGTCATGGAAAAAATCACTGATCACCGTCATTAGTAGTTAAAAAAAATATTAATAAAAATGCAATAAAACTATCCCGTATTTTGTAAACGCTATAAATTTTCTGCAAACCAATCGATAAACGCTTATTGAGATTTTTTTTACCAAAAATTTGGTAGAAGAATACGTATCGGCCTAAACTGAGGGAAAAAAGTTTTTTATATATTTTTTGGGGGTATTTATTATAGCAAAAAGTAAAAAAATATTGATTTTTTTTCAAAATTGTCGCTCTATTTTTGTTTATAGCGCAAAAAATAAAAACCGCAGAGGTGATCAAATACCACCAAAATAAAGCTCTATTTGTGGGAAAAAAAGGATGCCAATTTTGTTTGGGAGCCACATCGCACGACCGCGCAATTGTCAGTTAAAGCGACACAGTGCTGAATCGCAAAAAGGGGCCTGGTCCTTTACCTGCATATTGTTCTGGGTCTTAAGTGGTTATTTTTTGCCTGAAGGAGAAGGTGGGAAGGGGAAGGGGTTGTGAGAATTATACATACGTTTATAACTTGTTACTTCAGGATTGCTTTATTGTAATATTGCATATTGAAAATAAAAAATAAAAAAATACATTTCCTATCATCTTAAGGTGTCCTTAATTCTCTCAGTAGAGCAAATGATTTTAAAAACAATAGTTACAAAAATATATTTATTATTTGTTTACATAAAGATGGTTTGTGCTAATATTATTTGAAGTAAAATGGAATTAATCACAATTTCAAGTTGGCTTTTCTGTGATCATTATGGCATGGGTCACAAATAAATAGAGCTCAAGAAATGTGTAAACTGTAAAGATAACAAGGTTTACCAAATAAAAGTAATGAGTGCATGTCTAAAAGCTGGAAAAAGTGGACATGGACATGGAAAAAATAAAACAGCAGGGGATATTGGGAGCTGAATTGATTGCAGCAGAAGAGATTAGTTATTGTAGGTGTCAAGAACATTATGTACAAAGAAGGGTTAGAGAAGAGATTAAAGCAACACCTCATCATATGTTGACAGAATGGGCACTCAGAGGTTACCATAATGTGTGATAAATCCAATCCATAGATCTAGTGTGTTATTTTTAGACTGTAATAGATCTATTTACTTGTGTTCAGGCCGAACAATGAAAATAGAAAATCGTTTCTTAGGTGTCTTACTTTATAGCTAGGGCTTGGGCTAACCTATGAAAACTCCTTAGCTGTGTTATGTGCTTGAATCATTACCATGGCAGTACTATTAAATGAATAAGAAATAATTTTTCACCCTGTGTTACTGACACCAGAAACCTAATACTTCATCATAAATTTTAAAAAGAATAATAGAAGAGCCTTGTTCAAAATAATTACTAATTATAATAATAACTAAAAAAATGCGCCGGCCGGACGTACGTTCGTGGATCGCCGTAACTAGCTAATTTACATACTCGACGCAGAATTTGCCAGAAACGCCACCTAGCGGCCGCCGAAAAATTGCATCTAAGATCCGACGGCGTACTAAGACGTGCGCCTGTCGGATCGATCCCAGATGCCATCGTATCTTGTTTTGTAGATACAAAACAAAGATACGACGCGGGACATTTAAAATTACGCCAGCGTATCAATAGATACGCCGGCGTAATGCTTTTGTGGATCTGCCCCCATAAGTGCCTAAAATAGTCCACAATTACAATGGAAAAAAAATTGGTAGAAAGTCAATAAAGAAAATCAAAACGTTCCAACTAGAAGTGACTATGTGTTGAAAATTTGATAGTAGATCCACCACCAGTTAATAATGATGAGAGGCTTACCAGAGGGATCGGACCCAAGTAAGTATATACTTATCAGGTCAATCAGGCTTATAGGGTAACGATGTCCAGACTCCAAAACGACTTGAATAATGGACAGGTTGATGGAATCCCTAGGTGCTCTAATATACATTCAATATGGGACCAATCGATAGGGAACCAGCCAGATGATATCAATAGGCACTTCCAATGGTAAGTGTTCCAAATGTTAGTGTTTGGTATTTATTTCCCTCTTTAGGAGGAAGTCTTCTCTTCTACTGCTGTCACACATAGGGAATTTCAGACAGGTGTGTGCAGGGCTCCAGGACAAGTGCAGGGCTCCAGGACAAGTGCAGGGCTCCAGGACAAGTGCACTCCAGGTACAAGCTGGATGTCCGGGCTTTGGGTGTAACCTTGTGATACTTAATAGGTATATAAGGTATACATGAACACATAATGCCCAATGTGTTAAAAATACATGGTTGCTGTTGTGCTACCTGTTTACTTATTTGTCCATTTAAGGACCACTGTTTAAATGTGTCACTTTTGTTCCTTACTGACCTGATCAGATTAAAGGTTGGCTGAACCATCTTCCCCTCAAGACAAAGCTTATTCTCAGATGGGGTGCCAGATGATCCTCCTAATCTTGAACTCAAACATTGAAATAGATTGCAATGTTTACGCATGTTTATTATTATTGATTTTTCATTTGTACTCATACATACATCCCTACCTCCTATGTCCCCCCTCCCCTACTTTTTTATGTTCTTCCTAATAACTTCAATAAAAATAACTAGAGAAAAAATGGCAAAAGGCAAATATTACAAAAATAGCAATGGTTTATAATATATACAGTAATTTCGCAAACTAGTCCTCAAAGTAATGGACTCGAATTTGGTAAAAACCAAGAAAACTGTAAAAGGTCTGAATATAGTCCTCTACATAGATCTGGGTGATTCATATATCAGGACTAATTGTGTTCCAGTCTGACCCAAATGTTCATGTTAATCAAAGCAATCAATCAGAAAGAGCAACTATTGTGTTTGTCGTCTCCATTGCTCCTAATTTAACAGACAAATTGCTAAATCCCTCCTTCCCTCCTAACAGTGGGAAGTGGGAAGGACCAAAAATGTCTTTAATGTATTTCTATCAAATCTCCGATGAAAACGGTCTGATGGACTGTTGTCATCGGTTAACCGATGAAGCTGACTGATGGTCAGTCGTGCCTACACACCATCGGTTAAAAAAACGATCGTGTCAGAACGCAGTGACGTAAAACACAACGACGTGCTGAAAAAAACAAAGTTCAATGCTCCCAAGCATGCGTCGACTTGATCCTGAGTGGATTTTTAACCGATGGACCAAAATTTAAATTTAAAACAAGATTGCTTTTTTTAACCTATGGATAAATATCCAATGGGGCCCACACACGATTGGTTTGGACCGATGAAAACGGTCCATCAGACCGTTCTCATTGGTTTAGCCGATCGTGTGTACGCGGCCTTATGAGTGTAATGCAACAGTTTTGAAGTGCTTAGAATGTACTTGACTTGAGCAAGATTCTAGGGTTCTAGAAGTACCAGCTATTTTAAGGATACAAAAAGGTGATAATTGCAGTAAGCCATAAAGAAAAAGTCCCAGAAGGAAAAAAGACAAGCACAATGCAAAAATTACACAGATAAACAATATAATTACTAGGAACCTACTGCCTATCTATTATACAGTATATAATATATTTACCCAATTTTACTACTGTTAAAGCGTGTCACTCTGTTACCAAAAATATAGTTCCAAAATAATTTACTGATGTAATAGAATAGAAATTTCTGAATGTAATAGAAGTGAGTTATTTTTTCTACAGACTCGTCTGTTTCCAAATTTCCTTTTTTGTAGCTGACACATTCATGCAATGGATTCTTGTAGTGAGCTGAATAATATATTCCATAGTACGCCGACCAGACTAATGCGTTTTTAAAGATATAGGAATGTATAATTATTAAATTAAAGTTGAATTTACCATAACTAATGATGTGTCAGCATGCTCAGTGGCTGTTAATAGAATTCCACAGTAACCAAAGCTTGCTTGATGCTTTCAAATCTCATTTTAACTACTTCTGTGAAGCAGATTTTACCTAGCAGTGGTAGTGACCTAAATCAGTTTTAATTATGTTTTTGTTTCGTTTTTTGTATATTGCGTCATTTATGGTAGGAAACAAAGGCAAGGGGCAGTTTTATTACACAATCTGTTCAAATACATGATTTTATTTACAAGAGCATTCATATAGGACATCTGCAGACAGGCTTGTTGATGGCTCCACAGGGAAAGCTAGTTTCATAATTCTGTAGTTAAGCTTGATAGTAGTGAAATCCTATTTAAAAAAAGTTTTCCTCTGTATTCGGCAAAAACAGGTGAATACTTTTCTTTGTCTGGGACTTGCTATCTGGCAATGGAATATGTGATACCAGGGTGCAAAGTGTGTTAAGCCCCTAAGAACCAATCAAACATCAGTTTGTTATTGTCATAATGGTAAAATAAAGATCTTTAAACATCACAAGAAAAGTACAGTAAAGTGATTTTGTAGGTGAAGGAAAGTAATTATGAAATTGAGAGGGAACATTAAAAATAACAAAAACATTTCATGAAAGAAATATGCTATATCTTTTGCTGATTATCTCAAAATACTATTTAACTGATGTCATGACCTTCTTTATTGTTTATTGGTAACAATCTTATGTTTATTCCAATCAAATATGATAATGATGCTTGTGTTCATTAAAGGAAAGATAGCCACAAAAATGCCTAAAGCCCTGTACACACGATCAGTCTAAACCGATGAAAACGGACTGAAGGACCGTTTCATCGGTCCAAACCGACCGTGTGTGGACCCCATCGGTCAGTTATCCTTCGGTCCTAAAAAATAGAACTTGCTTTAAATTTGAACCGATGGACGCCTGACCGATAGGTCAAAAACGATCGTTAGTATGCACGACCATCGCTTATAAGTCCACGCATGCTCAGACTAAATGAGGGGAGGGGAGCGCTTGTTCTTGTAAAACTCGCGTTCGTATTTGACATGGCACATTCTGCATTTTTTAAATTAGTGTCTCGTTTATTGCAGCGCATTTTTTTCTTCGTTCTATTGCTAGAATAAACACGTTGTTTTGCTGATGCTATTTAGACAGAATTATCCCATACTGACTTATTTTCTTTTTTGCTTGTGATCTAATTTTTATTTATGTTTTTTGACAAAGCCAGATCTCCTAAATAATTGTTTGGACTCCACATATTTTTTTTTTTTTTTTTTAGAAAATCTTTTTTATTTTGTGTCAAGTTATCACACCAATGTTTTTGTTTCACCCCCCCCCCTCAAGGAGGTTGTGTCCTTTGTTAATTACACATTGTATTTTGGAAATGTTTGATGCCTATTCGCCATAAAAACGCAATAGACAAGTATTAAACTTAAATTAAATCTCCATTTATTTTGGATAACAAAAAAAAAACAACATGAAAGGCAACAATTGCCCAATCAAGCAGATATATGACGACTTTGGACATCAAAGGCAAATTCCACCATGATCAACACCAAAATCAACTACATCAGGAGTCCCTCTAAATCACAGAAATCAGAAGAAGCAGCAGATGTCATACATGACCCCAAGCTGTGTTACTACAACAACCCTAGAACCCAGGGAATCACTTTTTGGTCTTGTTTACAGCCTTCCTTCCAAGCTCCCTCCATGGCCCCTTGCAGGTGGTGACAATGTGGCAGCAGGAGGAGGAGGAGGAGCCTGAGCTGGGTCCCACAATTCTGTGGTCCCAGTCAGCCTGCCCCTTCTTCCCCACCGTATCACAGATGACATCATGTTTTCGGCCAGGCCCCGTTGTCCCTCCCGCAAATCTTGCAGCTTGTGCGAAATGTATGAACTGTAGCTCTCAACTGGGTTAAGGGGGGCACAAAAAATTATCTCAGATGCCTCCCTGATGACCCACAGGGACTCCTCCTCCAGCTGGGTCATGCGCCTTGTTTTTTTTGGTGGGCACATCTGGAGGGGAGGCACCTGTGATTCAGTGCTACCACTAGGCCTGGGCACCTGCTGACTGCCACTCACCCCTTCCTCCTCTTGGCTGATCTCTTCCTGTGTCTAAAAAAGGGACTGGCCTTCTTTTTTTTGGGGGGGGGAATTGAACAGACTCTCATTCTGACCCCTGCAGTTGGCATCCCTGTCACTATATTTTCTGCACGCGACTTTTGTTTGGGTTTTCCAGCTTTCAATTTGGTTCAAAAAACATCTTGTTAAACCATCAATAATTTGAGGCCTAGAAATATGCTGTAAACTACTATACCTGACAGAAGATGTTCAGATCTGGCTCCTCAATCTCAGCCAGCTCTGCGGCACCCTCTGCAGGGGTGGGGGGGGGCAGTGGAAGGAACGGTGGAGGGAAGGGTGGAAGGAAGACTGTAAAGTGTGATTCTCTGGCCTCAATCTGATCATCCAGAAAAAGGAGGTGTTTATAGTACCACATCTTGGGCTCCTGTACTTCATCTGGTGCTGCTCCTGACCTCCGAGAAGCACGGACCTGTCTAAAACATTTCTTGTAAGCATTCCTCATATTTTTTATTTTCTTGCTTATCATGTTGGAAGTTTGCTCTGGTATCCAGGTCTGCATATAAGTGACCAATTGGTAATTTTTTGCCCTTCGAATATTAATGTTAAAATAGGATGGATTTGTTATATCTCACAGGATTTTTACATTGCGATATTTGAAACTGAATCACATAATATTCTCGGGCTAAAATATCCTCTGCCAGAGCCCGTTATTGCTCGTCCATTTTTTGCAGCTGGTCAGCAAGGTAGGTGCTGTAGTCCACAACAGGGTTTTAAGGGGGCCCTCATGATGGAAGCTGCCTCCCTAATGACCTGTAGACACTCTTCCTCCAGCAGGGACATGCGCCTCCTTCTTTTCAAAAACAAAAGAAATATGGTCTGGCATAGCAATGGCCCCCCTACCAGTGAAGTTCTCCACATATAAATCACGGGACTCTCGAGCAGTTTGGGGGGCAAAGCCAGTACGGCCACTGTCCAGGCCAGTCAGGTTATCAGATGATTGTCTGGCCTCATGCCCAATGTTTGAAAGGTATGTCTCTGAATGCCTGCGCCGAAAATGAGGAAAAATGCAGCAGGTAAAATGACAGTGTTCAGTTTATAGTCCGCCATGTGGATGGCTGTCTGGAACAGGCGGAATCGTCTGGCCATTATCCCAAAGGCATTCTCGACAACCCTCTGGGCTCTGGCCTGCAGGAAATTAAAAATAGTCCTCTCCGGGGTGAGAGTCCTCTGGGGAAACGGCATCATGAGGTGTAGTCCAAGCCCGAAAGCTTCATCTGTGACAAAAAACACATTGCCCACATTGTCTACATCCCCTGGCAGGGACAGGCCACCAGTCTGGAGACGTTGGGCAAACTCCATCTGTGAAAAAAGACTCCGCCGTCGGACATCCGGCCGTTCTTCCCCACGTCCACATACAAAAACTCGTACTGTGACAACACCACCACCATCAACACAATACTATGAAAACCTTTATAGTTGAAATAGTATGACCCCGAACGGGGTGGCGGCACTATGCGGACGTGTTTTCAAAATATTACCCCTCCGCGGTTAGAGAAGTCCTTCCGCTGGGCCAATTGGGAAGCCACAGTCTGCCATTCCCGTGGCGTGCAAGGAAACTGTGGAGTCAAACCAAAAAAAATAATTAGGACTTTGGCTCCTAAACATTGCAATCACAATACAAAAGACATCCTTGTCCAACATAACATTTATTAGTGGAGTGAGAGAATTTCATGGCAGAACAAAAAAAGGCCCACTTATCAGACTACTCACCCCTCTGATGGGCCATTAAACATTTTGGGGGGGGGGGACAGAACTACAATGGAGAACACCAAAAAAAAAATGGAAAAAGACTATGCTAGGTGTGTTTGGGCCTAGGATAGCATGCTGCAGAGGTTAGTGTTTGGAAATATGCATGTAGGCAAAAGAAAAGGACCATTCAAAGCTTACAACATGCATGGGGACAAATGGGACATTCAGAGCATATTACTATCATGGTAACTAGGGAAGGATGCAAGAAATACAAGACATTAGCATACATTTAAGACATATATAGATTGCGAGGTGAAAGGAGACAACTTACCTTAATATAGACCTTCTGTATCACTTGTATGATGGCAGAACACTTAAAACAGAAAGCAACCAAGTACAGCAAGGCCTGTAAAGAACAAAGTGAAAAACAGAAATCGAGCAGACAGGAACGCACTGCAAAACAGATACAACCTGACTGGAAGCACTGAAAAACAGATACGAACCCACAAGCACTAAATGAACCCGAAAAAACGATGTGAAAAGCACAGAGACTTAAAAGCGCGAATCGGCTCTAACCAAACTTTCACTAACACACCGTTACACGAAATTAGCAAAAGCTGAGGCAAGGTTGGCGCCAAAGGCTTTGGCCTTCCCCTTTATAGTGACGTCATACATGGTTTACGTGTCCGCATTCTGACACGTTTGGTTAATGAACCTATGGTGTGTAGGCACATCAGACCATCAGTCAGCTTCATCGGTTAACCGATGAAACGGTCCTTCAGTCCGTTCTCATCGGATAGACTGATCGTGTGTACAGGGCCTGTCAAAGACAATCTATTTAAAAAAAAAGTGACTTTTATTACTTATTAACTTAAAGGGGTTGTAAAGGTTTGTTTTTTATTTTCTAAATAGATTCCATTAAGCTAGTGCATTGTTGGTTCACTTACCTTTTCCTTCGATTTCCCTTCTAAATGTTTTTTTTCTTTGGTTTCTTTGTCTGAATTTCTCACTTCCTGTTTCTCCTCAGTAAAGTGTTAAGTAAGCTGTTCTAAATGACTTTCCACCGATCGGATGATGGTGGAAAGCTTACTGAGGAGAAACAGGAAGTGAGAAATTCAAACAAAGAAAAAAAAACAATTAGAAGGGAAATCAAAGGAAAAGGTAAGTGAACCAACAATGCAGTAGCTTAAAGGAACCTATTTAGAAAATAAAAGACGTACCTTTACAATCCCTTTAAGGTGATATTTTCGATGTATTTTCTGATTACTGTGTAATAAATTTCAATAAAAAACACAAGGTGTTTAACAACTCATTTAAAGGTAATTAGTTGTAGCAGATAAAGCATGTACTTATAACACTTTGGAAATCACTCAACATTAATTGCTGTAGTTAAACAAAAATGTAATTATATTATTTCTATTTGCATAACTAATTTTAAAGTACCTTTGAGAAACTTATGCAGTTTCTCTTGAATATGAGTGGGGTTAATTACTATTAAAATGGGTATAGAGTGGTCTACAAAGTCTACAATGAAAAGAATGATCTAAAATTGTTTAATTTGGAAATTATCTTTATTGCAGTCTACTTTTTTATGCTTATTATATTTTTTAGATATCATCTCATTTTATTCATACATGTATAAAGAGTGAGTGAGTGAGTAACTTGTATAGCGCAACAAATGCGAACTAAATCGCCTCAAGGCGCTTCCCGTCCAGAGTCATTACGGTCCTTCAGAAGAGGTGGGTCTTTAGTTTTTTCCTAAAGGCCTGATGGTTTTCCTCCAAGCAGATTGTAGAGGGTAGAGCATTCCAGAGCCGTGGTCCTTGGACCGAAAATCTACGTTCTCCCTTCGATTTGTAGCGGGATTTAGGAATTTGGAGAAGGTTTTGGTCGGTTGACCGGAGAACGCGCTTGGTGACGTAGGGTTTTATTTTCTCGCTTAAGTATTGAGGAGCGTTCCCCTGTATACATTTGTGGGTGAGGCAGAGTGTCTTGAATGTCACCCGGTCCTGTACGGGCAGCCAGTGGAGGGATCTCAAGAAATAAAGAAACACTAGAATTATTTGTTTAGTCTGTTTTATAAAGTTTATATTGGGGTACCAACATCACTAGTATTTAAAACATTTGTAGAAGTTAGGTAGAGATATTTAGCCATCAGAATGCGAAAAGTCAACATAAGCGTAAAGCCTTGTACACACGATCGGATTATCCAACGGGAATTGTGTGATGACAGGCTGTTTTTGGAAAATCCAAACGTTTGTATGCTCCATCGGACAATTTGCGTTTTTTTTTCCAGAGGGTTAAATCACCTGATAACCCAGAAGATAGAGATAAATAGCAACATTTACAGTTAAGGGATACAGTGATGTCCACTTTCTGTCCCTCAGTCTGCTGACTGGTAAGAGCAGCAGCAGACAGAAGAAGTCATCGTTCTACACTCACCTGCTATCAGTATGTTCCTATGTTATCCAAACATATTTAAACAGTGCACCAAATTGGCTTTTTGTTCTGGTATTCTCTCCTAGTCTGTGTGCTGTTGTATAGGAGATTACAGAAAACTCAAATTAAGGTACATACATTAGTTGCATTCAAAAAAATGAATGCAACAATTTGCAATAATGCATCTTTTTCTATACTGCATATCGAGAGTTCATATTTAACATATCAGAAGCTACACACAAACATCTTAAATATTAGATTAGACATTGGTGTTTCAATGTGAAATCATAGAGCTGTTTAGATTGATTGAAGAAACCCATTTACCACTGTGGTGAGTTTTTCAGTACACTCACTGCAACTAGTTTAAAACTTGAGTATTCCTTTTATGTACATTTTATGGCCTCTTGGGTAGTAAAGTGCAACTTCATCACTTAATGTCATAGGAAGATCAGACCTTAATGAACACACAGAACTAAATATATCTCCATGAGAGCATATCTGTGAAATATAAAAAGAACCATTTAGAAACATGCCCCCCCCCCCCAGGACATAGAAACATGATGGATAATTCCATCAAAGTGGAAGGTTCTTGTTTCATAGTCAATCACATATTAGTACATAAGCAAATTAGAAACTGATAGATAAAATAGTGGAAACCAAAGGAGAAATTCACCAGTGAAGTTGATTTTTGAAACTTTATTCATGTCCATAAAAGGAACAATGTCATTTCAATGTTTTAGGGCCATTTATCGCCTCTGGTACATTTAATTTAATTATTTTAAGGTAGTGTATGGTAGTACATTTTTTCTTGTTCTATATCTATATTAAGTTATCAATACCAAACAAAACAGAGGCCTCTTGATACAAACAGTGTCATAACAGGGAAACATTAGATAGTACAATAACGTACAGAGAAAACACAATATGTCAAACAGAGATTGAAAACATGTCGCACAACTATATCAAGAGAGTAGAAACAATAACTCTTAGCTAAGGTCAGACAGCAGACACGCTTGAGGCAATGGGGAAGTGACAAGTGTTGCCATAAGTCGAGCGCAGAAAAAATATATCTCATTTATCTTACAGCTCAATAAAGTGGGTATATCAAAGGGGAAAAAAGGGGGGGAAGTGGGGTAGGGTAGGGTAAGCAAGGGATATCTCGGGGGGAGACTCAAAAGAAGAGAACCAACATTGTAGATAAAGAATTGAATGGCAGACTCATAGAGTTCAATTACGCTTTAAGGGAGAAGTAGTGATTTATCAAAAGGGGATGGCAAATAATGATGTACTCAGGGTTGCCAAAGTCGCATATATTTCTGCACCCTGTTTTGCAAAACCGCCTCATTTTTTTGCATGTATCATGGGCTGGGTCACTCTTTTTTTATTTTCTGCTATTTTGAGTGTATTGGACTTTGATGTCTTTGCTATAGTCTGCTTAGCGGCGGTAATGAGAATAAGAATGGTAGTATATTTTTTAAAGCCCACAACCCAAATAACAAGCAGGGCCCTGAGTTTTATTTATTTGTGTGATGTGAGAAGATCCTTTTTGCAGCTCCCTCTTTACTCCCTGAATTATGGTGCTTCCCAATAATGACTAAAGGGTCTTCACAGAGTGCTTGACGTTTAAAGAGGTTTTTTCGTGCCAGAACATGATAGTATACTGTACTGGCACCTTCCTCCACAGCTCCATGCCCTGGAGTCTAATGACAGCCCATACAGTGCTGCTCCACTTCTGCCAGAGTTGTAGCAGGATCTCACTCACTCATTGCTCTGACATCTCTGGAAACTATCAGTACTCTCATGCCGCGTACAGACGGTCATTTTTTGTGATGAAATAAAATGACATTTTTAAAAATGTCAATTAAAATGATCGTGTGTGGGCAAAATGTCATTTTATGTCTTCTGAAAAATGACAAAAAAAAAATTCGAACATGCTCGAATTTTTTGTGTCGTTTTTCAAAATGTCATTTTTTGTGTCAATGAAAATGATAGTGTGTGGGCAAAACGACGTTTTTAAACCCGCACATGCCCAGAAGCAAGTTTTGAGACGGGAGGTAAAACTACCATTCATAATTGAGTAAGCACATTCATCACGCTGTAACAGACAAAAAAGCATGAATCATCTTTTACTAACAAGTAACCAGCTAAAAGCAGCCTCAAGGCGAATAGAACTTCCCCTTTAGAGTGCCGTCACTTTGTTCATCATTTTTCAAAATGATGGTGTGTATGCTACATCGTTTTTGAAAATGAAGTTTCAAAAATGTCGTTTTTTTTCATCACTTCAAACGTCATTTTTTTTTCATCACAAAAAATGACCGTCTGTATGGGGCATTATTATCTGCCAAAGCAGCACAGATTACATGCATGATGAGTAAATGAGTGCACTGCTTGCCTGATCACCACAATTTTCATCACCTCCACATGTCCACCAACAACCCAGAGTTCAGTTCTACAGTAGGTGACAGGTGGGCATACCTCTTCTCCTCCTCATTGGCAGGATGTAATGACACCACCCATTGATTGGTGATCAATGGCAGTGATACAATGGGGGAATCCTTTAGACTCAGACAAGTGGACAAATGTTATTGTAACTGATTTGACACCCTTAAATTGGGAGTCCATATACACAGAATCGTTAGGTTATAGGCTTCTATTGACATCATATTTTTATGTGTGTATTAATCACATAATGGAGGGGACACTGAAAAACCCACTGTCCTGGGTACCCCTATTTCCAAGGATGATGCTGTTCTGTCAATGACACTTACCTTGGGCATCAGGTGAGCCACTAAACAGAAAGATATTGTCAGATTTATTGATATGATAATGTTTTTTTTTTTTTTAAATGTCACTATTACATATTTGTACCAACAACCTTGTGCTTTCACTTTCTCAATTTGAATTTACATGGTCAGGAAGGCTAGCAGCATTAAAAATTATGGCTCTATCTCAACCACTATATCTATTCCAAACCCTTCCTATTCCACTACACCTATCATATCTCACCTCCCTACAATCCATCACTCAACATTTTGTCAAAGCAAACATGTTATGGCAAAGCAAAAAACCTAGATGTAAATACACAAAAACATATTAAACACTATTAAACATAGGCTAGATGGAAGCTTGGGATACATAGATGTGAAAGTCTACTACAATGCAACAATTTTAGCACAGTTAATAGATTATATATGTTCACCCCCTAAAACTTATTGGGGAAACATTGAAGCCCTTGCAATACCTGACCATAATGTTAAACAATGGCTGTTTAGCACAGTGACAAAACCTCCTATCTTTAAACACTATCCCTCAACTATCCATGCCTCTGTTAAGACCTGGAAAAAGTAGAATAATACTACCTGGTTATACCTTAAAGCGGAGGTTCACCCTTAAAATGAACTTTTCAGCATCCTTAAACTCCATCCCATTTAAGCATCATAGCGTTGTCAATTTTTTTTTTCAATGGTCCCTTACCTGTACTTTGCTGTGCTTCCGGGTTTTCATCCCAGCGGGGAGTGGGCGTGTCTCTATTTTCCCCGACGGCGCTGTGCATTGTGGGCGCTTTTTGCCTGGTGTTCTTGCAGTGACGTGTGGGCCAATCACAGCACATCAACTGAACTAGCTTCGCGTGTAGTCTCACGCTAGCTGTGCTGTCACATGACGAACTAGTGTAACATCACAGCGGGGCGTGTCCTGTTCAGGACGCCGCCGGCCGTTGTGATGGCAACTGTGCAGTGTTGACGGCGCGACTCGCCGTCAACACTGCGCATGCGCGGGATTACGCGGTGAATGCTGGGACATCAGCATTCGCCGCATCCCGGAAGAAATACAGGAGGGCTTCAAGGTGCCCTCAATGAAGATGGCAATGTTCATGACAACATTTTATAAAATATCCTTTGCTGGCAAAGCGCGATCGTGGCGGCTGCAAGATCGGCACTAGTAAGTGAAGAAATGTGTATTTGAACAGCAGCAGAGTAGTCAGGAAAAAGAAAAACGTTTCCCAGCAGAACCTCCGCTTTAACATTTAAGCTCTCCAGATACCACTTAAGACCTTACAGCTGTTGACCCCAGACTTACATGCACTATATTACCAAAAGTATTGGGATGCCTGCCTTTACCCACACATGAACTTTAATGGTTTCCCAGTCTTAGTCTGTAGGGTTCAATATTGAGTTGGCCCACCCTTTGCAGCTATAACAGCTCCAACTCTTTTAGTACGGTTTCCACAAGATTTAAGAGTGTGTCTATGGGAATGTTTGACCATTCTTCAAAAAGCGCATTTGTGAGGTCAGGCACTGATGTGGATGAGAAGGCCAGTCTCTACTCTAATTCATCCAAAAGGTGTTCTATCGGGTTGAGGTCAGACTCTGTGCAGGCCAATCAAGTTCCCCCACCACAAACTCACTCATCCATGTCTTTATGGATTTTGCTTTATGCACTAGTCCAAAAACATTTGGTGGAGGGGGCATTATTATGTGGGGTTGTTTTTCAGGGGTTGAGCTTGGCCCCTTAGTTCTAGTGACGGGAATTTAAAATCTTCTTGACTTTTGAGAATCCAATCTTTGGACCTACAATATGTACAAGGGCTTCTCAGATCTGTTTCAATTACAAAAGTGTACAATTCAAGAATTATGAGCTAGAACTCTATATCATCTAGATCTGTGGTTGTCAACCTATGAGTTATATTGGGCCGCACCTTCAGCACCTGAAAGCACTAAAAGGCTGCACACAATATTCAGTATGTGTGATGCTGCAGAAAACGGTCAGAGACTGGGCATATGTTACATAAGACTGCTAGAGATTTCTGCCATTACAGCCATGACTGCTAGAGAAGCACTGACATCACTGCAAATCAGTTCTATCAGCCCCACTTCTGTGGTCTATAAAAAGACACACAGCAAGTGCCAAAGACACTAAAGATCTTGATCCTTAAAGTTACTTTATAATGTTGGGGTCTATGCTTGGTACATTTTTTAGAGTGACATTACTGTTATGCAGTACGTTTCTGTGCTGGAATATTGTGGTACATCATACCAGTACCTCCTGGCACAGCCCTGTGTTCTGCTTACAATTCTGATCCACTATTGCCAGCAATGCAGATCTCACTCAGTTGTTATCCTGGCCTCCTTGTAAATCCTAACCTAGATTTGATATGCTTTGACTTCTGAGTTGTGGGTTCAGAGGAGCCGAGCAATGAAGAAGTGAGATCTCTCTACATGCCACTCTGTTGCCATAGTGTGCCCAGTGTGCACTGTCACTATAGTAGAGAGAAAAGCCCAGGCAGCGATGCCCAACGTTTTATATTATTATAATATAAGATTTATATAGTGCGAGCAGTTTGTGCAGTGTTTTATAAAATTGAGGGAGACATTTCAGTTACAATAAAGGTCAATACAAGAAGATCAAATCTTGTTAGAGTTTAAAAGCTAAAAAGGAGGATCACATGATATAATAACTGTTAGGGATGAGCTGATGGAAAATATAAAAGTATAGTTTATTAGGCAGGATAGGCCTAGGGATCGCCAAAAGGCATAATCGGACAGATTGTAATATATATATGTAGCTCACCCCCGAAGGAGCCGCTGGTTGATTTTGGGATCGGCCTTCTAAGTTACCCTGGCGGTGTCTAGGGGTGTATTTGTGAGAACAGTGGTAGTGAGCGAAGGTCCAGACAGCCAATAAAAGGTTTTTCACTGCTTTATTGTCCAGGCCAAACACGGCCAACATCAACATGTATTGGGAAGGTCAAGGTTGATGAAGGAAAAAGAAGAGAACATTGCGGTATCAGGCCTGGATATTAAATGCAATATAAAGGGAAATGGGGGAAGGGACGTGCACAAGTTAACTATTCGTTTATGGGTGCAATACTGCTCTGTATAGTACCAACTTTTGTAACTCGTCGCAAAGTGCCCCCGGACAGACCCCTATAATAGGCCTGGCAGCCGAAGCGTCACTCTGAACTAGCTGGGAGGAACAGGTCTCTCTCACAGACCCAGCTCTAGGGCCTCTGCCACAGGTCAATTTCAATAAAGGACTTCGGTGAATAAAGAGAGCGAATCCTCCCAGTTGACTTTTCCTATATAGGCCCCCAGATGACAGCAAGCATACCTGTCAGTGGTCCGGACGCCCGATCCCAGACTGGGATTCTCTCAACAGGCCATGGAACCCAGTGAAACACTGGGGTCCCTTTTCTCCTCAGGATGAGGTTCGACGCAACCTTCTGATTTGGCCAGGTGGGCCGCGCTGGCGGGGTCCATGGATGCACGTACCCTGAAGGTGGATACCGCACCTGGAACGGGGACCCCACAAAGATTTTTTAACACATGACCCCTGTCACAGATATACTCTCCCCCAGCATGCCCCACGAGGGAAAACTCCTCCAATTGGCTGCTGGGGAAAACTTGCTCTGCCAGAACCCCTCTGGCGCCAACTGCCGGCAAGGGGTGGTATTGCACCCCTTGACCACAGACTGACCCAGTGGACATTTCTGGGATGACAGAAGTCCCAAATTTAGACAAATCACGAATGGGAGCAAAGTAACTCTCCCATTCTCACTAACTTTAGCGTAGTGCCATTGCTGAAAGCAAGGGGGCGCTACATATATATATATATATATATATATACATATATATATATATATATATATATATATATATATATATATATATATATATATATATATTGTCACATCCATATGTTTTTTTGTAAAGTATTGTGTATACTGTGCAGTGCTGTACACTACTGTGCTATTTCAATCCGCATAAAAATGTGTGTCCTTGTTCTTTAAAAAGGGGAGTGGAGGGGCAGTGCTTGGGAGGCAGGGTAGAGTTGGGCACTGCTTAAAAGTTGGGAGATGAGAATACTCTACTGAGATAAAAGAAAAAAGCAATATATATATGTATATATGTATATAAATATATATATGTTTGAATCAATGTAACATTCATCCTAAATCCTGCTCTCAAGTCATAGCAACTGAAGAACTAAAGTCTGTACTAACTTCTGATATAAAGCATTCAGTATAAAATGAAATCTAGAACAATAAATAATGTTTATATTAAACAGCTTTCAAAAATGAACTGAACATAATAAATAAAGTAAACAAAGCACATACCGATTTTATCTATATTAAAAATACGTACATTTTATTTTAATTTTAAGTAATTAGAAAACTAAAAATTAAAGCGGTAGTTCACCCTCCTTCACCCCATTATTCCATTACTTTCGGCATCGTAGCGCGAGCTACGGTATGCCGGTCTTAAATTTTTAATCCCCATACTCACTGTGCTATTGTTGATTGAAGAATCCGACTCCCGCGGGGAATGGGCGTGCCTATGGAGAGGGAGGATGATTGACGGCCGGCTCTGGCACGTCACGCTCCCCGAAGACAGCCGGAGTAGGTCTCGGCTATTCACAGCGCCTGCGCACAGGCTATGCGCAGGCGCCGTGAATAGCCAAGCCTATTTCGGCTATTTCCGGAGAAGCGTGACGTGCCAGGGCCGGCCGTCAATCACCTTCTCTCACCATAGGAACGGCCATTCCCCGGATTCTTCAATCAACGATAGCACGGTGAGTACGGGCATAAAAAATGTAAGACCGGCATACCGTAGCTCGCGCTACGATGCCGAATTTAATTGTCTAATAAAAAAAAACTTTTTTTTTTTTTTTAACAGGGCGAACCCCCGCTTTAACTAAAGAGTTCATTTTTAAACAAAACACAATTTTCCCAAATCCCTGAAAACAAAGCCTTCTAGGCATGGGCTAGCACAAAGGTATATAAATAAATACACAACACAAGATATAATCCAACACTCGTTTATTTACTTGGAATTTATATGGCCACGGTGTTATCCATAAGGGGGTTAAAATTTATTAAAATAAATAATTAAATAAATAATTAAATAAATAAGCCATCTTGGCTAAATATGTATTTAATAAGGAATTAACTGGTGTCCATCCAGCCAAAGCTGGACGACTACTCCCCCGCTTGGACAACAGCATGACTTTCGGAAGAAAAAGGGGACGGGAGGGTGGGCGCTGCTCAGCTGACTGGAGCGGTCTGATAAGCCGGCCACATCTGGATCCTTTATAACCTCCTACAGGGCGGGATGTTCAGCCGACCGTCCGGCCAATCAGCAGCTCTTCCACCTTAGCCAATCCCAAGGCTGTTGCTGCCCAGGGACGGCGCGGACCTGCAAGATACATAACACAGCAGGAGAACTGTATGCTCTCCCTTTGAGCCAGCCCATGTTGGTCCAGCTTAATGCTGTGACCTGTCATTCTGGCATGTGATCTTTATTTTTAAACTAGATAGCATTTAATATTATAATCCATTTCACTGTGTTATGGTAAACTCTCAAGTGCATTAATCATTCTTTCTGCCCTAATGACATTTTCAAAGAAGTAATTCCATCACAGAAAGCTAGCTATGATGTTATCATTTTTTTAAAATGTCACTTAGTAAATGCTACTGAACTTGGTAATCTTTGTATGAAAATAAGTGAATGATGCAAAGTTCTCCTGCAGTGTGCTAGTAATATTTCTCTTTGCCTGTGAAATATATGTTGCATTTGGACATATGGATGGCTCTGAGGTCCACATGGTTTGCAGCTTCCATACGCAATACATTAATTACCATAATTTTAGCATTTACTTTAGCACAGTTGTGCTTAATAGTTTTCCGTCCAGCCAGTGCCGATACTTCGCTGGACTGGAAGTGATTTAATTTTTTAGAGCCGGGAATTCCCTTCAATGTTAAAGTAATCCTAGCAGTTAGGAATCCACTGGATTACTTTTACAGGTGGTGGAAGGAGGTCCCACCCCCCTCCTGCCACTGCCATATTTACCAGGCTCTCCCACGCAATCGAGGAGCCTGGTATGGATGCGACCAGCAGTATCTGGTTCCTGGGAGACAGTGAGAGCAACTGATGTTGTTCCTCCCACTGTGTAATGTCAGAAACCAGAGGTGATGAGGATTTTATCACTTCCAATATCTGTCTCATGTAAACAAGCTGTTACCTGCTTGAACAAGCATCTAAGTAAACTGCTCTTTTTTGATCAGATCCTTAGGAAGCCAAAGGAGAGATATTAGGTCTAATAGACCTCAGATCTCTCTATAAAGAGGACATGTCATAGTCCATGCGATTCCAGGGGATGTTGTTTATTCCCTCTGATAGCAATAAAAGAGATAAACAAAATACTGTGTAAAAAAAAAAAAAAAAAAAAAAAAAAACTTTAAAGTGCCCCCATGCAAATGTGAATGCATACATAGGTCCGGCAAACATATGTAAGTGGCAATTTTACCACACGTGTGAGGTATCGCAGCAAATGTCACAGCAAGGGAAATAATTTTAGTTTTAGTTTAGTTGCCTATGGAGATTTTTTGGTACCGTAGCCACCATTCCATCAGCGGACACAGTTTTAAAGTGTGATAAGTTTGGCATCTAATTACTCAGCATAACACTGTTTAAATTTTACCAACCAATTGGGTATCATATTGTGTTTTGTGCATTTGAAAAACCACTGTGCAAATATGTGACATAAAAATATGCAACAGCCACCATTTTATTCAATAGGGCCTCTGCTTAAAAACATATACTATGTTTTGGGATTCTAGGTAGTTTTCTAACAAAAAAACATATATTTTTTTACATGTAGGAAAGAAATGTCAGAATTGTCTGGGACTGGAAGTGGTTAAAAAATAATATAAACAATTGATATTGTAAGCACATTTATTAAATCAAGCCACAGGCTGTTTAACACTCCTCCAGACTGTGTCTTAGGCCTCGTACACACGACCGGATCTCCGCTGGAAACGGTCCGCTGGATAGATTCCTCCTCCGGATTTGGATCCGATGGCGTGTACACACCATCGGATCAAAATCCGTGCGGAATTCCTCCGCGGTGACGTGTCGCGCCGTCGCCGCAACGATGACGCGGCGACGTGCGTGACGCTGGAAGGTAGATTACGAATCATTACGACGCATGGGAGGGAGGGGAGCGGACGGATTGATCCGGTGAGTCTGTACAGACCACCGGATCAATCCGCTGGTCCCGATTCAAGCGGATAGATTTCTTAGCATGCTAAGAAATTTCTATCCGCTTGAAATGGACTGGCCGGACGAATCTCCGCGGATAAATATCCGCTAGGCCGTACAGACGACCGGATTTGTCTGCTGGAACTGATCCGCGGATCAATCAGGTCGTGTGTACGGGGCCTTTGAATAACAGGAAGGTGAGGCCTCAATCAATCAAGATGCAATATCCCACCCCATTGTGTTTAGCTGTTTAGTGGGCATGGAGGAGGAGGGAGGAAGTGGACTGTCATTTACCACTGTGTATACGCCCACATGTGTGACTCTATCGTCACATGGGCTGCTCTGATGTGCTAAGGAGGGAATGTTCAGGACAGAAATACCCTAAAAACTGAGCATGTGCACTAGCTGCCAACACTGCTTTGGAAAATCCCCAACTGCAGTGGGGACAGAACAACAGAATCAACCAGGTTTTTTACAGAATAGAGAAAAAAAAACCATAGTGACAAAGTGAGTATGAACAGCATTTATTGATAGTTTTTAATGATGTGGGTATAATGACACTTTTGAGACTTTTTTTATGGTGCCTTTGTTCACTCCTCCACTCTATCTATGGAGGGGCTAGGTAGCCACCCTTGGACAGAAGCATTGTCAATATGTGGAAAGGGTATTATTAGATGGGCTAATAGATTCAAATGGACTTAACCCATTATCAACACCAGCTAACACGTTTTAAGGAAATAAAAAAACTTTGGGAAAGGCTTTACATAAATGACAAAAACCTGGCCGTGGTTAAATGTTTGTTTGAACCTTCTAACTGCCACGTTTGCTGGACATCTTGGTCTTTTAAAGAAAGTTGAAAAATAACAGACTTATTAGCAGGATCAACAAGTATTACAACTATTTTACAGTGAAAGGTAAAGTGACGAGCGCAATAAATGTGACTAAGTAATCAAAGTGTTAATCAGTGAACACTGATAATAAACTAAAATTGAAACAAAGTGCTAAATAACATGTAAAACATCAATAATGAATAAAACGTTCAGCCAGCAAGTGGCCAGTGAAAAAATAATATGCACAAGAATAGCTGCAAAAGTCAGCAGGCAAACATAAATATGAAGCCTAAATAAGTCCTGGAATAATAGGCTAATAGTACAGCCTTTATGATATTAAGTGCATAAAAGTGTAGGAAGTTCCATAAAGACAAAAAAATAAAAAATATATAGACTTCTCCAATAGTGATAAAAAAGTGTTTAGGATCTTCTCATGTAGATCTTCAAATAATGTGAGCTCACAATGCGCTTACCTTCCCAAGGTAGTAATCAAGCCTTGATTAAATGGATATCCACAAGAGGTGTTGTTGAATCTGCAACTGGCTATAGATGTCCAGGGCGTCCTGTGTAATCCTATGTTTGTAGGCTCCAGACTTCTATTTGGCAGCGGTGGTGCTCAGCATGGGGAAATAAAAAAGGTAGCTTCCCATAGTGTAGTAAACCAAGGCTATTTTATTAATAAAAACGCTAACAAGTGCATTTTAAAAGATCAGAGAAAACGAAACTGAAAAACAGCTGATGACAGCTTACTGATGTATTGCTTCAAAGATCAGTCCGTCCCTTACATGTTACGCCACGTCACGTGGCTTCATCAGAGGCCTCTGATGAAGCCACGTGACGTGGCGTAACATGTAAGGGACGGACTGATCTTTGAAGCAATACATCAGTAAGCTGTCATCAGCTGTTTTTCAGTTTCGTTTTCTCTGATCTTTTAAAATGCACTTGTTAGCGTTTTTATTAATAAAATAGCCTTGGTTTACTACACTATGGGAAGCTACCTTTTTTATTTCCCCATGCTGAGCACCACCGCTGCCAAATAGAAGTCTGGAGCCTACAAACATAGGATTACACAGGACGCCCTGGACATCTATAGCCAGTTGCAGATTCAACAACACCTCTTGTGGATATCCATTTAATCAAGGCTTGATTACTACCTTGGGAAGGTAAGCGCATTGTGAGCTCACATTATTTGAAGATCTACATGAGAAGATCCTAAACACTTTTTTATCACTATTGGAGAAGTCTATATATTTTTTATTTTTTTGTCTTTATGGAACTTCCTACACTTTTATGCACTTAATATCATAAAGGCTGTACTATTAGCCTATTATTCCAGGACTTATTTAGGCTTCATATTTATGTTTGCCTGCTGACTTTTGCAGCTATTCTTGTGCATATTATTTTTTCACTGGCCACTTGCTGGCTGAACGTTTTATTCATTATTGATGTTTTACATGTTATTTAGCACTTTGTTTCAATTTTAGTTTATTATCAGTGTTCACTGATTAACACTTTGATTACTTAGTCACATTTATTGCGCTCGTCACTTTACCTTTCACCATTCTATTGTATTTTTATTCGATATTTATACATTATTAGATTGAGCAGCATCATCACTATAGTTTATTATTATTATTATTTTACTTTACATCTCAAGGTTTACTAGGTAGGCGCAAGAGCACCCTCACTTTATCAACTATTTTACAGTGAATCTCAGCACGACAAATGTTAGTGACAGACTGTATGATATCTGTCACTTTTTATTTTGTTTGTGGTTCCATTTTAACTGCAGGGTATAACATTATAATATTGCTGCTTTGATAAGTGTGCTAGGCACATACAATGATGACATTTAAACATACAATATTTCCTAAAGCAGTCTATATAGTAAGAAAACAAACATAACTTTCATCTCAATCCTTTGGTGTTAAATTCTGGCCAATATTAAATGAAAGCAGATTTTAGTACAAATTAATTAAACAGCTGCTACTCTGATAGTAAACAAAAACACCAGCCCCAATTAGATGGCATTAGCAATGTTAAAGTGATACTAAAGTCTTGTTTGTTTTTATTTAAAAATAACAAACATGATATACTTACCTGCTTTGTTTAGTGGTTTTGCACAGACCAGCCCAGATCCTTCTCTTCTCAGGTCCCTCAACGGTGTCCCTGGCCCCTCCCTCCTGCCGAGGGCCCCCAGAACAACCAGCTTTCTATAGGGGAACCCGAGCCGAGCCACTGCTCTGTGTGTGTATATCTGCTGTCTTTAACTTTATATACTGTTTAGAAAGTACACATTATGAAGTTTGGGCATACAGCAAAACAGCTGATTGGAGGAAAGGCACACACCCCCTCCACATAGGTAGACTTTTAGCTCTGTTTGTTGAATCATTTAGCATGCTGCTAATCTATTTATAGCAACCTCCCCAACACAAAACTCAGGCTGCTTTCATCGTATGTGACTGAGAACTTGTCAGGAGTTATCTGGCTGATAAAAGAAGAACGGGGCAGGCGACAGCTATGGAAAATAGTGCATTGAAGAGAGATAACAAAGCACTGCAGATATGTGTGTCCAGCTCAAATTTAATGAATCAAGTTTTTACCCGTTTACTATATTCAAGATTTAATATCTCTCAGATATGGTTTGGGTTAAATGAGAGTTCTCTGACCATGAGTGAAAGCTTTAACTCAATAACAACCATTTATTGGTAAGTAGCAAGCAGGCCTAAACTAATACACAATAATCTATCTATTTGAACAGGAAAAGGGTAAAAATTATGGATTACATGAAGGACTACAGAGTATATTCCTTAAAACATTAATCTACAAACAGTAGGACGTAAAATATATAAGACAAACATATTAGTTACAAGTACAAGGCAGATATTTCCCATAGTTACCAGGCTACAGCCTACAAAGGTTTCATTCATGTGACCGCTCTAGTCTGTGTATATCATTACAGGCTGATGTCTCATTGGTTGGCATGGCGTGGCTCTGATTGGTGGGCCTTCCTAATCCTGGGTACGGACATCTCCAATCCCTATACTTTACATAAGTCAGCCCCCTTTAATGCAAATCCTTGTGACCATTCTGAACTATTCTGACAATTCAGTAACTTGACTTTTTCCGGGAAGTTAAGTATTGATTATGGGTTTGCCTCCCTTCATTGCATATCCAAACATGGGATCCTTTGAAGTGAATATTTGTACAACAAAGAGGTTTGGATCCCATTGTTTAGATACACAAGCCTAGGCACCGAATTTTCTGTCTAACAGAGACTTCTGTGAAGATTACACCCCCTACATAGATATAAGATAAATTAAATATATTCATAATTACAATATTTTACAGCTATTAAAGGAGATTTCACATAAACTCATAATAAAAAAGTAACTAAATAAATGTATTTTTTTGACGAAAACAAAATTACGAAACAAAATATTTCAGTGTGCACATGTCTATTAATTTATATAGCTATGCAAGATTCTTTACTGTTATTTTTTATTTACTGAAAATAAAGTTTTCCTTTAAAAGCTACAGCTGCAGAGGTCACCTCTCAAGTTTGTGATTGCTTGAAAGTCTGCTCCTGAATCTGTATTGGTAAATTGTATTTATAGATGATAAGGTTCACACTATTTTCTTTCTGAATTCTTCCTAACCCAAACAACTAAAACTGACAAGAAATCATTGTGCTGTTTTCATGCAATCAGTGGGAGATTGCCATAAGCAAAAGGAAGAAAATCTCACAATGTAGTAGCACAAAATCATTTTGCTGCTGCTTCTGTTTTTAACCTAAATGCCACCAATTTGAGAAACTGCATATTTTACAATTGGTCAGTAAAATAAGCATGTTATTCATTCAGAATACTATCTTGTTTTCTCACGTTTGTAGTAAATTAGTACATTTATGAATTGTTTCAGTGGGAATGGGAAAAATCCAGATTTTAGATCTCTAAAATACTATTATATTATAAATCACTAGAATGGATTTTCAAAGCCATAGTTGGGTTCTGTAGCTGCAACTGCTTCTTCATTTTGTCCTTAAAGGAGTTGTAAAGGATTTTTTTTTTTTTTTTTTTGCTGAAATTACTGTTTTCAGGGTATAGAGACATAATAGTTAACTGATTCCTTTTAAACATAATAAACATAGATACAAATCAATCATATAATGTACCTGTAGTTTCTAGTTTTGTTTTTGCATGTTGTTTCCTGCTTCTGTGATTTACAGACCTACAGAGCCAATACAGGGCAGTGATGGTTTGGAAAACGAAACTGATTGGTGCTGTGGGGTTTTAGACACACAGTAATCACACCTCCTTGATTAGTGACCACAGAGAGAAAGCTCCCAGTACTGTGGTTATCAGGAAACAGACAACTAGGAAGTGTGGAGATCAGAGAAGAATTACAGCAACTTGAGAGCAAAAACAAACAATGAGGACATGAAAACAACACTGCATTAAGGTAAAGGAAGCTATTAAGATAAAAAAAAATCCTTTACAAACCCTTTAATAATATGTAATTGTTTCTAATGAGTACAATTGATTCTTCAGGACCTCTACAAAGGTTATAGGAAGTAGAGTGATCTTGCTATATTTAATTAGCAATTAAAATAGTATTTTTCTAGGACTATTTCCAAAACATAAACTGCAAATGAATTACATAGATTGCATCAGCTGGACACAGTATATTGCCTGTATAACACTAATCATCATTTGTTATGCATTTATTTTTTTAATTAATGCACACAAAGTAGCATGATTAGGATGACTAATTTTGACTTGTAAAGTACAATTTTATAGGTTCCTCTGTAATAAAATTGCCTAATTTTCTGCCATCTTACAAATTAAACTCATTCTATTTGTGTTAGGCTATAACAATCTGCATTTGATACATGTACCAAATGTATAACACCGATTTCTGAAAGAAATAACCCAATTTTAAAACTCAAATGAATGAACTGCAACAATTAAACTTCATACATATAACTGACTGATTTCAAAATGTTCCCACAAAAAATAATAATAGCACCAAAAAGTTTCACAGCTCTGTAATTTTTGTGTGCACAGAGTAAAAGTATTTTTCCAGCTTCAATTAGAAAAAAGAAGCCAAGCATTAGATAAACAGTTTAGGTCAGAATTGTTCTACATTAGGTAAGACAGGTGCCCCAACCGATGATTGCCTATACTTTTTTTAGTACTTGCCCCTTCCTCTTCCAGTCCTAGGCAAGCTGTGCATAGATTACAGGAGGATAAAATATAGTCAGATAAGGCACTATTTAGGGTTACATTTCAGGATGTTGTATCAATGCCAAACGGTTTTAAATTAGGGTCTTCTGTATTTGCCTACAATTCTTGCTGCATTTGAAGTGTAGGTAAACCTTAACTATATAGTTCTCTTTATTTTATTCATGTTGGTCTGTTAAGTTGTTTTAGGACACTATGGGTTTGATTTATTAAAAAGAGAGAGTGCAAAATCTGGTGAATCTATGCATGGTAGCCAATCAGCTTTTCACTTCAGCTTGGTCAATGAAGCTTTGCCCAAAAAAAAAAAAAATCCTGGATTTTGCATACATTTTGTTTATTTATTTATTTATTTATTTATATAATTTTATTTAATTTTAATAAATCTTATCTGTAAAAGCCACCTTTGTGTAGACATCGAAATGGCCTGAGACTTCTCCTGGGTGCCTCCATCTTAGATGGGATGTCAGCATCAAAGTTGTCACTCAAGTGACAGCATATATTAAAGCAGAGTTCCAACCACAATTAGCATTTTTTAAATGTATGTCCTTTCATCCTGCGTTTTTATAATATAAATCTGGTCACTTACTATTTTACAATCCGCCGTTGATCCGCATAGATATTCAAAAAAGATAGTTTATAAAACTATATCTACACCGTTGTCATTTTGCTTGTGGGCATTGTAAAGCCTACAGGCACTTACTTCCTGTAAGTCTTGGATGGGGAGTGATAATTGGACAGCGCACTGCATCCTGGGAAATGATGACACACATTTTCCAGGAGCATTAGAGGGAGATGATGTCAGAATCCTAGGTGGTTTCAAAGGCAGATTTCGTGGGACCGCATAGCAACAGGCATTTCCAGATGAGTAAAAAATGTTTCTTTTTTTTTTCTTTTTTAGTCGTAAGCTACAGTTTAAAGCAAAATAGTTTTTTTTGATGGAACCTACACTTTAATTGTCTTTGCTCCTTCCCAGTAGCTACAAAAAGTTTGTGTAGGGGGGTGAAGGGAAGGGCTGAGGGGTATTTACCTTAGAGGGTAATTAGATACTCCCTGAAGGGGAGAGGGCTATGATGTGTCAGGAGGGAAAGGATCATGCTAGGGCGATGACTCTTCCTGTAGTGGAGTCCTTTTTCTAGCAAGTTTGAAGGCACATCACAAATGAAAACCAAAATCACTGGATGTTAGCATTTAAAATGCCTAATTTTCTGTACTTTTACCTGAATTTCTTTAAGTTGGTGACAGGGTCTCTTTAATCAGAAACCAGGGAGATTAAAGTGAACATGTACTGGAAAAATTAAGTTACGCCGGGTTTTTGTGGATCAGGCCCATAGGGCCAGATCCACAGCCAGCGGGCTTAACTTAAATCTTCCTATTTAAGTTACACCGCCGCAAAATTTCTACCTAAGTGCCCGATCCACAAAGCACTTACCTAGAAATTTTCAGCTGTGTAACTTAAATCTGTCCGGCGCAAGGTGTGCCCAATCTAATGGGGCGAGTCCCATTTAAATTAGGCGCTCTCCCGCACCGGACGTACTGCGCATGCTCCAGACGCGATTTTCCCGACGTGCTTTGCGCAAAATTACGTTACGCCAAGTTTTGTGAATCGCCGGGTAAAAAAAGTTGCGGCGGGAAAAAAAAGAGATGCGGCGGGAAAAAATTTTTTTTTAAAAAATTTGACAGCGTCGCGGGAAAGAAGGGTCTACTTTTACATGGTGTACTAACTTTACACTTTGTAAAAGTAGCCCTAATTTTGCGATTGCAAACTAACAACTTACGGAGACTTCACAAAGGGTTCGTGGATCTCCGTAAGTGCTAATTTGCATACCCGATGCGGAATTTAGACGAGAAATGCCCCCAGTGACGGCCGAGGTACTGCATCCTAAGATCCGACAGTGTAAAACTATTACACCTGCCGGATCTTAGGAATATCTATGCGTAACTGATTCTGTGAATCAGTCGCATAGATAGAAACAGGGATACGATGGCGTATCAGTAGATACGCCGGCGTATCCCTTTTGTGGATCTGGCCCATAATTTTTATCAAGTTGTTATGGGTAAAGTTCAGATTTAAGTTTACAGTAACAATTAATGTAATTCGAGGGCCTACTTAAACCATTATTTTACCTGTATCCAGTCAGAAAGTCATTGCACTACATACGTTTTGGTAGCTCTAAAGGAGATAGTCTAATCAGATCAGATACGAATGGTTAGATTCAGTTCAGGTGTGTTATTGGGACTGATTTTCTCAGACTTTATCTTACTATCCAATGAGAGTGCCCTTAGTGGCCATGAGGCAGTTTAATTGAACAGTAAAACATGCAGGTTATATGGCTTTTGAAGTTAAGGGTCACTAAAGGAAAAAAAATGTTTTGCTGAAATGACTGTTTACAGGGTATAGAGACATAAAAGTTAACTGATTCATTTTAAAAATGATTACAAATAGATAAAAAATCAATCATAAAATGTGCTGATAGTTTCACTTTCACTTTTAAACTGGTTTCATGTTTATGTGAAGTAGAGAGAGACACAGAACAAAAACAAACAAATCCAGGGCAGTGTTTTGTTTTTAAAATGAATCTGATTGGTTCTGAGGAGTTTTAGACACACAGCTTGGACCACAGTGAAAAGCTGCAATGCGATTTTTCATAAGGAGCCAGACAAGCAGGACGTGTGGAGATCAGAGCAGAATTACAGCAACTTCAAAGCAAAAACGAATAATGAGGACATGAAACCATTGCTGCAGTAAGGTAAAGGAAGCTATTTAGCTAAAAAAATATTTTCCTTTAGTGATCCTTTAGGAAAGTCAGCCCCCAGTAGTAATAAAGCTTTTTTTTTGTCTCATAAAGGTATTTGCAGATACGTTGTAATATCTGTTCTTAGTCAGTACATCTACTTCAATCACACATAACAATCATATATGTCAGTAAACTTATAAAACAGTCATGATTAATTTGATAATTCTGATCTTAAAGCCCTACAAATACCTATTTAGCTGGAAGCCACATCATGACATGTTTGCAATTAACAACTTTTAGATGTGTCCACTCTTGCATTGCACTTTATTTTTATTTCTATTCACATAGTGTAACATCTAGAATTCAGTTCAAAAGTCTGCCATGGAAAAAAAAAAACATTTCCCAGTGCAGATATCTTATGTTTTAAATGTGGTTTTAAGATAATTAACATCAAGAATGATTGTAAGTTACTTTTTCTGCAGTAACTCTTGAACTGTATTGGCAAGATGAATTACAAGCCTCCTCCCCTCTCGCACAAAAACAATTGAAAGTAATAAGAAACCTCACAATGCACAGATCAAGTGAGAGCTTAATAGCTTAGTTGAATTCCTTTCTTATGTGGCATCACATTAAAATATCATGGTTGGATAAGGAGGGTACAGAAAACCTTGGCTGTCTGCCAATTATCAATTTTTTTCTTTGGTTATCTCAAGAGATTAAATACAGCAACACAGTAAATGTGTTGAATAATTGAAAGACACCTATGGATTTCTGTTTTACTTGCTGCTACGGAATTACAATTAGGGAAGTTGCATTAACACATTTATTAATACTGTATGTTGTATAAAAAGGGAATCTGTCACAGTATTGTATATAACAGTGATGGCGAACCTTGGCACCCCAGATGTTTTGAAACTACTAAATTGCACTCTGCAGTGTAGTTGAGCATCATGGGAAATGTAGTTCCAAAACATCTGGGATGGCCAAGGCCATCACTGGTATATAAGATTGTAACACAAATGTAACATTTTAATTCATGCTGCCATTGCTAATTAATAAAAAGTGTAAAATCAACAGACTTAGCATATAGCAGTAAAGTTTCAGAAATGATGAATATTGAATTTTGTGTGGGCATAATAAAAGTTGTTTGTTGATCTTATATCGCAGTTTGCCCATTTGACATTTCACTGTATTCACCTGGATGTTTATTCCCACAATCACAGTGCTAAAAAAGGATTCCTAAATACTATTTGATTCTATACTGTGCATACACAAATCACACTGTGCTCTCTAATTGGGCCGGCGGCGGGGGAAGGAGGAGGGGCCAAACTTGCGGCTGAGTTTGCCGCAGCGGAACTTATCAAACCAGGTTCCTGCTGACCCTGAGGCAGATAAGCAGAGCTTCCCTTTTTGGGTGGAGCTCTGCTTTAAGCTGATGTCTTTAGAGAGTCTGGCTACATGTGGCAGTCTCCCCCCTTGTTAGTCCCCAACAGTGTTGCTACTCACTCTGTCCTCTCTTGCTCCTGTGCCTTCAGGAAAGCCTCCTCCTTTGTGTCATAGAAGGATTCTTCCAGCACCCTACCCCCAGCCTAATACAGGACACCCACCATCCTAGCGGGTACCCCTGAGGGCCACGACAGCCTCCTTAACATTATATCTCCATTTTTCACCCAACTTTTCCTGCTGGCATGGCTCATGTCTATTTATGGAGTGGTCTCAGCCCCCTGCCAGCCTATCGCTGAGGATTGACTGAGGCTCCATAAATATTCAAGGCAGCTCCTCCTAACCTTTACCCAGTAATTCTAGAAGATTCTCCAATACCAGGGGGGAGGCACCAGAGAGCTTCCAGGATGAGTCACCCAGCCCTGAACCATACTCAACCCTGACCCAGATCCCATGGCTCAGACTTAGCTCTGAGCCAAACTATATTTTCCATAACAATTCTAAAACACCCTGTACTAACTTCTAGCACACACTAAAGGGTGCTACAGAAATATTGGTCAAATGGTCATTTAACTGTGAATGTTCATTTAACACTTTATTAATAGGGTTAATGCTGCCTAGTGAAATTTCTGTATTTTTTTGGTGATTGTTCAATGGATGTACAGTAAGGCCGAGTACTCACGAGCAGACATGTCCGATGAAACCGGTCCGCGGACCGTTTTCATCGGACATGTCTGCCCGGGGACTGCCCGGGGACTTCTGTTCGATGGCTGTACACACCATCGAACAGAGGTCCGCGCGTAAACAATACGCGGGGCGTGGCCGCGGTGTCGCCGCGTCGATGACGCGGTGTCGCCGCGACAATGACGCGGCGACGTGGGCGGCCTGCCTTTAAAATGCTTCCACGCATGCGTCAAAGTCATTCGACGCATGCGAGGGATGGCGGGCGGCCGGACATGTACGGTAGGTCTGTACAGACAACCGTACATGTCGGGGGGACAGGTTTCCAACTTGTCCGATCCGCCCGAAAATTTTCCGCTCGGGCCTACACACGGCCAAACATGTCTGCTGAAACTGGTCTGCGGACCAGTTTCAGCAGACATGTTTGGTCGTGAGTACGGGGCCTAAATGTCATGTCAAATTCTTTTTTAATAGACCCCTTGATATAGAAGCAGCTTAAATTCCAAAATGTAATATATTAAATGACTAACGACTACAATGCACATTCAGTATAAACGATCTGTGTCCAATGTCCTCCATGGTACATATACCTAAATATGTGTTGTGTTATATTATGACAGTCTTGTTGCATGCAGTAACATGGCCTTTAGTAATGTAAGCCTTGTATAGTACATTTTGCATACGTTTTTTAGAATTATTCCACAGAAGTATTTACCCCACACTTGTTCAGTATTAAGCAACACATTAACAATTATTAATATATTCCATGTTGGCGTTCGTCTCATTCTTCCCTCCTGGCAGATAACACAGATCTGTATCTCATTTCTGAACAGCGTTGCATGGAGGTGGAATTCTTGCATTTGCGCTGAAGAACTGTCACTGTCTGTCACTATGTGACTTTTCTCAGTGCCAGTAGAACTCTTTGTTCCAGTGAGTTGTCAGACCACATCACATCATAATGGTAATTAATTAATGTTGTCAACAGCAATATCATACATTAAGGCAAAATCATTTTAAGAGCATTTATTAATATTTGCAATTGACTTTTTTTCAATGTACGCTCTAATAATTCAGAGCATTTTGACAACAGAGGAGTTAAATATACCCATTTTATTCTATCTATCTATCTATCTATCTATCTATCTATCTATCTATCTATCTATCTATCTATCTATCTATCTAAACATATACATATCATCAGTTATTCCATCCAGCAATAAAATGTTTACTGCACAATATATTGTGTGAATAAAATACAGTTGATTTGACAGAAACGTGTAGATTTCCATTTGTGTGCTTTTTTGTGAAAATAATACCTGCCGCTTTGCATTTAATTTGTGTTTTGAATTACCTTGAATAATTATGCTGCAGATAAAAGTTGAAAATGATTATGTTTATATATGGACAAGCAGTGACTCCATTTCACTGCCAGACCTATTTAAAAAAAATCACACTTATATCAGAAATGAGAGACCCCTATTTGACAGCACAGTAACAGGGCCAGGTTCTCTTTATAGACCCCTTATGTATGTTCTCTGCCCATACATATCAAGGAAGGTGAGGCCCAAATCTGCACCTAAACCAGCCATTTCCATCAGGATACTGAGCCTGTGAAAATGTAAGTGCTCAAATCTGAGCAGTTCAGAAATGGTTACTCTCAGGGGTCATCAATGAATGGGAGGGAACCAGCATGTGGAAGTGTAAAGTCACCCCCATCACTTCTACTGAATAGAAGCAAGCAAGCTCTCAAATTTAAAAAAAGCTCTTGGCCCGTTTTGATGCTTGAGTATGTTTTAAGGCTTTGACGGCTCCCCTATAATAGTTATGACAGTAGAAGTAAAATGGTTAAAGCATCAGAATGACAAGCAGGATCTAGCATTTCCTGCAAAAAAAAGTAAGCAATGGAATCCCAGGTATTTATCTCATGACAGTTATAATTATACAGTACATATATACATATAAACTATTCAAAATAACCACATACTAAACTTGAATATGGGTAAGAGTCCAGTGCAGGCCTTTATACTTAGTTTTCGATCTGTGATGGCATCTTGAGAATGCTCATTGAATATTATTGTATGAAAGTTTTACTCGTGCAGCTATCAGGAATCAAGTACTCACCGAGACCGAACTGCCGAGGGTGGTTCACCTTTACGACCAAGCGCGCCCGCCCACTGAGTTTTGGAACAGGTGGCGGAAGCACGAGGCGGTACCGGTGCCAGTGGAGAAGCGTTGACCGGTGACGGTTGTAGATGACAGGTGCTTCTGGGTGACTGCAGACGGAAACAGGAACAAACGATACTGAAGCCGGATAACCGGTACTGAAAGAGTCCAAGAAACAAACTGGAAAGTCCGGGGTGCAAGCCAAGGTTCGGGGAGCAGAGAAGACAGCAGATCCGTGTCACAAGCCAAGAGGTTCAAGGGCAGGAGAAACAACAACAGAGTCCAGGTCACAAGCCGAGGTCGGGGTCAGAAGAGTTCAATAGAGTGGTGAAGCAATCCGAAGTCAGGTTCCAGGTGAGAGGTGAGTCGGACGGAATTCCAACAGGAAATGGTTTCCAGAGACACAGGTTCAGGAAGTAGCTGACGATAAACCAGCAATCTGTCTACTGACAGGAGCTGGTTTAAATAGGGCAGTCACGCTGGTGATTGGCCCCGAGAGGTCACATGCGTATGCGCACACGCCTAAAGTGCCCAGTTAGCCGCCGGGAAGCCAATCTACTACGCTGGTGTGTTAAAGGAGGAAGTACAGTGCTTTGGCCCTGACAGTGCCCCCCCCAAGGGGCGGACTCCGGACGCCCAAACTGGCCATCAACTCCGGATGCTCCTGGTGAAAAACACGAATTAGCCGAGGGGCATGCACATTTCTTGAAGGTTCCCATGAGTTGTGTTCTGGAGGGTAGCCCCTCCATTTGATCAGGTATTGGAGTTGTCTCCCCTTTTTTCTACAGCTCAAAATGGCCTCGACCTCAAACTCCTCTTCTCCATCAATCTCCACTGGTGGTGCAGGAATAGCTGCCCTTCCCTGAAAAGGGTCGGGGATGGTAGGTTTTAGGAGGGAGGCATGAAAAACCGGGTGGATTCTATAAGAGTTGGGTAATGAAAGTTCAAAAGCTACTTCGTTGATCTTGCGTTTGATTCTAAACGGGCCAATGAATCTCGGACCTAGCTTCCGGGCAGGAACTGGCAACTTCAAATTAGCCGCGGAGAGCCAGACCTCTTCCCCAATTTCAAAAGAGGGACAGTCCTTCCTTCCCTTATCATAGAATTTCTTATAATCCTCTTGGGCTTGCTGCATTACATCCCTGAGTTTCCGAAAGTTAGACTGTAAGGTGGTTATACGTTCCTGGGCAGCTGGGACAGGTATCTCCGGGAGAGGGTCTGGCAGGAAGGCCGGGTGAAAACCGCAATTAGCCCAAAAGGGTGTTTGGTTGGTGGTAGTGTGAACAGAATTATTGTAGGCAAACTCCGCGGTGGGCAATAGAGATGACCAATCATCTTGGGAGGCAGAACAAAAACATCTGAGGTATTGTTCAAGAGTTTGGTTCGTCCTTTCCGTTTGCCCGTTGCTTTGCGCGTGGTAGGCCGATGACAAACATGTTTTGACTTCCAGGGATCTGAAAAGCTCTCTCCAAAATTTAGAGGTAAATTGGACCCCTCTGTCTGAGACAATGGTTTTGGGGACCCCGTGAAGCCTAACGATTTCTTTGAAGAAAATTTTTGCCGTTTCGGCAGCAGAAGGGGTTCCAACCATGGGTAGAAAATGTGCCATTTTAGACAGGCGATCCACGACTACCAGGATTGTCGTGAAGCCCTCCGATGGAGGTAAATCTACGATGAAATCTAGAGCAATATCAGCCCACGGACGTTCTGGAACTGGCAGAGGCTTAAGTAACCCCCAGGTCTTGGTTTTAGGACCCTTGTTGCGTTGACAGATTGCACATGAAGAAATGTAAGTTTTACAGTCTCCACCAAAAATAACGGGAAAGTAGTTCCTTGCCCCAAAATGACCGGCTAACTTACGGTCGTGGAAGGTGCTCAGAACTGATTGCCTGATCTCGGTGGGAACGTAGATCCTGTCTTGAAGCCAAAATAAGCCATCGCGCTCCTTTAGTGACGATGATACTGGGTCCGAGATTTGTCTGGATGCAATTTTGATGGAATTTAACAGATCAGTTTCAGAAACCAAGAGAAAATTCCGGGAAGGCAGGATGGTACTTGGTTCAAGGAGTCTCTGGGAACATCCTGGAAAGTGCGTCCGCCTTTCCATTTTTTGAACCAGGCCTATAAGTAATATGGAAATTAAATCGTAAAAAAAAAAGAGCCCATCGAGCTTGTCTAGGTCTCAAACGTTTTGCGGAGCGCAAGTACTCGAGATTTTTATGGTCCGTAAAAATTATAATCGGTTGAATTGCTCCTTCTAACAAGTACCTCCACTCCTCGAGGGCAAATTTGATAGCGAGGAGTTCTCTGTCCCCTACGTCATAATTCTTCTCTGGAGTTGTTAGTTTCCTGGAGGCAAAGGCCACGGGATGGAGTAGGGACTTTAACCCTTGCCTTTGTGAAAGAATGGCTCCTAGGGCTGTCTCAGAGGCATCCACTTCCAAAGTAAAGGGCAACTTTGGATCAGGGTGCCGTAAGACAGGTGCTGAAGAAAAAATCTTTTTTAGTTTCTCAAAAGCTTCCTGAGCCTCCTGCGACCAGTGAAAATGGCTGCCTTGGTGGGTAAGTTTGGTGATAGGAATCACAATGGCAGAAAACCCGACGATAAATCGCCGGTAGAAATTGGCGAAGCCAATAAACCGCTGCACTGCCTTCTTATCCACTGGTGTCGGCCAGTCTAAGATGGCTTTGATCTTCTGGGGATCCATGGCGACCCCGCCGGTAGAGATGACAAAACCTAGAAACTGTATCGTTGTTCTTTCAAATTCGCATTTTTCGGCTTTCAAAAATAATTTGTGTTTCCTGAGGATAGTAAGAACTTTCTTGACGTGGTGCCTATGAAGCTCAAGAGAAGGGGAAAAAATGAGGATGTCGTCCAGGTATACAACTAAAAAATCGTCCAAATACTCACAAAAGATATCATTGACCAGATGTTGAAAGGTGGCCGGGGCATTGCAGAGCCCGAATGGCATGACGAGATATTCAAAATGACCGAACCGTGACCTGAAGGCGGTCTTCCATTCATCCCCGACTCGGATTCTAACAAGATTGTAGGCACCCCTCAGATCCAATTTGGAAAACACCTGGGCATCTCGAAATCTCTGAAAAAGCTCTGGTATGAGAGGCAACGGGTACCTATTTTTGATGGTGATCCGGTTAAGTTCTCTGTAGTCGATACAGGGTCGTAACGAGCCGTCTTTCTTTTGAACGAAAAAGATACCTGCCCCCGCTGGAGAAGAAGAAGGTCGGATAAAGTTCTTTTGTAAGTTTTCGTCGATGTATTCCTTAAGAGCCGCAAGCTCGGTTTCAGATAACGGGAAGATGCGGCCGAAAGGTATTTCAGAGCCAGGTAAGAGATCAATCGGGCAATCATAAGGCCGATGGGGAGGGAGAGAGTCAGCCTGCTGTTTATCAAAAACGTCTTTAAATTCATGGTAAACAGAGGGGACGTGAGGTGGAAGTTCAGGTGAGGTTACCACAGTTGAACAGGTGGCTACCGTGGGTGCGCAGCAGTTTTGGGCACAAAAGGAAGATGTAAAGTTGACCTCTTTCTTCAGCCAATCGATGCAAGGTTGATGTGTTTGCAACCAGGGAAGTCCTAAAATAATAGGAAAAAGCGGTGAAGGAATGAGATCTAGTCGTAGAAATTCCTGATGACCTGAATCGGTAATGGCTAGAAGAGGCACAGTTTCCTGTGAGACTAGTCCCGATTTAGGAAGAGAGCCATCGGCCAAATGTATTTGCAGGCGTTGATCCTTATTGCGAAGGGGTATGTGGAGTTTAAGGGCTAAATTGGAGTCCAGAAAATTACTGCATGCACCTGAATCAAGGATGGCCGGGAGGCGGATGGTCTTTTCCGGTAGCTGTAAAGAGACGAAGAGTACAAGATGAGTTTGAGAACTATTTGAGACATGAAGGTTGAAAACGGGTTGAATCGGGAACTTACTCGGTCTTATGGGGCAGGTGCGAAGAAAATGACCGGTGGCACCGCAATACAGACACAAGTTATTCTGGCGTCTACGCAGTCTTTCCTCACTGGTGAGAGGGGTTCGAACCAGTCCGAGTTGCATGGGTTCCGGGTCTGGAAGACTGCCGTGTTGAGGAGCCACAGGAGGGGATGCAGCTGGAACTACCCTGGGTGGAACCCAAGCAGGGCGTGAAGTCTGGAAGCGCTCAGTGCGTCGTTCTCGTAAACGTCGGTCCAGCTGGGTGGCGGACTGGATCAAGGCCTCTAACGAAGCGGGAGCCTCGGTTCTTGCCAACTCATCCTTGAGAGTTTCTGAGAGTCCCTGGCGGAATTGGTATTTTAGTGCTGCGTCATTCCAGCCGGTTTCAGCTGACCATTTGCGGAATTCCGCGGTATAATCCTCTACCGGACGCCTCCCCTGGGTTAGATTATGGAGGACGGTCTCAGCAGAAGCCATACGCTGCGGGTCATCATATAACTGAGCCATATGATCAAAGAAAGAGTCCAGTGAATCTAGGATCGGACTTCGTTTTTCCATTAGGCTGTGCGCCCAAGCCTGGGGTTCTTCGGACAAGAGGGAAATAACAAATCCAACTTTCACGGCCTCGGAGAAAAAAGTTCTAGGCTGGAGGTCTAAGTATAAAGTACACGCGTTTTTGAACGCCCGGTATTTTCGGCGTTCGCCAGAAAAACGCTCCGGAGGAGGGACCCGAGGTTCCGGGTGGATCAATCCGACAGCTGAACTGGGAATGGACTGTGATGAGGAAGTCCCGACAGCAGATGCAGCAGGTGGGGGTGCTACCCCAGGAGACCCAGTTAACTGTTGTAGACGGCCATCGACTTGGACATATCCCTCCTGAAGTTTCTGCACCGCCTCGGTAAGCGCGGACACCTGCTGGCAAAGTGTCTCGAAAGGTGAACGCACCCTGTCGGTCTCGGACATTTTTTGTTTTCGGCTGGTTTATACTATCAGGAATCAAGTACTCACCGAGACCGAACTGCCGAGGGTGGTTCACCTTTATGACCAAGCGCGCCCGCCCACTGAGTTTTGGAACAGGTGGCGGAAGCACGAGGCGGTACCGGTGCCAGTGGAGAAGCGTTGACCGGTGACGGTTGTAGATGACAGGTGCTTCTGGGTGACTGCAGACGGAAACAGGAACAAACGATACTGAAGCCGGATAACCGGTACTGAAAGAGTCCAAGAAACAAACTGGAAAGTCCAGGGTGCAAGCCAAGGTTCGGGGAGCAGAGAAGACAGCAGATCCGTGTCACAAGCCAAGAGGTTCAAGGGCAGGAGAAACAACAACAGAGTCCAGGTCACAAGCCGAGGTCGGGGTCAGAAGAGTTCAATAGAGTGGTGAAGCAATCCGAAGTCAGGTTCCAGGTGAGAGGTGAGTCGGACGGAATTCCAACAGGAAATGGTTTCCAGAGACACAGGTTCAGGAAGTAGCTGACGATAAACCAGCAATTTGTCTACTGACAGGAGCTGGTTTAAATAGGGCAGTCACGCTGGTGATTGGCCCCGAGAGGTCACATGCGTATGCGCACACGCCTAAAGTGCCCAGTTAGCCGCCGGGAAGCCAATCTACTACGCTGGTGTGTTAAAGGAGGAAGTACAGTGCTTTGGCCCTGACAGTAGCCTTAAAAAAGCTGTGTAAACCGCCTTGCCACCTATACCCATTACTATGTTAAAGATAAGTTCACATATAAGAAGAATGTACTGAATTTGAGTCTAAATGCAAGGAATGCACCTGGTTATAATTGCTACAGGTGCCACAGTGCTTATGTCAGCTCTCAACTGGCTACTTTCAAAGCTAGTCAAGTGTACAATACCATGACACCTACAAATCTAAATTGAGGATAAGATGGCAATGTCATCGATGGATTGGAGCATAGTAGGGTTTAGTTCTACTTCAATTTGTTAAAGCGGGGGTTCACCCTAAAAAAAAAAAAATGTTCTATCCAGCATACTGCTGACATCAACAGTATGCTGGATTATTTTTTTTTGGTCTGTACTTACCTTTTTCCGTCGTTTTCACCTGGCTTCCGGGTTCTCGCTCCCCCGGGGAGTAGGCGTTCCTAAGCTCTGCATAGATGAGTGACGTGCGCGTCATCGCCTTCCGAAAATACCCGAGTGGGACTCGGCACTTTACGGCGCATGCGCAGTCAGCACTACACGGCAGGCGCAGGCGCCGTAAAGAGCCGAGACCCCGTTGGATATTTTCGGAAGGCGATGACGCACACGTCAATCATCTATGCAGAGCTCCCTGTCGGGGAAAAGGAGCGACATGCCCACTCCCCGCAAGGACGAAGACCCGGAAGTGCGGCTGACGAGAGGTAAGTGTACACAAAAAAAAATTGACAACGCTAGAAGCCTTTATTAAGACTAGAGATAGGTTAGGGAAAACATTTATTTTAGGGTGAACCCCCGCTTTAAGTGAAATAAATAGTGCAGTAAAATAAATATGATAAATTGCTAGCACTTGCTCCTTTTGCTAGGTTTTCAGGTTTAGGCCTCATGTACACTGCTGCTGGTAAACGGACATTAAGGAGTGGTTGGGTGTTTTTTTTTCAGCTGCCCCTGAACTCTCCTCTATGTTATCTTATCAGTACATGTACACAGGGTCATTTATATTTGTTTCTAGGTAGTTTAGAAGCATTTTTTGGAAGGCAAAAAAATGGGTTCAGACGGATGTTCAGAGGCATTTGAAACGCAAATTCCTGTAACAGCTTGTAAACGCTGCTAAGATAAGATTTATTATCATTCTAGAAAACAAATTCACAATGAAATTACATTACTATTCCACACATTATTCAAACATCACAATTATCAACCATGCATTTACCACACAGGATATAATTATACCCAAAAAATCTATATATATAAGTGTCCCCATATACAGTATAAAAAGTGTCCTCATATAAAAAAACTGAAACAAGACAATAAAATAAGACTATGTGACCTGTTTCATTTCATTCTAGCATTCATGCTAAATGTGGTAACTCACGTTTAGCAGCGTTTCATTTACAGACATTTTTAATTTTAACAAAACTCTTCTAGGCTAAACGGACATTTTAGACGCCAGTTTCTAGCTGTCAAGTTAAGTCGTTCAGGAGAGGTTAAACAACATCCTGTGTACATGAAGCCTAAGGCCTCGTACAGACGAGGGGTTATCCGCTGGAAACGGTCCGCCGGACCGTTTCCAGCGGACATTCCTCCTCCGGATTTTGATCCGATGGCTTGTACACACCATCGGATCAAAATCCGCACGGAAAACATCCGCGGTCACGTGTCGCGCCGTCGCCGCGACGATGACGCGGCGACGTGCGTGACGCTGGAAGGTAAATACTTCCATGCATGCGTTGAATCATTACGACGCATGCGAGGGAGGGGAGCAGACGGACTGGTCCGGTGAGTCTGTACAGACGACCGGATCAGTCCGCTGGACTGGATTCCAGCGGATAGATTTTGTAGCATGCTACACAATTTTGATCCGCTGGGAATCCGTCGGCTGGATTTTTATCCACCGGTAAATGTCCGCTCGGACGTACAGACGACCAGATCTATCTGCTGGAACTGATCCGCGGGTCAATCCCAGCGGATAGATCCGGTCGTCTGTACGAGGCCTTAGAAGTAATTAAAATATTCCACCCCTGAACATCATCATTCTTTTGCTGTTTTGTCGTAATTGCAGCAAGTTGAAGTTTAAATGGTCACCACAGAATGACACATTTTTTTTTTTATTATTTAATTCAGCAGGGTATCAAAATTTTGCCTTCCTAATCCTATTAAAATATTGTTTTCATGAGTGCTCTTATTTTAAATTAACAAGAATATGTAGAATTTTTAACTGCTGCTTAATTTATTGAAAGAGATTTATGGTCACAGTAGCAAAATGCATTAAATTCGTGAGCATGCTTATGGCTACAAGCGGGTTTTTAGGTTAATCTAATTTTACAGACATAAATGAGACAACCAGACATTAATTATACTAACACATATACATTGTGTTACATTAATGCTCTTAAGATTGGATACACTCAATTTTCATAGACCAGTGAATTCCATTTTAAAGCCTACAGTTATAAACTTTTTGTTTTTCTTCTGGGGAGCACCTTTTTGTCAGTGATAGAAGATTTTAATCAAAATTCAATACATTAATTTAAGTTAAAAAACATAATATCCCATAGAAACAATTTGGTTTAAAAGTGTATGTGACCCAAAACAAAGAACTTTTCGTTTTTGCTCACCTTTGGTCTGTTAAATATACCATGAAAAGCATATTGTTACAACTGTAAAATGTGCAAAAAAAACTGTTGATTCTGCCATAAATCCTGTGAGCTGATGACATTCTATTTCCCTACCTCTACTGAATGAGTGACAAACACCTCTCTGCTATGTTATTAAGATAAGAGGGTATAGTGTTTTTCAGTCATGTCCTAGGATAGCAAGATTGTTCCTTGATACGTACAGTACCATGAGTAAGCATTGTCATCTTGGAAAATAAAGTGTCATTAATTTGATTAATTATGAGATGCTTGTACTAGCAGGATCACAGGTAAAATAAAAGTAAAAACAAAAAGTGAAAAAAAAAGGAAAATGAATGCAGCCATCATATCTAAGGACTGGTAATCTGTAATATATTCCATTTGTGTTCTTGGGTTTAAGTACATTTTAAAAATAGTTAACCCATAATGAATAATAAATAACTAAGTAAATAAAGAATAGTAAACTCAGAAACAAAAGGTTAACAAATACTTAGATGTGGTGGCATTTTTAGCTCTCTTTTTTTTTCAGCCTAAGAAAAATGTTCACCAAGTACAGAAACTACACGTTTATCTTACCAGAAATCCAGTGTCCTTATAGCTTTATGTACACTGAACTGAAATCTTAAACAAAGTTATCTTCCTTCTAAGCAATCCTCTGTAATCCACAAATTCTCCCAGCCCTATTTAATAATTATGAAGAGAGGAGGACATTGTAGTTCAAATTAGAAATGCAGTTTAGGATTTCAATGCTGCTCCTTCATAGATAAATTATGAAGAAGAAGCATTGTGACTTTAAGACAGGACATTAATGGCAGGACCATTTATTAAAAAATAAAGAAAAAAAGTCTGAAAAAAAAAACTAATGGAATGGAGCCACAAAATCTAAAAACTGGTAAGTTGCAAAGAATTACATTTTGTAAGTCTAAAAACACGTTAGGTTTACAAATACCAGTGAAAAATTGGTTGCATACTATAATTCCTATTATCTTTTTTGATAAAAGTTAATTTATGTATGTATGTGTATGCATACATGCATGAAAACTCGCACTTCTACATTTCTGTATGCAAGAATCCACATAATGAAACTCCTCAACCATAAGCACAATCTGATCCTGTGCACAACAACATCTCATTGTTATTGACATGTGATAGATGCAAGATAGATGTTATTTATTATGTGATTCTGGTACCATTGTAATCACATAAAATGTAGCCAAGATTATGCATCTTCGCAGCCAGATATGTTTTCTACCTTTAATACCCCTGCTGATATGCAACTGAGAGTTATGGAAACTGGAAATCTTGGCCCAGTAAAAAAAGGATTTGCCAAATCAATCCTATGATGAGGCCACAAAGCATCAAAGGGGCCTAACAGAGAGTTAGAAATGTTAAAATATAATAATATAATAATAATAAAATATAATAAATTTGGTTTGTCATCTTAAAATACAATTCCAAGGGTAATCTCTTAGTGCATGTGTAAAATCATATGTAATATACTTCAAAATGTATTTCTGAATTCAGAACCTTTAAATCTTTTAGTAGATGCAAGCTTTACAGTACATGTGATTATTTGACAGGGAAAATGTTAGCTTTGAAATTATAGTTCAAACATATTGTATAGATACTGGTCTAATACATGCCTACATGTTTCTCTTATTTAGACCTTTTTCTGAAGAATATCTGAAAAATTTGCAAAAAAAGCATAGATCAACCAACACGTAATCACTTTTACCATGTTTAAATCTTGTAGCTTCAAAGATATGTTTTTATTCATAGAGAAGCTTTGAACTTGTTTAACTAGTTTAAGACTTTGGATGTGCTACACATGCTCACAAAAAGTCATTATAGTACACAGGACATGTGTAGCATGTTCAATACCTCTGACCTGCTGATGTGACCCAACCCCCCCACCCTCACACACACACGTGTTTCTCGGTCATGGCTGCTTCCTTAGTGTTAGAGATTTCTTTGTCTGATACAAGTGCTTAGTATCCACAATTTACATCTAGAAGCATATAAATACATGTTAGATGCACACACAACAAACTGTAAATATAATCTTCAATCCCATACAGCAGAGGGAGAAGGGAAGGAAGGGGAAGTACAACTGGGGGGATCTGTAGTGGAGAAGGATCTGGGGGTTTTAGTAGATCACAAGCTCAATAATAGAATGCAATGCCAAGCTGCGGTTTCCAAAGCGAGCAAAATCCTTTCTTGTATTAAGAGTGGTATGGACTCCAGAGAGAGAAATATCATTTTGCCCCTGTTCAAATCATTAGTAAGACCTCATATGGAATATGCAGTTCAGTTTTGGGCACCAGTTCTCAAAAACTATATCGGAAAACTGGAGAAAGTGCAGAAAAGGGCAACCAAACTATTAAGAGGCATGGAGGAGCTCAGCTATGGGGAAAGATTAGAGGAACTGAATTTATTCACTCTTGAGAAGAGGAGATTAAGGGGGGATATGATCCACATGTACAAATATATAAGGGGTCCATATAGTGAACTTGGTGTTGAGTTATTCACATTACGGTTAACACAGGACAAGGGGGCACTATTTACGTCTAGAGGGAAAGTACTCTTCACAGTAAGAGCTGTGAAAATGTGGAATAGACTCCCTCCAGAGGTGGTTCTGGCCAGCTCAGTAGATTGCTTTAAGAAAGGCCTGGATCCTTTCCTAAATGTACATAATATAACTGGGTACTAACATTTATAGGTAAAGTTGATCCAGGGAATAATCAATTGCCTCTTGAGGGAACAGGAATGAATTTTTTCCCCTCTCTTCCTGTAGCACATCCGTTTGGCTGGGGGGTGTCGACACTGTGGGGGAAGGACCCTGGGACACACAAAGAGATCTGGGGCCACAGACACAGACATAGCCAGTCACGCATTGCACTTGTGCCCCGCCCCCCTATTCACTTCCAATCTGCTGCCACTGCTCCATGTCAGTCACCGAGAGCCAGGCAAAGCCCTGATAGGAGTGGATTCCAGGGAGCCACGAGAGATCCAGAAGGCAGGACTGGGGGAGCTGTGCAAGGGCAGTAACTACAGAACTGGGGTCAACCCCAGCAGCAGCTGCTGCTACATACCTTTTTACCCACCCACCCTTCCCAACCAACACTTGGTCTATTATCACAACACACAGTGCACCACGTCCACAGCCCAGTGTGCATGCACAAGCAGCCTCGCCTCCTCTAGGTATCTAGGAGGACCGGATGGCAGCTGCCAAGGCAGCTCTCCTGCAGATCTCTGACCCGTTTGGTTCTGGATTAATTCTGGGCTGGGCCCCTGGAAAATGCCACCCAAGGCAAACGCTGTGTTTGCCTCATGGCAGATAAACCCCTGTCGGTATGTCAGCCTGGGTCTGTGCACTAAGATTTATCTTGAGGAGCCTTTTGCTATCTGGCCTGTCCCTGTGGTGGAGTTTCTCGAGATTTCCGGTAGTTGGAGTGCAGGTGGAACGCATACCGGTATTCCCATTACCTTATATACTGATCTTTGTCTACTTTCATGTAAGTGCAATATTATATTTAAATACATCTTTTTAGACTCCTGCACTATGAGAACCCTCTTCTCTCTCCCTCCTTACTCTCATTACGTCTATGAAGTGATATTGGAGTGTTGAAGTGAAGTCTCACCTGGATATCTGGATGGATGTCAATAGTGAACTGGGAGGCTGAAGTGTTTACTTAATCTATTTGGAGTCATGCAGATAGCAGAGAGAGAAGAGATTAGAGAGGAACCTGACTTGGTACAATGGATTCAGGTTAGTACACACTATAGTAGGATGTACTTTATTAATTTTTCATGTCTTACAACCACTTTAAAGGGAAACCCCCACCTGTAGCAAATACAGTGCTAGAAGGAACCTTTTGGATCCTGTTAAATTTGAGCCTCTTGATAGACAGTTAGGGGCCAACTCTTGTAGTAATGCAGCCCTGGTTGACTACAAGTCCACTATTATTCCCAGGAGACCCCACGGGTGCAAGTTGGATCTGTGATCCCTTGTTTTAGAGACCTTAAGTTGTGAAAAGAGAAATGCATTAATATCAACCGGATTTTGAATATCCTCCTCGTGGCCATCTATAACTGTTATAATATCATTGCAGTGGTGCTCCAGTAAAGATGTTCTCTTACCAATAGACCACATTTTTAGTAAGCAGTTTGTTAGTTAGAGCTTGCTCTGTGTCATAAGAATAGCGGTATCAGCTGGATCAAGCTATGCAGTTCAATAACTGCCTTTTTGACATCTGTAGTAAAAAAAATCAAAATAGATGGTACAAATACAAATTTCAATGTGTGGGATGAAATCTGTCCACTTCATGATTTACGTTAGTGTCAGAATGTAGCTTAACATGATGCCTCCATTCATAGTCCAGACTTTCCCAACTGTATTGCTTGCTTTGGCAGTGATGTTTATTTCTATTAGCATTTCAGTGTCATTCATTTAATAAGCTAATCAATAATAAATTGAAGAAAAATAAACTATTTGTAATGTGTTTAACCAAATAAAAAAAGGAAAATGTGTAATATATTTAAATTATGAATTTAAGATTAATAATACCTCAACAATTGTATAAAAAGGCATGAATCAAAGAACATCTGTTTAATCTAATATGCCCTTTAGAAAATTAAGCACACAGAGTAATGTTCTTGAGGGATGTCCTCCAAGGCCAAAACTATTTTGGCTTTCAATTATATAAGGTTAGAACTTAACTGAAACAAACTGCTGAATCTCCAGACTTTTGCCTAGCAAACCCTGAGGCTACACTTGTAGGTGATGAAAAGATTTTCACTTATTTAATAAATTAAAGATCGCTATACTAAACCTAAATGCTACATCCTGTCTGAAGACTACTGTGTAGGGAATAGAAAAAAATAATAATTTGAAAAAATGTAAACTTTGTAAATTTTCCACCAAAATGAATGTGGTTTCAAAATCTTTGAACTATATAATATGCTTATAATAGTGTATTTTAACCACTTGCCGACCAGCCACCGTCATTATACAGCGACAGGTCGGCTCGTTCCCGCAAATTGCTGTAGCTGTACGTACACCGACAGATCCCTGTTCTAACAAGGGCATAGAAAGAGATCGTCTAGTGATCAAGGACAGTGATCTCTCTCCTCCTCCAGTCAGTCCCTTCCAGTTAGAAACACCTTCCAAGGAACACATTTAATCCCTTGATCACCACTAGTGTTAAACCCTTCCCTGCCATTGTCATTTATACAGTAATCAGTGCATTTTTATAGCACTGATCACTGTATAAATGTCACCTGTTCCAAAAAAGTGTCAAAAGTGTTCGATCTGTCCACCAGAAAGGTTGCAGTCCCGCTAATAAAAATAAATTAAAATAATAAAAATGTGATAAAGCTATCCCGTATTTTGTAGACTCTATGGCCCAGATTCAGATACGAGTTACGACAGCGTATCTCCGCATACGCTGTCGTAACTCTGAGTGTGCAGGGTCGTATCTATGTGCCTGATTCTTAGAATCAGTTATGCATAGATTTCCCTAAGATCCGACCGGCGTAAGTCTCTTACACCGTCGTATCTTAGGCTGCATATTTACGCTGGCCGCTAGGTGGCGCTTCTGTAGATTTACGCAAGGAATATGCAAATTAGGTAGATACACCGATTCAGAAACGTACGTCTGCCCGGCGCATTTTTTTATGTCGTTTACGTAAGGCTTTTTCCGGCGTAAAGTTACCCCTGCTGTATGAGGCGTATCTTATGTTAAGTATTGACGTCGGGCCAGCGTCAAATTTTCCATCAAATACGTCATTTGCGTAAGTCGTTCGCGAATAGGACTGTATGTAAGTTACGTTCACGTCGAAAGCATTGCCTATTTGCAGCGTAATTTGGAGCATGCGCAATATTTATGCGAGAAAATAAAATACTACAACCCCAATCGCGCTCTTCGATCAACAAACCAAAACCTACTTCAAATCTCCAAGACCCGCTACAAGTCTAAAGGAGAACGAACATTCGCAGTCCAAGGACCTATGGAACACGCTACCAACTAACATCCGAATGGAAGAAAATCATCGGGCCTTCAGAAAAAAACTGAAGACCCACCTCTTCTGAAGGATAAGGACGATAATGGATAACAAAGATTCGAAGAAGCAGAGAAAAACATACAAACGTTGAATCTGTCACTGAAGGCTTATGGTATCTGTCGAAAGTTCTAAGAAGATTCGACAAGCAGCTAAACTGTACAATGCCTAAATCGTACATTTTCAGTCAAATGCTTTGCCCATAGGCTATAGACGAATTTGAATGTTAGTTGACTAGTAATAATAATTCATAAATATAATTATTACTAGTGTTATACAACACTAGACACTGGGGAAGCATCATGGGAAACATAGTCCACCAGCACCCCATGCTTTCAGTGGTGAGTGCTTCCGAGTCCCTCATCGTTGGATCGCCTCCTCCTTATTGTGCCGATCAATCAGCAAAGCAGCACGCTCCCCCTCCTCTCTGCCAGACCCCCCTCCTCTCTTCCAGACCCCCCTCCTCTCTGCCAGACCCCCCTCCTCTCTACCAGACCCCCTCCTCTCTGCCAGACCCCCCTCCTCTCTGCCAGACTCCCCCTCCTCTCTGCCAGACCCCCCCTCCTCTCTGTCAGACCCTCTCCTCTCTGCCAGACCCCCCTCCTCTCTGCCAGACCCTCCCTCCTCTCTGCCAGACTCCCCCTCCTCTCTGCCAGACCCCCCCTCCTCTCTGTCAGACCCCCCTCCTCTCTGCCAGACCCCCCTCCTCTCTGCCAGACCCTCCCTCCTCTCTGCCAGACCCCCTCCTCTCTGCCAGACCCCCCTTCTCTCTGCCAGACCCCCTTCTCTCTGCCAGACCCCCTCCTCCCTGCCAGACCCCCTCCTCTCTGCCAGAACCCCCTCTTCTCTGCCAGACCCCCTCCTCTCTGCCAGACCTCCCTCCTCTCTGCCAGACCCCCTCCTCTCTGCCAGCTCCCCATCTTCTCTGCCAGACCCCCCTCCTCTCTGTCAGACCCCCATCTTCTCTGTCAGCTCCCCATGTAGCAACATGTGGCACGTGACAATCTGAAATGCGTGGCAGGTGATGTGGCAAGTGACAATCCGCAACATGTGGCAGGTGACGTGGAAAATGACAAACCGCTACATGTGGCAGGTGACGTGGCAAGTGACAATCCGCAACGTGTGGCAGGTGACTATCCGTAATGTGTGGTAGGTGACTTGGCAAGTGACAATCTGCATCTGGTGACAGGCGACCTGGCAAGTGACACGCTGAATCTGGTGACAAGGAACCAGTGGCAAGTGACACGCTGAATCTGGTGGCAGGGGACAGTAGCAAGTGACACGCTGAATCTGGTGGCAGGTGACGGTGGCAAGTGAATGAATGAATGAATGAATGAAAAACTTATAAAGCGCGGCGCATGCGAACTGAATCGCTTCTGGGCGCTAGTTGTTCGTGTCTCATGACATCAAAAAAGCAGAGTTTTGATCCGTCTTCTGAAGGTCAGGTGGTTTTCCTCCAACCGAATGCTGGTTGGCAAAGCGTTCCATAGTCTAGGACCCTGAAAAGCAAACCTTCTTTCTCCTTTGGACTTGTATTTGGTTTTTGGTACCCTGACCAGACTTTGGTCGGTGGATCGCAGAACGCGATTCGAATTGTGAGGTTCTATCTTGTCGCAAAGATATTGCGGAGCCTTCCCATGGATGCACTTATGTGTCAGGCAGAGTGCTTTAAATGCAATTCTGTCTTTTACTGGCAGCCAGTGAAGGGTTCTCAACGAAGGTGAGATTGATTCCCATTTTTTTTCCCAGTCACCAGTCTGGCGGCCGTATTCTGAACGACTTGCAGACGGGAGATTTGGTACTTTGGGAGTCCGAGGTACAGGGCGTTAGCATAGTCCAGTCTGGAATTCACGATTGTTCCCACCACGACTGCTACGTCTTCTTTGGGGATAAATGGAATAAGTCTGCGTAGTAGGCGCAACAGATGGTGCGCTCCGCTGACTACTGACCCTATTTGTGCGTCCATTGTCATGAAGGTGTCGAAGATGACCCCGAGACTTTTGACTTTGGAGCTAGGGGTGATGATTTGGCCCAGAATGGGCGGGGGTGTCCAGGTTGTTGCCAGTTGACTCTTTCGGCTGGCGTGAAACATAAGGAGTTCTGTTTTTGAACTGTTGAGTTTAAGATAACTCTTTGTCATCCAGTTTTCTATCAAAGAGAGACATTTCTCTAAACTGGGATGATGATCCTTTTTGTTGCAGATGCGAAAATACAGTTGCGTATCATCTGCATAAGAGTGATAGAGTAGTTCTTGGCTACTGATAATATCAAGTGACACACTGAATCTGGTGGCAGGTGACGGTGGCAAATGACACGCTGAATCTGGAGGCAGGTGACGGTGGCAAGTGACACGCTGAATCTGGAGGCAGGTGATGGTGGCAAGTGACATGCTGAATCTGGTGGCAGGGGACAGTAGCAAGTGACATGCTGTTAAGTAGAAATATTGTACTTTCATTCTTGAGTAGGTGTGTAAATTGGGGCAGGCTTGTAGGGGCCCGATAGCTTTACTTTGCCGAGGGGCCCATGATGCTATTAAGATGGACCTGCATTCAACAGACACCATAAGCCTTCAATTGACAGATTCGACCTTAATTAATTCAGATTTTGGAACAAATGCATTTTATAACGAAACAAAATAAATAATAATGAATTTCGGGAGTAACTAAATATATTTATTTTTCAGACGAGAACAAAATTCTGAAACAAAATATTTCAGTGTGCACATGTCTAGTGTTTGCTACTGCACCGGAATCCACTCTGAGCTGCATTAAGGCAACTTGCAGATGTAATGGCTACATGGACACAGCTAGACCAGTGTTTCTCAACTCCAGTCCTCGGGGCGCACCAACAGGTCATGTTTTCAGGCTTTCCATTATTGTGCACAGGTGATTTTATCAGTTTCACTGCCTTAGTAATTACCACAGCAGTTTGATCTGAGGGAAATCCTGAAAACATGACCGGTTGGTGCGCCCCGAGGACTGGAGTTGAGAAACACTGAGCTAGACACATCTGCATGACAAAATTTGACATGTATGCAGGAATAAGGATCTAAATGAAGGCAATGTGCAATGTGCATTTGGATCTTTCATCTGCATCCACCACTATAGGCTGCCTGTGCACAGCTTGGGGCAATAAAAAGGTACAATAAAGAAAAATGTCAACGCCCATCTGAATGAAGCATGATAATTGGCTTAGTAGGATATTTACAAACTGTTTGAAGAAAACAAAAAAGTTTGCTTGAAAAACAAAACATTACAATTTTTGTCACTAGATGCTATAAGTTTACATACAGAGTAGCATTTCATTTTCTACTATTGTTAAGACCCTCTATAGTTAGGTAAAAAGTAATTCATATTCACTGATTGGAGATATTTTTCTTTTTCTTCCATCTAACTTTGTAAAAGCAAAATAATCTGCCAATTTCATTTCTACTGTTGAAAGTAATTCTAATATTGGCAAGACAGCCAGATTATAATTAGAATCGTCTGTAGTAAGTTAATAAACACAATCAGTGTAATTACTGTAGTAGTTGCTTCTACATCGAAATATGAACAGTTCACATTACTATACTTATACTGAGATGGGTGTAGAAATGGGAAAGGAAGCCTTTGAAGTTAAAAGAGTTTTGATTATGGAGTTCTTTAATCACCCTACAATCAGTAGTAAGTAATTGAGGGCAGACATTTCAAAGAAATGCTTCAAATTTGTTACAATGTATTTCAAGATTTAGCTTAGTTTAAGTATCAGTTCTTCTTAACCATGATTAATATGGGTTTTGTGTAATTAGTAACTATCCCCTAGTCTCCTCTTTGCAGCAGGCTTTTTAGGAAATAATGAAGTTTATCTTGTACATTAAATACTTTAAGTTATTACAAAATGACAACAAATGATAACGAATGGTAATCTACCTCATGCACTTATATTTAAAGAATAATAAACATGTGTAGTGTTTTAGTAATAATAGCGAAATTAAGGTCACAATTAGAATATTCAAGCACAGCAATATTATAGAGCGCTCACAGTCATTTTATACAGTATGGTACTAATTTTGTGTTGAATAAGACATCACTGGCAATAAATCTGTTGCTGTGTAAGGTGTCCAGTTTTCTCAGACCATAATGACAATTGTATGGAGGTTGACAGATCCTACTTGTCAGTAGAGATGTACAGAACTGTTCGCCGGCAAATAATTTGCGGCGATTTTTGCGCGTTCGCCGATGTGCGCGAACATATGCGCTGTTCGATCCGCCTCCTATTAATTAACATTGAGCAAACTTTGACCCTCTACCTCACAGTCAGCAGACACATTCCAGCCAATCAGCAGCATACCCTCCCTCCCTGACCCTCCCACCTCTCGGGCAGCATCCATTTTAGATTCATTCTGAACCTGCATTCTTAGTGAGAGGAGGGATAGTGTTGCTGCTGCTGAATTTATAGGGAAATCTATAGCTAGGCTAGTGTTTTCAGTGTCCACTCCAATCCTGAAAGACTCATCTGATCTCTGCTGTAAGGACAGCACCCCAAAAAGCCCTTTTTAGGGCTAGTATAGCAGTCAGCTTTTTTTTCCCTGTAATCTAATTGCAGTTGCCTGCTAGGCAGCGTGTGTGTGTCAGGATCACAGCGTACACTGTGCCCAGTGCCACCCACCACTCATATATCTTGGTGGCACAGTAGATAACATATAAAAAATATATATTATTACTGCAATATAATAGTAGTCAGTTGCCTGGCTGGCAGCGTGTGTCAGGGTACAGCGTACACTGTGCCCTGTGCCACCAAGATAGATGAGTGGTGGGTGGCACTGGGCACAGTGTACGCTGTACCCTGACACACACTGCCAGCCAGGCAACTGACTACTATTATATTGCAGTAAAAAAAATTTTAAATGTTATCTACTGTGCCACCAAGATAGATGAGTGGTGGTTGGCACTGGGCACAGTGTACGCTGTACCCTGACACACGCTGCCAGCCAGGCAACTGACTACTATTATATTGCAGTAATATTTTTTTAAAAATATTATCTACTGTGCCACCAAGATAGATGAGCGGTGGGTGGCACTGGGCACAGTGTATGCTGTACCCTGACACACGCTGCCAGCCAGGCAACTGACTACAATTATATTGCAGTAATATTTGTATTTCATTTTTTTTAAATGTTATGTACTGTGCCACCAAGATAGATAACATTTAAAAAAAATGAAATACAAATATTACTGCAATATAATTGTAGTCAGTTGCCTGGCTGGCAGCGTGTGTCAGGGTACAGCATACACTGTGCCCAGTGCCACCCACCGCTCATCTATCTTGGTGGCACAGTAGATAATATTAAAAAAATAAATATTACTGCAATATAATAGTAGTCAGTTGCCTGGCTGGCAGCGTGTGTCAGGGTACAGTGTACACTGTGCCCAGTGCCACCCACCACTCATCTATCTTGGTGGCACAGTACATAACATTTAAAAACCCCAAAAAATTGACTGCAATAGAATAGTAGTCAGTTGCCAGCGTGTGTCAGGCTCATAGTGTAAACTGTGCCCACTTGCCCAGTGCCACCACTCATATATCTGGTGGCATAGTATATTAAATTTAAAAAGAAAAAACACAATTGTGACTGCAATAGAATAGCAGTTAGTTGTCTGCAGGCGTGTGTCAGGCCTACAGTGTCTACTCTGCCAACTTCTGTCAGTGCATAGTGCCACTCATATCTGGTGTCACAGTAGCTTGCGTGACTTATCTGCCACCAAATAGGGTTTAAGCCTCAATGTTTTAGTGCACTTTCTGCCTGGAAAACATAAATTTTTCTGGCCGCTGCTACAGCAGCAGCTGCAACAATACCTACTTTTTCAGGCATGTGTACATGCCTAATTTTTCTGGCCTCTGGTGCTGCACTGTGGCTGCAAAAACAAAACAAAAAAAAGGCACATACATGTGTCAATTACCCTTCGTGATCGTTACATTGTTGTGGTGAAGGGGCTTGCGTATCACAATAAAGCGACCATCTCTATGAGTGTGTTGGCAATGGCAAAGGTTGGCACACCCCAGATGATAAGGTCGTTGCTTCATTGTGAACAGACCAAAAGCGATCGGCTGGATAATTTTGCATAGAAAAAACATTAATTTTCTTTGTGATCATCTAAGGAGATCATTAAAGCCTACTAGGCCAACAATGGGCCCACACTGCAGAATCATTGTTTTCTGGGTCACTTAACTGTCACTGAACTACCTCAGCACGACCATAGGCTTTGAAAAACCCCCATCATCTGCAATCTCCAAAATGTTCATTGACGTCAGTGAGGACAAGGAACGGGACATGGCTAGCTTGGTATCCAACCTTGTGTAAATGGGGAGTTTGCGGTTGTGCAAATGGACTGTTTGCAGGTGTTTGCGGTGCGTTAAATGGGGAGTTTGGTCTGTCAGAGTTTGGTCTGTCACTGTGAACCCTAACCCTATTACAGACAGGGTTAGGGTTACAGATAGGGTTAGGGTTACAGACAGGGTTAGGGTTAGGGTAGGGTTAGGGTTACAGATAGGGTTAGGGTTAGGGTTAGCGTTACAGATAGGGTCAGGGTTAGGGTTAGGGTTACAGACTGTAACCCTAACCCTATCTGTAACCCTATCTGTAACCCTATCTGTAACCCTATCTGTAACCCTAACCCTATCTGTTACCCTAACCCTAACCCTAAGCCTTACACTACCTGATCGATATAACATCATACCTGATGTTTTAAAGCATGTTATTCCAAACAATTTATGAATGTTAGGTGATTTATGCCCTTTATGGATTAAAAACGGACTCTACGTAATTTTCCATGGGAATTTTGCCATGGATCCCCCTTCGGCATGCCACAGTCCAGGTGTTAGTCCCCTTGAAACAACTTTTCCATCATTATTGTGGCCAGAAAGAGACCCTGTGGGTTTTAAAATTTGCCTGCCCATTGAAATCTATGGCGGTTCGCCCGGTTCGCGCATTTGCGAACAAATGCGCAAGTTCGCAATCGGCGTTCGCGAACGCAAAATTTTAGGTTCGCGACATCACTACTTGTCAGGAGACATTTTCTATGTCTTGTCCTGATAAATGCTAAGGTTGAAATTAACGTGTGTTAGGCAGCCTATTAAAATGAATGGGCCACCTTAACACAATGTGCATTAATGCAAAGCATATCTCAATGACATCAAAATCATTCCAGAAAAGTCCTTGAAATGCTGAGGATCCAAATCTCATAGGAATACACTCCTGTAGTATGCAATAAATATTGCATTACAGAAAAAAGAACCCTAGAACACAAAGAAGAACAGATGTAATGTAAATTACAACAGAAACATTTTCGGGATTGAAATCTTTGTGTACAACTGGACACTTTAACTTTGTAACTATTATTACTATTATACCATATGTGGAGTAGATGTCTATGTTACATTAAACTTCCAATTTCCAATTTTAAATGAATAAAACAGGAAAAGACAATCAAGCATACTCAAATATTTGTTAAATATACAAAACAATACTGCAAGTTGATGGGTTGGATGCATTTATCAGGTAAAAATAATCAGCTGTATGGTTTTCATATCTTCACAAAAAAGACCAGAAACACCTGCTTCAACATTGCTCAGAAGGGCCACAAAGGACAACATCCTCCAGGAGGTAATAAAATGGCTTTCAGAAAAAATCCGACATAATGACAGTATTTCAGCGGGCAAGTCGTTCTGCACGCAGACTACCAACAAATACGCTGCATGTCCCGGAGGCTGTTGAGACCCTGCCAATGTCTGTTGATGTATTTGCTGAGCAGATGGTCAGTGCTTGTCACATTTGTAGAATTGTAGAGCAAACATTGCTTTCTATTTAGTTATGTTCTGTTAAATATGTAATTTTAGAACATTTGTGTTTTATCTGTCCATTTTGCCACAAAGAAGACAAAATCACAATGAATTTGCTCCTAATCAAAAACTCAGCATGGCTCATTGACTGCTAAATTTATCTCCCCTTCTTTAAAACAACACCTGCATTTGTTTGACATGGGCCTAGGTCTAAAAATAAAATTGGCTTTAAGATGAAATTACATAAAAACATGACTATTTGTTTCTAAACAATTTACATTAAAAAGAAGCATAGCAAATGTTTTACAAAATAATGGTAATCTTCAAACAGCATGGCAAGTTGGGAATGCTCTTTATTTTCATGAGCAATGTATAATGAACAATACATAGCAGAGATTTAATAACCTGGACTATTGTTTTCTAACAATTATTATAGCAAACCATTTGAACTCAAACCAATATACAGTACCATATTGAAATTGATCTCAGAATATAGAAAAGCGTAACTTTTCTCTGCAAAAGTACATATAAACATGTAAGCTCTTCAAAACAAGTAATTGTGGTGCCAGTAGGACTTTCCACTGTCAGTGGAAAAGAATGTGGATTAAAATGTATGTCATGCGGAGAGCATAGTGATTAAAAAGTAAGCAGAATTGTCTTGCAGAGTTGGGTTCTTTGGCTAGATCGCAACCAAGGGGTCTCTTATACTCATGGAGTTTGTATGTACTCACCACATTTGTGTTCCTTCAGATTGCTCTAATTGTTTCCTTTAGCCCATAAATTTACCAGTGGGTTATATGGTCTCTTATTGGGTATGGCTGTGGTAGGGATATTTGATTTCAGTCTCCTTTGAGAGAAAGAATTAATTGTACATTGTGTAATTTTATCTGTAAGGCTGTATGGTAAAATGTGTGCATTGGATATAGATATTAACTGCTTTCCGACTGCCCACCGTCATATTACAGCGGCAAGTCGACTCCCCTGTGCGAGAGCCCGTAGTATAACGTCGGCTCTAACGCAGGCCACTAAAATACCCCCTATTTTGTAAACGCTATAACTTTTGCGCAAACCAATAAATAAACGCTTATTGCGATTTTTTTACGAAGAATTTGTAGAAGAATACGTATCGGCCTAAACTGAGGGAAAAAAATGTCTTTTTATGTATTTTTGGGGGATATTTATTATAGCAAAAAGTAAAAAATATTCATTTTTTTTTTATTGTCGCTCTATTTTTGTTTATAGCGCAAAAAATAAAAACCACAGAGGTGAGCAAATACCACCAAAAGAAATATGTGGGAAAAAAAGGATGCCAATTTTGTTTGGGAGCCACGTCGCACGACCGCGCAATTGTCAGTTAAAGCAACGCAGTGGTGAATCGCAAAAAGTGCTCTGGTCTTTGGGCAGCAATATGGTCCGGTGGTTAAGTGGTTAAAATAAATAAATTTCAGAGTGTGTGGCCTGGCAACGCATGGAATAAGCAGCAGTCAAAGAGACTGATGGAGGCAGTGAGTTTATTAGAAAACTTATGCTGCATGGGATAGAAATGATTGCCAAACAGTTTTCTGTTTTTGATCAGGTGGACAGATTGTTGGGTTGGGTTGGTGGAGGTCCAGCTGTCATGGCACACATGGTACACATTGGTACAAATTACAAAATCAGAGGAGGATGGAGTAACCTAAAAAAATATTTCAGAGACCACGTGCACAAACACACAGAAGAGCGAGTTTGGGGTGGAGGAACTTGACTGGCCTGCAAAGAGTCCTGACCTCACCTGATATAACACCTTTGGGATGAGTTAGAGTGAAGACTGCAAACCAGGTCTTTTCGAACACATCAGTGCCTGACCTCACAAATGCACTTCTGGAAGAATGGTCAAACAGTCCCATAGACACACTCCTAAACCTTGTGGATAGCCTCACCAGAAGAGTTGAAGCTGTTATAGCTGCAAAGGGTGGGCCAACTCAATATTGAACCCTACGGACCAAGACGGGGATGCCATTAAAGTTCATGTGCGTGTAAAGGCAGGAATCCCAATACTTTTGGAATTGAAGTGTATGTGAGGCTTTGCAGTAGATGTATGTCTGGTTGATATCCTCTACAACCTGTGTGGAAGTTCATCTATTTAGGATGCAGAGACACCTCATTTTGCCTACTTTTGTCTACTTTCTCTGGTATGATCTTGTTTGTCATTGTGGTGGATTTTACATCATGTGAGGAGCTTAATAATGAAAATTGATGGAAAATGTATTCTTAAATTTCACAGTTCACTTTCATTATAGGAAACTTTAATTTAACCATTTAAGCTAAATACTATATATCATGTGTTTGAACACTGGCACTTTTTGGGACAAACCTAATTGGACTACTGCCTTGCAATATCTTAAAAACCTTTGGGCAGATAGTATTGTAGTAACTGAAATGCACCTGGAGCAGGGCACAAGTCCTGCGGGAATGCGTGGGAACGGAGTTCCTGCACCTTTTTCACAGCAGGAACGCAGTTCCCTTTGCAGGACTAGAGCAGCCGAGCCGCCCGATCCAATCCTTCACTAAGCGGCGATGCCCAGTTCGAGTCACTGTCAGGGGCAGGTGAACCTTAGTAATCCTTTATGTTACTGGCCGCTTCCTGTATATGGATTTATCAGGTAGTGTGTGGGTATTCCGTCACTTCCTCGATGCCGCAATGTCTCCTGGGAGCTTTTGTCATTGTTCCTAGGAGACATTGCAAAGGTCTGCCGCAAATTATCGCAGGATTTAGAAAGAACCTGCTTGATAACTCGCAGCAGACCTCCGCAATGTCTCCTGGGAACAATGACAAAAGCTCCCAGGAGACATTGCGGCATCAAGGACGTGGCGGAATACCCGCACACTACCCAATGAATCCATATACAGGAAGCGGCCAGTAACATAAAGGATTACTAAGGTACAGTGGATCGAAAAAAAAAACATGCGGTTTAGTAATTATGCATATGAGCGTATCATTTTTTTTTTTTGGTGGGGGAGTGGATCTTGGGTGGGAGTTCCAACACTTTTTTCCCCAGGACTTGACCCCTGACCTGGAGGGTATTTTGCTCTTAGCCTTGAAGCATTAGTGGGTGGAATGGGCATATCACTCTAATTATACCTCCCAGTCTAGTGGAATCTCAGTTTTTTTGCTGAAATTTGTCCACTTTTTGCTGATAGATCTTAGACTTAGCTTGAACCCACAAAGCAGTTTTATATACAGTATGCTACACTACATTGACAACAGCACCATTATTGGCTTTTTATTTCCCATCTCCATTTAGTTTTACAATCCTGCAAGAGGGCATTTTTTTTTTATGACTAGCTACCCTTTTACACCAGGTATACAGTATACTGTCGGTGTTGATTGGTTTTACCAACAAAGAAACTACTCTCATTAAAATGATAATATGATCTCATTGTCACTTGTAGAGTATTTTGGATTTTCTGAACTATGATGTCAATTTTATATGAATTTGTTTGGTTGTTTTTAATGACCAAATACTAATTTTCTGATGTGGCTTTGTACTCTGTATGGATCATTTTAATACCAATCTCTTTTTTTAATTAAAAAATATACATATTTTTCGGACCATAAGACGCACCTGACCATAAGACACACCTAGGTTTTAGAGGAGAAAAATTTGAAAAAAAAGATTCTGACCCAAATATGTACTAAGATATTTAATAAACTATAACAAAATTATATTTCAACCATGTAAAGTGAACAGCAGTCAACAATGACATTAAGAACCGTCATCACTGTCATTAACAAATAAGGAGAGACTTTAAGGTTTGAGTACTCTTCTAGTTTTCTGGGAACCCCAAGAACTCATCATCGCTAGTGTCAGAATTTATGAAGCTCAGTTGCTCACAATCACTGACATCACTTTCTTCGCTATCTTCATATACGATACAATCTTCAGTTCCATCTAAGGCATTGCTAATGCCACATTTTTTGAATGACTGTACAACAATTTCCTCCTTCACTGAGTGCCATGATGTTTTCACCCATTCACAAACTTGAGTGATAGTGGGCCTCTTCATTCGTCCAGTAGGTGTTAGATCATGATTACCAGCAGCCATCCATTTGTTCCACTCTGCTTGCATAAACACTTTGGCCCAGATTCTCAAAGAAGCGCCTATCTTTAGGCGGGCGTAGCATATCTCAGATACACTACGCCGCCGCAACTTAGAGCGGCAGGTCCCGTATTCAGAAAGGATTTGCGCTCTAAGTTACGGTGGCGTAGTGTAAATGGGCCGGTGTAAGCCCGCCTAATTCAAACTAGGCTGGTAGGGGGCGTGTTGTATGTAAATGATTGGTGACCCCACGTAAATGACGCACTTTACGAACAGCGCATGCGTGCGCATGCTCAATATCACGTCAAATTTTCTAAGTAAATTACGCCCGCTCAATGCTTAGTCGCCGTGAACGTAACCTACGCCCAGCCCCATTCACGGATGACTTACGCAAACAACGTAAAATACGAAGCTGTTCGTACGTTTCCGACGTCCATACCTAACATGACTTACCCCTGCTTTATGAGGGGTAACTTTACGCCGGTCCGACGCCTTATGTAAATGACGTATCTTGATACGTACGTTCGTGAATCGGCGTATATAGCTCATTTGCATATTCAACACGGAAATATACGGATGCGCCCCAAGATACGGCGGCGTAAGAGACTCTTACGCCACTCGTATCTAGGCAACTGTGAGGCGTATCTGATTCTATGAATCAGGCGCAGAGATGCGACGCCTCACACTCAGAGTTACGACGGCGTATCTGGAGATATGCCGTTGTAACTCTTTTGTGAATCCGAGCCTTTAAATGGTTTGTTGATGGAAACGTCGAGAGGTTGCAACTGGCTGGTAAGACCCCCAGGAATCACAGCTAGATGAGTTTTCAGTTCTTTAAAGCACTTTTTTGTAGTTTCTAATATGTGCTCTAAACTGGTAAAGCACTAATAAGGCAGTTTTTTTCAGAAGCCCTCCAGGATGTTTGGACCACACTTTTTCAACCAATACTCTCATTCCATTTTCGTCCATCCATCCTTTGTCATGGACATGTACAACAACTCCTTGTGGAATCACTTTTGGAAAGGTTTTCCTTTTGAAAATTAGCATGGGCGGCAATTTGGTGCCGTCTGCACAGCAGGACAACACAACTGTGTAATGGGTTTTCTCATGTCCTGAGGTTTTTACAGTTATGGTTTTGACACCTTTCTGATCAACAATCCTATTAGATGGTACGTCAAAGGTTAGCGGGACTTCATCCATATTCCCAATCTGGGTGATTTCAGAACCGTTTTTCTTCCTAGAATCAATCACAAATGTGTGAAAAGACAGAATCTTAGATTCATATTCTTTGGCCATTTTTTGCACAATTCTAGATTGGTGCGCATAACAAGGTCAAATCTGTGGCACCACAATGGTGATCCAGTAAAATCCTGAATGCCTTTCTCTACAGCAAGGCGTTTGGCTTCATAAATTATCATGTTTGTAGAGACTGAGAAGCCATTATTCCGATGTGTGATCCGTTCTTTCATGGCCACTTCTAATTGTTGCCTCTGTGAAAAGTGTGCTTACTTTTATTTGCTTTTTGCAGCTGATCCTCCTGTTTCCTCCACTCTCTTATATTTTTTTAGTTGGAGGTGACCCAAAATGTCTCTCCGCTGCTCTGTTCGCAAGTTCCTTAGCATATTTCACTATGTCCAATTTAAAGGAATCTTATATGCAAGCCTTTTCTGCTTCATCATCTTTTCTGCTTTAGGACCTGGTCCCTGGCCCTGCTGTGGGTGGCTGAGCTGGCACCTGGGCCCTGCTGTGGGTGGCTGAGCTGGCATCTGGTCCCTGCTGTAGGTGGCTGAGCTGGCATCTGGTCTTGTAATGGGTGGCTGAGCTGGCACCTGGTCCCTAAAGTGGGTGGCTGAGCTGGCACCTGGTCCCGGCAATGGGTGGCTGAGTTGGCCTGGTCCTGGCAATGGGTGGCTGAGCTGACCTGGTCCCGGCAATGGGTGGCTGAGCTGGCACCTGGTCCCTGCTGTGGGTGGCTGAGCTGGTACCTGGTCCCTGCTGTGGGTGGCTGAGCTGGCAGCTGGTCCCTGCTGTAGGTGGCTGAGCTGGCACCTGGTCTTGTAATGGGTGGCTGAGCTGGCACCTGGTCCCTAAAGTGGGTGGCTGAGCTGGCACCTGGTCCCGGCAATGGGTGGTTGAGCTGACCTGGTCCTGGCAATGGGTGGCTGAGCTGACCTGGTCCTGGCAATGGGTGGCTGAGCTGACCTGGTCCCGGGCAAAGGGTGGCTGAGCTGACCTGGTCCCGGCAATGGGTGGCTGAGCTTACCTGGTCCCGGAAATGGGTGGCTGAGATGGCACCTGGTCCCTAAAGTGGGTGGCTGAGCTTGCACCCGGTCCCGGCAATGGGTGGCTGAGCTGACCTGGTCCCGGGCAATGGGTGACTGAGCTGACCTGGTCCCGGCAATGTGTGGCTGATCTGGCACCTGGTTCTGGCAATGGGTGGCTGAGCTGGCACCTGGTTCCGGCAATGATGATCCCCGCTGATGATCCCCGCTGATGATGCCGCCGGCTGCCTGCCTGTGTTGTGTGACCACCGCTATCCCCGGTATGTGAAATGGCGGTGATGGGGGGGGCTGTCCATTCAGTATTCGAACCATAAGACGCAGGGACTTTTTCACCCATACATTTGGGGGAAAAAAGTGCGTCTTATGGTTCGAAAAATACGGTACATTATTGTACCAAATTATTGCACTTGAGTGTCAAAATCAGATGAATCAAATCATAGGTTGACATGCACAGACATATCTCCAACCTAGAGTCCCCAACCTGTTTTTATAAGCTCTTCCACCACTGCTCATTATCACTGAGTATTTTTCTCTTACATATCCAAAGTATTGCAAGAAGCGTTGGAATCAATCACATATCTTCTGAATGTTTTCTGTGGTCTTCCTTTCCATGCATATGGGCTACATACCAGTGTATATAGTACCAAAGTTGTCAAACTGTTAAAAATACACACACTTATGAACATGTTAATAAATATTTTATTTTTCCCTTACCTCCAGAATATTTTTAAATAAAATACAAATGTATATAAACCAGTATCTGTTGTATAAAATGAATAGACTGTTGCCGTGAACACACGTCCGTTTTTCATGTCATGGAAAAAAACAACGCTTTTCTCGATGTGATTTCTCTCAAGCCTGCCTTGCATACACACGATCGTGATAAAAAACGCTGTAGCAAAGCGCGGTGACGTACAACACGTACAACGGCACTATAAAGGGAAAGTTCCATTCGAATGGTGCCACCCTTTGGGCTGATTATGCAAATTTTCCTTCTCATAACTTGTTTTTGAGCAAGTTCATTTTTTCCCGTCGTTAAAGCCTACACACGACCATTTTTCACGACGAGAAAAACGACGGCGTGAAAAATTACGAGGAAAAATAGATCAGGTTCTAAATTTTTAATGCCCTTTTTTCGTGAAGAAAAATGCTCTGGAGCCTACACACAATCGTTTTTAATGACCAATTAAAAAAATTGCATTTTTCTCATCATGAAAAATGGTCGCGTGTACGCGGCATGAGAAGCGAAAGTGTGAAACAACCAGTAGCATTCCAAAAGTCATCTGAAAGGAATTTAAAGGAATATAAGGGATTCAAATTAATTACTATACCGCAGTCCTTACACATTGGTTGTATAGGTGGAATGGATTATTGTAATTTCTAAGAACCCCGGGCCAGATTCTCAGAAGAGATACGACGATGTATCTCAGGAAACACTGTCGTATCTCTGTTTTTGGCCCCGGGTATCTATGCGTATGATTCCTAGAATCATTTTCGCATAGATACGGCGTAGATCCGACAGGTGTAAGTCACTTACACCGTCGGATCTTATATGTAATTCGATGCTGGCCGCTAGGTGGCGTGTACGTTCAGTTCTCATTTGACTATGCAAATGAGCCTGATACGCCGATTCCCGAACGAATTTGCACCACGTCGTCGTCGTTTACGTTGTTTCCGTAAGTGTAAGGTTACCCCTGCTATATGAGGGGTAACCTTACGCCAGTCTGCCGTATGCCATGTTAAGTATGGCATCGGGTCAGCGTCGTCTTTTTCTGTCGGTTACGTCGTTCGCGAATACGACTTTACGTCAATGACGCTCACGTCGGCGTCATTGACGTTTTCCGTCATGAGCTGGAGCATGCGCACTGGGCTATTTTTCCGCCCGGCGCATGCGCAGTTCGATCGGCGCGGGGGCGCGCTTAATTTGAATACAAGCCGCCCCCTTTGAATTACGCGGCCATACGCTGGGCCATTTACACTACGCCGCCGCAAATTACGGAGCAAGTGCTTGGAGAATATGGCACTTTCTCCAGTAAGTTGCGGTGGCGTGGTGTAAATGGCTTACACTATGCCGCCGCCGATTCTATGAGAATCTGGCCCCCCATATTTAAATTAGTATAATCATTCTGTATAAGTTTTTTTTATCTTGCAGCTATTAACCATAACATGGGAAATGTAATAATTTTAATACTGAGAAGAAGACCCAGTCTAGGATGCAAAAAAAAAGATAACTGTAATATATTTTATGTACCTATTTGTTGAATATTAAAGAATGTTGATGTACATATATGTTACAAAGAACATAATAGGAATACAAAGGAACAGGCATAACAAAAAAGGCATACAAAACATTTGCTAACAGGCTTGCTTGCATGCTGTTCTATCTTATGGAAATACCCACTTTTCCATCATGATGTTGACGTCATGAATCTGGCTGTACACACTTTCTGCTACTGATTCAGTTACAGAAGTTACTCTTATGTGCTTGCTTTTGAGATGCACAATATCAGTAAACTTTTTCTGTCTCAGCAAATATCTATTTGTGTATGAAGTCTTCAGAGGTAGGGAAATAAAAATGGGTTGTCTAATTGTATTATGGATTATAGTATGGTAATCTTCTATAACCCATACATTAGTTAATATTATCCTACCCTAAATAGGTTTTAATATTGAGATAAGACATGGTATAGGAAGCAAAAAATAGAAAATTCTAAATTATTTTAGGTACCTTTTTGTTTAATCAGAAAATCTGGTGGGGATGTTTTATTTGAGATAATAAAAAACACAATCAGCATGTTTATACACCTTTTAGTTGAAGCAGGGTCAATTGTTAACAGCTGCTACAAACCTATTTACTGTAAGGGGACAGAAACCTACTTATCCCCACACAAGGGGCCAGATCCACAAAGCGTTTACACTGGCGTATCTATTGATACGCCGCGTAACTTCTAGTTTGCTCCGGCGTATCTTTGTTTTGTATCCACAAAACAAGATACGCCTGAAGCTGGGCTAGATCCGACTGGTGTACGTCTTAGTACACCGTCGGATCTAAGGTGCATATTTACGCTGGCCTGCTAGGTGGCGTTTCCATTGATTTCCGCATTGAGTATGCAAATTAGCTAGATACGGTGATACACAAACGTACGTCCGGCCGGCGCATTTTTTTACGTCGTTTCGTAAGGCTTTTTTCGGCGTATAGTTACCCCTGCTATATGAGGCGTATCCTATGTTAAGTATGGACGTCGTTCCCGCATCAAATTTTGAACATTTTACATAGTTTGCGTAAGTCGTTCGCGAATAGGGCTTTGCGTAGAATGACGTTCACGACGTAAGCATTGGCTTGATGCGGGTTAATTTCGAGCATGCGCACTGGGATACCCCCACGGACGGCGCATGCGCCGTTCAGAAAAAAACGTCATTTACGTCTGGTCAAGCCGTATTAGCATAAAACACGCCCCCATCTCATCCATTTGAATTGCGCGCCCTTACGCCGACACAGTTACACTACGCCGCCGTAACTTACGGCGCAAATTCTTTGAGAATCCGGGAAATACGCTGTAAGTTACGGCGGCGTAGTGTATCTGAGATACACTACGCCGGCCGCAAAGAAGCACCGTGCTTCGTGGATCTGGCCCCAGGTATGTTAATTGCACTAAAACTTCAAAGTATCCCAACATCTACCCTTGTTTTGGTGGTAGTTATGTTTTGAGAACCTGCCTTTGACACAACTGTCTGACACTGAAGGCTGCAAACAAGTATTTTGCTCTGTAAGGAGGGTACAACAGAAGAAACACGGAGTGGAAATGTTAATCTCTAATTAACCACTATTATAAGCAATTAATATTTGCAAGAATGAGGAAATATTTAATTCCACATGACATTACACTAATCTAAGTGTCCATATCACTTGTGTGAGGGCAAAGATGACAATCCATTGATTAATATTAAAAAAGGAATTGCAGTCATAAATAGAGATGTGCATAGGGTTTGGGTTGAACATGAGTTTGCAGTTCAGCAAATGGCCAAATAAACTGGCTATATTTGGCCAGTTCACCTGCCTGAACATCAGCCAGGAATCTCTTGTTTCCGGTGATAGCACTACTTCAGAAGATCTGCAGATAACAAATCCTGATTTTTCTGTTGCTGCTCTTCTTCAGTTTAGACTCGTATAAATGCTCTTTTTAAGTCTAGTATTCATTTTATTTTTTAGATTAAACTAAAAGCAATTTCAGTTATAAAAGTTATAAAAGCACCGCTAACCTCTTGGTAGTAAACGAAAAATTGCTTTGTGACTAGTTTAGCTTATAAGGTCATACTATGCTCCTTTGTTTTCTCACTATGCAGTCCTTTTGCCAAATGGTTTTACATTTAACAGAAAAATAATAACTATTCAGAATGACTATAAAGCCAGTTCAGGAAATAAATATGCCTTTGGTTCTAATAAGATAATCACTTGTTTAATGCAGCTCATAGAAATTATTGTAATGTGTATAAACTAAAATAATAAAAAAAATAACATTTCCAAATCAAGGGATCCCTGTACAGATTTTGCATTGCCTAAAATAGAAAACTGATAAAACACAGTCTAGTCTAATTGGATTTACAACAATATAAATGTTATTGTTTTCTCTTCACATTGCTTCATCAGATCACTAAGGGACATGCTCTCATATTACATTTTAACTAACACAGTAGCTTAGACTATTGCTGGTCTTATTAGAAGAACACTAAAGCCTACAGAGCACCACATGTATCTGTAGTATTTACAGTGCCCCATCTTCTGTGTATAATGTCACCCAGTGTAAGGGAAAGCTGTTTCCAGGAAAATTTGAGAAATTATGTAAGGAAGGTAACTGACTGCTGTTAAGAGTGCTGTTGCTTTCAAACTATATTGCATTGCAAATATGTAAAATATTTAATCTTTATTCATATGTTTATCTGTTTATATTTATTTTTCCTGATTGCTATTCGAATGCAAAGTGTTATAGCGTTAAGTAATGCACGATTTTAAGGCAGGCTTTGCTATTGATTGGAAGGGAGATTTACTGTTTTACTGGATTGGCGTAAAGTTGTCAGCTGTGAGCGGGAAGATTGGTGGAAGTGTGTTGCTTGGCAATGACTAAGAGTGGAAAATACACGACGAAAAGTGCGCATTGGATCTGAATAACCCAGTTCACACCACTTTGTGGCCTGAGAGGTGAAGCATTACAATGCAGCATTTGGACAGAGCTCCCTGTAATTTTGTATGACTACTTACAATAGGCCCATTCTTCCAATGCACCTCCTCAAGGAAAAAGATACAGCTGCAGGAAGGATACTACCTATAAAAACACACCATATTGAATTCCCTTTTGGATTTAATGTAATGTGACTCAAGGCTTAATGACTCTATAATGCTGAATTCCCATATCATTTTTATATAAGCCATCATATAATAATAAGATGCCATTGGGTGTGGGGTTGCATGTTCACAGTTGCTGACTTTACTAAAAATCTTGACAACACACCTATAGCAGCAGAAAGTATTACCTCCATCTTCTTCAACACCTGCAGAATCAATTCTTCACATAATGTTATGGTCTAGCGCCAAGAGAAATTAGAAAATTATGTTTACGATCATCGCTGAGGCTCTTGCTAGGGCCTTGGTCAAGAGAATGCCATGAGAAAGTTGCAATAGTTTCAATCTACTTTTCATCAAATCCCATTGGATCAGACACAACTTCAGCACATCTTCTCGTTCAACTCTGCTTCTCATTCACAGCCTGGTTGACTTGCAGCATTCATTTTATTACCTCAACAGCAGGGCTATTAGGAGAATTATTTCAATACAGCCCTGGTTGGGCTGTTGTATTCTTAGATACTGTTCAGCTACCAGCCATTTTACTCCATGGATTCCTCGCTTCTCCTGGAAATTATTTATTTATCCGATAGGGACTATTTATGCCCTCAGAGTCCAAATATCTCTACTTACTGGTTATACCCATGTGTAAAAAACACTGGGCACCAGTTTTTTTTGCTATCTTTATCTGCAGGGAGTTATATTACTATTGTTGCCCTATAAAACCTGATAAGGTATCTGCAGTGTGGGGTGTACTGCTATGTTAAATTAGAAGGCCATTGACATTGGCCCTATAGATCAGGGGTCTCCAAACTGCGGCCCAAGGGCCAGATGTGGCCCTTTACTAGCCTTTATGCGGCCCTTGGGGCACTATTCCTCCAACTGATATGAGGCACTATTCCTTCCACTGACACCAACAAGGGGGCACTATTTATTCTATTGATATCAATGATGGGATGCTATTCCTTTTACTACTAGGGGCCCTACTCCTCCTCCTACTGACCACAAACCCGGAGAACACATTTATTCTCACCGGTGCTGGGCCCGGGACATTTTCTGCCCCCGCTGGCCACAATCCGGTCCTCCTAAGGTCTGAAGGACAATAAAGTGGCCCTTTGTTTGAAAAGTTTGGAGACCCCTGCTATAGAGCACACAAAGAATATATGTCCATAGACTATTCTTTTGTGCTTATTCAACCCAATATGTGAATCCCGGGACTGTTCTTCTTATGGCTAAACTTTGGGACTTACAGTATGTGTATAAATGTACACTTTTCTGGAAACCTTAATTGCCTTTGTAGTAACTATCTCGTTTGCAGATATTGAACTATACATGGAGTGAGTTTTGGCACTGTGGAGTTACTCCCACCCAAAATACACAATCTTTTCTTTTGGCTTGAGCACAAATATACTACCACCCTGGCACGTTAGTGTATAATCTCTCTCATTGAGTTTTATTAGTGTCAGGGGACTCTGAATGGCTCCACACCATTTTTCTTTCTATGGGAACTGCACACCTGACCTATTGTGATATAGTTCCTGTGGTTTGTGTTTCTTTAATATAGCAGTGCATGCAGCTTTAGAGTAATAAACTTCATTTTGCATACCATGTTCTATATATTGCAATGTTTTTATATGCCTCGCTGTTTGTATACTATTGATGTTAACAGGAATAATTAACTAGTTGTTAGGGATAGGGCCTGCAGCTGAGTTGATTTTCATCATACAGAGAAATGGATTGTCCCTTCCCAGAGACAGTGGGTCTCCACATCCTGCCACACTCTACGATAACTTAGTTGAGAGTTTTGTTGCATTCATTATGTGACAGTCAGCTTCACACAAACTGATTTTAACTATGTCCTGCGATTCTCACTGCCTATTATCACATCAAATTATATTTGACTAACTAGAGTTTATCTTGAGTTGTGGCTGGTTGCCCCTAGGCAAATCTAACCATTGCTCTATTACACCCTCCCCCAAAAGCTTATAACTATGTATACTTTGAACACTTTGGCCTGGTTAATACCTGTAGGTGTAAGGTTGTTTCCTAGTTCTGTTTACTATAGGTTTTTAACATTGTAACTATTTCATACATTTTAATGCTCATGTATATGTTTATAGTTTATATACTTGAGTTCTTCACTTATCAGCTATTATTATAGATTTGCTTGTGGGGGGGAGTCACTGCTTTCTGATCTATACTTAGATTGTATGGGGCTCCAATTAGTCCCCCTAGGTAAATAGGTTTTCTCAAGCATTGAGAGTTGGCTCGTTTTGTTGTTTTAAAATTTTGGTCTTCTCTCTTTTTTTTTTCAACGGTCTTCTCTTTTTTATCTTCTGTCCTCCTCTTCCCTCTTTTTATTCATCACTCTTAAAGTTGTTGTAAAGGCTCATGGTTTTTTACTTTCATGCATTCTATGAAAAAAAAAGCCAGCCCCCAATACTTATCTCGATCTAGTGATGTGCACGAGAGCAGCAGTTCTTCCGGGTCTCTTTCTCCTCATTGGCTGAGACAGCAGCAGCTTTTTTCAATCACAGTCAGTGAGCCAATAAGGAGAAAGCTGGGGCAGGGCCAAACCATGCTTCATGTGTAAATAGACACACAGAGCAGCGGCTTGGGAACCCACCTTCTCGGGTCCCTCTAAAGCAAGCAGTTTGCTATGGATGCACTCAGCAGAGGGATGAACCAGGAGCACCTGCAGGGGATCCGAGAAGAGGAGCACTAGCGTCATTGTATCACTTTCCCGTGAAGCGCACAAGCATCTCAGACTCCTTGTCACGTACCTAGTAGAAGAGCCCGAACTGCAGAATAAGGCCTCTCTTACGCCTCTGACTCGAGGCCCCTGGTACAGTAAACAGGAGGCACAGTAGTGAGGATTGAAATCAGCGCCTTTGAGTTTAGTGGTTGTTTGAATTTTTTTTTATTTAGCATTACAGAGTCTTTTACTTCAATTGGTCCATGGTAGCACTTTTTCAACAGTATATGAATTTTAACCATAATTTATCATTTGGTTTAACAATAACATTAGTCACTTTACCAATATCATTGATTCTATGTTTAATTTATTTATTTTATGTGTTGGTTAAAGAATATAAAGCCCCTAGCACTTTTTAATATTAATTTACAACATACACCTGTCACATCAAAGAGCAGCGCCATACCCACTATCCCTCTAAACTTTCTCATATAAGATCCTACCCAGGCAGCAGCTCTCATGACATCACACATTTAACCATCTGTGTGGAACACCCACACATTTTCTCTAGTATGACATGTCTGTTATTTAAAAAAAAGTATTTAATGAAAAATGCAAGCCAGAGGACATAAGGAATTTGTTGTGCGGTGACTGTTATTTTATCCAAGTTTACACCTCATTAAAGATTAACGTGTAGAAAATAACGTATGTGTTTCTTCATGCAAGGCACCACTCCTCAGGAATTTCTTTATTGTTTGTACAGTCATACTCAAAAGTTATCATATCCTGGCAGAAATTGTGAAATGTTGGCATTAATATTGAAAATATGACTGATCATGCCAAAAAAACTGCCTTTTATTTAACCACTTCAATAACAGGCACATTCGCCCCTTCCTGCCTAGGACAATTTTCAGCTTTCAGCGCTGACGCACTTTAAATGATAATTGCGTGGTCATACAACACTATACCCAAATATATTTTTTGCATTTTCTTCCTACATATAGAACTTTCTTTTGATGGTATTTTATCACCTCTGGGCTTTTTATTTCTTGCTAAACAAACAAAAAAAGACAGACGTTTTTGAAAAAAAAAAAATTTCTTAGTTTCTGTCATAACATTTTGTTTTCTTCTTCACTGATGGGCACTGATGAGGCAGCACTGATGGGCACTAAAGAGGCAACACTGATAAGGTTGCACTGATGGACACTGATGAGGAGGCACTGATATGTAAAATTGATGGGCACTGATATGCAGCCCGTGGACGTGCTCCGGCATGTTATCTTGCTGGATGTCATATGCCGCCCAGTCAGGATAACAGAACCACTGCCTGGCCATCAAGCCGTCAATCTGCTATAGGCCAGGTGGGAAGTGGTTAGTGATAGCAATCACATGAAGCCATTTATTATTACATCGTTTTTGGATTCTTTTAAAATCATAATGATAACAGAAATCACCCAAATGGCCCTGATAAAAAGTTTACACACCCTGGAATGTTTGATCTTGATACAGACACAGAAGGTGGCACACACAGGCTAAAATGACAATTAAAGGTTCATTTCCCACATTTGTGGCTTTTTAAGTCACAATTAGTGTCTGTGCAATAGTCAATGAGTTTGTTAGCTCTCCCATGGATGCACTAAGCAGGCTAGACACTGAGCCATGAGGAGGTAGAAAAAAACAGTCAACAGATCTGCATAACAAGGTAATGGAACCTTATAAAGAAGAAAAAAGGATATAAAAAGATACCCAAAGCCTTGAATATGCCAGTCAGTACTGTGTAATCACATATTAAAAAGTTGAAATTTCAGGGCTCTTTTGATACAAAACCAAGGTCAGGTAGACTAATGCCGCGTACAGATGATCGGACATTCTGACAACAAAACCGTGGATTTTTTTTCCGACGAATGTTGGCTCAAACTTGTCTTTCCGAACGTCAAGAACGCAGTGACGTACAAGACGTACGACGAGACGAGAAAAATGAAAATGAGAACCAGCTCTCAAATTTTTGTTGTCGGAAATTCCGACAGAAAATGTCCGATGGAGCCTACACATGGTCAGAATTTCTGACAACAAGCTCCTATTGAACATTTGTTGGCAGAAATTACAATCGTGTGTACACGGCATAAGAAAGATTGCAGTCGCAACTGGCGGAAGAAATTCTCAGAATTCAAAGAAAAACCCACAGGTACCCGCAGGAAAAATATATGCTGCTCTCCAAAAAGATGGTGTGGTTGTTTTTAAGTAGCACAATTCAATGATACTTGAACAAAAAAGAGCTGCATGGTTGAGCTGTCAGAAGGAAGCCTTTTTTGAGTCAATGTCACAAAAAATTAGGCATGTCAAGGTGTTGTTGGGCATATTATACCCAGGCTTTTTTGTGGAACTTGTACAGTAAAGGCTTCTTTCTGGTAATTTGACCATGCGGCTCTTTTTTGTTCAAGTATCATCGTATTGTACTCCTTAAATAAACAGCACCATCTAGAGCTTTTCTTTTGTTTGATGCACTGATATTCAAAACTTTTGCTAACTTAAACTCACTTAGTCATATAAAAGTGAACTGGACTTTAACTTTTTCCCTTAATCAGCTTTTCTATTTTAGTTCCTAGTTCCAAAGTTTAATTGCAAGGACTCAGGCTATCACTTAAATTATTGTCAGAATGGACAAACAGAAAGGTTTGAGGATGTCTATCAATCAAAGGAGGACTTGACCTTGCTGACAGCAGGAATCTCTATTACAATTGAGCAGGAAATTCTCAATGTCACAGCAAGACAACATTGAGAACTAAATAGATTGATGGATGGAGTGTAAAATGTGAACTATAAAACAACCTTGGCATTTTAACATCCAAAAATCTCTATGGGAAAAACATGAATCAAATAAAGTTTTTGACAGAAGCTAATTAAGAAGCTACGAGAAGGTTTGGGATACAAGATAACATTTCCATATGCGTTTAAATGATAACTCAGACTTACAAATAGCTCATAACAGTAAAAGACACAACACGCCTAATTTACTAAAAAATACTCCAGAGCAGGGTGAATTGACTATGAAGATAAAGTATCTCACAAAAGTGAGTACACACCTCACATTTTTGTAAATGTTTTATTATTTTATTATGTCTTTTCATGTGACAACACTGAAGAAATTACACTTTGCTACAATGTAAAGTAGTGCTTGTATAACAGTGTAAATTTGCTGTCCCCTCAAAATAACTCAACACACATCCATTAATCTCTAAACTGCTGGCATCTAAAGTGAGTAAACGCCTAAGTGAAAATGTCCAAATTGGGCCCAAGTAGCCATTTTCCCTCCCCGGTGTCATTTGACTTTAATGTTAATGTTACAAGGTCTCAGGTGTGAATGGGGAGCAGGTGTGTTAAATTTGGTGTTATCGCTCTCACTCTCTCTTACTGGTCACTGAAAGTTCAACACCTCACGTCAAAAAACTCTCTGAGGATCTGAAAAAAAAAATGTTGATCTACATAAAGATGGTCTATGCTATATGAAAATTACCAAGACCCGAAAACTGAGCTGCAGTACGGTGGCCAAGACCATACGGTGGTTTAACAGGACAGGTTCCACTCAGAACAGACCTCGCCATTGTCAACCAAAGAAGTTGAGTGCACATCCTTAGCGTCATACCCAGAGGTTGTCTTTGGGAAATAGACGTAAAAGTGCTGCCAGCATTGCTGCAGAGGTTGAAGGGGTGGGGGTCAGCCTGTCAGTGCTCAGACCATGCGCCGCACACTGCATCAAATTGGTCTCCATGGCTGTTATCCCAAAATGAAGCCTATTCTAAAGATGATGCACAAGAAAGCCCGCAAACAGTTTGCTGAAGACAAGCAGACTAAGGACATGGATTACTGGAACCATGTCCGCTGGTCTGATGAGACCAAGATAAACATATTTGGTTCAGATAGTGTCAAGCGTGTGGGGTGGCAACCAGGTAAGGAGTAGAAAGACAAGTGTGTCTTGCCTACAGTTAAGCATGGAGGGGAGAGCGTCATGGTCTGGGGCTGCATGAGTGCTGCCAGCACTGAGGAGCTTCAGTTCATTGAGGGAACCATGAATGTCAACATGTACTGTGACATACTGAAGCAGAGCATAATCCCCTCCCCTCAGAGACTGGACCGCAAAACACACCTCCAAGATGACCACTGCCTTGCTAAAGAAGCTGAGGGTAAAGGTGATAGACTGACCAAGCATGTCAACAGACCTAAACCCTATTGAGCATCTGTGGGGCATCATGAAATGGAAAGTGGAGAAGTGCAAGGTCTCTAACATTCACGAGCTCTGTGATGTCATCATGGAGGAGTGGAAGAGGACTCAGGTGGCAATCTGTGACCCTCTGGTGAACTCCAAGCCCAAGAGGGTTAGGGCAGTGCAGGATAATAATGGTGGTGGTACAAAATATTGACACTTTGGGCCCAATTTGGACATTTTCACTTAGGAGTGTACTCACTTTTGTTACCAGCGGTTTAGACATTAATGGCTGTGTGTTGAGTTATTTTGATTGGACAGCATAGTTACACTGTTATACAAGCTGTACACTCACTAATTTACATTGTAGCAAAGTGTAATTTCTTCTGTGTTACAAAATAGATTACAGCAGACACATACAAAAATTACATTTAAATCCTGCAAGGCTATTTAAAACACCTGAACATATTAAAAAATATGGGGATTTGATTACACCATATGGCCATATAGTGCTACTGCGTCAAAGTACCCCATTATCAGTGGGTCCAACACTATTCATAGAATGAAAGGTTCTGCATCTCAACCATGGGAAAAAAACTCCTCTTTATGGGAGAACTATAATGACTCCTCCTATAACACAGGTGGACACTAATAAGAGGTTAATTTCTTCAATGTGTTCACATGAAAAGATATAATAAAATATTTTCAAAAATGTGAGGGGTGTACTCACTTTTGTGAGATACAGTAATTAGAAGATTTATGAAATGTTAAACCTTGACACATCTGGGTGGAAGTGAGATACTTGGAGTCCTGGTGATATCCTCTGAAGGCTAATTTGGGTTAGATTTAGGTTATGGGTTACATTTGGAGTTTAAATTCAGATTAGCAGTTACATTTATGGGTCATTCTCAGGAAAAGGAGTTTGAAGTTTAGGATAGTGGTTATATTGGGGTTAGATTTAGGGTATATGTTGGATTTGGCAATCAGTGAGTAATACTTTTTTGTGTCTCTCAAAGTTTATCCTCCAAATGAGAAACAGAGGGACCACTGCCCCACATATTACTTTATGTTCTCTGACCAGGGAATACAGTAATTATCATACAATAACCATTATATTGTCTTGGCCATGCCAAAGTTCACCATCAAAGCAGGCAGTGAGCAAGCAATACAATGTCTACTAGCTGCTTCTCAAATGCTCTCTGAAGAGTGATACAAACATGGATTGCTCTTCCAAAAACACCACAAATGTGAACAAGCTCTTAGAGGAAGCTGGAATCTGAAGCAGCTCTGCATAATAAACAGCTCATATCTTTCATTTTCAAAGCTTTTTTTTTAAGTCAGCAGCTACAAATACTGCAGCTCCTGAATTTTTAAATAAGGACACTTACCTGTCCAGGGCACCCGCGATGTCAGCACCCAAGGCCAACCCTTCCCTCGTTCCTCGGATGCTGCCACTGCCATCTTCGGTAGGGGAAACAGGAAGTAAAGCCTTGTGGCTTCACTTCCTGGTTCCCTACTTTGCATGCGCAAGTCATGCAATCCAAATGGTCCCTGCCTTCTGGAAGGTGCCAAATGTGACACCGGAGGGGGGAGGGTTTCGAAAAGCGGAAGTTCCATTTTTTGTGGACCTCCGTTTTAACTGGACAAGCTAGCGTTAGAAGCAGATTGGTTGCTATGTACAGTTACTCTAGATTCTGTCTAGTCCAGTTTTGATAAGTTCCCCTGACTGTGTTTTACAATTCATACTCCTAACTACTGTACTCTAAGAACATTCAATTCTTTATTAGAGTAGGCTGTATGTAAAAAATTCTATAATGGGATAGTTTCATTTTACTAAATGAGTGTGATGAAGATTGTACATGTCTGTGGCATATGTGTGGTCTGACTATAGGGGAAGTAGGCGTAGCCTTCCTAGTGGTATAATTGTGCCAGATTTTTGAATCTCAAAGCGGTACTTTGTTTTGCATAGAAATTTGGCGTTTTATATTGTAGGCCTGTAATTCTTAGAAATAACACAGTTAAATCTGTCCAAACAAAAATCTAATAGACATTCCGGGTATGATAATGTTTGAAACACAAAATCATAAATTATAATATAATAAATAACTGTAAATAATTATAAAAAATAATAGTATAATAATAATAATAATAAAATACATTTCCCCACGGATCACTATCGCTCAATTCTGCAAGTGTTCTAATTTACTATTGCTGTTTTCTAGCTGGTCTAAAACCACTTTTGACTTAAAGGGACACTTTTTGCTTGCCATGGTCAATCTCAAGTTTCCAAGCAGAAAGAACATATATATAATATAAAACTGCATTCAGGGCACTTGACAGAGCACTAAGGACAAAAGGGAGGTGAAAAGATTTGATACACTAATGCAACCTGTAAGATTACAGTGTACTGTATGTGTTATGTATTTTGTACTTTTTGAATTTCCCGCTGGGCTCCGCTCCTATGCATTGCAATGCTCGCAGACTAGCACACAGAGCATCGGGTGGAAGATCCGATGGGAGACACAGCGGGGGGACGTCGAAGGTCCCTGGTAACAAGGTAAGTAACCTGGACCAGGTTTCTGCAATGCAATCCCGAGTGTGGCTCTGGGATTACCGCCAGGAGGGTTAAGTGTTTAACTATGCCCCTTTAATCAGTTTGACCACACCCACAGTTTGCAACAGGACACTAAGTGTGCTGCTTTATTTCTTCCTTTTGGGGGGGTGTAAAAAATGTGTTAGCTACATCACTGTTACACAGCATGCTACAAACTAACAGCACTAGTTGGGTATTAGTTTATGCAGATGGAGAGTTAAAACATTTTTTTGGGTTACTGTAAACTTCCCAGTGCTTTCCAATGCTCAAGGAGCTGTACATGCCATGTACAGCCATCCATACAAGTGAATGACTGTACATGACTAAATTATTGTAAATGTAAATGCTTCTTTGCATCAATATTTACTCACGCATTGCACAGTTCATGCTACATTCTCACCATGGTACCTGTGTTCTGAGAAGAATGAACTCCTGGACATGCACAGATGTTGCATCATCCCACGAACGCCAATCAAGATGGCTGAAGACCCAGCACCTGGAAGAAGCAAGGGATAAAATGTCGATACTGGCAACAAACCTTGGGGATGTCACACCAATTGTTTGGAGAGAGGCAGAACAGTGGTCTGCCTATGTAAACAAGGCATATGCGTTATTAACACGTCATTCTGTAAAGTGTTAATAACAATACAGTTTTGATTACTATACCCCTCAATTTCCTTTGTAAAAACTGAGCAGAAGAATGTATTTAGTACAGATGCCTTCTCCTTGTCTTTTGTATCCAACTTCCCCTGATCATCCCTTAATGGGCCAATATGCTTTGACCTCACTTTCTTACTGTTAATATATTTAAAACATTTCTTGGGATTTTTTTCTAACTCTCCTTCACTGTGTGCCTTTCATGTGTTTTTTTAGTTGCTCTGATTGCGCTCTTAGGCCCCGTACACACGACCGAGGAACTCGACGGGCAAAACACATCGTTTTGCCCGTCGAGTTCCTTGTGAAGCCGCCGAGGATCTCGGCGAGCCGAAATTTGCCATTGAACAACGAGGAAATAGAGAACATGTTCTCTATTTCCTCGCCGAGGTCCTCGTCAGCTTCCTCGGCCGAAAGTGTACACACGGCCGGGTTTCTCGGCAGAATTCAGCTCTGAACCGAGTTTCTGGCTGAATTCTGCCGAGAAACTCGGTCGTGTGTACGGGGCCTTACACTTCTTCTTGCAATCCTTGTAGTGCTGGAATGCTGACAATGACCCCTCAGCCTTATATTTTTGAAGGCCATTTTTTTCTCTTTTTTATGCATTTTTACATCATAGTTTAGCCACCCAGGGTTAACCTTAGCTCTTTTATATGTATTGTCCATTTTAATGCACTGGCCAATACCTTTTATTTAATATGCTCCTAAAGCACTCCTATATTTCCTCATTGTTCATTGTTCCTAAGATTTTATCTCATTTCATATCTTGTAACATAGAGCGCAGTTTAGAATTGGCTCTTTTGGAATTCAGCGTTTTTGTACTACCCTCATGATTCTTTTTCCTGTGATGTATACTGAAAGTAATTACAGTGTAATCGCCATTTCCTAAGTTGTCCCGTGTTATCACATCTCCAATCAGGTCTGTGTTATTTGTAATCAATGGATCAAGCAATGCATTATTTCTTGTTGGTGCATCCACCAAATGACCTATGAAATTGTACTGCAGTTCCTTCTGCTCATTCAATATCTGTATAATTGAAATACCCATTATAATAACACCGCCCTTATATTATGAATATAATTGTTAGATCAAGGCTTTATTTCTTGTGAATACACCGACTGCTAAATTAACGTATACTAATTTATGAGTGTTAAAATTAATTTATATTATTTAAACATGTTTATGCATGCAGCAAGTATCCAAAATGTCAGCCTCATCTTTGGTAGACATAGGACGAATGTACCTGTGCTCGATTTGCAGAATGTTTGCCCAACTGCTTCTAAGTTCAAATGTTAATCCTAACCCCATGGAAGTCAGTGGAAGCTGAATCTTTAAAATCAATTCTGACCATTTTCAATAGGATTATCAAAGGATATGGGTGTAGGGCATCACCTTGGAAGACATGTCCCAAATATAATTCTGTTCAGGGAGGAGAAGCTTGTTTAACACATTTTTTTAAATATTATTAATGAAAATTAATTTTGCCCTAAACCTGCTTGTAAACTGGTAAACCTAGTGTAGAATGACAGTACATTTTTCTGCTGGCTTGTTCTATTCAAAACAGCAGAAGGACTCCCTAAACTCTATACAAAACAAAACCGTTGAGCTTTTATTTAATATCCATACTAGACCATAATCATTGATTAGACTCTGATATGTTTATTAAATGGGGATCCTTCTAAATATTTATTCCAAACCCTAATCCTGGCTTGCAGCCTGGCAGGTCAGGAAATAAGAGGGGACAGAAAGCATGTGCCCATCCCCTTCTGAACCACACCAGGTCACATGTCCTTAACATGGGGAGGGTACCTTACAATGGAGACCCCCTGGGAAGTCACGATGTCCCAAACTTGTTGGGGGCAAGGACTCCTTCCCCACATCTCTGACCTGGTGTATTTTGAAATATGGAAACCCCTTTAGGAGAAAGGGTCAGATAAGGGGTATTCGCCCACTCTCCTACAAGAAGGAGCAAGGGGTACATAGTACACCTTAGTCATTCACAAAAAATGACAATGTTAATAAAACCACATATTTACAAGTATTTAATAATAATTTAAAAAAGCTAAACAAAAAAAAAGCCCATGGTGTAAATGATCTCTGACATCATTTAGCAATGTAAGTTCATCATCAGTTATGATGAAAGATGCCTGCTAACCGAGAAAAACAAAAAAGTTAATCTGCTGACACAGGTGCTCCCATCATACTATTGCCATCAACTAACAGATCCCTATGCCATAGGCTTGATTGTAAACAAAAGGGCAGGAATGCTGGATGATGCCATCAACCAAAAATAGAACCCCCTGGCTGGCAAATTAATGGGGCCGGAAATGCAACACTGGTTGCTGGAGTGGCAGCAACTACTGGATTCCTAGGAAGCCCTGAGGGGAAGCTGTCACATTTAGTAGCTGTAGCATCACCACTGCTAAATGTATGACTTCCTGCAGTCAGAGGTTTGGCTCGGTGGGTAAACACGCCACTGAAATCACCCATTCACCAAGGTTCTGAACTGCATCTTACATCAGTCTGAACTCAAACCTCATCCATAATCATAGACATTGTTTATAAAAGTCCAACCTGTGCAATTCATGTTTTCATTGAGATTTCCAGGAGACATCATATTTCTTCACAACAAAAAATATCATAGGTGGAGATTCACACTGATTAGAATTTCCATCTAAGACTTGCAGTTTAAAAATATACTCCTGTTCCTCTTTCCTCACACACAAAGCCATCATGACATCCAACATACATTAATGCCATTATAACATACACTGCCGAAATTCACCTTTTCAGAAATCTGTATCATACATAGAGTTCAAAAATAAACTCTCTGCTTTAGCTTTGTTCTATTTTAAACATACAATACAATATACTTGATAAACACTATAATTTCTCTTTGTTTGACAACCCTGTTTGGATGCGTTCCAGGGAATTTATATAGCAAAACTATTATATTTATCTCATTGTTTGATCATACATCAGATCATAAGGATTCACCCGGTCTATGGTGGTCTGTGAAAAGAAAAATGCAAAAGAGGTGATTATTCCAAATCATTTAACCTATCTCTAAAGTCCATTTCTAAGGATAACATACATGATTGTTTTTCTCCATTCAGACACACACACACAAAAAAACTCAACTTAGCATTTCACTTTTAAGTGTTTTCTTTCTCTAATTGCTGTATTTTTGTATGTTTAATCATGGGTTGACTTAATTCTTATGCCATGATTTTGTTAAATGTATACCATATCATTTTCAGATGCACTTGCTTGTCCTTAGCTTACAATAAATCACAATCTGTTATGAGCCAGGGCCACCTGTCTTTTGTGAGGGAGTAACCATCCATTATTATGGGTAACATGTAGTTATCCCTAAATAATATAGATAAAACCTGGCAAATGTGTTCTTTCTCATATCCTTGTTTTTCCTGGTAACATGCAGTCTTTGTTCTTTGTCTTTTATAGAAAATGAATAGAAAAAACAAAATCTTGCAGCGCTGTAGATTTAGGAGTGTTCTATACACCATTAGGCACAATATGGGGCAATCATTTTTGAATAGCAAAGGCAGTAGGTTAAAGGCACAATTTCTTTGCACATTACAATAGATTAAGCAATAGAGTGGGGGTTTATAAATGACAAACTCTGAAGACAGTAATGGAAAAAGAATATTTCTGTAAAATCTTTGGAAAGATACAATAAATGCCTAATTTTATTTTAAAGAATAAAGAATTTAACAGATCAGCAGACAATACATAAATTTGACTTCACTGAGATGTTTGTAATAAGATAGAAATCAAACTTAATTGATCTATAGTCAGACAACTAGAGGTTGCCTACTCCTGTTATAAAATAGGACCAGTTCCAGAGAGGCAAAACGTTACATACGTAATAATAACTCAACGGCTGGTACAGTCATCAATTTTTGTATTTAAATATTTCTTTAATTATTATTTTTGTGTACATTTATTAAATAAATCAAGAATGTATTTAACCACTTCAGCCCCGGAAGAATTTACCACCTTTCAAACCAGAGCACTTTTTGTGATTCGGCATTGCATCGCTTTAACTGACAATTGTGTGGTTGTGCGACGTTGCACCCAAACAAAATTGGCGTCTTTTTTTTTCCACAAATAGAGCTTTATTTTGGTGGTATTTGATTACCTCTTTGGTTAAAATTTTTTGCGCTATAAGCAAAAAAAGATCTACAATTTAGAAAAAAAAGCAATATTTTTAACTTTTTGCTATAATATATATCCCCAATATATATATATATATATATATATAAAAAACAAATTTCCTCAGTTTAGGCCGACATGTATTCTTCTACATATTTTTGGTGAAAAATTGCAAAAGGCGTATATTTACTGGTTTGCGCAAAAGTTATAGCGTCTACAAACGTTCATTTTTTTTATTACTAGTAATGGCAGAAATCTACGATTTTTATTGTGACTGCGACATTATGGCGGACACATCGGACACGTTTGATGCTATTTTGGGATCATTGTCATTTATACAGCGATCAGTGCTATAAAAATGCACTGATTACTGTGTAAATGACACTGGCAGAGAGGGGGCTAAACACTAGGGGGCGATGAAGGGGTTAAGTGTGTCCTAGGGAGTGATTCTAGCTGTGGGAGGGCTGGGCTAAAAGTGACAAGACAGTGATCACTGCTCCCGATGACAGGGAGCAGTAGATCACAGTCCTGTCACTAGGCAGAACAGGGAAATGCCTTGTTTACATAGGCATCTCCCCGTTCTACAGCTCTGTGACACGATTGCGGGACACCAGGGGACATCGCATCTGGGGGTCCTGCTGGCATGGTCACAGAGCTCGTGGTGGGCATGAGCGTCCACCCACTATGCCGTGATTTAAAGGGAACGTACAGGCACATCCCTTTGCGCAGCCATGCCATTCTGCTTACGTATATCGTTGTGCAGCGGTCAGCAAGCGGTTAAACAAATATAATTTTGAAACACAATAAATGTGTTCTGTAAGCTGAGCCTTAGTCGGTTAATTCAGAAAAGGAGTAGATCATGCTCATTTTGCAAAGTTAATGTTCACTTAAAGTGTTTGTTTACTCAAAATTATAACTCACTGTCGGCCCCTATATTATAGGCAGGCATACCACACTGTGTAAGTCTTTTATAAAAATGAGGATTATGAATACCTATTTAGGGTGATCTTCAGGCTAGTCACGTGACTCGCGTCTGCTTTACAGCTCCGATACAGTACATGGTTACATCACAAGGGGCTGAGATCTTCCTCTGACGTCAGTCGTTAGCCTCCCGCAGAAGCTCTGTCTCGGAGATGTAAAGTGACTTTTTTTAGATAGCCCCAAAAATGTATTTAGGATCCTTGTTGCCTGCCTATAATAGGGGGGCTGGCAGTAACTATTGAAAGTTTTTTTATTTTTAATAATAGTGGCAGAGAGGGAGACAGAAACACAGACATATAGCTGACAGGTAGGGAGGAGAGGGTGAGGAGGAGAGAGGAGAGCAGAGAGGACAGCTGCAGATGATGGAGGGGCATACGCAGACCACAGTTGTCAGGGCTCAGCAACCCTGATTATTGTAATCAGAGCAGAGGGGGAATACAGGAAGTGGCAGGATCAGCCAGATTTTTTTTACAGTTTATAGGGGGGCAGATTACACAGCACAAGCACTGTTTATTCTGCTTTAAGGGACCAGGATCTGAATATTTTTTGGGAGGTTAACAAACACTTTATGAAAATGAGTTCACACTGCACTACCCAATAAAATAGTTGCTCAACACCTCACCCAGTATTAGTTATAAATTGGCAGATCAATGTTCTACAGTAAGTGCTCTCTATCTCCCAATTTCAATTTTTAGATTATTACATTAAATTCTATCAACAATTGTCCCATTCCAAACCCAAATAACTTATCCTACCACTATAAATTTTAAAGCAGAAGAACCATGGGGATGTATAATTAAATTTTTGGAATCACAGTGTAAATTACTCAACAACAATAAAAATTATAGCTTATTCAGAAAAGGTAGCTTTTTATGTAATACAGAGTTACATGGTTATGTAGTTACTCAGGTTGAAAATAATACACTAGTCAATCTGGTTCAATCTTAAAAAAACACACACACACAAATAGAAAATCCCCATATAAAAAAAAAGAAAACAATTAAAATAAAGCATGATCCAATTCACTCCAGTGTGGGAAAAAAACTCCTTCCCGATGAGGACTCCTTATCCTTTTGTCATTGTTATCACTGCTAAATATTAATTTCCAATAGGGATGAACTTTATGTTCGAGTCGAACAGTGAACAATTTGTGGTGTTCGCGGCAAATGCGAAAAGCCACGGAACACTCTTTAAAAGTCGATGGGAGAAATCTAAAGTGCTAATTTATAAAGGTTAATATGCAAGTTATTGTCCTAAAAAGTGTTTGGGTACCCGGGTCCTGCCCCAGGGAACATGTAGCAATGCATTATTTTTTTTAAATGCCTTTTTTTTCGGGAGCAGTGATTTTAATAATGCTTAAAGTGAAACGATAAAAGTCAAATATTCCTTTAAATTTCGTACCTGGGGGGTGTGTATAGTATGCCCGCAAAATAGCACATGTTTCCCGTGTTTAGAACTGTCCCTGCACAAAATGTAATTTCTAAAGGAAAAAGGTCATTTAAAACTACTCGCGGCTATTCATGAATTGTCGGGTCCCAGCAATACAGATCAAAGTCATTGAAAAAACACCAGGGGTCCCCCCAGTCCATTACCAGGCCCTTTGGGTCTGGTATGAATATTAAGGGGAACCCCGACCCCCAAAAAAAGCATGGGGTCCCCCCAATTCCATATCAGGCCTTTCAGGTCTGGTATGGATATTAAGGTCAACCCCGCACCAAAATAAAAAAAAGGCGTGGGGTCCCCCCAAAAATCCATACCAGACCCTTTAGGTCTGGTATGGATCAATACCAGACCCTTATCCTGGCCTGACAGGTTGCGTGCTCGGATAAGGGTCTGGTACTGATTTTTTTTATTTTTGGTGCGGGATCCCCTTAAAATCCATACCAGACCTAAAGGGTCTGGTATGGATTTTTAGGGGGACCCCACGCCATTTTTTTTGGTGCCAGGCCAAAAGAGGGGGGTGAGAGAGCGCCCCACCCACCCCTTAAAGTTCATGTGCGTTTAAAGGCAGGTGTCCCCATACTTTTGGTAATATATATATATATATATATATATATATATATATATATATATATATATATATATATATATATATATATATATAAGCAATTTAACTGTTATACATAAAATTGTTTTCTAACACATTTTTTAAGCCTTTTTTGGATAGTCTGGGGATTGAGCAGTCAGATTGTATAGGAACATGAGAATTTTTTCTTCTTATTTTGCATTTTAGACAATCTAATGTTACAGAGTTTTTTCCCCCACTTTTAAAAACAAATTAGATAGGCTGCTTATTCTGAGTAGCAAAATGTCATCAATAAATATTAAATTAGAACATATTTTTTAGAGACAGAATATAAAAATCTAATATAACAATAATAGATTGTAATTGTTCTGACACATAATCTAAAAATTATACAAAGTTGCTGCACAGAATCAAATTATTTTGATAGGATGAATTCATGATACTAAATACTAAATTTTTTAATAAAAAAATAGATTGCATTATCCTTGTGACAAATGAAAAAACTTATACACATTATCATCACAGAATTTAACCACTTAAGGACAGAAGGTGTTTTTCAGATTCGGCGTTTACAAGACTAAAACATTTTTTTTTGCTAGAAAATTACTTAAAACCCCAAAAAAATTATATATTTTTTTCTAACATCCTAGAGAATAAAATGACGGTCATCGCAATACTTTTTGTCACACCGTATTTGCGCAGCGGTCTTACAAGCGCACTTTTTTTGGAAAAAATTAACTTTTTTGAATAAAAAAATAAGACAACAATAAATTTGGCCCAATTTTTTTATATAATGTGAAATATAATGTTACGCCGAGTAAAATGATACCCAACATGTCACGCTTAAAAATTGAGCCCGCTCGTGGCATGGCGTCAAACTTTTACCCATAAAAATCTCGATAGGCGAAGTTTAAAAAATTCTATAGGTTGCATTTTTTGAGCTACAGAGTAGGTCTAGGGCTAGAATTATTGCTCTCACTCTAACGATCGCGGCGATACCTCACTTGTGTGGTTTGAACACTGTTTTCATATGCAGGCGCTACTCGCGTATGCATTCGCTTCTGCGCACAAGCTCGTCAGGACGGGGCGATTTAAAAACATTTTTTTTGTTTTATTATTTATTATTATTGATTTTATAATTTTTTACACTGAAATAATAATACAAAAAAATGTATCACTTGTATTCCTATTACAAGGAATGTAAACATCCCTTGTAATAGAAAAAAGCATGACAGGTCCTCTTAAATATGAGATCTGGGGTCAAAAAAACCTCAGATCTCATATTTAGACTTAAATGCAAGAAAAAAAAAGGAAAATTTGTCATTTAAAAAAATGACAACAAAAAAATTGTCTCTTTAAGGCCCCGTACTCACGACCAAACATGTCTGCTGAAACTGGTCCGCAGGCCAGTTTCAGCAGACATGTTTGGTCGTGTGTGGGCGCGAGCGGGCCGAATTCCAGCAAACATTTGCCCGCCGGGCCTTTTCCCAGCGGACAAATATTCCTGGACTTGTTTTAAAACAGTCCGCTGGAATCCTGCCCGCTCGGACATGTACGGTCGTCAGTACAGACCTACCGTACATGTCCAGGCGCCCGCCGTCCCTCGCATGCGTCGAATGACTTCGACGCATGCGTGGAAGCATTTTAAAGGCGGGCCGCCCACGTCGCTGCGTCATTGTCGCGGCGACACCGCGTCATCGACGCGGCGACACCGCGGACACGCCCCGCGTATTGTTTACGCGCGGACTTCTGTACGATGGTGTGTACAACCATCGTACAGAAGCCCTCTGGCAGACATGTATGGTGAAAACGGTCCGACGGACCGCTTTCACCATACATGTTTGGTCGTGAGTACCCGGCCTAAGACGCTGGGCGGGACTGACGTTTTGACGTCACTTCCACCCAGCAAAGCTATGAGGATGGGTGGGGGCCATCTTGCCCTCACTCGAGTCCTCACACACTAGGCAACAGCACCCGATCTCCTCCGCCGCTACTGATGGCTACGGTAAGCGGCAGAGGGCGCGGGAGAGCGGCGGGAGGGGGGGCCCTCTCCCGCCACCGATAACGGCGATCTCGCGGTGAATCCGCCACGGAGACCGCCGTTATCGTTTACCGGACCGTCCACTGAAAAGATGGATACCTCGGTTGTGGCAGCAGCTGCTGCCGTTACCGAGATATCCATCTTTAAAAAGAGGACGTACATATACAGTGGGCGGTCGGTAAGTGGTTAAGAATATTTTATAGATATAGATATTTTAAAAAATCAGAGGAAGGGAGTAAGACCAGATGTTGTAATCCAAAAATCACTGTCAGAATGTATCCCAAAAAAGTCTGGATCAGGCCAGTGCACTCAAAAAGGACCAAGAAATGGATACAAACAGCATGATGTAGCCTGCACGAAAGCCCAAAAATCTGCCGTCCAAGGAGCAGTATGCAGAAACATTAAGAGGTCTATATATAAAATGTCCATTTTACAAATGTCACTCACATTCGTCCAACTGGACACATTTTTCCAGTATATTCTGTAATAGATTAATTCTTATGATTGTCAGCTCCATCAAGTGGCAACCATGCAGTATATTTTCTCATTGAAATAATTCTAAAAACACTACAACATTTTGGTCACCAGATGACGACTGTTTAGTTGAAATGCGTCGGGTTGACCCATTTTCACACACCGCTCATGTAACTGTACTTTTAAGATAAGCCTATGATGATCATTGAAATGTGAGTTTTCACTTTATACTTTTAATTAAACAATCATAGTGGTTGTTCAGCCGATAGATCATTCTTACCGGTGATGGGAGTGGACGTACCCCCCTCCCGCCGCCCTCCGTTGCTTCTACGGGCTATCCATGTGATTAGGGAGCCAGCATATGTAAGCAATGTTCAAACCACACATGTTTTATATCACCGCGAACATTAGAGCAAGAGCAATAATTATATTGCTAGACCTGCTTTGTAACTCTAAACATGTAACCTGTAAAAAAAAACGTTGCCTATGGAGATTTCTAAGTACCGAAGATTGGTTCCATACCACGAGTGTGTGCAATTTCAAAGTGTGACAAGTGAGGTATATATTTACTTGGCGAAATGTACTGTTTTTTTTTATTATTTATGATATTTTTTTCCCCCAAAAAATTGTGTTTGAAAAATTACTGCTCAAATACCATGTGACATAAAAAGATGCAATGACCGTTGTTTTATTCCCTAGGGTCTGCTAATTGTTTAGCAAAAAAATATGATTTTTACATGTAGTAGAGGATTTCTGGAATTTGCACGGTATGGAAGTGGTTAATTCAACTATCTATATATCTATGAATTAAATCAATTAATTTACCCTAACCAGAATACTATTACTTATTTAATGTAATACCTACTTATCTTGGAGTAGAAAAATACAGTACAGTTAAGTGGAATTATATTTACTTGTGCTTGAATATACTTTTACACTTAGCCTTATATCATTGGTGAATTCTACTGACCAGTCTAATATAGAAGCACAAAGAGAGACTCTCTGCCATTTCCCTCTTGAAATGTTTATAATGCTCAGCTTTAATAGCACTTTAAATTCTGCTATTATCAAGATTATTGGTGACAGTTTGTCACTTCTTTAGAACTGGTGTCTCTTTCAATCAGTCAAAAAGGGCAATTTGATTTTACCTAATATGGCTTAGCGATTTCTCATAACTTTTGTCATAATAAACATAGTATATCAATTGTTGGCCCTGAAATATTACATCTTTAGTCAAAGACACTTAAATATCTATGAAAGGGCTAAAGATGGCATTGTCACAGATTAACTCCTGTTGTAAATTAGTGACTAAGGAAAATTAATGTTCAAGAGGGCTTCCTTATATCGTGGCAACCTTTCACATTTCATGTTCAATTAAACATACAATCCATCAAGCGACATGCCACACAAACATCACAAGGCCAATATGAAATGATTGTCACCATTTCTGTCCAAATACAATAGGCTTTGGAAACAACTACCCCGGTATTTTCCCATAGCCAACCAAAATTGGATAACATGTTAATAGCTTGTAATGGATTTTCACAATTGTTATCAATTGTTTCCCTAAAATATGGGTTCAGGTTTGTGTGCTTAATTCATAAATGTGCTAAATTAGGCTTTATATTTATTAAAGAGCTTTTATGTAAAACAGGGGTAGGCAACCACTGCCCTCCAGCTATGGAGAAACTGCAAGTCCCATGAGACATTGCAAGACCCTGAAAATCACAGGCATGACTCCTAGAGGCAGAGGCATGATGGAATTTGTAGTTTCACCACAGCTGGAGTGCCGAGGTTTCCTACCCCTAATGTAAAGAGAGTTCTCAGACTGTCATTGTGTTTCTGTGATTAGTCCAGTGTTTCTCAATTCCAGTCCTCAGGCCCCCCCAACAGGTCAGGTTTTCAGGATTTCCCTCAGATGAAAAGGCTGTGGTGATTACTAAGGCAGTGAAACTGATCAAATCACCTGTGCAAAATAATGGAAATCCTGAAAACCTGACCTGTTGGGGGGGCCTGAGGACTGGAATTGAGAAACACTGGATTAGTCTAATGCACATTATGTTTCAGATTATATCTGTCAAATACAAAAGTAATAATATAATAATATAGTGTGAGGTTCTAGATATAATTTGAATTAATTGTTCTAGTAGGACATCTCATAATACAGTTGTTCTTATTTTTTTTAACAGATTACATTTTTTTCGGAGAATGTGGTGATTTTAAAATTGACATACAGTATGTAGAGGTCTATTTATACAAAATTGCTGCGCAAATGTCTCAGAAATCACAAAAAAGCATACATAATGCCTGTAATGTTTGTAATATGTGTGAAATATCAGATTCAATTTGTTGCCTTTTGTAGGGCCAATATAACATTCCCTGACAGGTTTTTATTGCTATCTGTGTACCATGTGAAATATCTACCCTCTCTATTTGTCCTGTTTACTATTATCATCAGAGTGCTGCAGATGACGAGGCACGTAAACTGACCACTGTAGTCTGTGCTCAGCAGCCATGATTATCGTGGCTAGCAGAGGCAGGGGGACTCAGGAACTGGTAGGATCAACCAGGTGTATTACCAATTAGGAAGAGAAGAATTGCACAGCACAGGCCCTGTGCTGTTATTCATGCCTTCAAATAAAAACAGGACCTTCATTTATTTTTTTGATTTACAAGCACTTTAACCACTTAAGACCCGGACCATTATGCAAGAAAAGGACCTGGCCCCTTTTTGCGATTCGGCACTGCGTCGCTTTAACTGTCAATTGCATGGTCGTGCGAAGTGAAAATTGGCGTGCTTTTTTCCCTCACAAATAGAGCTTTCTTTTGGTGGTATTTGATCATCTCTGCGGTTTTTATTTTTTGCGCTATAAACAAAAATAGAGCAACAATTTTGAAAAAAATTCAATATTTTTTACATTTTGCTATAATAAATATCCTCAAAAAAGATATAACATTGTTTTTCCCTCAGTTTAGGCCGATACGCATTCTCATACATATGTTTGGTAAAAAAAATCGCAATAAGCATTTATCGATTGGTTTGTGCAAAATTTATAGCGTTTACAAAAAAAGGGGATTGTTTTATGGCATTTTTATTAATAATTTTTTTTTACTACCAATGGCGGCGATCAGCGATTTTCTTCATGACTGCGATGTCGCAGTCATGAAGAAAATCGCTGATCGCAGCCATTGGTAGTAAAAAAAATATATTAATAAAAATGCCATAAAACGATCCCCTATTTTGTAAACACCTGTTCCTGAGTTCCTGAGTCCCCCTGCCCAGACACATCGGACACTTTTGACACATTTTTGGGAACCAATGCACTGATTACTGTGAAAATGACAATGGCAGTGAAAGGGTTAACCACTAGGGGGTGCTAAGGGGTTAAGTGTGTCCTATTGTGTGTTTCTTACTGTAGGGGGCATGGCTGGATATGTGACGTCACTGATCGTCGTTTCCTATGACAGGGAACAGACAATCAGTGACAAGCCACAGAGAAGAACGGGTTTGTTTACACTCACCTCTCCCCGTTTTTCAGCTCCTGTGACCAGATCGCGGGACACCCGCGGCGATCGGGTCCACGGGTCCCGCGGGCGCGGTCACGGAGCTTCTGACCGGGTCACGAGCGTGCTCCCGGTGGCGTGTTCGTGACCCACGGCTGGGTTCTTAAAGGGGACATACATGTACGCCCTTGTGCCCAGCTGTGCCATTTTGTCGAAGTATATCGTTGTGCGGTGGTCCTTAAGTGGTTAAGAGGTTTACTTTCATAGGACTAAAACATCTTTATCAACATAGTACAAAATAAATTTGAAGATTTAAAAAAAAAGATAATGACACCCTTCTTTATGATGGTATATTCAGATCTATTTTGAAAGCAATGTCTGAAAGAGGGACCTTATCACAAGAGATTTAAATAGATATAACTTGCAATCAACATGAATGGGGTTATTAAATGTTTTCACAGAAGACTCATGCAACTTTTACTCAAGATTCACATCTTTTTCTAATTAGATTAAATTGGAAAACAAAGTGTAAATTGTGGATGAAAGGTGTGAGAATCATGTGTGAATAAATGCACCAATAGACCCCTAAGATATGTACTGTAAAACCCCGTACACACGATCAGATCTTTGTCCGACCAAAATCACATCGGAATTTTGACAGAATTCCATTGGAGTAAAAGAGTATTAGCTAGATTCAGAAAGAGTTAACTCTGAATCTGCGCCGTCGTACATTTAAGTGTATTCTCAAATGGAGATACACTTAAATGTAGCTAAGATACGACTGCCTGTGCTGTTGTATCTTAGCTGTCTAGTTCCGCCGGCCGCTAGGGGCGCGAATGCTGATTTACGGCTAGAATGCGTAAATCAGCGAGATACGCCTATTCACGAACGTACGCTTGCCCGTCGCAGTAAAGATACGCCGTTTACGTAAGGCGTTTTCAGGCGTAAAGTTAGTGCAACAAAAAGCTGGCCTAGCTAATGTTAAGTATGGATGTCGTTCCCGCGTCGAATTTTGAAAATTTTACTTCGTTTGCGTAAGTCGTCCGTGAATGGGGCTGGACGTAATTTACGTTCACGTCGAAACCAATAAGTCCTTGCGGCGTACTTTGGAGCAATGCACACCGGGATATGCCCACGGATGGCGCATGCGCCGTTCGTTAAAAACGCCAATCACGCCAATCACGTCGGGTCATGGTTTATTTACATAAAACACGCCCACCTCTTCACAATTTGAATTAGATACGCTACGTCGGCTCAAGCATACACCGCCCTACGTGAATCCAGCTAAACATGTTCTCTATCTAAACTCTGATGGAATTCATCCGATGGGGCATAAACACGGTTGGAATTTCCGATGGAAAAGGTCTGTCTGACTTTTTCCTTCGTAAATTCCGATTGTGTGTATGGGGCTTTACAATCTTTTTTGACTTTTTAACAGTTATAATGAAATGTAATCCATGAAAGACAAACAAAAATACTGCATGTTATAATCGTATGTTTACTGTTTTGTACAATAAAACATACAGGAATGCTCTGGGAGGTTTGTCCAAACAAATACATCTTTGCTGCATATCTTTTCTCAGGTGCAGTGGCGGCTGGTGAAGTTTTATGATGGGGGGGCGCAATACCCCGCCCTTCCACATTTGGTCCCTCCCACTTCTCATAAGCCACACCCCTTATAGAATCCACCACTCCGTCCCCTGTATTCCACTCAATGTCAGGAGTATACAGCTCAGCGTCACAACACAGAGTATATAGTCCCAGCATCACAAATCATGGTATATAGCGCAGCCTTACAGATCGGTGCAAACAAACTAAAATATGACACTGTTAGTAATGAAGGACTCGAAATGGGCAGGAGATTACCAGAGACTGCGGACATACTGCACAAGATTACCAGAGACTGCGGACATACTGCACAGGATTACCAGAGACTGCGGACATACTGCACAAGATTACCAGAGACTGCGGACATACTGCATAAGATTACCAGAGACTGCGGACATACTGCACAGGATTACCAGAGACTGCGGACATACTGCACAGGATTACCAGAGACTGCGGACATACTGCACAGGATTACCAGAGACTGCGGACATACTGCACAGGATTACCAGAGACTGCGGACATACTGCACAAGATTACCAGAGACTGCGGACATACTGCACATGATTACCAGAGACTGCGGACATACTGCACATGATTACCAGAGACTGCGGACATACTGCACAAGATTACCAGAGACTGCGGACATACTGGACAAGAGTACCAGAGACTGCGGACATACTGCAGAAGATTACCAGAGACTGCGGACATACTGCGGACATACTGCAGGAGATTACCAGAGACTGCGGACATACTGCACAAGATTACCAGAGACTGCGGACATACTACACAAGATTACCAGAGACTGCGGACATACTACACAAGATTACCAGAGACTGCGGACATACTGCACAAGATTACCAGAGACTGCGGACATACTGCAGGAGATTACCAGAGACTGCGGACATACTACACAAGATTACCAGAGACTGCGGACATACTGCACAGGATTACCAGAGACTGCAGGAATTACTTGTCCTGCGACTTGGGACTTAAATGTTGCATGACAAGTCGTACCCCATGATTTCCAATGAGAACCGTTCATATCTGTGCGACTTCAAAGTAGTCCCTGCATTACTTTGGTCCCACTTTGATGCAACTTGAGGTCCATAGACCTCCAGAATACACAGGTATTTGCTTTAAGTCACATCAAAATTGCAGTAGAATTGTGCAACTTTCAGACTGCATTAGCCTGAAAGTCGCAAGATTCTGCCACAATTTTTTGGTGCGATTTTGCAGCGACTTGAAGCAATGCCTATGTATTCTGGAGGTCTATGGACCTCAAGTCACATCAAGGTGGGACAAAAGTAATGCAGGGACTACTTCAAAGTTGCACAGATATGAACAGTTCTCATTGGAAATCATCGGGTCCAACTTATCCTGCAACTTTCCAGTCCCAAGTCGCAGGACAATTTGCAAGCGGGGGGTGCGGTGGTGTTGACGGCCGATATTTTCCCTGCACATTAAGTATAAAAAAAGTTGTTTTTTTTATAATAACTGGGGGGGGGGGGTGGTCTGGTGGGGTAGTGTTACCACCCGCTATTTGTGCTGTAATTAATTTTTACATAGAAAACAAATGTTGTTAATAAATGGGTAAATGAATTATAAAAAAAATATTTTTTTAATAACCGTTATTGGAAAAATCTTTTTTTTATAATTCATTTACCCATTTATTAACAACATTTATTTTCTATGTAAAAATTCATTACAGCACAAGTAACACTACAGCGGGCGGTAACACTACCCCACCAGACCACCCCCCCCCCCCCCAGTTATTAAAAAAAAAAACTTTTTTTATACTTAATGCTAAATTCAATCAAATATAAAAAATAAACTGTTAATAAGCTTAATATATTTAACTAATATTAAATAAAAAAAAACATTGATTGGGGGGGGGGGGGTTGTTGCCTGGCATTATTTTTGCTGAATATTAAATATTAAAAAATATTTTAAAAAAATATTAAAAAATATATAAAAAAGAAATTGGATTAAGCAGGGGGGGTGGAGGGTGGATGCCAGCCGCCGAATATTAGATAAAAAAAAAGACTGGGAGGGGGGGGGGGCCACGAATATTAAATGCAAAAAAAAGCCTTTGAATAAGCGGGGGGGGGGGGGTGCAGCTGTGAAGCGGCCGCCGGTCGGGCGCACTGTGTTTGACCCGACGTCACTTTCTGTTTTTCCAGTGACGTCGAAATGAGCTCAGAGACGGGCGGGTGCACAAAGACAGTGTTATGCACCCGCCCGGCCATAACTATACACTCCATCGCGCCGGAAGCAAATGGCGCGATGGAGAGCGCCACAAAGGCATATTTTTTGTGCCAATGTAGCGCCGCGTCTGCAATCCCGTGATTGCACAGACGTGGCGCTACTCCTACAGGACTGTTCCCGGCGTCCGGCGCGCGGACATAGAGCCCATAAGGCCCTTTTTTGGGAAAAAAAAATCTTAAAGGGACAGATTTAAAAACAAATTTTTTTTTTTTTTTTTTTTTTTTTACTGACTGTGGGATGGGGGGCGGCGCCCGGGCGCCCCTATGGACGGGCCGCCACTGCTCAGGTGAACCTTACTACTTTGGCATGATTTAGGTCATTACAAGTACTATGTAATTCTCGATTTATCTTAGCTACATATATAAATATATGGTTTGCTTTACTAACCAGTGTGCTTGACTTTTCCTGTCTATAAACATATGTTCCAGTTGTATCCACACAATTATACTGTGTTATTTTATGATGTACTAAAATGGAAAAGACACTCATATTTATAACACCTTACAGAACCATTAATTATATTGGTGTAGGTTAGCAAACACAGTACTGTACATCTAGTAATTATCTCCAAGTATATACATACATTTCTGGGCTTTTGAAAGGAATGAGTTGTCTCGAAATAAAAGAATATCAAAGATCTTGATAAGCTCTGCTGATGTGGCAAGTAATTAACAATGTTCTACAAAGAACACTCATATGGCTGTCTAGGAAATGATGAGAGCCATACACTGAAAGTGGTTACTATTATCCAGGTCTGATAATGCAATTCATTTAACTGAGCATTTACAGGCTGAAGATTAAAGTGCTGTTAAAGTTTTTTTAACTTTATACATTCTCTGCAGCCCCCCTCTACCTACCCGAGCCCCATCTCTATCCAACGCTGTGCCTGAGAGCAGTGGCTCTCTCTGCTCTCTCTCCTCAATGATCATGGAGGTAGCAACGGAGGGGAATTGGCTCCTGCTTCTGTCAATCAAAGCCAGTGAGCAGAGAGCAGGGGGTGGGCCCTGTGTGTCTAGCAGGTTGCTATGGGGGCACTTGGCAGGTTGGACCCCAAAAGAGGAGGATCGGGGCTGCTCTGTGAAAAACCATAGCACAGAGCAGGTAAATATAACATGTTTGTATTTAGGAAAACAAAGTTTACAATCACTTCACGTTATAAAAAAAGCCCTATCTATTGGCACCTTCCTGACAAATGTAATATTACAACGTTGTATAAAGTAGACAATACATGTAGGGATGTACTAATTCTTAACTCAATAATACATCTCCTGAATATTTTTTTATTCACCTGCCTATTCTTTATTCAGTATATTTATCTTGGTAAGTACCATTATTAACCTTTGCTTTATCAGCAGAGATTAATATCTGATAATAAATGTCTTCTTACTCACTCATGTTTTCATGTCAATTGCAGTCTCTGATCTAAAAGCATAGCATTTAAATAGTATATATTTCAAGTATTAATAATTTAAATAATATGGGCCAGATCCACATAGAAATGGATAGGCGCAGCGTATCAGAGATACGCTACGCCGCCGTATCTTACCTGGCTTTAAGTCGAATCTAGGAAGATTTTGCGCCGTAAGTTACGGCGGCGTAGTGTGTTTCTGGCGGCGGAATTCAAATCGGCGATTAGGGGGCGTGATTCATTTAAATGAAGCGCGTCCCTGCGCCGATTGAACTGCGCATGCTCCGTTTCAAAATTTCCCGCCGCGCTTTGCCCGAAATGACGTTGCAACAACGTAATTTTTTGAACTTAGACGTGACTTACGTCCATCCCTATTCACGGACGACTTACGCAAAAAAAAATTTAAATTTCGACGCGGGAATGACGGCCATACTTAACATTGCAAGTCTATCTATACGACGCAAAATAGCAGCTTTAACTATACACCGGAAATAGCCGACTAGAGACGACGTAAGAGAATGCGACGGCCGCGCGTACGTTCCTGGATCGTCGGAAAAAGCTCATTTGCATACCCGACGCGGAAAACGACGCAAACTCCACCCAGCGGATGACGAAGTATTGCATCTACGATCCGAAGGCGTACAAAGCCGTACGCCTGTCGGATCGAACCCAGATGCCGTCGTATCTTGGTTTGAGGATTCAAACTAAAGATACGACGCAGGAAATTTTAAAGTACGCCGGCGTATCAGTAGATACGCCGGCGTACTCTCTCCGTGGATCTGCCCCAATATGTAAAATATGATACAATACCTGGATTCTTATTATTATATTATTTCTATATAAACGTTTAGACAGGATATGCAAGTATGCAATATGGTCAGGAGTATTTCATTCCTTTGCATTAAAGAAGGCAGTGAGAGACTATGTTTCACACATTGATGTAAGCTCTCTCTCACCATAATTGGCCAGAATGTGCCTAAAAACACAGTAGCAGGCCATGTTGAACATATGATTTAGCCACTAAGCAATTATAAATATGAATGTGCATGTTTGTGCTAATAGAGAGGTGACACCAGGTGCCAGGCTGTTATGGGGAAAATCATTAAGGATTGGTCAGGGACAGCCATCCTAATTGATTAAATATTCTGCCATTTATCATGTATTCTATGAATTATTACACAAAATTGTATTTTTTTATAAAATAACGTTTTGTAAACTGTTGCAGTGTTATAAAAATTATTTACTGTAGAAGCTTTGGTTACCTGGTTGAGGATAGGTGTGTGACCTAGCTTTTGAAATAACTCCTCTTTTTATTCACAGAGGCTTTCCTGTAAAGAACATATATGTAGAGGAGGTTGGTGCACGTGTGGTTCTGAGAGGGAGAAGGAAAATAATTCTAGAGAAACGATGCATGTGAACTGTGGAATATAATCATAAGAAGAAACATTTATTATTGAGTGTTTCTCAGTAAAAAAAAATCTTTTTTGGGGCCTGCAATTTTACTGTAATGTTGTCTATAGGCTCCTTAATTCTTCAACTACTCAAAGATAGATTCAAAGCTGTCAGTTTTCAATATAGTTTATATAAAGAATATGTTACCCCAATATGTTACCCCAACATGTCATATTCTTCCTATGTGCCTGTTGTATCATGTGCTTGTGTTAAAACATATCCTTTGCTTTTTGCATTGCTTTTTGTGTGAAATTCCAGGTGTTCCTTCCTGTCCCCCTTTCCTATTTCAAACTGACTACACTAGGCATGAGAGCATATACTTCCCAGCGTGGTCAGATAATAGCCTGCCTGGCCTCCGACGGTCAGACTAACTTGTGTTGACATGCCCCCCCACAGCATAGCCAGTCACTGGAAAAATCAGTGTACTGCTTGCTCTCCACCCCTATATCTCTAAGCCCCTTAGGCTCGATTCACATTGGTGTGATGCGGGAAACCCTGCGATACACTGGGAGTGTCAATACAAAGTTAATGACACCCCCAGATTGGTTCACATATCACAGTGTGAACTGTCAATTCGGACAGGAATCAAATCGCATGGGTGTGAATACCCATGCGATCCAATTCTGGTGCAGACCAAAAAAGGGTCCTGCATGACTTTGGTCCGAATGCAATGCAAATTCAGCTATACAATATGTATGACTGAATTTGCTTCGCACAGACATCACATGTGATTTTCACAGCCGTGTGGTGCGAATCATATGCAATGTCAGAACGCACACCAATGCCGCTGAGAACTGAGATTACATAGTTACTTATAGTTATCTATTTTAAACTGAATATGTTGTTTTACTATGTGATGGTACACATATACTTTAATATAACTGGTGTCTTTGTGGTTCTCCTTAGGAAATTATGCACAAGGCTGTCAGGGGCAGGAATCAGCTGGGGGGGGGGGGGTCAGGAGCTAAGGTTGGAGTGTGCTTTATGTTAACCCTAGGGCAGGGGTAGGCAACCTCCAGCTGTGGTGAAACTACAAATCCCATCATGCCTCTGCCTCTAGGAGTCGTGCCTGTGATTGTCAGGGTCTTGCAATGTCTCATGGGACTTGTAGTTTCAAAACAGCTGGAGGGCCGAGGTTGCCTACCCCTGCCCTAGAGAATATAAGCAAAGGCTGATATGTATCATTTTTTTATGTACAGTTTGTCCTAATGGTGCCTGATTGGAAACGTTAACATTTTCATAATCAGCTTGGAGGTTCGTGTACAACTACCATCACCTACAGTACATTATCATACATTTAATATCCTTCATGTTTTGAAGTTTCAGGTAATCCAACCTAGATTTTATGTTTTTAATTTACTAATTAGCTAAAATCTGAAAAAAAGGACTCTCCAAGTAAAATTAATGTTAACTAAGAAAAAGTAATGTGGTATATGTTTATTCTGAATAGCCAACAACATGCAGTGGATTACACATAAATGAAAAATCCTTGCACATTATTAGGTGATTGAAATGAAACACTAATTAATAAGAGTAACTGCTACACAAAGGCATGGGTATAGTGCTGGGCATGACTTCAAAAGTGCCTGATTCTCTGTCCTGCTTTAAAGCTTGTATGGTGGATCTGCACAGTATATATGAAATGTTGAGGTGACATTTCATAACTACACACAATTCTCATGAATCCCTGCTGCCTTTTTACTATTTGCCACAGGTAAAAATGACCTGAATACACATCTGTAGTATTTCTGTAAGTGTCTGACAGTCATTCGGAATGGCAGTCCAATATGCCCAAGTATTTTATATGTTCATCATTCCCACACACCAATATGTTTTAACATTTCTATTAAGCACACAGACGATAAGAACAGAATAAAAGCAATTCTGTAGCCACCCTGGCAGTATGATTATGTCAGATTTTTGCAACTCAAAGAGGTACAATCAGTGTTTTGCGTAGAAATTTGGAATTTTATATTGTAGGCCTGTAATTCTTAGAAATAACACACAAGAGTCTAGTAGATATCCCGGGTAAGATAAAGTTTGAAACACAAAAACATAAATGATAATATAATAAATAACTATAAATAATTATAAAAATTATAATATAATAATAATAATAAAATGAATTTCTCCACAAATCACTATCACTCAATTCTGCAAGTTTTCTAATTTACTATTGCTGTTTTCTAGCTGGTCTAAAACAACTTTTTCCGTAAAAGAACACTTTTTGGTTGCCATAGACAATCTCAAGTTTCCAGGCAGAAAAAACTGTATATATAATATAAAAGTGCATGCAGAGCACTGGACAAAGCACCAGGGACAAAAGGGATGTGAAATGATATCATACAGTAATGTAATCTGTAACATTACAGTGTACTGTATATGTTATGAATTTTGTAGTTTTTTAATTTGCCCCCATGCGTCGCGACGCTCACAGGGAGCGGAGCCTGGCACACAGAGGCATTGGATGGAGGATACAGCTGGGGGACATCACAGGATCCTGGGGACAAGGTAAGTAAATGTCACCAGGATCCTGAGATGCAATCCCGAGTGTGGCTCGGGGTTACTGCTAATGGTACTGAAATGTAACTCCGAGCAACACTCAGAGAAAACCGCCAGGGAGATTAAGTATTGTTTTATAATCATTTTACTGCCTTATCCTTTAGATTTCTTTTTGAAATACAGAACGATCCTTTAAGAAATGAATATAGATACGCATCACATAAAATCACTAAAATGTAGAAAAAGAGGCAATATTAAAATAAAACCTCTTCCAGTGATTACATGTCTAAGCAGCATTCAATGTAATCGCATAAATAAGGTGATCATAATTTAAATAAAGAGCACAGTTCAAGACATAATAAAACAGATGTTGAAAACAATAGTATATATCAGAAATGTTTTGGAAAACTGATTGCCCATACTTATATGGTAATCTTGCTTGGTTCATGCTATCATGATTTGCAATCTAATGTACATATTCACATAGCTCTAAAATTATTTATAAAAATGTTGCTTTTTATTCCTTTTTAAAAAAAACATGTATGCTAATCAGGGGTGCCAAATGTCAAGAAAATGTTAAAAAGTTATAATGTGGCAAATGTTTTACTGAAAATAAGCTGTAATGGTAAATCATTAGCTGTAGGGGCAATGATTAGGAAAATGTAAAACTCTTAAAGTGAATGTAAATGCTCACATATACACAGTGAAGCGAACAGCCTCAGATGATAAGCAGAGTTGAAACTAATCTCCCTACATAAAATCTACATGCATATCTGCTGTCTTGCCTTTTCTATATTCTTTAGAATTCCCACATCATGTTAGAATTTTTACTTCCTCATTCAGCACTGGGTGTGTAGCCTTGGCTTACACTGGGAGACAGCTGATTGGAGGAAAAACACCCCCCTCCACATAGGCAGAGGCTTTCAGAGCTGTGCTGTCACAGGACAAACTCTCTACTAATCTATATATAGCAACCTCCTCCCGACACGAATTGCAGGCTGGTTTTATCTTTAATCTAGGAGAACTTGTCAGAAGTTATCAGGCTGATAACAGAGAAACTAAACAACAGAAACACACAGGATTCAGGGCTTTAGAGAGAGATAAGAAAACACTCCAGAGATATGTCTGCCTACATCAAAATTCACGAATCCCGTTTGCATCCACTTTAAGCTTTTATATGGCATTATTGTATATATTAATGTGAAATAAAAGTGGGCTTTTAAACTAGATGGTGGGGGGAGGGTTTAGAAGAAGGGATAGCCAGCAGTGAGTGAAGGACATAGGGTACTAGTAACGGCACTAATGATAATAGATCCATAATACCTAAACCTTGGTAAAAAAAGTTGCCATATCAAAATCGCAGTCTCAGAAAACCTAAGGAGAAAATAGTATGCAGACGTACACAATTGAGACACATGTACACAAATGCCAGGAGCCTAGCTAACAAACGTATGAACTGGAGCTGCTGTTACACAAGGAAGATTTAGACTTTGTGGGAATAACTTGGTTTGACAGCTCACATGATTGGCTGGTAACTATCCAGGAGGATTCCTTGTATCAGAGGGACAGGGAGGGTAGAAGAGGGGGAGGGGTGTGTCTATATATCAAGAATGATGAACGAGAGGAATGACATTGTAAGTGTGGCAAGGGGCGAGGTAGGTGGGAGATAATAGTGGGGGTATGTTACAGGCCCCCTAACCTAAAGGAGGAGGAGGAGCTGGACCTCCTATCACAAAAAAGGTTGCGAGGCAGGGCAATGTCAGCATAATGGGAAACTTCATATATCCTGATATTAACTGGGCACAAGGGACAACTCACTCATTAAAGGCCCGTCCAATTTTAAATGTCTTATACAGCAGGACAACTTCATGTCCCAATTGGTAGATTCCCCTAGAAAGAATGCATTGCTAGATCTATTAGATACAAATGAATCAACTATGATCACAGATGTGGAAATTCGGGACAACTTGAGATCTAGTGATTACAGGATGCTCACATTTAGCATAAATCATAGGAAAAGGAGGCATGAGGGTAGTACAAGAACACTGAGAGCCAACTTTTCTAAACTGGCCTCAATACTACAAGACATAATTGGGACCACATACTTGAAACAATGATGGAAACTGTATCATTAGCAGTAATCAGCATGGGTTTATTAAAGGTTGTTCCTGCCAGATCAATCTGTTAACATTCTATCAGGATGTGAGCTGCTATCTTGATAATGGAAGGCCAGTGGATGTGGTGTACCTGGATTTTGCAAAAGCAGTTGATACAGTTCCCCAAAAATGCTTAATCTACAAACTGAGGTCTGTAGGCATGAACCATATATTTTGTTCAAGGATAGAAAAATGGTTATGTTGGCATGCCCAAAGGGTGGTGATAAATAACGTGCATTCAGAGTGGTAAGTGGGGTACTCCAGGGCTCTGTCCTGGGACCAATTCTGCTCAATTTATTCATTATCTGATATAGAGGTTGGCATAAATAGCTCGATCCCAGTTTTTACTGATGACACAAAAGTAAGTAGGGTAATAACTTCACATCAAAAAATATAGAACTTTACAAGAAGACCTGAATAAAATAATGGGTTGGGCAGCTACATGGCAAATGAGGTTTAAAGGGGATGTAAACCCTCCTGTGTTTTCACCTTAATGCACCCTTGCCACTCTGTGCAAAACAAGCTGCACAGTGGAGGTAAGTATGACTTGCTTGTTATTGAAAAAAAAATTGAACCTTTAGTATCACTTGTTGAAAACATTGCACTTAGGGGATAAAAATATAAATGCAAATTGCTCACTAGGGGGAGAACCTCTGAGGAAATCCAGGATTCAGAAAGATCTCGGGGCACTAGAAGAAAACAGACTGAGCAATAGGCCCCGTACACACGGCCGAGGAACTCGACGTGCCAAGCACGTCGAGTTCCTCGTCGAGTTCTAGGATAAAGCCGCCGAGGAGCTGCGGGCTGCCTTCTCCCATAGAACAACGAGAAAATAAGGAACATGTTCTCTATTTTCTCGTCGAGCTCCTCGGCGGCTCCATCGAGCCAAAACTGTACATACGACAGAGTTTCTCGGCAGAATCCGGGTTTTGACCGAGTTTCTCGGTGAATTCTGCCGAGAAACTCTGTCGTGTGTACGGGGCCTAGTCAAGCTGCAAGAAAACTAAGCCAGCAGAATATTGGCATGCATAAAAAAGGGAACTTACTCCAGAGATAAAACTATAAACCTGCCACTTTATAAAACTCTGGTTCTGCAAAATGTGGAGTGTTCTGTCCAGTTCTGCTCACAAATTCTTAGGAAGTTCAGAGAAGGGCAACAACATTAATAAGGGGACTGGAGGACCTCAATTACTAGAAACAGCTAATTAACAAGCACTCAAGGTATTCTCCCTGGTGAAGAGACACTTGAGAGGAGATATGATTGCAGTACACAAATACCTCAGTGGAGATCCCAACGTAGGCAGAAAACTGTTCCGTCTCATGAAGAGAAGTGATTTAACCTTAAGCTGCATAGGGGGATTTTCACTGTCATGGTAATAAGGATGTGAAACGCTCCTCCTCAATTGATGGTATAATCAGGGAGTATTAATGGTTTTAAAAGCCTCTTGGGCTTGCATCTTAGTGAACACAACATACCAGAATAATGATAATGATTATCAACATTGACAAACATACATCTACACAGGTTGAACTGCATAGACTAGTGTCTTTATTCAAGCTTACCAACTATGAAACTAGGAATGTGACCATGCTTTGCTAAGTCCAATGTTACAATGGAGCACTGATGTTAACGTTTATCTAAACCTTAAAACAAAATTATAATATACTTCAGCTTACCAATCTTTGTGGCTGAATTCATATTGTTTGGGCTACTTTTTTCTTTATTTGTATCTCTTAAATCTGTGAATAACCCCCTCCCTGCCATTGGCTGGCTACACTCACTGGGTTAATTTACAAATAGGCTGTTCACTTTGCAAATACAATTTGTTTGTGTTTACCTATATTCATTTAAAGTTATTTTAAAAGTAATTAAAAAAAATATGGATTACATGAACAGTTGCACTAATACTGCGCAACATAAAAAAATGCAATTACTATCTATTTATTATTCGGGTTCTTTTGCTTTTATAAAAAAAGTTTGGATTTTAAGTGTGTTTTCCTGTACAACATGTGTATTTTGTATGTATGAGCAATATTAAAATATAGCTTAGGATATAAAATAGCTAATATATTACCATTGCAGGAAATTGAATGTCTGCACATTAAAAGGGGAATTTTGACATTTTCAGTTATGTGGACTAAGCATATTAAGGCTGGGCAGTCTACAAGGATCTGTCCATTATGATTTTCACCATTTGCCCTATTCACCAAATACATAAAACTATTTAGGGTATACAAATGTAAATCAAACCAATAGATAATGAATTCAATGTGACTGCAAAGGGTTTTGTACCTAAGCTTAAAATTTAAATGGCAAGTTCACCTTCTAGAAAAAAATAATAAATGCAATTTTTTTGCAGGTAAAAAATGTGTACTTACCTTTTTTCTTTTAGGATCCTGGAAAGCATTGCACCAGCGGTCAGCGGGTTGCTAGTGCCATGCAGTTCTCCTGCAGATTGTCAGTGTGAGCAGACAGCTGCAAAGGCTGAACTCTGTAAATTAACGAATGAGGGGGCCGTGTGGGTGGAGCCCCACTCGTCAATACTCTTTTAAAAAAGTGACAGATATTATGGGGAATTTTCCCCATACTGCTGTCACACAGAGGGCTCGGATCGTAATGTCCTGCTATTCAGTTAGTTCAAGAGAAATATTTAAGCCTTGTTCCCAATGACCATATAAGGGAGTTTAGCAGTCGGGTCAGTAAGGGAAGTATAGATAGTGGATATTTGACTTCTTAACAGACCAGTAGTTTGTCTTATGGACAACAATGTTTAGACAACAAAGGAAATAAAGTGTTCCAATTCTTTTTAAAGACTATAAAATCACTCATACTGCCCTCCTTACAGCTTTACACATTTCCAACAATATGTCCTTTTTAGGGTTCTACTAGAATTTCCAACTGTCCATCCCATAACCGCATATACAATTTCTTGGATACGCAATAGTTGTAAGCAAACCCAATTAAGTTCCCTTTTAAAACATAGTCTAAGAATATGAGACTCCGTAAAATCCTCAAACCTACTCATATCCCACCATCTACTTTCAATGTCACTACTAGCACAGTCTATATTTCCAGGCCCTAGGTTTTTCTGAGATCTTCACTTGGTATACCGGAAACACTACAGAGCATCACATGATTAAAGTCAGACTACAAGTTAGTGACGCTAAGGTACTTGGATCCCTCCAGACTTGTCCACTTTAATCCTAAACTCTCAAAAATACCAACTTCAGGGATTGTCAAATGGCATTGTAATGCACATGTGATGGCCATGTCCACTTTCAAAACATTTTAGATGTATGCCCCCTATTTCTCACTTCTAGTGCTTTAGTCACATCACTTGCCTGTAATAAAGGATGTCCCTCATTGTAAAGGCAGATGAGAAATTTTTACTGCAGGAATGCCTGTCCTCTTCCTGTCTCTGAACTTCTAGCAATGCACTGGTTAATAACTTTTGGTCTTAAGCCCCCATTCACATTGTAACACCGCGTACGCAGCGTATTTTGCAGCGATTAGGTTACTTTTTTTTTTTTACAAAGAATTGCCATTGATGTCTATGGCCGAACGCCAATGCTGCCTGAAAAAAAGGGTCCGGGACTTGTTTTCGGGCGTTTTGTCGCCAAGGTGTGAATGGAGCCTTAGGCAGAACTGCAGTACAGATGGTGCAACATCGACACACACCCTTTTTGCTCTTCCTCCATTGAAAAACATTATTTCATTTATTACACTACATGTATCCCAATCTGTGAATGGGGGAGAGTCTGATCTGTCACAGGATCTCTGTCACAAATGCATTTTAATATCTCTATTTGACAATTCACACTTTGAGCCATGTCACTTTAACCATTGACACCTGTCCCAAACATGTTCATGTCACTACAGGAATAGGATTATGTATTTAAAATAGGGTGGTTTCACAGACTTTCACATGTTACACCATGTTATTAGACAATCAACATCTGTCTTGATAAATTCTGAAGTAATTGGATTAAGGTCACTGAATTACCCATGTGGCTATAAATGTTGGATTATGTTCCTGACACCTATTAGAAATCAAGAAACTGCTTGGATAAGCAATTAACTTTAACCACTTTACCCCAGAAGATTTACTCCCATCATGACCAGGCCATTTATTTGCGATACGGCACTGCATTTCTTTAACTGACAATTGCATGGTCATGCAATGCTGTACTCAAATAAAATGTCAAAAAAAAAAAAATCAATGTCTTAATCAATGTATTCCAATATGTATTCTGCTACATATTTTTGGTAAACAGAATCCCAATAAGTGCGCATTGACTGGTTTGCACAAAATTTATAGCATCTACAAACTATGGGATATTTTTTTTTTTACTACAATAGGCAGTGATCAGTGACTACGATATTGCAGCAAACATTCTGACACTATCTGGCACTTTTGACAATTGCCGAACGAACTGCGCATGAGAAAAACTTGCGGTGGCGTAACGTAAATCGTATACGTTACGCCGCCGCAGAGATACGCCCAGTGTACAAGAATGTGGGCCATTGAGTCTGCTGTACCCGTTGATTGTCTCCCGATTACACACATGCGCACTTATTACCCGGAACTGCTATAGGGTGCACCTGAACTGGTTAACCACTTAAGGACCGCCTCCTGCACATATACATCGGCAGAATGGCACGGCTGGGCACAAGCACGTACCTGTACGTCCTCTTTAAGTGCCCAGCCGCGGGTCGCGACCCGGTCCGAAGCTCGATGACCACGGCTGCGGGACCCGCAGACCCGATCACTGCAGGAGTCCCGCGATCGGAGCTGAAGAATGAGGAGAGCTGTGTGTAAACACAGCTTCCCCGTTATTCACTGTGGCACTGTCATTTATCGTCTGTTCCCTGATATAGGAAAAGGCGATCAATGACGTCACACATCCAGCCCCGCCCCCCTACAGTTAGAAAACACATATGAGGTCACACTTAACCCCTTCAGTGCCCCCTAGTGGTTAACTCCCAAACTGCAATTGTCATTTTCACAGTAAACAATGCATTTTTATAACATGTTTTGCTGTGAAAATGACAATGGTCCCAAAAATGTGTCAAAATTGTCCAATGTATCTGCCATAATGCCGCAGTCACAAAAAAAATCGCTGATCGCCGCCATTAGTAGTAAAAAAAAAATATTAATAAAAATGCAATAAAACTATCCCCGATTTTGTAAACGCTATAAATTTTGCGCAAACCAATCGATAAACGCTTATTGCAATATTTTTTCCCAAAAATATGTACAAGAATATGTATCGGCCTAAACTGAGAAAAAAATTGTTTTTTTATATTTTTTGGGGGGGTATTTATTATAACAAAAAGTAAAAAATATTGATTTATTTTGAAAATTGTCGCTCTATTTTTGTTTATAGCGGAAAAAATAAAAACGGCAGAGGTGATCAAATACCACCAAAAGAAAGCTCTATTTGTGGGAAAAAAAGGACGCCAATTTTGCTTGGGAGCCACATTGCACGACCGCGCAATTGTCAGTTAAAGCGACGCAGTGCCGAATCGCAAAAACTGGCTAGGTCCTTTACCTGCGTAATGGTTCGGGTCTTAAGTGGTTAAGGAACAAGTCCAATTGAATGTAACTAACTACTACTAGGCAGTAGATTGATCTTATGAGTATGATTTCCATGGTACAAAACAAAATTTGATGTTTTATTTGTATTAATAATTTCATTTTATATACAGTCTAGTGGAACAGTGTTTTCCTAATCTGCAAAATATATATGGGAGCAGCCATTCATAAATTTGTAATTGTTTAGACTCTGGTACTGTCACCCTAATTCAGTAATAAGTCACTAACCTGGAACATGCATGCAAGATGTAAGTCTAGGCTTTTTAGAAATCACTGAATATATGCTTTTTCCAGCTCATTGGCTCTAACAAGTTATCAGTCTCAGAGCCTGCAGCATGAAAATTCAATATTTCTATCCTCAAAGTCTCCCTTTCCGTGTGTTTGTACATGGTAGGTCCACCTAAAAGTATGTTTGATTAAAGCTGGCATCTTCTAGTTTTACATACACCTCTGAAATTCAACCTAAGCAATCTTCTCAACATGTAATTAAATATTCTTGGCTAAACAGTTACACTTGCAGCATTATTAGCTAGGCTTTACATTTATCACTGTCATGAATGTCACAATGCACTGTGCCCTAAAACAGCAATGTGTGTGCACCATAAAGTAGTTTTGACAATCATTCCTGGAAAGCAATGTAATAGCTAATTTACCCTCTTCATCAAAAAGTGTCCAAAAGTATTAGAAGCAGAAATAATTTTCCTTTGCAAATTTAGTATCCATATGTGCATGGGTTTTAGAAATGATGTTTCAGTTCAAGTGGAGTATAGTCTTTACCAGTTAATCAGATGCACCTGCTGTTTTTAACGTAATTAATAACTTGTTTACTATCACGTTATGCTTCACAGTAATAATTAGCACAGAAGATATGTAATTATAATTAGATTGTCTCTTGGATTCACCAAAGGCATAATGCAATGGGTTAATGTGGCCTTAATCGGGTGCAAAAATGTAGCATAGAACAAAAGTTTAACGCCACATTTAAAGAAAATAAGGCCTTTTAAATAAAATAAAAAAAGACAACAGTAAAGTTATTTTAACATAAAAGTGAGCATACCCCTACTTTTATTGTATCACCGACCCAGTAGTCCTACTAGGTAGTCACTCCTCCTAACTGGAGGTCACCACCGTAGCCAATAATCTTGCATAAAAATTGGAGGAAATATCCCTCAGGAGGAGACCAAGAAGGAATACCCCCGGGGATATAAGGCACTGCCTTAGTAGCCCCTTATGTCCCCGGGGGTATTCCTTCTTGGTCTCCTCCTGAGGGATATTTACTTCAATTTTTTTACAACAGTAAAGTTAGCCCAATTTTTTTATATTGTAAAAGATAATGTTACGTCGAGTAAATTGATACCCACATGTCACGCTTCAAAATTGTACTTGCTCGTAGGATGGCAACAAACTTTTGCCCTTAAAAATTTCCATAGGCAACATTTAAAAAAATCTACAGGTTGAATGTTTTGAGTTATAGAGGAGGTCTAGGGCTAGAATTCGAGCTCTTGCTACCAATCGCGACAATACCTCACATGTGTGGTTTAAACACCATTTTCACCATTTTCATATGCGGGTGCTCACATATGCATTCACTTCTGCACGCAAGCTTGGCAGGACGGGGCATGTTTAAATTTTTTTTATTTTTTTTTCTTATTTATTTTACCTTTTATTTTTTATTTTTGCACTGTTCTTTTTTTTTTAAATGTCGCTTTTATTTATATTTCTAGGAATGTAAACATTCCTTAGGCCTTGTACACACGACTGAACATGTCCGCTGAAACTGGTCCGCAGACCAGTTTCCGCGGACATGTCCGACCGTGTGTAGGGCCTAGCGGACAGTTTTCTGGCCTAGCGGACAGGTTTCCAGCAGACAAAAGTTTCTTAGCATGCTAAGAAACTTGTCCGCTAGAAACATGTCCGTCGGACATGTCCGATGGTTAGTAGGACTCATCGGACATGTCCGCTGGTTATGACATATAACCAGCGGCCCGAAATCCCGCGCATGCGTCGAATTGATTCGACACATGCATGGAAGCATTGAACTCGCGTGTTAGAGAACGTTGATCTCTTATACGTCACCGCGTTCTCTGTCCGCGGGGATTTTGGTCTGATGGTGTGTACACACATCAGACCAAAAACTCCCAGCAGACATGTCCGATGAAAACGGTCCACGGACCGTTTTCATCGGACATGTCTGCTCTTGTGTACAGGGCCTTAAAGATGAGATCTGGGGTCAAAAAGACCTCAGATCTCATATTTACACTAAGATGCAATAATAAATTAATAAATGTCATCTAAGAAAGGAAAAAAAACATTGCTTTAAGAGCTATGGGTGAAAGTGACTTTTTGGCATCGCTTCCGCCCTGTAATGGTATGGAGATGGGTGGGGGCCATCTTTGCCTCACTCATCTCCATACCAAGCCAGGAAGAGGACCCAATCACCCTCCGCCGCTACCGACGGCTCCGGTAAGTTTTCAAAATTAATTTGAAAACTTTTCAAATCGATTTGAAAACGAATAAATAAAAGAAATCCGAAAACGAATTAAATGAATTAAACAAATTTAACTAAACAATTTTATGTAAATAACAAATCAAAACAAAACAAAACTATTTTTGCACATGTCTATTTGCCAGTACAGGTTTGTTCCTATGCAATGGCTTGTTATGGTTCTGCTAACCTCCCCTTCCAGGAAACAGCCATAACACACAAAGCTAGTAATTTAATAAAGTGTGAAAAAGGCTAAGAAATTTGTTTTAATTGGTGCTCAAGAACAGTTATATTGACCTTTTTAATAAAAGGTTGCATTCCTGAAAATGTTTTGACCATAATTTTTCATGATATGACAATGTACAAGAGTAACACATTGATTTTGTGTGGAATATAAGTACAATGCATTCTGAGAAGCAGGAAAATTGGAAAAATATTTCAGGCATAGTATGTCATAAAAAGTAGATACAAATTATTCTTCATAATAGCAATAACAAGCAGTGCAACAGAATTGCTTGATGCCCCCCCCCCCCCCACAGACCTATTGCCCTATTGTATTAAGTTACAGAACACAAAGTTAACAGTGAACATATAAGCTGAATGCTAGATTTGACAGGGAAACAAAAAAAGGTGAAGGTAAATACTATCAACAGAATATGTTGTTTCTGCATTTTCAAGAATTTGTTGTCATTGTTATCATTTTGTAATGAACATTCCTTATAGCCATTCAAAAAATATATAGAAGAGAATATCAAAATGAGAAAAGGAAACAGCAGAAATAAATCACAAAATTTGCAAATTTTGCAGATTACAAACAATATCTATTTTTATTATTTTATTTTTTTAATGAATTTGCATACTTTGTACTACAGTAGCACAGTTTCTCATCAAGAGGTACTGCTAGAGGATAGATGGTGTACAAGTTCAGGGGGGTTAAATTGTCAAGGTTATAGAAGAGGGAAGGCTTTAAGAAGAGTTATTACATATAGGAAGATAGAGGTTATTACTTAATTGGTATTTTTATAGTGCCATCAATTTATGTTGGGCTTTACATATATATTGTACATCCACATCAGCCCCTGTCCTCACGGAGCTTACGATCTAAGGTCCCTAGCTCACATTTAAACACACACATACAGGTGCTAATAAACCTACTAGCATGCCTTTGGAGTGTGGGATGAAACCTATACAGTCACAGGTAGAGCATCCAAATTCCACACAGGTAGTGCCATGGTTGGGATTTGAGCTGCTGAACTTAATGCTTCCAGGTAGAAGTGCAAACCAATTAGCTACTGTTAAAGCTCTATCCACCACAACAGTGCTAACAACTGAAGACAAACATTATGATTCAGTCTTAGAAGACTTCCAAAAAAGGGGAGGTGGGAGAGGAGAGTGTCTCTTCAGAGCCCTGTGTAAAAGAAAGTGGAAGAAGATAGGGGTAGTAAGTTGCAAGCAATCAATTAATTGCATAGGAAAATTATACTCTAAAGCCCTGTACACATGATCAGTTTGTCCGATGAAAACAGACCGATGGACTGTTTTCATCGGATGAACCGATCGTGTGTGGGCCCCATCGTTTTAAAAAAAAAATAGAACCTGTTTTAAATGTTTCCTATGGATAAAAAAACAATAGATAAGAACGATCGTCTGTGTGGAAGTCCATCGGTCAAAAATCCAAGCATGCTCAGAATCAAGTCGACGCATGCTCAGAAGCATTAAACTTCATTTTTCTCAGCACGTCGTAGTGTTTTACGTCACCGCGTTGGACACAGTCGGATTTTTGACCGATGGTGTGTAGGCAAGAGTGATAAAAGTCAGCTTCATCGGATATCCGATGAAAAAAATCCATCGGATTAGATTCCATCAGATATCTGATCGTGTGTACAGGGCTTAAGAGATTCACTAATGCTATGGGGGGTGGCACAAGCTTAAAGATAATACAGAAAGCTATGTAAAAGATGCCTGAATGTTACTGGTGCATCTAAAACTCTTACTCACAAATAATTAATTTCAATGAATGAACATTAACCCATAGCAAAAATGGCCTGGACTATATGATTTTTGTAAAGACAGGTCATCAATGGTTAGAAGTAAAAGTGAAAAATCTCTATATAGTATACAGAGTTAGTCCAGAGACCAATATACAGTAAGTCATATATTAGTGTGTAGATCACATCCTTTTGGTAGTATAAATGTAGACCATATCAGTGATTGTCCAGTCTAAGGAAATCTATAAAATCCAGCCATATTTTGAGGTAAATACCATATTTTAAGAAGAACCAACCAAGATAGATCATGCTATAATAAGCAAAACTGTTATGAGTCAGAAGATATTTACGTTCTTTTAATATATTATCAGCGTGGCATGTTCACCAATGCCAGAAGCCTGGCGGACAAGATGGGTGAACTAGAGATATTGTTGAATGAAGAGGATTTCGATTTTGTGGGAATTTCAGAGACTGGTTAAACAGCTCTCATGACTGGTGGGAAAACCATTTAAGGGTATTCCCTTTATCATAGGGACAGAGAGAGTAAAAAAGGGGGAGGAGTATGCCTTTATATCAAGAATAATGTACAAGTGAATGTGAGAGATGACATCAATAAGGGAGCTAGGGAGGAGGTATAATCCTTATGGTTAGAGCTCCAAAGGGATGAAGCTAAGGGGAAAACAATACTGGGAGTATGCTATAGGCCCCCTAACCTGAGGGAGGAGAAGGATACGGACCTCCCATTACAATTTGGATTAGCAGCAAGGATGAGAAGTGTTATCATAACGGGGTATTTTAATTATCCAGATGTAGACTGGGCAGAGGGAACCACACATTCGTCTAAGGCTCACCAGTTCCTAAATGTTTTGCAGGACAATTTCATGGGTCAGATGGTATCCACACCAATTAGAAACAAGGCATTACTAGATCTACTGATAATCAACAATACAGACCTGATCGCGGATGTGTAAATACAGGGAAATTTAGGAAACAGTGATCACAGGTCAATTGGCTTCAGTATAAATCACACAAATAGGAAACACAAGGGGAACACAATGACACTGCATTTCAAAAGAGCCAACTTCCTTAAACTACTAACTGCTAGTAGATATAAATTGGGATAAAATCTTAGAAACAAAGAACATGGAGGAGGGAAGGGTTTTCTTTAAGAGCATATTAATAAGGGCATTAGCCATTGCATCCCACTGGGAAATACATTTAAAAGAGTGAACAAAAGTCCTGGATGGCTTAACTCTAATGTAAAAATGCATATAAAAGCAAAGGAGAAGGCCTTCAAAAAATACAAGGCTGAGGGATCATCATCAACATTCAGACGTTACAAAGAATGCAACAAGATATGTAAGGGTGCAATTAGGGCGGCTAAGATAGAACACAAAAGACACATAGTGGAGGAGAGCAAAAAAAATCACAAGAAATTCTTTAAGTATATAAACAGTAAAAAAGGGAGGACAGACCATATTGGCCCCATAAAGAATGAGGAAGGACATCTGGTTACAAAGGATAGGGAGATGGCAAAGGGTATTAAATTTATTCTTCTCCTCAGCCTTCACGAGGGAATCGGGGGGGGGGCTTTAGTACACATCACGGGAAGCATCCTCATGGCTAACAGAGGAGAAAATTAGAAATAGACTTGGGAAACTTAACATTAATAAATCACCGAGACCAGCTGGTTTGCACCGTAGGGTACTTGTGAAACTCAGTCAAGTAATTGCCAGACCATTGTTCCTAATTTTTTACTGACAGTCTACTGACTGGAATGGTACCAGCTGATTGGAGAAAAGCCAATGTAGCACCAATATTTAAAAAAGGGCCAAAATACATCCCTGGGAATTACAGGCCAGTTAGCCTAACATCAGTAGTATGCAAGCTCTTGGAGTGGATGATAAGGGACTAAATACAAGATTTTAGTAAAGAAAATTATATCATTAGCAGTAATCAGCATGGATTCATGAAGAATCGTTCTTGCCAAACCAATCTATTAACATTCTATGAGGAGGTGAGCTGCCATCTAGATAAAGGAAGGCCCATAGACATGGTGTATCTGGATTTTGCAAAAGCATTTGACACCGTTTCCCATTACCGTTTAGTGTACAAAGTAAGGTACAGAGAAGCGCAACAAAGCTAATAAAGGGTCTGGAGGATATTAGTTATGAAGAAAGGTTGCAAACACTGAATTTATTTTCTCTGGAGAAGAGATGCTTGTGACGCTATATGATTTTAATTTACAAATACCATACTGGTGACCTTACACTAGGGATAAAACTTTTTTTGCGGAAGGGCATAAGACAGATGGTCACTCACTGAAATTATAAGAAACAAGGTTTAACCTAAACTGCTTATGCGGTTCTTTACTGTGAGAGCGGCAAGGATGTGGAATTCCGTTCCACAGGCAGTGGTTTCATTGGGGGACATCGATAGTTTCATAAAACTATTAGATAAGCGCCTGAACGACCGCAACATTCAGGGATATACAATGTAATACTGACACATAATCACACACATAGGTTGGACTTGATGGACTTGTGTCTTTTTCAACCTCACCTACTATGTAACTATGTAACATATACAGTATATGAATTAAAAAGACTGTTTAATAACAACCAGTAGTGATGTTATAAACATTAAGGAGGATATAATCTTATGAAGAAATCATCTAAGAAACACATTTAAAAGTCATTTTGAATTTATCTACACTCCCCGCTGACACCACCAACTGTGGAAGAGAGTTTCACATCCTTACCACTCTAACAGTAAAGAACCCCTTATGCAGTTTAATATTGAACCGCTTTTTTCTCCAACTTCATTGTGTGGTCGCATGTCTTCTTTAGAGATCTTAGGTTAAATAGTTTCATTCCAATGCTAGAGTCCCCATTTAAAAATGTGTATATGGCTGTCATATCCCCTCTTAAGTGTCTCTTTTCCATCTGGCCTTGCTTGCTGCAGCTTGTTATTACATTGCTGATTCTATGATCTACCAGAACCCCCCCGATCCTTTTCTATCCTTAATTCCCCAAGAAGTTTCCCTTCCAGCAAGTATCTTGCATTAATATTTTTAGATTTCGAGTGCATTACTTTACATATTAAACGTCATTTGCCATATACAGTAGCTGTCCATCCTGCTATTTTAACTAGGTCTTGTAAAGTTGCTATATCCTGTTGTAAAAAGATTTTCCTGCTTATCATTAGCAAACACTGAGATTGAAAAATGTATTTCAACTTCTACATCGTTAATTAACAAGTTCAAAAGAATGTGTTGCAGGAGAGAGCCCTGGGGTACACTGCTCACATTAATCACCACCCTCTGGGTGTGCTCCTGTAACCAGATGCATATGATCTTATCAATTCCAAAATACCTTAATTTGTAAATTAAGCATGTATGTGGTACTGTATCAAATACCTTAGCAAAATCTGGATACACTACACCCACAGGCCTTCCTCTATCCAAATTACAGCTTATTTTTAGAGTCCCTAAAGTCAGGTGTTAGATTAAGATATAAGAAATGCTTTATCCCATCATATATTTGGTATGACAGATAAGTAATATAGCAGCTTGAAGAGCCAGATGGTCTTGGGTCTCTACTCTATTGGGTTCTTCTGGTAGATCTTAAGCATTAAACAGTTCTATGCGGTAAGGGAGGCTGAATATTATTTTTTCAGTATTGGTATCAGATCCATGTCTAAAAACGGGAACACTGTGTGTGACTTTTTCCCAAGCCTTCTGCATAATCTGTTATTTTACAGCGTAAAGGTGTACTTAACCACTTGAGACCCGCGCTATTGACAAAAGAGGTCAACAGCGCGGCTCTCAGGTGCCAAGTGCACGTCTTTGGACGTCATTTGAAAGCATTACCCGCGCGCGCCACTGGGGGGTGCGCGGCGGGTAACCACTGTGCCGCCGGATCGCTGGGGAGCCGATGCGTGTACCTGGAGGCCGCGATGTCCACCGGGTACACGCGATCGTCGGTGACACAGCCGGTAACAGCAGGGACGTGGAGCTCTGTGTGTAAACACAGAGCTCCACATGCTGTTAGAGGAGAGGAGACCGATCTGAGTCTCTTGTACATAGAGACACAGCATCGGTCACCTCCCCCAGTTACCCCCCTCCCCCCACACAATTAGAACACACCCAGGCTACACATTTAACCCCTTCCTCACCCCTAGAGTTAACCCCTTCCCTGCCAGTCACATTTATACAGTAATTAGTGCATTTTTATAGCACTGATCGCTGTATAAATGTGAATGGTCCCAAAATTGTGTCAAAAGTGTTCGATACGTCCGTCGCAATTTCGCAGTCCCAATAAAAATCGCAGATCGCCGCCATTACTAGTAAAAAAAAAATTATGAAAAAAATAACAAAATTCTGTTCCCCATTTTGTAGGCGCTATAACTTTTGCGCAAACCGGTCACTTATTGCGATTTTTTTTTTTTTTACAAAAATACGTTGAAAAATACGTATCGGGCCTTAACTGAGAAAAAAAATATTTTTTTAAAAAAAAAAATGGGATATTTATTATAGCAACAAGTAAAAAAAATATATATATTTTTTAAATTGTCGCTATTTTTTTGTTTATAGCGCAAAAAATAAAAACCGCAGAGGTGATCAAATACCACCAAAATAAAGCTCTATTTGTGGGGAAAAAAGGACGTCAATTTCGTTTGGGAGCCACGTCGCACGACCGCGCAAATGTCAGTTAAAGCGACGCAGTGCCGGAAGCTGAAATTTCGCCTGGGAACGAAGGGGGTTTATGTGCCCAGTAAGCAAGTGGTTAATATTAAATGCCATGTGGTCTGGTTTCTAAAGCAATACATCCTAGAATATAACGTAATCCAATCAATTTCAGTTTCAGTTGACTCAAGTTGGTCAAGAATGGTATTAAAGATTGTAAATATCTTTGTTTCCGTGTCTTTCCCTGGGAAGGTTTTGGATATGACTGAGATTTTGATGTTATTTCCCCTGCTACTATTTTTCAAATTCTGTATTTAGGTCCTGTATCTGTTAATTTCAGACCAAAAAATATATGCCTGTACATAGGTACAATGAGCACCACTTAAGTCATAAAGCAGCTGATGTTCAGAAATACATACAGGAATTGAGTACCCAAAGTGAAATATGAGAAAGATTGCTCAACCATATCCTGGTGAAAATAGGGAGGAGGAGAAAAAAATCCAATGTTTCAGAGGTGCAAGAACCCCCTTTCTCAAAAACATTGTGTCTGACACAACTTTATTATTCAACTTTAGGTACTCAATTCTCTAAAAATGAATAATCTTCAGTCACCGGTGAGCCCTCCTCCTCACTGGCCTCATCCTATGGTCCTTTGGAATCAATAGTTTCCTCCAAGAGCCTCAAAGCATATGCAAAGTCTAGGCTAAATGGTGCCATGCTCCTCCATTTGTCACAATTACTGAGTCAAAATTGCTTTCACAGCTTACTGTACCAGGGCCATTCAAATCTTATCGTATTTACAAGGTGCTCAGCATTACTGACATACGTGTAAGGACTGTTGAACAATGTGCAGTCAAAAATATATATATATATTTTTTTTTTTTTCTCAATCAAGGTATTTATTGAGAGCTTAAACAGAGTATACAAGTGACATTTCTTTTACAGTGTATACAAATGAAAGTTTTGTACATAGTAATGATCGGTAACATCAATGTCTAGACGTATAACATTTGGTATCTTAAGTAGAGGTAAAATACTGAAAAACAGGGTCCGATATCTAGTTACTGTGATAATTACTGAGGGAAGAGGAGGGGGTGGGGGAGAGGTGGGGAGAGGGGGGGTGAGGGAGATCAGGTAGGAAATGTAAGGGGAGATGTATATGAACAGCTTTCTGTTATTTGCTATTTAGGCAGAACACACTTAGAATACATTGACACTATACGTTTTAAATCTTATCGGTTAGTTGGGCATCAAAGAGCTATCCTGTGCTTAGTACATGGAATTCAGTGGATGATTTGAACAAAAACCAGGGTTGCCAAAGGGCATTAAATCCGTCACTGGATTCCTTTTTCATTGCCAGTATGAATGACACTCTGTCCAACCAGTCCTTAATTGTTGGGGACTGCTTGGACTTCCAGTGTAGGGGAATGAGAGTTTTGGCCGCGTTTAGTAAATGTCTGGTGAGAGTTTTCTTGTACTTACTGATTGGGAGACGGTTGATATGGAGCAGGCATGCAGCAGCGTCAAGTGTAATAGAAGTCTCCGTGATGTGCCTGGTCCACTCAACCACCCCCTTCCAATAATCAAGAATTTGCGGGCAGTCCCACCATATGTGTAAAAAGGAGCCGACCTCCCTCTCACAGCGCCAACACACATCAGAGTTTGTGTGGAACCACTTTTTAGCTTTCTGTGGTGTAATGTACCATTGGGTGAGGATCTTGTACGAGATTTCCTGGTACTTAGTGCTCAATGAGCATTTATGTGCCATGATACATGCTTTTTCCCAGGCTGCGTCCTCTATCTGTATCCCTAGGTCACCTTCCCATTTTAATTTGTGTTTGTTGGTTTCATTAGGTAGCGGTTGATTTAACCATGAGTAAGCCAGAGAAGTGGTATGTGGTACCTGCGATCCTTTAAGGCAAATGTGTTCAAGAGCCGTCAAAGGGAGATAGAATGAGGAGCGGGACTTGGTATTAACCAGGAAGTCTCTTAGTTGTAGATAGAACCAGAATCCAGGTAAAACCTCTTTTCTTTCTTTTTGTAAAGTCTCGTAAGTTTTAACTGTGGTGCCAGAGAGGCAGTGTGTGGCCAGAAGATTGGGGGTTTCTTTTCTGTTTAGGCCTGGGTGGAAGTCTGGGTTGTTAAAAATTGGAGTGAGGGGGCCAGGTATGGAGGCAAGATCATGTTTCCCTGCTATTTTGTGCCATATAGTGAGGGTAGTTGCTACTAGAGGGTGTTCTATTGTCTTAGTGTTCTTGGAATGTGCTGTCCACGGGTAGTATATAGTTTGATGAGGAGCTAACTGTTGTTCCAGTCTAATCCAGTCTTTCTCTCTAGAGTGGCAGTGCCAATCAATGATCCTGGTTATGTGGGATGCTTGGTGGTATTTCCTATAATCTGGGAGGCCAATGCCTCCATTTTTTTTGGAGCGGGTTAGTAGCTGAAAATTTATTCTGGGGTTCCTATCTGCCCACAAGAAGCGTCTTTGTATCCTGCTTAATTTAGTGAAGAATGTGTCTGGAACATATATAGGGAGGGCGTTAAATATGTAAAGAAGTCTGGGGAGGACTGTCATTTTTAAAATTGAGGCTCTGCCTAACCATGAAAACAGTTTTAGGGTCCACTTGTTAAGGTCCTCAGAGATAGATTTTAGGAGGGTGGTGTAATTGGAATTGAATAGGGAATCTATGGATTTAGTTAGGTGGATGCCTAGGTATTTAAGTGTCGTGGGGACCCATTTAAATTGGTAGTTTGACTTGATCAAAGTTAGGTGCTCAGGTTTTAGGGTAAGGTTTAGTGCTTCAGATTTAGATTGATTGATTTTAAAATGTGTGATGAAACCAAAAGTGTCGAATATTTTTTGTAGATTGGGGATAGAGAGGTGGGGTTGTGTAAGGAAGAACAGCAGGTCATCTGCATACGCAGCCACTTTGTATTCCTTATCTCCCGCCACAAACCCATTTACCTCTCTGGAAAGATTAATAGTTCGGATTAGGGGTTCTAAAGAAATGATGAAGAGTATAGGCGAGAGTGGGCATCCCTGACGTGTCCCATTCTTAATATTTATCGGGTTAGAGAGTATGTTGTTTACCTTGACTCTGGCTTCTGGGTTCTGGTATAGGGCCAAAATCCATGACATCATGTTTCCCTCTAGCCCTATATGCGAGCACGTGGCAAACATGTAGTCCCAAGAAATTCTATCGAATGCCTTTTCGGCGTCTGTTGATAGAAGCATTCCTTGAAATTTAGATTTTTGGGCATGGTGAATTAGGTTTAGTGCCTTAGTAATGTTGTCCCTGGCCTCTCTTCCTGGCATGAAGCCCACCTGTTCAGGGCCTACAATTTTGTTGAGTATGGGTTTTAATCTGTTGGCAAGAATTTTGGCCAGGAGTTTCAGATCGACGTTTAAGAGTGATATGGGTCTAAAGTTAGCGCAATCAGTATGTTCTTTGTCGGGTTTGGGGACAACAGCGATGTGTGCCATGAGGAATGAGTTGGAGGTGTTTTTGTTCTTTGCTAAGTAGTTAAAAGTAGAAAGCAGGGGAGAGCATAGTATGTTCGTAAATGTTTTGTAGTATTGGGATGTGAATCCGTCTGGGCCGGGGCTCTTTCCTGCTTTCAGGTCTTTGATGGCAGCCTGTAGTTCTAGAACGGTTATGGGACTTTCTAGAGCGGTGATTTCGTTTCGGGTGAATGAGGGAAGTCCGCTATCTCTCAGGAATTCAGATATGGTTTCTGTTTTAGATTTCTTTATATGGGAGGGTTTGTGTTGATTTGGCAAGTTGTATAGTTTGTCATAGAACCTGTGGAAGAGTTCTGCTATTTTTTCAGGTTCATGTCTTAATATACCCCCTTTATCACTAATGGCGTGGACTTGATTCGCTGATTTTGCATCTCTAAGGGCATTTGCAAGGAGCTTTCCACTTTTGTCTCCCTGTTCGTAGAAGATATTCTTCTTAAAGAAGAGGGACTTCCTGATTTTAATGTCTAGTATTAGTTTTAAGGCCGTCCTACATTTTACCAGTTCTTCTTCAACAGAGATTGACAGTGATTGCTTGTGTTGCGTTTCTAGATTGGCTATTTGGTGTGTCAGTCTGGTAATTTCTTTGTCTCTTTCCTTTTTTTTCCTGGATCCCCACTTTATCAACTCTCCTCGTACTATGCATTTATGTGTTTCCCAATTATTTAGGGGGTTCGTGTCTGCAGCTGGGTTATTTAAAAAGAATGTGGTGATTGTTTGATGTATTTCGTCTTTAATCATCTGTAGAGACGCGTTAAGTCTCCAGTTGAAAGTGGATCTTCTGGGCGGGTCAAGCTCAAGGCATATGGCTACTGGGGCGTGGTCCGAGAGCGAGATGATGCCAATCTCAGCCCTGGAAACGTTTCCTAGGTCTCTTTGAGAGACAAAGATCATATCAATACGCGAATATTTTTTGTGGGGGGCAGAGAAATATGTGAAATCCTTCTCGGACGGGTGTGTTGACCTCCATGCATCCACCAGCGTAAGAGACTGTAGCATGACTTTGATACGCTTCAGGATTTTAAAGGAAACATGAGTATGTCCTGAAGAGGTGTCCCTCAGTGGGGAAAGAGGGATGTTAAAGTCTCCTCCGAGGACAACACACCCATCCGCGAATCGTGTGAGTTCATCTATGATCCTGCGGCAGAACGTAATGTGGGCTGTGTTGGGAAAGTAGACATTGGCTAGAGTGATGGGTGACCCTGCCCATGAGCCTTTTAGAAAGAGATATCTACCCTCTGGGTCCGCTAGGAGTTGTTTAAGTACGAAGGGGGAGTCCTTGTTAAAAAGGATGGAAACTCCTTTGGTTTTGGCTAGGGGGTTCGTGGCATGAAATGCTTTCGTGAAGAGGTTATCAGTTAGTTTGGGTATGTCCTGCCCTTTAAAGTGGGTCTCTTGTAAGAAAACCACTGAAGGGCGCACTTTTTTAAGTTCGCGTAACATTTTGGTTCTCTTTTCTGGTATGTTCAGTCCATTGACATTGTGTGATATGATAGAGGGGGCTTTCCCCAGAAAGGCGTAGGCCATGATGGTAACTTTTAGTCCTTAGGTGTCTGTTTTGGGAATGAGGCAATGGATCCCTGGAGTAGGAACCAAGGTAGGTGGGGGGGGTATGTGAGGTGATAGGTAAGAGGGGCGGGGGGGGGGAAATAGGGGTGAGGTAAAGGGAGGGTAAGGTAGATAGGGGGATAAATGTGAGCGTTACTCAAGTACACACTATAGGTGTGGAGAGTCTACTAGATTCTTATTTTACTAAGAATTAAGTTGTGCTCCTGGAGGTAAGTGGGAGGAGCGCGAGTGGAATGTATCAGATCTACTACTAATGTTGTAGAAATCTAGGTAAATGGTAATAAAAACCTGTATTAGTGTGTTCGTGAGGAAATCGGGGGTCGTGTGACCTGGGAAGATTTGTCATGGAAAGGTATCACCCTTTCCTCCATGTTTCCTTTGGCTCAGGCCGGATAGAGAAATGGAGGTGAAAGAGCAAGGTGAGCTAGTATATAAATCAGAACAACCTGTGTATCCTATATAGCTTACAAATTCTATTGTAATATATGCTACGTAATCACAATCTTAAGTTTCTGTGCAACCGTGCTCAGCAACATTGTCCCATATAGAACCTAATAAAATCTAACAGCCCTGCAGGGAACAACGAACTCAGAGTTGTAAAAATATAAGAAAAATGAAACAAGAAAGGAAAGAAAAATTTCCCCCCTAAAACATAGCTGAATTTGACAACCCCCTGAATATAGTAGGTAAGAGGTGCAAGGGGAGTAAAGTCATGTAACTCCTCTTTCGTTTGCTATAGTCTGTGCATATCTCCATGGTAGAAGATGTTGGTTCTTCACCACCACCGTAGAGGCCTCCCCAGTGGGGTGAGGTGCGATCTTGGTTAAGTAAGTGTTGGTATCTGTCTAGAGGTGGTATACACCCTACGGGTATTTTGTAGGTGTGGCGGTAGGTTACTCACGGTTAGGACCGTCAGATGGACTTTATAGAGTGTCGAGTTTTCAACGTTGTTTGACTGCGGTGTGTCTGTCCTTCTGGGTGAGGTAATGTAGTTCCAATCATCCGCATCTGACGTATCCGGTAGATGTCTCCGATCCTGTGGACACAAGGGGTCTAGGGGTTGGAAAGAAAGTTAGAGCCCTGTGGCTACGTTGTATAAATCTGCATATATCTAAGTATGTGTGGTTTAAGGTTTAAGGTCAGCTGCAGTAATTCAGTCATTCCCCTGCAAGAAATGTATTAGGTGTCAATAATCTGCGGAGGTGGAGTTCTTATCATAGCAGAAAGACCACATCAGTTAAAGTGTTAGTTCCTGCATGGTGACAATAGGGCTTGTGTTGAAGTTTCCTTCCTGAGCCAACAACAGTGTCAAATTCAGGACTCATACTCCATCTGGTGGTGGAACTGAGTATTCTCACTCATAGTGTACTATGGGTTGAATTGTGTGGACTTTGGCTCAAAAAAAAAAGAAAAAAAAGAAAAAAAAAATTGCAAAAAAAAAAAACAAAACAGAAGGGAGGATCAAGGACAGACCAAAATCGGGGACTGGAGGTTGTCAAACTTGCTTCAGATTACTGAGGGCTATTCGGGGAGGAAAAATCTGGATGATCGTGGCTCAAAGATGTTTCAGAATCTCTGTGCTTCCTTCATTCTGGGACTTTTGGAACTCCTAGAGGTAGCAGGTGAGTTGCCAAAGCGGTCATTCTGGTTGTTACGTCGGTTCCTTTGTTGGAGCGGGGAGAGCAATGATGGTGGTCCCGGCGACTGTTGAGGATTGTTGACCAGCGGGGGAAGAAGAAATTCTGCATACCAGTCCGGTAGGCTCACTGGCGCAATCTGCAGGTTTTCACAGAACTTCAGTAGTTCACCTGGTATCCTGAGCAGGTGTTGTTTGCCCATATAGTTGGCCTGTAGAGCGAAGGGAAACTTCCACCTATAAGGCACGTTTTTCTCTCGGAGGACTTCAAGAAGGGGTTTCAGGGCTCTCCTGTTCCTTAATGTGATGAGGGACAGGTCCTGGAATAGTTGTAGTACAGTTCCTTCATGTGTGACCTGGTCCGCCATTCTAGCCTTCCGAAGAATCTCCTCCTTCAGACCAAAGTTTGGGAGGCAGCATATAATGTCTCTGGGGGGGTTGTTGTCCGGAGCTCTGGGTCTGAGGGCTCTGTGAGCCCTATCGAGCTCAATCGGGGATTGCTCCGGCCTATCCATGAGGTTGTTAAAGATGGCGGTTAGGGTAGGCCTCACTTGGTCTGGGTTCACCGTCTCAGGTACACCCCTCACCTGAATATTATGTCTTCTCCCCCTGTTGTCAATGTCCTCGATGTGCCTGTTCATGTCAATGAGGTGGTGGTTGTGGTTAGCAGTTATTTCGTCGAGTCTGAGCAGGGCTCTGTCCCGTCTTTTCCCCGCGCGCTCTGTCACGGCTATCTGCTCGGAGAGCCGCATGAGCTCAGATTTAATGTCCGTGATGGCCACAGCAAAAGAGTTTTTGATGTCCGCCGCAATATCTGCCATCATAGCGTATGTCAGAGGGCTGTCGTTTGCGTCGTTACCTCTGGAAGATTCCTCAGAAGCTGGGAGGGATACTTCATCGTCCTCGTCTAGGTCCTCTTCCATGTGCAGTCTATGCGGCGGCGCCATCTTGGAGGCCTTGTTGCTGCTGGTGAAGCCGAATTTGCTGAGGTTAGTCGGCGTGGTCTTTCGTTTAGGGGTGTTCAATGATCGCAGGGAACGATTGTGTGACCCTCTGCGAAGTTGGGAGGACATAGTCACCCTGTAGCTGGCCTTTTTTCAGTTCCCAGGTCCCACGAGTTGCCGGAGCTCCTTCACACTGCTGCCATTCGCATCGCGCGCCAAGCCACGCCCCCTATTTTTTTAAACATTTACTGATATTTAAAATGAGCTTCACAGTTTTATGATTTTTGAAAAATATGTGTCACCTATTACAGCCTATTTCTTGCTGCTTTAAATATCTCTAGCAATGTTAAAGAAAACAAAGTGTTTTAGGGCTGGATGATAGCCATTAATAGTATTTTGTCAGAGTGAATTAGAAAGTCAGAACATGATCTGGGAACTGCTAACATACCCTTTTCAACATTATAAATTCAAATACTTGCCTTTTGGCATATATTCCCTGCCTATGAGCATCTCATAGAGATATTTATATATTCTTGAAGTATTTGATGGCATAGACGTTAATATTCTACATTATTCCACAACAGTGACCTTGAAATAGGCAGTCAATTAACCATTTTTTCTTTTGAATTTACAATAAACCAGATACAAGTGTTTTAGGATTTTATAAATATTACCAATTTTCATTAACTTGAGATAGTTTTTACTATTAAAGCTTTATACCAAGCTCTTTTAACTTGACCGATCTCCTTAAAAGGCTCAAAATTGATCTATTGAAAGATGCAGTGATTTTTAAAAATCCTGCTAGCTTTTTCATGTGAACACATGGCATGTGCAGTGTAACCCATTGTTCCCTATGCATAGCAACTGATCAAAACCAACCAGATGAGGGAGATAATAGTGGGCAATTACTGGTCTAGCAAAAACCGCTTGTTTGCACCCAGCCCAATAATTGTGCATCTCACAGAGAAAAGCAATACAGAGTCAAATTAACATATACAACGTTATTTTTTTTTAAAGAAACATATTCCATGTTATATAATAATGGAACAATTTTGCCTATAAGTAAAGTAGATGTTGTATGGCAAACACATAAGGACATGTATTGATATTACATATAGGTATTCCCACAGAAGTAATTAACATTGGTGGTCAATCGACCACATGCAGGACATAGGGGAGGTTTGGAAGGGAGACAGCTCCACCCGAACACCCCCAAAGGGCGCTAAACTGTGTTTGCATAGAAATGTCCCCCCCCCCCCTCCTGCAAGTTAACTTCTGGATTTGTGGTTCAAAATATTTAACCAGAGAAAATAAAATTCAAACATTATCAAAAGCAAGTAGTAAGTAAGATATCATTAGCAATGAACAGCTAAACTTCAGTAGAACCATGCAGGATGCTTCATTCAGAGTTGAAGGTTAAAAATGTTAACAATTCCTGGGGAGTTAAACCAATCAGTCCATGGTTGCCACATGTGGAGAGTGTGTGGTTTGTTGCTATGATGTAGTGCTAGGGTTGCTTCATGTGTGAAGTGGACGTTGGTGATGTGTACTACGTCTCTTAATGTGGGGGGATCTGGGTCCCTCCATTTTCTAGAGATTCTGAGTCATGCTGCTAAGAGTATATGCGTTAATATATTTCTCTTCGGATTGGGGTATTGTTCTATATCCAGTGATAGTAATGCTAGGGAGGGTCTCTCCATTATGGTAATATTTGTAACCTCAGAAATTAACTGGAAGATTGAGTGCCAATAATGTGTACGTTTGGGGCAGTCCCAGAATGTATGTATTAAGTCACCTTTCTTTAAACATTTCCTCCAGCATGTATCGTCGAGTGTTTCATCAAATTTGGACAGTTTATCAGGGTTCATATACCAACGATAAATCAGCTTAAATGCTTTTTCCCAAAGGGTGGAGCAGCAGGTAGCCTTATATGTGGATTTACATGCCTTCTCCCATTTGTTGATTGTGAAGGTTTGATCTAGATCTTTTTCCCTTCTAAGTAGCGGTGCAGATCTAGTGAATGTGGTCTTATGGTGAAGTAGGTTGTAAAATAAGGATATGCCTTTATGATGCACTGCAGGGGATCTAAAGTATATCCAGGCTGTCTGGGGAATTTTACACATCCAGTATTTGAGTGAGGCAAGGCAGTGTTGGGTGCGAATGTATAAGAAAATATCAGAGTTTGGGAGCTGATCCTTTTTTTGCAGTGAGGAGAACAATTAGATTTTTTCATTGTCTATCGGGTCAGTTATGTAGGTAATGCCCTTGTCTTTCCAACGTAAGTAAGATGTAGAGAACATTAAGTGGTGTAGGGTTTCTATGGGGATGTGTACTGTCGATTGTATGGGGTGAGTGAAAGATGTCTGCGTAAATCTGGACCAGGTCTTAATTGTCGCCATTATAGTCGGGGACAGGCAGTGAGGTAGTTTTGCTCCCAGATAGGTGGTGAATAACCAAAAAGGTAGATTACCACGGGGACTGAGGAAGATTCTACTTTACCCCATAGAGTGGGAAGGGGGCAAGTTAAAAACCATTCCTTTCATTGGGTGAGGACGGATGACATGTAATAGTCTTGAAAATCTACATAGCCTGTTCCCCCTGCCAAGCGGTGTTTAGTTCGTTGAGAGTGTCGGCATCTGGCATTCTTGCCCCGCCAAATACATTTTGATAAGGTCGTTTGCAGCGATTTGAAATAGCTGAGGGATATAGGGATGGGTACAGTTCGGAATAGATATAGTATTTGAGATGGAACATTTTGAACGCCGCTAAGTGTCCCAACCACAAGAACTCAACAGACGTTAACCTATCGTTTTGAAGTTTAATTCGCAGTGGTAAGTAGTTTGATGGAAACAATGTTTTGGTTGAGTTGGTTAGTTGTATCCCGAGATACGTTATGCTATTTTCCTTCCATGCGTATGGGAATTGTGTTTTAAGTCGATTGCTAGTAGGTGCATCCAGATTCCAGACCTAGATTAAGTATATAAGATTTAGTCTCATTGACTTTGTAGTATGAAACCTTACTGAACCAGGCGAGCGTCTTTTGGATCTCGGGCAGGGATCTATTAGGGTCAGTGTTCATGAGAATCACATCAACTGCAAACAATCTGATTTTATGTTCCATGCCAGCGAGAGATATGCCAGAGATTTTGCTGTTAGATCTTATGCTTTCCGCTAGGGGTTCCATTGTAAGATTGATTATTAAGGGCGATAATGGGCAACCTTGAGAGACAAGTAAATCTTGAGGACCCATTCACATTTAAGTAATCTTTTGCAGTGTATTAACAAGATTTACATAATTATTTGTAATTGATTCTTTAACTTTTACATTTAGCTAGGTATAAATACAAAAGTAACACCCCTGTTCGATTAATTTTAACAGTTTTTTTTATGAATGGCTTTTTTATTTACTTTTGGCTGAAACACCTAAATAGTCAGCATTAAGAGGTCACAATAGAACTAAAAGCTATCAGTAAATTTCCACTTAAAAAAATAGGGATAAAGTGGGCCCTGAAAGTCAACATTACCATTTTTAAACAACTTCCACTTGTTTATTTTTGATCTCCTCACAAAATATGTTAAAAAAAATTCTGCTGCAACACATTCCTTTCCTAATCAGTTAGTATTTACTATTCAACGTGTATTATCTGCTTCATGCTTTAGTAAAATAAACAAAAAGCCATCAGTAAGCTCAATGATCTGAAAAATGAAAATAAATCTCTCTTCATTTTGTGCACTAAAGTAATGGTTGGCTAGTTGTATAAATTGGCTAGTGGCACAATAGTTTAATAGTATCATTGTATTCCCCTTTTCCCCAGTACCTCCTTGAATTGTCCTAAATCTTTAAAGTAACACTATTCTCTATTATATCGCTCTCAGCCTCCCCAAATATCTGAGTTCCTTTTTTATTTTTGAACTGCTGTGATGTGACTTCTTGTTAGAAGGTCGCTATGTTTATTCTCCATGGTCCTACTGTATGTAGGAGCACAAGGAGGCGGGAAAACACAGTAGTAAATAATTTAATGAAAAATCGATTATGGGGCCATTAGGTAGTGAACAAAGTGCACAACAAGATTTTAAAACCACAACTCCACATTCCCAGCACCATGAAAAAAATACACACACACACTAAAACCAAGCAGATAAAAAACAACGACAGTCATTAAAGAGGGATGGTTGGGTTTCTAAACTAAGGACACAATGGATACTGAAAAATATATAGCCCCCACACTGCAATCCAAGGTAAATATGTGAAAGAACCCCCACGCTGCTCTGACCTTTCTAGATCTCTCTACTAAAAAGCTTCTCACAACTCTGTTAAGCCACCTATACACAATTGTAATCAATATAATCAATATAGTGAAGTGCTTTTTCAAATCAAGTTACTGATCCTAATACTACCACAAAATTAAAGCGGAGTTCCACCCAAAAGTGGAACTTCTGCTTATTCGTCTCCTCTTCCCCACCTCAGTGCCACATTTGGGGAGGGGGGAAATGGGACCTGTTTTTGGCAGTGCTGACATCGCTGGACTCTAGGACAGGTACAGTAAGTGTCCTAATGTTAAAAGTCAGCAGCTACAGTATGTGTAGCTGCTGACTTTTAATTTTTAAAGGGACAGGCAGAACTATGCTTTAACATACTTTATGCCAGCATGGTAATAGAGCATATAATTAAAAAAAAAATTAATGTCAATAAGTGAATTTAATATAAGAAATCATGCACACATTTTTACATTAAGTCCCATGTCTAAAGGAAAATCTCTCAGTGTAAAAGTTTATAAAAATACTTTATATCCTCACCACTGTAAATCTTTTCCACTTTCCTGTGATTACTAAAAACTTGCCCATAGTGTCATCCACACTCTCCTTGCATCAAGGGTTATTTAGGTGTGCCCTCACCTCCTTAGTTGGACCTTTCAGTCTCTGCATCTCCTGGATTCCTCCTCTCAAACACACAATCTTCTCTTCCACTTCCCCAGAGTAATATTTGCTCATGCTCATGCTGCCCCAAAAAGGTTAATATGTAAACTTGTATTGGAAGCACATAAAGGGTTACACTCACATGACAGAAAACATGTAACAGCTTATCGGGAAACAATATGACAGTCATTTCTCACATCTCCCTCTTATGTCTCTTACAAGCTATCTCGGGAGTACCACCCACCATGGTGATGTCACGGCCCTGCCTCCTTACAGAGTATGTCCAATTCTTTGAAGAAGTTCTGATTGCATGTAATGCATAAGGAGGCAGGACTGTGACATCACCATGGTAGGTAGTACTCCTGGGAGAGCTTGTGGGGGACAGGAGAGGGAGATGTGAGAAAACACTGTCAGAATTTAATACCGTTACACCAGCAAACAGATGTACTATTTTGTAACTACTGTAGCAGTCATTTTCTGTCTACCTTCAGTTGAGAACTGCTGGTAAAAATTAACAGGTAAGAATAGCAATACTTGTTAACAAATATGCACTTACCAAAATCATTAGTATGTGGGTCCAGACATATCACTCCATATTTCATAAATGCTGTGTTTCCTCTAAGGGACAGATTTAGCAAGCAGTGTGTATGTTGCATATTTGGCGATAACTTGAAATTGTATCGGTTCTGGTAGCAGATTTTCAACTTGGTCCTTTTTTTCTTTTAACATACCAGTTCAACACTCACACCTGAAATGTAACATCATACTGTACTCATTAAAAAGATTTTTAAGGCCCATTCCCACCTTTGCATGCATGATCGCACATGTTTTCATGTGCTGAGGCACATTTCATTAAGGAAACCTATTTATTATAAATGAGCACTCAAGTTGTTTCAGCTTTTGAAAAAGCAGCATACCTCAATGCACAGAAAATTCACATATGTTGCAGTGTGCTATAGTCCAGCTCTGTTTATGTCTACTGTATATGTATACTAGGGTGCCATTCAGAATGAATGTCAGTGCCTTGCAAGGCAAATAAATAAGGGTTTTAACACACCTTACAAGAATGCAGAGGTGTGAATGTGCCCTGAAGGTCAATATTACCATTTTTAAACAACTTCCACTTGTTTATTTTTGATCTCCTCACAAAATATGTTAAAAAAGTTTCTGCTGCAACACATTATTTTTCTTATCAATTAGTATTTACTATTCAAAGTGTATTATCTGCTTCATGCTTTAGTAAAATAAACAAAAAGCCATCAGTAAGCTCAATGATCTGAAAAATGAAAATAAATCTCTCTTCATTTTGTGCACTAAAGTAACTGTTTGCAGATGTACACAAAATTTTACATGTAGAGATATAATCTTTCATGGATTTTTGTTTGGTATTTTTTTTAGTTTATTTGTTGTCAGAAGGGGAGCATTTTCTTGGAGAGAGGTTGGAGGATAAAAATAACACTAGTCAAATAGAGGTACCTCTGAAATAGCTATTTTACAAAACTTTCATAAACTACTAAAGTGGAATCCCAGTTAAAAGATGTGTTTCTAGTACTGGGTGGATAATGATGGGTTGGGACCTCTATTATGGTTTTATCCCTGTCTGTGTATCCATTTTGGAGATTTACGCTTTGTTCTGATGACTGTTGTCACTGGTACAAAAGGTGCCTGGAGTTTATACATTTACAGGTGTAAAGTGGAATTGCCTTAGTTTGGCATACCAGACCTGGTGTCTGTTCTCACAAATTAGATTTTCTTAAAATTCCTGCAGTGTCTCTGGGGCAGAGGTTTCATCTATTACTCTAATTTTCACTATAACATTAAATTTACATTATACAAAATACAATTATTTTGACATATTTTTAAAAGAACAATTCACTCAGAAGTGATGTGACATTTACAGGGTTGTATATGCCTAATCATACAGACTTAGGGCCAGATTCAGAAAGATGAGCACATCTTTCTTCCGGCGTTACGCCGCTGTAACTTTGGGCACAAGTTCTGTATTCAGAAAGAACTTGCGCCCTTAGTTACGGCGGCGGAACGTATGTGTGGCGGCGTAAGCCCGCCTAATTCAAATGGGGATGTTGGGGGCGTGTTTTATTTAAATTTCGCTTGACCCCGCATTTTTGACGTTTTTTTTGAACGGCGCATGCGCTGTCCGTAAAATATCCCAGTGTGCATTGCTCCAAAGTATGCCGCAAGGACGTATTGGATTCGACGTGAACGTAAATGACGTACAGCCCTATTCGCGAACGACTTACGCAAACAATGTAAAATTTCAAAACTCGGCGATGGAACGATGGCCATACTTAACATTAGCTACGCCTCATATAGCAGGGGTAACTATACGCCGAAAAAAGCCCAACGTAAACGACGTAAAAAAAAAGGGGGCGGCGGGACGTACGTTTCTGAATCAGCGTAAATACCTAATTTGCATTTGTATCTTGTTTCTGAACCCGGCCCTTAGTTTTCAGGAAGTACAATTGTGATGTTTTTCCACCACTGACCCTTAGGCCTCATACACATGATAGGTTAACCAGAGGACAACGGTCTGAAGGACCGTTTTCAATGGTCCAAATCGATCGTGTGTAGGCACCATAGGTTATTTAACCTTAGGTTAAAAAAATGGCAACTTGCTTTAAAATTTAACCGATGGATTGCTAACCGATAGGTCAAAACCGATCGTTAGTACGCACAACCATCGGTTAAAAATCCACGCATGCTCAGAATCAAGTCGACGCATGCTTGGAAGTATTGAACTTCGTTTTTTCCAGCACGTCGTTGTGTTTTACGTCACCGCGTTCTGACACGATCGTTTTTTTAACTGGTGAAAGACAAAAGAGAGAGAAGCGCCTCTGAGTATGCTGCTTTTAATTTTAAAACAAAAAATATATCCAGCACTTACATCATAGTAATATGGTGCAGTCGTGGGAGCTGGTGTACATCTGTGGCAGACAGTCCGCAAAGCATGAGAGCTGGGCAGCCGGAGGGAGCCGGGGAGAGAGACGGCTAAGTCCTCGTTGTTGTGCCGCTGCTAGGCAATGAATTCATCAGCTGTTGCGTGACGTCAGATCGGACGGAGGCTGAGGGGGACCACAACGCGTTTCAGAGCCTGCGCACGGAAACAACCAGCGCGCTCCTTTTTCAAGTGTGATGGATAGAGGACAAGGCTCATATTTTAAGCAATCATGTGATCAGTGCCGACCAATAGGAGTGCAAGGATAACGAGCAAATGAAAATAAATAAAGCTGCCTAGTTAAAACTGACTGCGGGGACAAAAAATATACTTAAACTGGGGGATGTTGTAGATTGTAATCTGAAGAGGATAAATTTAGCTATAATGAAGTATATATGAGAGGGTTATATATAATAATATAATAAATATATGTATAGAAAAAGGAGCTATGTCTATACATACATACAAAGGGGGAAGCATGATTGACAAGTAGAGGCAACGTGTTACAAACATTGAGCACTAGGGGGCCACTAGAGTAAGACTATATAAAAGGCACCTCAATTTAAAAATATATTATAATGGCAATGCTTGTTAATGGCATTACTAGGGGTGGTATTAGTATTAGTTTAAGACCCGCAAAGCCATAATGGGGCGGATACAAACATAACATAAAATAATACAATACAAGGACAAGTAGGAACAATCATTAAGCATATTAAGCCCAAATGTAAATGGACACTGGTAAGTAATAGAATATAAGAAAATATATATATATAAATATATATGTAAAAAATACATATACATATATATAGATAACAATGTAACAATGTAAGGGTGGAAGGACATTGATTATTAGAGAGAGGAGGGGGGGGGGGGCGTACATGTAGGGGCACATACATAAACACACATATGCATTTGTCCACATACATGTATACACACACAGTAAAGTTAAAGATGTAAGGAATATTATATTTGAAGTTTAAAGAATGGCGTTAACATCTAATTCTTCGTTGAGGCCGAGAGGAGCGAGACAATCAAGAGTGAATATCCAGAAAGTCTCGCGTTCGCACAGTCTGGAAAAGCGCTCAGCCTTTAGAGAGGCCTCTAGGTATGGATTCAATAACCCATACCCGTAGGCCCTCCGTAGATTGATCATGATGTTCCAAGAAATGGCGAGGCACACTGTGTTCGTCACATCCAGCCTCAACGAAGCGTCGGTGCGCACCAAAACGCTGTCTCAAAGGATTAATGGTGCGACCAACATAGAGTAGTTTGCAGGGGCATGTGATGCAGTAAACCACATAGTCGCTGGAGCAGTTGTAAAAGTTGTCCAGTGAATATGATTTACCTCTATGAAAAAAGTCTTTTTGGCCATGGGTAACGAATGGACAGGTTTTACACCTGGGTTTATTGCACCTGTACATCCCTTTAAGTGGGATCAGGCAGGTAGAATCTAACGGTTTGAGACTTTTTAGCCTACTGGGTGCTATCTTGTTTTTAAGGGTAGGGGCCCTTCTGTACGTGACTTTTGGTTTATCACACAAGGTGGTAGCCAAATGGGGGTCTTGTTTAAGTATGTTCCAATGTTTTGAAAGAATTTGTTCCATTTTTTTGTATTGTCCATGGAAACCGGTGATAAAACGCACAGCAGGTTTTTCAGGTGATTTAACAGTTTTGGGTTTCTTTCCGGGGAGAAAGATGTTGTAAGCATGATCTATCAAGGGTTCAGGGTACCCTTTTTCAAGGAATTTTTGTTTTAAGTGAACACTTTGGAGAATATAATCGCTATCTTTGGTACAGTTTTGGCGTAATCGGCAGAATTGGCCTTTGGGTATGTTTTTAACCCAAAGTGGGTGGTGGCAACTGTCATAATGCAGGTAAGAATTTCCTGCAGTTGGTTTAGTGTAGTTGCGAACAAATATGTTATTCTGTTCGTGACATAGTTCTAAATCAAGAAAGGCCAGAGATTCCTGATTCCACACGAAAGAGAAAGAGAGTCCTAACTGATTGGCATTACAGTGATCGACAAAGCTGTTCACCAAGCTGGTGGGGCCATCCCAGATGATGACAATGTCATCGATGTATCGGCCGTAAAATATGATGTGTCTCGAGAAGGGATTGTCTTTCCATATAGCTGAGTTCTCCCACAGACCCATGGTCAGGTTGGCATAGGAAGGGGCAAAATTTGCCCCCATAGCTGTCCCATGGGTCTGTAGGTAGAAGTCACCTTCAAAATGAAAATAATTATGGTTAAGACAAAAGGAGGTGGCCTCTAAAATGAAGGCCATCTGTTTTGAGTTAAGCAGAGGGTCAGAAAATAGGAATTCCTGTATGGCACGAAGGCCAATGTTATGGGGAATGGAAGTGTATAGGGAGTTGACATCCAATGACAACCAAGAGTAGTTCTCCTGCCAAGCATAGGGGGACAAGAGTTCCATAAGATGTATAGAATCACGTATGTAAGATGGGAGTTTCTGAGCTAAGGGTTGCAAAAAAGAATCTATGTATAATGAGAAGCCACTGGTTACACTGTTCATAGAGGCAACAATAGGCCTACCGGGTGGGTGTAGTGAATCCTTATGTACCTTTGGTAAATGGTAAAAATAGGGTGTGCTATAGAAGTCTTTTCGTAGAAAAGCTGCTTCTTTCTTGTCAATGACTAGGTCAGCTGTAGCGTGTGAAATAAGAGTGTCGGCTTCTTCACGAAAGAGGGGGAGGGGATCACTTGTTAGTTTTTTATAGGTATTGGTATCGGCTAGTAATCTCAAGGCTTCAAGTACATAGGACTGTCTGTCTTGGATTACAATGCCTCCACCCTTATCAGCTGGTTTGATTATGAGGTCAGGATTATTGAGGAAACGTTTGAGGGACGCTCTCTCTCCTGATTTAAGGTTGAATTTATGGTGTTTGCTTAGGAGGGCTGACTGTTGGCATAACTGTTGAAATTCAGCAAACACTACTCTATAAAAGGATTCTAAATAAGGTCCCTTAGATTTTGTTGGGAAAAATAATGATTTGGGTTTAAAGGATGTATGTATAATTGGAGGTGAAGTAACCAGGTGTTGAGTAAGTAAATGAAAATCAAGCTCAGAATTAAACTCACCAGAGTCTGCGAGCAATGGGCTCATATGGGACGTGTCATGAAGGGAAAGATTTAATGTGGTTTCATTGGAAGTGGGGATGGGTGAAGACTCTATCAATAACGGTGTCTCTTTAAGAGATTGTATATGATAAAATCTCTTAAGAGTAAGATTCCTAATAAATTTATTAAGATCTTTAAATAATTGGAATGGGTTGGGTTGGATGGTGGGGGAGAAAGTAAGTCCCCTACTCAATAATGCGGAATCTTCAGGAGACAATGTGTGGGAGGACAAATTAAATAACTTTATAGTTTTTGCTGTTTGGCGCTCAGAGTGATGTTTTCTACGTCCTCCCCTGCATCCTCGTCTATGTGTTTTCTTTTTAGCCGGTGTTTGGAGTGGGGACCCTTTTCTAAAAAAGGCGAGAAGGACAGTGAGGTGGAGTATGATGGTATTTCATCTCTATTAAAATCACCTAGAATTAAATCGAATGGAGTAGGTGGGGGGACATCTGGAGCGACAAAACTAGTACCTATATTCGGGGTATGAGAGGTGGAACTGGATGCAATGCCAAGATTGGTAGTACATGGTGCAGCAGTATTGGTGGAAGAGATATTAGGTGTTGAAATTACAGGGGACACTGTTTCACCAGGTATGGGAATAGAGGTGGAGGTAGAAGGTGGTACTATGGGTTGAGTTGATGGCCTGTTTCTCTGTCTGTGCATAGGTTGGGTCCTTTGGGGTAACTGGTGGTGTGTACGCACGACGGACCATCAGTCAGCTTCATAGGTTAACCTAGGACAACGGTCAGACCGTTGTTCTCTGGTTAACCTATCATGTGTGCGAGGCCTTAAAGTGACAAAAGCTTAGATTTAAGTATAACAGATATGTCTAAAGCTTAGATTTTTTTTTAAATAACAAACATGTCATACTTACCTTCACTGTGCAGTTCGTTTTGCACAGAGTGGCCCTGATAGTTCTCTTCTGGGGTCCCACGGTGGATCTCGCGGCTCCTCCCCACAAGAGCTAACCCCCTCTGGGTAGCTCTTTCCCGAGGGGGTTACCTGCAGCCGCGCTCCCAGGCCATACAATCGGTGTCCATAGCCAATGGCTGCTCTGCTATCAATCTATCCAATGAAGGGCCAATCAGGCATGGGGAGAACTATGTGGGATTGCACCCTCGGAAATTCGGGGCCCAGGTTAGTAAAACGGGGGCTCGGGAGGGGGGCGGTGACTGCAAGGTGTTTTTTCACCTTAATGCATAGAATGCATTAAAGCGGAGGTCCGCCTAAAAAAAATATATTATACAGCAGCTGCTGACTTTTAGTGGTCACTTACCTGTCCAGGGTGCCCGCGATGTCAGCATCCAAAGCCAAGCAATTGCTCAGCTCTCGGCTGCCCCTGCCGCCATACTTGGTGAGGGAATCAGGAAGTGAAGCATTGCGGCTTCACTTCCCAGTTCCCTACTGCGCGCGCACGAGTTGCGTTTCCCCCCCCCTCATCACTGGTCCCTGCTGTCTTCTGGGACCATTGTGTTTCCCAGAAGACAGGACGAAGGACGGGAAGGGGCGTATCTATCCCCGAAAGTGGGTGCAAATACCTGTATTATACAGGTATCTGCACCCCCCCCCTGAAAGGTGTCAAATGTAACACCAGAGGGGGGAGGGTTACGAAAAGCGGAGGTTCACTTTTTGTGTGGACCTCCGCTTTAAGGTGAAAAAACACAAAGGTTTCCAACACCTTTAAAGCTGACTAAGCTAAGTGTTACAGCTTTCCATAGCAAATGACAGCAATTTTTTTACAAAATTCAAGGAGAAGTATTGGGTTATAAAAACAAAAACATGTACACACACCTAGGTGGATGCAGCATCAATCTAATGTTTGATCTGTCCCCCACTGGCTCTGCACTGAGAACTGAGCAATCAAAGACTGCTGATTGCTTAGTTCTCTGCCTCCATTGTGGTCAGTCACCAAGCTCCCTGCTTTGCCCTTTCAGGGCTCACTGAAGTGCTGGGCTGTGTGGGGGGTGGGAGCAGCTGGCTCAGTAGGGCCAAATTAGCTTTGCCCATACTTGTCCTTTAACCTGGGGAACTAGTAATTACAGACTTAACCAAGTGTTGTCCCCTTCCAAATGTAGAGGAGGAGCAGGAGCTCCAAAACTACTTTTTCAATATCAAACCCCAACATTAACAAGAATAGTGAACTTGTACCAAAATGAGCCATTTGGTTGATTATAGAACAATTACTGATTTATCTTGAAGTCAATGTACTCTCATTGATAGAACCTGTAAAAAGAAGGGCCTTTCTGACTCTCCACTTGGTTGGAATTGGGTCTGATGACACCCCTTTTGGACAACAGGCATTCGCCCTGGTTTTGCACTGTAATATCCTTGGCCACATGAACAAGTTATCAACCCATAGACTAGTAAGGTGATTTGCCCTTTCTATTTCTGAATCAAATGAAACCCCTACACATTATGTCCCAATGGATGACCTATCAGCAAGTCAAATCAGTTTTTTAATCACCCACCACAATCATTTGATGTCTCAATTATTCTCTTTTAATTGCCTCTTCGTATAAGACTCTCCCCTTGACCCATGTAGTCTCTCAATTATACACCATTCTTTTACAGATTACCCATCCCCTTCTCTCTCTCTCTTTATATCGAAACCTGGTTCAGAGAATTGGGTACACCCATAAACCCTGAATACTGGTAAAAAGTATTTATATAAAAAAAACTGCTGTTCAATCACTAGCTTCGAGTTTGAGTCGAACTCATGTTCGACTCGAACTTTGCCTGTTCGCCTGCTCGGCGAACAACGAACAATTAGGGGTGTTCGCGGCAAATTCGAAAAGCCACGGAACACCCTGTTAAAGTCTATGGGAGAAATCGAAAGTGTTAATTTTAAAGGCTAATATGCAATTTATTGTCCTAAAAAGTGTTTGGGGACCTGGGTCCTGTCCCAGGAAACATGTATCAATGCAAAAAAAAGTTTTAAAAACGGACGTTTTTTCAGGAGCAGTGAATTTAATAATGCTAAAAGTGATACAATAAAAGTGTAATATTACTTTAAATTTCGTACCTAGGGGGGGTGTAAAGTCAGCATGTGAAAAAGCGCATGTTTCCCGTACATAGAACTGTCCCTGCACAAAGTGTCATTTCTGAAAGAAAAAAAGGCATTTAAAACCGGCTTTTCGGCTCTAATGAATTGTCGGCTCTGGCAATTACAGAGATGATTCATTCATAAAGAAAAAAAAATGTGTGGGGGTTCCCCCAAATTAAATTACCAGGCCCTTCAGGTCTGGAATGGATATTAAGGGGAACCCCGCCGTAAAAAAAAAAAATGACGTAGGGTTCCCCGCAAATATCCATACCAGGCCCTTCAGGTCTGGTGTGGATTTTAAGGGGAACTCCACCCCAAATTTAAAAAAAAATGGCGTGGAGGCCCCCTAAAAATCCACACCAGACCCTTATCCGAGCACGTTAACCTGGCCGGCCGCAGAAAAGAGAGGGGGACAGAGTGCGCCCCCCCTCTCCTGAACCGCACCAGGCCACATGCCCTCAACATGGGGAGGATGTCCCCATGTTGATGGGGACAAGGGCCTCATCCCCACAACCCTTGCCCGGTAGGTTGTGGGGGTCTGCGGGCGGGGGGCTTATCAGAATCTGGAAGACCCCTTTAACAAAGGGGACCCCCAGATCCTGCCCCCCCCTATGTGAATTGGTAATGGGGTACACTGTACCTCTACCATTTCAAGAAGGAAGTGTAAATAGTTAAAAAAAAAACACAGACACCGTAGAAAAAAATCCTTTATTAATAAAAAAAAAAAGTCCAGCGATGTGAATCCACTGTCTCCTATCCAGCGATGGATGATCTCTCCAGCGACGGATGATCAGCGGTCCGGTCCAGCGATGCAGAAAATCCATCCGTCCAGAGCGCAGCAGGGGAGCTCCACTCTCCGCTGGACACAGCCCAGCGGAATGACGCGCTGGAGCTGTGACATTACTTATATAGGGGAAGCGGCCACCCGTCACGTGACCCCGCCCCCTCTGACGCACCCTCGTACGTCACTGGGAAAGACCCTGAAAGACCGGGCTTTCCCAGTGACGTACATGGGTGCGTCAGAGGGGGTGGGGTAACGTGACGGGTGGCCGCCTCCCCTATGTAAGAAATGTCACAGCTCCAGCGCATCATTTCCTGACCTGCCAGGCTGCATGCCCTGGTATGGATTTTGGGGCGGGGACCCAACGCTGTTTAAAAAAAAGACCCGAAGGGCTTGGTATGTTTTTTTCTGGCACTTAATTGTAATTGACTCATCCGCTGCTGAGGATGCAGTGGCTGGCTTCCCAGCCCCTCTCCTTAACAACCAGCTTACACTGTGCCCTGATTGAGCAAAGATTTGCCTAATCAGGGTGTAGAATTCACTGTGCAGCGCTCAGTACATCCCATCAGACGAACACCCCAAATGTTCAGGCTGAACTGATACTCAGGTCGAACCTTTTGCCCATCCCTACTCCTGAGGTTTCTGTAGACCTTCTATGTAATTTTATTACGGCAGGCAACCCTGGCCATTGGTAACCATCTCACTAACTTTCTCTTGCTGAATGGATCACTATTAGGCAGATGAAGTGTCTGACAAAAGAAACTATTGATAAAATGTAATTCTTCACAACTACGTGGGCAGCTTCAACAATCTTCAAGGGCTCTCAAGACTTTCACAATCTTTTATTGATATATGGAACATGTTACTTCCCTCCCCAAATTTTAATCCTACTGCTGATTTCCTCTTTTCTTAGCTTATCTTATTTATATGTTACTAAGTTTGAGTTATTTTCATTATTTATGCACATCAATTGAAAAGTGATACTCTGTCTATACTGTACAAAGTTTGATCAATAATTAAAACCTGTAATGACGCGTACAGACGGTCGTTTTTTGTGATGAAAAAAAACATAATTTTTGAAAACGTCATTTAAAATGACAGTGTGTGGGGAAAACGTTGTTTTATGTGTTCTGAAAAACGACAATAAAAAAAATTCGAACATGCTTGAATTTTTTGTGCCGTTTTTCAAAACGTCGTTTTTTGTGTCAATTAAAATGATAGTGTGTGGGCAAAACGACGTTTAAAACAACGTTTTTAAACCCGCACATGCTCAGAAGCAAGTTATGAAGCTAGCTTCAATGGAAAAGAGTGCTGAACGTAACCCCGCTTTGCTAGAGCATTTTGAAAAAACGATGGTGTGTAGGCAACGTCGTTTTTGAAAATGAAAATGAAGTTTCAAAAACGTTGTTTTATTTCATGATTTAAAATGTCGTTTTTTTCATCACAAAAAACGACCGTCTGTACGCGGCATTAGACATATGATGCTGACACTGTAATGCTTGCATAGAGACAGGGCTGGTGCAAAGATTTTTGACACCCTAGGCGAAACCTAATTTTGCCGCCCCCTTGGCTCTGCTCCTGACTTTGTCCCCCTTTCCCTCCCCATGATACAGTAAAGGTGGCTGGGGTGGAGATTTTTTAGGTGCTTCTCTGCCTATTTCTTCAGCTGTGGTCCGCAGTCCCGCCCCTGCGCCTCTGGACCTGGCCTAAAGACATTATATTATATAGGTTTATAGATAGGTCAGTAATCGGGAGGTGAGGGAAAATTAGCCTGGACTTTAAAAAATATAACAGTTATAAAATTATAGTTTTCTTATTAAAACACATTAGGAAAGAGTATGTGGGTGTCAGGATACAAACCAGTTAATCCTGATTTCAGAGGCAAAGAAAGAGATTAAAGCTTATGGCAGATGTTTTACATTTCAACTTCTCATAAAATGTTACTAACCCAACTTATATATTTTTTTAGAACAAATGTGCTTTATCGTATATTTCAGTTCACTTTTTTTATTTGTCATACAATTTTTTTTCTATGTTGAGAAAACCCCTGAGTGCCCCCGGCCCCCCAAGGTCTAAATCTGGCACTGTGCATAGGATCCTACATATTGTAGAGATAACATTTCATGACAGCATAGGTAATTCTATAAAACTGTCCACTAAAAGAATTACTGTATCATAATGTGACCACAGAAGCAATACCACAGAATACCCTTTCTATTTTTTTTTTTGCATGTGTTACGCATTAAAGGCTTATATATCATTTTTATAAATACATTTATTGCTATCACTTGGATTTTTATTCATATAGGATGTATAGTTATAGTTATTTTTAAATGTGATATAAAGGTGAAAGAAAATGTAAATGTGGTGTTAGGATAAAAAATAAAAATGACTACAGTATGCAGCAAAGTACAACATACTGAACATAAAGCTAAACAGACTTGTTCAATATAGTAAAAGCAAAATTAAAGTACTGTAACTTGCAGAAAACATTTAGAGTAAGTTTTCACTGTCTTTACTTCAATGCATTGCAGTGTTTGGTGTTATGACTTTTTGCACATATTAACAGCTGCTCATATTGCTTTATTGAAAAAGGTCAATATTAAATGTCACCAGGCTATCGATTTTGCACTCTGTAAACTTACAGCTTTTAAAGCTGAACTAGAGGTGAATAAAAAAGGAGAATAAGACACCATTGTATGTATTCATTTAACCACTTATGACCCAGACCAAAATGCAGGTAAAGGACCAGGCACTGTGTCACTTTAACTGACAATTGCGCGGTCGTGCGACGTGGCTCACAAACAAAATTGGCGTCCTTTTTTTCCCACAAATAGAGGTTTCTTTTATTGGTATTTGATCACCCTGTGGTTTTTATTTTTTGCGCTATAAACAAAAATAGAGCGACAATTTTGAAAAAAGTTCAATATTTTTTACTTTTTGCTATAATAAATATCCCCCAAAAATATATATATAAAAAAAAATGTCCTCAGTTTAGGCCGATACGTATTCTTCTACCTAAAAAATCGCAATACGCATTTATCGATTGGTTTGCGCAAAATTTATAGCGTTTACAAAATAGGGGATAGTTTAATTGCATTTTTATTAATTATTTATTCTTTTACTACTAATGGGGTTGATCAGCAATTTTTTCCGTGACTGCGACATTATGGCGGACACATCGGACAATTTTGACACATTTTTGGGACCATTGTCATTTTCACAGCAAAAAATGCTATAAAAATGCATTGTTTACTGTGAAAATTACAATTGCAGTCTGGGAGTTAACCACTAGGGGGTGCTGAAGGGGTTAAGTGTGACCTCATATGTGTTTCTAACTGTAGGGGGGGCTGGACATGTGACGTCATTGATTGCCTCTCCCTATATCAAGGAACAGACGATCAATGACACTGCCACAACGAAGAACAGGGAAGGTGTGTGTACACACACCTCTCCCCGTTCTTCAGCTCCGGGGACCGATCGCGGGACTCTGGCGGCGATCGGGTCCGCGGTTCCCGCGGCTGCGGTCACGGAGCTTCGGACCGGGTCGCGTACAGGTACGTGATTGTGCCCAGCCATGCCATTCTGATGACGTATATCAGCGTTAGGCGGTCCTTAAGTGGTTAAAATGATTAAAAGTGATTTTAAATTCAACCAGTGATGGTTCCCAAAGATCCTTGTATATCAGCTTTCTGCAATCCCCTATTAAGCAGCACTAAAACACAGACAGGGTGAAACAGCACTAAATGCCAATCAAACTCTCCTGAGGTGAAATTGTACTGGCAGTGAACATGTTGACAGGAGGAGAAAGCAATAAGTGTCTTGGCTTGCTGATGTGATAGAGATCAAGGGTCTAACTTAAAGGGGTTGTAAAGGTATTTTTTTTCCCTAAATAGCTTCCTTTTTGGAGAGGACTGATAACAAAAATATATGAGGGACTGCTTATAACAATACAGAACCATGCCTCCTTCAGAAGTCATAGGAAATGGGTAGAAGACATTGGGGAGATAAACGAGGAACAGTGGGAAAGGGCACTTGAATCTGTTCCTGTGGTGTCCGTATCTGCATCTCACAAACTATCGCAACTTTTTATTCTACACAGGGCCTATAGAACAGCGCCACAATTACATAGATGGGGAAGAAGGGATACCCCTATGCGCCCAAAGTGCAAAGTTCAGCAAGGGGACTTCATACACTTAATTTGGAGATGCCCAAAGCTACATAGGTACTGGGAGGAAGTATCCCAGTGTATTACCAGAGTAGCACAGGTACCAGTTCCATTGGATCCCCTAGTATACTTGCTAGGGGCCATTGACCCTGGAGAGTATACAAAAGGAAAGTACTATACGATAACAAGGTTGCTGTACCTGGCAAGAAAGCTCATTGCACGTTACTGGATGGCCCCCGGGGTCCCCACAGGGAAGCAATGAATTGCGTATGTCAACTCCCTGTCGGGTAGAGAACATTTGGCATATAAACGAAGGAAAGCGGAGGGTAAATTTGAGGAGATCTGGCACTCCTGGTTGGGAGACGCGAGTGTTGCACCACCAAAAGTGGTGACGGATAGATTCCTTATGTAGAGTGCAGAGAATAGGGGGGGGGGTTAAAAAAATAAAATAAAAAGAGTAGTACATTGGAAGATTATGTGAATGTAAAAATGTTGTACAATGTATTCTAATTGAATTGTAATGGATGCAGAATAGGCATATGTATGTATTAAATTAGAAAAAAATAAAATAAAAATAAAGTGGATTAAAAAAAAAAAAGTGGTTGTAAACCTTACAATACACTTTTTACTACAGGTAAGCCTATAATGAAGCCTGCACGGTTTAGGAAATATCCCCTGTATCAGCATGTGCATTGCTTGCGTTGCTTCAGCTGACGTGCCATTAATGGAGGCTCCTGTGTGAATGCGCAGGTGTGACGTCATGTCGGCTTCGGGCAATCACAGAGCCAGCGCCCGTGATACCCGGAAATAACTCCGGGAGCGATGTTGCAGGCCGGAGCTGTGTACTGGGACTGCTGCGGTGGCTTTGATCTAAGATGAGTATTTCATAATGAGCTAGTATGCCATGCATACTAGCTCATTATGCCTTTGTCTTGTAGGTTTGTTTGTTTTTTTTTGTTTTTTTTTGTGCGTTTACAACCACTTTAAACAGAAGTTCTTTCACTGCTGCTTATTTCCAATGTGGAACAATATATTTAGAAAGGGAAATAATGGGCATAGATACCTCTAGGAGATTTATAAAGAAGAGAAGCACTTACATTTGAATCCAGTGAACTTCTTCGTAGTAGTCTTATGTTTGTCTGGAGAAGTTTTATATACTTATGTTTAGAAGTAAATTACTTATAAAGTATTTCTCCTGTTTCTTATTGCAAAAAAAAAAATAGTTTCCTTTACCTTACTGCAGTCCTCCTTCACTTACCTCATCCTTCCATTTTGCTTTTAAATGTCCTTATTTCTTCAGAGAAATCCTCACTTCCTGTTCTTCTGTCTGTAACTACACACAGTAATGCAAGGCTTTCTCCCTGGTGTGGAGAAAACCTCTTGAGGGAGGAGGGGGCGAGCAAGAGTGTCAGGACACTCTCTACTTTGCAGATAGAGAAAGGAGATGTGTGTTAGAGGACTGCACTAAGGTAAAGGAAGCTATTTAGGGGTAAAAAATTACATTTACAACCCCTTTAATATATAGGAGGATACCTACTGTATATCACAAGACCAACTGAACAGGTTTCCCAATTTTATGGCAGGGAAAAAACATTTTGCATATGTGCATTTCAACTGTGTTTAGTTGCTTACCTAAAATTAAGCTTTAACCACTTAAGACCCAGACCATTATGCAAGTAAAGGACCTGGCCCCTTTTTTGCGATTCGGCACTGGGACGCTTTAACTGACAATTGCGCGGTCATGCAATGTGGCTCCCAAACAAAATTGGCATCCTTTTTTCCCCACAAATAGAGCTTTCTTTTGGAGTGACAATTTAAAAAAAAAATTGCAATATTTTTTACTTTTTGCTATAATAAATATCTCCAAAAAATGTTCCTCAGTTTAGGCCGATACGTATTCTTCTACATATTTTTGGTGAAGCAGCGTTTATTGATTGGTTTGCGCAAAAGTTATAGCGTTTACAAAATAGGGGATAGTGTTATGGCATTTTTATTAATATTTTTTTTTTAACTAGTAATGGCGGCGATCAGTGATTTTTTTCGTGACTGCGTCATTATGGGGGACACATCGGACACTTTTGACACATTTTTGGGACCATTGTCATTTTCACAGCGAAAAAGTGCTATAAAAATGCACTGATTACTGTAAAAATGACAATGGCAGTGAAGGGGTTAACCACTAGGGGGCGCTAAAGGGGTTAAGTGTGTCCTATTGTGTTTTTCTTACTGTAGGGGGGCGTGGCTGGACGTCTGATGTCACTGATCATGGTTCCCTATGACAGAGAACAAACGATCAATGACAAGCCACAGAGAAGAACGGGGAAGGTTTGTTTACACTCACCTCTCCCCGTTCTTCAGCTCCTGTGACCCGATCGCAACACACCGGTGGCAATCCGGTCTGCAGGTGCCGCGTGCATGGTCACGAAGCTTTGGACCGCACGCGACCCACGGCTGGGCACTTAAAGGGCAACGTACCTGTACGTGCTTGTGCCCAGCCATGCCATTCTGCTGACGTATATTGGCGTGAGGTGGTCCTTAAGTGGTTAAAGGAAGGCACCCTTTAAATGTCCACCATCTGGAGGCTGCAATGCTCACCTTAAATCCAGAACTGCTCCTGTTGTTATTTCAGTTTTCCCTAGGGTGTCCTTAGTTTTCTGATCAAATGCCACTGTGGGCGCAGTGTCATAGGCTGCCTCTTTCAAGGGACATTACTATGACACCATAAATTCACTGTGCAGTGGTCTGCATCATTGAGGACTGCCAATCTGTGGAGAAGAGTTAATAGGATCCTTTAACATCACTTGACTGGCTTGAACACATCTGTAAAAGATACATAAGTATAAAAAAGTGTATATACGGTATATATGGTATATATGTAGAGTATACACACCTCACATTTTTATAAATATTTTATTATATCTTTTCATGTGACAACACTGAAGAAATTACACTTTATTACAATGTAAAGTAGTGAGTGTACAGCTTGTATAACAGTGTAAATTTGCTGCCCCCTCAAAAAAACACAACCATTATTGTCAAAACCGCTGGCAACAAAAGTGAGTACCCCCTAAGTAAAAATGGCCAAATTGGGCCCAATTAGCCATTTTCCCTCACCGGTGTCATGTGACTCGTTAGTGTTACAAGGACTCAAGTTTAAATGGGGAGCAGGTGTGTTAAATTTTGTGTTATCACTCTCACTTTCTTATACTGGTCACTGGAAGTTAAAAATGGCCCCACATGGCAAAGAACTGTTGCTCTACATAAAGATGGTCTAGGCTATAAGAAGATTGTCAAGACCCTGAAACTGAGCTGCAGCACAGGGCCAAGACCATACAGAGGTTTAACAGGACAGGTTCCACTCAGAACAGGCCTCGCCATGGTCGACCAAAGAAGTTGAATGCATGTGCTCAGCGTCATATCCAGAGGTTGTCTTTGGGAAAAATGTGTATGAGTTCTGCCAGCATTGCTGCAGAGCTTGAAGGGGTGGGGGGTCAGCCTGTCAGTGCTCAGACCATATGCCACACACTGCATCACATTGGTCTGCATGGCTGTCATCCCAGAAGGAAGCCTCTTCTAAAGATGATGCAGAAGAAAGCCTGCAAATAGTTTGCTGAAGACAAGCAGATTAAGAACATGGATTACTGGAACCATGTCCTGTGATATGATGAGACCAAGATAAACTTTTGGTTCAGATGGTGTCAAGCTGTAACAGGCGCTGCCTGTTCCCTGTTACCAGGCGCTCTGCGCGCCTGTTATTTCCTATAGTGCCTCTTATACGGCGCTCTACTTTGAATCTGACTGCAATGGGTTACACTTGATCTCCTGCCTATAAAGGCCTGCATAGGAGATACGGGTGTGGTTCTATTATTGCCAGCCATAGCCAGCGGTATGTGAGTCGTGGAGCAGTGCTAGAGGGGACTACAGCTTGTCAGCATGGAGGCCCTGTTACACCAGTGGCTTCTTGAGCTCCCTATGCTGCAACACCGTTCCTGGAAACCATTACTCTTTTGCTGCTGATCTCTTCTCTGCAATACAGCTCTCTGCAAAGCAATCTACAGGACATTTGGCAACCATCCTCTTTCATGAGAACTTCTCTCCTATCCTTAGAAGCTACAAACGGATAAGTAACCTTTGCTTCACTTGTAGTCCTATAGAAGTTCTACTGCTAGTGTTTCAACTGCTACAAATGTGTTATTACATATGCTTATCAACATGTTATATGGGAGATACTACTATGCTAAATCCTGCTTGCTAAATACTAACTAAAAGGCTCAGCAACCTACAACATACCAATGCTATGTCTATCTAATATATGCAGCTATAAATACCTCATCTATGCATAATACATACCTGAGCTATACTGTCTTCCTCTTGCAACTAATAATGATATAATGCCTCTCTCAAGCAATACTAATGTCTCAATAGGAATTACTTCAAGTATGCTACTGTAATTACCTAAACTACTTTACTACGTATACGCAGGTGCTATTACGTTACTAAAGTATATACAGTATACAAGTACCCAGTTGTTACTACAACTCTGAAATGACTCAATAGGAATAACTTCAAGTATGCTACTGTAATTACCTAAACTACTTTATTACGTATATGCAGGTTACTATAGTACATGCAGTCTACAAGTACCCAGTTGTTACTACAACTCTCTAATAATACGAGCTTGGCATAAGTACAAATGTCTTATAGGTCTTGTCCTAATAGTTCAAACATGTTTTCCTTAAAGCGGTAGTTCACCCCCCCGACACATTTTACCATCGAGACAGGCATTGTAGCGCGAGCTACAGTATGCCTGTCCCGATTTTTTTAACCCCGTACTCACCTTGTAGTCGTCCATCGTAGATTTCGGCTCCCGCGGGGAATGGGCGTGCCTATGGAGAGGGAGGGTGATTGACGGCCGGCCCTGGCACGTCACTCTCCCCGAAGACAGCCGGAGTAGGTCTCGGCTCTTCACGGCGCCTGCGCACAGGCTATGCGCACGCGTCGTGAAGACCAAGCCTATTTCGGCTATTTCCGGAGAAGCGTGACGCGCCAGAGCCGGCCGTCAATCATCCTCCGTCTCCATAGGCACGCCCATTCCCCGGTATCTTCGATGGACGACTACAAGGTGAGTACGGGGGTAAAAAATTCGGGACAGGCATACTGTAGCTCGCGCTACAATGCCTGATTTTAAGGTAAAAGAACATTTTTTTTTTTTTTTCCCGTCGATAGGGTGAACCCCCGCTTTAAACTTTTCTTGGCTAAGGGTTGATGCTGTTTTGTGGCATCTCCCTTAGTAACCTAATACATGCCTGCATGCTGCAGGTGATATGATGAAGAGAACCTCCAGACTCCTGTTGCTAGGAGCAACTCCTGGGGTTCCTTACTGTAATCACGCGCATGTAGAGGTGTATTGGAATATAGTCCTTGAAACTAATATATATTTTAATCGTTAAGCTCTGGTCACATGTTGTACTACTTCCATCCTTAGTAAATCAACGCCCTTCTATATGTGACAGGAAGATGATGTAGAGACCCCCCAAACTCCTGTTGCTAGGAGTGACGCCTGGGGCTAATACTGAGTTGTCACATACAGAAGCGCATTGAGGTCCTTGTATCCGCAGTTGTGATTCACTCCCGTTTCTCCAGTGCTGTTATACAAGCATGTGTCGTGGCAACCAGGTGAGGAGTACAAAGACAAGTGTGTCTCACCTACAGTCAAGCATGGTGGTGGGAGTGTAATGGTCTGGGGCTGCATTAGTGCTGCCAGCACCGGGGAGCTACAGTTCATTGAGGAAACCATGAATGCCAACATCTACTGTGATATACAGAAGCAGAGAATGATCCCCTTCTTTCGGAGACTGGGCTGCCAGGGCAGTATTCCAAAATGATAATGGCCCCAAACAAACCTCCAAGATGACCACTACCTTGCTAAAGAAGCTGAGGGTAAAGGTGATGGACTGGCTATGCAATTCTCCAGACCTTAACCCTATTGAGCATCCTTAAATGGAAGGTGGAAGAGCGCAAGGTCTCTAACATCCACCAGCTCCACCAAATATACAATATATGATAAAATACTACCTGAGGAATGTCCTTCGGGGGGGGGGGGGTTAAGTTTTATAAAAAGGCATATTCAAGATTCCCTAAATTTGTTTCATGTACATAAACAAAAAAACATAAATGCAGTGTCTACAAAAAAGGTTTTCCTACTCGACTCATGTACTTGTAACAATCAAGCAAGCCCACATTATTTTGCAGTTTCCAGTACCAATATATTTACCAGCAGGTAAAAGAATCCTGTTAGAGAAAAAAACTATGAAGGCAGTTATTTGTGACCTCTGCGTTTGAAAATGATAGTTGCATGTTGTTGATTTTAACACTTCCACCTCGAGTGGCAGGATATTTTTCCAGGTCACTGACACAAAAACGATAAGAGGCCAGACAAGCAGAAAACTAGTAGGATGTTACTAATGCGAGGCTCCATATTTGTCTTCTGGAGATATTAATCTGATTCTACCTTTTCTATGTTTCTTTTTGCAATCATTTGAACACATGACCAAGTAAGGTAATACATGCCTTTAACTCTGAATTGAAAGGATGAAGGAAAAGCAAGAGCAGTCTTTTATATGTCTGTAAAAGATGCTAGATTGGCAGGTATGCTGAAAGGCATCATTTACCATATTTGCCATAACATAAATTGTATAGATGAGGTAATTTTGTATTTTTTTCTCATGTTAGTGAAAATAATGTGTCATACATGATGAAAGTTAAAAGAGAAAAGGGACTGAACACTCCTTTGTGAAAATGAAGGCATGGTTATTAAAGTGCAAGGACAGACTATTTCCTGTTTATCTGTTGAAAATCCATTGATTCCCTAACTTCCTGTTTGAGCTGACAACACTGTGCTTTTGCTGCACTAAAATTCCAAACAGTGTTGTCATCCCTGCCTGATGGACTACCGAACTCTACATATGAGTATATTAACTTCTGTCCCAGCAAAATTATCCTGCTGTCTTGACCGCCAAAGGCTTTTGTAAAATCATTACGGAGAACTGACCTCCCAGCAGCTACCACTGCAAGAATTTTACAAGCTTAGTAATATTCTCAAAATTGGCAATAAAAGCCATTTTTTGCTACAAAAGCAAGGTAAAAAAAAGTATTGCTGGTACATCCTTTAAAGAAGGAAAAAAGAATCTTGGGGTAAACTCGGGTAATTTCTGGACATATACATTATTGAGCAGTGGAATAGCAGGGCTTATATTTCTGACTGGAGTGATAGTTTTTTTTAGCCCTGGGGCACACACTAGTCTAGAGGAACTAAAGTGTCTGTTCAGTTTCACTTGGACAATACATTTATCCATTTTAAAACACACAAAATAGGTATAAACTACATTGTCTACGTCTGAAAATAGGTCATTTTGGTTTCCCAGCAAGATAGTTAATCATTCCAAAATGCTAACTCTACCGAACAGAGGGTCAGTCAATGAAGTTTATTACATTGACAACTTGACAGCTTTTCATATAAATTAACATAATTAAGTCCATCAAGTCCAACCTATGTGTGTGATTTTATGTCAGTATTACAGTACATTGTATATCCTTGTAGGTTGTGGTCATTCAGGTGCATATCTAATGTTTTTTTGAAACTATCAATGCTCCCCGCTGAAATAATGCCTATGGAAGAGAATTCCACATCCTAACCGCATTTACAGTAAAGAACCCTCTACAGAGTTTAAGGTTAAACTACTTTTCTTCTAGTTTTAAGGAATGGCCATGTGTCTTATTAAATTCTCTTTTGCGGAATCATATCCCCTCTCAAGCATCTACTCTCCAGAGAGAACAAGTTCAGTGCTTGTAACCTATCCTCATAACTAAGGTCCTCCAGTCACTTTATTCATTTTTTTGCCCTTTTTAGGACTCTCTCCAGTTCCAGGACATCCCTCCTGAAGACTGGTGCCCATAACTGGACAGCATACTCCAGGTGCAGCTAGACCAGAGTCTTGTAGAGTGATAGAATTATTGTTTTATCTCTGGAGTTAATCCCCTTTTTATTGCATGCCAATATTCTGTTTACTTTGTTTGCATGCAGGTCTTTTTCCATCCTAGATTCTCACAGAGGTTCTCCCCTTAATGTGTAGATTGCATTCATATTTTTGCCACCCAAATGCATTATTTTACTACATTAAACCTCATTTGCCATGTAGTTACCCACCCCATTAATTTGTTCAGATCTTCTTGCAAGGTTTTCACATCCTGCGGAAAAGTTATTGCCCTGCTTGGCTTAGTATCATACGCAAATACAGAAATTGAGCTGTTTATCCCATCCTCGAGGTCATTTATGAATAAATTAATTAGGACTGAACCCTGGGGGACCCCACTTTACACCCAGGACCATTCCAAGTACTCCCCTTTTATCACTACCCTCTGAAATCGCCCTGTAGCCAGTTTTTAATCCATGTACTCACCCTATGGCCCATGCCAATGGACCTTACTTTGTACAGTAAACGTTTATGGGGAATCATGCTTTTGCAAGATCCAGATATACCATGTCTACGGGCCTTCCTTTATCTAGATGGCAGCTCACCTCCTTATAGAAGGTTAATAGAGTGGTTTGGCAAGAACGATTCTTCGTGAATCCATGCTGATTACTGCTAATGATACCTTTCTAAAATCTTGTATATAGTCCCTTATCATCCCCTCCAGGAGCTTGCATACAATTGATGTTGACTAACTGGTCTGTAATTCCCAGGGATGTATTTTGGGTCCTTTTAAAATATTTGTGCTACATTGACTTTTCTCCAATCAGCTGGTACCATTCAAGTCAGTAGACTGTTCTTAAAAATTAGGAACAATGGTCTGGCAATTACTTGACTAAATTCCTTAAGGACCTTCGGGTGCAAGCCATCTGGTCCCGGTGACTTATTAACTGCTTGCCGACCAGCCGCCGCAGTTATACGGTGGCAGGTCGGCTCTGCTGGGCGAGATCACGTAGCTATATGTCATCTCGCCGAGCAGCCAATAGGGTCGCGATCACCGCCAGGCACCCGCGATCGCTCATTACAGAGCGAGAACCGGGAGCTGTGTGTGTAAACACACAGCTCCCGGTCCTGTCAGGCGGAGAAATGCCTGACCGTCTGTTCATACAATGTATGAACAGCAATCAATCAGTAATTTTCCCTAGTCAGTCCACCCCCCCTTCAGTTAGAACACACCCAGGGAACATACTTAACCCCTTCCTCGCCCCCTAGTGTTAACCCCTTCCCTGCCAGTGGCATTTTTATAGTAATCAATGCATTTTTATAACACTGATCGCTATAAAAATGCCAATGGTCCCAAAAGTGTCCAAAGTGTCTGCCATAATGTTGCAGTACCGATAAAATCGCTGATCGCCGCCATTACTAGAAAAAAAAATATTAATAAAAATACCATAAAACTATGCCCTATTTTGTAAACGCTATAACTTTTGCGCAAACCAATCAATAAACACTTATTGCGATTTTTTTTTAATGAAAAATATGTAGAAGAATAGGTATCAGCCTAAACTGAGGAAAAAATAAGTTTTATATATTTTAGGGGGATATTTATTATAGCAAAAAGTAAAAAATATTATTTTTTTTCAAAATTGTCGCTTTGTTTTTGTTTATAGCGCAAAAACTAAAAACCGCAGAGGTGATCAAATACCACCAAACGAAAGCTCTATTTTCGGGAAAAAAAGGACGCCAATTTTGTTTGGGAGCCACGTCGCACGACCGCGTAATTGTCAGTTAAAGCGACGCAGTGCCGAATCGCAAAAAGTGGCCTTGTCTTTGACCAGCAATATGGTTCGGGGCTGAAGTGGTTAATGTTACGTTTTTCAAGTCTTATTCTAATTCTGTCCTCTGGTAGCCATGAGGGTGCTTCTTGTGACATGTCATTAGGATAAATATTGCAGTTTTGGTTAATGAAGCCCCCCTGGTTCCCTCGTGACTGAGAAGAAGAATACATTAAATACATTTTCCATCTATCCCTCCTTAGTAACCAGATTCCCTTCATAATTCTTTATGGGACCAATATGATCTGACCTCCCTTTCTTACTATTTATGTACTTAAAGAATTTCTTGAATTTTTTTACTCTCCTCCGCTATGTGCCTTTCGTTTTCTATCTTTGCCGCCCTGATTGCGCCCTTACATTTCTTGTTGCATTCTTTGTAATGTTGAAATGCTGATGATGATCCGTCAGCCTTGTGTTTATTGAAGGCCTTCTCCTTTGCTTTTATATGCATTTTTATGTTGGAGTTAAGCCACCCAGGACTTTTATTAGCTCTTTTAAATTTATTTCCTAAGATTTTATCCCAATTATTGTCTTCTAGCAAGGATCATAGTTTAGGGAATTTGGCTCTTTTGAAATTCAGGGTCTTTGTATTCCCCTTATGTTTCCTGTGTTTGTGATTTATACTAAAACTAATTGACCTGTGATCGCTGTTTCCTAAATTGCCCACATCCATGATCAGGTCTGTATTGTTGGTGATCAGTAGGTCTAGTAACGCTTTGTTTCTAGTTTGTTCATTTACCATCTGACCCATGAAATGTCCTGCAAGACATTTAGTATCTGGTGAGCCTTAGATGGATGTGTGGTTCCTTCCACCCAATTGTCTGGGTAATTAAAATCCCCCCCATTATAATGACACTTCCCATTCTTTCCACTAATCAAAATTGTGATAGGAGGTCCGCCTCTACCTCCTCCTTCTGGTTAGGAGGCATATAGCATACTCCCAGTATTGCTTTCCCCTTAGTTTCCTCCCTTTGTAGCTCTACCCATAAATATTCCACCTCCTCACTTGCTTCCTTAGTGAATGTCATCTCTCACATTTATTTCTACATAATTTTTGTTATACAGGCATACCCCTCCCTCTTTTTTCCCTCTCTATCACTGCGATATAGGGAATACCCTTGAATGGTTGCCAGCCAATCATGAGAGCTGTCAAAACAAGTCTCTGTAATTCCTACAAAATCTGAATCCTCCTCGCACAACAGTAGTTCTCCCATTTTGTCCGCCAGACTCCTGGCTTTGGTGAACATGCAACATAGTTTAGACCGGTCGCATACTATCTCCTTATTGGGTGCTCTAAAGTTGCAAATAGGACTTGTTACCTTGGGTTTAGGTGCTTTAGTTAACCTATAACTAATGCCCCCAATACTACCCTCTGGAATATGTTCCATACTGACTATCTCTACCTCTGGACCCTCCCCCCATCACCTAGTTTAAAAGCCCCTCTAACTTTTCCACCAACTTCACTCCCATCAGCTCTGCACCTTCCCCATTTAGGTGCAGTTCGTCCCTTTTTTGGAGCTGGTAATCGACTGAGAAGTTCTCCCCTCCACTGAGGAGCTGTTGTAGAAAACCCCCCTTTTCTACATCAGCTCCTCAGCTTTTTGTTTACCTAATCTCCCTCTGCCTTTCTGGTGGGGCTTGAGGTACCGGTAGTATTTCTGAGAATACTACCTCGGAGGTCCTTTTCCTCAATTTAGCTCCTAAGTCCCTAAAATCGTTTTTTAGGACACTCCACCTACCTCTGACTTTGTCATTGGTGCCAATGTGCACCATGACAGCTGGGTCTTTCCAGCCCCTCCCAGTAATCTGGCCACCAGATCCGTGATGTGCAGAACCCGAGCACCCAGTGGACAACATACAGTTCAGCGCTTCAGGTCTTGCCCTCTCTGTCCTTCTAAAGAATTGAAACCCCTACCACCAGAATCTGTCTTTCCTTTCCCTTGGCTTTACTCCTGATCTCACTGGAGGAGTTATTCCCCTGGCAGCTAGGGGAGTCACTTAGCCCCAGCAGTGCTGGTCCCTGACTGGTTTCACCAATGTCACTCAATGGGGCGTACTTATTGAGATGTTCCAGCCCAGGACCGGCCTCCCTGACTTTTTCCCCTCTATCCTTCCTGACTGTCACCCATCTACTCTGCTTTGGTGGCTGCACTGCTGTATGTCCACCCACCTCTGTGCTGGGCTCTGCCGGAACCTGCCTGGTATGATCCCAACTCTCCTTTAATATGGAAAAACTTTTCAGTGTTGACAGTTGCTTCCCTAGATTCAGAAAAAAACACAAGGTAGTGGCGCATAGCTGTAGTATACAATGTGAAAAAACTAGTGCATATAAGTCCTTTGAGCTATATAGCCCTAGTGTGAGATACCAATCTTTTGTACCCAAGGCAGCCTTGCAAGAGGAGCTGAAGCAGAACTCCAAAACATGTAAAGAGAGGAAACAGAGAACAGGTGCCATTTCAGTAAAACTGTATGATTTAAATAGACAATAGCATTAAAACACTCACATGGAAGTCTCTTTATGAAGGCATGGTAGTGTCCGCTGTGATGACAATCTCCATTCGGGTCAGCGATCTCAAAAGGTCCCTGTGATGCTGTAAGGCCGTGTGGAGAAAAGCTGGTATCCTGTCTGCCAGAGCTTGAAAAAGATGCGCACAGTGTTTCCATCTCATCACTGCGCATGCACCGAAACGCATTGCATCTCGGTCCGTGGCGTTTTCCTGCCTCACGTTGTGCTTCAGACCTCATTCAAGATCTGCAGATTGCATCCCAGACCTTGTTCTGGTTGCCGCCCGAGAGTCGGAAGATACCTGGCGGACGGGATACCGTTTTTTTTTTTTCCCACACGGCCTCACAGCATCACAGGGACCTTTTGAGATCACTGACTAGCAATGTGTCCACATGCAAACAGCCAGACGCACTGTATTCCTTTTGAAAGTTGTTTTGTGACTTTTGTGATCACCAGCATTCCTCCAAGCTGGTTTCTTAACTTAATCCCGGTGTGTCCAAGGCTTGCTTCTTGCCTTGCTCCACGTACTGTATGTTCCAATCTTGTGTCCCTTTGCCTGTGTTTTGCTCTTGTTAATCTGTGTACTCCTAAATGCATTCCATCTTCTTTCTCCTTCATGTCTCTACAGTTTCTTACATGTTTCCCTGCACCGATCTGTTTCCTTTATGATTTCCAGCCATCTTCATTGTCTGCACCTGTGCACTCCCAGTCTGAGTTTCTAATTTGCCTCCCAGTGTATGCCTGTGTTTTCTGGATATTTCTTTGTGTCCCTGCTGCCTTGTAGATCCGGTGTCCCTGCACTGCAGGAAGTCTCACCTGCTCAGGTGAGCAGCCTGCATACCACTTGCAACATACCATCTGCACCTCAAGGAGTTCTGTTGAAGACTAGGTGGTATCTTAGATTCTGCAACTTTAGAACTCTTACTGGTACTAATCAAGCAGCCTTCATATCCACTCTATGACTTTTGCTGCTATACACACAGCTAATACACCAGCTGCTACACTAAGTTCTGGTCAGCCACTACACCCCTGGTGGGAACAGGTTCCTAAGTCATAACGCCTATTTTGATATAAACATTTGATGACTAATAATACATCCTAATATCATTACCTCGTTGTCCTAATTGATCAATTTGACTAACCTTTATAATAATATAAATAGCTCTATGAAAGTCTTATGATCTTGATTGATCTGTCTACAATAATATAACTTTTAACAGAGCAAGCAGGACATGTCTACTGGGTCAGGAGGACATATATTTCCTATTCTGGGCTAATTTCCTTAAAAAATAAATTGAAACAGAAAAGATAATTAACTGGTCATATTCCCTAAACAATATAAAATATTTACACAAATTAAATCAGCAGCTTATAATTATTAACAAAATGTGGGAATATACAGCGCAGGTCTCAACATATAAATAAAGTTAATGGTGTAATATTGAAATGTGCTAAATTAATTCAAAAAGAACGAATAATGCTGTTGCAGCAAAAAATGTCAGATATAAACATTAGTAACAGGTAAAATTAAAATAAGCTGCGCTGCATGAATCATTTACTAATCAAGTGAAAAGATAGTAAATAAAACAAATTTCTCAAACACAAATCGTGTGCACAAATTCACCTGTGCAGACACAAAACCGTGACCTTAATTGTTCAATAAATATTTATATATTAATGTGAATAGCAATAGTCCATAAGGAATCCAAATTCCCATGAAGTTCCAAATAGGTTTCTAAAGAAACAGTGCCAAACAAGTCCAAAGGAAACCGTGCCAGAAAGCAGGATAGATGAAAACCTCCACCTCTTATCTCCTATCTACTTACCAACTCAAGTTGATCTCTGTTAGTGAGATCATATGCGTGTGTGGCTAGCAGCCCTGCTTGGAATTTCCTGGAAGCTCTTGTTCGATGTTCTCATGTATGTTCCACCTTTATGTTCTCAAGAAAGTCTCCCCAATATGGATGACCCAAAAAGGAAAGATGCTGACATACTGTAATACTGTCACATAAAATTTATTGTAAAAAAACAGATTGCACTCACATGTTGTAGAATAAAATAGTGCGTGTAGTAATGCTGTAGCCGGCCGGCACTCTCTATCCGCCCGTCCTTCCGGATAGCAGCGAGGTAGACTATGGTGACGTCAGCACGCCGCTCCTCCCTACGCCGTTTCATCAAATCGCTGACTTCTTCCAGGGGCACGAGCGGCACGCTGACTCGCCACTTTTTATTCTTTTGCAACACCCAGGACTGCCCAGCTCTGAGATCTAATTATTGTAATATGAAAAAAGTTATTTTTTTCAATAAGCCATTTTATCTTATTATCACAAAGCCTAACAGCTCATTTCACACTGTGGACAACATTGAAATTTATTAAAGCTGAAGCCTGTACTAAATAATAAGAATACATATCCTCGCAGTGGGGACCACCTGCATTGCAATAGTTAAATGCTTATTATGTCTAAGGCCGCGTACACACGCCCGATCAAAACCGATATGAATGGACCGAGGTTCAGTTTCATCGGTCCAAACCGACCGTGTGTATGGCCCATTGGTCTTTTGTCCTTCGGACCAAAATTTTAAACCTTGCTTTAAAATCGAACCGATGGACTGCTGACCGATCGGACCAAACCGATGGTTAGTACACAAAAGCATTGGTTCAAAACCCGCACATGCTCATAATCAAGTCGACGCATGCTTGGAAGCATTGAACTTTGTTTTTTTCAGCATGTCGTGTGTTTTACCTCACCGCGTTCTGACCCGATCGGTTTTTGAACTGATGGTACACACATCAGACCATCAGGCCACTTCTTCGGTGGAGCGATGAAAACGGTCCGTCGGACCATTCTCATCGGATGAACCGGTCGTATGTACAGGGCCTAAGAGCTAGAGGAAGAGACAGTATTACTTATGTTGATTCCCTGCTCCAACAGGTTTGGTTATGAATTCTTCTCCCTGAAGTTCTGAGCTGTGGGTGGTCACTCTGTGTCTTCACATAGAATGCATGGCTATTAATCCTGCATTGTATATGGAAAATAAAAGCATGCAAACACAGCCATGGGATGCTTAGATAGGTGGCTGCAGGGAACTATTCACATAGATTGAGGGAGCCTGTGGAAGACAGAAATAAGGTATTACTCCTTATCACTGTACCAGTGAAAGAAGATAGGGGGGTTCCTCACTGCAAGGGGTTTTTCAGCTCATAGTTCAGCCTTATTGATTCAAGGTATAAATCTAACTAGAGATAAACTGATATATTGGCAGAGCCTTAAAAAAGGGAATGGTCAAAAACTCAGACGTTTAACCACTTTCCCACCGGACCATTTGTCAGCCTTAAGACCAGAGGTGTTTTTACAATTTTCCACTGCGCTGCTTTAACTGGTAATTGCGCGGCCATACAATGTTGTACCCAAACAAAATTTGCGTCCTTTTTTTCCCACAAATAGAGCTTTCTTTTGATGGTATTTGATTGCCTCTGCGATTTTTAATGTTTGCGATATAAACGGAAAAAGAGCGAACATTTTGAGAAAAAATGATATTTTCTACTTTTTGTTATAAGAAAAATCGAACAAACTCAATTTTAGTCATACATTTTGGCCAAAATGTATTTAGCCACATGTCTTTAGTAAAAAAAATGCCAATAAGCGTATATTTATTGGTTTGCGCAAAAGTTATAGCATCTACAAACTAGGGTACATTTTCTGGAATTTACACAGCTTTTATTTTATGACTGCCTATCTCAATTCTTGAGGTGCTAAAATAGCAGGGAAGTACAAAACCCCCCCAAATGACCCCATTTTGGAAAGTAGACACCCCAAGGAACCTGCTGAAAGGCATGTTGAGTCCATTGAATATATTTTTTTTTTTTGTAACAAGTGATTGAATAATGACAAAAAAAAAAAAAAAAAAAGAAATTACAAAAAGTTGTCACTAAATGATATATTGCTCACACATGCCATAGTTATATGTGGAATTGCACCCCAAAATACATTCTCCTGCTTCTCCTGAGTACGGGGATACCACATGTGTGAGACTTTTTGGGAGCCCAACCACGTACGGGGCCCCGAAAATCAAGCACCGCCTTCAGGATTTCTAAGGGCGCAAATTTTTGATTTCACTTCTCACTACCTAAGACAGTTTTGAAGGCCATAAAATGCCCAAATAGCACAAAATCCCCCCAAATGACCCCATTTTGGAAAGTAGATACCCCAAGGAATCTGCTGAGGGGCATATTGAGCCCACTGAATATTTTTTTTTTGTACCAAGTGATTGAATAATGACAAAAAAAAAAAAAGAAAAAAGAAATTACAAAAAGTTGTAACTAAATGATATATTGCTCATACATGCCATGGTTATATGTGGAATTGCACCCCAAAATACATTCTGCTGCTTCTCCTGAGTACGGGGATACCACATGTGTGGGACTTTTTGCGAGTCTAGCCGCGTACGGGACCCCGAAAACCAAGCATCGCCTTCAGGATTTCTAAGGGCGCAAATTTTTTATTTCACTCCTCACTACCTATCACAGTTTTGAAGGCCATAAAATGCCCAAATAGCACAAACCCCCCCCAAATGACCCCATTTTGGAAAGTAGACACCCCAGGCTATTTGCTGAGAGGCATGTTGAGTCCATGGAATATTTAATATGTTGCCACAAGTTGCGGGAATATGACAATTTTTTTTTTTGCACAAAGTTGTCACTAAATGATATATTGCTCACACATGCCATGGGCATATGTGGAATTACACCCCAAAATACATTCTGCAGCTTCTCCTGAGTACGGGGATACCACATGTGTGGGACTTTTTGGGAGCCTAGCCGCGTACGGGACCCCGAAAACCAAGCACGGCCTTCAGGATTTCTAAGGGCATACATTTTTGATTTCACTCCTCACTACCGATCACTACCTATCACAGTATTGAAGGCCATAAAAGACCAAGATGGCACACAACCCCCCCAAATGACCCCATTTTGGAAAGTAGACACCCCAAGCTATTTTCTGAGAGGCATTTTGAGTTCATGGAATATTTTATATCTTGCCACCAGTTGCTGGAATATGACAAACTTTTTTTTTTTTTTTTTGCACAAAGTTGTCACTAAATGATATATTGCTCACACATGCCATGGTTATATGTGGAATTGCACCCCAAAATACATTCTGCTGCTTCTCCTGAGTACGGGGATACCACATGTGTGGGACTTTTCGGGAGCCTAGCCGCGTACGGGGCCCCGAAAACCAAGCACCGCCTTCAGGATTTCTAAGGGCGCAAATTTTTGATTTCACTCCTCGCTGCCTATCACAGTTTCGGAGGCCATGGAATTCCCAGATGGCACACAACCCCCCCAAATGACCCCATTTTGGAAAGTAGACACCCCAAGCTATTTGCTGAGAGGCATGGTGAGTATTTTACAGCGCTCATTTATTTTTGAAAATGAAGAAAGATATATATATTTTTTTTTTTTTTTCTTTTTTCAATTTTCAAATCTTTGTGACAAAAAGCAAGATCTGCAAAATACTCAACATACCTCTCAGCAAATAGCTTGGGGTGTCTACTTTCCAAAATGGGGTCATTTGGGGGGGTTTTGTGCCATCTGGGCATTCCATGGCCTCCGAAACTGTGATAGGTAGTGAGGAGTGAAATCAAAAATTTACACCCTTAGAAAGCCTGAAGGTGGTGATTGGTTTTTGGGGTCCCGTACGTGGCTAGGCTCCCAAAAAGTCTCAAACATGTGGTATCCCCGTACTCAGGAGAAGCAGCAGAATGTATTTTGGGGTGTAATTCCACATATGCCCATGGCATGTTTGAGCAATATATCATTTAGTGACAACTTTGTGCAAAAAAAATAAAATAAAATAATAATAATTCTCTTTCCTACAACTTGTGTCAAAATATAAAATATTCCATGGACTCGAGATGCCTCTCAGCAAATAGCTTGGGGTGTCTACTTTCCAAAATGGGGTCATTTGGGGGGGTTTTGAACTGTCCTGGCATTTTATGAACAACATTTAGAAGCTTATGTCACACATTACCCACTCTTCTAACCACTTGAAGAAAAAGCCCTTTCTGACACTGTTTGTTTACATAAAAAACATATTATTTTTTTGCAAGAAAGTTAAGTTGAACCCCCAAACATTATATATTATTTTAAAGCAAAGGCCCTACAGATTAAAATGGTGGGTGTTGCATTTTTTTTTACCACGCAGTATTTGCGCAGCGATTTTTCAAATGCATTTTTTTGGGCAAAAATACATATTTTTTTATTTTAATGCACTAAAACACACTATATTGCCCAAATGTTTGATGAAATAAAAAAGATGATCTTAGGCCGAGTACATAGATACCAAACACGACATGCTTTAAAATTGCGCACAAATGCGCAGTGGCGACAAACTACATACATTTTTAAAAGCCTTTAAAAGCCTCTATGGGTTACCACATTAGATTTACAGAGGAGGTCTACTGCTAAAATGACTGCCCTCGATCTGACCTTCGCGGTGATACCTCACATGCATGGTACAATTGCTGTTTACATATGACGCCAAACCGACGCTTGCGTTCGCCTTTGCGCAAGAGCAGGGGGGGACAGGGGTGCTTTTTTTTTTTTTTTTTTTTTATTATTATTTAATTTGCTTTTTTAATTTTATTTTAAAATGTTCCTTACTTTTTTTATTATTTTTATAATTTTTATTGCCATCTTAGGGCATGTAAATATCCCCTATGATAGCAATAGTTAGTGACAGGTACTCTTTTTTGAAAAAATTGGGGTCTATTAGACCCTAGATCTCTCCTCTGCCCTTAAAGCATCTGACCACACCAAGATCGGTGTGATAAAATGTTTTCCCACTTTCCCAATGGCGCAGTTTATATCCGGGGAGGGGACATACCCTCCCACTGCTTGGAAAAGCAGTTTAGAGGCTAATTAGCCGCTAGGACTGCTTTTACATGAAAGCCGACCGCTGGCTGAAAAGAATGATACCAAGATGATACCTAAACCCGCAGGCATCATTCTGGTATAACCATTCAAAGTCCAGCAACATACCATACGTTGATGGTTCTTGTTGGACATGTATTGTAATCTTTTTTTTTTTTCATGCAGCCTGTTGGCTGAACGAAAAAAAGATTGATCGGTGGGTATGCCCACCATTAGAATACCTCCCTTTATCCACCCACTTCTAATGATGGGCATACACGCACCATTTATATATGCCGAAGCATGGGGGCATCCTCCCGCAAAAAAGTTATGCCGCTCACACACGTATGTACGCCGCATAAAAAGTTATGGTGCATACACACGGTCGGACTTTTCCACGGGCAAGCTTCCGACGGAATTTCGACCGTATGTACGCGGCATTAGGAGCAAAATCGCTCCTCCGCCCCTAATGCCCCCATGCTTCGGCATATATGCTCTTTTTTTAACTGTGGTGGTGAAATCACCTCCCACAGTGTTGGAGTCGCGGCTTTATGTATCGTGGGAGCAAACGCTGTTGCTGTCACGCTAAATAAATCCGTGCTGCAACTGAATGGCGTACCTGCTAAGCAAATGATGGTTAAACATTATAACAAAGTAACATTACATTTTAACATTAAGATCTTACCATACCATACCTGCAAAGCAAATACCAAAAAAATAAATACAGTAAAAAATAAAACATTTTTTAACGCAACCTGTGCCTAAAAAATATACATGCCGAAGCATGGGGGCATCCTCCCGCATAAAAAGTTATGCCGCATACACACGGTCGAACTTTTCCATGGGCAAGCCTCCGTTGGAATTTCGACCGTATGTACGCGGCATTAGGAGCAAAATCGCTCCTCCGCCCCTGCTGCCCCCATGCTTCGGCATATATGCTTTTTTTTTAACCGTGGTGGTGAAATCACCTCCTACAGCGTTGGAGTCACAGCTTTATAAATCGTGGGAGCAAACGCTGTTGCTGTCACGCTAAATAAATCCGCGATGCAACTGAATGGCGTACCTGCTAAACAAATGATGGTTAACAATAAAACAAACATTACAGTATAACATACCATACCTGCAAAGCAAATACAAGAAAACATTGTAAAAATAGAGAGAATAGATATAGAACAATAGTGAGTGGACAGTAGAGAGTGAACATAAGAGAACAATAAAGAGAGGAGAAAAATACAACCACAACTATTTTTGGATTTTTTATTTTATATTTTTTTTGTGTTTTTGTGTGTTTTTTTAATTTTTTTTCCACTTTTTTTCACTTTTATAAAAACTGTAAGAAAACTGTAAACTGAACCTTGCAGATTATGGTCCCTCAAAATGTGATGGCCATCACATATTCCGAGACCCTGTGTTGGTGTGCCTAGGACTGTGTGGTGCTGTACCCTACGCTAAAACTCAATTAGTGTGTGGTAGCGTTTGAAACATACACCAATGCAGAGACCAGGTTGGTCAGGACAGTCGGGACAATAAAAGCGGGTGTCACGCCTAAATCCGAGTTTGCTGCAGACACGACATCTTTTTTGGCGGGATCTTTGGGTAGGGGTACCAGGGAGGACAAAAGGAAAATGCCTCTCATACAGCCGGCTCACTGCATTTGCGTTGGGAAGGTGGGGCACAGCACCATCTGGAAACATAAGGGCTTCGACGATCTCTTCCTGGAATTTTAGGAAGGATCCAGTCCGTCCTGAAGCTCTGTATAGCACATGAGCGTTCAGCAAAGCCAATTGAAACAAATACACTGACACTTTTTTGTACCAGCGTTTGGACCTCCGGGCAATTAGGTACGGCGCCAACAACTGGTCATTGAGGTCCACCCCTCCCATGTTAAGGTTGTAATCGTGGATACAGAGGGGTTTCTCCACAACACCAGTCGCCGTAGGAATTTGGACTGCCGTGTCTGCGTGAAGCGTGGACAGAACGAAAACATTCCGTGAATCCCTCCACTTCACTGCTAACAAATTATTACACTGTAAGCAGGCTCTCTCCCCCCGACTAAGACGGGATTCTACAAGCCGTTGGGGGATGCCCCGGCGATTAGGTCGCACGGTGCCACATGCGCCAATTCCATAATCAAAAAGGTGACTAAAAAGTGGCACGCTTGTGTAATAATTGTCCACGTACAAGTGGTACCCCTTTCCGAATAAGGGTGACACCAATTCCCACACTATCTTACCAGCGCTCCCTATGTAATCAGGGCAATTCTCCGGCTCTACGTGACTGTCTTTTCCCTCGTAAACCATAAAGCTAGATGTATAGCCTGTTGCCCTGTCACAGAGCTTATACAACTTGACCCCGTATCTGGCACGCTTGCTGGGAAGGAATTGTTTGAATGACAAGCGGCCAGAAAACTTAACCAGGGACTCATCAACGCAGACAACTTGATTGGGATTATACAAGGCTGCAAACCGTTCGTTGAAGTGGTTTACGAGGGGCCGAATTTTGTAGAGCCGATCGAATTCAGGGTCTCCCCGAGGACGACAGAGTTCATTGTCACTAAAATGCATGAACTGCAAGATCTGCTCGTATCGTGTCCTGGTCATGGAGGCAGAGAAAATGGGCATATGGTGAACTGGGTGCGTGGACCAATACATCCGCAGCTCACTCTTTTTAGTAATGCCCATGATGAGGGAAAGGCCCAGAAAGATCTTAAATTCGGAAACCGTAATTGGCTTCCAATCTCTGGCAAGGGACAGCTGGGGATTAGCGGCGAAGAATTGACCAGCGTACAAATTGCTTTGGTCCACAATAGATCTATAGAGATCTTCCGTGAAATACAGCGAATAAAAATCCAGTGACGTAAAATCAACTGTATTCACCTGAATTCCGGGTTGGCCAGTGAATGGGGGAAGTACGGGTGCTGCAGAAGTGGTGGGTACCCAATCAGGATTGGCGAATGCAGCAGGAAGGGCACTATGGGGACGGGCCTGTCTTTGTCGTCTTCTTCTTCTTGGTGGCAGCGGGACACTACTAGTGCTTGCCACCTCTCCAGCTTGAACTGCACTTATGGGACTCGCCACGTCACCAAGTGTTACTGCAGTGCTGGATATATGACCAGGATGTACTAGGCCGCTGGTGCTTGCCAGTTCACCAGAAGGAATAGCGGCGCTAGTACTTCTCTCCTCCATACGAGAGCCCTGCGGTTCTTGCACCTCAGCGACAGCAGAAGATCGGGGTCTGGTACGCCTGACCCTAGCAGGGACCACTCCGTCGTCAGAGCTATCTGTCAGGGAGCCACTGTCGTCTACAGGATCGTATTCTGAGCAAGAATTTGACAGATGCGTGACCTCCTCATCACTATCCGTCAGGCTCATAAACAAGTAGGCCTCTTCATCACTGTACCATCGATTTGCCATTTTGGGCTCTAAATTTAGGGGTACAGTGGTGAGATTCACAGGCAAAAAAGCACCTGACCTGTTAGTGACCGAGTCAAGCGCTACCAAAAAAACTGTTAGCGATCGCAGAGATCAGGCCTGACTCTGCGAACGCTGCAGTTATGTGTTTTTGTGTTTTGTGTCAGTGATCGATCGATGGATCGATACTGCACTTCGGTGGGCTGGACTGGGCGAAGGGGCTAAACGCAGGTGCTAGCAGGTATCTGGGCTGATCCCGCTAACCATGCGTTTTTGGGAACCCTAAACTGCAGGGGACGCTAGTATAGATCTGATCAGATCAAGTATTGATCCGATCAGATACTATACCACTAAAGGGATGCGTATGGTGCGTGCGTGGGTGTTAGCGCTATTGGCCGCTGCCTGGGGCGACGCAGACCCTATCTGGCGCTAAAACCAAACTTTGATCACCCGCCGGGCGATCAGGGGGTTAAAATTTTATTGCAAAAAATATGGCGGGTGCCTTGATGCAATAAAAAATTAACTAGCTAAACTGCGTCACCGGTGACACTTATACTGTGATCACTGGTGACAGGGGGTAATGATGGGGTTAAACCTTTATTGGGGGGGGGTTAGGGGGGGTCCCTAGACTATTTAGAGCCTAAGACTGATGACCCTAACACTTATTTTTGTCACTAATGACACTAGTACAGCGATCAAAAAAAATCTGATTGCTGTACTGGGTGACACAGTGACAGGCAGTGAATGGGTTAATTTGGGGGGTGATCGGGGGGTGATCAGGGGGTTAAATGTGTGCCTATGTGACCTGGTGTTAGAGTAGTCTTGTGCAACTCACGTTTCAGATGCTCTCTCCCTCTCGGTCTGGAACGGAAAGACCGACAAGAGGGAGAGAGCATGACTTCCCCTGCCAATGTTTACAAAACATTGCCAGGGGAAAACAACCATTGGTTGGAGCGATCACCAGGTCCAGGCCAGATTTTATTGGCCTGGACCTGGTGACTGATCAGTTCTGCATCGAATCTGATCATCGGGAACGGCGGGGGGCGCGCGCGCGCGCCCCATCGCCGTTCACGCGCCGGACGTCATAATACGTGATCTCGCCCAGGAGAGCCACCTTGTGGACGTATTATGACGGTGCGGCGACGGCAAGTGGTTAATGCTTTTTTCCAGTAAATAGATGTATTTAAAGGTGCAATCATGTTGACCATTTTGCAAGGCTCCTAAAACCACCCACACCCAAAGTTAACTGTTAAGAATACATTAAATTGACAGATCCTCCTTAGGGTTTAGACAGCCACAAAAAAACTATTTAAACACAGTGGGCCAGATTCATGTAGATTTGCGGCGGCGTATCGTATCCCGTTTACGTTACGCCGCCGCAAGTGCTTGATTCACAAAGCACTTGCGTGTAAACTTTCGGCGGCATAGAGTAAAGCCATCCGGCGCAAGCCCGCCTAATTCAAATGGGGCGTGTACCATTTAAATTAGGCGCGTTCCCGCGCCAAACGTTCTGCGCACGCCGTGCTTTGCGTGAAATTACGGCGCCCCAAAGTGTTTTTTGAACGGCGACGTGCGTAACATACTTTCGTATTCCCGGACGTCTTACACAAAAAAATTAATTAATTAAAATTTGACGCGGGAACGACGGCCATACTTTAACATGGATGGTCTAATTTGACACCATCTAAATAGCACACTTAACTTTACCGACGTAAGAGAATGCGACGAACACGCGTACCTTTGTGGATTGTCGTAAACAGCTAATTTGCATACCCGACGCTGGAAAACGACGCAAACTCCACCCAGCGGCCGCCGGAGAATTACACCTACGATCCGAAGGCGTACGAAGCCGTACGCCTGTCGGATCTATGCCAAAAGCCGTCGTATCTTGGTTTGAGGATTCCAAATCAAGATACGACGCGGCAAATTTGAAAATACGCCGGCATATCAGTAGATACGCCGGCGTATTTCTGCTGTGAATCTGGCCCAGTATACTCTAGCTATTCTGGAACCAGACAAATGTTTTATTCAACTTTGCACACCACACAACCTCACACTCAATTCAGATGTTCAGCTTAACTGTCGATGATATCTAATATATCTAACTAATATGCAGGCTGATTATTCTGAAAGCTGCTGGTGTCAGAGGTATTTAGATCCAGTAACAGTTGTCTCACTCTCACTGTATAATTAAAATATTACTATTGATTTAGATCATCCAGTGGCTTCTTATACATCCAGTGGCAAGAATTCCATCTAGTAATTTGTGTCTTGATCTCCATTTTGAAGACTATAATCAATGTGCAGCTATTAAAGATGAACTATCCAGTTAAAGTCTTTACTTACACATCTTTGCAACAGTTTTAGCATTTGAGAGTAATAGGGAAATCTTGATGGACTTGTGGTCATGGGGAGTACTCCAGCAACCACATAAAAATCAGGTTTGAGTGTAGTTGGCATTTAAAGCCTGTGCCTTGTGTATTTTAAAGCATATATTAACCACTTCCCGATGGTCGTACGACTATATACGGCCGCAGGGTGGTTCTACTTCTCTGGGGCGCCGTCATTAGACGTCCGCCCCTTTCCGCGTTCCCCGCGTGCGCTCCCGAGCGCGCAGCGGGGAACTTCTGTGCTGGCCGTGTCCCTTGGACACAGCCAATCACAGATCGCCATGAACGGCCAATCGGAGTGGCTGTTTGCTAGGCGATCTGTGCGGCCAATGAGAGATGATCTCTTATGTTTACGTATGAGATCATTTCTCATTGCCGGCTCTCACAGACAGAGGTGCTGTCAGGGAGAGAGGAGACCGATCTGTGTCTCTTGTACATAGAGACACAGATCGGTCACCTCCCCCAGTCACCCCCCTTCCCCCACATTTAGAACACTATATAGGGAATACATTTAACCCCTTCCTCACCCCCTAGTGTTAACCCCTTCCCTGCCAGTCACATTTATACAGTAATTAGTGCATATTTATAGCACTGATTGCAGTATAAATGTGAATGGTGCCAAAAATGTGTCAAAAGTGTCCAATGTGTCTGCCATAATGTCGCAGTCGCAATAAAAATCGCAGATCGCCGCCATTACTAGTAAAAAAAAATTAATAACAAATAATAATTCTGTCCCTTATTTTGTAGGCGCTATAACTTTTGCGCAAACCAGTCACTTATTGCGATTCTTTATTTTTTTTTACTAAAAATATGTAGAATACGTATCGGCCTAGACGGAGGATAAAAAAAATGTAAAAAAAAAATTGAGCTATTTATTATAGCAACAAGTTTTTTCAAAATTGTCGCTCTATTTTTGTTTATAGCGCAAAAAATAAAAACCGCAGAGGTGATCAAATACCACCAAGAGAAAGCTCTATTTGTGGGAAAAAAATGACGTCAATTTTGTTTGGGAGCCATGGCGCACGACCGCTTAATTGTCAGTTAAAGCGACGCAGTGCCGAATCGCAAAAAGTCCTCTGGGCAGGAAGGGGGTTTAAGTGCCCAGTAAGGAAGTGGTTAACAAATACTTTGCAGCAAAGTATGTACCCGTTTTAAAGTATGTGTATTCAAACTTTGCTATGATGAATATTCATCTCTGGCTCTCTATTACATCAAACAAGTGTTTATGCTTCAATTCTTCATGCTTTATTCATGTACTACACCATGTATTATAAACCTAAAATGTAAAGTCTTACAAATATACAAAATTAAATTACAATTATGAATGAATCAGAATTACAATGTTTACTTAGTGTTTACTTCTCAATCAGTCCAGCAGTTTGCATTTTTATTAAATTACATAAAAAGCTATGGGTATTGAAACACTTTTACTATCAGTTGGTTTTATGTTAATGATACAGTAAGAAGAGACACATGTTTCAGAAAAGTGATACGAATAGATGAGTTTCCCTTTGTCTGATTATGTTACCAGGAAAGGACACTTAAGATGTGGAACATCATTTTAACCAAAGTTGTAGATAGTTTATGCTAGTTAATATTGCCTTTGGAATACATGTTTTATAATTATAAGCAGTATATTGATGCACATAATGCATTTTTAAAATACATAATAACTTTAAGACATGGTGCTACCACTCCATACACTCCCATGTCAGTGACTGCATAACAATATATTTTATCACAACTACTTCAGCAGCTGCAAATATGACTTTGCATCAATGTTTCCATGTACTGTGTCTGGCTGAGAGGCTAAGCCAGGTTCCGGTGGTCCCCGGTGTCATTGGATCCTGACTATATGGCTGTACTCTTTCCCTGGCCTGGACTGGCTCTGTGACGTCAGTCGAGAGCGGGCTTCAGCCATCCCGTTGTCAGCTGAAAACGGGTCATAGGAGAGCAGAATGAATTGCCCTTCTGTTATGCAAAGGAGAAGTACAGCCAAAACTCATTTAGCTGTACTTTTTCTTTAATATTAGGGATGAGCAAATCTGCCTGGGTTCAGATCACAAACAATTTCAAAGATCTTGTTATGCTGCATACACATGATCGGAAATTCCGACAAGAAAAGTCTGATGTGAGCTTTTGGACAGAAATTCCGACCGTGTTCATGCTCCATCAGGTTTTTGCTGTCGGAATTTCCGCCGACAAAAGATTGAGTGCAGGTTCTCTATTTTTCCGACAGAAAAAGTTCCTATCGGAAAATCGGCTCATCTGTATGCAATTACGACGTGCAAAAAAACATGCATGCTCAGAATCAAGCAAAAGAGCCAAACTGCCTATTGAACTTCATTGATCTTGACTCGTCGTACATCTTGTACGTCACTGCATCCTTGACGGTCAGAATTTCCGACAGCATTTGTGTGACTTAGACGTTGGAATCTAAAAACAAAACCACCTTAATTAATAGAAAAAAAAATGGTCAAGGTGTTGACTAGCTATTAATAAGTTGTCCTTAACCTCCTTGGCGGTATCCCCGAGCATGACTCGGGGTGGTTTTTCCATGCTAGGATCGGTATCCCCGAGTCACGCTCGGGGTAGATGTGCAGAGCGTGCAGCGGCGCGGCTTACCTTCTCGCTGAATCCACAGGCTTGGTTTACTTACCTTGTCCCTGGATCCAGCGATGCATCCCCGCTGTGTGAGCGAGCGGGTCCTCGCTCGATTCAGAGTGTCCCTGTGTGCCGTCGATCTCCATTCCCTGCGCCGTTACGACGCACGGGGGCGGAGAACGGCGCCAAATTCAAAAAAGTAAACAAACACATTACATACAGTATACTGTAATCTTATAGATTACAGTACTGTATGTAAAAAATACACACCCCCCTTGTCCCTAGTGGTCTGCCCCGTGCCCTACATGTTCTTTTATATAATAAAAACTGTTCTTTCTGCCTGCAAACTGTAGATTGTCCATAGCAACCAAAAGTGTCCCTTTATGTCAAAAATGGTTTTAGAGCAGCTAGAAAACAGCGATAATAAATTATAATCACTCGCAGAATTGAGCGATAGCGATTTGTGGGGAAATTCATCATAAAAAAATAAAAGTAATGACAGTGACAATTCTGCAACTGAGCAAATTTCAGTGATTTTGAGTTGATTACATTATTGAATAATTTTTATTAGAATTATATTATTATTTGTTATGATTATTTATAATTATTTATTATATTATAATTTTGTTTTTAAAAAATGTCATACCCGGGATGCCTACTAGACTCTTGTTTGGTCAGATTTAAATGAGTTATTCCTAAGAATTGCAGGCCTACAGTATAAAACGCCAAATTTCCTTGCAAATAATTGTACCGCTTTTGGTACGTAATTCCAGACAGAATCATACCGCCAGGGAGGTTAATAGGACTGTTGGATGTACAGATCTATGTAAACTGGCAAGATACATAAAAAAATGTTCCTTCAACATTGCAATTCAAAGAAAAAAATTGCAGCTAGCAACAATTAGGAAATATTCTCTGTGAAAAACATATGTAGCCATTTTTTTCTGAAGTGCATGTGGATAGGGACAGGATGTGAAAAAAATAGGACATCTGCCTTGTTAAAAAAACATATGCAGCCTGTTATGACTGTTGTGCATGTGGATACATTGTAAAGAAGCTACAGGACACATATCAGCAGTATTAATATGTCAAAACCTCTCTTCTCCCACCCCCAAATTTGGCCAAAATGAGAACAGTGCCTACAAGCCATACACTAATCTGTCCAAATTACTTTATCTGTAGTAATTCCCTTGCTTACTCTATCACACCTAAACACATTTCCAGTATGGGAATAGGTTCAAGGGTCCTGATGAGAAGGCTTTCTCAAGGAATACCCACAGCTGCTTGAAGGCGTGGATGTTCCAATCCGCGATCCTTGTGAGATGATATGTGCTATGGTATTTTTGAGGGTTCGGTAGACCAATTCCCCCACTAGACTTGGGTAAAGTGGGTCGGGAGTACTTTATGCGAGGTTGAGAACCCCTCCATAAGAAGGCGGAGCAAGCTTTCCTGTAGGATGTGAAAAAACATGGGGGTTGTCACGACCCTGGTGGTAGAGCCTGATGTGCGGAGGACGGCCTCCCTTGCAGCTCTGACTCCGAGCTCCTGATAGAGTGAACAGGAGGCTCAAGAGTGCAAAGTCGCACAAGTGCCTGGCAGGATCGCTGATGAGTCGCTGGGCTGGAGTCGCTGAGAAAGTCAGGTGAGGACCAGGAGCAACTGTCAGCGGGTATCGGAAGTAGGCAAGCCGGGTCATACACTATCGGGCACGTCAGGAACAAAAGCGGAGGCAGGAAGCGAAGTCAAGGTGCAAGCCAGGTCGGTGTTGGGCTGGCAGCGAGGTAGCAGAAGCAGCAGGCGGAAGAGAGGTCAGAACAAGCCGGGTCAGGTGCAGGTGGAGGCACGCTAAACATTATAGAACGGACAGCACTTGAGTCCAGGAAGTGGCCAGCCTAAATAGCCTGTTTGGCGCCCAAACACTCGGGGGGTGCACGCCGCGGCGTGCGCTCGTGCACGCGCGCCTACGGCGTGCTCATGGAAGCTGAGGTCACAGGTCGACCTCTATGGCCGCCATTTTGTGTACTGGCATGACCTTCCTGACAGGGGTAGGGAAATAGAGATTGACTGTATTAGGTAAAGTAGATGGGGCAGAATTATCATTTTAATCAGGGCTGACCGACCAAACCAGGAGATGTTCAAGCCCATCCATTCTTTAAGGTGCTTTTGGATCTGGAGAAGGGCAGGATGAAAATTTTTCAAGTACAAGTCTGTCAGGCGAGCAGGGATTCGGATGCCAAGGTAAGTAAGCGAATTCTGTTCCCACAGAAAAGGGAAAGACTCCTGGTAGTGTGCCACCTCCTGAGAGGGAAGGGAAATGCTTAGCGCCTGTGATTATGTGTGATTAATTATATAGGTTTGATAGGGTACCGAAGTGTTCTATGACTTTAAGAAGGTTTGGCAAGGAAATGCGGGGTGACTGTAAAGAAAGGAGAATATCGTCAGCAAAAGCAGCGACTTTAAACTCCCTACCCTTCACAGAATTCCCCTTAATATTTGGGTTGTCTCTCAGTCTGTTAAGGAAGGGTTCCAGGGTAAGGATATATTTCAGTGGTGAAAGTGGGCATCCCTGGCGTGTGCCATTGCTGATGGGGAAGGCATCCGACAGGTGACCATTGACCTTCACTGCGGCAGAGGGGCCAGTATACAAGGCTGTAATGTAGGACAAGATACGGGTCTCCAGACCCAAAGCTATGAGTACCTCCTGCATGTAGTCCCAGGCCACCCTGTCGAACGCCTTCTCAGCGACAAGTGAAAGAAAAAATCTATGTGATTTGGAGGTCGTGAGCCATTGATGCAGATTCAGTGTACGGATGGTGTTGTCCCTGGCCTCCCACCCGGGGACAAAGCCCACCTGGTCTAAAGAGACAAGTCCGGGCACCAGGGGGATTAACCTGTTAGGCAGAACCTTTGCGTAAATTTTTATGTCCATGTTTAAGAGGGATATCGGTCGGTAATTGGCAACTAAAGAGGGATTTTTACCCTCCTTAGGAATTACTGCAATGTGAGCTGTCAACATTCTGTCTGGTTTAGTCTGGGGGTCCAGCAAGGCGTTGAATATAGCCAAGAGTCTGGGAGCTAGTGCATCACTGAAAGATTTATAATACTGGATGTAAAAAACATCAGGACTCGGGGATTTGTCCGTCTTCATTTGTTTTATGGTCAAATGCAATTCCGACACCAATATGGGGCCTTCCAAATCAAGTGACTGTGAAATTGGTTTGGGGCTGTATCGGGAGAGAAATTCTTTAATTTGTGTGGCTCGAGTGTCAGCTTTGTTCGGTGAGCAGTCATAGGGCTTCAGGTTATTTAGCTTAAAGTTAAATCTCTCAAATTCTTTATCAATGTCCACATTCTTGACCAGAAGATCACCCATAGGGTTACGTATATGGTGAATTGTAGAGATGGCCTTTGAGTTTTGAACTGTGCGTGCCAAGAGATGACCGCACTTGTTACCCTGTTCGTAGAAAATCCTATGGCCAAGAATGTATCGTCTCCTAGAACGCTTGCCCAGCTCCTCCAGGAGGGTTGCTCGGGTGCGTGTCAAGTCCTGTAGGGTGGCTTGCGTGTGGGTCAGTTTGTGAGATGTTTCAAGGGACTTTATCATCCTGATAAGGGAATTTATGTGTTCTTGGTGTTGCTTCTTGGCCTTTGTGGCCAGGGCAATCAGTTCTCCTCGGATCACGCATTTATGCGCTTCCCAGAGGGAAACCAGCGAGATCTCTGGGCTCAAGTTTTCTGCAAAGTATTGCTGGATTTGTGTGCGTATTTGGTCAGTCACTGAGGGTTCCTTAAGCAGGGAGGGGTTCAGATGCCAAGTCTTTGTTCTGAAAGAGGTTTCAGGGGAAAGATAGGGTGACACTAATTGGGTGATGGTTCCGACAGAAACATTGTTTCTATAGTGGACTGCTAGAGTAGGGAGAGATCCAACTGGAGAGGAAAAAATAGCCGATCCTAGAATATTTTTGATGTGGGGCTGAGAAAAAAGTATAGTCCTTATCCGAGGGAAACATTGTGCGCCAGATGTTGTGCAGGGTTAGGGATTGAAGCTGTAAATTGTTCTGTCTTAACGCTTTGTAAGTCAAGGTGGAAGATCCCGTGGAAGAATATAATAAAGGATTTAAGGGGACGTTGAAGTCCCCTCCTAGAAGTACTATGCCCGACTGGAAAGAAGCTAATAGGTCGCATGTTTTCCGAAAGAAGGCCACCTGATGTTCATTTGGGCAGCGTGATTGGTTTTGACGCGTAGGAACCCTTAAGAAAGATGTACCTACCTTCTGGGTCAATAAGAGAATGAAAATTTGCGTTTTTAGATATGAGGATAGAAACATCTTTTGTCTTGGAGACAGGATTAGTGGCGTGGAACGCTGTACGATAGAATTTTTAGGGATGGCATCCGAACAGAAATGGGTCTCCTGCAGGAAAATAAAATGAGCTCTGTGTTTGGTGAGGGAAGACAAGACTTGCAATCTTTTCTCTGGCAGGTTAACACATTTCAAAGTCAGAGGAGGCATAGCTAGTGGCTGATGCTGCAGAATATTATGCGATAAAATGGAGTGAGGTCGCTGGTTTTAAAGGGCAAAGTGCAGGTAGAGGGACGATGACGGTTAAACCACCTGGAAGGGCCGGCACGGATCCAGCCAATAAGAACAGATAGAAATTAGGTAGAGAATAAGAGGAAGGGGGAGAGGGAGCATGGGGATCAGAGAAGAGAGTAAAAAAAAAGGGGGGAGAAGGAAGATGGGGGGGAGACAGCAAAGAGAGGTAAAAAGGGGTACAGAGAAACAAGAAGACGAGAGGGAGAGTAGAGAAAAATAAGAGATTTCAACCAGAGGTGATATTAGTCTTGTTAAATCACCTAGAAAGGGGAGAGTCTGGAGGGTGAGAAAAAAAACCCAATAGGATTGCTGTGTGGGAACAAAACAAGGGACGGAAACCTGAGAAAGGTTGCAACTCAGGGACTAACACACAGGACATGGTTAGAAATAGGTGATTATAGTGGGGAACCTACGAATTAGGAGAAAGCTAATGCTAAAGAGCCCTTTGAAAAGTGTGGGACTAGAAGGTTAGGGAGCCCAATATTCAACAAATATGACATAAGTAAACAATTCAAAATAGTTCAAACAAGGTCAAACAGTTCTGTCAAGTGCCACCATTGATCACACCTACTTAATCTGACAAAGCGTGCGCCATTGATTGAGTGCCTGGAACGTCAAATAAAATTTGGAAAATTGCCCAAGTGATCATTACCTTGTAGGTAAGCATAAGCTTTTGAATCACCTAATCTAATTCAACGGGATTGGAGAGTCATCTCCCATCTCCATAACTGCAAATTTGACGGACATCTCAGGCAGTCAAAGAGAATCACAGTAGTATCAGTGAAGCGAGATTAACCCAACAGGACTAAAGTCTCTGCCTCCCTCATATGCATATATCCTTACCTAGAGCATCGAGGATGTGAGGTGCCATCAAAAAAATATTAGAAAAATACAAAAATAAAAGCAAGCAAAAATGAAAATGAAAAATAAAAATAAAAAATAATAAAGTTCAGACATACATGAATCTAAAAAAGAAAAAAGGGGGGTACCCCCATTAAGGGATTAAAAGGAGGGGCACAATAGTTCTCAATATGGAAGTTCTGCTCACCCAACCCGTGTCACGGACATTGCAAGAATGCTGGCGTGCAGTATAGAGTGATACTTCCAGAGGAACAAGGCAACATCTTCAGGATCGGCCATAGGCTGTGTTGACAGATCCCTGGGGGGGATTGAAGGAGAAGATATCGATGACCGGGGGGATGGAGAATGATGAGTCAACGTGAATAGACCTTCACCTTCGTCGTCTTGCTAGCTGGTCATAGCATCTGTGGTGTAGTAAGGATTACTGGTTCTGCGGAAGATGAGAGCAGGCGACGGCGCTTGGCAATAAAGAGTCTGTGGTTATTAGGCATCTACGCGCTCTCTTCTCCTAGAGGGCGTGGAGGGGGAGCCCAGGCTGCGTTGGTGCAGGTCGCATCGGGATGCATGGTTTCCCGGGGAAGATGAATCAGCTCTATACCTGTGGGATCTGTGGTGCTGGGCCTTCGGCGACGGGTGAAGAGAGACCGGGAGCCATGGTTCAGCGGGAAAATAAAAGGCATACCCCTCTGGAAGCTCGATGTGAGGGAGATCGAGTTGTCCGCAGAAACCATGCAGGTCCTGGGGTGTGCGCAGTAGCGCAGAGCGACTCCTAGCCGATGCTGAGAGTCCAAAAGGAAATTTCCAGTGGTATTGAATATTTCTGGAACACAAGGCCTTCAGCAGGGGGCACAGGGCTTACCTGTTCTGAAGTGTTATCTGGGACAGGTCTTGAATGAGTTTGATTTCTGCTCCATTATGGAGGATTCTACCTCTTTCTCTGGCCTTGTGGAGGATTTCCTCCTTAAGTGGAAAATTAACCACACAACAGATTACATCCATCGGTGGGTCATTCTCACGGGCAGCGGGCGCAAAGCACGGTGGGCCCTCTCCATTTCCACGGGAGGGTCCGCGGGGCGATCAAGCAAATTGTTAAAGATTGTGCATATTGTCTGATGTAGGGAACCCGGTTCAATACTCTCAGGGACCCCCTCACTCTGATATTATGTCTCCGGCCTTGATTGTCGAGGTCCTGGACATGTCTATGAATATCCAGGAGTTGGGCGAGTTGGGCGTTGTAGGTGGTTTATACCTGTCGGATAGCCGCCGCATGCCTCTGGGTAGTTTGTTCCACCCCATCGATCCGATGTGCTACCGCATGTATTTTGGCTTTAAATTCAGTGACCGCCACTGTAACAGTGTTCTTAATATCGGCAGTCATTGCCTCTAAGTCAAACAAGCTAGGGGGGAGCGCACTTCACGGTCATGACTGAACCCCTGGGTAGCAGTGTATCGGTTGTCATGCTAGGCGAGGCCAGGGTTTGGGCCTGTGAGGCCGCGTGTGCAGCCATATGTTGGGACCGAAACAGCTCTGGTATGCTTCTGCTGAGCTGTGTATCTGAATCAAAGGCTGCCCGGGATGCAGAGGAGCTCTGTGTGGATCTGCTCATGGTGATTGTAAGGAGTAGGTTCCCCTAAAAAGCAGAATACAGTCCCTGGATCGCAGGAGCTCTCGGCTTATGCTGCCATTCAGGTCTCCATCCAGTCCACGCCCCCTCTTTGCTCCTGTTTTTATACATGAAGCTCTAGCTGCCTTAAAATATAACTTTATATTTTGCAAGCATCTAGGAAAGTGGCTGCTACAAATAAATAACCAATCAGCTGCCAAAATTAAGGGATTGATATGTATAATAGAATAAAAAAGAAAAATGTTAATGTTTTTAAAAGTGCTAATATCACACCAATGGTGATATTCTTCGATCTATTCAGTTTTGAATATATTAAGCCCTTCAGTTTAGTAGAATATGTTTTTAGAGGGGTCCCCATCTCCTGTAGCTCTTTGTAAACAGCAATGGCATGCCCACTGTGCTATTTTTTCAGTGTTTGGAATATTTAAGTAGAATCTGATGTCTGTGTCATATGATAACATTATATATCTTTTGTAGACTCCAGTTTAGAAATATTCCTGCCAGGGCTCCTGGCTCTATTCCTGCCTGCCTTGGTTTGGGTGTACACCTCTACCTGGGTGCATTCCCACTGTTGCATTCCTCATAGTACAAAATAAACTGAAGATGAAAAACCTCCCCACTTGAATTCCTGAAACATATAAGACTGTTAGATGGCTTATCTCTCCGACATCTTTCAAAAACTGAAATATTAACTTTAGGTGAACACCACATTAACATTTCTTTGTTTCAACTCTCAGACAGATGGCCTCATATTTTCCTCTAGCACTCTTTGTCATATGATATCAAATTCATAATTTTCTTGATGAAAGCAAGCTACCAAGGTCCTGAAGTATCAAAGCAAGCCATGACATCTCCATCTCCATGCTTCACAGTTCAAATGAAGTTCTTGTTCTGAAACTGTCTTTGGTATGTACCAAATGTGTCTACTGTGGCCAAACATCTTTATTTTTAATTCATCCGTCCACAGCACATTTCTCTAGTCTTTGTCTATATATTCAATAGCAAATTGTGGTCTTGCGCTAATATTCTTTTGGGATAGCAAACTGCTGCAGGATTTGACTGGATTTGACTGGAGATGTCATAGATATTTTGGAGTTTTTGCAGACTTTTGTTTGCATCAGACAGTTACCTTTTGTGATGCATTTTCTGGGCCAGATAGTCCTGGACTAATTACCAGTCATTTTAATCCTACAGTTTACAACGTGTTGATTATTAAAGAGGAATGATTGATTTCAAATAATATGGTGATCTATTCTAATCTCTTGCCAGAAAATACAGTGACTGCTGGTGCAAAGACAATGTATACGTGTAGAATAATAATAGTAAGGTACATTTAGAACAGTCAATATTGTAGTCCATAAGCAGTACTACTAAAACTTCAACTTAGAGTTCATGAGTCCATGTAATAAATTAATGGCGGCAGCCATCCTCAGAGAAAGCCAGCTCTGTCGAATGAAGCAAAGGAGGGGAAAACAGGAAGTGCCACCTGAGTGTAGTATTAGTATAAACAATTTAATTGTTAAGATACAAAACACTCACAAGAAATAGGTTTAAAGACATGTTCATCTGTAGTGTGGTGTTACTCAGGTCTCTCCTAACGCACTTTATCCACAGGCTGTAGAGTTAAAGGTGGAGGAAAAGGGAGGTTTCACATTTTTAAGTTGATTTTTTATTAGCGTAGTGAAACTTTGTTGATTGATGTCATCCAAGTATGTTCAACCAAAAATATTTTTTTCTCCTTGCACTGCACAAGATTGGGTATTTTTTTGCAAAGTGAATTTTTACCACATTTACTAAGTTAATGGAAAATTCCCTTGCAAGGTAAAAAATGTCCTGGCTAACTTAACAGCTTATTTGTCTTTAATAAATCAACCCCATGGAAGGGTCATGAACCAATCTTTGCTAGAAGACATTAAATGGGATACAATCTTGGGTACAAAGAACACTGGGCATGATTTAAGAGCATATTAAATAAAGGTATTGGCCTGTGCATCCTAATGGGAAATACTTTTAAAAGAGCTAATAAAAGTCATGGCTGTCTTACTCCAACATACTGATGCATATTAAAATAAAGAAGAAGGCCTTCAAAAAATACAAGGCTGAGGGGTCAACGTCAACATTCCAACTTTACAAAGAATGCAACAAGAAATATAAGGATGCAATCAAGACAGCTAGGATGGATCACAAATGCACATAGCAGAGGAGAGTAAAAAAAAACAAGAAACTCTTTACGTAGAAAAATAGTAAGAAAGAAAGGTCAGAACATGTTGGCTCCTATAAAGGATGAAGAAGGGAATCTGGTTAAAAAAGACGAAGAGATTGCAAAGGTTCAAAATGTATTCTTATCCTCAGTCTTCACAAGGGAAACTGGGGGATTCCGCAACCAAGTCTGCAATGTTAATCTTCATAACACATCACAGGGAACAACCTTATGATTAACAGTGGATAAAATTAGAAGTAGACTTAAAAAAACGTAACAATAGTAAGTCCCCGGGACCAGATGGCTTGCACCCAAGGGTCCTTAAGGAAGTCAGTCAGGTGATAGCCAGACCATTGTTCCTAATTTTTATGGACAGTCTACTGACTGGAATGGTACCAGCTGATTGGAGAAAAGCCAATGTAGCACCAATATTTTAAAAAAGGGCAGAGATATATCCCTGGGAACTACAGGCCAGTTAAACTAACATCAATAATTTGTAAGCTCTTGGAGGGGATGTTAAGGGACTATATACAATATTTTAGTAATACAAATTGTATTATTAGTAGTAATTAGCATGATGAAGACTCGTTCTTGCCAGCCCAATCTAGTAACCTTCTATGAGGAGGTGAGCTGCCATCTAGATAAATGAAGGCCTGTAGAAGTGGTATATCTGGATTTTGCAAAGGCATTTGATGCAGTAAACATTTTTGAGAAACTGTAAATAATTAAGGCCTGTCGGCATAGACCAAAGGTTGAGTACATGGATTGCAAACTGGCTACGGAGGGGAGTCCAGAATGTGGTGATAAATGGGGAGTACTCAGAATGGTCTGGTGTGAAAAGTGGGGTGCCCCAGGGTTCTGTCCTGGGACCAATCCTATTTAATGTATTCATAAATGATCTAGAGGATGGAATAAACTGCTCAATATCAGTATTTGCGGACACTACAAAACTAAAGCAGAGCAATAACTTATATGCAGGATGTGAAAACCTTGCAAGAAGATCTAAACAAATTAATGGGTTAGGCAACTACATGGTAAAAAAATGAAAAATAATGCATTTGGGTTCCAAAAATACAAATACAAATTACTCGCTAGGGGGATAACTTCTGGGGGAATCTAGGATGGAAAAGGACCTGGGATCCTAGTAGATGTCAGACTCAGCAATGGCATGCAATGCCAGGCTGCTGCAAGCAAGGCCAACAGATTATTGGCATGCATTAAAAAGGGGGTTAACTCCAGAGATAAAACGATAATAATAAACAGCTCAATCTCTGTATTTGCGGATGATACTAAGTCAAGCAGGGCAATAACTTTTTTGCAGGATGTGGAAACCTTGCAAGAAGATCTGAACAAATTGATGGGGTGGGTAACTACATGGCAAATGAGGTTTAATGTAGAAAAATGTAAAATATTGCATTTGGGTGGCAAAAATATGAATGCAATCAACACATTAAGGGGAGAACCAATGTGAGAATCTAGGATGGAAAAAGACCTGCATGCAAGCAAAATAAACAGAATATTGGCATGCAATAAAAAGGGGATTAACTCCAGAGATAAAACAATAATTATTTCACTCTACAAGACTCTGGTCCGGCTGCACCTAGAGTATGCCGTCCAGTTCTGGGCATCAGTCTTCAGGAGACATGTGCTGGAACCGGAGAGGGCCCAGAGAAGGGCAACAATGCTAATAAAGGGACTAGAACAGGGGTCTCCACACTATGGCCCTTAAAAATGTTCAGGAACTACATTCCCATCATGCCTAGTCGTGTCTATGAATGTCAGAGTTTTACAATGCCTCATGGGTTGTGTAGTTCCGGAGCACCTGGAAGGCCGAAGTTTGGAGATCCCTGGACTAGAGGATCACAGCTATGGGGAAAGACTGTAAGCACTGAACTTATTCTCTCTGGAGAGGAGACACTTGAGAGGGGATATGATTTCAATGTACTGTACTGGTGACCCCACAATAGGGAGAAAACTTTTCCATGCAAGGGAATTTAAAAAGACACACTAAAGTTAGAAGAGAAGTGGTTTAACCTTAAACTGTGTAGAGGTTTTTTTACTGTAAGAGCGGTAAGGATGTGAAATTCTCTTCCACAAGCAGTGGTTTCAGCGGGGAGCATCAGTAATTAAAAAAACTATTAGAGGGGCACCAAAACGACCACAACATACACGGGGTATACAATTTACTATTTACATAAAGCACACATACAGTAGGTGAACCCGATTTTGTGTCAATCTCGCTCTCTTTCTCGGCGAGATTGAGCACCTACGAGCCCCATCGCGGGAGCCAGCGCCGAGCTGGCTTGCCGCGATGGAGACAGAGCCGTCATAGAAGCGACGGGAGATCCGACTTGGATTCCCGCCAATTCTACACGTGTGCGGCGTTTGTTATGAATCCTGAGGGGGAAGTCCCCGCCGGATTTTAAATAAAAATCCGGCATGGGTCCCCCCCTCAGGAGCATACCGGGCCCTTAGGTCTGTTATGGGTTGTAAGGAGAGCCCCCCTACGCCGAAAAAAACGGCGTAGGGGGTCCCCCTACGATCCATACCAGACCCGTATCCAAAGCACGCTACCCGGCCAGCCAGGAAGGGAGTGGGGACGAGCGAGCGCCCCCCCCCCCCTCCTGAGCCGTACCAGGCTGCATGCCCTCAACATGGGGGGGTTGGGTGCTCTGGGGCAGGGGGGCGCACTGTGGCCCCCCCACCTCAGAGCACCCTGTCCCCATGTTGATGAGGACAGGGCCCCTTCCCGACAACCCTGGCCGTTGGTTGTCGGGGTATGCGGGCGGGAGGCTTATCGGAATCTGGGAGCCCCCTTTAATAAGGGGGCCCCCAGATACCGGCCCCCCACCCTAAGTGAATGAGTATGGGGTACATCGTACCCCTACCCATTCACCTGCAAGAAAAGTGGTAAAAACACAAATAAACCACACAGGGTATTAAAATATTTTATTAGTCTGCTCCGGAGGCCGCCCCCTGTCTTCTTTATTAGCTCTTTTACCAGGGGGGGCTTCTTCTTTGACGTCTTCGGGTGGGTGGGGGCCGCCGTCTGGTTCTCTTCCACCGCCGGGGGGGGTGGCTTTTAAAAAAGCCCCCACCCCCCCGGCGGGTTTCCTCCGGCGTCTTCGGCGGGGCTCTTCTTCTTCCGCTATCCCGACGGGTCTTCTCCGCTATCCGGGGGGTCTCGCCGCTCTCCGCTGTTGACTCGTCGCACCCCGGTTCTTCGTCTCGCAGTCCGGTCCCTTCTTCCGTGCTGTACGTCTTCTTCCACGCTGTGACGTCATGTTCTTCACTTCTCTTCTTCTCCCGATGTTGACTCGCCGGTCCTCCTCGCTGAAATGACGGATGCGCGCCTTGCATCGGACCTATATAGGCCTCACAGTCCCATCATGCTCTGTACCTACCCATGTGATACCCATGTGGTAGGTATCACATGGGTAGGTACAGAGCATGATGGGACTGTGAGGCCTATATAGGTCCGATGCAAGGCGTGCATCCGTCATTTCAGCGAGGAGGACCGGCGAGTCAACATCGGGAGAAGAGAAGTGAAGAACATGACGTCACAGCGCGGAAGAAGAACTCACAGCACGGAAGAAGACGTACAACACGGAAGAAGGGACCGGACAGCGATACGAAGAACCGGGGTGCGCCGAGTCAACAACGGAGAGCGGCGAAGACAGAAGGAGAACCCCGGAGAGTTGAGAAGACCCGTCGGGATAGCGGAAGAAGAAGAGCCCCGCCGAAGACGCCGGAGGAAACCCGCCGGGGGGGTGGGGGCTTTTTTAAAAGCCACCCCCCCCCGGCGGTGGAAGAGAACCAGACGGCGGCCCCCACCCACCCGAAGACGTCAAAGAAGAAGCCCCCCCTGGTAAAAGAGCTAATAAAGAAGACAGGGGGCGGCCTCCGGAGCAGAAAAATAAAATATTTTAATACACTGTGTGGTTTATTTGTGTTTTTACCACTTTTCTTGCAGGTGAATGGGTAGGGGTACGATGTACCCCATACTCATTCACTTAGGGTGGGGGGCCGGTATCTGGGGGCCCCCTTATTAAAGGGGGCTCCCAGATTCCGATAAGCCTCCCGCCCGCATACCCCGACAACCAACGGCCAGGGTTGTCGGGAAGGGGCCCTGTCCTCATCAACATGGGGACAGGGTGCTCTGAGGTGGGGGGGCCACAGTGCGCCCCCCTGCCCCAGAGCACCCAACCCCCCCATGTTGAGGGCATGCAGCCTGGTACGGCTCAGGAGGGGGGGGGGGGGCGCTCGCTCGTCCCCACTCCCTTCCTGGCTGGCCGGGTAGCGTGCTTTGGATACGGGTCTGGTATGGATTGTAGGGGGACCCCCTACGCCGTTTTTTTCGGCGTAGGGGGGCTCTCCTTACAACCCATAACAGACCTAAGGGCCCGGTATGCTCCTGAGGGGGGGACCCATGCCGGATTTTTATTTAAAATCCGGCGGGGACTTCCCCCTCAGGATTCATAACAAACGCCGCACACGTGTAGAATTGGCGGGAATCCAAGTCGGATCTCCCGTCGCTTCTATGACGCGCTTGCTGGGATGTGCTGTCACTATTCCAGTGAGTGTGAGATGTCGGCGAGATCTCGGCACCCTGTCGCCGAGTATCAGCGCGACGCTGTCGTGCTAAAAGCACAATATCACAAACACCTACTGTACAGGTTGGCTTGATGGACTTGTGTCTTTTTTCAACCTCACCAACTATATAATTATGTAACTATGTAACTATGTAAATCAATCTTTAAGTCTACTTCGTATCACAAAGTAAAATATCATAGTCAAGGGCTTGAAATGAATATCATTATAAGTTGGAAGACTGTTTTGATTAGGAACCATAATCTATCTCCCTTGCAAATGTTATCTCCAAACTTTAGATGATTGTACTGAAGTATTTTTTCATGAAGGAGAGCAGACGGTGGCTGGGCATTCATTTTGAATGAAACAAATGACTCCACCAGCGCATGACTTAATCATTGCTTGAAGGCAATAAGCAGCTACCAAGATAATGTTTTAAAAAGCATTTAAATATACATAAAAGCCTTACTTAGTCACATGGTTGCAGTTTAGCCAGCTGTATTTAAGATAAATTAGCTGCATTTAATTTTACTAACGATTTGCCATATATTTAGCATCAGAAACTGCTTCATTTCCATTGCAAGGAAAAAATGGAAAATAAAAATTGTTTCCTTTATTGGAGTTTTGGCAGGAATAAATGTGCATTGAAATTAAAATGTATGAGATCTACAATCTATTGTATGAAATGATATCGACTACAAAGGATGAATTATCCTTTTTCTCTTTCCATTTCTATGCACATTAATCTCAAGGTAAACTTTAGATTGTTAAATTCATGCCTGCTACAATGTAAAAACAGGATATATTATCTAACAAAATACATAACAATCATATTTTAGAGCTGTCTCGTGAATAAGTAATAAAAATAAAAGAACAATTCCACAACTCCAAGTGAAAACAGTGAGCTGTTGATGCTATCCAGCAAACCCTACAACTTGGTTGAAGTTAAACATCTGCAAACAATGAGTGGGCGTATTTGGAAATAAATCTCATGTATGATAAGCAGGGCTTTTCTGATCACCAGATTACCAATAATAGGGACTGAGGTGGAATGGTGCACTGCCACTATGTTTAGAATGGAAATTAGAGGACATAGTAGGTAGACTAAAGAGAATAAAAGTAAAGCAATCGAACTAAGATGGTTGAAAATATAAACCTGATTACAAAATACTCTCAGCTGGATGTGCATACATTTGCCATAATTCACATATGCCATTTGTAAATACAGTATTGTAGGTGTATGCTTAAAATGATAATCAAGCAGAAGAGCAAACACAATGGGCCGGATTCTTGTACGATCCTGTAACTTTGTGCGGGCGTAATGTATCTGATTTACGTTACGCCTCCGCAACTTAGACGGGCAAGTGCTGTATTCTCAAAGCACTTGCTCCGTAAGTTGCGGCGGCGTAGCGTAAATCAGCCGGTGTAAGCCCGCCTAATTCAAATTTGGATCAGGGGGGCGTGTTTTATGTAAATCTTCTGTGACCCGACGTCATTGACGTTTTTCCCGAATGGCACATGCGCCGTCCGTGGAATTTCCATTGCTCCAAAGTACGCCGCAAAGACGTCATTGGTTTCGACGTGAACGTAAATGACGTCCAGCCCCATTCATGGACGACTTACGCAAATGACGTAACTTTCTCAAATTTCGACGCGGGAACGACAGCCATACTTAACATTGTTACGCCGCACTTACGCCACCATATAGCAGGGGTAACAATACGCTGGGTAAAGCCTAACGTAAATGGCATAACCTTACTGTGTCGGCCGGGCGTACGTTCGGGAATTTGTGTATCTAGCTCATTTACATATTTCGATGCGTAAATCAGCCTACACGCCCCTAGCGGCCAGCATAAAAATGCAGTTACGATCCGACGGCGTAAGAGACTTACGCCTGTCCGATCTAACAGATATCTATGCGTAACTGATTCTAAGAATCAGGCGCATAGATACGACGGCACAACGCAGAGATACGACGGCGTTTCTGGAGATACGCCGTTGTATCTCCACTGAGAATCCGGGCCTTAATATATGGAAGTTCATTAGTCCTTAGATGTGGTGGTTGCAATATTTTCATTTTTCAGACCAAGAACATTTTCATTGAATACAGAGAATACCTAGTGCCCTGATTTTACAACAGATGCAATGTCATTGTAAATTTCTGAGAGCTGCACTGCAGACAATTTTTTTTTTTATTTGTGTCAAATAGTAATCCCACCCCCCATGTAATGAACATGCACAAAGGCAAACAAAATAACAGCCCATCCTGAATGACAACCATGGATCTCTCCACATAAATACAGTAGAGAAGTGAATGTAGCTACCCAGGCACAAGAAGTGTGTTATTCAAAGGATTACAAGGTGAAAAAAGGACAGAAGCCAGAAAAAACAAAACTAAAGGACATCCAGCACATGGACCTCCTACAGTGCAAATAGCAGCACCCCATGCCTTTCTGTAAGTCGGTGCAAGAGTAAATTGCAGGAAAATTTGTTCTGCTCTCAAAATTCGAAGGCCTTGTACACACGATCAGTCCAAACTGATGAAAACGCACTGAAGTTCAGTTTCATCAGTCCAAACCTACCGTGTGTATGCCCAATCGGACTTTTGTCCTTCAGACCAAAGTTTTAGAACTTGCTTTAAAATCGGACTGATGGACGCCTGACCGATCGGTCAAAACCGATGGTTAGTACGCAAAAGCATCGGTTCAAAACCCGCGCATGCTCAGAATCAAGTCGTCGCATGCTTGGAAGCATTGAACTTCGTTTTTTTTCAGCACGTCGTTGTGTTTTACGTTGGACTCGATCGGTTTTTGAACCGATGGTGTGTAGGCACATCAGACCATCAGACCATCAGTCCGTTTTCATCAGTTTGTACTGATCGTGTGTACAAGGCCTTACTGTTCCTGATGGAGAAGGGACACATACGTATGTTAATTTATTAACTAGTTACATTTTTTTGCAGATCTTATATTCAGTAGACATTTGAAGGCTTACTCACTAAGGCAGTGCAAAAAGTGTTGATGATACACAAAGCAGAGTAACCTATAGCAACCTATGGTTTCGGACTACAGTTTTAAATAATAGTTTTGATTGCTGGCTAGTATAAGTTTATTACCTACTGAATACATCTGTTGAAATGCGGACAAATTTATAAATATAGTATATTTTGCATTTCAAAGGATGTTTTTATCTGAAAGCCAGCTGTCACTGGACAAGATGTCCCCATTGCAAGACATGTCCTCATTCCTTGTTCTTTGACAACTCACTATTACAGTTGTTACTGGAGTATGTTCTACAATTGGAAGATTTATCCTCACCTCATATGTTGACAACCCATGTATGTACTTGTCACTGGAACAGGTGTCCCCATCAAAAGATATAACATCACCTTTTGTTCTGTTGACAACCTTTCTTTACAGCTGTCACTCGAGCAGATGCCCCATTGAAAGGCATAACCTCACCTTTAGTTTTGGTGACAACACAATTGTACAGTTCTCACCAGAACAGATGCTCCATTGGAGGGCATACAACTCAAAATTTTAGATTTTCCCATTCGTCATAGTGACAAAAGCCACCAGAACAATTAGAGATGGTAAATCTCTCATAGATAGCATTAAAAACTTAGCAGAGTATAATCCTTCCACACTCCATTAAAAACTAAAAACAAAGTTTTGCCTTAATATACACATTTGTGTGACCGGTCACCCACTATTCTTTTTAATAATAAATACAAGAATATACCATGATTATTATGACAAAACAACACTTGGAAAACATGCTATCTTACCTTATTTTGTCCACCACCAACTTCATCTTCTTTCATTAGAAGATTAGTTGGTCAAACAAAATCAGTTACTGAATCTTACATTGTACCACAGTTCAGTAGAAAGCTAATCATTTGCATACCTCAAGATGAATCATTGTATTTGTGTGATTAGTTTTTGACCCAGGGTCAGTTGTCACAGAACAACCAGGCACTACTCTGTACATGGAGAAAGGAAGGCTTCCAGATTTAAAAAGGAAAGGGACTTCTCAAATCCACTAGGCCATAGATGTTGGGATATTGCCCTTGTCCCTATAAACACGAAGACAAAGTCCTTTGCCAGAAAGACCTCCCTTTCAAGGTACCCTCCTTATGTTAAGGGCATGTGGTCTGGTATATTTCAAGGGGGGGGGGGGGTGTGGCACACTTGATGATTTGCTTGCACCCCTGTCCTGCCAGGCAGGCTGTCTGCTTTGACAAGATCTGGTATGGTTTTTGGGAGAAACCCCACAACATTTTGAGAAAGTTGCTGCATAGGTAATCAAATGTGTCATAAATAACTAGCATTTATGTTGTATCTACATCCCCTGGCTTTCCATACAATCTTCTGCACATACAGTATGTTTTCTTACATGTTTTAGATTTTTCTGATTGGGACTGCTGTTACTGGACATGGCCAACACTTTGTATGGCGCAAGGTATTATCAACTGACTTTGATCATATGGCCTTAAAGTGCTTGTAAACCCTTTACAACGACTTTATGCTACAGTTAAGCACATATTAAGGCTTACCTGTAGCTACCCAGGATATCTCCTAAACCTGAAAGGTTTAGGAGAAATCCCCTGTCCCCTGCATGTGCCGAAGAAATGTGTACTAAAACAAACTGAAGCAACGGCACCAATGTGCCATTGCTTCAGTCCATGTGCCGTTACCGTGATGTCATTGCGGCTTCGGCAAATCACAGTGCCGGAGCTGCGATACCCGGAGGTAACCCCCAGGAGAGATGTTGCCGCCACAGGGGGGGGCACGAGGACCGCTGCAAGGGCTTCGTTCTAAGGTAAGTAATTCATAATGCGCTAGTATGCTATGCATACTAGCTCATTATACATTTGTCTTGCAGGGTTTTTTTTTTAGATTGGGTTTACAACCACTTTAACCTGGCACTGAGTGTTCTTTTACTACAGAACTCTGTTCGATTTCCATCATTATATATTTGGATGACACATGCTACACCTATATTTTACATCAGAAGCCTTTCCTAGCTTTTTGACCTGCATATGGTTACTTCATTAATTCAGTGTGTGTTCCTATATTACTGTTGCAACAAACAGATTGTCATTCATTATCATACAGCTCCATTACACATCTTTGAGTCATGTGAATCGCTGATTTATCTAGTTTAATTAATCTAGCTTAATATACTGTATACCGTATGTGCTGTATAAAAAGGAATACTGGATTTTGATGTTCATTTTTGTATATTTGTATGTGTGACTCGTTCACAGAATTGTACTAACTATCTTGGAGGGTGTCTCTATATGTACTTATTATCCACCCATATAGTGATATGCAAAACATACTAGGGGCCCATCTTCATGTAACTTGTCCTTTTGGAACCAAAAACCAAGTGAGCCATTTAAAAGAATTCCACTATATAAAAGCCTGGTTGATCTGTTTACTACTGTAGTCTTATTTTGCATCCTGGGACTACCATCTGTGTGACATCCTGCTCCATTGTGGCTTCTGAATTTATTAGTTTAGTTTTCTCCAGGCATTGTCTGTGTTTAATTAATTCAATCAGAATCACATTATCTCATTATAAGGCTTCAATGCAATGTTGTATTGTTAGTTTTTGTGATTCTCTTTGGAGAAGAATTAATGAGTGGTCCATGATGCTTGTTTTTATTTTATAAATTTGTGTTCAATGCAACTTGTTGAATGTTTTTTATAGGGTATAGTTTTTTTGTTTGTTTATCGTTGCATATATTTTGATTATTATCTTTTGATGGGTTTATAATTCTACTCATCAGTTCAGTATAGGGAATGTGATTATTTTAATTGGTTGTATTCATGGGTAAGGGTTTTGGAGTGCAGTTATGCAAATAAAGATATTTATCTTCTTTTTCTCTCTTTTGATGTCATTGCTTCGGCTGGCGTTTAAGTTGACTATTTAGTTCACCCAAATGATGACTAGTCAGCTTGTAGCTTGACTTGTAGCAGAACCTGTGGCACCATGAGCTTGAGCCCTATCCCTAACCGTAGCTCATTATTTGTGTATCTTACATTTTAGGGCTAGGGTTATTGAGGAAAAATAGAAAAGTCATACCTGATATGCATTGCCATCTTTTCCTTACTCCTTTCTGATAGTCCTACTTTTTTCTCTTCCCTTGTTAATCCCTAAATACATGGGTAAACAAACAGTAAGAAGATAATTTGTGGTTTTGCACATCTGTTTAAAATATTTGTCTACTTGTTTTTACTCAATATCCTCATGTGCTAGGTAATCAGGTGTTTTTCTCTAGATCTTAATTACATCTTAAAACGGTGATCCGCCTAAAAATAAAAAATAAATTAAAACTAGCAGCTACACAATACTGCAGCTGCTGGCTTTTAATAAATGGACAATTACCTGTCCTGGAGTCCAGCAATGTCGGTACCCGCAGCTGATGTTTCCATCAGCTGTTGAGTGCTGCCATCGCCATTGAAAGTGAGGGTACCCGGCAGTGTACCCGTTCGTCTTCACGCTGGGAACCCTACTGTGCATGCGCGAGGCCCGCTCCTCTCTCCTACTGGCCCGGTGGCCGGGGGGGGGGGAGCACTGCACTGACGTCATGGGCCAATTGTGGCACCAGAGGGGGGGCCCGATGAGCGGAAGTTCCACTTTTGGGTGGAACTCTGCTTTAACATCCTGTTTTCATATTCTTGATTTAGTATTTCAGTCTGTTTTATATTCTCTACGAACATTGTCTTTTAGTTAAATATTCAAACCTTTTTATTTCTATAGTATGTGTTTTTATATTTTGAGATAACGTTTTTCTGTCTGGTACTGAACATAATTAGTCCATTTTCTGCTTACATATCCTGAACAATGCAATTACTTTCAAGCACCATATACAATACTCTACTTCTGTTAATGCTGACATTAGGAATAGATGATTCATTCATTTAATTGAATGTGTAATACTTCAATACACATCTTTATATCAACCTCATATACTGTTGATAATTATATGATATTTGCTTTAGTGGTGTTCTGTATTAGAATGTGGGGAAATTAGGTAACTTATATAAGATATTTCTTGTCTCCAACAGGAATACCAAATAGACATATTTTTTGCCCAAACATGGTTCGACAGTCGTCTCAGGTTTAATAGCACCATGAAGATTTTAACCTTAAACAGCAATATGGTTGGATTAATTTGGATTCCAGATACTATTTTTAGGAACTCTAAAACGGCGGAAGCTCATTGGATTACAACTCCCAATCAACTTCTTCGAATATGGAATGATGGCAAAATTTTGTATACATTAAGGTATGCCAGTATACTTAGTTACTATTGAAACTTCATTTGTCATTACTTGACCAGTATAATTGTGCAAATCTATTTTTAACAAATTGTTTTCAAAAATCAAAAACAATAAATTCAAGTATACTTTTTAATAGGGTAATAATAAAAACAAATGAATCACATTCAATTAACTAAATTAAGTAAAAATTAAAGTTTTTATAAAGTTGTGACTCCACTTGTGAAATTGGCCATACATGATACCAGTTTTTTTGTCTAGCAAGTTGACTGGATGAAAAAAAACTATACTGATTCCCCCTTCCACATATTCACTGTGTCATGGTATTCTGACAGTGGGACCCCCTTGCCATCAGAATACATTGATCAGTGCTATATTCTATTGACTGAATGTGGTGACTGTGTGAATTTTTTTTTACAGTAGGACCAGAACAAGACAAGAATGGCCATACATGGATAACCAATTGTCCAGTTCTTGCTGAAACGTAGTCCTATACTATTGATAAAAGAGATGATCAAACTTGTAAAAATCTGCTGTCATTGGCAAATTGCCCCAAGGCAGAGTTTAGGCCAAAGGGGAAAGGGGAGACGTTTTCCTTTGCATATTGCATATTGTTTCCCATCAAGCTTAAACATATATATTAACCTCATGTTATCTTATTAACACAGTGTCACAGTGTCCTAATCAATGTTAGGACAACAAAACAATAAAATGTTCTGTCTGAAAGCAGTGACTCCAGCAGAGACATTTGTTGCCAATAGTTAAAGCATATCTATAGACACAAGTTCATGACATAGAGTGGTGAAAGAACTAGCAACCTTGTCAGGTTTTTATTGCAGTCTGTGTCATCACTGAGGTGATTCGCTATCTCTATTCTAATAACTAAAAATGGCTGAATGACCCCATGTTCAGTTTGCGGTAGAACTTTCGAACATCGCAGAATCGGAGCTTAACTATGAACCCCATTAAAGTCTATGGGACCCAAACTGGAAAAATCAAAGTGCCCATTTTGAAGGTGTATATGCAAGTGATTGGGCATGCAAAGGGAATGGGCATTTGAGTACTGCCCGGAGGACATGTATCAATGCAAAATTTTTTTTTTTATGATGCTTAACCACTTCTAAACCGCACGCCCTCATATGATGTCCAAAAAGGGGAACTTTGTGCAGTGATATCTGAATGATGCCTGCACCTAGAGGCATAATTCAGATATCCTTTTGTTCCGGCGGCGATCCTGCACACCATACGAATGATCATAGCGGCAGTTCCGACACTTGATCATTCTTATAGGCGGCGGGAGGGGACATTCCCCCTCCCGCCGCCATCCTGTGCTTTGTCGGCTCTCCTGTGCCATCAGGGGACCAGAGAGATGATCGCCATGCGCCGGGTGGGAGGCATAGAGATGACTGGTGACCAGATGGTCACCAGTCATCTCTTTGACAGTCAGAGGCCCGGGTTCGATGTGATGATGTCACACCCGGGTACCTGTAAGTAAACAAACCGCAATTGGGGCTAGTAAGAATGAGATCTGTGAATCTGTGAATTTTTTTCACAATCTCATTCTTTCCAGCCTGGAGGAGAGATGTGAGGTCTTATTGACCCCGCATCTCTCCTTAAAGAGGGCCTGTCACACACTATTCCTATTACAAGGGATGTTTACATTCCTTGTAATAGGAATAAAAGCGATCGAAATTTTCTAATTTTTTTAAAAAGTGTAAAAAATAAATAAATAAGTAAAAAAAAAATTAAAAAAACGCCCCTGTCCCCGGTAGCTAGCGCTCAGAAGTGAACGCACGCGTAAGTCCCGCCCATGTATGTAAACGTCGTTCAAACCATACATGTGAGGTATTGCCGCGTGCGTTAGAGTGTGTGCAACAATTCTACCACTAGACATCCTCTGTAACTCTAAACTGGTATGCTGTAAAAGATTTAAAGCATCGCCTATGGAGATTTTTAAGTAACAAAGTTTGGCGCCATTCCATGAGTGTGCGCAATTTTAAAGCATGACATGTTAGGTATCTATTTACTCAGCGTAACATCATCTTTCATATTTTACAAACAAATTGGGCAAACTTTACTGTTTTGTTATTTTTTAATTCATGAAACCATTTTTTTTACAAAAAAAAGGCGTTTGAAAAATTATTGCGCAAATACCGTGCAAGATAAAAAGTTGCAATGACCACCATTTTATTCCCTAGGGTGTCTGCTAAAAAAACGTATATAATGTTTGGGGTTATGAGTAATTTTCTAGCAAAAGAATGACGTTTTGTACATGTAGGAGAGAAGTGCCAGAATAGGCCCGGTATGGAGGTGGGTTTTAAAGCCCTGTATTGAAGTGGTTAAAGTGAAGCAATAGAAATTAAAAATTACTTTAAATATAGTGCCTGGGGGTCCCTTTAGTCATCCTGTAAAGTAGCACATCTGTACCGTGTGTAGAACCTGTTGCAGCAAAAACTTTCCCCGCAAGCTTTCTTTATGTTGTAAACAATGACTTGGGGAGCCAGTCTGTATGACGTTGCCACAATTTTGTGCAGTCGGAACAAGCTTAGAGATTTTTTGGATAAATTCTGGTGTTTGTTTTGCAGACTTTGGATAGAAATAACAGGTGAGGGAAAATTGAGATTTGGGTGTCGGTGGTGCCTTCATACCTTAACCCTATAGAGGTAATATTGATGAAAGCAAGAATTGGCCTTGCTGTAAAAAAAAAAACATTATTATATGCTCTGGTCAAACAGTGGTGGACAAGTGGGCTTTGGGTGTTGGTGGTGCCTACACACCATAACTATATAGAGGTTTTCTTTATGAAAGCAAGAATTGGCTTTTCTGTAAAAAAAATGCAATTATAAGCACCTGTCAAACAGGTGCAAAAAAATGGTCATTGGGTGTTAATTGTGCCCGTAAAAACTATAAATCTTCTTCTAGATAAAGTCAACACCCACAAAGCTAGGCAGCCTAGACAGTCTTGTAGAGATTCCAAAACCCAAAAACACTTAATCGGCGACATCAGCATCTGCGGCTTGATGGCTGCTACTAATCCAGGAATGATTTATTTTGATAAATGTCAGCCGGTCAACGGAGCCTGTGGACAGACACAGTTTATTTATCTGCCACACAACCTTCGGCATTACTAAATGTCTGTTTCGGAAAGCATGCTGGATGCAGGACCGCCCAACAGCTCAATTGCATACTGTGAATGTTCCGCCCAGTGGTTTATTCTCATGACCCAGTAACCCAGTGGATCGTCAACTGGAAAGCTCTCCATGTCTGATGCAGTTGCTGTCAATGGGAGGTGGAAACACCAAAAAAGTGTCAAAAAGTAAAAACCACAAGAGACAGTTTTTGACAATTCTTTTATTAAAAAAAATTAAACAAAGTGTCCCGAGATATAAATCCACCATCAATCACGCCGCCCAACAGACCCCCCCCCCCCAAAAAAAAAAAGAAACTCTGCCTCCATGGAAGGCCTTCTGTCCACTGATGTATTTTCGCTTTGACAGCTCTTATATAGGCATGGGCGGGGCCACCCGCTGATGTAACCGGGTGATCCCCTTTTACATTACATGACATCAGAATGGGGTGGGGTCACTTGGTTATGTCACCAGGTGTCCCTGCCTTAGCCTATATAACAACCGCAAAAGCCAATAGACAGCATTCACCGGGAGGCATCCCATGTAGGCGGAGTTTTTTACATTATTTCTATTTTTCGGGTCCGTCAGGCGTCAAGACTAAAGATTGATGAACATCACGGGACACTTGATTTTTTTAAAATAAAGGAATTGTCAAAAACTGTCTCTTTTTGGGTGAATGGGTAGGGGTACAATGTACCCGATAACATAAAGGAAGCATGTTTTATGACAAGCACTCTAGATTTAAAAAAAACAAAAACTTTAAGCTGTTATCCTTACTGTAACGCAGTAATATTTTCAACAAATATTTTCAACAAAGAGCACACAAGGCAAGTGATAGTGTTTTAAAAATTAATTAAACATGTGCATTAGTCATTGTATTCCACTGGGTAGCAAGCATAGAAAGCATAGAAAACTAAATTTAAACCTACTATAAATGATTAAATCATAATGGAAAAAACTCACCAGAACATGCGAACAGACAAAAAAATTGTGCGAACACCATTAAAATCTATGGGACACAAATGTGAAAAATCAAAAGTGTTCATTTTAAAGGCTTATATGCAAGTTATTGCCATAAAAAGTGTTTTGGGACCTGGGTACTGCCTCAGGGGACATGTATCAATGCAAAAAAATGTTTATTTTTTTTAGGAGCAGTGATTTTAAGAATGCTTAAAGGGAAACAATAAAAATGAAATATTCATTTTAAATATCATGCACGGGGAGTCCCCTTAGTCTGCCTGTGAAGTAGCGCATTTTTCACATGTTTATAACAGCACCGCAGCAAAATTGAATTTCTAAAGGAAAAATGTCATTTAAAATTGCTTGTGGCTGTGATGCAACATATATAAAAAACACAAAAAAACAGCGTCCCCCCCAGTCCATTACCAGGCTCTTCTGGTCTGGTATGAATATTAACCACTTGCAGACCAGCGCACGACGATGTACGTCCTCTTTTTAAAGATGGATATCTCGGTAACGGCAGCAGTTGCTGCCACAACTGAGGTATCCATCTTTAGTGCGCGCGGTCCTGTACACAATAACGGCGGTCTTCGCGGCGGATTCCCTGCGAGATCGCCATTATCGGTGGCGGGAGAGGGGCCCCCCTCCCGCCGCTCTCCCGCGCCCTCCGCCGCTTACCGGAGCCGTCGGTAGCGGCGGAGGAGATCGGGTGCGTTCGGCTGCTGACTGGGGACGAGACTGAAGGAAAAATCTCCTTCGCCCGTCCCCATAGCTCTGCTGGGCGGAAGTGACGTCAAAACGTCAGTCCCGCCCAGCCTCTTAAAGAAACATTTTTTTTTTTGTCATTTGAAAAAATGACAGTTTCAATTTTTTTTTCTTGCATTTTAGTCTAATTATGAGATCTGAGGTCTTTTTGACCCCAGATCTCATATTTAAGAGGACCTGCTTTTTTCTATTACAAGGGATGTTTACATTCCTTATAATAGGAATAAAAGTGATCAAATTTTTTTTTTCAGTGTAAAAAGTATTAAAATAAATAAAAATAAATTAGAAAACAAACAAAAAAAATTTTAAAGCGCCCCGTCCCGACGAGCTCGCGCGCAGAAGCGAACGCATACGCGAGTAGCGCCCGCATATGAAAACGGTGTTCAAATCATACAAGTGAGGTATCACCGCGATCGTTAGAGCGAGAGCAATAATTCTAGCCCTAGAGCTACTCTGTAGCTCAAAAAATGCAACCTATAGAATTTTTTAAACGTCGCCTATCGAGATTTTTAAGGGTAAAAGTTTGACGCCATGCCACGAGCGGGCGCAATTTTTAAGCGTGACATATTGGATATCATTTTACTCGGCGTAACATTATCTTTCACAATATATACAAAAATTGGGCCAAATTTATTGTTGTCTTATTTTTTATTTCCAAAAAGTTTTTTTTTTCCAAAAAAAGTGCGCTTGTAAGACCGCTGCGCAAATACGGTGTGACAAAAAGTATTGCAATAACCACTATTTTATTCTCTAGGGTGTTAGAAAAAAATATATAATGTTTGGGGGTTTTAAGTAATTTTCTAGCAGAAAAAAGTCTTGCAAACACCAAATCTGAAAAACACCTAAGGTCTGGAAGTGGTTAAGGAGAACCCCTCACCAAAATGTAAAAAAATAAATTGCATGGGGACCACCCAAAATCCATACCAGGCCCTTCAGGTCTGGTATGGATTTTAAGGGGCACCCCACACACATTTTTTAAAAGAAAATATCGTGGCGATTCCCCTAAAATCCATACCAGACCCTTATCCGTGCATGCAACCTGGCAAGCCACAGGAAAAGGGGGGGTGAGAGTGCCCCCCTCCTGAACTCATCCCCACAATCCTTGCCCAGTGGTTGTGGGGGCCTGTGGGCAGAGGACTTTTCGGAATCTGGAATACCCCTTTAACAAGGGGGCCCCCAGATCCCAGCCCCCTATGTTAATGGGTATAGCTACATTGTACCCCTACCCATTCACCCAAAAAGTGTCAAAAAGTAAAAATGACAGCAGATAGTTTTTGACAATTCCTTAATTAAAAAAGAAATCTGTCCCGTAATGTAAATCCATCGACAATCACAGTGCAGACGGTCTGTTATATAGCCACGGGCAGGGCCAACCAGTGATATAAATGGGTGACCCTGCCCCCTTTTGACATCACTGAGTGGCCCTGCCCGTGGCTATATAACAGCTTTCACCACAAAAGACTGCAGTCAGTGGAACACCTCCCATGGAGGCAGAGTTTTTCAGGTTTTTTTTCTTCTGATGGATTTACATTGCAAGACACTTTTTTTTAATAAAGGAATTGTCAGCAACTGTCTGCTGTAATTTTTATTTTATTTTACTTGTTTTAACTTTTTTTACAATGTACCCATTCACATTGGGGGCTTACAAATTACAATAAGCCCTTTGCCAGCAGACCCCCAAAACCACTGGGCAAGGGGTGTGGGGATAATGCCCTTGTCCCCATCAACATGGGGACAAGGTGCTTTGGGGGACCTGGTAAGGTTCAGGAGGGGGGTGCTCTCATCCCCCCTCCCCTTTCCTGCAGCCTGCCATGTATAATACACTGCCACTAACAAACCTGCCTGCCTAATTAAGCTTAATCTATCTCTGTACACACACTACACGCGGCCACTATGTAAACAGCCTTATATAGTGTGGGGCGTGGATTTAGTCTCCCTGAGCTAAGATTGGCCTAATGCACCCAGAATTTGGCTAATTATGGCTCTCTCAGCATAGAGTGCTGTGATTGGCCAAAGCATGCCGGTCAGGTGCATGCTTTGGCCAATCATCATACAGCAATGCACTGCAACCTCACAGTGCATTATGGGGCGTTCCACTGCACTCAAATTTTCCGCGAACGCCACATAATATTCGCTGTTCAGTGAACGGGTGAACACCCGATGTTGGAGTCAAACTTACGTTCAATTAAAAAATCAAGCTCATCCCTAGTGACAACCTCAGAATTCCAGATTTACAGAAATACAAGAGATGCAAGGGAGCAATCATGGTGCCTACAGCAAATATACCGTAATATGAGAAACACATTGCTACAGCAAGCAAAATATATCATAAAATAGTTTTCAAATATATCAACAGTATAAACATTATGAAATAACAGCTAGGCCCCAAAACACATGAACATGGGACGTTGAACCAATAACAGTGAAAGGCCAGATGTATTCAATTATTTTTTCTCTTCAGTTTTAAAGCGGCGGTCCAGCTGTGTAAAAAAAAAAAATAAAGTCAGCAGTTACAAACACTGTAGCTGCTGACTTTTAATAAGCACACTTACCTGTCCAGGGTGCCCGCAATGTCGACCACCCGAGGCCGGTCCGTCCTCCGGATCATGTGTTGGTGCCACCATCCTCACTAAGGGAAACAGGCAGTGAAGCTTTGCGGCCTCACTGCCCATTTCCTACTGCACATGCACGAGTCACACGCCGCTTTGTGACATACACAGGTCCCAGAAGACAGCGCGCCCCATTTCCCAGAAGGCAACGCGAGGGGGAGAAGAGAGAATATCACAGTGGAATAGGAAGTGGCATATAAGGACGATCTGCCTAGCAACAGCCATTTCTGGTAAGTATAAAAATTATTTATTTATTTTGGAGCCTTTTTGGCTTTTTTTTTTTTTTTTTTAGGGTGGATCTCCACTTTAAAGAAGAAAAATATTGATTTGATAACCTTAACAGTAATATTATTGGTGTTTCATTGAAGGCACCTCTGTGATTGACTGAAAACTAGGTACAGAAAAACACTAAAATAAATTATTGTGGACAAATCAGCAAGTCCAGATGGAATACACCCAGAAGGCCTTAAGAAACGTAGCTTTGTTATAACCAAGTCGCTATTTGTAATGTTAAAAACCATTTACTGACTGTAATGGTACAAACTGATTGGTATATAGCAAATGTGATACCAATTTACAAAAAAAAAGATAGAGATACAGTATATACCAGGAAACCCCAGACCAGCCAGCCTAACATCAAAATAATTTTAGGTATTTAAGGGAATGGCACGGGGCTCTGTTCAGAGATTTGACCATGCTAAAGTGTCATAAGTGACAACCAACATAGATGTATGAAAGACCGTTCTTGTTAGACCAAACTGTTATTGTTTTATGAGGAAATAAATGAGAACTTGGATGGTGGAAGTCCAGTGGACATAGTTTATCTAGATTGTGTTAAGGCATTTGATGATATACCTCATAAACCTTTATTCTGTAAAATAATGTCTGTTGAAGTTGATGAAAAAATACTTATTTTCTGAATGGTCTTAAAAGTTGAGTGGTGTACCCCAATGTTGTTCAATTTCTTTTATTAATGATATAGATGTTGAATAAAGAGCTCAATTTCAGTGTTTACTGACCATGCTAAACTATGCTAGGAAATACCTTTGACAATGGATATATCATCATCAGAGTTAAACCTTAATAAAACAGAAGATTGGACAGCTACATGGCTGTTAAGGTTCAATATTTATTGAGAAATGTTAAGTTATGTACTTGAGTGCCAAATATTCATATGCAAACGACACATTAGGAGTGTCACCCCTGGGAGAATCGGTAATGGAGAAGGATCTGGGGGTGCTTGTACATTACAGACTTAGTAATAGCATGCCAAGCTAACAAAGCTATCAAAATGCTGTCATGTATTGAAAAGGACATATATTCAAAAAAAATTAAATCAATAAAATCAATAAAAGACATTGCTGAATTAGAAAGAGTTTAGTGACAGGCAAAAAAAAAAAGTAATAGGGGGATGGAGGACCTCGGGTATGAGGGTCTACTACCTAGATCACAATTATTTATATAAGAGAAGTGGCGCTTACGAGGAGATATGATTACAAAGTACATATATCAAAGGTGACTTCAATAACGTTGATAGACTACTATAAAGTCTCTGAATAGAACATGGGACCATGATTTGAGGTTAGAAGGAAGGAGGTTTAACCTTAGATTGTGGAAAGGGTTATTTACAGTTAGAGAAGTCAAAATAAGGATTCCCCCATCACCACCAGGAAGATTTATAAGCTGGGAGTGTCGACAACTTCAAAAAACTTTTAGATGTCTTCCTCAGAAAGAAAAAAATCACAGGGCTATGGGAATTGTTACATTGTCAGAGAATAAAAATCACACAAACATTGAACTGGATGGACCTGTTGTAACTAGGCAACTACAAACTTTTTGAACTACAAATATTTTGTGTGGATTTTTCAGTTAGTAATCTGGCACAATTTATATATTTAAAACAAAATACAGCAAGTTTGAATTGAAGCTAAAACAGAGATTAGGACTCTCTCTTAGCAGCCGTTTGACAGTGCAGGGCCCATAACAAATCACCAGTGAGTCACATGCCATTCTGTACTTAGCAATACTAGGTCATTTCTTTAATAGCTGAGCAGAACAATAGGGGGAGTGTAATAGTGTAGGCAAGGTCAGTATATGCTAAAAGGGGAGTCATTTACCACCTCCTTCCTGCCCAGGACAATTTTCAGCTTTGAGTGCTGTTGAACTTTGAATGAAATTTGCGTGTCCATGCAACACTGAACCCATTTGAAATTGTTATAATTTTTTTCACAGAAATAGAGCTTTATTTTGGTGGTATCTAATCACCACTGGGTATTTTATTTTTTGCTAAACAAATGAAAAGGACACAAAAATATCTTTACTTTCTGTTATAAAATTTAGCAAATAAGTATTTTTTTTTCTTCACTGATGTGTGCTGATAAGGCTGCATTGGTGGGCACTAATAGTCTGCACTGATGGGCACTGATGAGGCTGCTCTGATGGGATCTTTTGGACTTCAGCTGGTCTTTAACCACTTAAGCCCCGGACCAATATGCTGCCTAAAGACCCAAGGGGTTTTTACAGTTCGGGACTGCGTCGCTTTAACAGACAATTGCGCGGTCTTGAAACGTGGCTCCCAAACAAAATTGGCGTCCTTTTTTCCCCACAAATAGAGCTTTCTTTTGTGGTATTTGATCACCTCTGCGGTTTTTATTTTTTGCGCTATAAACAAAAATAGAGCGCCAATTTTGAAAAAAATGCAATATTTTTTACTTTTTGCTATAATAAATATCCCCCAAAAACATATATAAAAAAAAATGTTTTCCTCAGTTTAGGCCGATACGTATTCTTCTACCTATTTTTGGTAAAAAAAATCGCAATAATCGTTTATCGGTTGGTTTGCGCAAAATTTATAGCGTTTACAAAATAGGGGATAGTTTTATTGCATTTTTATTTTTTTTATTTTTTTTACTACTAATGGCGGCAATCAGCGATTTTTTTCGTGACTGCGACATTATGGCGGACACTTCGACAATTTTGACACATTTTTGGGACCATTGTAATTTTCACAGCAAAAATGCATTTAAATTGCATTCTTTATTGTGAAAATGACAGTTGCAGTTTGGGAGTTAAACACAGAGGGCGCTGTAACATTTAGGGTTCACTTTGTGTGTGTTTACAACTGTAGGGGGGTGTAGCTGTAGGACTGACATCATCGATCGAGTCTCCCTAATAAAAGGGATCACTCAATCGATGCAGCCGCCACAGTGAAGCACGGGGAAGCCGTGTTTACATACGGCTCTCCCCGTTCTTCAGCTCCGGGGAGTGATCGCGACGGGGCGGCTATAAACGAATAGCCGCGCCGTCATCCCGGATCGCGACCCGAGGCTTACCGACCGCCGCATGTACCGGGGGGGGGTCCCGATTGGAACCCCGACCCACGTCAAGCAGAGGACGTACAGGTACGTGCATGTGCCTGTCCGTGCCATTCTGCTGACGTATATTTACATGAGGCGGTCTTTAAGTGGTTAAGTGTTAAGCTTAGAGGACGGATAGTGGTTATATTTAAGAGTTAGATTCATGCTTCAGCTTAGAGCGTAGGCTCAAGTTAAGGTTTAGCATTAGAGATACGTTTACAGTACAAACTGTAGCTACTGTACTTACTTTTTATGTTTTTGGGATATGTTGATTAAGGTTTGGAATTCATGTCCTGTATTGCTGTCCCGGTCTCCAGCAGGAAGTTTTCCCTTCACTCCTATTGTGTTAGCAGAACAAGATATAAGGACATTTTTTCTAATGTTTATACAAACAATACAAACTTGTTTTTTATTAGTAGAATGAGGAATTTTATATTCTTTGTGGTTTACTATCAAGATTATACATGACCTAGGTGTGATATTTTGTGCTAATTTCCATGCTTCATTTAAAATTCCTATTAAACTTTTCCATAAAATCAACCTTAAAAACAAAGGGCCAAATCCTCAAAAAACGGGCTTAACTTAACTTTTCCGAGTTAAGTTACACTGCCGCAAATCTCCCAAGTTAGGTGCCGATCCTCAAAGCACTTACCTGGAAATTTTCGGCAGTGCAACTTAACTCCGTCCGGCGCAAGGCGTTCCTAATACAAATGGGCGATTCCCATTTAAATTAGGCGCGCTCCCGCACCGGACGTACTGTGCATGCCCGTGACGTCATTTTTCCCGACGTGCATCGCGTGTTTTTACGATACGCCGAGTTTTTGAGAAAAAAAAAAGATACGGCAAAAAAAATAAAAAAAAAAAAAAAAAAACGCGTCGCGAGGAAGAAGGGTCTACTTTTACAAGGTGTAAACAGTTTACACTTTGTAAAAGCAGCCCTAATTTTACACATGCAAACTAAAACTTACGGCGAAAAAACGAAGCTGAAAAGCTTTGTGGATCGCCGTAAGTCCTAATTTGCATACGCTAGGCGGCATTTCGACACAAAATGCCCCCAGCGGCGTATGCGGTACTGCATCCTAGGATCCGACAGTGTAAGTCTCTTACAGATGTCGGATCTTCTGCCTATCTTTGGAAAACTGCTTCTGTGGATCAGTTCCAAAGATAGGCACAGGGATACGCAGGCGGAACAGCAGATCCGCCTGCGTATCTCTTTTGAGGATTTGGCCCATACTGTTTGCAGTTACCAACACTCAACTTAATTAAGCAATCAATCAATTCCTAAGGATTAACTACATTCTGACCACAGTACCCTACATATATATTGCGGTTTGCAAGTGGTTTCCTGGGATTATGGCTGAAGCTATCAGCCATATACCCGGTATCTTTTTTTTTTTCAGCCGGTAGCTGGCTTTCTAATGAAAGCTGTCCAAGGGGTTCATTAGCCACTGGATTGCTTCCAAAGATTGCCAGTGTTTTTCAGACTTTTTGTTTTCACCAGCGTGCCCGAGAATCAAAGGCGTGGGCTGCTGGTCACAGAGGCAATGAGAGAATAGATCATCTCTGATTGCCTCTATGGCCTTGGAAGACTGGAGCATCATCATGGCGTCACTTCTGGTCTAGAGCGGAATTAAACAACATTTTTTTTTAAAGTAAAAGATTCAACTTTTTTTTCTGATCTTTTGCTTTTAAAGGTAAAGAAGAAATTTTCAGTCTTTTTGACCCAAGATCTCTTCATAAAGAGAACCTGTCATCCTTATTTCTATTACATGAAATGTTTACATTCCTTGTAATAGGAAAAAAAGTGATCAAGAAAAATAAAGAAAAATTAATGGGATAGTGTAAAAATCAAAAATTAAATAAATAAGAAGACAATTAAAGCGCCCCATGCCTCCATACGTGTGTGCAGACGCGAAAACATACTTACGTTGCGCACACATATGTAAACAGTGTCAACCACACATGTAAGGTATTGCTGTAAATATTACATTAGAGTGAGAGCAATAATTCAAGTACTAAACCTCCTCTGTAACTCTAAACAGGTAACCTGTAAAACATTTTAAATCGTTGCCTATGGAGATTTTTAAGTACCATAGTTTGTCATCATTGCACAAGCTAAATTTTAGGAATCCGTTTACTCAGCGTAACATCATCTTTCATATTTTACCAAAAAAATGGGTATATATTGTGTTTTTTTTATTAATTTAAGTGTATTTTTTTCTAATAAATTGCGTTTGAAAAACCGATGCGCAAATGCTGTGTGACATAAAACATTGGAACAATTACCATTTTATTCCCTAGTGTCTCTGCTAATATATATATATATATATATATATATATATATATATGTATATGTATATATATATATATATGTATATATATATATATATATATATATATATATATATATATATATATATATATATATATATATATATACTGTTGGGAGGTTATAAGTAAATTTCAACTGATTTAAACTTGTAAACAAAAGGTGCCAGAAAAGGTTTGGTCTTCAAGTGATTAAGGCCCATTCAGATTGCTGGGGTTTCAGTAATGTGAGTTACTGCAACTCGTGTAATGCAATGCATACTGATCAGTTCATCAATAATGCAGCCCCAAATTATTTACATTGCAGCACACCACAATGCAAGGTAAAGCACTATTATGGGTTTGTGGTTGCTGCTTCAGAAAACATAGTGCAGGTCTGATTTCAGTGCATTGACAGCCCATTTAAAAAAGTTATCTGCCTTAATATCTCACATTATGAACAGCAATCAAACGAGGGGCCACTGGGTGGTATATACTTTACAATAAAGTACCACATCCCAATACTACTAGAGATATACAGTAAATATAAACTTCTTGGACCACAATCCATGGACTATGGGCACAAAAACAAAACATACAAAATGATATGGATATTACATTAATATGTAAACCTTGTCAGACATCATGGTACTACCAACAATAAAAGAAGAATAAATATCCTATGTATTATCGACATTAGGGGTGCCTCCTCCATAATCATAAAGCTCAACATGTTTTGAGTGGTTCAATTTCTTCAGGAGTAAAAGGTGCAAAAATGAGAATACTACCTATAAAATAAGAGACAAAAAAACATTATAGTGCATACAAGTTGGTAATATACAATCTTTTTTAGTGTTTATATTATTCAGAATCCAAAAGGTGCATCTATCATTGCACTTACAAAACAACATGTGCCTGGGGCCCTAAACATCCAAATGCTGGACAGGTGTATATTACGTCTGCAAATTCAAAAGCATCACAATTATTGACAGTCTATATTTACCATATTCAGAAACATAGCCTGTCACATCACATACAATACCTACAAAATTGTAAATATTGTGTTTAACCCTCAGGATGAATCCATTTAATCCAGTAAAGATCTCAGTCCTATGGTGCATTATATCCAGCAACACAAAAACCATAAATAAGGACTGCTACACTCACAAAAAAAGGAGACCAAAAGGTAAATTATTCACTTGTTGTGGTGCCCATAAAGTCCATGGATTGTAGTCCAAGAATTTTATATTTATATATCTATTAATACCTAACATGTTGACATACAATGGAATAGAAAATTACTTTTAAAATGCATAAAAGTATGTATTCAACTATAAACCAGAATATACAGTACATAGCAGTTTGTATGCTATGTATGGTATGTATGGTAAATATCACCAGTAGTTGATAATAGATATACTAGATTAGGCAGTGTAAAATGTATTCATGCTATTATGTTTTTAAAATATGATCTATGGTGATCACCGATAAAGATATAGTAGGAGAGACTTTTACTAAATAGACATCATTATTTGTTTTAAAATTATTTTAAGATTGATATTATTATTATCATCTGCCTAAATGCCAAAAAAATCTGATAAGCATGTTAAACTACCCTGAGTCTGGTATATTGTTTTTATTTAAGGTCAATTTACATCATCCTTATATTTATATTTAAACTCACACGTAAGAATACCATTGTAGCCCAAATAATTATGGAAATTTACCTTGAATTGGAATATATACCAGTATTCTAGTGTATTTTAACCCCTTCCCACTTGCCCCAGTGTTCATCTAACTGTTCTCGTGTGCTACAAGCGCCTAATCATGTGACCACTGTGATTGTCTGTTACAGTGGTCATATGAACTGCAGCCGGTCCCCTCCAGATCCTGATCATTAGTACATACAGAGAGCTGTCTTTGAATTGTATTCCATTTGTTATCAGCTGGGAGAAGAGGCCTTGCTATGGTTTCCATCACAGTTATGAAAACTCAAATTAAAACCTGATTATGCTCAACCAACCCAAATATGAACTAACTGTTACTCCACTTACCATGCATTGGTTGTAAATAGAAAAACGTGTATTGGTATCCAAAAGTCACTGGAAATATCAGCGTTAAAAACATTATTCAAACAGAGCAAACATACTGGTAAAACAGTAAGTCCGCAGATGGCAATTTGTGACCACACAAAAAATGGAAGATGTAAGATTTTAAAATTGTGGTTTCATCCCCAGGATTGTGTGGCATCTCAGGGGGAAAGTAAATATTCTTGATTGAAACCAAATAATGGCAAGTGGGTAAATACTGGAATTCCATAAATCATAGTCCTCTACAAGGCAGTCCATGTGTCTGACAGGACTCAATAGGTAGTCTCTCACTAGAAACTTGCCATCATTTGGTTTCCATCAAGAAAATGTACTTTCCCCTGAGAGGCCACACAAGCCTGGGGATAAAACCACAATTTTCAAATATTATATTTTCCATTTTTTGAGTGCTCACAATTTGACATCTGGAGATGGACTTAAGCCCTGTACACACGAATGGTTTGTCTGATGAAAACAGACCGATGGACTGCTTTCATCGGACAAACCGATCGTGTGTGGGCTCCATCGGTTTGTTTTCCATCGGTGAAAAAAAATAGAATATGTTTTAAAATTTTCCTATGGATAAAAAAACGATAGAAAAAAACAATCGTCTGTGTGGAAGTCCATCAGTCAAAAATCCACGCATTCTCAGAATCAAGTCGACGCTCGGAAGCATTGAACTTGAATTTTTCTCAGCATGTCGTAGTGTTTTACGTCACTGCGTTGGACACGGTCGGATTTTTGACTGATGGTGTGTAGGCAAGACTGATGAAAGTCAGCTTCATCAGATATCCGACGAAAAAATCCATCGGATTAGATTCCATCAGATATCCGATCGTGTGTACAGGGCTTTTTCCTGTTTTACCAGCACGTTTGCTCTGTTTGATTGATGTTTTTAACTCTGATATTTCCAGTGAATTTTTGATAATAATCTATATACATTTAATTGATTATATGTTGCATCCATGCATTAGGCGGCAACTTGAGGGTCCTTGAACCTTTAGTTTGTCATTTTCCATCACAGTTAGCCCTTGTTACCTGTAGATTTTGTTGACAACAAAACTGAATTCCAAAGCTCAGATAATGATCTCCTGTAATGATGATTTTCACCACAGACAAACATTTTTAATTGGAGAGTTTTGTATTTGCAGTGCACTGTACATATTGTATTTTGATTTAACAATACAAATTAAGAGAAGCGAATGACTGCTGTGATGTACATTTTATGTTTGTATTTGAAATGTTTCAATATAAGATGGTATCAAGAAAATGTTTCCTATGGAAATAATTATATTAACATTATAGCAAATTACATAGTGGCCTATTATGTATGTAGGCTGCATTTACAGATTAACAGTGCTGAATGGTGATAATGTTTCTCACTCTCAATGCAAGTGTATCAATCTCTTCTGTAAGGATATTGAAAAAACATTTGGGCAGCATTTAGATTTTATCTTAATAGTTATTCAGAATGAATGCACTCCCTCTTGTAGATACAGGCTTTAAAGGTACAATTTGAAAGTCTTTGTGTGATATACACCCAAGAAATAAGAAGTCTTGAAGTGTATGCAAACCATAACCATGAACGTGTTTTGTTTGCTTCATTTTGACTGTTAGTTACTGTATACCATTGAAAGGGTTTCTATTATCTCTGTTTGATAAGTGAAAATAATACCTGTTGATCTTGTCAAAAAATGAGTTGTGCTTTTTCTACTCTGCATTGTTATTCAGACTGACGAGTCCTGCCCACTCTGTGAACTACAGAACACCCCACTTCCATGTAATCTCACTTTCTATTCTAGGCTGTTGACAGTTCTCTTTCTATAGATACAGCGCAGTGAGTAAAGCCTGGTACACCCCTCAAGTTTTTTTTGTTGTTTAATTTTCGTTCACTGTTTTAAAAACAGCTGATGAGCTTGGGTAAAGCTCACTGTATTAACTATGCAATATTAGTACATCGATCTCCACGCTGAGCTATTATGTTCTGAGAGGGGGACTGCCCCGCCAGAACACACCCGTCAGTGCTCACAGCCACCAGCTGGCAGTGCTGATTGGATGCTGATCAGATGCAGGTTTTCCAGTGTGCCTGCTTGACAGAAGCCAGCTGGTCAGCTTCTATCAGACAGGCTGATGTACACATGGGCTGAATGTCAGACGGTTTTGTTGGACCGGCCGAAACTGGCTGATATTCCTTGTGTACCAGACTTTAGTGTTGTCACCTTAGGACCTTATTGGTGGCATCTCCCAGTGAAAATAGTGGGAAAAAAAACACATAATAAAAACATTAAAAAAACATATTTACTGTCTAGTAAGCTGCAATATATTTTAATTCTGTTCTTTAGCTTAGATACAATTAAAATAATGTTTACATTGAGTGTAACATCAGAGCAAGCACAAGTATGTCACATACACTTGTACTAGGTAATCAGAACAATGTGTATTCAAGTCATTTAAAATTACTGTGGTTTATTATGTGGTATTGTGATATTTTAAAATATAGTTTAGAGGTGATTATTTTGGCAGAAACTGTCTACTATGTGTAGGAAGACGTGGTAGTAGAGCCACATGAAATACAGGGTGGAGGTGATAGTTTATATGAATGGAAAGGTGAAGAAAATGTTTTAATGACTATGCTACTTTATTATCAAGTATGGTGGTGGGGGTCGAGGAGTTGGTGTGGCCTGAATGGGAATAAAATAGCCTAATAATAATGAAAACAGTCCCTTAATGAAACAGGTTTCTCAGGTTACTCTATCAAGCGTTGCAATATTGATTTAGGGAGTTTTTCTTCTTGTTGTTGTCGTATCAATGTCTGTATAGTCCTGATCAATTTATCATCAGCATAATCATCCTCTTAGAAATGTTTTCTATTAGCTGATTTTTAGATTTTTAGATTTAAACTCAAGTTGCCCATGAGTTCAATGTAATGTACCCCACACACTCAACATTGCCAAATGGTATCATGCTTTCACCTGGCACTCAGAAGCAAGTGACAGAAAAAATATTTATATTGTTGTCTTTTTCCATTATCAGCTTAAAGCTAAGCAGTCAAAAATAACAAAAAATAAATAAAATAATAGACTGTTTAGAATAAACACACTCTAATATTTTTTTATTATTTGGAAAAAATATATATTGATAGTCTATGTATACAGTTTTAGGTACAAATATACAGAATTGTGCATTTTAGCCACCAAAAAAATTGTCCCTAGGCTAAAACTTTCAAAGCTCCGATTTCTGACACTACCTGATGCCTGATTTTTACAAAGAGATGATTGGTTCTTGGCAAGGAGACCACCTGCCAGGCTCCCACACTAATGAGCAGATGAGAGGTTTTCTGCATTATCTTGAAAGGTGGAACACATCCTAATTCAAAACTACTTATGCATTATTACCATTTATAAATGTAATGGGAATATGTAATGTATAAAGGCATATCAACCTTTTAGAAACAGATCCAGCTCAACATTTCTCAGTATGACACAGCCTTGGCCTACTAGGCAATGTGTCAGGTCAGGTCTGTACTTCATATTCCCATCGCACACATTCCTGGAAGAGCTCTCAAATTAGGGTGCTGCAGCAACAACCAGCTGGAAACTGGTTCAAATCACAATGTTTACCAGCACAGCATGGAACGACGTGAAAAGCGTCCAAACAGATGATTTATTGCATGATCACAACACAAGGAGAGTGCAACGTTTCGGAGTCATGCAGAACTACTTCATCAGGCATGTGATGATCAGGTCTATGTCGCACCAAAAAACATTCACAGCTCTGAGTTCTGGAACTACTGGATGTCTGATTTTTACTGATGATTGATGTTTGATGATTGGTTCTTGGCCTCCCACACCAATGAGCAGGTGAAAGGTTTTCCACATTATCTAAAAAGTGGAACACATTTTAATTCAAAACGACTGTTATTAGAATTAAGTAGGTTCTGCGTTATTGCCATTTATAAATTTAATGGGAATCTGTAATGCATAAAGCCAAATCAGTCTCTCAAAAACAGATTCAGCTGTGAAATAAGTTTTAGAGAGCATAATGTCTCATATGGCTTTTAATTTACAGGTGCTTAGGTTTTTTTTTTGTTAGATAAACTTTTTGTTATCCTAAATCAGTGATGGCAAACCTTCGCACCCCAGATGTTTTAAAACTACATTTCCCATGATGCTCAACTACACTGCAGAGTGCATGAGCTTCATGGGAAATGTAGTTCCAAAACACGGAGTGCCAAGGTTCACCATCACTGCGCTAGATCTACTTACTGGGGAATTTCTGCAATATTATTTCCATCTATAGTTCATTTTAATAGGGTTTCCATTTATCCTATTCTATTGAACAAAGGAGCAATGGCTACAGATGAAGCTGTTGATCATCTTTCAGGAATGAATAACCATTAGAAGCTCCTTTTTCACTCAACGTGCACATCTGTTGAACTCTTCTCAGGGCTTAAGTGGTACTGGCATAACTATCCTCTGTCAACATAGAACAATAGAAAATGTGTAATTTTTAATGGACTAAGTCAGTGTTTTGATACTTGAAGGCCTATTCATAAAGCAGTAAATGTGACCTTGGTTAAACATTCACTGGTTGTGGTAAATCAATCACTGTTATTGAAAAAACATGCACCAGAAAGATTCACATGAAATTATAGTTTTCTGAATGTCGGTTTCACTGCTTTATACATATACCCACTTTGTGTTGGTTATAATTATCTTCACCATAGCACAATACTGTCACATATTCTTACAAAATTGCATGGGAAAATGATTCTGTGTCAGTAGGTGTCTGGAATGTGCATTATGCATATTCAAATACATAACTGACAGTGTCAATTTTGAAAATTTCAAAAAGAATACCTCTGAACCTGGGTTAACTTTAAGGTTTAACATAATATACCGTATTTATCGGCGTATAACACACACAGGGGTATAACACGCACCCTAACTTTCAGAGGGAAGTTTCAGGAAAAAAAACATTCCACCGCCCCCTGTGTATAACACGCATGCACAGTTTACCCTCTATTTTCAGGGTAAAAAAGTGAGTGTTATATGCCAATAAATGCAGTATATGTGTCCATAATTTTCTATTTTGGTATTTATCATACATATTGTATTTTTTAAATGCTGTTACTGAGTTTTTTTTAATAGTGGTGTAGACTGTAGAGGACATACGTGTGCTGAGACAGAGATCATAAATTATCCAAACTGTGATTTATATGCAGAAAATGTATCATTATTAGTTGTGAGAAACAAACAATAATGAGCATGCAGTGCAGATAAGCATTTCAGTGTCACTAGCCAGAATTTTTCGAAATGCTTGAAAAATGTTGTGGCCCGTAATAGAGTATTTGCATTTCTGATAACAAGAGGCCAGTGATTTTGTGTCAAAATCTAAAACAAAAAAACAAACCTGTAAAATATTCAATTATGAATTTTGATTCTTGATTTTATTTTTGTAGAAATTATATCAACTCATGTATGGCTGGCATAGGTTACATAAGTACTGTTATAACAGATTGTGATCGTGGCAAATTACTGATCAATGGGATTATCAAATTCCTAAATTTTGACATAGAAAGGAAAGGTAAAAATTATGGTGGATTTAAGTAGGTATTTGAGGTACAGTGGGCTTAATCTGGCCCTTGTTTCTATGGAGGCTCCTTTAAGTTTTAGTACCTTATTTACAATTTTCTTTTTATGTGCAGCTGTAAGGAGGATGACTGTTTAATAATGACATTTTGTGATCACCATATCAGTAATGAGCTGACGATGAATGGATTTATTAAAAAATCTATTCATCACCATAGCAGCAGCAGCAGCACTGACATGGTAATCACTTTTATTTATTGAAAACTTTTGATGATCAGTGACTTTGCTACAAAAATATATGCCAAAGGCAGGGTTGGGGTTAATGTTAATTTTAAATTTCTAGAAATGCTAATTATGTTGTTTTTTCAGAACATTAAAAAAATAAGGTCATCAGATTTTTAAGGTCATCAGATTTGTATAATTTTTTAATGGACCCAGTCAGTGTTTTGATACTTGGAGGCCTATTCCTCTGAGAGCATGAGATCTCAGGACATCCGACTGACCACACACACTTTTAACCACACACCCAAAAATTCACACAATCCTTTGTAGCCTCCCCCACAACCCCCTATTTAATATACCCTACATAATTGGTCACATACTTTTGAAACAAGAGACAGAAATTCAAGGTGTAAAATAATACCTGGAAAACCATAATCAGAGAAATAGTAAAGCTTCAGTAAATTGTAGGTGTGGCCAAATTGAACTAACAGTGGTAAGGACATAACAGGGAATGGTTAAATTATAGCTGCACATAAAATAAGGTATTTAAACTGAACCCAGTCACAAGGGTGTAACACGCAGGGTCAGGAGTGCATAGCGCACACAGTTCAGGGGTCAGGAGTCTGTAACACTGCAAAAGTCAGGAGTGTGTAATGTACAGAGTGAAGGGGTCAAGAGTGTTTAACATAAAGAATACAAATATTTACCTATGTTTCCAGTTACATCAGAGGGGGCAAGACAACAGTACATGTCACTGGGTAACCCAGCAACGCTCCCCAGTTGCATCAGAGGGGGCAGGGTCACCCACAGATGTCACTGGTGGCCCCGCCCTCAGCTATTTAAGAGCTGTCACGGCGGGTGTAGTGCCATTTGACGGAAACCCCACCCATGGAGACGGATCGTGGCATCAGGGTTTTTTTTCTCCGTATCCCCCGCTCGAGAATGGATTACATTGGAATTTTTTTATTTTTTTTTTGTTTATAAAGGACTTGTCCCAAGCTGTAATTTTTTGGGGTGAAATGGTAGGGGTACAATGTACCCCGTTACCAATTCACATAGGGGGCTGGGATCTGGGGTCCCCTTTGTTAAAGTGGAATTCCAGATTCCGATATGCCCCCCGCCCGCAGACCCTCACAACCACTGGGCAAGGGTTGTGGAGAGGAGGCCCTTGTCCCCAGCAACATGGGGACATCCTCCCCATGTTGAGGGCATGTTGCCTGGTATGGTTCAGGAAGGGGGCGCTCTCTCTCGCCCTCTTTTCCTGCGGCCTGCCAGGTTGCGTTATCAGATAAGGGTCTGGTATGGATCTTTGGGGGACCCCCATGCCATTTTTTAAAATTTTGGCGCAGGGTTCCCATTAAAATCCATACCAGATCTGAAGGGCCTGGTATGGAATTTGGGGGGACCCCCACACAATTTTTTTTTCATTTTGGTTCGGGGTTCTCCGTAACAGGTTAAGACGTGGCTCCCAAACAAAATTGGCGTCCTTTTTCCCTGACAAATAGAGCTTTCTTTTGGTGGTATTTGATCACCTCTGTGAGCGACAATTTTGAAAAAACTGAAATATTTTTTACTTTTTGCTGTAATAAATATCCCCAAAAAATATATAATTTTTTTTCCCTCAGTTTAGGCCGATACGTATTCTTCTACCAATTTTTGGTAAAAAAATCGCAATAAGCGTTTATCGATTGGTTTGCGCAAAATTTTTAGCGTTTACAAAATGGCATTTTTATTAATATTTTTTTTTTTACTACTAATGGCGGCGATCAGCGTTTTTTTCGTGACTACGACATTATGGTGGACACATCGGACACTTTGACACATTTTTGGGACCATTGTCATTTTCACAGCGAAAAGTGCTATAAAAATGCACTGTTTACTGAGAAAATTACAATGGCAGTGAGCTTCGGCACAGAGCTTCGGACCTGGCTGCTTCGGGCCCACAGCTGGGCTCTTAAAGAATGCCCATTTCCCCAGCCGTGCCATTCTGTCGACATATATAGTCATGCGGCGGTCCTTAAGCAGTTAATATTCATACCAGACCCTAAGGGTATGGTAATTAACTGGGGGGGAACCCATGCCAGTTTTTTCAATGACTTTTATCTCTATTGCCGGGACCCGACAATTCATTATAGCAAGTAGTTTTAAATGACTTTTTTTCCTTTAGAAATGTCATTTTGTGCAGGGACTTCTAAACACGGGAAAATGCACCACTTTACAGGCATACTATAGACACCCCCCCAGGTACGAAATTTAAAGGAATATTTAACTTTTATTGTTTCACTTTAAGCATTATTAAAATCACTGCTCCCGAAAAAACTGCAGTTTTAAAACCTTTTTTGCATTGATACATGTCCCCTGGGGCAGGACCCAGGTCCCCAAACACTTTTTATGACAATAACTTGCATATTAACCTTTACAATTAGCACTTTTGATTTTTCATGTTCGTGTCCCATAGACTTTAACAGTGTTTACCTGTTCGAACACATTTTTTGCCTGTTCGCATGTTCTGCTGAGCAAACCGGGGGGGTGTTCGGCTCATCCCTAATCCTGTTTGCTGTCTCCAACTATGCTGATCTCTGGCTTCATGATTTAATGGCTTGCACCAACTACCCGCTTTGATTACTGAACCCTGGCTATGTTTTGACTATGTTTACTATTCATACAATTTTTACCACTATAATAAAAGGTGTGAAGGGGTCAAGAGTGTTTAACATAAAGAATACAAATATTTACCTATGTTTCCAGTTACATCAGAGGGGGCAAGACAACAGTACATGTCACTGGGTAACCCCGCAACGCTCCCCAGTTGCATCAGAGGGGGCAGGGTCACCCACAGATGTCACTGGTGGCCCCGCCCTCAGCTATTTAAGAGCTGTCACGGCGGGTGTAGTGCCATTTGACGGAAACCCCACCCATGGAGACGGATCGTGACATCAGGGTTTTTTTTCTCCGTATCCCCCGCTCGAGAATGGATTACATTGGAATTTTTTTATTTTTTTTTTGTTTATAAAGGACTTGTCCCAAGCTGTAATTTTTTGGGGTGAAATGGTAGGGGTACAATGTACCCCGTTACCAATTCACATAGGGGGCTGGGATCTGGGGTCCCCTTTGTTAAAGTGGAATTCCAGATTCCGATATGCCCCCCGCCCGCAGACCCTCACAACCACTGGGCAAGGGTTGTGGAGAGGAGGCCCTTGTCCCCAGCAACATGGGGACATCCTCCCCATGTTGAGGGCATGTTGCCTGGTATGGTTCAGGAAGGGGGCGCTCTCTCTCGCCCTCTTTTCCTGCGGCCTGCCAGGTTGCGTTATCAGATAAGGGTCTGGTATGGATCTTTGGGGGACCCCCATGCCATTTTTTAAAATTTTGGCGCAGGGTTCCCATTAAAATCCATACCAGATCTGAAGGGCCTGGTATGGAATTTGGGGGGACCCCCACACAATTGTTTTTTCATTTTGGTTCGGGGTTCTCCATAACCGGTTAAGACGTGGCTCCCAAACAAAATTGGCGTCCTTTTTCCCTGACAAATAGAGCTTTCTTTTGGTGGTATTTGATCACCTCTGTGAGCGACAATTTTGAAAAAACTGAAATATTTTTTACTTTTTGCTGTAATAAATATCCCCAAAAAATATATATTTTTTTTTCCCTCAGTTTAGGCCGATACGTATTCTTCTACCAATTTTTGGTAAAAAAATCGCAATAAGCGTTTATCGATTGGTTTGCGCAAAATTTTTAGCGTTTACAAAATGGCATTTTTATTAATATTTTTTTTTTTACTACTAATGGCGGCGATCAGCGTTTTTTTCGTGACTACGACATTATGGTGGACACATCGGACACTTTGACACATTTTTGGGACCATTGTCATTTTCACAGCGAAAAGTGCTATAAAAATGCACTGTTTACTGAGAAAATTACAATGGCAGTGAGCTTCGGCACAGAGCTTCGGACCTGGCTGCTTCGGGCCCACAGCTGGGCTCTTAAAGAATGCCCATTTCCCCAGCCGTGCCATTCTGTCGACATATATAGTCATGCGGCGGTCCTTAAGCAGTTAATATTCATACCAGACCCTAAGGGTATGGTAATTAACTGGGGGGGAACCCATGCCAGTTTTTTCAATGACTTTTATCTCTATTGCCGGGACCCGACAATTCATTATAGCAAGTAGTTTTAAATGACTTTTTTTCCTTTAGAAATGTCATTTTGTGCAGGGACTTCTAAACACGGGAAAATGCACCACTTTACAGGCATACTATAGACACCCCCCCAGGTACGAAATTTAAAGGAATATTTAACTTTTATTGTTTCACTTTAAGCATTATTAAAATCACTGCTCCCGAAAAAACTGCAGTTTTAAAACCTTTTTTGCATTGATACATGTCCCCTGGGGCAGGACCCAGGTCCCCAAACACTTTTTATGACAATAACTTGCATATTAACCTTTACAATTAGCACTTTTGATTTTTCATGTTCGTGTCCCATAGACTTTAACAGTGTTTACCTGTTCGAACACATTTTTTGCCTGTTCGCATGTTCTGCTGAGAACCAAACCGGGGGGGTGTTCGGCTCATCCCTAATCCTGTTTGCTGTCTCCAACTATGCTGATCTCTGGCTTCATGATTTAATGGCTTGCACCAACTACCCGCTTTGATTACTGAACCCTGGCTATGTTTTGACTATGTTTACTATTCATACAATTTTTACCACTATAATAAAAGGTGTGATTTTTACTGCATTTTCTGTCTCGGCCTGATTCATGGTTCCTGACAGAAACTCCAGGGAAAATGTCAGCCATCTCAGCGGTGTGTGGACAATGCTGGAAGGCTTTGTTCTAAGGTGAGTATTTCGTAATGAGCTAGTATACAGTGCAAACTAGCTTATTATGCCTTTGTCTTACAGATTGTTTTTTTTAAGAGTTTTTAACCTCTTCAAACGTATATGTGAATATCATTGGACTATAGGGGACCCCTCTAGATCCAGGTGGACATCAAATGATGCCCTCCCAGACTTACCGCAAATGCTGCTTTGCCGAAGACTTGCAACATGACGATCGGTGGGAGATGTGTCCCCCAGACACAATGCATCACTGATTGTGGTAAAGAGCCAATGACTTTGGCTCTTTACCACATGATCACTTTGTCAAATCACAGCTGATCACTAATGTAAACAAAGACTGATAACTCACTGTTCTCTTCTCCTTACACACACGATCATGCGCTTCCTCCATTTTAGTGATAATTCACAGCGCCCTCTCCGAGTGCAGCCTGGCTAAGACAAGCTCTACAAAATTCAGACAGAGAAATCTGTTTAGATGAGTCCCTTGTCCACTTCACTGCCTGGCTGGGAATCAAGCATTAAGGGCCAGATTCACGTAGAGCGGCGCAAATTTAGTTTGTCCTAACGTATGTCAGTTAAGTTAAGGCGGCTGAATTTTGTGTTGTAAGTGCCGTATCCACAGAGCATTTGCGCCCAAATGTGCGCCAGCGTAACGTAAATACCGAGGCGTAAGGCGGGGTTATTGCAAGTGGGAAGGAAGTGGGCGTGCTCCATTGAAATGAGCCGTGACCCCATGCAAATGAAGGGCTGGCCATACTGCGCATGCGCACACAAATCTGCACCTCACTGGGCATGCTCAGAACTCGGGCCAGCGCAATCAGTGAGATAGGAAAAAAGGCCAAGCAGACTAAGTGAGATCCACCATGTGCATAAATAGCCCCACACAAACGCACTTCCATTGCAAAAGTACATCCCTGTGTTCCCCTTCCTAAAGCAAGTTGCTTTTGCTCTGTTATCTCTTGGTGTTTGTTGGTGAGTGTAGTATTGTTAGATAAAAGATTTATAGAAGTAGGAGGTTGTAGTAGTTGTGTTTTTTTTCTGAGTGTTTATTCTGTTTGTTTTTTTCTGTGTTTGTTTTTGAATTTGTATTAGCTGTCTGCTTGTGTTGTTTGATATTGCTGTCTTGTGTTTGCGGTTTGATTTTTGTGTGTGTTTGTTCAGTGTCTTTTTGTGTGTGTTTGTTCTGTGTCTTTTTGTGTGTGTTTGTTCTGTGTGTTTTTGTGTGTGTTTGTTCTGTGTGTATTTGTGTTTGTTTGTTGTGTTAGATTTTTGTGTGTGTGTTTGGTGCTGAGTGTTGGGTGTTATGGCACCAAAGAGACGTAAGCTTAATTTTTCTGTGCGAGAAAAGCAAATACTTGCCAGGGCTATCACCCGATTTGGGCGATATTTGCATGGCCCTGAGAGCCGGGACACCACCCCGGCCAGGAAGAGGGCGATCATCCAGGAGATAACTGATTAGATCAATGCGGGGGGAGACGAGGACCCCCAGTGGGATAGCCAAGAAGATAAATGACCTGAGGATCCTGGTCCATGACAAGATGGCCAAGATAAATGCCCATGCCACGGGCACTGGCGGAGGACCACCCTGCTCCGTCAGGCTGACTGAGGAGGAGTGGGCAGTGGCCCGGTGCTTCCACAGACAACAAGTGGCGGGCCTGCCTGGCTTTGACTCCGAGGAGGGCGTGAGGACAGGTAAGTTATTTTTTCTATTTCTATCTGGTGAGTAGCATGTGTGGGTGGGGGAAGGGAATATGTGCCAAGTGTGTGGATCCTCCAACCTGTGAATGTTTTGTGTCATCCACAGATGGCCGGGAGATTGCAGGGCCATCAGGCCAGTCTGCTCCATCCCCTGGACAACAGGCTGCTGAAGAGCCCCAAGAAGGGCAGGAGTCCTCAGGGGAGGGGAGTGGCCACACCTCCCCTCATGAGGAGGTTGAGGGGGGGAGGATGAGGGGAGGAGGATGGGGATGATCGGATGGACCTTGCCAGGGAAATCCTATTGCCTACGGATGTGGTTCCCCCTGAGGCTACCCCTGAGGCTACCCCTGAGGCTACCCCTGTGGCTGGCAGCAGTCAGGCCTCCATCAGGGGTAGCCCCTCCCACTCCTCCCCCAACAGGGCTCCCCCACAAGGGTCTCTCCCTCCCCTCCTCCCAGGCCACAAGCCTCAGCTGCAGGCAGGAAGGCTACCCATAAGACCAGGGGTTGGCCGAGGTTCTGCCGGCCAATCTGCGGAGGGACCAGGCCCAGCAGACCCAACATCTGGGTCAGGTCGCCCGGACTTTGACCCAGATGGAGGACAGCCTGGGCTCAATTAAGGACTCGGTCAATGATGTGGGCACAAACTCCTTGGCGGTCATAACATGCATTTGTGACCTGCAGACCGCCACAGCAGGCGTGGCCCTGGAGATGAGTGCCCTGACCCAGGCTGTCCATGCAAATACCCAGGCTGTCCAGGCCAATACGGCTGCCCTCACTGTGGGCCTGCACAGAATCGCCGTGGCCTTGGAGGGCAGGCCAGCTGCAGGAGAGTCACCAGGGGAGGCTCCTCCTTCCCCTGCTCCCCCCTCATGAGTCTCCCCTGGTTGGCCGTGGCCTAGCTGTGGCCGGCCCAGGCGTAGCTCACGCCACCACCATTAATTTTGGTTGTACTTTTGTTTTTTTATTTTTATTATTTTTTTAATTATACTGTGATTATGATTTGGTTTATGCGTGTGAATGATGTATGAATGTGGGGGTGACATTCCTGGTGAAAAAGGGTGTCACCCTCAGTTTTGGTGGAGTAGGGATCCCCAGGACCAGGGAGAAGTGATCCCAGGTCCATATGAATGGTGTATGAATGCACAGTAACATAATTGGAGCCGTGGCGTGGCGTTGCTGCTCCCTAGTCCCATTGGGGGTAATTGGGTCTAATCCAATTATATGAGGATGTGATGTGTCTGTGCTAGGGACCACAGTGGGTGTGCATGCATGCATTCTCATTGTGCCATGATTAATGTGTGTGTTTACTGTGCAAAGATGCCTTCTGCGAGGCGTCTCCTGGCTGCTGTTCCCTCAGAAGAGGGGGTACCCTTGGTTACTAAAGTCACTAGTATAGCTATGAGCATGGATGCCCCTGGCATGTTGGCATACAGATTGTTGTCCTGCAAGTGTGTGTGCTCAGCTCTTCCCTAACGGTGTTGCTTTAGCTGACATTTACACGGCTGGTGTAAAGTTAGGGGCACCTCTTATAAGGTGTAATTTTACACCGTGAAACTAGCAGATGCGCACAGGGCGTAGTCTACGCCGCACAAGCGTACTTTTGTGGATCGCCCTATCTCCTACATTTGCATGTTAGCATAGAAAATCAATGGTGTGTCTAGCGTATTTTGCGCTTCAAGATGCGCCGGTGTAATCATTTTACGTAGGATGGAAAAATCTGGTTTTCAGGCATATTTCATTTTGAGGATGAGGCGCAAAGATACGCATCTTTAGATACGTCGGCGTAAGTGCTTTGTGAATCTGGCCCTGAAATTCCCAATAAAAGGGCCAGATATGGAGTAAAGTCCTACAAGCTCTGTGAAAGAGCCATGGGATATTTGTATGTGTTTCATGTGTACAAAGACAAAGATTCCCAGCTCTAGCCCCCTGAATGCCCAACCTTCATCAGCACAAGTGGAACAATTGTCTGGGGCCTGGCATTTCCACTGTTCAAAAAGGGTCTCATATCTACATGGATTACTTCTACACAAGCCTGCACCCAAGACAGTGAGCACGAATGCTGCTTATAATCTGGCAGCCATCCCATTTGCTCACATGGTGGAGGCAATTCTCACAATAATCCTGATGTCATTCACAACACTTGTATGGTGCTATAGATAATGGACACTCATTTCTATTGAAGATATTTCAGTTTATACTTTGATTTCGACTTTTTTACTTGCACATATTGGGACTTTGGCCATATAATGTTATTGTGTTTGTTTACATATGTCATGCACTTTATATAAGGTCAAATATTGGTATTTTAATATGGCTGCATTTGTTTTATTTTGTATTACGTGCAGATATGTTTACTGAACCTGCACTCAAATCCAACCCAAGTAGATTAGCTCATCACTACTGGTTACTAGTTTTTGCCCTCTGCTTGCATTTCTCTGGGTTCAAATTTTTAAGTTCAATTTCTCTTTAAAGCGGTGGTTCACCCTCCATAGCAACATTTTAGCATAAATTAAGACATAGTAGCGCGAGCTACAGTATGCCTGTCTTGATTTTTTTAGCGCGGTACTCACAGTGCAATCCTGTATAGAAGATTCCGACTCCCCGCGGGGAATGGGCGTTCCTATCCAGACGGAGGATGATTGACGGCCGGCTCTGGCACGTCACGCTCCCCGAAGACAGCCGGAGTAGGTCTCGGCTCTTCACGGCGCTATACGGCGCCTGCGCACAGACTATGCGCAGGCGCCGTGAAGAGCCAAGCCTATTTCGGCTATTTCCGGAGAAGCGCGACGTGCCAGAGCCGGCCGTCAATCATCCTACGTCTGGATAGGAACACTCATTCCCCGTGGGGAGTCGGTATCTTCAATGTAGGATTGCACTGTGAGTACCGCGCTAAAAAAATCAAGACAGGCATACTGTAGCTCCTATGCCTAATTTTATGCTAGAAGAAAATTTTTTTTTTTTTGTTTATAGGGTGAACCCCCCACTTTAAAACACAGTGTAAAAATTTGGCGGACTTAACAGGCTGTAAAAAAAAAAAAAGATTATTCTTGTTGCTAGTACACATGCCAAACTAAAATGCACTGCTTTATATTATACCACCTGAAAGGCTGTATGTTTTTATAATTTTTTTTTATTAATCACTTTCGGACGGCATGCCATCGTTATACGTCAGCACTTTGAAGAGGAATATCGTTGTTATGGTGGCAGCTAGCTGCCATAAACCTGGTATCCTCATCTTCAGCGGGTGTTCTGCTTTCAGATAAAAGTGGTCTCCACTGTGGATCACTTTTAATCGGTGGCGGGAGAGTTGCATAAATTCAACCATTTTTATGCATTGTTGTAAATAAAGCGGAGTTCCAACCACAATTGCGTTTTTATAATATAAATCTGGTCACTTACTATTTTACAATCTGCCGCCGATCTGCATAGATATTCAAAAAAGATACTTTATAAAACTATATCTACACCGTTGTCATTTTGCTTGTGGGCATTGTGAAGCCTACAGGCACTTACTTCCTGGAAGTCTTGGATGGGGAGTGATAATTGTACAGTGCACTGCATCCTGGGAAATGATGACACACATTACCCAGGAGCATTAGAGGGAGATGATGTCAGAATCCTAGGTGGTTTCAAAGGCAGATTTCGTGGGACCGCATAGCAACAGGCATTTCCAGATGAATAAAAATTTTTTTTTTTTTTTTTTAGTCATAAGTAGAGTTGAGCGGACACCTGGATGTTCAGGTTCGGGTCCGAACCCGAACTTTAAAAAAAAAGTTTGGGTTCGGGAACCTGAACCCGAACTCCGAACCCCATTGTAGTCAATGGGACACGGACTTTTAGAAAAAAAATGCGCGGAGGTCCCCGCAAATTCAATAACCAGACCCTTTAGGTCTGGTATGGATATTAAGGGGAACCCTGCCGTCAATTTAAAAAAAAAATTACATGCGGTTCCCCCTAAATATCCATAACCAGACCCGTTATCCAAACACGTTGACCTGGCCGGCCGCAGAAAAGAGGGGGGGACAGAGTGCGGCCCCCCCTCTCCTGAACCGCACCAGGCCACATGCCCTCAACATGGGGAGGATGTCCCTATGTTGATGGGGACAAGGGTCTCATCCCCACAACCCTTGCCCGGTGGTTGTGGGGGTATGCGGGCAGGAGGCTTATCAGAATCTGGAAGACCCCTTTAACAAAGGGGACCCCCAGATCCTGACCCCCCCCCCCCCTGTGTGAAATGGTAATGGGGTACACTGTACCCCTACCATTTCACGAATAAAGTGTAAATTCTTGTAAAAAAAATAACACACACACCATAGAATAAAGTCCTTTATTAATAAAAAAAAGAAAAAAACTCCAGCGGTGATAATCCACTCGTTCCCGGCTTCCTGCTCCAACGTTGTCCCGATCCAGCGACGAGTGCGGGTGATCTCCAGCGATGAGAAGATCCAGCGATGGGTGATCTCCGCTCCAGCGATGAGAAGATCCATCCATCCGGAGCGCAGCATCGCCGACCTCCTCTCATCGCTGGACACAGCCCAGCGAATGACGTGCTGAAGCTGTGACATTACTTATATAGAGGAGGCAGGGCCACCCGTCACGTGACCCCGCACCCTCTGACGTACCCTCTGCTATGTCACTGGGAAAGCCCAGAGTCTTCCCTCTTCCTGGGCTTCCCCAGTGACATAGCAAAGGGTACGTCAGAGGGTGCGGGGTCACGTGACGGGTGGCCCTGCCTCCTCTATATAAGTAATGTCACAGCTCCAGCGCATCATTCGTTGGGCTGTGTCTAGCGATGAGAGGAGGTCGGTGATGCTGCGCTCCGGATGGATGGATCTTCTCATCGCTGGAGCGGAGATCACCCGTCGCTGGATCTTCTCATCACTGGAGATCACCCGCACTCGTCGCTGGATCGGGACAACGTTGCCATTACCATTTAACACAGGGGGGGGGTCAGGATCTGGGGGTCCCCTTTGTTAAAGGGGTCTTCCAGATTCTGATAAGCCTCCCGCCCGCATACCCCCACAACCACCAGGCAAGGGTTGTGGGGATGAGACCCTTGTCCCCATCAACATGGGGACATCCTCCCCATGTTGAGGGCATGTGGCCTGGTGTGGTTCAGGAGAGGGGGGGTGCACTCTGTCCCCCCCCTCTTTTCTGCGGCCGGCCAGGTCAATGTGCGCGGATAACGGGTCTGGTTATGGATATTTAGGGGGAACCGCACGTAATTTTTTTTTTAAATTACCGGCGGGGTTCCCCTTAATATCCATACCAGACCTGAAGGGTCTGGTTGTGGATATTTAGGGGGAACCGCACGTCATTTTTTTTTAATTGACGGCGGGGTTCCCCTTAATATCCATACCAGACCTAAAGGGTCTGGTTATTGAATTTGCGGGGACCTCCGCGCATTTTTTTTCCCCGAACTCCGATCCCGGACCCAAACTTTTTCCAATTATTCGGGTTTGGGTCCGGGTTCGGGAAAAACCCAAAGTCCGTACCGAACCCAAACTTTACAGTTCGGGTTCGCTCAACTCTAGTCGTAAGCAAAAGTTTAAAGCAAAATAGTTTTTTTGATGGAACCTCCACTTTACTGTTTTTTATTGGAATCATGTCTTAATAAATGTATATTTTTATAATTATATTGCCCTAATCCGGGGATATGCAATTAGCGGACCTCCAGCTGTTGCAGAACTACAATTCCCATGAGGCATAGCAAGACTCTGACAGCCACAAGCATGACACCAGAGTCAGAAGCATGATGGGACTTGTAGCTTTGCAACAGCTGGAGGTCCGCTAATTGCATACCCCTGCCCTAATCCTTGGGTACCGAGTTAGTCCTCAACACAATTGGTGTCGTGGGGCAGCATTTTGGAGTTGCCCCCGACAACCCTTTCCCCCTTCTCCAAAATCTCATACAAGCTTTAACATGTAATGCAAATTTAAAAAGTCAAATGTTTAAATAAGCAATTTTCTTTAAAATAATGCTTGGTATTTCTGACAGCAAGGCCTTTGTTCATGAACTTCCTGTTATGAGATGGCAACACTTTGTCCCTGTCTGCCAATTGTGCTCTTGCATTGTCATCTTACACATATTATTCAAGTCTAGTCCACTGTTGCCACAGAATACCTGTTCTGAGAAATGCTATGCTGACATCACTGAAAAGAATACATGAAGACAGAAAGTGGTTGCAAAGAGGCTGAAGGAGATCCATAGCACTTACAGTAGATGCCTCAAAATATAAATAAAAAAAATAAAGCCAGTGTTTTATTTAAAACAAGGCAATTGCTTATGATACACATCTCTTTAAATAGAAACATAAACACCAGTTGCCAAATATGCATTTGCACATAGCCTGTGTAAATATGCAAGCATATTTCTCTTCTATCAATTTTGCTTGTCAAAAAAACAAAAAATCTAAGTGCTAGAAATTTCAATTCAGCTTAAAAAACAGTATGTGAAAAAAAAGACTAAGATATGCAAACTCATTTCACCTGTTAGCGAATCATGTTGCATGTCCAATAAAAATCCAGGATGGGTTTTTGTGCTTCTTATTTGCCACTTAAATGTTTTACTGTGGTGATGACGATGATGATGATGTTTTTTTTTTTTTTTATTATTGTCATTTCATTGTATTTGTTCATTGCAAAGTAATGGCAAATAACAGATTTCCACACTGGTTATAATGTATTCAAGTAATGCTTTATTTCATTCTAGGCTTACCATCAATGCTGAATGTCAACTTCAGCTGCACAACTTTCCTATGGATGAGCATTCCTGCCCACTCATATTCTCCAGCTGTAAGTATTCACTCTGTGTCAAACCAATATTCTCTGGTTGAGAGATTTTATGCAATGTATTTGTTATGTATGCCTAGCTTCCAAAGTGCAAGATTTTTTGCTGTGTTTGCAGTAAGTTGTGAGCGTCTCATGCTGCTTGCTTGTAAATTCACGTGTACTATGATCTGTTTGACACTGCAGTCAGTTTGTATTTTAGATGTTTTGCTTTTTTTGGTTTTGTTAAGATATCTGGAGATTTTCCTTTGCACCATCATGACTAAATAGCTCTGTTAACTTTTAAACATACAGTAGATGTGTAATCAATGTTTCCCAAATGAAATTAGGTAATAATGTATATAATATGGAACAATAATCAATATAACTAAAAATCTGATACATCTGTCTCAGTCAGAGATTTTAAACAGCGCTAAAGTTAAGTGACAGTATTAGGTGACCAACACCACCATAAAAGTTTTTGACAGAAAAACCATGCAGAGTGTTTCAGATAGTGTCCAAATGGAGATCCTGAAGTAATAGCAGTGTCCACCCTCCACCGAAATCCTTAGCTCCACCACAAGTGAACACACTCCCCATAGGGGTTTAAACTCACCAAAACGAATAAATAAAAGGCCTTTCAGCAAAGCAGTATTCGTCAAGTATGAAACAATGCGGGCTGCATCAGTCAAGGGGATGATTGCTAATGATGGGCCTCAGATAAAGTAAAAAACAGAGAAGAGCGCTCATAGCGTAATCTCATTTATTAAAAGAAGAAACCCCTTCACCACCAGATCCCCTTATACATTAAACTTACATTGCAAATTCAAACATAAGCATGGAAGCATAAATGGCACTGCAACGTAACCGCCGATCTGCGTGTCGCGATAGAATCTTAGGCTGGATGCCGAATGACTTCCTCCTTCCTGGTTCCGCACAGTGGAGCGCACATGTCACTTCCGGCGTGTCGTATGGGTCACGTCCTTACGCATTTCGTCATTGGCTGACTTTAACAGAGGGCGTCTCTGTTGTAGTAAGCCAATGACAAATCACATAAGGACGTGACCCACACGACACGCCGGAAATGATGTGTGCGCTCCACTGAGCGGAACCAGGAAGGAGGAAGTCATTCGGCATCCAGCCTAAGGACACGCCGATCAGCGGTTATGGTGCAGTGCCATTTATGCTTCCATGCTTATGTTTGAATTTGCAATGTACGTTTAATGTATAAGGGGATCTGGTGGTGAAGGGGTTTCTTCTTTTAATAAACGAGATTACGCTATGAGCGCTCTTCTCTGTTTGTTTACTTTATCTGAGGCCCATCATTAGCAATCATCCCCTTGACTGATGCAGCCTGCATTGTTTCATCCTTGATGAATACTGCTTAGCTGAAAGGCCTTTTATTTATTCGTTTTGGTGAGTTTGAACCCCTATGGGGAGTGTGTTCACTTGTGGTGGATCTAAGGATTTCGGTGGAGGGTGCACACTGAAATTACTTCAGGATCTCCATTTGGACACTATCTGAAACACTCTGCGTGTTTTTTCTGTCAAAAACTTTTATGGTGGTGTTGGTCACCTAATACTGTCACTCAACATTAGTGCTGTTTATAATCTCTGACTGAGACAGATGTATCTGATTTTTAGTTATTTTTATTATTGTTCCTTATTTTGTTTGTTTTAAACAGCTGCTGTATCATTATCTTTCTTTGTGGCTGTTAGAGCTATAAAGAACTGTGGTGTTTTTATCTACTTTTGATTTTTGAAAGACCGCAGGGTCCCCATTTTTTGGTGCTGCAATTTAACCATTTACGTCCCTTTTTGGCGCTGAGTGGTGTACTGGAGGCCTATGGTTACACTTGTCTTTGCAATGTATATAATATGTTACTTACTGAGGCACACCACTGCAGTTCAGCCAACAGGAAAAAAATATGAAATTTTGTAAAAGTATTAAACCTGAGACTTTTTGAGATTAAATACCATTAATAGTCATATAAATAATTAAAGGTGGGAAAAAAATATTTGCTATGATGGACAGATGGGATGGTATGTTCAAAATATGCTTTAAATATAATATTGCTCATACTATTATAGGATACATTTTGTAGCTATCTTTATCCATATGTCTAAATACTGCTGTTCCATTTATGAAGTAAAGCTGACCAACAAGAAATCAGGTAAGAAATGTGAATGCTAAATAATTTCATACATACTAATGTTAAGGCATTCACTATATGCACTTCCAGTTTCAGGCTCTCATTCAGAATGAGGCTTGAACCGCACGCCATATACGCCATCTTGGAAAACCTGGAAGTAGCAATTATTTACTGCAGAGCTTTCATTGGAGCCACAGCTCGTTTATGAGGCTTCTTCATTTATTTTATATAAGGGCAATAACGACAGTGGTTCAGTAGCCCAGATGATGTTCTATTGAACAAATGCGTCGGGATGGACTACTGATGCCACTGTTATTGTCGATTCTTTAACGCGTTTTTATATCACCTCAAATGTGAGTGTTACTCCTTTTTTTAAATAAATAGCTGTGAGATACCTTGCAGAATTACGCTATGTGCCCTCCTGTCTTCCTCTTTTTCCATATCCATATCATCCATCTCTTTGAGCATTATAACCTGTAAAATAACATTGGAAGTTCCACTGCCGAGTTCCTGGAATCTGTGTCTGTTGAGACATCCTTTCTTTTGGTCTATTGACCATACAAGCTTGATTGACCTAGTGAATGTATGCTTATCTGGGTTCAATCTTTTTGTTAAGCCTTATGACATACGGTGGTGGATCTTCTGTCAATTTTCTCGACTATTTTCAAATAGACTGTGTTTATTCACTCACTATATGGAACATTGTCACTTGACTTTGAATAATATCATCAAGATTCTTTGAAGGATATTGAATTTATAATTGTTCATCAAAGGACTATTATATTTGCATTTTTTCACTTGATTATTTTTTTTACATCTCACTACGGTGCATACATGTGGTGTTTTTATTTACATTTTCTGGTTTAATTTGATATACTTATGTTATCAGGCATCTGATATCACGTCAATTTTAGCACTGCACTTATACTTTTTATTTTATTTAACATCTAATGTTAGGACCATTTAACACAGATTCAACCCCACAAAAACTGAGTTGTTGTTTAGAGAGGTGGGTTATGATGGATTTAAACACCATTGGTTTCCCAGAAACCCTAACTTAATGTTTGGGAAATTTTGCAATGGTGCTTATTGCCTATGTTGCACAACTTTTTACACCACTGGCAGCATTACCAGCAATGGAAAATAAATGCTTTTTTATGTCTATTACACATGCATTGAGGTGTCCAGGCTCTCACAACTTCTTGAGCATTTTCTCAAGCTACTGGGAGTCATTCCAGCCTTTATGAACAGAGTGTAATACTGTCTAAGCCTAATTTGCTGAGTTAATTCCCAATGCAGGGTACAGTGTGAAACCTGTCTAGATTGCTGACAGCCTGTGAACCATTAAGCCTTTAAGAAGATCCTGTCCAGTTCCTCTTCCCACTTCAGCAAATTTGATAATACAATGTGCTGAGAATGGAAAAAAAATAAGATATATCCTTTAGTATGGGGTTGGGGTGATTGAAATAAGTAAATGCTTGAGATACATAATGATATTAGTAAGAAAGATGCAGGAGGGACAGATTTGCAGTTACTTAAAGAAGTCTCAGGCCTCGTACACACGGCCGAGTTTCTTGGCAAAAACCAGCAAGAAGCTTGCTGGTTTTTTTTTTTGTCGAGGAAACCGGTCGTGTGTACACCTTTCAACGAGGAAACCGCCGAGGATCTCGTCGGGCCAAAAAGAAAACATGTCTTCTTTTTCCTCGACGGCAATGGGAAAATTTGTCGGCGGCTTCACAAGGAACTTGACGAGCAAAACGATGTGTTTACGTGTGTACGAGGCTTCAGTGTGGAAGAGTGTGCTTTTAAGAAAGAGTATCAAATGTGTGGTGTACATCCCCCTGGAACAAGTCCCAAACTTTGGTCACCCCCAGCTGTCTACTAATTAACTAGGTTAACACCAATTATGAGAGCAGAAAAAAACAAGAGTGAAAGATCAAGTATAGATCTTAAAGATGGTTGTCCCCTCTGGTGGAAGAACTGCAATGTTTCCAAAGAAATTTTAATTGACAATAATTGGATGGGCAGCTTAATTTTGGGTTTGAACATGGAAGTTCCAGAAGAAAGGCAACATCTAATCATATCACATTCACTTTCAAGACCCATTTTTTGTACACTCTAGGTTCCACCAGATTTGTGGTTGATCTAATATCACAGTTTTGTAATAATTTGAGTTGTTCAGAGCTCCCATACTACCACAACTTGTGTAGTGAAACATAAGATGTTTATTTACCCTAGGCCTCGTGCCTTGCCAGAAAAAATGATTAAATGTGGGATGGCATCGGCCAGTTCAATAGAATCCGGCCGACATTTTGGCCCGTGTGTACTGCAATAGGTCTGACAGAAGCATTTGCCTGGCTTCTGTAGAAGAGGCACGACTGAAAAAGGTTTGCATGATCAGCTCCCAATCAGCGCTCTTAGCCAATGGCTGAGAGCACTGACTGTAGTGTTTTAGGGGAGGGAGCCCCCCTGTCAGAACACAATAGCACAGCAGGGGAGATCATTGTACTAACCCTGCTGGGTTGAACAAAGAAAACACTACTAGTGTGTAGTAGGCTTAAGAATGGCCTCTAGTTAAGGAGAAAGTTAGAGCGCACTGATCTAATAACTGTACAAAATGTATAAAGTATTCTAGGACAGATCATAATTTTACCAATGAAAATCCCACCTTTCCTACAGGAAACAAAGGATTGATGATATTCTTTACACTCTTGTTGAGTCGGGGTAGGTAAATCTAGCAAATATCTGGGATGCAAGATACCCTATTGATGCCCAGATAAGGGATACAACCATAAACACAGTGGTATGGAAACACGTTCTGTATTAAATAGCATTTCATATTGGCTGGTCAATATGAAAGTACGATATTATACTCTAAAGATAACTATACATAGTTTTGTTCAGTCTGATTAGTCCCCATGTGCTCATAGTTGAATTTAACATGCATTTAGCTAACTTTGTATTGGACAATTGCTTCCACGCGCTTTTGTGTTGATCAGGTTGATGCAACGTTTACTTTTGTTTGTTTCTGTTAAAATACATTCATTTGAAGTTTAAACTTTTTGTAAAAAATTTTACTTGTGTAAAGATTTGTTCAAATTGTAAGTCAGAAAACATATATTTATTACTGAACTGGTTTAATTTTGCATTGTGAAACCATTTATTAAAATGCATTAAGATTGTGAGGTCAAGATTTAGGGCCATTCACATGCCTCCCTGATGGTAGGGCATGTGGATAATTATCTGCCTATATTTCATCATTAAGTCTGTCTGGGATTACATGAAGAGACAGAAGGTTTTGAGGCAGCCTACATTCACAGTAGATTTGTGGTTTGTTCTCCAAGATGTTTGGAACAACCTACCTGCTGAGTTCCTTCAAAAACTGTGTGCAAGTGTACCTAGAAGAATTGGAGCCAATGCATAATCACTTTCTTTTGTTCGCTCACTTTGCATTTTGTAAATTGATAAAAATATACAATTAAAATATATACTTATGAATGCATTCATACTTTACAGAATTTCTTTACACCTGCCTAAAACTTTTGCACAATGCGATAGATAGATAGATAGATAGATAGATAGATAGATAGATAGATAGATTTTTTTGTCTATATATAGCTCTCTATATATATGTTTAGCAATTATATACTTTTAGCTCTCTATATTTCCAAGCAGTTTTCTTTTACAGGCTAAAATCAAGGTGTTCTTTGAGATTGTCTCACTGTTGGACTACCAATTTAATCCAGGCTCTGGTGATAATGAACTTTAGAGTACAAATTCTAAAAAAATTGAGAACAAGCAATGATCATACTGTTGCACACGCAACAAAGGGCATTATACATGATCATGCAAATTATTCATTAATCCCAACATTGGCCACACACAGACTTATAGTTATTTCAAAACCACATCACCCTTTTCACAAGGGTCTTATGGACCTTTTCACAAGGGTCTATGGTGATGTTTTGGGTTCGTTCTATACTCTTGTGGGGGTGGCAGTGGGCAAACATGTAATGATCTGTGAGTGCCATTCAGTGAAGTAGCATTATGAGCCCAAGCCAGGGGCAATACCATTTAATCCTGGGCTTAGAGGAAATGGATACAAGAATGCTCGCCATCAATCAACCTGGAAGACTGCCATTGTTTATTGGTGGAAAGGAATTACTGTTGGGACATCTCCTAATGTACTTTTACATCTCCTAATGTAAGTTGAGTATTGCAGTAAATTCAGTTAGAGTTCAATTTTAACCACTTTAGCTCCGGTAGGTTTTATCCCCTTCCTGACCAGGCCATTTTTTGTTATACTGCACTCTGTTGCTTTAACTGACAATTGTGTGGTCGTGAGACACTTTACTAAAAAAAAATGATTTCCTTTTTTTCCCACAAATAGAGGTTTCTTTTGGTGGTATTTGATCACCTCTGCGGTTTTTATTTTTTGCGCTATTAACAAAAAAAAAATACTTTTACTTTCTGCTATAAAACATATCCAATAAAAAGATGTACATTTAGGCAAATATGTATTCTGCTGCATATTTTTGGTCAAAAAATTCCAATAAGCATGTATTGATTGGTTTGCTCAAAAGTTATATCAGCTACAAACTATGGGTCAGGAAAGGGTTCACAGTACCAGTGTTCACCAGTGGGTGTCTTCCAACACTCGGGACCTGTAGTGAGAGGACTCACCTGCTGGTGGCACTGTCCACCAGCGGATGTATCTCGGCAGTGTGGAGCAGACAGTACCTCCTGCACTCAGGTGTTACTTGAGGCCAATTACAGGCATTCACATAAATACCCGGCTTATGATTGCTCTCATCGTCTTGGTATTGTCCTTGTGCCCTGACCTGCTATCTGATCCTGTTCATGTACTCTGAACCTGAACCTGTACCTGTTACCTTTGTACCTGATCACCTGATACTGTCTCCCTGTCCTGATCCCCATCCGGTCCCACCTATTACCTTGTATCCCTGCCCTGAAGTCTGATCCATCCATCCTCTCCCTGTCCTGTTGTTCCTTACCCCATCTGCTGATCTCCCATTGATGACCCTGGCCTGGCTAACATTTTTGATTCTGGAATTGCACTTTGTTATTTGCTGATCTTCTGTGTATGACCCTGGCCTGGCTAATGTGTATGATCTTGGAAACTTCCCTTTGGCTGTATATAGTTATCTGTTGTCTGTGGGTTTCTGTTGGTTGGTTGAGCACTATTTGTATTTGGGTGTTTCCTTATTACCACTTATCTTTAATAAGCTTTATATTATTCACTTTACAGTACATGCGTTTTGGTTTCCTCTTTGCAATCCACACAGTCTGGTCACACCTGGTTTATGACACTATGGGATAGATTTATGGACTTTTTATTTATTAAATTGTTTACTAGTAATGACAGCAATCAGTGATTTTTAGCAGGGCTGCGACATTGCAGCAGACAAATCTGACACTAAGTGACACTTTTTGGGGACCAGTGACACTTATACAGTGATCAGTGCTAATAAAATGCATTGTCACTACACTAATGACACCAGCAGGGAAGGGGTTAACATTGGGGGGCTATCAAAGGGTTAACTGTGTTCCCTGGGAGTGCTTGCTAACTTTGTGGGGGTGGTTGCACTGTAGAAAAACAGAGATCCGTGTTTCTGCTTAGATCTCCATCTTCCTTACTAGCAGAATGGCGATCTGCCTTGTTTACATAGGCAGACCGTCATTCTGCCTCTCTCCAAACAATTGCGGGGTTTCCAGTGGACATCGGGTCCACTGGACTCACTGATTGGCTCCGGCTGTGTCCAATCATAGCAGGAGCAGGGCTCCGGCCGCATTTGAAACAAAATCATACAGGTACTTGATTTTACCCTGCTGCAATGAAAAGAGTAATTTCACTTTTGTTGAGAGAAAAAAAAATCCCCTCTGGGACATTGCACGGATTATAACAACCTTTGTTTCAGATTCCTACCTTTTGTTATTCTGAAGAAAAATCCCTGTGTGCTTGTCTGTGTCCTTGGGAGCCGTTTCATATTTATGAATCAGCTGCTGCACCTGAAGGGCTCTAATGAGGAAATTTGCAGGGTCTGCATCCCTTTAGACATGATTTCCTAATGGGGGTATCTCACCAAAAATGACATTTTTGTTGCAGAGGATACCTGACATCTGACTTGTAGCTTAGTGTAGACTTCTGGGAAAATCATTGAGCCAATCAAACAAGCAAAAAATTAAATTGGGGGGGAGTTTTGTACACATTCTGTGTACAGAACAGCTCTAGGTTTCCATATTGCATTGCATTTTACAGAAAATTACAGAGCTGCAGATTGAAAAGGAAAGGTCATTTTAAATAACATTCAATTACAATATGACTTGAGCCGCAATTGTATATACTATATTATTATTTTTTTATTTGCTATTTTTTTCCCCACAAAAGTGGAGTTACCCTTTAAATAAAGTAATATATATACATTGAAATAAAATGTAGTTATAGGCAAAAGTGACTGTTTCTGATTATGCCAGTTTGACATACAATAATCTTTTAATGTCAAAAATAAACATAGGTAAATACATACTCAAAAATGACAGTTTTTTTTTGCCTTTTACAGTATATTTGAGCAATAGTTGAATATACTGCTCTGACTGTCATACAGTGTGAACAATTATCAAAATAAAAATAAAACCATTGGCAGATGGTTAAAGGAGTAATCTAAAAGTAGAAAACAATATAGTATTTCATGTAATATGCTGTAAAATGGTATTGCAAAAATTAATGGAATTTAGCCACTAACATAATAACCCATGGCTTCAGTTTAATTCAATTATATAATTTAATAATAAGAAATGGCATCATACATGACAAACAATATTTTAGATAAAATATTGCTTTCATATTGCTTTTATATTATAGTACAATATCAAATGCCAAGAGGAGTTGCATACTGATCAAATCAAGCTGAGCTTAAAAATCTTCCTCATCTATCAAACATATAGCCTTTGGCAGAGAGATAATACAGATGCAGCCTTTGAAGGCCGCCTAAATGTGAAAGTGTCTGGAAAAAAGGAACAGTACTGAATTGAAAAAAAAAAGTAAAACAAGTAAACACGCTGTAAAAAAATGCAACATAGAATATTAAATATATTATGAAGATAACTATTATAATCATAGTGTTCTTGATTGTGTTTCAAATAAATCTCAGCTTCAGGGAGAATACAAGGAATAAAATAAACTCAAATATCAAAGTTTTGTACCCTAGAGTACTTATTATTTTCTAAATAGCCATGGTAAGTCTGTGCAATAAAAACAAAATTGCAATTGACTTTGTAAAATACAGCAAAGCAAGGCAAAGAACAAAAATTATATGAAAAATATAGTAACCCAGATAAACCAGTCAGCTTTTACTTCGCTGTATGATTGCTGCAGGGTGCCTTGTGTTACACATATTCTGTATATTGTGCTTCGTATTATCATTTCTAAAATGCATTTCTCTATTCTGAATCCAAAACAAAAAGAGGCGTAGAGTACGCCACCAGAAATAGCTTAAATTCTGAGCAACAATCTCGATCAAACAGAAAGTTCAACTACAAGAATGTGTAGTATCAGGAATGTGAAATGTTGGAGTAACAAACACTTTAAGGGTTGTTATCAATGGAGTAACAATCTAGAAATGGCACCGCCATTGCTTGGGGAGCTGTATGGGGTATTTGTGGTTATAATTTCCCTGTTGTTATATCACATTTTGGGGAAAGGGGACGGAAGATATAGATGTCAATCTAAAGTTAAAGGGGTTGTAAATGATTTTTTTTTTCATAATAAGCATCCTTTACCTGCAGACATTCCTTTTTTCACTTCCTCATTGTTCGTTTTTGCTCAGAAGTTGCTCTATTTCTTCTCTGTTCACTTCCTGCTTGTCTGATTGTTACTGACCACCGTGAAGGGAGGCTTTACTGCGGTGGTCAGTGACGTGCTCGCCCCCTCCTGGGAACTACATCTGTGTGGCAGGATGCTCTCTACGTGTTAGAGACTTCAAGGAGGTGTGAATTACTGGGCATGCCGTAATGCATAGTGGGAAATGTAGTTCTTACATGAACGAGCGCCGCAAACCAGGAAGTGAATGAGAGAACAGAAACTAGAACGCCAGAGGTGATATAGATGGAGGAATTTAATGGGTATTTACTTGTTTTTTAACAGAATCATTACACTATTCTGTCTGTCTACCTTGCAGACTCTGTGCCAGATTCAGATACAAGATACGGCGGCGTATCTCCTGATACGCCGTCATATCTCTGAGTGCGGGAGGTCGTATCTATGCGCCTGATTCAGAGAATCAGTTACGCATAGATATCCCTGAGATCCGACTGGTGTAATGCCGCGTACACACCATCACTTTATGTGATGAAAAAAAATGACGTTTTTAAAAACGTCACTTTAATTGACCGTGTGTGGGGGAAAACGTTGTTTTATGTCTTCTGAAAAACGACAAAAAAAAATTGAAGCATGCTTCAATTTTATGTGTCGTTTTTCAAAACGTCAACTTTAACTTCACAGAAATTGACCGTGTGTAGTAAAAAACGTCGTTTAAAACGACGTTTTTTCACCCGCGCATGCCCAGAAGCTACTTATGAAGCAAGCTTCAATGGAAAAACGTGGTGGAACGTAACCTCGCTTCGCTAGAACATTGTGAGAAAAACGATGGTGTGTAGGCAACTTCGTCTTTGAAAATTGAAGTTTCAAAAACGTCATTTTTTACTTCACAGAAAATGTTGTTTTTTTTCATCACATAAAGTGATGGTGTGTACGGGGCATTAGTGTCTTACACCGTCGTATCTTAGGCTGCAAAATCACGCTGGCCGCTAGGTGGCGCTTCTGTATAGTTACGCGAGGAATATGCAAATGAGCTAGATACGCCAATTCAGAAACGTATGTCCCTACAGACAAACAACCTGTTTTAAGTCTAATGAAATGCAAGTCAGGGCACGTGGACAACAGGTGGAAAATAGGCACAGACAGGCAGGAACAGCAGCAGGCAATAGTGTATTGCTGCAGCTTGGCTGACAGGTACTTGTGGACAGCTGAGGCTGTCTAGCCTATACAAAGCAATAATGGGCTGAAAGAAGTTTCAGCTGTCTTCATGTATCCAGACATAAAGTGGTTATCCACAGTTATGGACAAATGTCCAACCCTGGTTGCACACAGATGCATTCAGGGAATGGACATGTGTTCCTTTGTGCAGGTAACCTTTGATGTGCAAATACATAGGAGGAATAGCAGACCACAGTCCTAGGACAATGGGAGAGGCAGAATAGGCAAATTCCTAGGCACAGTGTTGGGTGGGCATATTGGGAGATTTGGCTGCTTGTCCTTTACAAGGGGATGTAAAGGTAAAAAAATGTTTCCCTAAATAGTTTCCTTTACCTTAGTGCAGTCCTCCTTCACTTACCTCATCCTTCGATTTTGCTTTTAAATGTCCTTATTTCTTCTGAGAAATCCTCACTTCCTGTTCTTATGTCTGTAACTACACACAGTAGTGCGAGGCTTTCACCCTGGTGTGGAGAAAGCCTCTTGAGGGGGCGAGCAGGAGTGTCAGGACGCCCATTAACACACAGCTCCTTTCTCTATCTGCAAAGTAGAGAGCGTCCTGACCCTCCTGCTCGCCCCCTCACCCCTCAAGAGGATTTCTCCACACCAGGGTGAAAGCCTCGCACTACTGTGTGGAGTTACAGACATAAGAACAGGAAGTGATTCGCCATGAGATCACCGTTATCGGCAGCGGGAAAGGGCCCCCCCTCCCACCGCTCTCCCGCGCCCTCCGCTGCTTACCGGAGGCGATCGGGTCCTTCCTCCGGACTGGCTGGGATATGAGTGAGGGCAAGATGGCCCCCACCCATCTCCATGGCATAGCAGGGTGGAAGCTGACGTCAAAACTTCACTTCCGCCCATGCTTGTTAACCACTTCCATACATGGCACTCACACACCTTCCCGCCCAAGCCAATTTTCAGCTTTCAGCACTGTCGCACTTTGAATGGCAATTGCGCGGTCATGCTACACTGTACCCAAACAAAATTGTCATCCTTTTTTTCCCACAAATAGAGCTTTCTTTTGGTGGTATTTGATCACCTCTGCGATTTTTTTTTGCGCAACAACTAAAAAAAGACTGGAAATTTTGAAAAAAAATTTAGTTTTTATTTTTTTCTGTAATTTTTTTGTAAATAAGTAAGTTTTGTCTTTCAATTACGGGCACTGATATGGCGGCACTGATGGGCACAGATGAGATGGCACTGATGGACATCGGTGAGGTAGTACTGACGGGCACAGATGAGGTGGCACTGATTGGCGGCGCTGGTATGCGGCACTGATGGGCACTCATAGGCGGCACTGATGGGCACACATAGGTGGCACTGATGGGCACACATAGGCGGCACTGATGGGCACTCATGGGCGGCACTGATGGGCACTCATGGGCACTCATGGGCGGCACTGATGGGCACTCATGGGCGGCACTGGGCACTCATAGGCAGCACAGATGGGCACTCATGGGCGGCACTTATGGGTGGCACATATAGGCACTGTGGGGTGGCACAGATGGGCACTGTGGGGTGGCACTGATGGACATTGTGGGGTGGCACTGATGGACACTGTGGGGTGGCACTGATGGATACTGTGGGGCGGCACTGATGGACACTGTGGGGAGGAACTGATTTGCTTATGTTGCCAGTCAGTGCCCATTTGTGGGCACTGATTGGCATCTTTATTTTTTTCCATACTTTTTTTTCAGACTTTTTTATTTTTTTCCATACTTTTATTTAGCCCCTTTTTTTTTTCCTGCCCTTCCATGGTGGTCCAGGGTGGGCTTCCCTGGTGGTCCATGTGGTGATCCGAGGGGGGGCTGCGCTGATAAACAATCAGCGTGACCCCCCCTGTCAGGAGAGCCGCCGATCGGCTCTCCTCTACTCGCGTCTGTCAGACGCGAGTGAGGAAGAGCCATCAACGGCTCTTCCTGTTTACACCGTGATCAGCCGTGGTTGGACACGGCTGATCACATGGTAAAGAGTCTCCGTGAGAGACTCTTTACCGAGATCGGTGTTGCGGGGTGTCAGACGATCATATGACGTCCAGTCAGGATTCTACAACCACTTTGCCGACGTCAATTTGTCATTGGCGGGCAGCAAGTGGTTAAACATATATTTTCCTGTTGTCATTTTTTCAAATGACAATTTGTTTTTTGTTTTTTTGCATTTTAGTCTAAATATGAGATCATTTTTTTTTTTTACTCCAGATCTCATATTTAAGGCCCCGTACACACGACCGAGGAACTCGACGTGCCAAACACATCGAGTTCCTCGTCGAGTTCAGTGTGGAAGCCGCCGAGGAACTCGGCGGGCCGACTTTTCCCATTTACTAACGAGAAAATATGTTCTCTTTCGGCCCGACGAGTTCCTCGTCGGCTTCCTCGCTGAAAAGTGTACACACGACTGAGTTTCTCGCCAGAATGCGGCTCCGATCGAGTTTCTGGCTGAATTCTGCCGAGAAACTCGGTCGTGTGTACGGGGCTTAAGAGGACTGTCATGCTTTTTTCTATTACAATGGATGTTTATATTCCTTGTATTAGGAATAAAAGTGACCCATTTTTTTTTTAAAACAGTGTAAAAATGTATAAAATAAATAAGAAAACAAAAATATTTTTTTTTAAACGCCCCATCCCGACGAGCTTGCGCGCAGAAGCTAATGCATACGCTAATGAAAACGGTGTTCAAACCGCAGTGAGATATCGCCGCGATCGTTAGAGCGAGAGCAACAATTCTAGCCCTAGACCTCCTCTGTAACTCAAAAGATGCAACCTATAGAATTTTTTAAACGTCGCCTATGGAGATTTTTAAGGGTAAAAGTTTGACGCCATTCCACGAGCGGGCACAATTTTGAAGCGTGACATGTTGGGTATCATTTTACTATGCGTTAAATTATCTTTTACAATATAAAAAAAAATTGGGCTAACTTTACTGTTCTATTTTACTGCGCAAATGCGGTGTGACAAAAAGTATTGCAATGACCGCCATTTTATTCTCTAGGGTGTTAGAAAAAAATATATATAATGTTTGGGGGTTCTAAGTAATTTTCTTGCAAAAAAAAATGTTTTAATCTTGTAAACACTGAGTCTGAAAAACAGGCAAGGTACTTAACCACTTAAGGACCGCCTCCTGCACATTTACGTCGGCAGAATGACACGGCTGGGCACAGGCACGTACCTGTACGTTGCCTTTAAGAGCCCAGTCGTGGGTCGCGCGCACGAAGCTCCTAGTGTGATAGTTTTTTCAATTATAAGTGATTGCGGTTTGATTGAACAAAGCTTACCTGCTGGTGGATAGTGCATCTTCCAGGATAAACACGGATATATATTCCAGGCCCTTTATTTTCATACTTGTGGTGAGTGCATCCCCAAAAGGGGAGTTAATATCCCCCCACGTGGTGACCGCCCCCCTTGGTGAAAGGAGCACTGATTAAGGATTTCTTCTGTGTATTTTTCCATCAGCACTATCATCGATTTCCTATATTTTTTTGATATATAGAAGTGTTTCAAACGCCAGTTTGGAAGTAGCGCTGCTACAGTTTTGCATTGGACTTTGGGACTTTATGTTTAAATTGTTTAGTTTTACTGTTTGTTGATTTTAAGCTGGGCTCACAAATCCTGCCGCAATCCACACTCAGGCTAATTTACTTAACACTACTTTTATATGTGGGATTGCCTCATTTAATGGGAATATTGTAAATGCTGCATGCCTTTGTCACTGTAGCAAGTTGCCTCTGCAATTCCAAAATGTATTTGGAGAGGTCAGCATACAGTTGAATATTTGCATATGGGATAGGTAGTTGTTCAATAGACCTAGATGTCACCATTTTATGTGGAAAAAGTGGATGTGCATGATTACATTGCATGGGACAGTGTCTGGCAGATGGTGAGGTTTAGGCAAGCAGTGGATGCGGTCAGTAGTCAGGTCTAGGGGAGAAAACAGATCTTTGGTGTAGCGCTTTAAATCTCCTGGCTGAATTACATTTGGGACTCCTCAGGGTTTCAAGTTATTCCGCAGTGACCTGTCCTCAAGATCTGATTTTTGTGCTCACATCCACTGCCTTTCCTCAAAATTGTCCTTAACCACTTCAGTACCGGGCCTATTTTGGCACTTTTCTCCTTTATGTAAAAATCACAATTTTTTTTTTCTAGAAAATTTATCAGAACCCCCAAACATTAAATATTTTTTTTAGCAGACACCCTAGGGAATAAAATGGCAGTCATTGCAACTTTTTTTCTCGCATGGTATTTGCGCAATAATTTTTCAAACGCCTTTTTTTAGGGAAAAAAACTGTTTCATGAGTTAAAAAATAACAAAACAGTAAAGTTAGCCCAATTTTTTTGTATAATGTGAAAGATGATGTTACGCCAAGTAAATAGATACCTAACATGTCATGCTTTAAAATTGCGCACACTCATGGAATGGCGCCAAACTTTGGTACTTAAAAATCTCCATAGGCGACGCTTAAATTTTTTTTACAGGTTACTATTTTTGAGTTACAGAGGAGGTCTAGTGCTAGAATTGTTGAACACGCTCTAACGCACGCGATGATACCTCACATGTGGGGTTTGAACGGTGTTTACATATGTGGGAGGACATGCATGCGCGTTCGCTTCTGCACGCGAGCCACCGGGACAGGGGCGTTTTAATTTGTTATTATTATTATTTTATTATTTTTTTACTTAATTTTTTTATTTTTACACTTTTTTTTACATTTTTTCTTTTATCACTTTTATTCCTATTACAAGGAATGTAAACATCCCTTGTGATAAGAATCACTGTGACAGGTCCTCTTTACGGAGAGATGTGGGGTCAATAAGACCCCACATCTCTCCTACAGGCTTACAAGCATGAAATCGGTGAAAAAAAAATCACCGATTACATGCCGACAGCCGCGATAGCGGCTTTGTTTACTTTCGGGTACCGGGCGTGACGTCATAATGTCGCGCCCGGTCCTCCGACGGTCATAGAGATGACTGTGACCGTCTGGTCACCAGTCATCTCTATGGTTCACCAACGAGCGCCGGCCGATTCGCTCTCCGGGCCCCCGATGGCACGGGAGAGCCCGGAGAAGCACCGGATGGCGGCGGGAGGGGGGAACATCCCCTCCCGCTGCCTAGAAGAACGTTTGAGTGGCGGAACCGCCGCTTTGATCATTCTTCTGGTGCACAGAATCGCCGGCTGAAGATGGCAATATCTGAATGATGCCTGCAGCTGCAGGCATCATTCAGATATCACCGCACAAAGCCGAGGACGTCCCAGGACGTCCTCTAGGTCTCAAGTGGTTAAGGGCATCCACTAAGTCTTTTACAGTAGTGTTGATATCCCCAATAGAGTTATCTATGGTATTCACTCTCTCTTCCTGAGAATGTATTTCAGAGGAGACTTTATGGGTGAGGGCAGCAAAGTCAGCATAAAGTGAATTTTTGCAGGGACAAAGGCATGTCCTTCAGCAGCATATCCATCACTGGTTGATTTGAGGTGGGGAAGGAGGCAAAAGTGGACTGATAAGAAGTGTGTGGTGGTGTGTCAAGGACAGCATGGCTCACCTCTTTGTCCTGAAGGTCTGCATCTAGCCTCATCATGGCTTTCACTGGGCTGGCACACAGTGGGCTAGGTGAAGAGGGAGAGGATGGTGTGGTGTCCTCAACATTTCTTCATCTAGCTCCAGACAGCTCCTCAGGAAGGTCAGTGTAGTGGCTTTTGTGGTGAGAGGAGGAGGCAGGGGCTGGAACTGCGGCACCATCTTGTCGGACTCCTCGGGCAGGCTGAATGAAGAATGCCATCCGTTTCTGTGGGAGCCAGTTGTCCTTGCATTTCCAGGACATGACTGTGACATTCCTGAGTGTCCTGGTCAGGTGTGGTGGCTGTTTGGGCTGTCAGTGAGTCCCCCAATCTCTATTATTCACCCCAATAGCTCCAGAGCTTGGCACTTATGCAGCTATCCAGTGCGTGCACTGGCCACACCTCAACTACCATTATATGTGACAGATATTTCCTAGAGAATGGTGAAAGTCACAGACATGTACATTCCGATTCTAATCACGCAACACTGTCTTAGGCCGGGTACACACGGACAAACATGTATGGTGAAAGCGGTCCGTCGGACCGTTTTCACCATACATGTCTGCCAGAGGGCTTCTGTACGATGGTTGTACACACCATCGTACAGAAGTCCGCGCGTAAACAATACGCGGGGCGTGTCCGCGGTGTCGCCGCGTCGATGACGCGGTGTCGCCGCGACAATGACGCGGCGACGTGGGCGGCCCGCCTTTAAAATGCTTCCACGCATGCGTCGAAGTCATTCGACGCATGCGAGGCACGGCGGGCGGCTGGACATGTACGGTAGGTCTGTACTGACGACCGTACATGTCCGAGCGGGCTGAATTCCAGCGGGCTGTTTTAAAACAAGTCCAGGAATATTTGTCTGCTGGGAAAAGGCCCGGCGGGCAAATGTTTGCTGGAATTCGGCCCGCTCGCGCCCACACACGAGCAAACATGTCTGCTGAAACTGGCCTGCGGGCCAGTTTCAGCAGACATGTTTGCTCGTGAGTATGGGGCCTAAAGGTCATCAAAATTCACCTTTTCCCAATGAAACGCTCGCTCTGAATTGATTTCTGATATTTAATACTGGTATTTCTGGAGCCAAAAATACAAAAGCATGCCATTCCCATATAATCTGATGTAATCTACGTATCCTGTCAAGTTTTTCATCTGGCTAGGGTTCTCATTTAAAAGTGTATCTAAACCAAAAAAAAAAAATGTAACATATTGTGGCTTTCCAGTCCCTTGATTTAGTCGCTGTATTAGCTTTTCCTTTTTCTTGCTTTCTAAATCCCATGCTTGCACTTACCATTAAAAGAAAATAAATCTACATTTCACTGGTTTGTATATTAAATATTATTAAATGTTTGTATCTTCAGCCATTGTAAAGGAAAACAAATATATTCTCTTTTTTTCTTTTACAATTAAATAGATTCAGTTGCATGAGAAATGCAGAGCATAAAGTATCTAGACTGTATTGTCAGGGTAATTTTCCATGTGCCTTGGGTACTCTCTTTACAATTCTACATTAAGGAGCCAGCTGGAAAATGCTCTAACTATATTTGAAATATGTTAAATAATTCACCAAGCTTGTTTTTGAACATTTTCAAAGTAATTTAACTTTTTAAATTGTGTTGTGTATTGTTGTTTATGGTTTTGTTTTTATGAAATTTGGAGAATAATTATGTTTGCGTTATATTTTTAAATAATTGTTATAATTCTTTTAAACATGCGGTACTGTAAGGCCCCGTACACACGAGAGGATCTATCCGCTGGAATTTATCTGCGGATCAGTTCCAGCGGATAGATCCGCTGGTGTGTACAACCCAGCGGATATTTTTCCCCAGATTTTTTCTCGGGCCGATGGATTTCCAGCGGATAAAAATTTCTTAGCATGCTAAGAAATCTATCCGCTGGAATCGGCTCCAGCGGATCGATCCGGTGGTCTGTACAGACTCACCGGATCGATCCGTCCGAACCCATCCCTCGCATGCGTCGTAATGATTCGACGCATGCGTGGATATCCTTATATGACAGCGTCTCTCACGTCGCCGCATCATCATCGCGGCGACGGCGCGACACGTCACCGCGGTGTGAATTCGGCGCGGATTTCGATCTGATGGTGAGTACACTCACGTGTGTACCCGGCATAAGGGTTACTGATTGCAGGCATTCAGGAGCAGGGATGACCAGATCTGTGTAACTGCACTTAGGAACCTGAAATTAGTTAAGTTAAACAGACAAGGCCCAAAGGGAGGACATTGTGGACATTTACTGATGCATACGGACAGACAATCTAACATTTTTACAACCTTTATTCTCATATTAATGAATAAAAACATGTAAACACCACTGTTAAAATAAACACAATAAAAACCCTATTTAGCATAACAGACTCCCCTGTATGTTGTCAGTATCACACATGGTATGAGATTTATACCGCGGTAAAGATGCGGCTGTATGTTGGCTGTATGTTGTCAGTATCACACATGGTATGAGATTTATACCGCGGTAAAGATGCGGCTAGCAGGACTTTTGGAGCGCTCCTGCTAGCACACCGCTTCAATGTGAAAGCCTTCGGGCTTTCACATTGAACACTACAGGGCAGGTTTTTTCATGCGGTATAGCAGCGCTATTTTTAGCGCTGTACCGCATGAAAAACGCCTCAATGTGAAAGGGGCCTTAGGGATAGTAACTTTAAAAAGGAAAGTCCTCACCGAGATGGTTCCTGTGTATGATATATAGACACATATATACACCCACACTGTATGCTATATTGTCATGTTAGGAGATCTCACTATATGTCATTGTAGAATCCCAGCTGGTCCACCCATAACAGGTCCATCTAAAAACTGGAATAGTATCCAGCTATCTATATACACCTACATACATGTATGCACATATGCACATATGCATAATAATAGGCATGCATATGAACACATACATACATACATACATATGTTTATACATGTGTTACGACACCCATATAGAACTCTTCCTGTGTATATTCCCCCACAAAGTCCACCTTCACATCTTACTCATTACCACACACATTCACAAATCCTCCGTAACCTTTCATCCAACCTCACATCCACATCCATTAACTTCCATATAAAGCCCCCACCCTCATCTAGACATCACTTACATCCACCACCCACCAACCACACTACCACATCAACCCCCCCCCCCCCCCCACACACACACACACACACAAGATTAACCCTTCGACTATTGAGAAGGCATACAATATGCTAGCAACTCCTGTCCAACTCCATCCAAACTGAGCACACCTCCAGTCCCCACACTTCTCATTAATTCCACTGTTACCCAGGCCTCCACATTTATAAATTCAATAATGAATTCCCACATATATGTCCAACCTCTGATCCACAAGACACATTTCTCTACTGTCCCTAAGTTCGACGTCCAATATTACCCCTTTCCACTGAAATCTCACCATATGCTAAAAAAAAATATACCAGAATGGTTTCCACTTACAGGGCTCCTCCAATACATGCATGTGCTCAGTCCCCGATGCTATCCCAGCACCCAGCTGGTCCTATTTAAAACTCCAGACCGGGTGCCAAACACCAGCAATTGAGAGTACTATGTCATGTCGGTTCAGACCTACTGTATCTTACTCGGCTGGGAGTCAGTGCATGCACAGTGCATCATTAGGACGATGTCAGGTAAGGCAGAGTATGATTAAAGTAAGATTATTTAATGCACACAGCACCAATCCAACACTAACAAAAGCAAAACCAAACCAACAACCTAACTAAATACATTATATACAAATGGAGAAAAGCTGACATAACCAAGGCATGAGCAGGACTGGGACTGGGAAAAAGAGGAGAAGAGATTGGGGAAACAGGATACAGAGAACTAGATAAAGGGTACAAGAGAAGGCAGGGATCAGCAAGCAGAAATATGGCTAGCAGGCAAAACACAGAAGCAAAATGAAACAACAGAAGAGGGTAACAAAATACCCTCCCAGCAGCCAGAATCAGGTGATGACTAATTGCTAGGAACTGCTGGTAGCTGAGAGACACTGGAATCACAACCTTCAGATCTAAGAACTGCAATGCCACCAGTTGGTGAACCAGTTCCTCACAGTTCCCCCCTCTAAGGAGCAGCTTCCAGATTCTCCAACCAGCCTTGGTTATACGAGTACATATAAGAGCTCTAACTGCCAAATAAGTCCAAAAAGGATGATTTTTATAGTCAATAGGTGTGCCAGATTTCCTACTTTCTGGATCTGGTAACTGGCAAGATTCCTTGCCAGTATCAAATAGCAGGCTAGATGTCTGATCGCTAGGGTCTGGCAACTGCCTGGGCACCCTGTTGATCAGATTCTTGGAACAACATGATATTTCAAGTTCCTCAAGGAAGCAGGTACCCCAATTGTTCTACACATCGATGACCACCTGTCATGGTAAGGCACAGATGGTACTATAGCATTCCCTGGAAGATAACAACTACCAGGGCTTTGATGGCAAATGCAGCTAACTGTTACAGAAGGAAGGTCTGTATCCCCAGGCTTTGACAAAAACAATGGCAATAAATTGCAAAAGGGGGACCTAGACAAGGTTACTACTGTAAAAATCTAAGACAGACATGCAGCCCATGCAAGGCACATTTTAACAATGGAAACTTAAAAGCTTCAAACCCTGGCTGGGTAACTAGCAGGAAATCAGCAATGTACAACTAGACAGTAAGCATGAAATCAGCAGAGTCTGGCTGGGCAGCAGGCAAAGGATTGATACAACTGGGCACCAGAATTTCAGAGGCAAGCTGGACATCGGGCACAGGACCATCAGAGCCAGGCTGGGTAGCAGGCTCAGGACCATCTAAAGTAGGCTGGGCAGCAGGCTTAGGGCCAAAAGAGGCAGGTTGGGCAGCAGGCTAAAATCCATCAAAGGCAGGCTGCGCATCAGACAGACTGGACAGAAGGCATCAGATAAGGCCGGACTGGAACAGCTGGCAATGGATCAGGCTAGACTGGAGTAACAGATGCTGGAATCCTGAAAGTGATTTCAGGGCTCTGGGTGGATTTTGCAGCTGGTGAGGAAGTAGTGACTGTACTAAGAAGTGAACCAGAAAAGGTAGCAGTAGCAGAGGAAGATTTCTAGGGGTTGCTAAGGCAACATAGTGGTAGAGGGAGCCTAGACATATGATCAGTTCAACCATTTTACACACACACACTATATAAAGGGGGTCAGAAAGAGGTCCAGGTACTATTACTTTTGGCTCTGAGGAAGACGGTTTGCCCTCGCAACGCGTAAGCCTTAGTTGTAATCTATGTCATCTGGACTCTCCACCTGTTTGGTTCCAGTAGGAGACCCTTTCAGAGGCATCTATCCCCTTAATGGAATGATGTTTATGCTTGTTTTTTACTTTGTTTGTGAGTATTCATGACTTTTTATACAATTTTAATTAAACCTAGCCATTGGTAATGCACTAGGTCGGTGCACCCTTCTTTTCCTTTTACATGGTAGAGGGAGCCTCCAGTGGGTTGAATGCAGGGGAAGTACAGCTATGGGAAGAAAGGATTCCCTAGTAGCATCTGTGGTTGCTAAGGGTAATGAAGGGAGGGATTCATGGTATCTAGAGGCAGGACTGAACTGGTGTGAATGAACTGAGTCTGGGGATAATATCTCTGACCAGTCTTGGAGTAGGGGCTAAACAACGTCCAGTTTACATTTCCTGTGTCTGACTAATGACTGCACAGCAGTCATACAATCTAACTATACTTTTTGAATAAACTATTTGAATAAATAATTATATCCCAATAAGATCTAATTTCCTTGGCCATAATTATACATCGGCTCTTTGGTATATGTACATGATTTGTGGTAGATCTATTTGCAGGCTTGGATATATTGAGGCATTACATGCATGCATGATTGAGTGCAGCAACCATATTTATCATGGCTTTTTTTAGCCCATTGCTATACTGCCAATAAAAAAGCTCCATATTCACTATTGTCAAGATAAACAAATAAATGCACTAATCATCTTTTATGTATACCATTCATCTATTATCATCTACATACATTTATCATATAAACTCTGATATGTGTCTACCGGGTTAGTCCACTACATCATTAATTTAATGTATATACACTTGTTTTTTTTTCACATTTTTGCGTATCTAAAATTTATGTTTGGATTAGGAACATAATTTCATAGATTTTTGCAATCATACATTCATTCACATTTCATATTATCACTTATTTTATATTTCACCTATGACTTTTTACTTTTTAACATATTACATCACGTTGCCTAATATATGTCTATTGATTTGTATTCACATAACACAGTTGGCTATCACCAAAGTAAATTGGAAAGGTTTTGCAGCCTTGTGTCATTATACACAATTTTGTCAGACTCCCACTAATTAATTAGTTTCACCTAATACTTATACAAATCATGTTCCATTTTATTTAGTCTCACTTTTGATATATATATTAGCTTAATTTGGCAGCTCACTATTACTAGTTTTATATATATTTTTTACTCTTTTTAATATCCAAGTGCTGTGTGGTATATCATCCTCTTGGAGGCTTTGTTATATATATATATTCTCACAATATCCACACACATGTTTTGTTGCAATTAGATGTGTTTGTGCTATAATGGTGTGTTATCTCTCTCTGATCATGCACACATGTGATGGCCATTTTCATTTAATGAGATATCATCCATGATTGCTCCTCTTCTGATCATGTGATCACCATGTTAAGAGTATTTATTTTGAATGTATTCTTTAGAGTGTCAGCTATGAATAAGCACTGAGTATCAGTGCGAAACATCAGCTCTGTATCTCGTTTTCACCTTTTTGCTGTGAATTGTAGTGAATTCCATTTTACAATTAAACGACAATTCAGGAATATTTCCAGGAGTGCGGGTGTCCAAATATTTTCTTTTTTGTTGTTATAAAACTATCTTTTCTGTTGATGATCACACAGAGCATTGTGGGAACAAAGAGGAAGTATGTGCTGTTGGTAGGGCTGCCATTAAAGTTAACCTGTTTCTGTGAACTGCATAGGCAGTCCCTATAGTAAAGTAAATGTTTTAGATTGCCCAATATATGCAAAGTAATAGAGCATCATGATGTCTGTACTTTTTGGCTCCTGGGATGTAAATCTAATCCTGAATAGTCCTGTTTTAATAAGGCAATTCTTTTTGTTTGTGTCAGGTAATACACTTCTGTATACTCTGTGGGAACAAGACAAAACACATTTGTTTTCCTTCTACCTTTAGACCCTTTTGTAGTCTAACCTTTTACTGGGTGCTATGTAAAAATCGTTCTTCTAATCTTTTAAACATTCTCATCATCGATCAATTTATGAAGGTCACAGATGAAATTAATGAAAAAAAAAACTCCAAGTGGGACATCATGTAAATGCTTGAGGGAAATGAACAGGTCACATTTTCTATGCAAATTAACAGCAATAGTTTAATGGAATATAAAATATGACAAAATCTGATGGAAAATACCATTACTTCAATCTGTTCTAAAGAATGCCACAATGACATCTGGGAAAGGCAATCTACATTTAGTTAAACATTTTTATATTAAATAAGTATATGTAGACACAGCCCTTGTAAATCATTTAAAAATTGTACCACATTAACCCACATTTTTGCAAAAATATTAGCAGAAGACTGACAACATGTTCTGTCAGTGTGCTATACATTTATTATAATTAAATAATATTAATACGTCATCAAGAAATGATGAAGTTTTAGTAGCCTATTACTGGAATAGAAAATGCTAATAAAATGTTAAAATAGAAAACTAAGAAATTTAGGGGAAATATTGGGGATCACCCACTCTCCAAAAGTAGAAAAATTAGGGCCAGATTCATAAAGATCTGCGGCGGCGTAACGTATCGTCTTTACGATACACCGCCGCAAGTTTTCCTCGTAAGTGCTTGATTCACAAAGCACTTGAGTGTAAACTTGCGGCAGAGTAACGTAAAGAAGTCCGGCGCAAGCCCGCCTAATTCAAATGGGGCGGGGACCATTTAAATTAGGCGCGTTCCCGCGCCGAACGTACTGCGCATGCTCTGTTTTGAAATTTCCCGCCGTGCTTTGCGCGAAATGACGTCGCCCGACGTAATGTTTTGAATGGTGACGTGCGTATTGTGCGTATGTACTTTCGTATTCCCGGACAACTTACGAAAAAAAAAAAATAATTTGAAATTTCGACGCGGGAACGACGGCCATACTTTAACATGGCTTGTCTAAAGTTAAGCCATGAAAAAGCAGGCCTAACTTTGCGACGGTAAAAAACGACTGGCGACGACGTAACGAACGTGCATACCTTCGTGGATCGCCGTAAAAGCTAATTTGCATACCCGACGCTGGAAAATGACGTGAACTCCACCCAGCGGTGGCCAAAGTATTGCATCCTAAGATCCGACGGTGTAAGTCAATTACACCTGTCGGATCTTAGGGCTATGTATGCGTAACTGATTCTATGAATCAGCCGCATAGATACTCTCAGAGATACGACAGCGTATCAGGAGATACGCCGTCGTATCTCTTTTGTGAATCTGGCCCTATGTTCCTATTTGTTTTGTTGGTATACCTAAATTTGTTTAAAATCCATAAACAAAAAAGCAGGATAAGTATCATCATCCCCGGATGCTCAAATTATGGGTGGGGCATGTCTTTGACTCTGCATAAATCCAACAGAAGTCCTGGGTATTAATCCTCCTCCATAAAAACCTGGTATGCTACTTGATCCATGAAGTAAGCAACAACAAGGGGTGCATTTTTATGTTGCATCTTTGTTTTCCAACCAGGAGGACCTGATAATTACTAATGTGTATGCCCCTTATTCTCCTAATAAACACTTCTTCCAGAGGGTATTATCACGCCTGATGCCTTACTTAACAAAAGCTCACTTGATAGGCGGGAATTACAATATTGTGATGAATACAATCGAGGATAGGTCAAACGGTAAGCCTCTTTTCGCAATTCCCCCCACAAAGCAAAGCACACCATTATCATACTTCACTAAGCCCTTGAAACTCGTAGACGTCTGGCGTTTGGCACATTCAGCAGATAAGAAATATACTTTTAACTCCTCTCCACACTGCTTACTAACTAGACTGGACTATCTCTTCTGTACTGTACCACTGCTATCATTTACAAGAGACTCCTGTATTCATGACATAGCGATATCTGATCACAGTCTGGTTTAACTCCAATTGACTAAACTTCTAATGCAGGGTTCCACCAGATTATGGAGGTTCCCCTCATACCTTGTGCATAATGCTGTAGTCCACCATGCTCTCCAAGACACGTGGCCAGACTTTGAAGCCATCAACACCTTTCATAAGGATGATCCAAACCTGTATTGGAAGGCTGACATAGCCTTCCTTTATGGTGGGATCATTTTCTATACCTCCCCCTACAAGAAAAACGCTTCCCGACATGAAAAAATTGTCCAGTGAACCCCTTTTGTCTGCCCAAGCTCAGCTCACTCAGCAGAATACCCCCGAACACAGACTGTGCAAGGGTCCATGCAAACATGCAGAGGGGAATCTCACTTTCTCATCTAGTGCTATTAATAAGATTTTTTTACACCAATTTATTTGGCCAGGACACTATAGATTTCTCACTGAAGTTCTAGACCAGATCCTTTTACTGGAAATAGGCCTATCACTCCTGACCTCACTTAACGCTCCTATCTCATCTCAGAAAGTCACATTGGCACACCCAAATTCTACAAATTACCTGATGCCTACTCTTTTGTGAGTGTACCGAGGCATCTGGGAGGAAGGCCTGTATCTCCTGTCGGGTCATCAAGCGTGCATTAAATTGATCGTGAAAAGAATAAAGACCCTACTGAACTGGGTTTGTACCACCCAATATCATAGTTACATAGTTATTCAGGTTGAAAAAAGACACAAGTTCATCTAGTTCAACCAATACATAAAATCCCATATGCACAATCCTATTCCCACAGTTGATCTAGAGCAGTGTTTCTCAATTCCAGTCCTCAGGCCCCCCCAACAGGTCAGGTTTTCAGGATTTCCCTCAGATGAAAAGGCTGTGGTGATTACTAAGGCAGTGAAACTGATCAAATCACCTGTGCAAAATAATGGAAATCCTGAAAACCTGACCTGTTGGGGGGGCCTGAGGACTGGAATTGAGAAACACTGATCTAGAGGAAGGTAAATAACCCTAGCAAAGTATGATCCAATTTGCTACAGCAGGGAAAAAATCTTTTCCCCTATATTTACCTATAAATGTTAGTACCCAGTTATATTATGTACATTTAGGAAAGAAAAGGCCTTTTCTACTGAACTGGCCATAACCACCTCTGGAGGGAATCTATTCCACATTTTCACAGCTCTTACTCTGAAGAAACGTTTCTGTATTAGGAGATTAAATCTCTTTTCCTCTAGACATAAGGCATGCCCCCTTGTCCTATGTTATGACCTTAAAGTGAATAACACAGGATGTGGAAACCTTGCAAAAATATCTGAACAAATTAATAGGGTGGGCAATTACATGGCAAATGAGGTTTAATGTAGAAAAATGGAAAATGATGCATTTGGGTGGCAAATATATGAATGCAAGCTATACACTGGGGGGAAAACCTTTGGGGGAATCTAGGATGAAAAAGGACATGGGGGTCCTAGTAGATGATAGGCTCAGCATTGGCATGCAATGTCAAGTTGCTGCTAACAAAGCAAACAGAATATTGGCATGCATTAAAAAGAGCATTGACTCCAAAGATAAAACGATAATTCTCCTGCTCTACAAGACTCCAGCCACAACTAGAGTGTGCTGTCCAGTTATGGGCACCAGTCCTCGGGAAGGATGTACTGGAAATGGAGTGAGTACAAAGAAGGGCAACAAAGCTAATAAAGGGTCTGGAGGATATTAGTTATGAAGAAAGGTTGCGAGCACTGAACTTATTCTATCTGGAGAACAGACACTGATTTCAATTTACAAATACCATACTGGTGACCCAACAATAGGGATAAAGCTTTTTTGCGGAAGGGAGTTTAACAAGACATGTGGCAACTCATTAAAATTAGAAGAAAAGAGGTTTAACCTTAAACTACGTAGAGGGATCTTTACTGTGAGAGCGGCAAGGATGTGGAATTCCCTTCCACAGGTGCCAGTCTCAGCGGGGAGCATTGATAGTTTCAAACAACTATTAGATAAGCACCTGAACGACCACAACATACAGGGATATACAATGTAATACAGACATATAATCACACACTCCAGCAATACTTCTGTCCTCGGCCTCTCTCAAAGGGTCACATGTGGTCATAACCTTGGATGAATTGAACAAATGAAGGCAGGAGTGGGTGGTGCCTGGTGAGCACCAGGCAGTGCTCACCAGGCACTGCCCACACCTGCCTTCTTTTCTTCAATTTATCCAAGGTTATGACCACATGTGACTCTTTGAGAGAGGCTGAGGACAGAAGTATTGCTGGAGTGGAGACATCAAATCCAGTCATACAGAAACCCAGGCTGGGGTATAGGCCATCTGCAAACAGAGATCTCTCGTTGGGATCTTTACTTCTGGTAAGTGGCAGTTGATTTGAAGGTGGAGGATCTCTTTCCTATCATACAGCACTGTTCCTGGGTGTCCTGTGGTGTGATGTCACCAAGTAAACCTTAGGAAGGACTTTTCAACATCAACTTACTGGCTATACTTTATCTTTTTATTTTAATTTTTTTTGTTAAACACTCAGTTTGTTCACATTATTAACTTTCATCCATTGCGATGACTTGGACTATATAGTGCATTTGTGTAGCAACTGCTGATGCAACGTAGAGGAAATACGCATTTTTGATTCATATTGGATATTGCAATTTTTTCTGGTATGCATTTGTGTTGTCAATGATTGCACCCTAGTATTTAGCCCAATAGGATACATTCACATTTATTGTGCAGCTTATTATTTCTTATAGGTCTTCAATTTGTGTGTGTCTCACATTTAAAGTTGCAACAATATTCACTTTACACATTACTGTTCCTTTACAGGAACACCAAACTGACAGCACAGTAACACACCTCTTTTTTCACATATACTGTAATCACACACATAGGTTGGACTTGTGTCTTTTTTCAACCTCACCTACTATGTAACTATGTAACATTATCCCTACTTTCATTTTTTTAAGTGATACATTTCAATATCAGGGCACTTCATCTTCTTCATTGGATGCACTACGGGCCGGAGAAAGCCCCAATGATCATACTATCGATGGACGCTAAAAAAGCCTTCGATAGGGTGAATTGGAGTTTTATGAGTGAAGTGCTGAGGGGGGTGGGCCTGGGGACCGCATGATGGGATGGGTAATGGCTTTATATGCGGGCCCAAGAGCAAGGGTTAAAGTAAATGGCACAATATCGGATTACCTTAATATAAGAAACGGAACGAGACAGGGCTGTCCACTTTCACCACTAATATTTGCTTTAATATTGGAACCATTCCTTTGTAGGATAAGAAGTAACGGGGAAATAGTAGGGACATGTACTGGGCATGGGGAACATAAAGTATCGGCCTACGCCAATGACTTACTATTCTACCTTTCAAAACCACAGACATCCTTAACAGCATTAATGCAGGAAGTGGATAAATATGGGAATTTATCCAATTTTAAAATTAACTTCGAAAAATCGATACTGTTACCCAGTCATGTATCTCAAGAGATGGCAAGGACACTGAGGAGGTCGTACCCCTTTGTTTGGAAGAAGGATTCCCTGTTCTATCTGGGGGTACACATTTCCGCGGATTAAAAAAAAAAGTATAACCTAAATGATGTACCCCTACTGACTAGGATAGTGGGGGACCTAAAGAAATGGGCAGAACATTTTCTGACATGGTTTGGAAGAGTGAGTGCTATTAAAATGTGTATACTACCCAGAATTATTTACATATTACATACAGTCCCAATTAAAATACCAGAAACCTTTTTTAAACAGATACGGAAGGCATTTGTAGCTTTTGTGTGGAATGACAAGCGACCAAGGCTGGCCTATGACATCCTGCATAGAAGTAAGGTAGAGGGAGTAATGGGTCTGCCAGACATATCAGTATATTACAAGGGAATGTCGTTGGTTTGAATCTTGAACTGGTGCCATGACTCGGCTAATAAAAGGTGGGTCCCAATAGAAAAGACAATAGCGGGGAGGAACTTGGCAGGGGCCCCTTGGATTCCGAGTATGTCAAGGGGACTTGCGAAGTGGACATCTCCCTTGACCCTGAACACCTTGTCAATATGGGACAGGTTGAATAAAATAGGAGAATACTCACCCCGGGTGTTCCCCCTGGCTCCACTGGAGGGATTCCCATGGTTCCCGCCGGGGGAGCGGGGGGATTCTTGGGGGCATGGGGCCAGGGGGAGATGTCACATGTGGCAAGTTCGCTCCGCAGGGAACCCTAGCAGTCTATCCGGACCTGGTCACAGCTCTAGGGAATATACCCTTAGCAAGATGGAGATATTATCAAATGACAGGATTTCTCAATAAGATGAAACCCCCTCTGAGATCACTAAGGATCAATGTGTGCATTTGGGGGATGCAAGGCACTTGTTGTCTCAGATGTACAGACTGATACAAGGCTCCCAACAGAATAAAGTACCATACTTCATTAGGGAATGGGAAAGAGAATTAAATATGATGCTATCAGATGAACAAATAAAAAAAATGATTAAATCAACTTACTCCACATCTATAAGCTTGCATGTTCAGGAAATGGCCTATAAATTTATGACGAGGTGGTATAGGACACCATTAAGGTTAAACCAGATGTACCCAGCAGCAGATGCCCGGTGTTGGAGAGGATGTGAGCAAAGGGGCACATATCTCCACTTGTGGTGGGAGTGCCCCAGAATTAAAATATTCTGGGAAGCAATTGCACCGTGGATTGAGAGATTGACCCCTACACCTATGGAGTTTACGCCCCTATGTTTCCTATTCCATGGAAAGCCTGGCCCTATTAAAACATACAGGAAGAGTATTGTATCACACTTGCTAAATGCAGCAAAAATATTAATCCCCAGATTCTGGAAACAGATCATCTGTCCAACACTAGCAGATTGGAAAAAAGGGGTTAATCGGATAATGGAAGCCGAAAGGTGGATTCAAGTAGTGAAGGACAAAAAAGGGGAATTTGAGATGACGTGGGCAGGCTGGATACAATATGCACCTGAAATGGGCTAGGGACAAGAGAAATGGAATGGGAAAATAGGGGACGTAACAGATATGTGAGATCCCCAGGGTAGTGGTATATGGATCAAATTATGGAAGAATAAGGAGTTAGATCATTGACCAGAGAGGAATTATCTAGATTCTCTTTTTTTTTCTATTTTTATTTTTTACTTATTTTATCTTTCCTCCTTACTGATCTCCCTTGGAGGGCCCTTCTTTTATATCTTTTTTATAGCCGTGATAGTGTGGAGTAGGATGTCCGCCCCGAACTAGGAGAGAGAGAGGGAGTGCAACCATGGTGAAATAGGGGTAGTGAGGAGGGATATGGGGTGGGCAAATGGAGTAGGTGGAATATAGGAGAGGAGGGACTAAAGTACAATGAGGATAGAGGTGGAACACGGTCACTAAGAAAATATAAAATTTTCTCTTTTTTTTTCTCTTTCTCCCCCAGCTCACTAGTATTACTTTGGTGGGGGGGAGGAAGTATGGAGATGGGCACACCACTCAAAGTGGGAAGTAGGTCAGAAGGACCACTAGAAAGTAAATATAGTTGAAAAGACTCTCTTCATCATACGGTACAATTATATATATATACATGTCAACACCATGGCCATTAGGCCTCTTATGAGGTTTTTTTTTTTAGAGGGGAGGAGGACAAATAAATTACACGGGGATTACCCCTCACTTTATTTTCTAGGGGTAAAACTCTTTTTATTTTATTTTTTATTATTAATTGCACTATGTTACGCTAGTTGGGAGAAAGGCCTAGAGGGTCGGCACATATAAACACGAGAGACTAATAACCAAACACTAGGCACTAGGTCAACAATTATTATGTATTTATCATTAAAAAAAAAAATTGTATTGTTTTTTTTTTTTTCTCTTTTACAAAATAAGAATAGACACAAGGGCCAACAGTGGTCTCGGGGAAGTAGGATGGTGGGATTTTTTTTTCTTCTCTCTCTTTGCACGGGGTATAGAAGGACATAGTAGGAGAACACACGAGTCAAGCAGAAGGGATGGAGGGTGTAGGGACAGAGCAGACATAGGCCAATCTAGCGAGGGGTGAAGAGCATTATACTTTAAAACATTTATTCCTTTTTTTTCCCCTCTCTTTTCTCTTTCTATTTTTCTCTCTTTGGGGGGGGGGGGTAGAATAATTGACAAGTTTTTGGATATGAAAATTTTATATTTTCCATGCAATGTCTAAGTTATTTGTGTAGTAAGTAAAGAATGTACAATGCTGTATGGAATATGTTAAATAAAAAAAAAATGTTGATGATACATTTCAATATCAGTTATAATGATATATTCTTCTTTTACTTGTTTAATACCATAGGTATATTATACCTTATGTTGTTAACAATGTGTTTATTATACTATATCAAGAAAAAACAATAAACATGTTAAAACCTCCAGATTTGTTAGTGATGTGATAAAGTCCCAAGGGCAAAATGGATTGTATTGTGTAGTAGACATGTGCACACTGAAATATTTTGTTTCGGAATTTCGGTTTCGTCCTAAAAATAAATTTATTTAGTTACTCCCAAATTTTTTTTATTTATATTGTTTTGTTAAAAAATGCATTTGTACGAAAATCTGAATTAATTAAGGTTTGAATCAGTCAATTGAAGGCTTATGGCGTCTGTCGAATGCTCTGCCCCCAACCTATAGTAGAATTCTAATGTTGTTTGACTAGTAGTAATAACAAACAAACGGACCAGCTAAGATCGACTGTCTGAAATGATTCAGTGTGTCTCTCTCTTCTAGCAATCGTAAGTGAAAGTAAATTGGCTGTACGTGTGTACTTAAGTTCTAGCTACTTTGCTCCTCCTCCTCTTTGGTTATAATCAGCCAATAACATTTATCATTATCATCATTTTACTTCCCCCACCCATTCCAGCAGCGACCACTAACAGCTCTTTTACTATTGTTTCTAGAATGTAGCATCTTTTATTTCTATGTCAAATAATCTTAGACTAATAGAGTTAGGTTTAGGCACATTCGAACGCAGGTTCGATAGACACAGATCGCTATTGTGACCATCATGTTGAATCTTCTATCTATCTGTATTGAACTGTTGTCGCATTGATATAAAAATGTAATGGATACGAAAATAAAGCATTTTTTTGTTTCGGATCGTTCGGATTTCAGATTTTGGGCGTTCGTTATTGTTTTGTTAAGACAAACACAAAAATCCCAGAAATTCAGACAAAAATGCATTTGGACGATAACAAATGCACATGTCTATTATGTAGTATTGCACAGGGATGCAGGTGCACCACTTTTGTGCAAAAGATCCCAACCCATTATTTTTTTTTATTGTCACTATATATATATATATATATATATATATATATATATATATATATATATATATATATATATATATATATATATATATATATATATATATTAATAATAAAAATATTAGTACAGTAATGCTATTGAGACTTGGTTTGACTTAAAGGAAGGGTCAGGCAACAGATACAATTCCAGGCAACAAATACAACTTAATCTAGCTTATTTATGAGCTGCATATGTGCTTAATTACAATATTAAACAGCTATTGAGAAACAAGAGAACTTGCCACTTTATAAAAATTCCCCAAAATCCTGGTTGTTTTCATTGAGTTACTGAATACATCTTAGAGCCTTCAGTGTCATTGCTTTCTTCATCCAGATAGCTATTGTTTGCCATTTATCAAATGGTGTTGCATTCTTTCTCTGATTTACTGATATTAATGTATTTTTCCTTGCTGAATGACACTGGTGTTAACTGGACCCCTTCTTCCATCATATTTATCGACATAAAGGACACTAGTCCCTGCAATGTATCATACCATATATTGTATTATGTCATACCTTTCATTGTTTTGCTTTATGTAGTGTTACAGCTTTATTAAATCATTATAAGCAGGCGACTTATATATATTGTTTGATACTAAGTTTATGTCACTCTCTTTCCTTTGAATTTGTTTCATTCTTCTCATGATTGAATGAATTGCAGGGAAAACAGAACAACATACTACTCCCAGGTTTCATTACTTTCTGTTGAGCTTCTTGAAATATTTCCAGCCAGTTTATCAGATCATTAAAGCCCATCAGCTTGAATCACAATAGCTTTCAACGATTTTCAAGCACCTCACATAATGCATGTCACTGAGCAGAGATTAATGAAAGACTCCTAATCTATATTCTCCCTCTACTAGTACACTCTTATTAATACATACTGGGTTTTCTTTTTCAAGTGAATAAGGTGTATTTGAAAGGAAAAAGTAATAATTTTCGGCTAATATTTTACAAACTGCTTTTTCTTAATTAAAGAATCTCAGTTTTTTTAAACACTAAACATTTACAAAACATCTTATATTTTGTGGTTTTGTATGCAAGCTGAGAGAAGGAACAATACACTGTATAACACCCTTAACCTGTCAAGAAAAAGCTTCTTGCAAAATCTTTATGTTAAAAATCTAAGTAATACTGTATTTTGTAATCAGTTTACTTTACTATGCAGTAATGACATTGTTGTGTTACCATTTTGTTTCTGTCACGAACCCCCATCCTCAACAGGATTATGTCCACCATATATGCTTCCTTTGTCCAGTATCAGCATGATCCAAGGTCCCTTAGCTCACCCAGTCACTTGTCGGAACATTAGTATAAGGTGGAAAAATGTAAGACTGTTTATTCAAACACAGGCACAAAGAGATATACACTCCCAAGGCAGACAAACAATACAACAATGGTTGACTACCCAGAATCCCTGGGTAGTCCCATTCACTTTTACTAGATTAAAAGCCCCCAGTGTTTGCAAAAGCATGGCTGACATCCTCCTGTCTCAGTGCTGGACCATTTACTAGGGTTGTTTCAGTGAAGACCAAAGTCATATCCACTTTCACAGGAACTCCATCTTCTGTGCAGATGTGAGGTGACAATTGCATTCTCTCCCTGTCGCTCCTGTAGAGTTGATTGTTGTGGGCAGAGGTCAACAGCGCAATGCCCTGAAGCCAGCTCTTCGGCTGAAGGCTCACAGGGTTGTTCCTCCTCAGCAGGAATGTCTATCAAATCCCCAGTCTCTGAAACTGGTGTCTGGGGATAGACGTTCACCATATCTAGATTAAAAGCCCCCAGTGTTTACAAAGCATGGCTGACATCCTCCTGTCTCAGTGCTGGACCATTTACTGGGGTTGTGTCAGTGAAGACCAAAGTCATATCCACTTTCACAGGAACTCCTTCTTCTGTTAGTTGAGGGCAGAGGCCATCAGAACTCTGCCCTGCAGATGTGAGGTGTGGATTGCATTCTCTCCCTGGAGCTCCTGTAGAGTTGATTGTTGTGGGCAGAGGTCAACAGCGCAATGAAGCCAGCTCTTCGGCTGAAGGCTCACAGTGTTGTTCCTCCTCAGCAGAAATGTCTATCAAACCCCAGTCTCTGGAACTGGTGTCTGGGCATAGTGGTTCACCATCTCCTGTCTGTGGAACCCAGAAGATGTTATCAGTGCTGGGCAGAGGTTAGTAGAGCTCTGCCCTGTTGTCAGCACTTCAGCTTTGGGAATGGCCATCTCCAGAATGTCCACTGCTAATTCTAGGGCATGCTGCTGAACCGGTTCTAGCAGTTTCCTGAATGCCCTTTCCAGATGCTGTTCTTTCCTTAGCAAATAGTCCAGATGAAGTTTAAGCTCTGAGACCCCTGCGAGACCGAGCCTAGCCTCTCTGTATTCTAACAGGTCCTCAAGAGTAGGTTTCCCTTCATTGCCAAACATAAAACCATCTGTAAGGCTCTCCCACAGCAACCCAGGGCCACCAAAGTCATATACCTCCGGAGAGGATTTTGTTGTCTGCCCTAAATATTCCTGGAATCCGCAACTCTTATTGGTCACTGGCCCATTGCCCTGGGGTTGGAAAGCACTTGCCCTGGTGTGTACCAGTGACCTCGAAGGCTCCAAGCCAAACCTGCACCAGAATCCACCACTTCCAGGTTCTGATTGCCAGACACAGTTCTAGGGATTGCTGAAAGGGCACTCTGCAGGAGCCCTTGCAACTCTGATGCCAGTTCCATATGTCTGCTAGGATGACCGAAGTCTGCTATCCCGACTTTGGATCATGGTGATGGTTTGGGCATGTTCACAGCCAGGAAGAACAATCCCACTGCTGCCACCACTGTCACGGACTTCCGTCCTCAACAGGATTAGTTTTATTTTTAAATATTATATTTTCTATTTATTTTGTTTTCATATTTATTTTATATTTTTCTTTACTTTTCTTGTCATTTTCTTTCTGCCTCCCCCTTTTTCTTGTTTCTGTTTTACTTTTCCTCTCTTCTTTTCTTCCCTCCTTTTTTGCCTCTTCCCCCCCTTTGTTTTCATTTTTTATGACCCTTTTTTCCTTTTACGTTTTTCCTTTTTTTCCCTGTTTCTGTCTGTCGTGCTTTATTTTCCCCTTTTTTCTCTGCTCTCTTGGTGCTTTTTTTCTTTTCTCCCCTCTCCCCTTCCTTTTTCCCTTTTTCCTTTTTATTATTATTTCTTCTTCCATCTTTGTCTTGCTCAACTCCTCTTTAATCTCTTTTTTGTTTACAAACGGTTTATTGGAATATAAGTCTCAATACAGTTAAAGTTCACATTGGCAAGGAGTACAAAAATACATACATATGTAGTGAACATCAGTGAAGGATATGCATAGCATTTATTCGAGAGGCAGAGGAATAGGTTATGGTTTGTATAAAAGGCTGCACGGCAGCATAGTACAGTGATGTAAGTACTATATGAATTAGTTTAATGGCAAGGAGAGGAGGGAAATATAAAAAAAAAAAAAAAAGGGGGGGGGGGATAGCAGACTCATAAAATGATTCATTGGATCAACAGAGATAGGTCCCACGGCCTCCACTTCTGATCGTATATGCTCATAGTATCATATAAGGTGTGATGTATGCGTTCTGCTAGTTTGATGGACAACATACGATCCATAATTTGGGCCCATGGCACCGTGGCTGAACGCCAGTTGAGAGCTATTGCCCAGTGTATTGATGTGAGCAAGGTATGTATTAGCCTGGTATGGGCTATAGGGATGTCGGGAATAGGATAAAAAAGGAGACACATTTTTGGTGTGAGTTCTATTCTTTTACCTGTTATCTGTTCTATTTTGATACTGACCTGTTGCCATGTATTTTTGAGGTGTGTACATTCCCAGAAGGTGTGGATAAGGGAACCTTGTACTGGGCAACCTCTAAAACAAAGGGGAGAAGTTGCAGGATAGAATGAATTAATTCTGTCAGGGGTAAGGTACCATCTATATTGGAGTTTAATGGCAGATTCCCTAATAGAGGCTGTCTTGGTGCATTTCCGTAGGTTGTTAGTCATGCTGTCCCATTGTTCAGTGGAGAAGGATTCATCTAGATCTGATTCCCATTGCTGCATTTGGTGTGTTTTGTCTGGTAAATTGTGTTCGTTTAGGGTTCTATAGATTCTAGATATCAAGCCCCTATCTCGGGGTGAAGTAAGACAAATTTGTTCAAAAATCGTGAAGGGGTTTTGGAGGGAGAGAGAGAAGTTTTTTTGATAGAATAGTTTGATATTATTATAGTCTGAGAATTCCATATCTTTAAGTTTATATTCTGTTTGCAAATCTAAGAATGTGCGAAAAGTATTATTTTTAGTGAAAGCTTTTAGGTTAGATAGATTGAGGAGTTTCCAAATAGAATATTGGTTGGAGTGTAGGTCGGGGGGGGGGTAAATAAAGGGTCCCCTATGAAAGAAGCTAGGGGAGGGATCTCTGAGGAGATGTTAAACTTATGTTTATGTCTGTGCCATAATAGTAGGTCCTGGTGTACTACTTTATTAAGTTGACCCATTCTTTGAGTTTTAATAGATTTAGACCATAGGAGGCCTTGGAGGTGGAACGGTAGGACAGATTGTTCCTCAAATTCTAGCCAGGGGATATGATTGGAAGGTGCATACCATTGTGCCAGTTGTGTATATCTGGCAGAAAGGTAGTATAGCCATAAGTTTGGCATACTCAACCCTCCCCTCGATTGAGGTCTATACATCAGTGCATATCCAAATCTAGATTTTTTATTTTGCCATATAAATTTGTTTATATCTCTTTGTATAGAATCTAGGGCACTCTTAGGGACCAGGATAGGAAGTGCTCTAAAGAAGAAAAGTAGTTTTGGAAGTATAACCATCTTGGTGGCAACTATCCTACCCATAAAGGACGTATGGAATGCTGCCCATGATTTGAGTAGATCTCTGATGTTTTGAAGTAATCTAGGGTAGTTTTTTTGGTATAGGGACTTGTAGGATGGGGTGATAAGGATGCCTAAATATCGGAAGGAATCTGAAGTCCATTGAAAGGAAAATTTCTCCTTTAGTCTGGCAGTCAGATCAGGGGGGCAGTTAACTGGGAGGGCGGAACATTTAGATAAATTTATGCCTAACCCTGAGAGGTCATGAAACGTATCTAAAGTCTTGATTAGGTTCGGTAGTGAAAGTAAAGGGTCAGAGAGAAACAGGAGGACGTCGTCTGCGTAGAGACTTAGTTTAAAATCTTTCAAACCTTTTGTGTAACCTTTGATGTTGGTATTACTGCGGATGGCGCAAGCAAGGGGCTCAATAGCAAGAGCGAACAAAAGAGGGGATAAGGGGCAGCCCTGTCTTGTGCCCCTGCTTAATGGGAAAAATTCAGAGTTATGGCCGGGGAGCTTAATACGAGTATGTGGATCGTGGTATAATGCTTTAAATCCGTGTAGAAATTCATCTCCTATACCATATCTAGGGAGTAGCGAGTCTAAGTAAGACCAACTGACGCTATCAAAAGCTTTATGAATATCTAAACTAAGTAGTAGTGTTGATCTTGCATGGAGGTTGGAGTCTTGGATGATGTTAGTAGCTAATCTTATATTATCCGTGATCTGCCTGTCAGGAATAAAACCTGTTTGGTCTGGGTGGATAAGGGGTGAGATGACTGAGGCCAATCTGTCTGCTAGTATTTTACCAAAAATTTTTAAGTCGTTGTCTATAACTGAGATCGGGCGAAAATTCTGTGGGGATGAGTGGTCTTTGTTTGGTTTAGGTAGAAGAGACATATTCGCTAGGAGCATTTCAGAGGGGAATTGATTGCCTTGTAGAACGTGGTTGAATAGTTTCATAAGATGCGGAATTAATACTGAGGCAAACTTTTTGTAGTATGTTGAAGAAAAACCGTCGGGTCCTGGGGCTGTGGAGGTCTTTAGAGAACCTATAATCTTGATTAACTCCAATTCTGTGCAGGGTGCATTCAATGCCTCCCTCTGTTGGGTTGATAAGGTGGGAAGTGGGATTTCATCTAGCCATTGCGTCGAGGATTGTTTTGGCGTGTTTTGTGGAGATGATAGAAGCTTCTTATAAAATTTCAAAAAAACCTCCATGACTCCTTTAGGATGAGTGATTAAGTGGCCAGCCGAATTTCTTAGTTTATAGGTATGGGGAGGTTTCGTGGATTGGTTCAGTTTTCTGGCAAACATAGTGGATGTAGAATTGCTATGTAATAAGAATCTTGCTTTTGACCATCTAAGTGCTTTTTCTGTATCTAAGGTTAGTAGAGTGTCTAGGGCTGCACGTTTTTCTTGGATTTGTTTAAGTATATCACTAGAGGGGGATTGATTGTGTTTATGATATAATTTGTCCAGGTCTCTAGTTAGTGTTTTTATGTCGGACAGCTTAATCCTGTTTTTAGTGGAAGCCATCTTGATTAGATGGCCCCTCATGACCGCCTTGTGTGCCATCCACAGAGACGTGGGAAGAATATCTGGGGAACAGTTAAGTGAAAAGTATTCTTCCATGTTGGAATTTAGCTGTTGGATGTTCAGATGATCAGTTAGTAGTGTATCGTTAATGCGCCATCTGTGGGGTGTGTCAGCCAGACCTATTTTTGATGTGGTGAAAGATACAATCTGATGATCTGACCAGGGGCAGGAATGGATGTCTGCTTTTGATGAATTAGCGACTAGAATCGGGGTGCAAAAGATGTAATCTAATCTAGCGGAGCAGTCGTGAGGGTGTGAATAAAAGGTGTAGTTTTTGACGCCAACATTGTGAGCCCTCCACGTGTCTATGAGTTGATGGTTTAATAGTGTGCGATTTAATGTTTTAGGGAAGGCTTTAGATGTGGGTGCTACTTTGCTTCTATCTAAGGATGAGTGAGCGGCTAAATTGAAGTCTCCGCCTATAATCAAATGGGGGGAGGAGTATTTATCTAAAGTATCGAAAAAATTTGAGAAAAATGTTGCATGAGCTTCATTGGGTGCATATACCGAGGCTATTGTAACCAGACGTCCTCCTATAGAGCCCTTTACAATTAGAAAGCGACTCTCTGGGTCTCTGAAGACACTTTGGGTGTCAAACACTACAGAGTTTTTAATAAAAATAGCTGTGCCTCTCTTTTTGGAATCGAATGTTGTGAAATAAAATTGACTATATGCCTTATCAAAAAATTTGGGGTGCTTGGATGCCGCGAAGTGTGTCTCCTGTATTAATATTATGTCAGCCCCCAGTCTTTTATAGTGACGGAAGGCTTTTTTCCTTTTTTGGGGAGAGTTTATGCCATTGGCATTATGGGAGATTACTTTCAAGACCATTTAGAGTATGAGAATGAATGCTAAGGGATGGCACCCGGAGATAGCCATGGGCTGTGCTTGTGAACTGGAATACGAAAATATCATACTGTGAGAGGTAAGCAGTATACCAAGCACCCCAACAAACAATCCGAATGTATGTCAGTACAAAGTTTAAGGGAACATATGAAAGTGATGCGTTATCCCTGAGTGAGGAATCCTTACCATACCAATATCCAATCAAATTGTTTCCTATACGAGACTTGAGTATATACAGGAACAACAATATAAACCGTACGAACATTATTTCAAAGAATTTAAAGCAACTAAACATGTTACTAAATTTGCTATAAGGCTGTAAACAGTGTGAATACCTGAGTAAGGGGTCAAACTGAAAATATCGGTTTGACTTAAAAACAGTAACTTTTGGACCTATACGTCCAAATCTCACCCTCGGAGTCTTGCCGAAAAAAGCTACAGCGAGTACGGTCAAAGGCACTAAATAGCATGCCATAAGATTCATACTTTGACTCCAAGAGTGAGAGGGGGGTCAACCAAGCGGAGGCGGAGAGACCAAGCAACACTCCGCATTTTTATTACACGTGTTATCTAGTGGTAACAAGAGGAAAAAGGGAAGAGGAGAGGGAAAAAAAAAAAAAAAAAAAAAAAATCTGTATCCATTCGGTGCAGGTTGCCTGAATTACATTGACCGCCATATTGAGAAGGGGGGGTGGTTGGGTGGGGGGGGGGGGAAGAAAGAAGAAGAGAGAGAAAAAAAAAAAAAAAGGAAGAGGGGGGGGATTCAAATCAAACCTCCCAGAGAGATTGATAATGTTTGAGGTAACAACCATGGTCTGGGATGATTCAGGGCTGCGTACTAAAGTTTGTACTAGCGTCTGTTGTTCTCTCTTGGATCACTTGGGAAAATCAAAATGTAGCAGTTGGTTAAGTGCGCAAGTTCTGGGTTGTTATGTTGCTTAGAGGAGCCAATGATCGCTACTGGATTGGGGGAGAGGAAAAAAAAGAGTAAAAATAGGACCGAAGCAAAAACAGGGACCATAGGAGAGGGATTCAGAATGTGTAAGTTTACAAAGATGTGTCTTGCATGTAAGGGGGTTTGAAGATCCATCTCGATTATGAATTCCGTCCTGGTCCAGCAAAAGTGTAATTGACAAGGGAAACAGTGGACCAGAAGGGAGCTTCCACTTCCTTGGGGGGGAAGAATGCAGAAGAAGTGAAAAAAAAACAAAAAAACAATGGAAATTAGCTAAAAGGGGCCGTCATGGTGCAACAGTTTCTTTTGCGGGTCAGTAAAACATAGATATAAAAAGATAGAGAACCATTCCGCTTCAAGTGACTTTCATGGGTTAGCAAATCGCAATGATGATCTCATCCTTCTCTGATCTCGTCTTGAAGAGGGAGTGGCCCAAATGGGAGATGGGTGCGGAGTAGAAGGTGGTCTTGGGCCCGTTTCCGGTTCCAGCAATCCAAGTTTAATCAGGAGCTCCTTGCCTTCTGTGACATTAACAACAGAGTAGACTGTTCCATTATGGGGTACAGTTAGTTTGAAGGGAAAACCCCATCTGTATCTGATGTGGGCCGATTGTAGGATCGATGTTACTTCCTTCATCCTGCGCCTTCTTTCGAGGGTGGCCTGAGAGATGTCAGGGTATAATTGAATCCTTGTTCCCTCCAGCATGATATTGTGCGAGTTCCTTGAGGCCCTTAGTATATTCTCTTTGGTGATGAAGTCCTTCATGCAGAGGATAATGTCACGGGGAGGTTTGTCTATAGGGGGTTTAGGTCGAAGGGCCCTGTGGATCCTATCACAGGCGAAGGATAATGGCGGGGTGTCTGGCAGAAGAGATTGGAACAGTTTCGACACAGCTGGCATCAGGTCCGTCACTGACTCTGGGACCCCGCGTATTCTCAAATTGTTTCTTCGATTTCTGTTATCCAAATCTTCTACATGGGCCTGAAGATAGGAATAGTTTTCAGCCAGCAACTCAAAGTCCTTCCTTAAATCATTGTGGGCTAGTGACAACTCATCATGCTTTGTTTCTAGCAATTCTGTACGCCCTCCCAAGGATGCTATCTCCTGCTGTAACGTGCTGGTGGATGATTTCAGTTCTGAGTGGAACTTGCTGGCCAGTTTTTCATACATGATGGTGAGACTGGCGTCCAAATCAGATTTAGTGAGCTGAGAGGAGAGCTCCCATGCCTGTTTGGACAGAGCTGTGTCATGAGAGGCGTGTGAAAGTGCCGGAGAGGCCTGCGGAGAGGGATGGGGACTGTTTTGAGACATCTTGCCTTTCGTTTTGGAGCGGAGTAAGATGTTAGTTGGAGGATATTTCGAACGGCGACCACGGTTCCTGTAGTTTCCAGGCATGCACAGAGGTATACCGCTGGTGTGTTGTGTTGGTGGATTACGGGCGCTGTTGATATGTGAAGAGAGTTCTACTGAGATTATGCACCGTGGATAAGCTCTATTCCTCTTTAACCATTGGAGCTTTTATGCAGAGCCGCCGTGGCGTACCTCGCCCCGCATGCGACCCCCCTTAGTTGAGAACATGTCCTTCAGAGCATCTTGAAATTTACATCCCAAGATGATAACTAGCTTCCATCACTTTCATGCGGTACTGTGGGGGGGGGGGTGCTGGGAAATCCTCCCAGAGCTGGTGGGGGATCTTCAAATAATAACTTCTGGATGTGGCTATAATAGCCAAGGGATGTCCACAGAGCTGCTGCTGAAGGATGTGGTCTGTACAGCAGGGGGATGTGTGACACCAGCTCCAGAGCAGCTGTGTAAGGTAGGACAACCACACAGCCCAAATTACACAAGAGGGCCACCCCCCGGTAGAAGGGCCACCCAAATCAGTCATCCAGGGGGATCCACAGGGTTCTCAGCTGTTTTCCAGTAGTTGTGTGTAAATCAAACACAGGAGGCTGCTGCTAGGCCCAGGGTGCAGCAAGATGGCCGCTGTACACCTCTGCAACCAGGGCTATAAGCACAGCTGTGTATCCCCAGAGTCCCACCGAGGGCACCTTAAGATTCCGGGGGGCTTTTTGAAAGTAATCCGGGGGGGGGGGACCAGGTCAGCACGCCAGCAGCGGGGCCTGATCTCGGATAGTCTGCAGGTCCAAATGGCCTCCGGATGGTGGGCAGCCGACAGCGGCCGGAACTGGTAGAGAGCCAGAAAGTCCCGCAACCCGCCCGATCCGGTCCCCGGTGCACTCCGGACGATGCTCAGGGGGACCTCAGATGCCCGGGGAAGCCGCAGCCCAGCGTGGAGGGATCTCCGATCGGGAAGGCCCCAAGATGGCGGCCGGAGCGTGGAGAAGCCGGGGTGATGGGGCCGACGGGGAGCCGGATAAAGGAGGTATCTGGGCAATGAGGATCCCGGTGTAGGCAGGACACTGACCTGGTGAGTCCAGAAGGGGGGATCGTAGCTGCAGCTCCCGGGCAGTCTGGAGACCGCGTAGGCCCAAGATGGCGGCTGGGTTGTGGAGGAGGGTGCCGGCCGGGAGCCGTATTGTGGCTGATGCCTCTATGTCTGTGACCCAATTTTGGTTACTGGGTCTCCCGGAGGGACGTAGGAGGCAGATGGAGTGGGATTTGTGGCGAAATATCCACTCTGTAATGGCAGATGCCTTTAGATTTAATCCAGGCCTGCGGAGCTCAGCCAAAGTGCGTCCTTCTCCTATCGACTTCGGACACGCCCCCAACTCCTCTTTAATCTCATCCTCTCTAATATTTTCCCCGCTCTTGCATCACTCTTCTCTTCTTTTGCTCGCATTTCCTAGCTTTGCTTCTACACACTTGCACTTTCTTCTGCACTATGGTACACCTAATGCGGTTGTACGACATGGGTTTCCATGGCGTTTGCAGCCCAGCAGATAGGCGTCCTCCCGTCCACCTGTTGCCATGAGCTCTGTGCGCATGTGCGGCATGCGTTGCACGCTGTGATTGCCAACTGAAGCTCCTAAACAGAATTATTACTGATGGGGCCTAGTGGCTGCTTGTTTTTGATTGGGTGCATCTGGTTGATGTGCCCGATCCATTGAACATACACTGACGCCATGCATGCATGCTGTATTTTGCAATAACAGGGATTTCCTGCGCTTGCCTGTTTTAAGTTACTTTAATGCCTTTTGATTTTTAAAGTTTTCTGGTGGGATTCTGACATCATATTGACATCACGGGGGGGGTTGTGACAATTTTTTCTATTTTTACATGTTATGATTGGTGGTTAATATATCAATATTCTGCTTTGACACTGTTGCGCTTTATCACATGCCTGACGAAGAGGCAATGTGTGGCTCCAAAACATTGCACTTATCTCTGTGATGTGATCTCTTTCAATAAAACCTTTGGGCGGAAGTTGTTGATCCATGGTGTGCTGGTGAATATGTACACTTGCTTGATTTTCAAGGACCGAACTGGTAATCGATGCAGCACCCACCATTTCAAGAGCCATACTTGCCAGGAACATGTGCTAAAGCAATATTGACAAGATCTCTATAGGATTATTTCTTACATATATGCTTAATTTGTCCAGTACCAGCACGATCCTAGGACCCTTAGCCCACCCAGTCACTTGTCAGGACATTAGTGTAGGGTGGAAAAACATAAGACTGCTTATTCAAACACAGGCACAAGGAGATATACACTCAGGGGACAGCCCCCTGCTTTGCATAATGACCAAGGGTGGGTTAAACTACATTCAGTAACAAGAGACACACAGGTGTATTCAACTTTCCAGCAGTAGACTGTCTTATCAGCAGGGAGGTCCCCCTCCCTCCACCCAGTCTACATGCTAGAAACACATATATATATATACCATAATAGGTTGCTCCCAAGGCAGACAAACATTAGAACAATGGTTCTCAGTTTATGAGACCACGCTCATACAATATTCCAGCATTTGGAAAGGTGGAATATATTTTTATATTTTCTTAAAGGATATTGTTCAGAAATATTACTGCTCAAACTGAAAGAGCATCTTCATTCTTTCAACACAAACCACACATATAAGACCCTGGATAACAGGGGTAACATGAATTGCTGAGTTCGGTGTGGTTGTACGGTGAGTCGGATTAGTGCAGATCAGACTAGGGTTCTCGGTCACCCTGTGCCCTTAATAGACACAGGGAAACTTACACATAGGAGGGGCCTGGGGAGCTGAACCAGGAGTTTCCATAGCTCTCTAAAGTAAATTGGGTTCCACAAGCCCCCCCGCCCAAGCTGACTCCCGTCATAGTGTCTTTATGTATTTTCAAACCTTATAGATTAGACTGCTAAAAAAAATTACGGTGAATGCTACACCAATTTTTAAAACTACCCAAACAGTTTCCAACTGGCAGTTCTGACATGCAGTGCAATAAAAAATAATTGTCAAACATTCTGACTAGATGCTATTACATATTAACATAGGTTGAAAAAAGACACAAGTCCATCCAGTTCAACCATAAAAAATATCATACAATCCCATATACCCAATTCTATAAGCACAGTTGATCCTGAGGAAGGTGAAAAACCCCAGCAGAGTATGATCCAAATTGCTACAGCAGGGGAAAAAATTCTTCCTGATCCAGAGGCAATCTGATTTTCCCCAGATCAACTTTGCTATTAGCAATCAGACATTTTCTTGTAAGTCCACTTTTTATATAGTACTCTAGGAGTAGTAGTATGTTCTGCAGTATTTATTCACATACCTAATTCGCTAATTTGTATGTTTACTTGGGAACTTTTCTAATGGATCAGGTTAAAATATGATATGCAAGTTATTTTACAGTTTTTTTGTCAGGTTAGGAATATAGGTGACAGTTCGGGTGTTCTGAATATGCAGATGGTTAAGTAATGAATAGCACAAACCACAAGCAGATCTGTAGGCAGAACAGGCTTTCTGGTACTTGTGGTGCACCACTGTAGATGTATGTAGCAGCAATGAGACTGGTGTGTTGCAGGAGCAGGTCAGAGAAGGCCAAGTTGTAACAGAGAGCTTGATAACACAGAAAGGTAAGCCAGAAGCATAATCTAGAGTCTAGACAAGCAGGGTCACACAAATGTAGTTTCAAACAGTCCAAACAGTACACAGAGACAGCAGTGAGGAGAGAGCAAGATTATAGTGAGCTGGGTCATACAAAAGTAATGCACAGAGCAGATACAAGTTGGGTAAAGCAAGAGTACACAAGGTAGCGTTCGCTATCTAATACGCTGGTGTTATGTATAAAGGGTGCTTTACCAACTTAAGCCCCGGACCATATTGCTGGTCAAAGACCAGAGCACTTTTTGCGATTCAGCACTGCGTCGCTTTAACTGACAATTGGGATGTAGGCAGTGGCTCCGGTGCCTGCTACTCCCGCAGCCGTGTGTCTTCTTCCTGTTCCTTCAAAGCTAGACATTCAATAGTATTGCCTGATGCTTTGGCCAATCAGGAGACAGGTCTCACTGACTGATTGGCGGGGAGGAGCGTTAGTTTGAAAATAGAGAAAATTCATTCGCTCCCCTCACACAACAGGGTGGGATCATGACGCAGTGCTCTGCCCCCCGAGCCTACCCTATTTTGAAGCCTATTAGAGCCTTTGGCTCTAATCATGTGCTTCAAAATACACACCCCTGCCTATCTATGCCATAGTAATTCATGTGTCCGGCGTCCTGAAAGAGGCCAGGAACATGGATAGGGAGGGTGGCGGAGGTGTTAGGGGGACCGGCGTCCACAATGCACGGGCTGCCACTGGTCCAAATGGCACCTTAGTGATGGAAGATGTATCATTAGAAAAAATATATTTAACTTTCAACATTTGTGTGAGAAAAGCAGGATTCTAGCTTGCAATAGGAGAGAGCTGATCCGTTCATTGCTGCATCAAAGAAACAATGTTTCTATTATATCTACACACACATTATAAAATCTGTGTGTTTACTGTTCTTCATCCATTTTGTAGATATTTTATAACTCTAACTAACTACCCCTCCTAACGTAGAAGAGAATTAAAGCATAGCTTCTATTTCATCCAGATGAGCCAGTTTACTACATGCTGAAAAATCATCTATAACTACATATACCATGACACTGTGTGTGTGTATATATATATATATATATATATATATATATATATATATATATATATATATGTATATATATATATAGTAGTTTTCAGCTAGTTTATTTTTGCAGACACCTTGGTCTGTGAACCTTGTGGCAGAATAGATCCTAAAAAGATTTTCACATTTTTAAAATTCTAACGCTGCCAGGGTTGCTCTGTGTTTTCTGCTGAATTAGACATGAAAGTTTATAGCTGAATAAATCTCACTCGAATGAACTATTTCCCTTTGAAATCCCCTTTGAAGCACAGGTCACTGATATGTGATTCACTACCCATGCTACTTTTTAGCTCTATGGTTTGTACTGCATTCTACATTCATAGAATGTGTACACGTGTGCTACAGTGGACAAGCAGGCTAGTGAGGTGGAAATTCTGACATATTGGATAATCTGTCAAAGTACAGAAAAATAAGCAGTGGCTTGACAGGAGTAAGACCTATGTGCTTTCATAGGAGATAAATGCCTAAGCACATTTTACTTGAGAATAATTTCCTTCAGAAATATTAGGCTTGGAAATCATGCTAATTAATTCTGAATAAAGCCAAAGAGGAAGCGCACAATACATGACATTAATTTATAGATTTGAACAAAAAATGTAGCATGAACTTTTATTTTCCATAATTTAATAAAACAAAACTCAGTGCCCTGCAGGAAGTAAAAAAAGGTGTTTTCCCATATGATCCAAATATGAGCCGTAATTTTTCTATAGTAAAAACTATAGCAAATTTGGAAGGTAAATCAAGCATATAAACATTAGCACTGAAAATAAAGATACAAATCTGAAAGCATATATACTGTATGCTTAGGAAGATGCCTTGCATATAATGTTTTTCCAAGATATACACATAAATGAGAGTTAATTTTGCATTTAATTATCACACAGTATCCTAGAAGCAGTAGCTCTCTCAAAAGTGCATATCTCAAATATTCAGTAACTCTGCATGAGCTATTAATTTATGTTTTTTTATAGTCAAGCTGGTGTGAAACTCATTATGGGTATTTTTTTTTTTTTGGAATGGCTTTTCCAGTTACACACTGTACTTAATATTTGCAAATTTGCTCTCAATTTTAATATATAGTAATTTTTCCTGTAATGATTTAGACACCAAAAGACACAAGGGTTAGTAACATTAGTTATTGTTCTGCTGAAACATTCATGTGAATAGGTAGATGTTGGCGGGAATGGAGTTTCTAATGTTTGCAATTTTATAGTATTGTGAGTCCATAACACAGAATGTGGTGTAATTAGACAGTGGCTTTAGTGACAGGAAACATTTCTTTGCGTGCAGATGATTCGAATTCTCTATTTAACCCGGACCGTTTGGCTGGCCAAAGATCAGGCCAATTATTGCGATTCGGCACTGCGTGGCTTTAACAAACAATTGCGCAGTCGTGCGACGTGGCTCCCAAACAAAATTGACGTCCTTTTTTTCCTACATATAGAGCTTTCTTTTGGTGGTATTTGATCACCTATGTGGCTTTTATTTTTTGCACCATAACCAAATTAGAGCGTCAATTTTGAAAAAAATGCAATATTTTTTAATTTTTGCCATAATAAATATTCCCAGAAAATATATAAAAATAAATTCTCAGTCCGATACATATTCTTCTACATATTTTTGGTAAAAAATTTGAAATAAGCACTTATTGATTGGTTTGCGCAAAAGTTATAGCAGCTACAAAATAGGAGATAGTTTTATGGCATTTTTATTAATGATATATTTTTTACTAGTAATGGCAGCGATCAGCAATTTTTATCATGACTGCGACATTATGGCGTACACATCGGACACTTTTGACACCATTTTGGGACCATTGTCATTTTTACAGTGATCAGTGCTATAAAAATGCACTGATTACTGTAAAAATGGTACTGGCAGTGAAGGGGTTAACCTGTAGGGGGCACTGAAGGGGTTAAGTGTGACCTAGGGAGTGCTTCTAACTGTTATGCCACGTACACACGATCGGTTCATCCAATGAAAACGGACCGATGGATTTTTTCATCAGATATCCGATGAAGCTGACTTTCATCAGTCTTGCCTACACACCATCAGTCAAAAATCCGATCGTGTCCAACGCGGTGACGTAAAACACAACGACGTGCAGGGAAAAATTAAGTTCAATGCTTCCGAGCATGCGTCGACTTGATTCTGAGCATGCATAGATTTTTGACCGATGGATTTCCCCACAGACGATCGTTTTTTTCTATCTGTATTTTAACCATCAGATAATTTTAAAACAGGTTCTACGTTTTTTCACCGATGGGGAAAAAAAACGATGGGGCCCACTTTCATCAGACGAACCGATCGTGTGTACAGGGCATTAGGGGGTGTGGCTTGCCATTACACGTCACTGATCGCTGTTCCCGATGACAGGGAACAGATGATCAGTGACATGTCACTAGGAAGAACGGGGAGATGTTGTGTTTACACTAACAACTCCCCATTCTTAAGCTCTGTGACCCGATGGCAGGACACCGGCAGACATCGAGACCGCGGGTTCCGCGCCATGGTCACGGAGCTCGCGACAGGGTCGCGAGCGTGACCACATGTCCGGCCAATTAAAGGGGACATGTATATACTCCCATTTGCCCAGCCGTGCCATTCTGTCGATGTACATAAGCATGCAGCGGTCCTTAAGCGGTTAAACAAAAACATTTTTTTTTAATAAAAACTGGAGTTGATGAAATACAGCATTTCACTTTGCAAAGAACATTTTTACATACCATAGATGAAGCTACTGTAAGAGAAAAGTCACTTTGTGACTAATTGTGCTACCATTGTTTTCCATGGATGTGCCCTGTGTATGTATTCCCATCACAGTCAGCTACAGAGGAGATCTGGAAGGTGGTAGGTGCCCCGCAACACCTTAGTGTATATCTGAGGTATATTAATAAATTTGATTAAGAGAGTGACTAATTAAATATACAGGCACAGTGTGATGCCCCATACACACGCCCGGTTTTCCCAGCGGTAAAAAGTCTGCCGGGAAAACCAAGGGGAAAACCAAGAACCTGCTCGGTAGCTTTTTCCCCCCTACTACAAGGCCGGTTTTCCTGGCAGGAAAACTGCCATGAGAGCTTTGGTCGGGAAACACAGCCATGTGTATGCTCCACCACAGGCTTTCTCCATAGAAAAACTGCCGGTTTCAAAAACGCAGAGAATCCCGGCAGGAAAAAATAAAACATGCTCTAATTTTTCCCACCGGGACTCCCGACAGTTTTCCTGTCAGGAAAACTGCCATGGAGCATACACACGGCCAGTTTTCCCAGCCAAAAGCTGTCATGGCAGTTTTCCCGACAGGAAAACTGGTCATGTGTACAAGGCCTAACGATTTAGGCTGGATTCACACCTATGCATTTTTAGTGCTTTTTGCATTTTGCAGGTTTGCACTACAGTCCATTTAACATGGTTTCCTATGAAACACGTTCTGTAGTACAAATCTATAAAATACAAAAAGCACTAAAAATTAAGAGGTGTGAATCCAGCCTTATAGTAGCCCAGTAACCCACATATACTTCTGAATTTAGGATTGGTTCACAACTATGCAGTTTGCTTTTGATCCGTTTCTGCAGTGCTTTTTGAGGTGCATTTTGCTTTTTTTGCACACACACGTTTTTGACAAATTTTTCACATGTTTTTTGATCCATTCTTTAGGGGATCTTTTCTGCATTATTTCTTGTTGGGTATATTAAAAAATGCAAAAAGCTAACCTTGGCAAAATTGCCATATAATTGTGGCAAAAATGCTCTACAAACTTTTCTGCAGCTTCTCATTGAAGTCTATTTAACCAAAAAGCATGTTTTGCTTTTTAAAAAGTCCCTGGTTCTTTCCAAAAACACAGAGGCTAAAAAAAGCATAGATGTGAACGTGTTCCATAAGAAACCATGTTACATGAACTGTAGTGCATTTCTGCAAAAAGCATTAAAAAATGCATAAGTGTGAACCGAGCCTTAAAGTGAGTCTTGTACTAACAATATTAGGTTCAGCAAATAATGCTATATATTGTCATAGATGACAGCCTTCAGAAATGTGTCTCATTATATGATATGTTAGTAATAAATATATATTTTATTATTACATTTTTATAATGTGCGTTTCCCCAAAAGCTCAAGGGTATTCTGTCTATGTTCTTAATCCTTAAAGTAGCTAATTAGAATATAAGTATTGGGCTGAAAAGCTCCCCGGACATCAAACATAAGTGCTAATGCTCTTCATCTCTGTCATGTCTTATTAGCAATTCGCATTGTATTTTAACAGATTTCACTCGTCTCTCTTGCATTTTTATTCTTCTCATTATGCATATAGATTTTCTGTCTTGGTTAAATCTGCTGGAAGGATATGTTCATGTTAAGTTTAGGAGGCATTGGCTAAAGACAAAAATGTCAGCATTCCTCTTCATTAATAGTATACTTAATAAACATATCCTTTCCTCTACTAATCAACACCCACTGAGATTTCTACAGATTGACAGATATAACATGACAAGCAGTAAACACTAACATTTCCTAAGGCTGGCCAAACTTGACTTGAACCTAAAATTGAGCCAATGATGGCCCCCTTGGCACCACCTGGCTAAAAAAAAAATAGATTTTGATCTCAACCCCACAACTATCAATGGTTGTTCTTGGCCCAGATCAGCACATTTCTGAAGTGGGTACGATCAGGCGCTTGTGATCTGCTGTGGATTAGAAGTATGTACAAATTGATAACACTGTCAGCAGCTGTTAAAAAATACCTGGCTGTACCTGCTCCTTATAGAAATCGACTGAGCTGGTGAAAAATGTTTGCTGAACAATGACTGCATCCTATCATATGCAGTCACTGTTCATGTCCAGCTATTTACACAGCCCACATGAGATCTTCTTCTATCCATGCTGTTAGCATGGTTAGGGGACTCAATTTATTTATGTTGTTCAGTCCATGGGGCTGAACGAGAGAAATGTAAATGTGTATGGCTAGCCTAACACTAGCTACCTTTATGTTGGTCTGGTAACAGTATGATGTGAAAATGGAGAGCACATAATGACTGAATTGAGAGAGTTTTTGATATAATTAAATAATTGTTTAATTGTTGGTAAAACAAATTGTATCTTTGTTCTTTTTATCTGTGTTAAAGTAGAATTAAAGGTGTTTTTTTTTTAAATTTCCAACACAGTAAAGAAAGGGTTATAACCCTGTCAGTTTTGATTTTTTGCACTATTTCTGAATATCTTAAAGTGGTTCTAAAGACACAACATTCTATTGATGACGTTGTGTCTGGAGGATCCATAGTGTATCAGTGTATGCTGCAGTTCCCTTACAAAGACCCGGGCTGGGGTTTACAGCCACAAGCTGGTTATGCTTGCCATCTGGTAAGCCTGCATCCCTCATGGTGATCTCTGTCGGTGGTGGTTTTTCTACATCAGCGTTACGATTTAAATTTCAGAACTATTGCACTTCTCGTTTGAACTTCACTGATCAACAGGATTTATATCAGCCTATGTGATTTATGTTTGAATTTCATTCATACGGAATTCACACATTGGACACTGCCATTTATTTATATATTTTTTACTTGTTTTAGTTAATCACTCAGCGCAACTACATTTCTTTCTAGTTATAATGTGGGATGGCTTGAGAAGACTGATTCTCGTGGCGTGAGTACCTAATAAAAAATGGGGAGGGGTAAACATGAAAATAGCCCCCGCTAACTTCCCTCCACCCTACCCAGATCCAGAATACAGAGGATTACCCACAGTAGCTTTATGGTGTATAATATAGCTGGGGAAAGTCTGACTTCAAGTATAGTAGCTTTCAATGGGGTGGGCAATTAGGGAGTGTCTCCCTTCAGAAGGGCATAATATGATGAGTCCTGGTAGCCTAACCAGCAAGCCCACATACAAGTAAATCGCGTAGGGGCTTCATGAGCTATACTAATTATCTCCTTCATCTGAGTAATTTTACATATATGAAAGAGACACTATTTGATTGACAGGGTATAAGTAGTCCTGGGATGCAAAGTGTGGTTGTGTTGACCATATGCATAGCTAAAGGTTTGAAGTATACTTTCTTAGTGATAGGGAAGTGGTGCAGTAAAAACTGAGCTGGAGAAAATTCTAGAGAATAGGTGGTAACTGAGGATATGATGGCATGAACTTTGGTCCAGTAGGACTGAATAGTAGGAGAGGTCCAACATATGTGTAGCAAATTGGGTCTCCTACAAGTTTATACCATAATGTGTAAAGATTACTAAAGCGCTGATGTGAATAAATGTGAAAAAAAATTATGTGAACCAAAAAAATTAAGATAATCAAATGGTGATTGCTGCTAATATTGTGTAGTGTACTGATGTGACAAAAAAAAATGAATTAAGGGTTAATACAGCGAAATCATCAACCTTAATAATTATTGCACAGTGATCCAATATGTGCTGCTAATATTATAATAAATAAAGTGCTTCCAAACTGGTATAAATAAAATGTTTTCCAGAGATCTGACAATATAAAACCAAGTCAGACACCACTGCTGGGTGAAATAGAGGATAATGATACCCAGATCATAAGAAGTAATGAAGGTTTGAGAGCAATCCATTACAGCATTGGAGACCAGAGACCAGAAACCTGATCAGCACAAATTGGATCACTGTGCAATAATTATTAAGGCTGATGATAGCGCTGTATTAAGCCCTAATTCATTTATACCATAATGTGCTAGTAGGCAACACATAGGAGTAAATACCGTATTTATCGGCGTATAACACACACTTTTTTACCCTGAAAACAGGGGGTAAACCGTGCCTGCATGTTATACGCCGATATCAGTTTTTTTTACCAACAGGGGGTGGGGATCGGGCCGTTCGCCCAGAGTACCACCTATTGGAAGGTTGTCAGGCCGTCTGCCCCGCCTCTCCGCCTCTCCTGGCCATGGGACAGCGCTGGCAGTAAACATTAAAGTTCAGAAAACAATACTGCTATATATCATCATATACTGCTCCTCCTGTGTAACTCTCAATGTAAGGCTTTGAATCCCTTAATCAACGCTGCTCGTTGTGGCTGCTCTTCTCCTCCCGCTCCGCCTCCTCCTCGTGTGTAGCTTTTGATTGGGGGAGGAGAGCAGTCACGTGACATCAATGAAAGAGAGGAGAGCAGTCACATGACCGGGTCCACAAGAGAGCCGCGTCAATGGAGGTAATCTAAAGCTTTGCTTTACAATGAGTTACACAGAATGAGCGGTGTATAAGAAGGAGCTGATAGACTGACAGTGTGAAGTTTTCCTAACTTTTAGAGTATTCTGGCAGCGCTGACCCTGTCCCAGTGCTGGGAGTGCAGGGGGGGGTCTTTATAATGAAAGGAGGCTGTGTTCTATGCAGGTGGTCTGTGTTCTATGCAGGTGGTCTGTGTTCTATGCAGGTGGTCCGTGTTCTATGCAGGTGGTCTGTGTCCTATGCAGGTGGTTCGTGTTCTCACAGTCCTGCCAACACTAAAGGAAAACAATTAGGGTGCCCTAACAGCCTTCGCCACTGGCTCCAGATAGGCATACTTCTAAAGTAGACTCGATGATGATGCCACAGCCATTTCAAATATAATAATTAAATAATATAAATTTTAGTCTCCATAATGATGCATGGTAAGGAATACAGTTACAACAAAAAGGAATTCTGCGCTCATAAAGGTTTATCACTCTAATTCCACATAATGTTTGTGAGGAATAACATTCAGTAGATCTTAGTTTGTTCGGAAGAACCAGTTCTTTATGTAGAAAAGATAAACAAATGTATACAGCACAACGCAAAAAAATGTTCCCAGTGCCTGCATGAAAACACACACAATCTTTCAGGGCTTCAAGGGTTAAAATTTTGCAATTTTGTTTCCAGCTGCATTCATAGAAAACAACCGTGCTGATTGTAATTGGAGTACATTACCCAGGACGTCACTATGGCGTTTGATGTCACTTCCTAGTTACTATCTGGCATCTGGGCTCCTGTACACTTTTCCTGTATGTGTCCAAACGTGCTCCAGCCTCAGTGTTTGCAGCTGCTAGGAGCGCAGCACAGAGATGACAGCCATGGAGAGACAATCTTCCTGTTGGAACGTGCTGACAAGCAGGCAGAGAAAAGTTCAGCCGAATGTTAGGCGCCCTCCAGTGGACAAAGTGCAAATTGCATTGAGGAAAAAAAAATTGTAAATGGCTATTATAAATGAAAATCTTTTCTTGATATTACTGACTTAGGTCTTCCAAAATAAAAGAGGGGTTTTGAAACAGTCCCAGACTACGCGTTTCGCCCTATCCAGGGCTTTGTCACAGTCACAGTCAAGTTGAATGACTGTGACAAAGCCCTGGATAGGGCGAAACGCGTAGTCTGGGACTGTTTCAAAACCCCTCTTTTATTTTGGAAGACCTAAGTCAGTAATATCAAGAAAAGATTTTCATTTATAATCGCCATTTACAATTTTTTTTTCCTCAATGCAATTTGCACTTTGTCCACTGGAGGGCGCCTAACATTCGGCTGAACTTTTCTCTGCCTGCTTGTCAGCACGTTCCAACAGGAAGATTGTCTCTCCATGGCTGTCATCTCTGTGCTGCGCTCCTAGCAGCTGCAAACACTGAGGCTGGAGCACGTTTGGACACATACAGGAAAAGTGTACAGGAGCCCAGATGCCAGATAGTAACTAGGAAGTGACATCAAACGCCATAGTGACGTCCTGGGTAATGTACTCCAATTACAATCAGCACGGTTGTTTTCTATGAATGCAGCTGGAAACAAAATTGCAAAATTTTAACCCTTGAAGCCCTGAAAGATTGTGTGTGTTTTCATGCAGGCACTGGGAACATTTTGTTGCGTTGTGCTGTATACATTTGTTTATCTTTTCTACATAAAGAACTGGTTCTTCCGAACAAACTAAGATCTACTGAATGTTATTCCTCACAAACATTATGTGGAATTAGAGTGATAAACCTTTATGAGCGCAGAATTCCTTTTTGTTGTAACTGTATTTTGGTGGTGCTTCTAGGTACCTGGATTTCTGCAGCACGGATGGTTTACAGCCCATACGAGGGTCTTAAATATTATATTGGACTATAGTGTTAACCCATAGAGCGCCAGTGAATCTTTTTTGTATCAATACATGGTAAGGAATAAATATGTTTTGCTTCATTAAATGGGGTAGGAGAGGAGGGCTTATTTTATTGCTTATAGTTCAACTGTAATGCTAGTATTAATTGTTTAAAAGGCTTGCTAACACTTTTTTCTTTAGAAGGTATGAAATATCTACAGATCGTGAAGGAATGGAATGCTCTGGGAGTTGTAGTCTTTCAAACAGAGCTGTGAAAGTCTGTACCTGTATTGGAACACTACAGCTCCTAGAACTTCCGAGTCTCTCATATCTACAGCTCCAGAACCTCCAAATCTCATATAAACAGTTCTTAAATTATACTGTATGAATTATTTGACTACATATTCTTCTAATTTTCATATCTGTAGCCTTATAATGTAAGAATTTATCATTTCTGAAGTTATTGTATATTGTAGGGGCTTAGTGTTGGGTTTCAGGGTTTCAAATAAGTGTGCATGGCAAAACGTGAGAGTGTTTTCCATAGAAGATATGGGTGAATTATTTTCAAATTAAATAATGATCTCTCCAAGGAGCAAATTTGCAAAAAATAATCAGGTTTGGAAGCTGTAACACTCTCCATATTATAAGTAACAAGAATATTAAAGAATAGAAAGTCCAGATATCTGAAAAAATTCAACCAAATCATGCAAAATATGCTTGTACATTACAGTTGCAGCAAACAGTGAAAAAACTGGTGGGTGAATGTGCATTAAACCAGTTATTTGCTACTTGAAAGAAATATGCCTTAATCATTGATATTTTTTATACAAAATGGCCAAACAGCACTATTTCTCAAAAGCATAGAAATCTCTTGGTTCCTATAATCTTCATAACACTCATGAAAAAGATCACTATTCCAATAAGTACAAAATGAGAAAAAATCTCATAGCTGTCTCACCAATTTCAACCACCTCACCAAGATCCCACCTACAAACTGCTAGACCTACATTAAGGAACTATGATTGAAAGATACAAGTGCCACCACTCAAAAATGCATGACTTGTTCAATAATAGCTAACAAAATGAAAAACCTTTACATCATCAACACCCATATAATACATAACATAAAATCCATCATCACCTGCAAAATGGATTGCGTTCTACACTTCCTTGAATGCCCCTGCAGCCTACAATATATAGACAGGGCAACACAAAAGCTAAAAGCAACAATATACCAACACTGGAGGAATATCGAAAAAAGTTTCCTGAACCATAGTGTTTCAAAACACTATGCCCTGTCCCACAATAAATGCACTGATCATATCAGAATCACTGCAATTTAATTTATTCCATGTTCGACACAGTCCTGGTTGTAAGCTTGGGATGGTGTTTGCCACACACAAACACGTCTGGTGGTTGGGAACATTGGGATCAACATCCATTGATCCATTGACCCACAATGTATGGGTGTTGCACCACTCCCTCCTCTTCTGAGAATTAATATCACTCTCTATTGGTTTTGCAATTGCAGCTCACTTGTGAATGTTTTGCTTAGGGACATTTTGCTTTGTGGACATGGGCTTTGAAAAACTGAGATTGAGCTCTGCAGTTACTTTTGCAGGAGTTGTCTTCTTATTCTGGATCACAATTCTGCACAATGTCCTTTTGCCTCTTTCGGTCAGTCATCCGCACTTGTCCCTATCAGACAACGTTTTCCTGCAAACTGTATTTGCTGTAATAACCTTTGATACTACCTTTAGATAGGTGCTAAGTGTAGGGTTTTGTGTTAGCTGCCAGTGCAGGTAAATTTAAGCAGGCCTATGCTGAGAGCTAGGCCTGTTTGTTTTTGATCTGGGGCAGGGGAGTGGTTTAGTGTAGCAGTAGGTGACGACATGTGCTTCAACTCTTGGGCGCCTCCCCTGTTTCCAGTGGAGAATGTTCTGGAAAAGGGGCAGGGCTGAGTGATAAAGTGACATGGGGTACACGTGATATTATTAATACCCAATTTTTATTAATACTCAATACCAGTGCACTAGAACTACCCTTAATGAAATGCGAATAGCTGGAAATAATCTGTCCCCCTCAGCAGAAAGAGATCAATTGTACACTTAAAACCAGTGCTTAAGGCACAAATTGTTCTTCAAAATACTACTCAAACAATCCCATGTGCAATAAAGTTCATACAGTGCCTTCAAAAGGTATTCATACCCCTTGACATTTTCCACATTTTGTCATGTTCCAACCAAAAATGTAAATGTGTTTTATTGGGATTTTATGTGATAGACCAAAAGTGGCACATAATTGTGAAGTGAAAGGAAAATGATAAATGGTTTTCAGAATATTTAACAAATAAATGTGTGAAAAGTGTGGTGTGCATTTGTATTCAGCCCCCAAGTCAATACTTGGTAGAACCACCATTTACTGCAATTACAGCTCCAAGTCTTTTTTGGGATGTCTCTACTAGCTTTGTACATCTGGAGCAACATGTTTACCCATCCTTCTTTGCAAAATAGCTGTCAGATCGGAGGGAGAGCATCTGTGAACAGCAATTTTCATGTTGTGCCACAGATTCTCAATTGGATTTGGATCTGGACTTTGACTGGGCCATTCTTATACATGGATATGCTTTGATCTAAACTATTCCATTGTAGCGCTGGCTGTATGTTTAGGGTCGTTGTCTTGCTGGGAGGTGAACCTCCGCCCCATTCTGAAGTCTTTTGCAGACTCTAACAGGTTTTCTTCTAAGATTGCCTTGTATTTGGTTCCATCCATCTTCCCATTAACTCTGATCAGTTTCCCTGTTCCTGCTAAAGAAAAGCATCCCCACAACATGATGCTGCCACCACCACGTTTCACAGTGGAGATGGTGTGTTCAGGGTGATGTACAGTGTAAGTTTTCTGCCACACATAGCATTTTTCTTTTAGGCCAAAAGGTTACATTTTGGTCTCATCTGACCAGAGAACCTTTTTCCAAATATTTGCTGTGTCCCCCACATGACTTCTAGCAAACTGCAAATGGGACTTCTTATGGCTTTCTTTCAACAATGGCTTTCTTCTTGCCACTCTTCCATAAAGGCCAGATTTGTGGAGTGCACAACTAATAGTTGTACTTTGGACAGATTCTCCCACCTGAGCCGTGAATCTCTGCAGCTCCTCCAGAGTTACCACGGACATGTCTTTGTGGGATTGCAGTTGTGACATACTCTTTCCATTTTCGGATGATGGATTGAACAGTGCTCTGTCACATGTTCAAAGCTTGGGATATTTTTTTATAACCCAACCCTGCTTTAAATGTCTCCATAACTTTATCCCTGACCTGTCTGGTGTGTTCCTTGGCCTTCATGATGCTGTTTGTTCACTATGGTTCTCTAACAAACCTCTAAAGGCTTCATAGAACAGCTGTATTTATACTGAGATTAAATTACACACAGGTGGACTCTATTTACTAATTATTGACTTCTGAAGGCAATTGGTTTCACTAGATTTTAGTTAGGGGTATCCGAGTAAAGGGGGCTGAATACAAATGCATGCCACGCTTTTCACATATTGATTTATGAAAAATCCCAATAAAATACATTTACATTTTTGGTTGTAACATGACTACATTTTCAAGGCACTGTATAGTGTGCGTAAACCATCTACCAAATAAGAATTCCACCACATAGAAAACCCTATACCCCACATTCCCATTATGGAACCATCCCCAATGTATACAAATATGCAACCACAATCTCTGACTAAATCACAAAATCATAAGTGAGAGATTATTATGTAATGGGACTTTAAATGTGCCTCAATGGAAATATACAACATAGAATTGATAAAACATGAAACCTTTATTACAATGGTTAAAAGAATACACCAACACACAGTACAGTGCCATATAATAAAGCATTATACATCTAATGAATTTATACATACAGTATTGAATTGGCATAATTGATAGACACATTTCACAAATCATGTTGCTTCCTCAGGATCCACACAAGTAGTTCAGAAAGCAGCGATAATGCTATATGAGAACACATATTAACAGACATCAAACACAAAAGCAAACTAATCATACTTCATGTATTGTATAGCACCCCTACCCCCCCCCCCCAACCTAAAAACCTCAAAGGCATAGACAAACAAATAACTACATACATTACCAAGAATTACAGACTGTACACTTCAAATAATAGTTGAAGGGTCAAGGGTAATATCACTTTAAATACTCCAATAGTGGGTCAAGAGATGTATGAAAAATCTGCAGGTGTTAATTAATACATAGATGTTTCTATTTATGTAGTGTAGAGATAGTGTTTCTGAAAACAGAAAAGAAAAAAAAACACTGCCGTATGTTTAAATTTAGAGGAGATGCAGTGACGGCCTCCACCCCATAGATTTACCACAACCACAATATGATGACATCTATTGTAATTTAACTTGTGGATTCCTATATAAAACCATTAAACTGAGGAATTGGCAAAGTTAAGCAATAAAATGCACCTTGGCTGTTTTCAATAAACCTGATGTGCGATTTAAAACACAATGACTCCCCTCCATATCTAAACACGAGTACATACATCAACAGGCCCGTCTGCCAGTCATGAACTCGATCAGCCTTTTCTTCTTTACAAAAAAATCATCACCCCCCCCCCCCCCATGATGTTCCCTTTATGAACCTAGGAATAAGATATTCAATGTAGTGAGAGCAACCAACCCCACCCTCAGTGAAAACAGGGGTATTCTCAGAGTTGCAAGGACCATATAGCCTCGTTATCTTCAACTTCATCAAATGTAAGTCAAACTGCTTTTTATTTCACCTCAACAATACTTATAAGAATTGGCATTGTCTATGTATTACACTATAAAGGCTCTCCCACCTCTCAAAACAAAAATTGGTGGACACCTTGGAGCCCTTTCTCCACCCTTACCTTTAAGGAATGCCACCCCACAAGCATTATAGTGTAAAATAACTTCTTATCAAAGGGTCACATTAAAAACAGTCCAGTGATACACAGAGTGCTCAGCCAAGCACTAATAAGGATCTGACAGCTAAGATATAAACACCACATCAGTGCACACCACTTTTACACCATGAGTGGTCCTGATGATGTCTCTATAGAGAGGGTCTTGAGCACTGTGATGTCAGCACACAATAGGAGGATAACATGTTTTGGTGTGGTGCTTCTTTTTATCAGTATTAAGAAGATCATGGGAACCATGGGATGTTTTTAGCAATGTTATCCTGAGCTATTTGACCATTTTGGTCAATCAAATCTGGTGAGTGAGTTATGCCATTTGTGTGCATTCTGAAGAATGTGAAACACAAATATTCTACCACACTAAAAATTTGCCATCACATTTTCCACCTTGTGGAAGTTGTTCTTTTAGACACTGCATGGTTTATGCAATTATGCTTGATTTATTATATACAGCTGGATTGGCTCTGCACAATTTTTTTTTTTTTTACTGTATCGTTTGTTGGATGGAACATTGATGTACTGATTGGGTGCATGTATTGATTTGCATAGCATTTGTGTCATACATTGTATATTTTTTTATATATAATTATTGAAGCATTGCTGCATTTATTTAAAGAGGATCTTCACCCTGTAAACAAAATGTTTTAAGTCAGAAGCTGCAAATTCTGTATCTGCTGACTTTTTAAAAACACACACATTTCCCAGAATTCAACAATGTCCTTACTTGACCTGGCTCTTTGCCGGTCTTTGGGTCCAGGCACTGGCATCTTAAATGTTGGCAGGAGACTGTGACTCCTTTCGGCTTCACAGCCGGCTGTCCACTGCACATACGCAAGCCGCATTGTGCCTCATGAATGGTTTTGCAGTCTCCTGGGACCTGTGACATGTCTGAAGAGGCTGGTGGAGGGGAGGAGGAGGGAGAGATCTTCCGCTCAGACCAGTGAGGCAATCAGACCACAAGTGGGAGCGGGTATTTGTCCAAGTCAGATACCCATTTTGCCCCAAAAAAGACATTCGAAATATGGAATAGAAGGTGGGGGGGGGGGGAGAAAAAACAGAACTTCACCTTTTGGGGAAGTTCTGCTTTAATGCACATTTTTATTTCTATTGTTTATTTGTTATGGTATGGATTATTATTTTGTGTATATTTATCTTTTTGGCAGTACTATATGTTGTATGTAAATTTTTTTATATTATTCAGATATTTATACAGTTTGGGTTGAAAGGATTTAGAGTGAACGTAAACATGTTTGCATTTTTAGCCTCCGTTCTAAAGTCCTAATTTTATAAGTATTACATCTTACTTTTCTGTAGTTATTGATGTCTCTGTGTCCCTGGAAAAAGTTCTAGATCGCCATTTATAAGACCATTAAAGTATTTTTCTGATAGTTTTCTCATGGCTTCAAAGTTTAAACCTGTCATATCTAGAGCTCTTTTAGACCATAAGCACCTAACATCTACAGCTCTCCTCACCAAAGTAATTCATGGTCATTTTACATTTAAATGCTCTAATGAACTTAGAAATTTACAAAAGCAACAAAAATTTCAAGAGTACTTACTCTATAGCCTGCAGAGCTTAAAATGAGCAGACCGTTTCAGACAGTTTTGGATTTCATACAAATACTGCTGGCTCATACAGTCAGAAGAAATCTGCAGCATAAAGTGAAATTCATTACATGTTTCAATCTTAATTAACTTTTGAGGAAGATAATTAAATTATAAGCACTGTGTCAGAAGGCAACCATTTGCCATATTACTGAACCTAGATGCTTAGTGCCTTACTTACCCTCTGTTACATATGGTATTTCATATTTACTTCTGTACCCTGGTAAACATTTGACTCAAGAGCAGAGAATATTTTTATATAATTTCTTTAAGGTTTTAGATAAGATTGTGAATGTGATTAGCTGTAGGAAAATATTCAAATGAATACACATTGTAATTTTTTATTTAAATATATGCTAAAAACAAATACACAGTGTTCATTGGACCATCTAAATCTACCGAATTGTTTTACAGGCTAGTTCTCCTACTTAGTAGTGCTCTTTAATCACTGAAAGATAATTTATGCATTTGTTTTAATGGGCCGGAGCAATATACAAATCTGTTCATCAAATACATGAAATAAAGAAAATGTAAACATTTAAAAATGGTATAATAAAAATTCTAAAAATGTATTAATTTAGAAAAGACATGATAAATGATCTTTAATACACCTACACTATATACTTTTCTGCAACTAAATATATGAGCAAAATGTTGCGGGATTTGACTGTATAAGCCTGAACTGTATTTGGTGGCAATTCTTATAAACACCACTGATCCATTGCCATTTCTGCTGACTTTTTTTGTTCTTTTACACTTTCTTCAGGGGCTTATCAACCAGGTCTAGGATAGCTTCCCTCTCTTTCCATGCTTTAAATAAATGTACATGATAGGTCTGCTTTTTCTTCCACTTGCCTAGTTGGTACACCTTATAGTTTACTTCCCCAACCTTTTTCAATATTTTATAGGGCCCTTGCCACTTAGCAAGGAACTTAGGGCCTAATCCTCAAAAACCCGGCGCAACGTAACTTGTTTCCATTTAAGTTACACCGCTGCAAAATCTCTAACTAAGTGCCCGATCCACAAAGCACTTACCTAGAAATTTTGAGCGGTGTAACTTAAATCGGGCCGGCGCAAGGCGTTCCTCTTCTCCAGGGGGCGATTACCATTTAAATGAGGCGCGCTCCCGCGCCGGCCGTACTGCGCATGCTCGTGACGTAATTTTCCCGACGTGCATAGCGCGAAATTACGTTACGTCGGGCTTTGTGGATTGCGATGGGACAATAAAGTTGCGTCGGGTAAAAAAAAAGATACGCCGCCAAAAAAAAAAAATTAATTTAAAAAAAATCGCGTCGCGAGCAAGAAAGGTCTGTTTTTACAAGGTGTAAACAGTTTACACCTTGTAAAAGCAGCCCTAATTTTGCGTTTGCAAAATAAAACTTACGGAGAAAAAACAAAGCTGAAAAGCTTTGTGGATCTCCGTAAGTCCTAATTTGCATACCCGAGGCAGCATTTCGACGCAAAATGCCCCCATCGGCGGATGCGGTACTGCATCCTAAGATCCGACAGTGTAATTCAATTACACATGTCGGATCTTCGTCCTAACTATGGGAAACTGATTCTGTGGATCAGTTCCAAAGTTAGGACCAGGGATACGACGGAGTAACAGCAGTTACTCCGTCGTATCTCTTTTGAGGATTTGGCCCTTACTTTCCACTGTCTGGAAAAGAGAAATATTTACTGATCTATTGTATACTCGACTATGTGCTTCCTGCACTCGCTACATGTGTTTTTGGACAAGGGGCATTCCTAAGGAAATTCTATCCTACCTGCTATATGCTTCCCAGATGGGGTCTTTCAACAGGGGGTGACCCTCCAACCACTCTATCTGGACTTCCCCCTTTTGCCTTTACTGGCTGCAATACTGGGTTTGACTGGGGGGCCACAGGATAGAGCCTATTGACAGTTAGGGATCTTAAAACTGCAGACCCAGTAACAAGGTCCTCTGCAGCAAAGTAGCGTTCCATCAGCTCAACCAGATCATCCTTCGAATTTAGATCAGCTTGCCTCACCCACCTCTGCAACTCAGGAGCTCTCAGAAACCGGGTCATCGCAACTCTTTCTGCTATTTTCTGCAGCCACCATTTGATCAGGTTGAATAGGTCATACATTTGGAAGCAGAGGATCAATCTGCCTAGGAACTCAAGCTGTGTACTCGCTACACTCTCACTGTAGTTGTAACCCCCAGGCGCCACAAGATCACAGCATTTAGTTTGTCATAATTCCGGGAATACTCAGCAGTCAAGTTGAAGTATTCTTTTGGGAGTTCCTTGCTAAAAGTGGTGCCACAAATGCAGCCCAGAGTTCCTTAGACCAGGCCTGCCCCACAGCAGTTCTCTAAGAAGTACTTAAGAAGGCCTCCACATCATCCTAGGCCAGGGATATATAATTAGCAGACCTCCAGCTGTTGCAGAACTTCAAGTACCATTAGGCATAGCAAGACTCTGACAGCCACAAGCATGACACCCAGAGCCATGAAGGGACTTGTAGTTTTGCAACAGCTGGAGGTCCGCTAATTGCATATCCTTGTCCTAGACTGTCATCTTTTGTAGGTGCTTGGTATGGTGTCACCAGAGGATCCAATGGAAATTTGCAGTCTGGGGTGGTAGCCGCTGTAGCACTCCTGCTAAGGTCTGTTGGTCTTTCTCGGCTGCCTGAGCCAAAGTAGCCACTTGTGCCTCTGTTGTCTGAACCAGGACAGTCACTTGAGCCTCTGTGCTTGCCAGCTAAGCGAGCAACAGCCTGCTAGTTTCCTGTTGTGCAGAAGATGCTTGCTGGCTGGTTTCTTGGGCTTGCTGCTGCTGGGCACTCTATATGGTCATTCTTTTAAAATTGGTATTTCATACATTTACATTTTTATAATATTAGTTCTGGTTCATCCCACATTAGTCTCTTTAAGTAACCACTTTCTTGGTGGAGATCCTACTGTCCCTCTCCTTTTTTCTTGTAGTTTGTGCTCTTGGTTACATGATACTACACTAATCAAGTGTGTTCAGACACCAGACTTGTAACTGCTCCTTTAAGAATTTTTAAAGAAGATCTCCAAACTGTAGTGATGAGGGTATGAATATGTTTTATGATCAAACATCTGCAGGAAGAGGGATGTAGAAAATAATTATATTTGCCCCTTAACTGAGTTTGCAATTAAATACTGTTCACTTTTCAATGTTATAACTTAAAACAATCAGCTGATACTTAAAAATATTTAATGATGCTGGGTTATTTTAAATGAATGAGCACTTATATGTTAGCTTTAATCAAATTTTGTTTCATTAAAATAGCTGAAAGATATTTATATATCTGATTTGTTATGCAATTATTAACATAGCATTTCAGTCCTAACTGATGAGTAATATATTATAATGATTTGAATTTTCAGCATAATAATTGTGTATGTATTATATTATATAAGTATTCCTTAAAATGTTGCATGTCCTTTATTTACATCAGATTTGCATTTAAACTTGTTTTTTCAGCTTACTGTTTCCTGAGATAGGTTTATAAACATTTAAATATGATATCCAGTTTCAAGAAAGTTGGCAAACAAGTACACAGGCACAATGTATTTTTTTTGTTTTACAATTGGGGGAAAAAGAGCAGGAGGTGGGTGAAGGAGTGATTCTGCAGAGGAAGAAATGAAGAAGAACCTTTTTTTAAGTGATCTGAAATTTTAAAGAGGAACTGCATTCTGTTCACATAATTTGTAATAAAATCATCTTTGCCATTCTGTAGCTTCCCTCTAACCACTTTGCATATTATTTGATATACTGTGATTCTGTACTTGCCAAATATGCTGCAGAGTGAGAAATAGAGCTGTGCATGATGTCATAAGCCTAGGTTTTTTTCCAGACAAGAAACAGGAATGTCAGGGCACTAACCTTTTACGGTCGCATTCCCCAGTTGGCTCTGGGTGGAATCGAACCCTGGATCTCTTCATTGGTGGTCCGGGTCCTTGCCTCTGAGCCACTGCTCAGTGTTATTCTGTTTGCTGTCCGTTGGAGCCTGGTGCTGAACCTATGTTACTTTGGACCAATCAGTGGCCTGAACGGCCTATTTAAGCCAGCCCCTTCCTCCTTGCTAATGGCTGGTTCGTTGTCAGCTTTACCTGAAGTACCTTTGAAGATTACCTGTATTCTGACCTGTTTTGACCCGGATTTGGACTTCACGACTCTTTGCCTTCGATTACGCTTTGACCTCCTGGCTTGTTTACTGGACCCGCTTCCGTCTCCATTCCTTTGATCCCTGGCTTCCCGTTTTGGACTCTCTATCTTCTGGAACCCCTGACCATTTGGCTTGTTTCCTGGACTTCCTGCTTGACCTGATCAGGCTCTCAAACCCGTGGACTCTGACTTGCACCGGCATCTTCACCTCATCTGCTACAGCTCCCTTGGTGTCTCCGAATCATAGCTTCAGTGACTTCCAGCTAATCATCTTCCGCTGCCGGCAGCCGGTGCCTCTTTGTGCCCCTCCTCGCTGTCTCCATCTCCAGAGGGTGAGGTGCACAGAGTCGCAAAGGTAGCCACCCTCGGCATCTCGGTCTCGGTGAGTACTTACCTTATCGGTCCTGACAAGGAAGTTGGCTGTATAAGGTATTTTACTGGCAGAAACAAAAATGTTTTACTTTCCAAAGTTAAAACAACAAGGGCAGAAGATTTAATAGATGGAAAGCTTTAAAGATTAGAGGTGACAAATGGAAAACAAAAAAATGGTTTCAAATATCTTTTCTGAAAGTGCAAATGAATTGTTAATTACAATTACAATGTCAATTAGTAAAACTGGATAAGACTAGTCTACTGGTCTACTTTTAGATTGTAAGCTCTAACAAGCAGGGCCCCCTGATTCCTCCTGTATTGAATTGTATTGTACTGTTTGCCCTAACCTTGTAAAGTGTTTCACAAACTGTTGGTGCTATATAAATCCTGTATAACAATAGTGGGAAAAAAAAGTAAGGAAGGCAACATATGAACCTAAATTCACTGAACTGAACCAACTACCGTATTTATCGGCGTATGACACGCACAGGCATATAACACGCATCCTTAACTTTAAGAGGGAAGTTTCAGGAAAAAAAACGTTCCGCAGCCCCCTGCATATAACATGCAGGCACAGTTTACCCTCTATTTATAGGGGGTAAAAAAGTGAGTGTTATACACCAATAAATACAGTAATTTGTTTCCATAACAGCTACATGCAAGGTATGCATGATAACTGTAATGCCGCGTACACACGATCGGTTCGTCTGATGAAAACGGTCCAATGAACTATTGGAGTATTTTTTCCTTTCTCTTTGTTTCTTAAATCTTTATTTTTAATGCTTTTGTTACTGCTAATTTTGTATGGGCTGGAAAGGAAGAGGGAAATGAAGACTGTATAGTATATTTATGCCTACATACCTATTGTGGAACTCAAAATCTTGTGAGCATTTTAATACACCTAGGATGCAAATAAAAGTTCATATTTATGGCCTCATTTACACTGAGGCCCATAATCCTTGATGGGCCATGTGTTTATGTGGCATGAGCCGCCAGTTGCTGCAAGCAGTCTGTGGAGACGCAGCTGGTTCATGGACAAAGACACTCTTCCCAACTGGACAGGAATTTAGGGAGCGGGTGAGTGGCCCCAAACACACACTGTCTGCAGTCATGGCTACCCAGCAGCACCTGTATGCCTATTGCATTGGAAAGAGTGGCTGTGTCAGTGCAGCCACTGTGTGCCCATAGACTTGCATTAACTGTCTGCACACAGCACCTGGTGGCATAAAGATGCATAAAGATGATAGTCTGCAAAGCTTCACCTGCTTCACTAAGCTCTGTGGCAAATTCTCTTGTGAACTGCAACTTGCCTTGCAATGTGAACAGTCTATTGGCCTTAGTAAGCCAACCCTAATATCTCCTGTTCCCCCCGGCGATCTAACAACTGTATGTGCATCATCTGTTTCTCCTACAACTTAATAGCATGATATAAAAAAACTCCAAAGCACAACAAGAAATAAAGAGTATGAGTAAAGGTATGGTTCATGTAAAACACCTTCCAGTCTTAGAAACTTTCCTAAAACAAAACTTCAGGCATATATAAAAAAAAACACAATTTTAACTAGATACTTGCAGTATATATTTAAGATCAATACATGTATTTTACATAAAACTAGCATGCATACACTAGTTCTATATAAAATGCATTTACTTATTTTAATGAATCAACACCTGGGTTGATTGTGTATTTTATGCCTATCATTTATAATCCACTGTACAGCAGCATTTAGATTTAGGGAGAGATGTCCAGCTCTCTAAGCTAATCAAGGCTCTAGAATTTTTTGCATAATGGTAAACATCTGAATATACTTACAGAAGCTTAAAAGACGTGAAAAACCTGCGCATGCTCAGAAGCAAGTTATGATATGGGAGCGCTCGTTCTGGTAAAACTACCGCTCGTAATAGAGCAAGCACATTCATCACGCTGTAACAGACAGAAAAGTGCGAATCGTCTTTTGCTAACACAAAATCAGCTAAAGCAGCCCAAAGGGTGGCACCATCTGAATGGAACTTCCCCTTAATAGTGCCGTCGTACGTGTTATACGTCACCGCGCTTTGCTAGAGCATTTTTAAAAAACAATGGTGTGTGGGCAACGTCGTTTTAATGATGAAGTTGGAAAAACTTTGTTTTTTATACATGCCGAAAAACTACTTTTTTTCATGCCGAAAAATGATCGTGTGAGTACGCGGCATAATAGACTATCAGACTTTTTTTTTTTTTTTTAAATCTTATTCTTGCATAATAATTAAGAAACCAGTCAGAATTTTAATTTAGCAAAACTTTCAGCATTTTACAGACAGAATTACTATAATTACCAGTTTACAATTTGCTTGGATTTTTTTTAAGTGGAATTCTAGGCACACAGCTAAATACACAGCTGAAATGCATTGATGTCTACTGCTTTAGCTGCCAAAGGTCACCCATGCTTTTAGCACTAAATAAAGTGTGTTTAGAACTACTGCTTCTTGACATAGCTTTACTGCTTTCTAGCTTGGATTTTTGTTCACTAAACAGAGGTGATAATGCTGATTCAACTTATAATGAAACAGCTGGAAACCGAGAAGTGACACAGAAAGAAGTGCTTAAAATTAATTGCTTAACAAAAAAAAAAAAGAAAAATCTCTGTCACCTGGCTGTGCAAGTGAAAAACATATGTAAATCACAATGTTCGCTGTAAAGAATTGAAGGTTGTAGGAGTGTGCCTAGCGGTTTGACCAGATTTTAACTTTAATGCTCATTCAGACAAGCAACTAGAGGCAGCTGATTTCAGAGTTTAGGTGCAGCTAAACCCCACATCTTTTTTTTTTTTTTTTTTTTCATTTAAAAATGTTTATTAAGAATTTTTTAACAGAGTACAAGTTTGTGAGTAAACACAAGGAAGAAAAAGTAAAACAACAAATAGAAGCACATAGTCAGAGCGAAAGTAGTTATGCATCTAAAGTCATTAGAAACTTAATAACCAATACATTCAGATATTCAGGCAGTATTAAGGTTGCTAGTCCAGATATCCCACATATCGTCGAATTTACTACATTTGAGCGAGTTAATAGCTAAAAGTCGTTCGAAAGTGTAGTTCTGGTGGACTTTTCTAGTTACATCAGTAAGATTGGCTACACGGGTGTTTTTCCAATTTTGAAGTATCAAGGACCTGGTAGCTAGTAGGATGTGAGATACCACATGCCTCATAGTGTACGGAAAGTTTTCAAGACCAATGTGCAGTATGGCTAGTAAAGGGTTGGGGGGTGTGAGTATTCCCGTAATGGATAAAACAAGTTTAAATACTTGATTCCAGAGGCTAATTAAGCTGGGACAGTCCCAGAGCATGTGAAGGAGGTGGCCTTTGTGTCCGCATTCTCTCCAGCACAGAGGTGAGGAGGTGGGAAACATTTTTGCTATCCTACAGGGTGTATAATGCCAATGATTCACAATTTTTATCATTAATTCCCAATGGTTAATACAGTGTGATGTGTGCTGTATAGTTTGAAATGCAAACTTCCATTGTTCATCTGTAGTAATAGTATCTAGATCAGTGTCCCATTTCATGTGTACAGCCGATTTGTGAAATACCCTTTTATTTTGAAGTAGGTTATAATATAATGATATACCCTTATTGTGTAGAGAGCCACTGGTAAGATGTCGCCAAACTTCTGTTGGTAGGTAAGTAATATGTGAAAATCATGTGATCGGGCACATTAAATTCCCTCTTTAAACAGTCCAGTGATTTCGGGCATGTATTGTGGAGCAAGTCTCGCACTGTGGTTATCCCATGGGAGGGGAATGAATTTAGGGACAACATTATTATATTAGCTTCAATTATGCTTAGAGGGAGTTTAAAGTCTATCTTTTTGCAGTTGCTAAGTTGGCGGGTGTGGAGGAATCTCCAGGCCTGCAAGGAGATGGAGATAGTGGGGGATGTTTGCCTGGTGTCCCAGGGTATCCAAGAGTCTCCCATAAGGACCGCCGGGATATCCGGTATAGGAGCCAGGGATGATTCAATTTCCACCCAAAGCGGTGTGTCGGTGGAGGAAAACCAGCATTTAAGTTGGTCGAGTCTAGTAGCCCACATGTAATCATGGATATCGGTTAGTCCCGCCCCCCCTGCGCTCTTGTGGGGAATTAGGTTAGTCCGTGAGCATCTGGCTTTCTTAGTGCCCCATAGGAGTCTCCATTGAAGATTGGAAAGGGCCTGTAGGTACTGTGCTGGGACGGCCACTGGGAGCACCCTGAAAATGTATAAGATCTGTGGCAAGATAAGCATTTTAAATGCTGCCAATCTACCCATCCAGGACAGTTCATGTTTGGCTATGTTACTGGTTTGGGTTTCTATTTTTCTAAGAAGGGGTTTTAGGTTAGAAACCACTAGCGAGCTAGTGGTACTAGTTAGGATGATACCCAAGTATGGTAGACCCTTTTCAGTCCATGAGTATGGGAGTGATTGTTGTAACTGGAGGCAGTCTTTGGATGGCACTCCCAGATTCAAGATGAGAGATTTGGCGAAGTTCACTTTATAATAGGAAACGTCTCCGAATGATTTCAAAACGTCATGTGCCATAGGAAGTGATACGAGTGGGTTTGTTAACAGCAGGATCACATCATCTGCAAACAAGTTTATAACGTGGGAGTTAGAACCAAAGAGGAAACCTTGAATGCTGTCATGCGTTCTGACGGTTTCCGCCAGGGGTTCAATCATGAGGTTGAAAATTGTTGGGGACAAGGGACAACCCTGGCGGGTTCCATTGGTTATCAGGAACGGGGTGGAGAGCATGCTGGACGTGTATACCTGTGCTGAGGGACAGGAATATAGGGCTAGAATTGCATTCAGTATGTGACCACAAAATCCGAACTTGGACAGTGTCATTGACATGTATTCCCAATGCACTCTGTCAAACGCCTTCTCTGCATCTATGGAAAGACTAAACCCCACATCTTGACACAATAGTATTCTTGGCTATAGCTGCATAGAAACTATGGGGCATATCCACAAAAAGCCGGCGCAACTTAAAAAAATCCCATTTAAGTTACACTGCCTTAAAATTTCTACCTAAGTGCCCGATCCACAAAGCACTTACCTAGAAATTTCAGGCTGTGTAACTTAAATCCGGCCGGCGTAAGGCGTTCCTCTTCATCAGGGGCGATTCCCATTTAAATGAGGCGCGCTCCCGTGCCGGCCGTACTGCGCATGCGCAAAGTTACGTTACGCCGAGTTTTGTGGATCGCGCCGGGTAAAAAAAAGTTGCGTCGGGAAAAAAAAATAAAATATTTACAGCGTCGCTCGGCATGCATTCCTGAGGGAGAACTCCATGCCAATTTTCAAAAAAAAAAACGGCATGGGTTCCCCCCCAGGAGCATACCAGGCCCTTAGGTCTGGTATGGGTTGTAAGGAGACCCCCCCTATGCCGAAAAATCGACGTAGGGGGTCCCCCTACAATCCATACCAGACCCGTATCCAAAGCACGCTACCCGGCCGGCCAGGAATGGGAGTGGGGACGAGCGAGCGCCCCCCCCCCTCCTGAGCCGTACCAGGCCGCATGCCCTCAACATGGGGGGGTTGGGTGGTCTGGGGCAGGGGGGCGCACTGCAGGCCCCCCCACCCCAGAGCACCCTGTCCCCATGTTGATGAGGACAGGACCTCTTCCCGACAACCCTGGCCGTTGGTTGCCGGGGTCTGCGGGCGGGGGCTTATCGGAATCTGGGAGTCCCCTCAAATAAGGGGGCCCCCAGATACCGGCCCCCCACCCTAAGTGAATGGATATGGGGTACATCGTACCCCTACCCATTCACCTGGAGGCAAAGTGATAGTTATTAAACACACGACACAAGGGTTTTTAAAATCATTTATTAGTCTGCTCCGGAGGCCCCCCTGTCTTCTTTAGCTCTAATACCAGGGGGGGCTTCTTCTTCCGCTCTCCGGGGGGGTCTTCTCCGCTCTCCGGGAAGGTCTTCTCCGGTCTCCGGGGGGGCTTCTTCTTCCGCTCTCCGGGGGGGTCTTCTCCGCTCTCCGGGGATCTTCTTCTATCTTCGCCGCTCTCCGCTGTTGACTCGGCGCACCCCGGTTCTTCTCCAGCTGTCCGGTGCCTTCTCCTTCAGCGCTGGCTGCCTGCTATCTTCGTGTGTTAGCTCAATTACTAGCAGGCAGCCAGCACGGTCTTCTGTGACGTCATCTTCTTCTCTTCTCTTCTTCTCCCTTCTTCCGATGTTGACCCGACGCCTCTTCTCGCTACAATGATGGAAGCGCGCCTTGCATCCGATTTATATAGGCCTCACCGTCCCATCATGCTCCGGTAGGTACCCACGTGGGTAGGCACCCACCACGTGGGTACCTACCGGAGCATGATGGGACGGTGAGGCCTATATAAATCGGATGCAAGGCGCGCTTCCATCATTGCAGCGAGAAGAGGCGTCGGGTCAACATCGGAAGAAGGGAGAAGAAGAGAAGAGAAGAAGATGACGTCACAGAAGACCGTGCTGGCTGCCTGCTAGTAATTGAGCTAACACACAAAGATAGCAGGCAGCCAGCGCTGAAGGAGAAGGCACCGGACAGCTGGAGAAGAACCGGGGTGCGCCGAGTCAACAGCGGAGAGCGGCGAAGATAGAAGAAGACCCCCGGAGAGCGGAGAAGCCCCCCCGGAGAGCGGAGAAGACCCCCCCGGAGAGCGGAGAAGACCCCCCCGGAGAGCGGAAGAAGAAGCCCCCCCCGGAGAGCGGAAGAAGAAGCCCCCCCGGAGAGCGGAGAAAACCCCCCCGGAGAGCGGAGAAGACCCCCCCCGGAGAGCGGAAGAAGAAGCCCCCCTGGTATTAGAGCTAAAGAAGACAGGGGGGGCCTCCGGAGCAGACTAATAAATTATTTTAAAAACCCTTGTGTCGTGTGTTTAATAACTATCACTTTGCCTCCAGGTGAATGGGTAGGGGTACAATGTACCCCATATCCATTCACTTAGGGTGGGGGGCCGGTATCTGGGAGCCCCCTTATTTGAGGGGACTCCCAGATTCCGATAAGCCCCCGCCCGCAGACCCCGACAACCAACGGCCAGGGTTGTCGGGAAGAGGTCCTGTCCTCATCAACATGGGGACAGGGTGCTCTGGGGTGGGGGGGCCCGCAGTGCGCCCCCCTGCCCCAGAGCACCCAACCCCCCCATGTTGAGGGCATGCGGCCTGGTACGGCTCAGGAGGGGGGGCGCTCGCTCGTCCCCACTCCCATTCCTGGCCGGCTGGGTAGCGTGCTTTGGATACGGGTCTGGTATGGATTGTAGGGGGACCCCCTACGTCGATTTTTCGGCGTAGGGGGGGTCTCCTTACAACCCATACCAGACCTAAGGGCCTGGTATGCTCCTGGGGGGGAACCCATGCCGGTTTTGATTTTACAAATTGCCGTGGAGTTCTCCCTCAGGAATGCATACCAAATGCCGACGCTAGAATTGGCGGGAATCCAAGTCGGATCCCTGTCACCTCTATGACGCGCTCGCTTGAATGTGCTTTTACATGGTGTTACTAACTTTACACTTTGTTTTTTACACTTGCAAACTAAAACTTACGGCGAAAAAACAAAGCTGAAAAGCTTTGTGGATCGCCGTAAGTGCTAATTTGCATACCCGAAGCGGCATTTCGACTCGAAATGCCCCCAGTGGCGGATGCGGTACTGCATCCTAAGATCTGACAGTGTAAGTCCCTTACACATGTCGGATCTTCTGCCTAACTTTGGAAAACTGATTCTGTGGATCAGTTCCAAAGTTAGAACCAGGGATACGCCGGCGTACGCCGGCGTATCCCTTTTGAGGATATGGCCCTATATGATTAGTTACTTCTAGTCTGTATGTGGCCAGAACTGCCATCCCTTGATGCAAATTGTTTGTGCCAGTCAAAATACCACTGGCATGAATGGTTACATGTGAACAGCAGCAGTGAGCTATAGAGTACACATTTGGCCACGCCGCTGCTGGCTGTAGCTGTTCACATGCATCTGGCTAGTTTCTACTAGTGATCAGCTTTGTATTCGAGTCGAACTCATGTTCGACTCGAACATCGTATGTTCATCGAAATACGAACAAAACGGGTCGTTCGCGCAAAATTTGAGTTACGTTTCACAGACCATAATTCACTGCGGCATCGCTGGCTGATGATTGGCCAAGCATGCACTATGACCCGCATGCTTGGCCAATCACAGCTTGCAAAAAACAGAGAGCCATAATTGGCCAAAGCCAGGGTGGCTTTGGCCAATTATGGCTCAGGGGGTTTAGTACACGCCACACACTATAAAAAGCCGCCTGCAGGTCGGCCTTGTGTAGTGTGTTGCGGTGGTTGAGAGGACATAGAGAGTGTAATTTTTTGCAGGTAGATAGAGAAGGCAGGCAGGCAAGCAGGCTAGTCAGTTAATGTTACAGTGTGTAGAGGATATATATACATCCCAGGTGTTGTACATATATTTATACACTGTATAGTTTAGCTAGATCAGTTCTTCCTAATTTACTGGCAGGCAGGTGATTGTGCTAGCTGCAGTATTCTTACGTAGTGTTGAGCGGAATACGCCATATTCGATTTCGCGATATATCACGAATATATAGCCGAATATTCGTGAAATATTCGCTAAAATCGAATATTCGTGATATTTTATCAAAAAAAAATTTTGCAAAGTTTCGCTAATGCGAATGCGAAACTGATTGCGAAATTTCGCTAATGCGAATGCGAAATTGATTGCGAAATTTTGAAACATTCAATTTAACCTGCCCTTTGGAAAAAGAGTGGTTTTACGTAATGGACCCTGCAACTAACAAGGTATTAATAAAATAAATACATTATTATATAGATTTGAGGGTTTACTTTGACCAACTTGTATATTGATTAGTTTAATAAATATTGAATAACCATAGATTTGGAAAATACAAGTAAACCGTTTACGTTGACATCTCTTAAATGTCTTTATGTTAAACAGTTATTATTCTCATTAAAGAGGTGAAATGCAAATGATGATGACACGGGACAAAAGATGGAAAATTCTTTGAAGATGTGATACACTGGAAAATTGCACAGAAACACTCCACTCTCTCCTATGACAACTGTGGTAGGAGAACTCTGATTGGCTCTGATGCAAAAGAAGGGCGGAGAAAGTCTTCGCGAATATTCGGAAATCGAATATTCGCGATTGCGAATATTCGGCAACATAAAAGGATAGCCTCAGCTTAGCTACTCGGCCCAGGGTCTCTAATCATACCAGCAATGCTTTTAGACGTCGATGGAGATCACTAGGATGTGATCTGTTTTAAAAATAAAATTGAAAAAATACGAATATTCGGAATAGCGAATATTGGCCGCGAAATTCGAGTTATTCGCGAATATTCGAATATGCCATATTCGTAACGAATATTCGCAATGCGAATATTCGTGAGCAACACTATTTACGTGGTTTATTGCCTGTGTCCTCTGTAGTTTGCACCTAAAGCTACTTGGTGTGTTCTGGCCGTGTGCTCTGTAGTTTGCACCTAAAGCTACTTGGTGTCTACTGGCCGTGTGCTCTGTAGTTTGCACCTAAAGATTCAGGAGTAGTGATTTTAATGATGCTTAATAAAAAAAATAAAAAAATGAAAAATTCCTTTAAATATTGTACCTGCTGGGTGTCTATAGTATGCCTGTGAAAACGTCTTTGAGAACCCGGGTCTTGTCCGAGGGAACATGTATCAATAGAATTTTTTTTTTCTAAAAACTGTCGTTTTTCCAGGAGTCCTGAAAAAAAACGCCAGTTTTTAAAACTTTTTTTCTATTGATACATGTTCCCTGGGGCAAGACCCGGGTTCTCAAAGACGTTTTCACAGGCATACTATAGACACCCAACAGGTACAATTTTTAAAGACATTTTTTTTTTTATTTAAGCATTAAAATCACTGCTTCTAAAAAAAACAACCATTTTTAAAACTTTTTTTTCCATTGATACATGTTCCCTGGGGCAAGACCCGGGTTCTCAAAGACGTTTTACAACAATAACTTGCATATTAGGCTTTAAAATTAGCACTTTTGAGGGGGAGGGGGTGAGCAGGAGAGTCAGGACGCTCTCTATGTTGGAGATAGAGAAGGGAGCTGTGTGTTAGTGGGCGTCCTGACTCTCCTGCTCGCCCCCTCCCCCCTCAAGGGAGGGGGCGAACACAACACTCCACACCAGGGAGAAAGCCTTGCATTACTGTGTGGAGTTACAGACAGAAGAACAGGAAGTGAGGATTTCTCAGAAGAAATAAGGAAATTTTAAAGCAAAATTTAAGGATGAGGTGAAGTGAAGGAGGACTGCCTTAAGGTAAAGAAAGCTATTTAGGGATTTTTTTTTTTACCTTTACAACCCCTTTAAAGAGAAGAGTTTTCAGGGATCTTCTAAATATGGATAAATTGGGGGAAAGTCAGACAGATTGGGGTAGGGAGTTTCAAAGGATGGGAGAGGCTCTGGAGAAATCCTGAAGGCGAGCATGGGAAGAGGTGACAAGGGCACAAGAAAGCAGGACGTCTTGGGAGGACTGAAGAGAGCGGCTTGGTTGGTATTTTGGGACTAGGTTAGTGATGTACCTGGGGGCTGAGTTGTGGATGTCTTTGTAAGTTAATGTTAGTACTTTGAATTGTATTCGTTGGATGAGTGGAAGCCAGTGGAGGGATTGGCAGAGAGGGGTGGAGGACACTGAATGGTTGGTAAGGTGGATGATTCTTTCTCAGGGTAATCCAATGAGGAGGGAGTGCAGTAGTCAAGGCGAGAGATGACCAGGGAGTGAATTAGAAGCTTGGTGGTGTCATTAGTTAAAATGGGGCGTATTCTGGAAATGTTGCGGAGGGTAAGGCGGCATGATTTCTCCTTCCAATCCAATCAGTGACCCTCACATTCTGTCTGCCACTTCATCATTCACCCCCTTCTCATCACTGGAGTGTATTTGGCAGTAAGATTCTGCTTCTGAAACAACAATGCCTCTTACTGCTCCTTGCCTCATGTCCGTTCCCTCTGAAGCTATCTTCCTCACCCTCAATATCTAAAATAAGAAATACTAGCACATGACCAAGAATACCCTCCTGAAGTCAATGATCAATTTATGAAATAATTATGCTGATTCATTGTTGCTAGTTTGTGGGGCTTTAGCAGGATTAGCAGAAGAGACTGGAATTGAAAAGGGCACATTAGCAGTATTGGCAATAAACTGGCTGTTCTGCGCCAAGTAGGAGGAAGAAAAGAAACACAAGAAGCATAGAAGATGCAGATGTAATACAATGATGAATTTTAATAAAACAAATCATACATTTAGTGTATGTTGTAGTTGGAGCAGTATAATATGCACATAATATGCAGTCAAATGAACCAAGACAATCCAAACACAGGATGTTTGCAGAGAAGAGTAGGCACAGCCACTTGAGACTTTATTGCAGCTGTCAGGCCTGAAATGCTGGCACTCTTGCACTAAACCTGCTACCATAAGACACAACTCATGATCAGCAGAAGCAGACTGCATCTTAAGCTACTATAAAACTAGAAATATCTTGTATCTGGACTGCCCTGGCTCATATCAGTTTATATCTTGTTCACAGGTACACTGTAAGTGTGTTATATTGTTGTCACTATTAAAATTCATCAGTTTTATTACATCTGGGGCCTCAGTGCTTCTTGTGTTTGTCAGCCATCTGCTTGAGTAGCTGCCGGACTTCTTGACCCTTCTAAGCTGATATAGGACTTTATGGACTTAATAGGCTGTTTTATGTGGTAACAGACAACATTTTAGTGTGCCATTTTGTTCTCTGTATTTTTGTAAATGTACTTTGAAGAGAAAGAAGAGGACGTTTTTTTTAAGCCATTCAATTACTCCCTACATGTGCTGTGACTGTATATCATGGTCCCTCTGAGATAGGAAAGGCAGTGTGGCCATACTCACTCCATTTGCTGAACCTTTCCCTCTCACTTTAAACCTGGCTGTCATTTTTAACAAATGGGTTAATTATTGCACATGCCACAAGTATGGGGTGTTGATGTAAGTATGGGGTATTGCTGCAAACAATGGGCATCTTTGAATATGTCGAAAAATTACAATCCAAAATAAAAAACGCACAGCAAAAGATTATAAGATAAAATATATCTTAATCCAAAAATAAGCCTTGAAAAACCCAGCATAAAATAATAAAACATGGATAAACATGCATTAAAAATCTACAGCAAAAAAAGTGTGTGTGTGTGTGTGTGTGTGGGGAGGGGGGGTCAGTAGGTAAACAGTAACTAAAGCTGGTCCTGACACACATGGGGTAAACCTAAAACTGCTCCAACTTGGACTAACAAACAGCCTCAAGGAACCCACCCTGTTAAAGTGAGGGTGCTTGTACATAAACCCCCATTATTGACCCTAAGCATGCTGACCTAAGTTCATGGGTCAAGCAGCGCATTATGGTTGCAAAGAATTTACCATATATTCACTAGGGATGAGCTTCGAGTTCGAGTCGAACTCAAGTTCGACTCGAACATTGCCTGTTCGGCGAACAACAAACAATTTGGGGTGTTCGCGGCAAATTCGAAAAGCCACTGAACATCCTGTTAAAGTCTATGGGAGAAATCTAAAGTGCTAATTTTAAAGGCTAATATGCAAGTTATTGTCCTAAAAAAGTGTTTGGGAACCTGGGTCCTGCCTCAGGGGACATGTATCAATGCAAAAAAAAGTTTTAAAAACTAACGTTTTTTCGGGAGCAGTGAATTTAATAATGCTTAAAGTGAAACAATAAAAGTGAAATATTCCTTTAAATTTCATACCTAGGGGGGGTGTAAAGTATGCCTGTGAAATAGCGCATGTTTCCCGTACTTAGAACTGTCTCTGCACAAAGTGTCATTTCTGAAGGAAAAAAAGTCATTTAAAACCGACTCGCGGCTATAATGAATTGTCGGCTCCCAGCAATTCAGAGAGAATTCATTCATAAATAATAAAAAAAAGTCCCCCCAAATTTAATTACCAGGCCCTTCAGGTCTGGTATGGATATTAAGGGGAACCCCGCCATCAATTTAAAAAAAAATGACGTGGGGTTCCCCCCAAATATCCATTCCAGACCCTTCAGGTCTGGTGTGGATTTTAAGGGGAACTCCATCCCAAATAAAAAAAAAATGGCGTGGAGTTCCCCCAAAAATCCACACCAGACCCTTGGCCGGCCGCAGAAAAGAGGGGGGACAGAGAGCGCCCCCCCCCTCCTGAAACGTACCAGGCCACATGCCCTCAACATGGGGAGGATGAGGACAAGGGCGTCATCCCCACAACCCTTGCCCGGTGGTTGTGGGGGTCTGTGGGCGGGGGGCTTATCAGAATCTGGAAGACCCCTTTAACAAAGGGGACCCCCCAGATCCTGCCCCCCATGTGAATTGGTAATGGGGTACATTGTACCCCTACCATTTCACAAAGGAAGTGTAAATAGTTGTAAAAAAACACACACACCATGGAAAAAAGTATTTTATAAAAAAAAAAAAAAATCCAGTGGTGGTAATCCACTCTCGGTCCCGTCTCCCCGCTCCAACGTTGTCGGTATCCAGCGACAGGTGATCTCCTCTCCGGTCCAGCGATGAGAAGATCGTCCGGGATCCAGAGCGCAGCATCGCCGGCCGCCTGTCTCCTCTGGAGACAGCCCGGCGAATGACGCTGCTGAAGCTAGTGACATTTCTTATATAGGTGAGGCGGGGCCACCATCACGTGACCCTGTCCCCCTCTGATGCACCCTTTGCTACATCACTGGGGAAGCCCAGGCTTCCCCCTTGCGTCAGAGGGGGCGGGGTCATGTGATGGGTGGCCCCGCCTCATCAATATAAGAAATGTCACTAGCTTCAGCAGCGTAATTCGCCGGGCTGTCTCCAGTGGAGACAGGCGGCCGGTGATGCTGCACTCTAGATCCCAGGCGATCTTCTCATCGCTGGACCGGAGAGGAGATCACCCGTCGCTGGATACCGACAACGTTGGAGCGGGGAGCCGTCCCCTCTTTTCTGCGGCCGGCCAGGTTACGTGCTCAGATAAGGGGTCTGGTATGGATTTTTGGGGGAACTCCACGCCATTTTTTTTTTAAATTTGGGATGGAGTTCCCCTTGAAATCCACACCAGACCTGAAGAGTCTGGAATGGATATTTGGGGGGAACCCCACATCATTTTTTTTTCAATTGATGGCGGGGTTCCCCTTAATATCCATACCAGACCTGGTAAGGGAATTTGGGGGACCTCACGCTTTTTTTATGAATGAATTCTCTCTGAATTGCCGGAGCCGACAATTCATTATAGCCGCAAGTCAGTTTTAAATGACTTTTTTTCTTTCAGAAATTACACTTTGTGCAGAGACAGTTCTAAGTACGGGGAAACATGCACTATTTCACATGCTTACTTTACACCCCCCCAGGTACAAAATTTAAAGGAATATTTCACTTTTATTGTTTCACTTTAAGCATTATTAAATTCACTGCTCCCAGAAAAATGGCAGTTTTTAAAAACTTTTTTTGCATTGATACATGTACCCTGGGGCAGGACCCAGGTCCCCAAACACTTTTTAGGACAATAACTTGCATATTACCCTTTAAAATTAGCACTTTAGATTTCAAACGTTCGAGTCCCATAGACTTTAACAGGGTTCTAAAGTTCACACGAACGTTTGGTGTGTTCGCAGGTTCTGGTGCGAACCGAACAGGGGGGTGTTCGGCTCATCCCTAATATTCACCAAACACACAGGAATTATCTTGATCCCATAGTAGCAGTGAACCCAAACCTCACTCACAATATTTAACTACTGTATGTTGTATTGTGAATTTAATAGGGTAGAATAATTGCATACAGAGTAGTAAGCAGGTAAATCTGCATTTGTTGACAATCAATTCTGCATAACAAATACACTACATAGCAGTGCTTCACATTTTTCCAATGAAATCTTAAAAAAATAAAATAAACAGGCGTGTTTTTGCTGGAAGTAGCGCCATTGACACTGAGTGACAGACAGACAATTTAAAAGATAAAAACAGAAACAACATGTATTTTATACAAATCTACTGCTCTGGGTAATAGTAATTTATTTTCATGACATGTATGCTTCTTGAGAAAATGCACTTATGTTTTCCCTTTCAACATCAGACTTCTCAGTTTTCTTGACAGTTATTAGTGCTGTATTAATCATGATGGGAACTGAGCAAAATGAATATAAACAAACACGCAACAGCTGTGAAGGCCAAAATTATTTGATATCATTTTGCTTATTGCAAATCTGGGCTTAGAAATGTTAACGTGTATCTCTGGTCAAAATGTAAAATAATACATTCATTTCCATATTGTATTTAAATTATGTCTAGCAGCTTGTATTTCTAATTTATGAATATCCTCACAAATTTACTTCCTCTAATTCTGTAATACATATTCACTATGTCCTAAGTGAGTAGACACTGCTGTGTCACACATTACACAGAGCCTGCCTTCTGAACTACAGAGTCTCTGGGAGGAGGAGTTTCAGCAGGCAGAATCAGTAAGAAAGTGCAAGTGTCTGTGACCATAGAACGTCTTTAACAAGGCAAGAAGGCACCACTAAAACCTTATGGGATTTGATGCAAAGTATAAAGCAATCTTTTAATATGTCCTTATTGTATTACCTAGAAGTGGTGATATAGTCAAAAACGGTCCCTGTGCAAAACAAATAAATAAAATACAATTTTGAATGCCTATTAAACCATAGCCAAACTTCAAACACAGATGCCCTGTATACACAATCAGTTTTTCCGACAGGAACCCTTTTTTTCTCAGCAGGAAAACATCTCAAACTTGTCTTGCATACACACGGTCACACAAATCTTGTCTGAAATTCCGAACGTCAATAACGCGGTGACGTACAACACGTACGACGAGCTGAGATCAATGAAGTTCAATAGGCAGTTTGTTTTTTTTTGCTTGATTCTGAGCATGCAGGTTTTTTTGCGTCGTAATTGCATTCAGACAACTGCGATTCCCGATAGGAATTTTTCCTGTCACGAAAATTTTGATCCTGCTCTCAATCTTTTCTTGGCAGGAATTCTCACAGAAAAAGTGTGATGGAGCATACACACGGTCGGAATTCCTGACAAAAAGCTCACATCACACTGTCGGGAAAACTGATCGTGTGTATGAGGCCTTATTCACAGTGTTTAGACATATATATAGACTCTGGCTAGCTAGACTGTGACTGTAGGTGCTATGGCCTCTACCTTTTTGTTATATTAGAAACACAATTAAATCTAAAATATATGTTTTTAAAAGTGTTTTGTGATAAAAATCAGTAATAGGCATTGGCCCTGTCCCATCCAATAAGCTTCATCCCCTCTCTAATGTGGCTTGTTTTATTGGTATTGATACTGCACATAAATGCAGATTCCATGCTTCTACTTTACTGTGCATTCTACCAGGTAGCAACTGGGAGTGAAGAGAAAATTTGGCAACCCATACCCTCCAGCATTTAAAAAAAATATATACAGTATATAGGTACCTTTCCCCTTGCCCCATCTACTCTCCCACCCCAACCAGTGTTTCTTAAACAGATAAGACAATGTTACATCTCCAAAAAACAAGAAAGATAGGACAATTACTGCTTTGCTTATACTTTCAACTCCCCAACTGGCAACAAATCATATAAATACACGTGTTCAAGAGATAATATGGAATGAGAGGTATACAAGGGGCTGGAGAAAAGTTACAGTATTCATTCACTAGTGCTGACTGTGGCTCTGCATGACTAGACTCTGCTTGCTTGTGTGCACTTTGTCTTGCTGTGCTCTCTGCCACTTATGTCTTAAAGTGCACATACTTCAATAAATTATGGATTTTGCATTGGTGAGAATAGTATTGTGATAGACCCAACTGAGACAAGGGTTTTGGAGGAGACTGCACGGTAGCCTCTTGCCTACTGACTATGGGTCCTAGCATTGGAAGGAGCTACAAGCATTTAGAAAGATGTTCTGTTATATAATGCAAAAGGACATTACCACATTTAACAGTAAAGAAAGTCATGATGGTCTCTGGCAACTTAAATCTCAGTGAGGAGATGTATGTGAAAAGAAAGGGGGTAATGAGATTTGAACAGGGTTGGGTCTTCTTGAATACTGGTATCGACCTGTCTGGATGGACACTGACTTGAGTCACCTAGGCTTGTATAGATGACTAGTTGTTATTTAGCTTACTGTTTAATTAGATTACTGTTTTTTTATGTTGACTGTTCCTTAGATGTGCTAATGATATTACTGTTTACAGTTTGCATTGTGTAGGATAATGTGATCAAGTTCTTACCTGATTTTGTGTGGTATATATTCTGTGTGAATTTATAATAGTCACTTCCAATTTGCACCTAAGCTTGTGTAGTCTAGTTCTTGAATGCAATATTCAGCTATAATACCTGGTTCCAGATTGGAGGAAGCTTTATCTTGATGGAGGTACCCAGGCTGGGTGCCAGGCGGTCAATCACAAGTATGTTCATTGACCCACAGGGGCATTGTTAGGTGATGCTTACGTTAATTTTGCAGTGGTTTCAAACTGATATACAGTAATAACTAAATGAGGAAGATCAGCAAATCTTAAATTGTGGAATTATCTGATGATTTGATTATGCCCAATTTTGAGAGAAGCATACTAATAATTCAAGCAGTCATGGTTTATGAATTCAGTAATCCTCCACTGAGTGAACAAATATGCAGAGATCAAAATCAGAACCTTTTCTTGACATGATGAGTCTCGGAGGACGACTATAATGTTAGCCTTGAAGTACTCAGCAATTTGATACTAAGCGGTCAATGTGACACAGCTTCTTCATAAAGAAAGAATTACACATTGAAGATTGTTTAGGTATTCAGCATATCGTTTTCAAAACCCTTGCTTGCATATGATAATACACTTTATTCACAGTGTCTTCTAGTGAAAACACTGATTATTTTATAGTTCATTGACTGAAGCTACAAGTCAGATATTTTCTATTTATTTGTGTAAACATATACAATTATGCAGTTCTATAGCATCTCCCACATAACCCCATGTGGATTTACTGAGTGCTAATGTATAGGAAAAATCCTATGTAATGAACAATTGATTACAATTTTACAGCACTCTTTAAAGGAAGAATAGTCAATATATACTATTCCTATATTTAGTGAAGGATCACACAATTCTAAAGAGGACTTGACAGACTGCTAAAGTTTTGATAGTGCTATATACCAGGATGTATACAATGGAGGTAAGTGGCTTTAACTATGAAACAGTGAGATCCTTTAACAATTGCACAGCTGCTAATGGCTGATGAAGCTGTCAGTTAGCTTTAAGGTGAAATGCCCCCTCAAGGAATTTGCTAAGTGACTCATTACTAATTTCCAGCACTACCAAGCTGGTGCCTTTTAACTCCAGTTTGAATATTTTTATTGAATCCAAGGTAAAGCGCTTTACCCACCCTGATCTGTTCTGTTGAGTTTTACAAACACATTAGTAACAAAACTTTATATTTTGCACTTAAAAGCAGAGCTAGCATGTTTTATGTTCTGGACATGCAAGCTAACCAATTAATCCTTAAAACAATCCCAGTGCTCCACCTGAAAATGCTTCCATCTTCCTTTTTCTATAGAAGAACAATGCCATCTTTGTTCAGGAATTGACCAGGGTCAATATCTATTCTCTGGGACTAAAATCATTCCTCTATGACAAATAATATAAGTGCCTTTTCAATAACTTTTATGTTATGGGTTGTGTGTACACATGTTGTTTCACACAGATAAGCTATACAAAGGTTTCCCCTGATGACATTGTTCTCTCAGCCTGCATTTTTCTCCTTAAGCAAAGTCACTAGCCCAGATTTCCCATACTGCTTTTTTTTTTTTTTTTTTTTTTTATACTGTTGTTGCTTATTGTGACGAACACCCTGCAATACACTGAGCTGCACAGTGCATTCTCCCCTAATTGTGCAAAGCTTTGCCCAATCAGGACACAGTGTACGCTGGTTGTTAAGGAGTCGGGAAGCCAGCCACAGCGTACTTAACAACCGATGAGTCATCAGCTGTCCATGGGTTTCCCTGCTGAAAAAAAAAAAGTGTCTGTTAAAATAAAAGGCATGTGCCCTCCCCCCCTCCCCATCCGTCCATACTAGGCACTACTGAGGTAGAAAATATGCCTTTGTGGTTTAAATGTATGTATAGCCAAACATTTTTTTCATTTGTTTTAGCTAGAGTAGTAGAGGGTTAAAAGCTCATGTTTACCCCAATTACATTTTTGTTGTATGTGTCTTGCTAATAAGATTTCTCTTCAATTTATGCCTTGGGGGTGCAACTGGAAGAGACATTAGGGACATTTTAGGAAAGTTTCTATCTTAGACAGTTGTCACAAGAGCATGTGTGCCCTTGGGAAGATTTCTCCTTATCCTTTACTCTCAGTACAACTCTAAAATGTAGAATTTCCACTTTATGTCTCGGTGACAGTGGTCGCCAGTACAAAAAGAAGAGTGAATCTCCCCAACAGGGACAAAAAGTTGGGATTTATGCACACTTTAAAGGGAAATCTATTATGAAATAAGAATATAGGTTTCTGTTGCTGAACTCTCTTTTCCAAATGCTAATGCTGGCGGTTGTGCTGTAGATTTGGTTTCAAAACTTTCAGTCAGTCACTAACATAAAAAAAACGTTGAGATAAGGATTTCTGAAATTTTTCTGACTCATGAGCTGCATGCGTATGCCAACCGTGTATCTCAGATATAAACAAACAGACATAACTAGGTAACCATCATTGTAAAATGGATGTCAACAATGACAGTTCCATATTTCTCCTGTCACGATTAATGGTTCCTTTAATAAAATGTGATACACTTCCGGTTTCGGCGCTGCATGGAGTAGCTGTACTCTGCATTAGCTTCCGTGGATCGGCCCGTAATTCGGCTTGTAAAGCCCACTTGGATAGCCACCGCTACCCGCAGACCTTCCGGGAACCCTGCTTCACAATAATGTATTGCTTCCTGTACAAAATCGGTCTGCGATCCCAAATGGCCCAGCGCCTGCCGGACTCCGTGAAATCAGCCCCGCTCTCTGACATGGCTGATGCGCCTGACATGGAGGTGTGTGCTGGCTCCACCCCTACCTCCCAGCAACAAGAAAACAGCTGCACAGAGCAAATAGCTCTGGCCGTAGCATCACTTCTCGCCACCACTATCTCAGCTTCTGTGTAGAAAGCTGTCAATGCGAGGATTCTGCTCATAAAGAGCTATGGGAACATGCCTCATGGCTTAATGAGGCAGAGCAACGGATTTTCTCCAAAAAGGATGAATTATACCAGGCTCAAACCACTGAACAAGTGAAGGACAAGACAAATCAATATATTAGCCATAAACTGGAAGACCTGGAAAACAGGTCAAGACACAGTAATCTGTGTTTTGTGGGAGTCCCGGAATCCCTGCAAATGTCAGCCATTGCAGAATTATGTGCTTGGCGTATCCCTGAAGCACTAGGCCTACCAGGTCCTTGCACATTAGAGCGGGCCCATCAAATGGGGATATACTCCACTGACCGTACCCCCCCCCCATCCAAATATTGCTAAGTATCTGTACTATGCAGACAAAGCCACTATTTTGCAAACATACAAACAATCCAGATTTCTACAAATCGATGGAATCAAAATTCTGATTTTTGCTGACGACTCCATCAAAGTCTCCAAGAAACATATTTGCATGGGGCTCCACCAACAAGTTAAATTTACACTGGCCTTTCCTGCCATTCTCTAACTCAAAGCTCCCAATGGAGGTCATCATGCTTTCCAAGATCCATCAGAGGCTGAAATATATCTACACTCTTTGTACTCAGGAAGCCAACCGAATCCCCCCTCCAGGTCATCCCCAGTTTCTTCACCATTGGATCATCACAGCCCACAGAAGGACTACCCGAAGTGCCTCAAAATCTGAGGATCACATAATGGCTCCAGGCCTCGTTCTACTACCCTGGAACTCCTCTCATATGTTACATGGGTAATTCAATGACCATTATTTGATACCTTTATAGTAGTGCTTATTGTTTTACTTGTTATTTGTGTATAGTGGCCTTGAACAGGCTTAGGGTCCCTACCTATCCTATTCGATTTTACTAATCTTTCATCACAGGCTTCACTAATTGCAGCTGTTATGCCTCCCTCACTACAGACCCAAGTTAGCTCCATTGTGCTCCTGACCAAACGGGCGAACTCAAGATCCATCTGTCGGATCTGATGATGGGAGCTGGCTCAAACAGTGATCCCATGTGGAAAAAAGTAAAGTCCCATGACTTTTTTCAATTGGTTTAATTTTGTTATCTTTTCTGTATGTTTATTCCTTATTTGTACACCAGTATTCCCCAAGTCCTCATGCCAGTTTAACACGTAGACTAAAGCTAAATTGCTTAAGCAATTTTCACAAACATCCCTCAGTATATGAGTCCCTGTTGCCCTGGACAACTATTTTGGTATCACAAAACCTGGCATAGATTTTAAGGGGAAATGACAAAATAAAAAAAATTGTGCTGGGTTCCCCCCAAAATCCATACCAGACCCTTATCCGAACAAGCAGCTTGGCAGGCAAGGAAAGGGGGGCAAGTGACCCCAAAGCACCCTCCCCATGTTGAGGGCATGTGGCCTGGTATGGTTCAGGAGGGGGGCACTTGCTCGCCCCCTTCATCATGTCCTCCAGGCTGCATGCTCGGAGTCTGGTATGGATTTTGGGGGGAACCCACGGCAATTTATTTTCGCATGGAGTTCCCCTTAAAACCTATACCAGAATTGAAGGGCCTTGTATGGACTGGGGGGAACACACGCCAATTTTTCCTCAATTTTACATCTTTATTGCCGGGAGCCGGCAATACATTACAGCCATGAGCAAGTTTAAATTAAATTTTTTCCTTTTGAAATTTAATTTTGCTGTGGCACTGTTCTAAACATCACACGGATGCACAACTTTACAGGCAAACTAATGGGACCCCCATGCACAATTTTTAAAGGAATATTTCATTTTTATTGTTTCACTTGCTGTGCTAGCTTATACCAATCATCTACATCAAACGTCTCTGCCATATCTTGTTCCAGTTGATACTTTTCCTGAAAAAATTGCTTTGATAAGATGTCATATACAATATTATACAAATCTGCTATTCACAATAAACCTTTGTTAGTCCACCAGGCAAAATCTTGGCGAGAGACTCAGGGTGAAAGTGGAGTTATAGAACAATGGAGCCAGAGAATTATGCTGAGACCTGAATTTGTAGGTCCCAGACAGCCTATCCCAAATATTTTATGAGAATGACAAAGTAGGACATAAGAATCCAGGTCTATCTTTAGCTGGTAACCACATCAGATGGCTGATTATCCTTGGCAGATAGAGGGAAGATCCTAATTTCATCCACAGTGCATATGATTTCTGTGTAGGATATCTGATCAACTGGACCATAATACAGTCCTGATCAAAAGTTTAAGACCACTTGAAAAATGTCAAAAAATCATATTTTACATTGTTGGATCTTAACAAGGTTCCAAGTAGAGCTTCAACACGCAACAAGAAGAAATGCGAGTGAGACAAAACAGTTTTTGAGCATTCAATTTAATGAAAACAACAAATAAACTGAAACTGTTTTTCAGTTGAGCAAAAGTTTAGGACCACACCTCCAAAAAAAAACTAAACATCCCCAAAACTGAAATCCAACTTCCAAACATGAACTCAGTAATGAGTAGCTCCGCCGTTATTGTTGATCACTTCAAAAATTTGTTTTGGCATGCTTGATGCAAGCGTTTCCATGAGGTGAGTGGGAACATTTCTCCAAGTGGTGAAGACAACCACCTACTGTCTGGAACTGTTGTCCATTTTTGTAAACTTCCGTTGCCATCCATCCCCAAAGGTTCTCAATTGGATTTAGATCAGGGGAACACGCAGGATGGGCCAAAATAGTGATGTTATTCTCCTGGAAGAAGTCCATTGTCCTGCAGGCATTGTGTACTGTAGTGTTGTCCTGTTGAAAAACCCAGTTGTTACCACACAGACGAGGGCCCTCAGTCATGAGGAATGCTCTCTGCAACATCTGGACATAGCCAGTGGCCGTTTGACACCCCTGCACTTCCTGAAGCTCCATTGTTCCACTGAAGGAAAAATCACCCCAGACCATTATGGCGCCCCCTCCACTGTGGCGCGTACAAAACATCTCAGGTGGGATCTGCTTGTCATGCCAGTAACGTTGCATACCATCAGGACCATCAAGGTTAAATTTTTTCTCATCAGAGAATAAAACTTTCTTCCACCTTTGAATGTCCCATGTTTGGTGCTCTCTTGCAAAGTCCAAACGAGCAGTTCTGTGGCGTTCAAGGAGACAAGGTTATTGAAGCCCTTCAATCTCAGATGCCATTTGATGGTTATGGGGCTACAGTCAGCACCAGTAAGGGCCTTAATTTGGGTCGAGGATCGTCCAGTGTCTTGATTGACAGCCAATTGGATCCTCCAGCTCAGTGCTGGTGAATTTTTTTTGGATCTTCCACTTGACTTTTTTGTTCCATAACCCTCAGGATCATTTAAGAAATTCCAAATGACTGTCTTACTGCGTCCCACCTCAGCAGCGATGGCGCGCTGTGAGAGACCCTGTTTATGCAGTTCAGCAACCCGACCGCGTTCAAAAAGGGAGAGTTTTTTTTGCCTTTGCCTTTGATTGCCATCAATCATCATGATTTCATTACTGTAGCTAGCTGGGACAAACCTGCCATGAGTCTGAACAGGCTGTCTGCCATGGGTAATGCTGGAAAATTCAATATATTTATTTTAACCACTTAAGGACCTTGCCTGTTTTTCAGACTCTGGGGCAGATCCACAAAGAAATTACGCCGGCGTATCTATTTCAAAATTCCCATGTCGTATCTTTGTTTTGAATCCTCAAAACAAGATACGATGGCATCTCGGCTAGATCCGACAGGCGTACTTCTTAGTACGCGTCGGATCTAAGCTGCAATTTTTCGGCGGCCGCTAGGTGGCGTTTCTGACGAATTTCGCGTTGAGTATGCAAATTAGCTATTTACAGCGATCCACGAACGTACGTCCGGCCAGTGCATTTTTTTCCGTCGTTTGCGTTCGGCTTTTTCCGGCGTATAGTTAAAGCTGCTATTATGAGGCGTACTCAATGTTAAGTATGGCCGTCGTTCCCGCGTACAATTTTGTTTTTTTTTTACGTAGTTTGCGTAAGTCGTTTGCTAATAGGAATTTGCGTAGAATGACGTCACCGTCACAAGCATTGGCTGGTTCCGGTTTAATTTCGAGCATGCGCACTGGGAAACCCCCACGAACGGCGCATGCGCAGTACAAAAAAACGTTGTTTATGTTGTGTCATGACGTATTTACATAAAACACGCCCCCATTACATCCATTTGAATTCCGCGCCCTTACGCCGCGAGAGATACACTACGCCGCCATAACTTACGGCGCGGATTCTTTGCGGATTAAAAAAAAAAAGATAAGTTACGGCGGCGTAGCATATCTTAGATATGCTGTGCCCGGCACAAAGGTACGAGGATCTGTCCCTCTGTGTTTACCAGTTTAAAACATTTTTTTTGCTAGAAAATTACTTAGAACCCCCAAATATTATATATTTTTTTCTAACACCCTAGAGAATAAAATGGCGGTCATTGCAATACTTTTTGTCACACCGTATTTGCGCAGCGGTCTTGGAAAAAAAATCACTTTTTTGAATAAAAAAATAAGACAACAGTAAAGTTAGTCCATTTTATATTGTAAAAGATAATGTTACACCAAGTAAAATGATACCCAACATGTTGCGCTTCAAAATTGCGCAGGCTCGTGGAATGCTGTCAAACTTTTACCCTTAAAAATCTCCATAGGCGACGTTTAAAAAATTCTATTGGTTGCATCTTTTGAGTTACAGAGGAGGTCTAGGGCTAGAATTATTGCTCTTGCTCTAACGATCGCGGCGATACCTCACTTGTGCGGTTTGAACACCGTTTTCATATGCGGGCACTACTCACGTATGCGTTCACTTCTGTGCGCAAGCTCGTCCTCGTACTATAGACACCCCCCAGGTATGAAATTTAAAGGAATATTTCACTTTTATTGTTTCACTTTAAGCATTATTAAAATCACTGCTCCCAAAAAAAAAAAAATGTAAAACTTTTTTTGCATTGATACACTGGGGCATAGACTTTAATGGGGTTCTGCTGCTTTTGAATTTTCCCCAAACTCAGCATATTGTTCGGTGTTCGCCAGAACACCAGAACAACCAAAGTTCGGCCCGAACTTATGCTCGGGCCGAACCATTCGCCCATCCCTAGTCATAACTAATTAGAAGAGTGATGTCTGCATCTTTATATTGGTCAATTGAAGTTTTCTAGTCCAAGAACTTTAGAATATTTGGTTATGGATTGGATTGAAGCAAAAGGAAATTCATGTGGAAATTACGATAAGCTTGATTGGTTTCAATGGTAAATTCTTTTTTATTTATTTCAGAATTTTTTTAAACTCATTGCTGTTATTCCAGAGGTTATATAAACAGGTTAGCTCCTAAATGTTTAAAATTGTGCTACATGTATACAGGGCTGGACTGGGACAAATATTTGGCCCTGGACTTCATCCAGACTGGCCCAATTTGACAGGTCTCTCCCATGGCGGCCGGACAACTCCTGCACCCCCCCCGGCCACCCAATCCCCCTCTCCCCCTTAACTAGCCACTCTACTTTATTAGAGTAGAACGGCTGGTACTGGTACTCTTATGGGCAGTACCAGTGGGGATGCTAGGCATTTTTTCACCCAGGCAAAGAATCCGTTCGGTGCCCCCCCTTATGGGACAAGATTAGGCAGAAGTGAGAAACTCCCAGGCCATAGCGGTTGAGTCAGCTGTCTGTCCCCTCCCCCATGCTCCTCTGTCGTCCCCCCTACTCCTCTGGTCCTCCCCCTGCTTCTCTGTTCCCCCCAGGTGATCACTGCGGGGAGGGAGAGGAGGTGAGCGCTGCGGGAAGGGAGAGACAAAGGAGCGGAGGGGGCGGCAGTCAGCTGTCACTGAAGCTGGCCCACTGAGCCATCGGCCCACCGGGAAACTCCCTGTAGTCCCAATGGCCAGTCCATCCCTGCATGTATATGATTTCTAAGCATTGCCTATAAACAGCATTTTTTTAATGTTTATTATTCATGAAATTGCAATAGAGTTTTGCTAGTAGTTTACAAACCACGCCTAAGTTATGTTTTTATATAATGGTAAATTCAGATAATCATGGAAAAATATTTTTACTGCATGTGGCTTTCCTCTTACCATGATTGAGATTCATGGTTCTTTAAAGATTTGAAGAAAAAAAACCTGCTGCTTTCAAACATTTAAAAAAGAAAATAGAAAAACAATTGACTCGAAATAGTCTTATATAGTATATTAGTCTTATTATAGTATATTATGCCTAGTACACATGACTGGGGTTCCCGACGGGAAAAGGTCTGTCGGAAATCCAGAGGGGAAAACTGAGAACCTGCTCTCTACTTTTCCCCGTACAGACAATCGGTTTTCCCGTCGGGAAAATTCCAATGAGAGCTTTTCCTCAGGAATCCCGACCGTGTTTATGCTCCATCTGAGTTTTTTCCCTTTAGGAAAATTGCAAAAAATGGCCGGTTTCTGCTACACACGGACAGGTTTTCTGACGGGAAAAAGTCAGTCGGCAATCCCGGTGGGGAAAAAAGAGAGGTGGTTCTCTTTTTTTTTCGGCGGGTTTGGCAGTTTTCCCGAGGGAGCATACACACTAAGGGATTCCCGGCCAAGAGCTCTCCGTCGGAAAACCCGGTGGTGTGTACGGGCATTAGTCATGTTTCCTGTTTCTTTGGTATAACTCAAAACAAATGAATATCTCTTTTCAGCGTATACCCATGCTGCTAAACATATACCTTTTACAAAAAAAACTACTAGGAAACTTTGAGAAAAAACTTTTTGTACAGAATAATGTATTGGGCCACACGTTTAATACAGTAGCTATAGTTTAATTGTTATTTTTGCAATAAAGAAGCCATGTAAGATGCATCCAGTTAGAAGAATTTAAAATCAAATGAAGTATGTCTGGAATCTCATATACTCTAAGCCACAGGTGTCAAACACAAGGCCCGAGGGCCGAATCCGGCCCTCAAGGCCATTTTATGTGGCCCTTGCACCTCTCCTGCAGCTGCAGGAGAGCTCCAGGCCTCCTCTGGTCCTTCTCCAGACCCTGTATATTCTGCTTTCATGCAATGTATCCAGCTTCTTCCCAGCAGCAGCATAAGGTAAGGGGGTGCACTGTGATGTAAGGGAGAGTGGGGGACTCAACTTCTGATGGTGAGTTGGCTCTTGACATCTAATGTAAGGGGAGGGGATGCGCTGGACATCTAATCTTACAGATACAACCAAGCCTTTTGAGGGCAATCATAATACTAATGCAGCTCACAATGAAGTTGAGTTTGACTCCCCTGCTCTAAGCTATCATTTACCCCTTTAAAGAAGCATATACCATAACTATAAAATAATACTTTACTTTTATGGTAATATTTTCAAGAAATAATTCCAGATAATTGGTTTTAATATTCTGGCTTTCTAATTCATTGCATTTGATCAGTCTTCCTATTAAAATAATTTACACCTAGAATGCAGCAACAGTAAAATATATTCAGTTAAACTTAATGGTCTATGGATGAGTGTTTTGAGATAATTTCAGTAAATGTAATGAAATTGTATATTTGCATGTGATTGTTTTTAACTACAATACTGTAGGTATTTATTATACATGTGCTCAGTTTCGTGCAGTGATAAGCACTCAAGCTAATGAAGAAAAAAATGCCACACACAATTTACATTTGTGGGTAGGACTGAAACTCCTGTGTGCCATAATGCAAACTGAGGCTTTATATGATGTTCTCATTATGTAATACACCTACCATACTCACAATGCTTCACATGATACAATGTGTTTTAAACATAAATTATAATTTATCATGAGCCTAGTGAACTATGGGCATTCTTGAAATATTGTCAACACTGCCACCAGTGGCAGTGCATCCATTAAGGGCCCACGGGCATCGCCCCCTCTCTCCAGCCACCCCCCTATGTAAAATGGATAAATTCACGCATAGCAATGTCATTCTTGCCGCGGCATGTTCTAGACATCGCACAGATGCGCCACTTTACAGGCAGACTTAAGCCTCGTACACACGATCGGATATCTGATGGAATAAAATCCGATGGATTTTTTCGAAGCTGACTTTCATCAGTCTTGCCTACATACCATCAGTCAAAAATCCGATCGTGTCCAAACGCGGTGACGTACAACACTACGACGAGACGGAAAAAATAAAATTCAATGCTTCGGAGCATGCGTCGACTTGATTCTGAGCATGCGTGGATTTTTGACCGATGCAGACGATCAGATTTTTCTATCAGTTTTTTATCCATAGGAAAAATTTAAAACATGTTCTATTTTTTTTCACCGATGGAAATCAAATCGATGGGGCCCACACACTATTGGTTTGTCCGATGAAAACAGTCCATTGGTCTGTTTTCATTGGACAAACCGATCGTGTATACAGGGCTTAAGGGGACCCCCAGGCACGATATTTAATTTTTTATTTTTTTTTTGCATTGATACATGTCCCCCAGGGCAGTACCCAAGTCCCCATACACTTTGTATGGTAAATGACTTGCACGCAAGCCTTCAATGAGGACTTTTGATTTTACAGGTTCGAGCCCCATTGACTTCAACTATTCCCGCATATGCCGATTTGACATGCATGTTCGCTGGCAATAGCGCAGTTTTCCGATTGCATGTCTGCCCGGTTGAAGTCTTAATTGGCTTAATTGGGTGCTATTATTATGTACCATACAATCACATATAGGCTATAGTAAATGACCCCCATAGTGTTCATTGTGAATAAATCAGTGTTTACAATTCACTGGCAAGCCACAAATACAATGTTGAAACAATGGTGTGTTGCATTGCAACCAGAAAGAATGTTGAACGGTGTGTGTTGCATTGCAACCAGGGGGTAAAGACAGCCTATTATATATCAGCATGACTCCTCTTGCACTCAGTTTTTTTTTTTTACTTTTAACGTTTATGTGAAAGTGGTTGGCAAGTTTATAGGTAATCGGTGTAGGAATGTATAGTGTGGATAGGATAGAAAAAGAGAGTGGAAGGGTAAGGAGAAGAGCTAGCATATTTTATTTTAGGTGCCACACAATGACAGTTTACAGTGTGGTTAAAGAAGACAATATAAGATCAACCAAAAAAGGTAAATCGAATCAATATGGACAAGGGACATTCATGTTTGCAACTGATGTGATCATGGATTTACAGTTGTACCTATTTCATCTTGTATTTTCCCATGACCCTTTAAAACTGATTTACTAAACAGGAGTTTTGCAACCACTGGCCAGATATTCTTAAGTCTCTTATGTCTCCACCTAAAGGGGTCTTGAGGATTCAAGAGGGACTCCTGCTTAGAATATTCCTAGTCCCCAGGATAGATCACACTGATTTGCTCTTAAAGAAATTAGGTCCACACTTGAAGATAATTTTCACTGCTTTACTCGAGCTTGGAAGGACAGGAGAATAAAGGAGATGGAATAGCCAAAACTCAGATGGGCTCCTTCAACACCTTAGGTGCTCAGCATCCAGAACCATCACACAGCACATCTTCTGGTGTATATCACGTATATAAACCCCATAAAACAAGTAGTTTGGGTATAACTTTGTACCAGTTATGATGCCAGCAACATACCTTCCTTGGCCCAAATGCATCCCCACCCAACTGTTCTTCATTCTGTAAGATTGCCTCACGATTTTAACCCAAAACCAGCATCCTGTGGATTCAGTTTGTGTGGGGACATGGGCCTCATCCACACAACCCTTGTCCCGGGGTTGTGGGGGTCTGCGGAGATCTGGGGACCCCTTATCCCACCCCCCCATGTGAATTTGTAACTGGGTACATCAGGGGTGGCAAACACAAGGCCCGCAGGCCGAATCCGGCCCGCCAAGCCTTGTCATGTGGCCCGCCAGCCTCCACCGCTTGTTTCAGTGCCAGTGCCGCCCGCTCTGTGGCCTGTTGATGATCAGGCCACACAATGGGAGGTAAGGGGCGCCTGCAGCCGGGACAGGGTTAACACAGGTTGCGGCCACCGCTCACCTAGCGCTATGCGGCCATGCCTGTGTCATCTCCGGGCTGCGGCGCAACTACGTTAGCGGCTGATTGGCTGAGCTGTAAGATTGCCTCATGATTTTAACCCAAAACCAGCATCCTGTGGATTCAGTTTGTGTGGGGACATGGGCCTCATCCACACAACCCTTGTCCAGGGGTTGTGGGGGTCTGCGGAGATCTGGGGACCCCAGATCCCACCCCCCATGTGAATTTGTAACTGGGTACATCAGGGGTGGCAAACACAAGGCCCGCGGGCCCAAATCCGGCCCGCCAAGCCTTGTCATGTGGCCCGCTTGTTCCAGTGCCAGTGCCGCCCGCTCTGTGGCCTGTTGATGATCAGGCCGCACAGCGGGAGGTAAGCAGCGCCCGCGGCCTGGACAGGGTTAACACAGGTCGCGGCCGCCGCTCACCTAGCGCTATGCGGCCGTGCCTGTGTCATCTCCGGGCTGCGGCGCAACTACGTTAGCGGCTGATTGGCTGAGCTCTGTGTCTCTCTCACACACAGCTCAGCCTCAGAATCAACACTGACAGTTTGGCTCGGACGCTGCTCGGACACTGCTCCTCCTCTTCCCCTCCTCTTCCCGTCTCTCTACACTGTGTGGCCCGTCCACACCCCCTGTGTCTGCCCTGCTCACACATACCTGGGAAAATGTGAAGGAAGATGCAGGCAGCCCGCCCCTGACCCTCCATCCTGGGGTGAGTAAGCTCACCCTCTCCCACCTCCCAGTGTATATATTAAACAAATTTAAGGGGTGCTCTGTGGACTCTGATGCAAGAGGGGGGCTTTGGTGGGCAGAGCCCCCCTTACATCAGAGTTCCCCCTTTACATCCGAGTCCACAGCATTAAAAGGGGGTTTGTGCGGACTCTGATGTAATGGGGGTCTATGCGGACTCTGATGTAATGGGGGTCTATGCGGACTCTGATGTAATGGGGGTCTATGCGGACTCTGATGTAATGGGGGTCTGTGCGGACTCTGATGTAATGGGGGTCTATGCGGACTCTAATGTAATGGTGCTCTGTGCGGACTCTAATGTAATGGTGCTCTGTGCGGACTCTGATGTAATGGTGCTCTGTGCGGACTCTGATGTAATGGTGCTCTGTGCGGACTCTGATGTAATGGTGCTCTGTGCGGACTCTGATGTAATGGGGCAGGGGTGGCAAACACAAGGCCCGCGGGCTGAATGCGGCCCGCCAAGCCTTGTCATGTGGCCCTCCAGCCTCCACCGCTTGTTCCAGTGCCGCCCGCTCTGTGGCCTGTTGATGATCAGGCCGCACAGCGGGAGGTAAGCAGCGCCCGCGGCCTGGACAGGGTTAACACAGGTCGCGGCCGCCGCTCACCTAGCGCTATGCGGCCGTGCCTGTGTCATCTCCGGGCTGTGGTGCAACTACGTTAGCGGCTGATTGGCTGAGCTGTGTGTCTCTCTCACACACAGCTCAGCCTCAGAATCAACACTGACAGTTCGGCTCGGACGCTGCTCGGACACTGCTCCTCCTCTTCCCCTCCTCTTCCCGCCTCTCTACACTGTGTGGCCCACCCAAACCCCCTGTGTCTGCCCCGCTCACATAACCCTGGGAAAATGTGAAGGAAGATGCAGGCAGCCCGCCCCTGACCCTCCATCCTGGGGTGAGTAAGCTCACCCTCTCCCACCTCCCAGTGTATATATTAAACACATTTAAGGGGTGCTCTGTGGACTCTGATGCAAGAGGGGGGCTTTGGTGGGCAGAGCCCCCCTTACATCAGAGTTCCCCCTTTACATCCGAGTCCACAGCATTAAAAGGGGGTTTGTGCGGACTCTGATGTAATGGGGGTCTATGCGGACTCTGATGTAATGGGGTCTATGCGGAGTCTGATGTAATGGGGGTCTGTGTGGACTCTGATGTAATGGGGGTCTATGCGGACTCTGATGTAATGGGGGTCTGTGCGGACTCTGATGTAATGGGGGTCTATGCGGACTCTGATGTAATGGTGCTCTGTGCGGACTCTAAAGTAATGGTGCTCTGTGCGGACTCTGATGTAATGGTGCTCTGTGCAGACTCTGATGTAATGGTGCTCTGTGCGGACTCTGATGTAATGGTGCTCTGTGCGGACTCTGATGTAATGGTGCTCTGTGCGGACTCTGATGTAATGGTGCTCTGTGCGGACTCTGATATAATGGGGGTCTGTGCAGACTCTGATGTAATGGGGGTCTGTGCGGACTCTGATGTAATGGTGCTCTATGCGGACTCTGATGAAATGGGTGTCTGTGTGGACTCTGATGTAATGGGGGTCTGTGCAGACTCTGATGTAATGGGGGTCTGTGCGGACTCTGATGTAATGGTGCTCTATGCGGACTCTGATGAAATGGGTGTCTGTGTGGACTCTGATGTAATGGGGGTCTGTGCGGACTCTGATGTAATGGGGCTCTGTGTGGACTCTGATGTAATGGGGCTCTGTGCGGACTCTGATGTAATGGGGCTCTGTGCAGACTCTGATGTAATGGTGCTCTGTGCGGACCCCTAATGTAATGGTGCTCTGTGTGGACCCCTGAATCCCTGCACTGTGTACATAGCGCAACCCCTGATTTCCTGCACTGTGTACGTAGCATAATCCTGATGTAATCCTGAACTCTGAATTCTGTATGTAGTGCGACCCATATACAACTGGCCCTTTGAGAGCAACCACACTGCTGATGCGGCCCTCGACTAAATTGAGTTTGACACCCCTGGGGTACATTGTACCCCTATCATTTCACCAAAAAAAGTGTAAAAAAAAACAAAAAAAAACAAGAGCCAGCTTGGGACAAGTCCTTTATTAAAAAAAAGAAAAAAGTCCAGCGATTTAATCTATCTCGACCCGACAATACCGTAAAAAAAAGCCGCTACTGTTGCCTCCTGCTGTGACAGCTCTTATATATCTGAGGGCGGAGCCACCTGGAGACTACATAGGGGACCCCACCCCCTCTGACGCCACAGGGGTTTCGTGCAGTTTACCATGGCATCAGAGGGGGCGGGGTCGCCGGGGTATGTCACGGGTGACCCCGCCCCATCTGACAACACTGGTCTGGTATGGATTTTGAGGGGGACCCCTACGCAATTTTTTTCAAATTTGGTGCAGGGTTCCCCTTAATATCCATACCAGACCTGGAGGGCCTAATATGGAATTTGGGGGACCACCATGCATTTTCTTTTTTTTTTTTTTTCATTTTTGTTCAGGCCGTTTTTTTCAATACATTTTATCTGTATTGTCGGGACCCAACAATTCATTACAGCCACGAGCAGTTTTAAATTACCTTTTTCCTTTAGAAATGGCATTTTGCTGCGGGACTGTTCTAAACCCTGGAAAATGTGCCACTTTACAGACATACTATAGACACCCCCAGGTATGAAATTTAAAGGAATATTTCACTTTTAGTGTTTCACTTTAAGCTTTATTAAAATCACTGCTCCCGAAAAAAATGCAATTTTTAAAACTTTTTTTTGCATTGATACATGTCTTCTGGGGCAGGGCCCAGGTCCCCAAACACTTTTTATGACATTAAACTTGCATACAAGCCTTTAAAATTAGCACTTTTGGTTTTTCAGTCCCATAGACTTTAACGGGGTTCCACGGTTTTCGAATTGTCCCCAAATTCAGCATATTGTTCAGTGTTCGCCAGAACATCTGAACAACCAAAGTTCGGCCAAACTTATGCTCGCCCCGAACTGTTCGCCCATCCCTATTGTGGAGTCATTTGTGGGTACACGGACTGCAAATTGTGTACCATGTATACAATATATATGCCCAACCTCTATTTCCACACCAATAGGGCCACACTCAGTTTTCATAATAATTAGCCATGCATAATTTTAGTGCAGCACATGTCCTGCTTTCTCAAATAGAGGCCTACTACACATCCATACAACCTTCTTGAAGTCATTCTTTCCCCAGACATAGGACAGGCAAACTACTTCTTCTACTCAGGAGAGGAGGTGTGGGGGAGGCACCCTCTGTCAAGAAGAGAAGAATAACTAAGAACCCTTCCAGAACCTTGCATCCTTGTTTTGTGAAAGCTGTGTTCAACCCACCAATAAAAAGCAGGTGTTAGCCAGCTGACAAAACTGGCAAGACTGTCTGGGGTTGCTTTACTAAAGGTAAATACTTAGGGCCAGATTCTCGTAGAATCGCGTATCTTTGCGGCGGAGTAACATATCCGATTTACGTTACGCCTCCGCAACTTAGACGGGCAAGTGCTGTATTCTCAAAGCACTTGCTCCATAAGTTGCGGCGGCGTAGCGTAAATCGTCCGGCGTAAGTCTGCCTAATTCAAATGTGTGACTGGGGGGCGTGTTTTATGTAAATGTTCTGTGACCCGACGTGATTGACGTTTTTCACGAACGGCGCATGCACCGTCCGTGGAAATCTCCCAGTGTGCATTGCTCCTAATACGCCGCAAGGACGTATTGGTTTTGACGTGAATGTAAATTACGTCCAGCCCCATTCACGGACGAGTTACGCAAACAACGTAAAATTTTTAAATTTCGTTGCAGGAACGATGGCCATACTTAACATTGGTACGCCGCACTTACGCCACCATATAGCAGGGGTAACTATACGCCGGGAAAAGCCTAACGTAAATGGTGTAACTGTACTGCGTCGGCCGGGCGTACGTTCGTGAATTTGCGTATGTAGCTAATTTGCATACTCGACGCAGAATTAGACGGAAGCGCCACCTAGCAGCCAGCGTAAATATGCAGTTCTGATACGACGGTGTAACACAGTTACGCCAGTCGGATCTACGGGAAATCTATGCGTAACTGATTCTAAGAATCAGGCTCATAGATACGACGGCGCAACTCAGAGATACAACGGTGTATCTGGAGATACGCCGTTGTATCTCCTCTGAGAATCTGGCCCTTAATGAATTGGACCAAGCTCTGCTAACTTCTATCACCATGTGCAAGCAAGAATGTTCTTTTTGTTATTTTTCTTGCACATGATTGGATATTCCTTACAAAGTAAAAATGTTACCACAGTCATAAAGCTCTAGGGAAATTCCCTTGCAAAATAAACAGCCTATTTGCCTTAAGGAAATCAACTCCTTTGCGTCCACCTCACTCATAGGGCTCTAGAGCAGACCTGGGCAAACTACGGCCCGCGGGCCGTATACGGCCCGGCGGACCTTTTAATCCGGCCCACCCCCGCCGCCGAAACCGCCGCCGCTGCCACGTTAATCACCGCGGCGGGGAACATTAGACAGCGTTCGTTTGAACAGCTGTTTTCCCCGCCGCGCATAGACACTCCCCCTTGGACGGATCTGTCCAATCACGAGCAAGGGGGAGTCAGATAGACACTCCCCCTTGCTCGCGATTGGACAGATCCGTCCAAGGGGGAGTGTCTATAGCATAGACACTCCCCCTTGGACGGATCTGTCCAATCGCGAGCAAGGGGGAGTCACATAGACACTCCCCCTTGCTCGCGATTGGACAGATCCGTCCAAGGGGGAGTGTCTATGCGCAGCGGGGAAAACAGCTGTTCAAACGAACGCTGTCTAATTTTCCCCGCCGCGGTGATAACAGTAGGCAGGGCCGGGAGGGGTCACACGCAGCCACTTGTGCCAACACACGCAGCCACTTGTGCCAACACACGCAGCCACTTGTGCCAACACACGCAGCCACTTGTGCCAACACACGCAGCCACTGTGCCACCATAAATTGTCGCCACTGTGCCAATCACACGCAGCCACTGTTCCCAAACACAGCCACTGTGCCAATCACACGCAGCCACTGTGCCAATCACACGCAGCCACTGTTCCCAAACACAGCCACTGTGCCAATCACACGCAGCCACTGTGCCAATCAAACGCAGCCACTCTGCCCATCACACGCAGCCACTGTGCCAATCACACGCAGCCACTGTGCCCATCAAACGCAGCCACTGTGCCAATCACACGCAGCCACTGTGCCAATCACACGCAGCCACTGTTCCCATCACACGCAGCCACTGTGCCAATCACACGCAGCCACTGTGCCAATCACACGCAGCCACTGTGCCAATCACATGCAGCCACTGTGCCCATCACATGCAGCCACTGTGCCCATCACACGCAGCCACTGTGCCAATAACACGCAGCCACTCTGCCCATCAAACGCAGCCACTGTGCCAATCACACGCAGCCACTGTGCCATCACATGCAGCCACTGTGCCATCACATGCAGCCACTGTGCCAACACACGCAGCCACTGTGCCAACACACGCAGTCACTGTGCCATCAATTGTTGCCACTGTGCCCATCACACGCAGCCACTGTGCCATCAATTGTCGCCACTGTGCCCATCAAACGCAACCACTGTGCCATCACATGCAGCCACTGTTTAATCAATTGTTATTGATTAAACAGTGGCTGCCTGTCCCCAGCCTCTGTCCCCCTCCTGTGTCATGTCCCCAGCATCTGTCCCCCTCCTGTGTCATGTCCCCAGCCTCTGTCCCCCTCCTGTGTCATGTCCCCAGCCTCTGCCCCCCTCCTGTGTCATGTCCCCAGCCTCTGTCCCCCTCCTGTGTCATGTCCCCAGCCTCTGTCCCCCTCTTGTGTCATGTCCCCAGCCTCTGTCCCCCTCCTGTGTCATGTCCCCAGCCTCTGTCCCCCTCCTGTGTCATGTCCCCAGCCTCTGTCCCCCTCCTGTGTCATGTCCCCAGCCTCTGTCCCCCTCCTGTGCCATGTCCCCAGCCTCTGTCCCCCTCCTGTGTCATGTCCCCAGCCTCTGTCCCCCTCCTGTGCCATGTCCCCAGCCTCTGTCCCCCTCCTGTGTCATGTCCCCAGCCTCTGTCCCCCTCCTGTGTCATGTCCCCAGCCTCTGTCCCCCTCCTGTGTCATGTCCCCAGCCTCTGTCCCCCTCCTGTGCCATGTCCCCAGCCTCTGTCCCCCTCCTGTGTCATGTCCCCAGCCTCTGTCCCCCTCCTGTGCCATGTCCCCAGCCTCTGTCCCCCTCCTGTGTCATGTCCCCAGCCTCTGTTCCCCTCCTGTGTCATGTCCCCAGCCTCTGTCCCCCTCCTGTGTCATGTCCCCAGCCTCTGTCCCCCTCCTGTGCCATGTCCCCAGCCTCTGTCCCCCTCCTGTGTCATGTCCCCAGCCTCTGTCCCCCAGCCTCTGTCCCCCTCCTGTGTCATGTCCCCAGCCTCTGTCCCCCTCCTGTGTCATGTCCCCAGCCTCTGTCCCCCTCCTGTTTCATGTCCCCAGCCTCTGTCCCCCTCCTGTGTCATGTCCCCAGCCTCTGTCCCCCTCTTGTGTCATGTCCCCAGCCTCTGTCCCCCTCCTGTGCCATGTCCCCAGCCTCTGTCCCCCTCCTGTGTCATGTCCCCAGCCTCTGTCCCCCTCCTGTGTCATGTCCCCAGCCTCTGTCCCCCTCCTGTGCCATGTCCCCAGCCTCTGTCCCCCTCCTGTGCCATGTCCCCAGCCTCTGTCCCCCTCCTGTGTCATGTCCCCAGCCTCTGTCCCCCTCCTGTGTCATGTCCCCAGCCTCTTTCCCCCTCCTGTGCCATGTCCCCAGCCTCTGTCCCCCTCCTGTGCCATGTCCCCAGCCTCTGTCCCCCTCCTGTGCCATGTCCCCAGCCTCTGTCCCCCTCCTGTGCCATGTCCCCAGCCTCTGTCCCCCTCCTGTGCCATGTCCCCAGCCTCTGTCCCCCTCCTGTGCCATGTCCCCAGCCTCTGTCCCCCTCCTGTGCCATGTCCCCAGCCTCTGTCCCCCTCCTGTGTCATGTCCCCAGCCTCTGTCCCACTCCTGTGCCATGTCTATAACACGTACTCGTACGAGTTTTCCAACAATGATATTTACTGCTTTTTATAAAGAAATAAAAATGATTTTATGCAGTATTGAGTTTAGCCTTTTGGCCCGGCCCTCCAAAATATTTTTAGTTTCTCATGTGGCCCCATCGAAAAAATAATTGCCCACCCCTGCTCTAGAGCCTCCTCAGCATAGTGACTGTCAGGCTGTGCCATACAGATCATCCCTGGGTGCAATGTCTTGCAAGAAAAACTGACAAAATCAAAAGTAAAACAAAATACATCAAGGCTGTTAGGAAACACATCTGTACATACTGCAATAGATAAACATTAATAATACAGTTATATTAATAAAAACACATATGCAAAAACAAATGTTCCCAAAAATGTATGCAGTTATGATACACTAATACAAATCACTGTCATAATTCAATTTTCATCAAGATTATGATAACTTAAACTATGGCTGTGTCATTGTGTTTAAATTGCATTAACAGACTCCTGACCATTTTGCAAACTGCTGAAATACTGCGGTTTAAGTGATAGACTGCTGTGCATTCTTTTTTTAGTCTCACTATTTACGGAGTGTTTGAGTATTTAGTGGGGTGCCTAATAAAAGTCAGGAAATACTGATGACTCATGGAGTCATCTGTAAATCCTGTTACTTGAAAGCCTGAATCCGTTTATCCATCTGCCTATATCAAACTTATCATCAAAACCTTTCCAACCAGCTGCAAAATTTCTATTATAGCTGCTCCAGTCATACATTTTCTGAATGCTTCCTTTCAGTAATCCTTTAAATGCTGCAGTATCTTATTATCGCTAATGAAGCCTGAACTTTACTTTTGATAATATACTGTATAAAGTGATGCATGAACAGCTTTATACATAAACTGTTTATACACAAAATTATTTCCAGGATTTCCAGGCATCATAATATGAAAAACCAGCATTCTGAAATAAAATTTCTCCAACAAATTATATCATAGGTGTATGGGACTTTCCTAGGACCCAATATAATACAAGGACAGATAATATATATAAAAGCAGATTATTACATCTTTATTACAGGACATAAAAGCAGTTCTCAAAACATACAATGTTTTTGTTGTAGAAGCTGGCAGATACGTTTCAGGCATAACTGTTCATTTAGGGCATAAATACACGTGGCTCTACAGAATAATTATAAACATTATAAAACAGCAAAAGCAATAAAAACATATTCAAATAAGAAAACAAGTGCAGCACTATCCAAATTAATTTAACATCTTCCTGTCTGGCCTATAGTACAATTACTGCTGGGCATGAGCACTGTTGTTCTGGGAGGACGTCATATGATGTGCTCCAAGAATGCGAGGCCTCACAGTAGCATGATCTGTCACCGGCTGTGTCCACCGGATCACTGTACTGGCCCACTGCCAGAGTCATGTGATTGCTGTGACCAATCACAGCAGATCCCATGACAATTATAAAAAAATGGCTTCCTTTCATGCCAATTATTGTATACAATTGTGCCATCCATTGTATACAATTGTGTGCTAGCTGTGATTGCCAACAGAGATCACATGGTCCAGACAGGACCAGTCACAGCCCATCTGTACCATGTGATTATATTTGACCAATTAAAGCTAATCACAACAAAAGACACGTAAAGTAAAAATAGTTGCTATACCAATGAAATTCATTGGTATAAGCAATCATAATGTGTAAATAAAAAATATCCTGATCACTTCCCCAGAGAAGTACAGTGTTACTATGGTAATTGTCAGGTCACCTGAGGCCAGGTGACAGATGCACACCGTTGGGGTCAGGAGTTCACCCCTAAGGTAGTGGACCCTATGGCTGACTGCTGTGAATGGAGCTCTGGGTAGTTCAGAAAAGCAGCTTCACTGGAGCACCAACACGCCAAAGGTCAGGGTAGCAAGCAGGCAGAGATAGTAAAAAAACAAGCCAAGATCGGTAACAGAAACAGAAGTAGAGCACACGGCAAGCAGAAGACAGGAAACCAAACACACAATATTGCTCGGGCAAGGCAAGCTTGGACATCACAGTGTTAAATAGTGTCTCTTGTAGAGGCTAGGGTAGAGCCACATTGAGGATAGATTACTTAAGCATGCTAGTGTTAGAGTGCAGGCCCAAGGCTGACACACAGACCAGGTAAGCAGACAAACAGGGCATGAAGGTATTACTGCCGATTCATTAACACTGCATTGCAATGGTCACAGTGTGTTAAAAAATGTAATAAAAAAAAAAATATATATATATATATAAACTTTTGTTTTTTGTTACATACTGTCACCAGTAAGTGTCCCTGATCACTAAGGATGGGCCGAACATCCCCCGGCGCGGTTCGCACCAGAATTTGCCGAACAGGCAAACAATTTGTTTGAACGTGCAAACACCATTAAAGTCTATGGGACATGAACATGAAAAATCAGAAGTGCTAATTTTAAAGGCTTATATGCATGGTATTGCCATAAAAAGTGCTTGGGTATCTGGTTCCTGCCCCAATGGACATGTATTAATGCAAAAAAAGCAGTTTTTTTGGGAGCAATGATTTTAATAATGCTTAAAGTGAAACAATAAAAGTAAAATATTCCTTTACATTTCGTATCTGGGGGGTGTCTATAGTATGCCTGTAAAATGGCCAATTGTTGCCGTGTTTAGAACAGTCCCTGCAGCAAAATGATATTTCTAAAGGAAAAAAAGTATTTTAACCACTTAAGACCCGGACCAAAATGCAAGTAAAAGACCAGGCCCCTTTTTGCGATTCGGCACTGTGTCGCTTCAACTGACAATTGCACGGTCGTGCGATGTGGCTCCCAAACAAAATTGGCGTCCTTTTTTTCCCACAAATAGAGCTTTCTTTTGGTGGTATTTAATCACCTCTGCGGTTTTTATTTTTTGCACTATAAACAAAAATAGAGCGAAATTTTTGAAAAAAATTCAATATTTTTTACTTTTTGCTATAATAAATATCCCCAAAAAATATATAACATTTTTTTTTCCTCAGTTTAGGCCGATACGTATTCGTCTACCTATTTCTGGTAAAAAAAACGCAATAAGCGTTTATCGGTTGGTTTGCGCAAAATTTATAGCGTTTACAAAATAGGGGATAGTTTTATTGCATTTTTATTAATATTTTTTTTTTTTACTACTAATGGTGGCGATCAGCGATTTTTTTTGTTACTGTGACATTATGGCGGACACTTCAGACACTTCAGACGGTCCCCGTTCTTCAGCTCCGGGGACCGATCGCTGGACTCCAGCGGCGATCGAGTCCGCGAGTCCCGGTCACGTAGCTTCGGACCGGGTCGCGGGAGTACAGGTACTAGTACAGGATGTACCTGTACGTGGATGTGCTCAGCCGTGCCATTCTGCCGACGTATATGTGAAGGAGGTGGTCCTTAAGTGGTTAAAACTTTTTGCGGCTATAATGAATTGACGGGTCCCACAGTACAGATAAAAATAATTGAAAAAAAACAGGCCCTTCAGATCTGGTATGGATATTAAGTAAGGCGGGGTCACCTGTGTACATCATGGGTGGCCCCGCCCTCAGCTATTTAAGAGCTGTCACGGCGGGTGTAGCGTCATTCAATGGGAACCTCCTATGAGGCATCAGTAGCGGCTTTTTTTTTTGGGCATCATCGGGTCAAGAATGGATTAAATAATTTTTTTTTTAATAAAGGACTTGTCCCAAGCTGGCTCTTGTTTTTGTTTTTTTATACTTTTTTTAAATGGTAGGGGTTAAATGTACATTGCATGCAATTCACATAGGGGGGCCTGGATCTGGGGGTCCCCTTGTCGAATGGGGCTTCCAGATTCTAATAAGCCCCCCACCCAAAGACACCCACAACCGCCGGGCAAGGGTTGTGGGGATGAGGCCCTTGTCCCTATCAACATGGGGACAAGGTGCTTTGTTGAGGGCATGTTGAGGGCATGTGGCCTGGTACGGTTCAGGAGGGGGGCGCTCTCTCGTCCCCCCTCGTTTCCTGCGGCCTGCCAGGTTGCATGCTCGTATAAGGGTCTGGTATGAATTTTTGGGGGGACCCCTACGCCATTTTTTTTATTTTGGCACAGGGTTCCCCTTAAAATCCATACCAGAAGGGCCTGGTATGGAATTTTGGGGGACCCCCACGCAAATTAAGACATTTTATTTTGCTGCAGGGACTGTTCTAAACATGGGAAAAATGTGCCACTTTACAAGTATACTATAGACACCAAATTTATAGGAATACTTCACTTTTATTGTTTCACTTTAAGCATTATTAAAATCACTTCTTCTGAAAAAAAATCTGTTTTTAAACCTTTTTTTTGCAGTGATTCATGTCCCCTGGGGGAAGGACCCAGGTCTCCAAACACTTTTTATGCCAATAACTTGCATATAAGCCTTTAAAATTAGCAATTTTGTCGGGTGCCGACAATTCATTACAGCCACAATCAGTTTTAAATTACTTTTTTTCCTTTTTTTCCTTTAGAAATGTAATTTTGCATACTATAGACACCCCCCAGGTACGAAATGTAAAGAACTATTTCACTTTTATTATTTCACTTGAAAGCATTATTAAAATCACTGCTCCTGGAAAAACTTTAGTTTAAAAAAAAATGGCATTGATACATGTCCCTGGGGCAGGACCCAGGTCCCCAAACACTTTTTAGGACAATAACTTGTTGTTAAGCCTTTAAAATTAATACTTTTGGTTTTTCATGTTAGTGCCCCATAGACTTTAATGGGGTTCTGCGGCTTTCTAATTTTCCCCGAACTCAGCATATTGTTCGGTGTTCGTCAGAACACCCGAACAACCAAATTTCGTCCCGAACTTATGCTCTGGCCGAACCGTTCACCCATCCCTACTGATCACCTCCACACCAGTTATATAATAACCACATCTCCAAGACCTCAAAACATCACATCTCATGACAGGATGATAAAAGTCCAAACTTTTTTGACTATATTTACCACTTTTTTAAATAATAAAATATATGTTTTGCGAATAACGCACTAGGATGGTGCACTGTTTTGTTTCTGGTTTCAGTGTATCCAGACTTCCCCAGTCTTAAAGGGGTTGCAAAGATAATTTTTTTCCCCCTAAATAGCTTCCTTTACCTTAGTGCAGTCCTCCACTTACTTCATCCTTCGATTTTGCTTTTAAATGTCCTTATTTCTTCTAAGAAATCCTCACTTCCTGTTCATTTGTCTGTAACTACACACAGTAATGCAAGGCTTTTTCCCTGGTGTGGAGAAAGCCTCTTGAGGGGGGAGGGGACGAGCAGGAGTGTCAGGACGCCCACTAACACACAGCTCTTTTCTCTATCTGCAAAGTAGAGAGTGTCCTGACTTGCCTGCTCAGCCCCTCCCCCCTCAAGAGGCTTTCTCCACACCAGGGAGAAAGCCTTGCATTACTGTGTGCAGTTACAGACAGAAGAACAGGAAGTGAGGATTTCTCAGAAGAAATAGGGACATTTAAAAGCAAAATCGAAGGGTGGGGTAAGTGAAGAAGGACTGCACTAAGGTAAAGGAAGCTATTTAGGGGAAAAAATTACCTTTACAACCCCTTTAAGAGGGCACCAAGGTGAGGCACGTTCAGAAAATCCAGGATACAAATATAAGCATCTGCTACCTCTGGGGTCCACTCTCAAGCGCAGGAGCATGTGTACTTGTTTGTCAGTTATATGATAACGCTGTACTGCACTGGTCACAGTATGTAAAAAATAAAAGAGATTTGTTTTTTTTATTTCTTCATTTTCCAACTAATTGTGATAAAAATTACAACTTAAAAAAACTTGCCATGCCTCTTACTAAATACCTTGGACTGTCTACTTTCCAAAAAAGGGTAATTTGGGGTTATTTAATTACTCATTTATAAAATAAAACTAAGAAATATATATATATATATATATATATATATATATATATATATATATATATGTATGTATATATTTATACAAACACACACAGAAGCGGTACTTGACTTCAGTAATTCACCCTCTTTATGTGGCCTAGTCTTTATCTCAGCAGTTAATGGAATGGATACTGTATTTGTAATGCACTAATTAATATATGTAAGGCAAGCATGTAAAAAAAGGACAACGTTACAAAAAAAATTAATATTAGGTAACTATTACAGCAATATTATTTAAGGTGAACCTGCAATCTTGATGTTAGTTTGGCCTGTTTCTGAAAATGATGTAACAAGTAAGAAAATAAAATCAAGCCTCAATCCTGGTGCACTACCTACACATTATTTATATGTTACATATTTTATTGCAAATGTCAAATTGTTGATATACAGCAAATCTTAATAATCAGCATTTAAAATATACTGATAGTTATAATAAATGATGGATAAAATCTGGACAATTGATCTCACACTTATGAACATGAATCTAAATGCTTACAAACGTCTCCTTGCTATGTGTCTGCCCTACTTTACAGCATCTGCTAGGCAGAGTTCCAAATTCAAACCCTGTATAAATCATTCTGACATGTGGCAACGTTAACATTCAGTCAGTGTTTTGACAGGTATTATCTACTTGATGCTCGTCTTGGTAGGTGTAGTAATTTTTATAGAGAATATTCTGCATTCATTATTAATGCAGTTATGTCAAATAATGTACCAACTGAGCTCAGAAAGAAACATTTAACCCATGTACACACGATCGGATATCTGATGGAATCTAATCCAATGGATTTTTTCATTGGATATCCGATGAAGCTGACTTTCATCAGTCTTGCATACACACTATCAGACTAAATTCTGTGCCAAAACGCAGTGACGTAAAACACTACATCGAGCCGAAAACAATAAAGTTCAATGCTTCCGAGCATGCGTCAACATGATTCTGAGCATGCGTGGATTTTTCTCCAATGGAGTTCCACACAGACGATCAGATTTTTATATTGTTTTTTTATCCATAGGAACAATTCAAAATGTTCTATTTTTTACCACCGAAAAAACACAGATGGGCCCCACACACGATCGGTTTGTCCGATGAAAACAGTCCATCGGTCTGTTTTCATCAGACAAACCGATCATGTGTACACGGCTTAAGGCTTAAATAAAAATAATATACCTGCTGTTATAAATTGTGTGGTAAAATATGTAATATTTTCTTTAAATATTTTTTTTCAAATAATTTTGTTAAATCATTGATCATTTTATATTTTTAACAATCCATTGTAAATTCTTTAAATTTACTCTTTCCTTTCCCCATGCAGGGTAAAGTAAACAGGTCACTTAACTCTTTCCTTCCCCAGCAGCATGTATACTTAGAACATAATTCCCTCAAGCTGAGTTTAAATACTGGGACCAGGCAAAGCCCTGTGTAAGCTACAAACCAACTTGACAAAGCTTACATAGTGCTATGGAGGCCAATCAAAAGTCACCATTCATGTGGAGTAGTGGGCAGTTAATTACATGCTCACCCAGTATTAACTTTGTTCCCAAAAACATAAGGGCTGAGAGCATACATGACCTGTTCCTAAAGGGTCAGTTTAAATATTTAGATTAATTTAACCACTTCAATACAATACACTTTCACCCCCTTCCTTCCCCGACCAATGCTCTCACAATTCGAATGGCAATCGCTCAGTCATGCAACACTGTACCCAAATAACATTATGACATTTTTTTGAGACAGATAAAGCTTTCTTTTGTGTGGTATTTAATCCCCACAGTTTTTTTTATTTTTTGCTATATAAATGAAAAAATACCAAAAATGTTAAGAGTGGTACAGAAGGAAGAATGCCAAGCAATCAGGAACACTAAAGTCTGTACATTGCTGGGTGATCAGTCTGACCTCGTTCTAAAAGGGCTGTAGTAATGGGCAAGACCAAAAAAGGTGCAAAAGTGTACCTTCGACGTTTTTACAATTCTTTTTTACATACTGTTGCCAGAGCAGTACAGGGTCACCATAGTGATCCTATACTGCTCCGGAGAGTTAAAAAAACAACAACCTATGATTGCTTTTTGCAGTGATGATCACTGTATAAGCAATCATTTTACACTGTGAATGGCATCCAGTCATGTACCATTGTTTACTATTGTGAGAGATGTGATTGGCCACAGCTATCACAAGGTACAGGTCTGCTGCGATTTTTCCCTGTACCATGTGATCACTGTCACCAATCACATAGATCAGAATCGCAAGCAATGGCTATAAACAGTGACATATTGCACCACTGCACAGGCCTTAGGGCGTGCATGAAAAACTCATATTGGGCTCCACATTCAGAGAACAAACTATAATCAAGCTAAATCATATATTAGGATGCTATGTTATAGGATAATAGTGTATTATTTATCTATTTACTGTGAAATTACTGGTTTGAAGTTATAACTTCAACTTTCAGTAATTTGTCTGTTAAGCCACCTGCTTGAGTACAGATTTTGAAAATATAGTAAATTTCCTTAAGGACAATATATAATAATTTGTATACTACCTATGGTAACTAACCCCTTGCCATCCAGGCCAATTCTGACACTTCTCCACTACATGTAAAAATCATATTTTTTTTGCTGGAAAATTACTCAGAAACCCCAATATATTGTTTTAGCAGACACCCTAGGGAATAAAATGGTGATCGTTGCAACTTTTTAAGTCACACAGTAGTTGCGATTTTTTTGTATAATGTGAAAGTTGATGTTACACCAAGTAAACAGATACCTAAAATGTCACGCTTTAAAATTGCTCCCACTAGTGGAATGGCGCCAAACTTCAGTACTTAAAACTGTTCATAGGCAATGTTTAAAGTGGGAGGTGTTTGAACAGTGGACCTGCTGCAGCTGTATACACACCTATCTAGCACCATGCTGTGTGTGAGTGTGTGTGTGTGTGTGTGTGTGTGTGTACACATCAGGGGGTGGGGCTGCTAGTGTAGGCAAAGCAGGGATTAGTCACTATGCAAGGGGTCTTCAGCACCCTTGGGGCCTGTGCTGAATCCAGTCTCCAATATCTCACTCACAGAACTTGTGTGCGTGAGACATTGACTGACACTGCAGAATTGCCACATGCAGCTACGAAGGAAGCACAGTTCACTGTGCACCCAACCCGCTCCCAGCAACGGAGTCCTGGCTGGGTGGCAGGTGGAACATGGAGACAGACCTGACTGCAGTTTTCTTGTTTTCAAGGTGTCGCTAACTTAGTGGTTATTATACTTTTCCATCACTTACCTTAACTATTTAAACTATTTATGCAATAAAAATATGTCAAGACAACATGTTCCGGGTCTTTTTTTAATAAGACTGCCTTTATGTATTAAAGGAGAGTTCCACCCATTGAAACTTCAGCAACTACAAAAAGTGTAGCTGCTGACTTTTAATAATCATATACTCACCTGTCCCACGGTCCAGCAATGCGGGTATAGGAAGCCTTGCTCCTCTCCCCCTCCTCTCTGAGGTGCCGGCATTCCAACTGGGGGCTGTGGCTTCACAGCTAGTTACGCACTGCCCATGCACGAGCCGCACTGCGCGCTGTGAATGGCCACGCAATCTTCTGGGACCTGTAGATTGCAGGGAGGTAGGGGGAGAGGTACATTTCCTTCTGGCGCCGCAGAACCAGGGGAAAAAGTGGGAGATGGGTGCCTTTAAAGTACCCGCTCCTCCCCCCCAAAAAATGACATGCCAAATGTCAGGGGGTCGTCTCCCCTTAAAGCGGAAGTTGAATTTTTGGGCAGAACTCCACTTTAATATGGCTCAGATGAAGCCCTCATCTAATGTTAGGAACTATTCATGCAGAAATCCATAAAATTCCAAAGATTTCAAATCTTTTTTGTTCGAAGCTGAATGTGTATGTTCATCTGCTACACTGACTCTCATTTTACAGAAGTGTATCCTAACGCTGTCTTAGAATAATAATACATAATAATAAATGAGAACTGAAAAGGAACCTGCCTGCCTGGAATAGTGCTTATGAAGCAAGGCTAAATATGTGAAATGTAATTTCAGAACATAACACTGAATAGAATAAAGTAGTATAAAGGTGAAAATCACTCGATCACTCTTTCACATCATTCTTTGCTGTTCTAAAGCCGCAGTTCAAGAAAATTCTAGGGAATCAAATAATATGATGACTTTATCATGTTAAGCACAATGACATAAAATCCCAATATATCACAGAAAGCATAATAATAGGTTCTGAATCAGCTTGTGGTTTCAGCGTGATACGCCGATCGGCGGATAAGGTGTAGTGACATCTTTCACTTCTATGCTTATTTTGATTGTTGCAATGTACGTTTAATGTAATGTTTTTTTAAATAAACGAGATTACGCTATGTGCGCTTTCTTCTGTTTGTTTATTTCATCTGAGGCCCTTTATATCCAAGTGTCTCCTTGACGGATGCAGACCACAGTGTTTCATTTTTGATGAATACTCTCTGTTGAAAGGCCTGGTTTAAAATTTGGTCTGGTGAGTTTTAACCCCTATGGGGAGTGTGTTCACTTGTGGTGGATCTGGAGAATTCGGGGGAAGGTGCACACTGTAATCACTTTAGGACCTCCTTCTGGACACTGTCTGAAGCACTCTGCATGTCTTTTTTTCTGTCAAAAAAACTTGTATGGTGGTGTTGGCCACTTAATATCGTCACTCAACAACAGCGCTATTTATAGTCTATGACTGAGACAGATTTTATCTGGTTTTTAGTTTTTGATTATTGTTCCATTTTTTGCTTTTTTTTAAACAGCTGCTATATCTCACATTTTTCTCTTTGGCTTGATAGAGCTATAAGGAATTTTTAGGCCTCGTAACAACGATAGGTTAAACAGAGGACAACAGTCTGATGGACCGTTTTCATCGGTCAAAACCGATCGTGTGTGGCCCCATAGGTTATTTAACCATCGGTTAAAAAAAAGCCAACTTGCTTTAAATTTAACCGATGAATTCCTAACCGATGGGAAAAAAACGATCGTTAGTAGGCACAACCATCGGTTAAACATCCACGCATGCTCAGAATCAAGTCGACACATGCTTGGAAGCATTGAACTTCGTTTTTTTCAGCACATCGTTGTGTTTTACGTCACCGCGTTCTGACACGATCGTTTTTTTAACCGATGGTGTGTAGGCGCGACGGACCATCAGTCAGCTTCATCGGTTAACTGATGAAAACGGTCCATCGGTCCGTTCTCATTGGATGGACTGATCGTGTGTACAGGGCTTTAGTCTATATCTACTATTTACCTTTGGAAGACTCTACTGTGGCCCCAATCTCTGGTGCAGCAAATAAGTTATTTACATCCTCCTTTGGCGCTGAGTGGTGTATTGGAGGCATATATTTACACCTTTATTTTTAACTTTTGATAATATAATGTATATATATATATATATATATATATATATATATATATATATATATATATAGGAAACCATGGAAAATGGACTGTAGTGCAAATCTGCAAAATGCAAGAAGCACAACAAATGCATAGGTGTGAATTCAGCCTTAGTCCTGATATGGGACCCAGGATTTGCAGGCTTGGAGAGATTTGGGTGGGAAAGAACCTCCAACCCCGGTTACAGATACTTTGGTCCTGGATGGGTTTACCAGAAGTGTAGACGGTTTTGCTTTTTTATGCTTTACACAAGCTGTTTCATTTTAGCAACTAAAAACTGTCTGCTTTTACCATCATGGCTGGTGATTCAAACTATATACAGTACATGCAAATATACTTACACATATTTTTTATATGTTTACATCAAGATTATTTTCATTATTTGCATATGCATCTTTTAAAACCACTTGCTCACCAGGCCAATTCTGACATTTCTCTCCTACATGTAAAAATTGTTTGTTTTTGCTCGAACATTACATAGAACCCCCAAACATTATATATATATATATATATATATATATATATATATATATATATATATATATATATATATATATTAAAATATATATATTAAAATATATATATATATATATATATATATAATTATCAGAGACCCTAGAAAATGAAATGGCAGTCTTTTATCTCACATAGTATTTGCGTAGCAATTTTTCAAAAGCGTTTAAAAAAAAAAAGTTTCATGCATTAAAAAACAAACAATTTTTTTGGTAGAAAATTACATAGAACCCCCAAACATTATGGGCCAGATTCAGAAAGAAGTTACGCTGGCATATCTATTGATATGCCGCGTAACTTCTAGGATGCTCCGGCGTATCTTTTTTCTGTATTCAGAAAACAAGATACGCCAGAATTTTGCTAAGATCCGACTGGCGTAAGTCTCTTACTCTGTCGTATCTTAGTTGCATAATTACGCTGGCCGCTAGGTGGCGCTTCCGTCGATTTACGCAAGGAATATGCAAATTAGGTATATACGCCGATTCAGAAACGTACGTCCGCCCGGCGCATTTTTTTACGTCGTTTACGTTAGGCTTTTTCCGGCGTTAAGTTACCCCTGCTATATGAGGCGTATCCTATGTTAATAAAAAATATAATGTGGCGCCAGTGAGAGACCCAATCAGAAAATGGATCAAATATAACCTCGGAGGTCACAAGCTCTAGACAGAGATGCTTTTCCAAGGCTGAACCTCATGCACTGTGAATCAAAGCAGTGATGTGATGACATATATCTAGAAAGCAACAACTAAGCTGTGTCTGAAGCAATTAAGATGACAGCCTCCTACGTAGTGCAAAAATGTATATGTGCTGTAAATATGCATATGACCACAGCAACTGTGGATGTTCGTAACCGATAAAGTGCAATGTGCACAATGAAAACAGTGAGAAAACAAAGTAAGTCAGCACCGAAAACAGGACAGATGCTTGAATGGATCAGGTGTCCTAGGAGGGACAGCTGGAACAATCTTGGTCAAACACAAAGAGCAGCTGAGTGCAGAAAAGCACCCCCCAAAACAGGTGAATGTACTTCACTTCCCTGTCTAGAAAGGTGTCAATACCAATTGTACCCCATATGTTCAAGCAAGTCTGGCAAATTAGTCAATGAATAATCATAAACATTCCATATGTCAAACTAGATGCGAGCAGTCCTGTGTATCAGTGGTGAGCTTCATATACACCCTAGGATGTGAGATTAGCAACTTCCACTTATGGGTTACTGTTGAAAAGAAAGACCCACTTGAAATGGAGCATAAATCAAAAGTCCATACACCTTACAATAATGTGAATACAATATCCCTTTTTCTGGCAGACTTGAATTATGTACACTTTGAGGAATGATCCAAAAGAACAGTTGAAAATAGGATTAAATGGGGTACTCTTACCAGATCACGTGGACCCACAACTCACCATACGGTGGGAGGGTCTTCAGAGCTTGTATGGGCCGTTCGCCCTTGCTGGTTACCGTCCGGATTGGTGTCGTCTAGATGGTTGCCTTCAGACGAGATGGACGTTCGTATGTGCACAAAGTGCACTTGTAGCCAGAGTTCCCAAATATTTCAAATGTATGGGCATGCGCCGTAGTGATACAGTTCAGTCAATGCCAGAATAGAGGAGAAAGGAAAAAAGGAAAAAAACTCCTCATAGAGTAAAAATGTAAAACATTTATTTAATAAAAATACTTTCAAGCATCACAATGGTGACAAGAAATCCACAAAATTCCCCAAAAAATCTCTTAAAAACACACGTGAGAAATGGTAACACACAGTAACTCTCCACCTTGATGGATGGACAGGAGAAATCCAATATAGTGCAGTGAACAGAGTGGTAGGACCAGTGTACCCGACCGGTTTTGTCTAATAAAGACTTCAACAGGGGTATACAGCTGGTCCCACAATCTCCCCTGCACTTATATACCCTATACACCCACCTGTATGAGACCTTGTTTCCCTCGCCCAGGAATGCTGGCGTGCTTGTCAATTCACAGAAACTTCCGGGAATTTGCGTTCCACCAGTCGGAAGTATATGGGCGGGGTTGTTCAGTCCATGGCCCATAGGTTAATCTAGTCTATGTCCCTCCGAGAGGGTAATGGTTGTACCTCCTCCTCCTTTCTCCATCCTCCAATAAGGAAGAGATGGAGAGACGCTGTATCTCTAGCCTATCGGCACCGCCATGCGCTCCACTGTGCGCTCCGCCCTGCATTCCACGCGCCGCTCTCCAAGCAATCAGACGTCAGGCCAAATCAACGTCAATATCACATGGTGCGGCCGCATGTCACGTGGCACAGGAAGAGCGCTGGCTTCATGCGCTTCATTGGCTGATACCTTGCGTTTCACAGGGCTCCTCGAACACAATAGGGGCTTTACATTCAAAAGTGAAGTGAAAGCCAGTGAGACATTAACTAGCCTCTCCATAAATGCAAATGTATATTAAAATTTGTATAACTAGTTATATATATATTTCTGTCATACCCTCCTATATTGAAACATCAATGTTAAGTATGGACGTCGGGCCAGTGTCAAATTTTCCGTCGATTACGTTGTTTGCGTAAGTCGTTCGCAAATAGGGCTGTGTGTAATTTCCGTTCACGTCGAAAGCATTGGCTTTTTGCGGGGTTAATTTGGAGCATGCGCACTGGGTTATGTTCACGGACGGTGCATGCGCCGTTAGTCAAAAACTTCAATTACGCGGGGTCAGCCTTCATTACCATACAACACGCCCACTACATGGCTTACGCCGGACCACATACGCTACGCCGCCTTAACTTAGGGAGCAGGTTCTTTCTGAATACAGAACCTGCCTCACTATGTTACGGCGGCGTAGCATATCTGAGATACGCTACGCCCGCACAAATTTACACCGGGCTATTTGAATCTACCCCTATATATGTTTTTTTTAGCAAAGACCCTAGAGAATAAAATTGTGGTCATTGCTTTATATCCCACACGGTATTTGTGCAGCAATTTTTCAAACGCGTTTTTTTTTAAAGTTTCATGCATTAAACAAGAAACAGTAAAGTTAGCCCAATTTTTTTGCATAATGTGAAAGATGATGTTACATGCATTTGCTTCTGCGTGCAAGCACACGATGATGGGGCGCTTTAGTTCTTTTTACTTTAATTTATTTAAAAAAAAAAATTGATTCCGATTACAAGGAATGTAAACATCCATTGTAATGGGAATAAGCATGACAGTTCCTCTTTACAGTAAGATATGGGGTCAATACTGTAAGTCCCCACATCTCACCTCTAAGCTAGGAAGCCTGAAATAAAAACAATAAAAAAAGGAAAACCAAAGGCCAGGTGAGGCATCATAACATTGCGCTCGGCCTCCAAACGATCATAGAGACACCGGGGACATCTTGTTCACCCAAAATCTCTATCATCAGCTTCTGGCACTAGCGGTTCTCTTCTCTGACTCACTGATGGCAAGGGGTGAGTCGGTAGAAGCACTGGAGGGGTGTCCCCTCTCACAGCCTGTAAGAACGATCAAGCGGCTAAACAGTCATTCTTATGGTATAAGGAATCGCCAGCTGAAAAAGAAGATATCTGAATAATGTCTGTAGCTGTAGGCATCTTTCATATATCACCTCAAAACCCGATAATGTCATATAACGTGCCGCAAACAGAAAGTGGTTAAAAGGTGGACTTTGCATGACCAATTTGCAAGACGCTTTTTGAATGTATAAAACATCTACTGCACACACAGTATGCAGTATGTATACCATGTCTCTTGAATACACTGAATACTTCATTTTTATTTTTAGTTCTTATTATTTCTTATTTTTTATTTTTATTTTCTTTGTTTTTATTTTTAATCATTCAATGTCTATGTGTTTTAGTAGATCTTCAAACTATGGTCCTGTCAGGGAATTTATATTAACATTTTATAAGACATTCATGCTTGGGGGTGTTTTTTTGTTTTTTATGAGAGGAAGTTTCCTTGGGTGCATTTAAAGCTGAGTATACCCAGGGGAAATGAGCTACGGTCATGTGAATGGGTTAAGCCTGCGCGTGGCATTTTATGTCAACGAGGAAGTGTTCCTGCTTGGGTGTACTCAAGGCCATGTACACCCAGTGGGAAATGATGTCATGGTCATGTGAGTGGGCAGAGCCCGCACTTGGCTATATAAATCACAGTGATGCCGTGAGTCTTTTGTCTTTGATAACACCCTGTGGGAGGGGCGAAATGCATCAGTATACGGCACCGCAGTGACATCACATCTGATGCAAGCTGGAACGCAGTTTAGGTTGTGAAAGTACCTGTTGCTTCCTGGAACGTATGGACTGTTATTTGATGTCTTATCCTTTTGCCCTCCACTATGGAACATTGCAAACTTTACTGTTATTGAATAAACAAGACATACTTTACTATGCAGGCTCTTTCACCGTATGTCTGAGCCTGCATAGTAAAGTATGTCTTGTTTATTCAAGGAAGGATCGCACCCCGGAGTTGGCGTCTCATCACCCTGCTCACTATACTAAGCTTGTTTGACCAACAACGCAGTTCAACCATAAAGGGGGGGGGGCTGTGGATCCTGTTTTCACTATTTTGCAGCATCTTATGATTTTTCAGCACAGCAACACTTGTGAAAGAAACATGCAAAAGGAAGTTTTCAATTTGAACTTCATATATGTTTATTTCCACAATAGTTTGAACTTTCACTGACTATTGATAGCAATTTGTATATTTGCACAATTTGAGTGTTTTTTTTTTTTGCATTTGTATTCTATGCACAGCATTTGCACTTTATTTTATCCACTAATAGACTTGTTTGCGATGTGGTATTTATACCTATTTTCTCACTTTTTTTGACCTATGTTATGTACAGCAGCAGCAAGTCCAAACATAATTAATCACACATAGCACAGGTAATTTATTTTACACTGAATACTTATACTATGTAAATCTTTGTAACCCAGCTTTATATTTATGATTTTAAGAAGTGTTTTATTGTAATATTTATGAGTAAAGGCGTGCATTATGTTTTTATGTCTGCCAGACTAGATATGTCCCACTAGATATATACCATTTTATTTATTAATTGGTTGTTTTATTTATGGCAATATCAGCCTTTGTCCCTGACATGACATCTAGCATTCTTTGGGAACAATTGCAAATTATAATGTTTGCATTGCTTGCTTGTTACATTTTGCTAATTTTAACAAATATATCTGGAATTAAACCCCCTATTTTTAAGATAGGGTCAGTCAGGGGAGTCCATTGTTTGACCATGGCACGTTGTGAAGTTTCTAATTTTGTATTATTAACCTCTTGACCACTGGGCACTTAAACGCCATTCCTAACCAGATAAATTTTCAGCTCTCGGTGCTCTCACAATTTGAATGACAATTACTCAGTCATACAACATTGTACCCATTTGAAATTTTTGTCCTTTTTTTCACACAAATTGAGCTTTCTTTTGGTGGTATTTAATCACTGTTGGCTTTTTAATTTTTTGCGCTATAAAAGAAAAAAGACTGAAAATTCTGTAAAAAAAAAATGAATTTTTCTCGTTTCTGTTATAAAATTTAGAAAATTCGTAATTTTTCTTCATAAATTTTGGCCAAAATGTATACTGCTACATATCTTTGGTAAAAATAAGTACAAATTGGTGCATATTATTTGGTCTTTGTGAAAGTTATATAGCCAGATTCAGAGAGACGGGTGCGTCTTTAGTTCAGCGTAGCGCATCCCATTTGCAGTACGCCAACGTAACATAGTGAGGCAAGGCCATTATTCACAAAGCACTTGCTCCCTAAGTTACGTCGGCGTAGTGCAAATGGCCCGGCGTAACCCCGCCTAATTCAAATTAGGCAGGTAGTGGGCGTGCTATGTGTAAAGTAACCATGACCCCATGTAAATGAGGGCCGTTGGTACGGTGCATGCTCAGAATCACGTTGCAAATACTCAATGCTTTTGACTTGAACGTAACCTACGCCCAGCCCCATTCACGTACGCTTACACAAACAACGTAAAATACGACGGCTGTTCCGTCGTCCATACCTTGCATGGGCTGCACCATCTTTTTGGTGGTTTATCTTTACGCCGGCGTATGTCTTACGTAAACGATGTAGCTTACTGCGACGGGCATATGTACGTTCGTGAATCGGCGTATCTTGCTCATTTACATATTCTACACATAAATCCACGTACACGCCCCTAGCGGCCAGCGTAAATATGCACATAAGATACGACGGCGTAGGAGACTTGCGTCGGTCGTATCTTAGCAACAGTGAGGCGTATCTCATTTTAGGAATGCGTGCAAAGATACGACGGGCGCTTATTCGGACTTACGACGGCGTATCTACTGATACACCGTCGTAAGTCTCTCTGAATCTGGCTAATAGAGTCCACAAGCTATGGTGCCAATATCTGAAAAGTAATCACATCTGAAGTACTGACGGCCTCTCTCATTTCTTGAGACCCTAACATGCCAGAAAAGTACAAATACCCCCCAAATGACCCCTTTTTGGAAAGAAGACATTCCAAGGTATTTAGAAAGAGGCATGGTGAGTTTTTTGAAGTTGTCATTTTCCCCCCACAATTCTTTGCAAAATCAAGATATTTATAATTGATATATTTATAATGTCATTACAACTTTTTATCTTGCACGGTATTTGCGCAGCAATTTTTCCTATTATAAGGAATGTAAACATCCCTTGTAATAGGAATATGGAATGACAGGTCCTCTTTACGGTGATATATGGGGTCAATAAGACCCCACATGTCACCTCTAGGCTGGGAAGCCTGAAATAAAAAAAATTATCCTGGCTTTGATCGTAGCGGTGAGTTGGAAGAAGCACCGTCGGGTGGCGGGGGGGGGGGGGCGTATTGGAATATTGCAGGATATTGCGGAGTATTGCAGAATATTGCAGGGTATTTCGGAGTATTGCAGAGTATTGCAGAGTATTGCACAGGGTATTGCAGAGTATTGCAGAGGGTATTGAAGAGTATTGCACAGGGTATTGCGGAGTATTGCACAGGGTATTGCAGAGTATTGCACAGGGTATTGCAGTGTATTGCATAGGGTATTGCGGTGTATTGCACAGCGTATTGTGGTGTATTGCACAGGGTATTGTGGTGTATTGCACAGGATATGGCAGAGTATTGCACAGGGTATTGCAGAGTATTGCACAGGGTATTGCAGAGTATTTCACAGGGTATTGCAGAGTATTGCACAGGGTATTGCAGAGTATTGCACAGGGTATTGCGGTGTATTGCACAGGGTATTGCGGTGTATTGCACAGGGTATTGCAGAGTATTGCACAGGCTATTGCGGAGTATTGCACAGGGTATTGCGGAGTATTGCACAGGGTATTGCAGAGTATTGCACAAGGTATTGCAGAGTATTGCACAGGGTATTGTAGAGTATTGCATAGGGCATTGCAGAGTATTGCACAGGGTATTGCAGGGCATTGCACAGGGTATTGCAGAGTATTGCACAAGGTATTGCAGAGTAATGCACAGGACATTGCAGAGTATTGCACAGGGTATTGCAGAGTATTTCACAGGGTATTGCGGTGTATTGCACCGGGTATTGTGGTGTATTGCACAGGGTATTGCAGAGTATTGCACAGGGTATTGCAGAGTATTGCACAGGGATGGCTGAGCATGGATGGCTGGATCTGTGACTGAAATTGTCACAGATCCAGCCCACAGCACTGCAGCTGCCATCCGATCCCTCCCCCTCTCCTCTCACAATGTACTGATCGGTACAGAGAGGGGAGGGAGGAACCGGCGTCATCACATGACGCTGGTTTGTTTACAAGTGATCACTCCGTCATTTGACGGAGCGATCACGTGGTAAACGGCCGCTATTAGCGGCAATTTACCACAATCCAATGTCTTCTAGACCCGACGGTCACGGATGATTCAGGGAGCGTGCCCCAGGGGGCACGCGGGAGCAAGATTCTGGGAGGACGTCCATAGACGTCCTCCCAGAATAACTTGACCGTGCTGTAGACGTATTTTGTCTATAGCGCGGTCGTCAAGTGGTTAATTGTTGATTTTTGGATCAGCGCTGTTGGTGGTTATGTTTTAGATTTTTTTTCTTACACTGTTCTTAGTCTCATTCTTGTGAGCTGGCCTTGGATGGTAGAGGACATATCGGGAAATCTGGCCTCATTCACCTTTATTGCTTAGCTTGCATAACATTAAGTCAGCATATAAACTAGGTAGCCTATTTGAATATTTAAAGATAAACAGTCCACAAAATTTGTGCTTACAAGAAACCCAGTTTAACAAAACAGAAATTAGCATTAGCAATTAAAATTATTATTTTAACTCAGTATCTGACCTAGTCTTTGATGGACTGTGACCTATCCAGTCAGAGCATCTCTACTTTACCTACTGGTATAGGGTAGATAATTATGGTAATGTTTGATCATTCCTGCAAACTTACTACACCCTTTCTCGCATAGACCTTGCAGTTGCTAGTGTAAATCCTGTACCTTGATTCTCAGAGCTGGCTTGCTGGGTGTACTACTGTTAAAATGTTTATTAACTTAATGAAGAGAATGCATTAAGTAAAGAACCTTTTATCTTTACAACCACTTTATTGGTGGTGTAAATATCCTTGCAAAACTGTTGGCAAGGTACCTTTTCTGAGGTGGTTTTGGGCCTCATACACCTAGATCAATCTGACTTTGGATCTGGATACAGATTTTATATGCAGACCTCAGGGCATAAGTATGCACTAACTCAGATGTAAATTGATAATCATTTTGGGGAAGTCTTGGGGGGTTAAGGGTCAGCTGGAAAAAATGAATGGCTTTACCTCAATTTATTCCAACCTAAACTAGGCTGAATAATTTAAATACCAAGCAATCACCATCCACAATAATGTAAAACAGTTTCTGGTTCTTAAAATTGCCCAAAATAATTCTCATATTGAGACTACATTACAAGACGGAAACCCATTCTCTCTTAATTTATTGGTAGAACTATATAAAAAAAGATCTTCCTTTCCAAATGACTCTATATATTTTGCTTTTACCATCTTTCTCCCAAAAATATATATTTCCAAAAGAATGTCTTCTATTACATCCTTTATTTGGAAAAAATCCTGCATAGGAATTGCACAAACACCCTTGGAGCCCTCCAAGTTGAATGGTTTATAAAAAAAAAAAATTGGCCTCCAAGCTGGTTTTGTTTCATGATTGGTAATGATTGATTTAGAAATCCAATGCTGCAATATGTGTGGTTGGAGCAGGTATGGGGTCTTATGAGCATTTTAGAACCTTCCACACAGATGGTTGTCCCATGCTTGCAGAAGTGGAACCTCAGTGACAGCCTAATGCCGCGTACACACGACCGTTTTTCATTATGTAAAAAATGACATTTTTTAAAATGGTCATTGTAACGGAATGACCCTTGACACCCAGAGAATTTTGAAGGATGGGGGGTACTCCTGTGCCAGTGTCACTAATGACTCTTGGGTCTAGGGTCACCCTGTGCCCCTTTTGGACATAGGGTGACTGAGAAATATTAATTATAAATTACATGAGATGGGACATTACTGATAATTCATGTATTGCAGGAGATCTGGACATATTACAGGTGATTTCATTCTGACCCCCAACCGGTCAATAAGAGTGTCTCCTTCAATGCTAATACTGTTTTGTGTGAAAAGTCTATTGATGATAGAGGTGTTGTGAGTTAGCAGTCTAAAAGTCAGATGTCTCCTTTCAGGGGTAGGGAATTAACATGTCAATTATGTTTAGTAAAGGAATGTGTATTATGCAGGTGAATCACTTAAAGTGGTGCCAGTCTAAGGCCACCATTGAGGCCCCGTTCACACCTATGCGAATTGGTTGTGGCTTAAACCGCATTTAATTCGCATAACATTCTAAAATACATTGATTTTAATGAGGCTGGTTCACATATGTGCGATGCATTCGCATTGCGCATTGGCCAAAAAATGTGTGCGTTTTCTAGGCATTGCGGTGCGGCTCAGGTGCAAATTCAGACACATATGTTCCGTTCTGAACAGGGATCATGAGGGGAAACTCCACGCCAAATTTTAAATAAAAAAATGGCATTGGTTCCCCTCCAGAAGCATACCAGGCCCTTAGGTCTGGTATGGATTTTAACAGGAACCCCTACGCTGAAAAACAGCGTGGGAGTCACCCCAAAATCCATACCAGACCCTTATCTGAACATGAAGCCCGGCCGGTCAGGAAAAGGGGTGGAGACGAGTGAGCTCCCCCTCCTGAACCGTACCAGGCTGCATGCCCTCAACATGGCCAAATCACCCTGTCCCCATGTTGATGAGGACAGGGCCTCTTGCCGACAACCCTGGCCATTGGTTGTCGGGTCTGCGGGGGGGGGGGGGTTATCGGTATCTGGTTTAATAAGGGGGCCCCAGATCCCGGCCCACCACCCTATGTGAATGAGTACCCCTACCAATTACCCTAGTGGAAAAAAATTTCAATGGTTGTCCTCATCAACATGGGAACAAGGGTGCTTTGGGGTGGGGGGCCGCAGGACACCCCCCGGCCCCAAAGCACCCACCCCCCATGTGGATTTTTTTTGACTGTTTATGTGCATATAAGTTTATGGACTTATATATGGTATTGGATTAATTGAATTTATAGCAGCACCAGATCTTTATGTATTGTTGCTTTGTATCAAAGCCCTGCTGAACTTGCTGAAAAACAGTTATCGCTGGCTGCTATCCCTCCAGTAACCTCAGCCAGTGGTCTGACACACTCCCTTGTAGTCCTTTGAAAGCGAGCAGGGAGTTCTATTTCTGCCTGGCTTGCTGTAGTGGGCAGAGGGGGTCTCACAGCCCCTGGTCTGTGCCACCCATAGAGGTGGTGTCCTCCTTCTCTGCTCCTTCCTCCTCCTATCTGCCAGCCCTGTCCCCATCCTCCCCGCTGCCACCGACCGCCTGTCATCCCGCCATCTGTCTCCAGTGTGGGGAGAGTTACAGATTGTCAGAACAGAGCATCTCGGGCTGATAGGTCTGTATGTGAGAATGTGTAGCGATACGTATAATAAAGTGAAAAGTGAAAATACACTAAACAATCTACACCCAACATGGTGTTGTGTTGAAACAATTAAGATCAGTCCACACGTGAAATGATGATCAATCCACACAAAAATGTAATAATAAAAATGTCCATCATAGGTAAATATACATAACACAGTAGAGATGTCATAGGACTATATGGACCATTCCAGCAACAATTCTTCAAGCAAATGGTGTGGATGGAATACGCTTACCAGAACTGTTGGACCCGACAACGGATCAATCAAATATGGAATATCCCAACTGGCTGGTGTACAAAACTGTAGACGGAGATCCGTAGTGTAGAGTACGCATCACCGGTGTCCGAATTGTATCAACCAAAGAAAAGGCCAATGGACCCGATAATCCTCGACTGAAGGTAGATCCAATGTTAGTATCCCAAACATATAGATGGCTAGAACATTGGTAGGAGTCCACAAGGCATCTGGAGGTAACTTGGTTCTAGTAGGTAAAAACCCTTTCAAGGGTGGTAGACCAACTGGAGAGACTCAAAAAGCTGTCCTGTCCTCTACACTTCGGATCTCCATCTACAGTTTTGTCCACCAGCCAGTTGGGATATTCAATGCTTGATCGATCCGTTGTCAGGTCCAACAGTTCTGGTAAGCGTTTTCCATCCACACCATTTGCTTGAAGAATTGTTGCTGGAATGGTCCATATAGTCCTATGACATCTCTACTGTGTTATGTATATTTACCTATGATGGACATTTTTATTATTTCATTTTTGTGTGGATTGATCATCATTTCACGTGTGGACTGATCTTAATTGATTCAACACAACAGATTGTTTAGTGTATTTTCACATTTCACTTTATTATATGTAGCACTACACATTCACTTGCACTCTTTTTGAATTTTTGTCACATTCTTGTGTAGCTGCTCCCCTCCTTTTTGGTTGTTTGTTTTTTTGGGATAGCGCAAATATTATTCACATACACACTGTATGTGAGAACACCACTTGTGGTACAGCCACGCACATTGGAACAGGGTGCTCTGTGCTATCTATCACAATTCCGGTGCAGGGAGGCGGGCTGAACCACAAGCTGTGTTTTCACATACAGACCTATCGACCCGAGATGCGCTTTGTCATCCCGACGATCTGTAACTATCACTGCTCCGCACTGATGGACACTGATAATCTGCACTGGTGACACTGCACTGATCGACACTGATAATTTGCAGTGGTGACACTGCACTGATAATCTGCACTGGTGGTCCCTGACATTCATCACTGGTGGTCCCTGACATTCAGCAGCTTTGGTCCCTGACATTCGGCACTAGACATGTGCATTAATTTTCATCCAAATGCATTTTCGTCTGAATTTTTTTCAGTTTAGCTGCTTCGTCTAATCATCTTAGAACATTCAACAGACACCATAAGCCTTCAATTGACATATTCAACCTTAATTTGGATTTTTGGACGAATGCATTTTTTAAGGAAACAAAATAAATAAAAACAAATTTTCGGGAGTAACTAAATAAATAAATGTTTTTGATGAAACCAAAATTCTGAAACAAAATATTTCAGTGTGCACATGTCTATTCTGCACTGCTGGTGGTCCCTGACATTCTGCACTGGCGGTCCCTGACATTTGACTTTGGTGATCCCTGACATTTGGAGATTCTTATTCCAACAAGGTCTATTGGCCTTGAACGTAGTATGCCCTATTCTGGTGATGTTTGAACTCCATTTTGTAGGGCTTTTAGTTTGCTTTAGTTATAATTATAATGACAACCTGCATTCCTATCCTTCAACAACTGCTAAACACAAGATTTATACAGTTATATAAGAACAATGTATTTACTATCAATGCTATCTTTTTCATCAATTACAAAAATCGAAATAAAAACGAAGAAAAGGGAAAAAAAATACATGTAGTTCCACGTTTTCACCACACGATGTCAGGCAGGTCTCCTCATCAACATTCAGCAATGGATTTAGAAGGGTAAAAATGGCATACAGATCACAGTTGAAAAAATTGTTTTTGTAAAGAGGGGAAGGTGAAGTGTACATACATATATATGCATATACACATGCATATATAAATTGCTTACTCTGGGGACATCAATGGCTGCGTATTTAGTGAAACTAACCACCAGACAAGGCAAAACAGATAAATCACCAATAGTAGGAAAAAGAGAAGGAAAAGGGAAAGTTAGCATAATAGATTTAGAATGGTAAGAAAAATAAAAAGTTAAGTATGTTGACATAGATAACTAAACACATACCACCATATCAAACAGTCGTTTGCGTTTTGGGTGGTGGTTGGTTAGAATTATTCCTCTATTTTAGAGATTTATTAGGAAGAGCATAGAGTCATATTTAGTATTGACACATAGGGCTGGATTCAGATAGAATGGTCTATCTGTCCGCCCGGCGTAACGTATCTCAGATACGTTACGGCGCCGTAATTTAGGGCGTAAGTTCTGTATTCAGAAAGAACTTGCACCCTTAGTTACGGCGGCGTAACGTATGTGTGGCGGTGTAAGCCCGCCTAATTCAAATGGGCATGCGCTGTCCGTAAAATATCCCAGTGTGCATTGCTCCAAAGTATGCCGCAAGGACGTATTGGATTCGACGTGAACGTAAATGACGTACAGCCCTATTCGCGAACGACTTACGCAAACGAGGTAAAATTGCAAAACTCGGCGCGGGAACGATGGCCATACTTAACATTAGCTACGCCTCATATAGCAGGGGTAACTATATGCCGAAAAAAGCCTAACGTAAACGACGTAAAAAAAATGCGCCGGCGGAACGTACGTTTCTGAATCATCGTAAATACCTAATTAGCATATTCCTTGCGTAACTATTCGGAAGCGCCACCTAGCGGCCAGCGTGAATATGCAGCCTAAGATACGATGGTGTAAGACACTTACACCAGTCGAATCTTAGGGAAATCTATGTGTAACTGATTCTCTGAATCAGGCGCATAGATACGACCACGCACACTCAGAGATACGACGGCGTATCCGGAGATACGCCGTCGTATCTCTGTTCTGAATCCAGCCCAAAGAGTGAAGAAATACATCGCTTGGTTACATAAGTTAGAACAATTTTTTCAAGTGGTCCTTCTATTGCTGAGACAATTGGTCTTCCAGGGGGTAGAGTAAGTGATTTATGCAGCTTGGGAGTAATATAAAAAGTAGGCATGGTGATGTCCTCCGCTTTAAGAAAATAGTATTCCTTTTTGGTCAGGAGATCAGCTTCAAGTCCTAGTTTAAGTTTATCATTCAAAGTAGCAACAAGTGAGGGAAATGGGGTTTGTGATAGTTTTTTATATGTAGATTTATCACTGAGTAGCCTTAGGACTTCGTTTTCATATAGGGTTTCACTCATTAAAACCATATTGCCCCCTTTGTCACTTCTTTTGATCACAAGATTGGGTGCTTCTTCAAGTTCAAGTAGAGCTTTTCTCTCTGCTCCAGTTAGGGTATTTGGTCCAACCCAGCTCCAATTAACCTTACTAAGGTCGTGTTGGACCAAGTCCAAAAATACTTTGAGCCATTTATGTTTGGATAAGGGGGGCATTTTGGTGGATCTAATTCGTAGATTGGCATTTCTCCTTGTTAGATGACTTGATTCACCCTCAGAACCATCATCCATATTTTCATGTAGTAGAGACATAAGATTTTCAATCACCTCTGTTTCTTGTTTATCAAAGGTTTCCTCTTGGGGCTTTGGGTGACTATCTTCTTTTCTGGAGTGCCAGAGTCTAAAGAGTACTTTCCTTAAGAAAAGGCTGACATCCTTAAAAACTTCAAACTCATTCATAGGGGAAGTGGGGGAGAAAGAGAGTCCTTTTTTTTAAAGTTTAACATGATTCTCATTTAGTGTGAACTCAGATAGGTTCACATTCTTTAGGTCATCGATTTGGTCAGAAGATTGATTGTTTAGTACCTCTTTTGACTCCTTAGTCTCCCGCTTCTCCTGCTTCATTCTGGTTCCCTGTCCTTTACTATTCCTTCTATGTCTCCTTTTCCTCCTTCCTTGTGTTTCTTTTTTTTCGGTATATGATTGGGATCTAGTGATGGTGTCACGCTCCCTAGTTTCTCTAAAAAAGTGACTGATTTTAGCACACTGTCTCTTTCACATTCACTATCGGAGGATGATCCTGTGCTTGTTTTTTGGGGAAGTTGTCTCTGTCTGGAATTTCTTTTTTTTTTTTTTTTTTTTTTTTTATCATTCAAGGTTTATTGTAATAAACAAAGGCATAACAGGTTACATCATATAGCAATGCAGCTGCTCGCAGAGCAGTGATATGATAGGAGCATGGCATAGTAAGTTATAAAACATGCCAAAGGCAAACAAAGAAAACCAAACCAATACGACCCATGTAAAGTGGTGTACAAAGACAGAAGGAAAGAAAAAAAAAAAAGTATTTCCAGCATAACCTTGCTTGTCAATTAGTTAGTATTGCCCGAGGCAAAGGTGTAAAATACTGGATAGTAGGCCTCGGCCAGTTTCCCCTTTCCTCTTTCCCCCCTTCCCTCCTCCTGTCAAAAGAAAGAAAAAAAAAGGCAAAAACAAAAGCAACCACAAGAACAGGAGACCCCGAGGGGGTGCGGACCTTAGGTGGTCGTAGCTTACTATTTCATCAAGCAGCCCTTGCTATAATCGCGAATCATAGCCAGAAAGAAGTAGCGAGAAAACAGAAAAGAGAAGCAGTATAAGGTATGGTAAAAAGTCGATGTAGACAATTTCCGGGAACCTCTCAGGCAGACGTCTGCAAGGCCCCGTCAGGGCAAGCAGAGGAATACCTGAAAGCGACCCAGGGTTGCCATATCTTGTGGAGTTTGTCAACTCGATCAGACGCCTGAGCCAGGGTCTCCTCCATTCCATGCACCTCCGATACCCTCCTGAGCCACTCAGCTATGGAAGGAACCCTTTGAGATTTCCAATACAATGGGATTAGTGACTTTGCTGCGTTCAATAAGTGTCTCGTCAGAGAGTTTTTGTATCTTTTCAATGAGAAATTTGTGACATGTAGTAAGCAAGTGGCTGCGTTCAGGGTAAGGCTTGTATCGGTGATTTGTCTAATCAGTCGGATGATGTTTTCCCAGTATATTGCAATGAGTGGGCACTGCCACCAAATGTGAACCAGTGTGCCCTTCTCCTGTCCGCATCTCCAGCAGGAGTCCGAAATTTGTGGGTTCCAACCATGCATCTTAGCTGGGGTATTATACCAATGGGTCATAATTTTATATGCTGTTTCCTGCATAGCAGTGCTTATCGAGCATTTATGTATCAAAATACAAGCGTACCTCCACTGTGTAGACGTAATCTCCATGTCCAACTCCCTTGACCATCTCGCTCTGAGCTCGTCAGCGGCCCCGTGTTCTGCGTTTTGTAGCCATACATAGGCTTGTGAGGTGGGTTTCACACACCTCGTGCCCTCAAGGCAGATCGACTCCAAGGCCGTAGGGGCCCTACAGCATGCAACCCTCCTGGGGGCTCCCCCCAGGTAGCTCCGTAATTGGAAGTATGCCCACCTAGGTAACTGTGGTATGTTCAGGTCCCTCTTAAGTGCAGCCCATTCCTTCACTATTCCGTCTTTGAAGCAATCCCCAGCCAGAAGGGGCTTCAGATTGTCAGGTGGACCGAATTGTGGGTTGTGTAAGCCTGGTACAAAGTCTGGATTATCCTTTAAGGGTGTCAGAGGTCCCGGTTGAGAGGTGATAGTGGATGTTTTAGCTATTTTATGAAGTATCTCTAAAGTGCAACCCGTGACGGGGTGCAATTTGAGATTAGTCGGGCAGCTTTCCCAAGTGATCCATGGTAAGTGTTTGAGTGGGAGCGGGCACAGGTCCGCCTCCAACGATACCCAGTCCTTCAGTGAGCCGTGGCAGTGCTAGTCAATGACCCTAGTCAGGTGGGTGGCCCTGTAGTACAACAGAAAGTCAGGTAAACCCATCCCCCCACGGTCCTTTGGTTTCAGTAACAAGGAGTATTTAATTCTAGCCCTTTGCGAGTTCCAAAGAAACTTCAATATAGCAGATTTCAGCGAGGTGAAAAAGGCCCGAGGTATTCTAAGGGGCAGGGTGTGAAAGAGGTAGAGCAGACGTGGAAGAACAACCATCTTGATGATGGCCGCGCGCCCAAACCATGAAAAACGACCTGATCTCCAGTTTTCGAAGTCCGCCTCTATAGTTTTGAGAAACCGGGGGAAGTTTTGTTTATAAGTGTCTGCTAAATTGGGCGTGAGCCACACTCCCAAGTATTTCAGAGACTTAGATTCCCACCTGAAGGAGGACGATGCCCTCACTTGGGCTACAACGGTATCCGGCAGCGAGACGTTCAGGGCTTCCGACTTGGAGTAATTAATCTTGAGGTTGGATATATATCCATATTTAGCAAACTCATGTAACAAGACTGGTAGTGACGTCACAGGGTTAGTAAGGAAGAAAAGAAGGTCGTCCGCATAAGCGGCGACCTTGTATTCCTTGCCCAAGATTCTGAAGCCCCGAACGTCTGCGTTATTCCTGACTGTCCTGATGAAAGGCTCTAGGGAGAGTATAAATAGGAGGGGAGATAGCGGGCATCCCTGTCGGGTGCCATTCGCAATCGAGATTTTATCAGATAGCGTGCCATTAATTTTCAGTTTGGCCGAGGGGCCTTGGTACAGCGCCGAAATTCTAGCCAACATGTGGGGGCCTAGGCCCACCTTCGCGCATACGGCCAGCATAAAGTCCCAAGCAACGCGGTCGAAGGCCTTCTCCGCATCAGTGGACAGGAGAAGGCCCTCGATGTTCCCGGTCCGTGCCGCCTGTGTAAGTAGTAATGTTTTTATCACGTTATCTCGTGCTTCACGACCCGGCATGAAGCCCACCTGATCCGGTCCGACCAGATCTGCGAGAATGGGGCCTAGTCTAGTCGCCAAAACCTTTGCGTGTATCTTTGCATCAAGATTTAGAAGCGATATGGGGCGGTAACTGGAGCATTCGGCAGGATCTTTACCGTCCTTGTGCAGTACCGTAATGTGTGCTGAGAGAAAATCGGGCGTAACTGTTCTAGGTTCAGATAGTGAGTCCAACGCAGCTCTGAGAGGGTTCACCAGTATCTGTGCAAAAGTTTTGTAGTAGATAGAGGTGAAGCCATCTGGGCCGGGGCTTTTCCCTGGTTTTAATTGCGAGATGGCAGATGCTACTTCTTCCGCCGTAATCGGGCCCTCCAAGAGAGCAATGTTGGAGTCTGAGAGAGTAGGTAAGCCACTATCAATCAGGTAGTCACGATGTCTGGAATTTCTTAACCGACTCCTACTTTTAATTTGTTTCGTTGGATCAAATATATCAACACTTTCCCAGTCTAGTAAATTCTGTTTAAACTTTTCTTGTTTAGTGTATTTTATATTTTTCTGAATTCTTTCTATTACTTTTTTGATAAATCCGTTATTTTTCTCAAAGTCTGGATCGTCTTTATAAGGTTCTAATAACTTAGCGCTGCCTTCAAGTTCCATTCGTAGTTCGTCTATCTGGAGTTCCTCTTCAGCAAAAATAAGTCGCATCAGATTTAGGCCCCTATTTAAGCATTCATTCTTCCATATTTCGAGAAACCTGGGAGTATGAAGGTGCTCAGCAGGGATTACTCTTTCACGTAGTCTTCATGGAATAACTTTATTAGAGATGTTAGAATTCAGGGAAGAGATGTCCCATTTCCTATTCAGAAATGTAATCATTAATTTTTTATGGTTCTTAAATAGTTTTTTAATTGGTTCTCTCTCTGAATCTTGGTTTTCTCCACCAATAGAGAAAGCTGCTTAAATTTCACTATCCAAATCATCATTGATCATGTATGCCATTTGTATACCCAAAGAAATGTATTCAAACCACACTATCAATCTTAAACCACATATAGAAAATGGCAATAGCCAAGAGCTGTGATGGGATTGCAAGGCAAGAACAGGACCAAAAGGGGGGTCCAAAGAACATAAGCAAAAATTGAATTGATGCCTGGATCAACTGATTTTAAATACCTTATAAAGAAGTAGTATAAATAAATCTACATATAGTTCAGTGCATCTATCCCAATATCATTCACATTGAAAACTATGTCAATGCAGTTCTGATGGCCTAGGACCTATGGCAAAAAAGTGAGAGAATACAGTTCTCTCAAAACAGACCAAAGCAGACCACTGTGGATGGTACAATGAACTTTAATCATAGAAAAACACACAGCAATAATTTATTCAAAAAAGAAGGTGGCAGATGGATAGATTGGTTACATAGTTAAAAAAGAAGACAACGTTCTCTAATTAATTTAAAAACAGGGGAATCGCAGCTGCACATATCACATTCATAACCCAATCAAGCAATCAACATATTCAAACACAGTTGGTTGTAGAGCACAGGGCAAAGTATGCCACTATAGGCCAAGAGAGCCACAAACCCATCACAATGCTTGTGAAACATCTTCGGTGTTTACAACCCAGATTCCCAAAACTCTATAAATATACATCTCCCTTTTCAGTTGATTCTGCTGAACAGTTCTTTCACTGTATTAACTTACCTGTTCTTCCTTCGAAACATAATACAAAGCTCACTGTGCAAGAAATTACAAACTCTGTAAAACTTCTTAAAACTGATAAGAGATCCTACTCTGGTGGATATACAATACGTCAATATTCTATAAAAAGTTCTCAGATGTCATCTACCCTTATCTTCTTTCCTCTTTTAATTTCTTATGCCAGGCAATACTTTCCCCTGGATGCATTAAAAACTTCAATTGTTTTGGTCCCCAAACCACATCAGAACCTGCACTCTAGGTCTAATTATAGCCCCATTTCTCTTTTAAATAATGACATCAGTTTTAGCTAAAATACTGGTTTATAGAATTAATGTCTTCACAAAGAACAAATAGACTTTGTGCCAAAGAGACAATCCAGTAACAACATTCATAGTTCTACAATTGATACACATTACAAAAACTAGATTACTTCATTATATGTTTTTATCACTCAACATCCCTAAGGCATTTAATTCCAATTCCCTATCCCTGCTAAATAAATTTTTTGTGCTTCGTAAGTGGACCTATGGGGATCAATTTTGTTTGGTGTGGATAAATGCTCTATATGCTAATCTCATTGCTTAAATTATTTCTTTATCAGCGCCCTTTCCAATTCATCGACCCACAAGACAGGGTTGTCCATTGTCTCCTATTCTGTTCATATTAGCTTTAGAAATGTTATCACTTGCAATCCATACTAATTTGTCTATAAAAGGCCTTGAAATCACCAATATCCATCACAAAATAATACTTTTTGCTGGCAACATTCATTCTTCTAAATATCACACCGACCCTCATTGCTACACTTTTGTTTGAAATAACTTAAATTTTTCATGGCTTTACCCTATTAACTGGTTGCCAACCAGCCGTCGTCGTTTTACGGCGGCAGGTCGGCTCCCCTGCGCGAGGGCCCGTAGCTATAGGTCGGCTCTCGTGCAGGCCACTAGGGGTGCGTGCGCGCCACCGGAGGCACACGCTCGCCCCCGACTCCCGTGCGCGTGCCCGGTATGAACAGAAGATCAGTCATTTCCCCATGTAAGTCCACCCCCCCTACAGTTAGAACACACCTAGGGACATACTTAACCCCTTCCCCGCCCCCTAGTGTTAACCCCTTCACTGCCAGTGGCATTTTTATAGTAATCTAATGCATTTTTATAGCACTGATCGCTATAGCAAAAAGTAGAAAATATTATTTTTTTTTCAAAATTGTCGCTCTATTTTTTTTTATAGCGCAAAAACTAAAAACCGCAGAGGTGATCAAATACCACCAAAAGAAATATCTATTTGTGGGGGAAAAAGGACACCAATTTTGTTTGGGAGCCATGTCTCACGACCGCGCAATTGTCAGTTAAAGCGACGTAGTGCCGAATCGAAAAATATGCTCTGGTCTTTGACCAGCAATATGGTCCGGGGGTTAAGTGGTTAAGGAAATGTATATTACATTTACTTTAGATTCTATTTATGCTGCTAATTACCCACCCCTCTTCAAGGAATCATCTCAACTGATATCCACTTGGAGTACATAACTATTATCCTGGATTGGTCATATAAATGCAGTGAAAATGTCATATCTCCCAAAACTACTTGATTTATTTAGAGCAGTGGTCATCAACCCTGTCCTCAGAGCCCACTAACAGGCCAGGTTTTATGTATAACCTTGGGAAAATGCAGACTAGAATACTGCAATTACTGAGCAGCAAATTATATCACCTGGGATGTATTTCAGTTTTCTTGCAAACCTGGCCTGTTAGTGGGTTAATGACCACTGATTTAGGGCATTGCCTGTTTCCATTCCATCTCATATACTCAAAATTGAACAGCAAAAGATACTTAAATACATTTTTAGTTCCACAAAACCTCAGGATTCAGCTCATCAGAATCATCCCGATTAGTTCAAATTACAGATTTTTTACAAAATTGTCTTTCAAATACCACAACCTGTTTAACAATTTTGACACCCTTTGACAAAATATGCAAATTAGCTCTCTACTCCCCCGATCTTATTAAACTCCTATGCACTTCTCAAATCTCCACTAATAAAACTACCTACAGTATGTTATTGATGTGGAACCTGACATGGGGGAATCTCTAGACATTAGTGAATGGAATAAAATCTGGTCAGCAATGGCTGATTTTTCCATTAATGCTCTAGCTCAGGAAAATGCACATAAAATACTCTCTTTGTTTCATGACTCCTGTAAAACTGATACATTTTTCTCCTTCAGTTCTCGCCTTGTGCTTTAGAGCAGATGCAAATCAATATCATGGTGGATGTATACCGCCAAATGTTGCTTCCAGTGTTGTTCTCAATGCGGACTGACAGTCAATACTGTCAGCGCTTATTGATATCCAATGCCTCCTTTGTAGTTCTGGCTCCTGTGAACTCAGAGGGAGGTACCGGGAGTAGTGCAGAGAATGGGAGAAATCAGAGGGGGCGCCAGGAGTAGTGCAGAGAGTGGGAGGTGAAGAAGGAGGAGACTTCCAATTGCAGTGCTGATCACAGACTGTGGGAGGGAGCATGGAGCTCAAGCACATGGCTGAATAAGGAGGTGAGATCCAATCATTAGTCTGTGTAAGGCAGCATCATGATGCAGAGTGTGGGGGGGGGGGGGGGTCAGAGAGCCAGAGCATTTTGTGTATAACACATGTAAAATTTATGTTAGTGGTCCGTGAAGTTCAAAATCGTGGGTTTAGTGGTCCGTGAGGTCCAAAAGGTTGTCGACCACTGCTTTAGAGAATGCAATGCTAAATGTATTTTTTTGGCTACATGACAAACTATTGGTAAAGCTTGTAGAAAGTCATCCCTACATTTTATAGAGATAAAACAAAGAATAATGGGTACCATCATTTAAGAAAAATTAACCTCTATTCTATTTGATAACCATTGTAACTTTTTTAAAGTATGGCCTCCAAGTTATGCCAGCAAACTTAAATAATATTAATAATTCTTTGCTTACTCTCTAAATAAACACATTTCCATGTATTCTTTATGGAAGAGCCCTGGGGCCATCATAAAAAAAAAATACTAAATTCTGAGTTTCAAAGTCAGAATTCTGAGATTAAAAAGACAGAATTCTGTGTTTCAAAGTCAGAATTCTGAGATTAAATGTCAGAATTCTGTGTTTCAAAGTCAGAATTCTGAGATTAAATGTCAGAATTCTGAGATTAAATGTCAGAATTCTGAGATTAAATGTCAGAATTCTGAGATTAAAAAGACAGAATTCTGTGTTTCAAAGTCAGAATTCTGAGATTAAATGTCAGAATTCTGAGATTAAATGTCAGAATTCTGAGATTAAATGTCAGAATTCTGTGTTTCAAAGTCAGAATTCTGAGATTAAATGTCAGAATTCTGAGATTAAAAAGACAGAATTCTGTGTTTCAAAGTCAGAATTCTGAGATTAAAAAGACAGAATTCTGAGTTTCAAAGTCAGAATTCTGAGATTAAATGTCAGAATTCTGAGATTCTAAATATAGTAGTCTCTATTAGGAGGATTTTAGGAGCAATTAGCAATAATGTAGTAACACCCATAGACCATCATTCTGCAGACATACAAGTCTGGTGCTCTAGATATAGATCTGTAAATCTATCTTAGTTACAGCATACAGTATGGAGAAGCAGGCAATGCTGGGCTCTCTGGTTCCTCTACAGTCCCACAGTTTACTGTCATTTGCTCTAACATAAAGAGGGATGCTGAAAACGAGTGTATTGTGTGTGTGAGTGGGGGGGGGGATGACACAGCTTCCATAGATAACAGAACACAATGCACCCCAACTTTTAGGAAACATTGCACTGTTGCCCCAACAAGAGGGAATTGTGAGCACAATGTGTGTCTTTGTTCAGAACGGATTGATTATAGCAATTACATGTCTGGACCTAATTCTTACAGAGAATGAACCTCATATTACACATAAAAATCAATACAGGTATATAGCTTGAGAAGTAGCTCAATGCATAGGGTGACAGACTTGGGTTTCATATTTTGTGGGTTCGAATCCAGGAGACAGCACAATTTGTTTTTAAGTTATATGTATATATACATATTATTTTATACATTGCTCTTAGATTAAAATAGAGATGTCCCAATACCAATATTAGTAAATCAATATATTGAAAATGTATATGTCTTCAAAAAATTAAGCTCTGAGCTGGATTCAAACCCAAAACTTAAAAACACAGAAGTCTATTACTCTAACCATTGAGCTATAACCCAAATCATACAACTCTACTGTTTTTTTAGGTTTAATATGGGGTTCATTCTCTGTAAGAATTAGTCCAGACATGTGATTGCTATGATCAAGCCGTTCTGACCATAGACACACATTGTCCTTCTGCCTTCTAGCCATTCACAATTCCCTCATGTTGGGGCAACAGTGCAATGTTTCCTTAAAGTTGGGGTGCATTGTGTTCTGTTATCTATGGAAGCTGTGTCACCCCCCCCCCTCACACACAGAATACACTAGTTTTCAGCATCCCTCTTTATGTTAGAGCAGATGACAGCAAATGGAGGAACCAGAGAGCCCAGCACTGCCTGCTTCCCCATACTGTATGTTGTAACTTAAATAGATTTACAGATCTATATACAGAGCAAAAGACTTGTATGTCTGCAGAATGATGGTCTATGGGTGTTACTACATTATTCTTAATTGCTCCTAAAATCCTCCTAATAGAGACTACTATATTTAGAAACTCAGAATTCTGATATTAAATCTCAGAATTCTGACTTTGAAACTCTGAATTCTGACTTTTAATCTCAGAATTCTGACTTTTAATCTCAGAATTCTGACTTTTAATCTCAGAATTCTGACTTTGAATCTCAGAATTCTGACTTTGAAACTCAGAATTCTGACTTTTAATCTCAGAATTCTGACTTTTAATCTCAGAATTCTGACTTTTAATCTCAGAATTCTGACTTTTAATCTCAGAATTCTGACTTTGAATCTCAGAATTCTGACTTTGAAACTCAGAATTCTGACTTTTAATCTCAGAATTCTGACTTTTAATCTCAGAATTCTGACTTTTAATCTCAGAATTCTGACTTTGAAACTCAGAATTCTGACTTTGAAACTCAGCATTCTGACTTTTAATCTCAGAATTCTGACTTTTAATCTCAGAATTCTGACTTTGAAACTCAGAATTCTGACTTTGAAACTCAGCATTCTGACTTTTAATCTCAGAATTCTGACTTTTAATCTCAGAATTCTGACTTTTAATCTCAGAATTCTGACTTTGAAACTCAGAATTCTGACTTTTAATCTCAGAATTCTGACTTTTAATCTCAGAATTCTGACTTTGAAACTCAGAATTCTGACTTTTAATCTCAGAATTCTGACTTTTAATCTCAGAATTCTGACTTTTAATCTCAGAATTCTGACTTTGAAACTCAGAATTCTGACTTTTAATCTCAGAATTCTGACTTTTAATCTCAGAATTCTGACTTTGAAACTCAGAATTCTGACTTTGAAACTCAGAATTCTGACTTTGAAACTCAGAATTCTGACTTTGAATCTCAGAATTCTGACTTTTAATCTCAGAATTCTGACTTTGAAACTCAGAATTCTGACTTTTAATCTCAGAATTCTGACTTTTAATCTCAGAATTCTGACTTTGAAACTCAGAATTCTGACTTTTAATCTCAGAATTGTGACTTTTAATCTCAGAATTCTGACTTTGAATCTCAGAATTCTGACTTTTAATCTCAGAATTCAGAGTTTCAAAGTCAGAATTCTGAGATTTAATATCAGAATTCTGAGTTTCTAAATATAGTAGTCTCTATTAGGAGGATTTTAGGAGCAATTAAGAATAATGTAGTAACACCCATAGACCATCATTCTGCAGACATACAAGTCTTTTGCTCTGTATATAGATCTGTAAATCTATTTAACTTACAGCATACAGTATGGGGAAGCAGGCAGTGCTGGGCTCTCTGGTTCCTCCATTTGCTGTCATCTGCTCTAACATAAAGAGGGATGCTGAAAACGAGTGTATTCTGTGTGTGAGGGGGGGGGGGGTGACACAGCTTCCATAGATAACAGAACACAATGCACCCCAACTTTAAGGAAACATTGCACTGTTGCCCCAACATGAGGGAATTGTGAATGGCTAGAAGGCAGAAGGACAATGTGTGTCTATGGTCAGAACGGCTTGATCATAGCAATCACATGTCTGGACTAATTCTTACAGAGAATGAACCCCATATTAAACCTAAAAAAAACAGCAGAGTTTTATGATTTGGGTTATAGCTCAATGGTTAGAGTAATAGACTTCTGTGTTTTTAAGTTTTGGGTTCGAATCCAGCTCAGAGCTTAATTTTTTGAAGACATATACATTTTCAATATATTGATTTACTAATATTGGTATTGGGACATCTCTATTTTAATCTAAGAGCAATGTATAAAATAATATGTATATATACATATAACTAAAAAACAAATTGTGCTGTCTCCTGGATTCGAACCCACAAAATATCAATCACAAGTCTGTCACTCTATGCATTGAGCTATTTCTCAAGCTATATACCTATATCGATTTGTGTAATATGAGGTTCATTCTCTGTAAGAATTAGTCCAGACATGTAATTGCTATAATCAATCCGTTCTGAACAAAGACACACATTGTGCTCACAATTCCCTCTTGTTGGGGCAACAGTGCAATGTTTCCTAAAAGTTGGGGTGCATTGTGTTCTGTTATCTATGGAAGCTGTGTCATCCCCCCCCCCCCACTCACACACACAATACACTCGTTTTCAGCATCCCTCTTTATGTTAGAGCAAATGACAGTAAACTGTGGGACTGTAGAGGAACCAGAGAGCCCAGCATTGCCTGCTTCTCCATACTGTATGCTGTAACTAAGATAGATTTACAGATCTATATCTAGAGCACCAGACTTGTATGTCTGCAGAATGATGGTCTATGGGTGTTACTACATTATTGCTAATTGCTCCTAAAATCCTCCTAATAGAGACTACTATATTTAGAATCTCAGAATTCTGACATTTAATCTCAGAATTCTGACTTTGAAACACAGAATTCTGTCTTTTTAATCTCAGAATTCTGACATTTAATCTCAGAATTCTGACTTTGAAACACAGAATTCTGACATTTAATCTCAGAATTCTGACATTTAATCTCAGAATTCTGACATTTAATCTCAGAATTCTGACTTTGAAACACAGAATTCTGACATTTAATCTCAGAATTCTGACTTTGAAACACAGAATTCTGTCTTTTTAATCTCAGAATTCTGACTTTGAAACTCAGAATTTAGTATTTTTTTTTTATGATGGCCCCAGGGCTCTTCCATAATTCTTCACCCCTCTCCTTAAAATGGTTAAAAGAAACAGTATAATTTACAGCTAAAATATATTTTAATTTGGGAAGACTTTGGGCGCAGCACAGCATGTGGACCTAATTCTCCCACCACATTTCCAGGCAGAAGAATTGTTGCATTTAACATAATATATAAAGAAAACAGCGATATAGCTGGAGGAGGAGGTGATAGTTGGAGCTAAATAGGCACAGATGGTAAAAGGTATCCAAAGTAGAGGTGATATAAGTAAGTAAATCACACATTTACCATTGATAGTTAAAATACACCACTATGTTCCTATTACTATTTCTGTAAAATGACAAACTATTCATTGATATAGAACTTAAATAAATCAATGTTAGTAAGTCACAGATTGCGATTACATTCTATTAGTTGTTTATGTTTGCCCCACAGAGACAAATCGTGCTAATGTACAAAGTAATCCACTTATCTACTATTTCCACTATTTTTTATATATTGTCAGCTGAGTCAAATCCATGAAAGACCCAGTTATGTGTGCATATTTTTTAAAAGCTTTCAGTTTTGATTTTTGATGTAGATTTTAAAACACAGCAATCAAATAGAGAGAAACATTTTAGTTAGTTGTATGTGTAAGCTAATTTATTTTATTGTACTTAGATGCAATCTTTCAGGCCAGAATTGATTGGATAAAATAACTTCTTCATAATTTGCATGAAATTGAAAAAAAATATGAGCAACTCCAAACAAGTATGGACATCAGAACCCTGACCTTAAGTTGATCCATTGGATGATGTGACATTAGACTTAGGCTGATCATTGATCAACATTTGGTTGGTTCAGCAGGGTCTGGATTGATTTTGATCCATGTATGATCTATCAATTGATTTCTGCACAACCAGCCTGTTGGGTTTTTCCCAAATGATAGGTGCTGCTGGCTATAACCGGCACCACTAATTATTATGTTCTGCTGGCACGCTCCCCAGAATACAATAGTGCTTCAGGAGATATTACTTCATTAACACTGACTGTGTTGATAGGGAAATTGGGCAGATTTGTGAAAAACTATGTCCTGCTTTGCATGAATGTGGATCTCTTTGGCTGAATCTTAATTTCAATGTTACCTTTGGCAGTTTAGGTTTCGAAAAGCTTCTAGAAGAGAGAAACCAAAGGCTGCTCAAAACGCAATTTCTGTCTTGTATCTGCTTCTGCCATTGCCTAGGCACCCTTAGGTTGACTGGCAGTACCACCAGATACCTCTCGCCTAACATAGTATCCCTAGGCTGATTTTTGGTCCAATCATCTCTTCAGACAAGGCTGACAGGAGCTTTCCAAACCATTCTGCACCAATTGCATTTAATACACTATTTTAGAAACTTCTCGTTCAGAGATTCTTCATTTTGAAAGTTGATGAATTTTTACAATTTTAAGCAAACCACAATTAAATGAGTCTTTAAGAAGTTCTTTAACACTAGCATTTTCAGACTGGAACACAGGTATGTTCCAGCTATGTAGAACACATACAGTACATTTTTCTCTTATGACAGGTTTCCTTTAAGATATACAGAAGTATTACATGTTCCTTTTTTATACTCTATGGTTAAAGCTGAAGGCTTAGCGCTTTGCCTTAATTAAGTGCATTAATGGCACATTGTGTTAACATTCCAGGTCACACATTTGCTTTTTAATTTGTTAAATCCATTTGACTTCTTTGTCTTCAAAATAAATTGTTTTTCCTTTACTGCATTAGTAAAAAAATCACACTATAAAATGTCTCAATTAAATACCTAACCTTTAGCTAATATATTTTCAAACATCAACCTAAATTAGCCTATGTAAATTTCTATGCCATTCAAAACTGAGATAATCCACCAAGGGAATCGAAACATGTTTTATTCTTAAGCTATAAAATATATTAAGCATTTTTTCTATGCAAATATCAGAACATGATATTAGGAAAAACTTAAAAAACATATACCATATATAACTGCTAGAGATGGTAGTATGTACGTCCTCCTGCATCTCCTGCTCATGTATGCATTCAGGATTTGCCCAGGCACCATGTTATCATTGTGACCAATCACAGCGATCATATGTCCAGTAGTGAACAATGGCTTGTCCTTTATAACACCAGTGCTAAGAAGGGGGAAGACAAGGAAGCACTAGCTCAGTGCAAAGATTTATTTATTAGTAAGTTAAGATGCACTTATGCCCCGTACACACGATCAGAATTTCCAACACCCTAAAATCCGTTGGAATTTTTAGTCGGAACCCCCGTTCAAGCTTGCATGCACACCAAATTCTGACAACCCAAAATGTGGTGACGTAAAACCCTATGACGAGCCGAGAAAAATTAAGTTCAATGCTTCCAAGCATGTGTCGACTTGATTCTGAGCATGCTTTTTTTTTTTTCTTCCGAGTTGCACACAGACGATATGAATTTCCTATTATTTTTTTCCATCAGAAAAAAATAAAACATGTTCTATTTCAAAACACCGCCGGAAAAAACACACACATCAGACTTTTTTCCTCAGAAATTCCGATTGTGTGTATGCTGCATTACACAATGCAAGTGAGTTTCCAGCTCAGTAGAAGAATTCTCTCTCTGCTCCCATCCATCCATGATGTAATTTCCACCTGTGTTCCACACTGGTTTTACTTCCTGGTGGCCGCAGGACGCCTATGGAGCTTTCAATCGGACAATACATCTCCACGAACGGTGCTATGCCGATGGACTAACTGAGAAAGATTCCCCTCCTCCCACCGTACACCTACTGAGCTGGAAACTAACTTGCATTGTGTAACTGCATCTTAGGCAGCGTACACACGATCAGTCCATCCAATCAGAGCGGTCCGAAGGACCGTTGTCATCGGTTAACCGATGAAGCTGACAGATGTGCCTACACACCATCAGTTAAAAAAACAATTGTGTCAGAACTCTGTGACGTAAAACACAACGTCGTGCAGAAAAAAACAAAGTTTAATGCTTCCAAGCATGCGTCGACTTGATTCTGAGCATACACGGGTGTTTAACCGATGCTTTTGCATACTAACCATTGGTTTCGACCTATCGGTTATCAGTCCATCGGTTAAATTTTAAAGCAAGTTGAAAAATTTTTGACCGAAGGATAACTGACCGATGGGGCCCACACACGATCGGTTTGGACCGATGAAAAGGTCCTTCAGTCCGTTTTCATCGTTTTTTACCGACCGTGTGTACGCGGCCTCAATCTACTGATGAATAGACTGATAAATCTCTGCACTGAGCTGGCGCTTCCTTCTCTCCCCCTTCTTGTTTCTCACACATGGCTGGCTTACTTTCAGGATAGCTGACGCTTTTTATCCACCCCTATCAACTTCTCTACATGAACATTAATTGTTGGACTGTCTATGTATATACTTTATGTATATACTACATGAGCTAATTGTGTACAAGGAATACTAATGCGCAAACAACAAGGGTGAAAAGGAACAACTAACACTAAACAAGTAGCTGCCAACATAAAGGCGTTCTCACACTAGATAAATTGGTTTATATTTGCAAGTGTTTATTTACATTTGTCATTGGCCATTCACAATTGGATTGCACAGTGTCAATCAGAATTGGATTGCACCGTGTATGTGAGCAGTCCATATACATTGAACAATTGTTTGCACAGAGAATTGTTTTGCACATCCACTGGATTGGAAGTTTCGGATTGTTATTTGCACTTTGTTTGCTACTTTTGCACAACTGTAATTTTGCACATTTTATTTGCAATTGTTTACAATTGGCATTGCCATTTTGCACATTTATATTGTTTGCAACGTATTTATACAGGACTCATTAAGGTAAACTATTCAATTGCACATATTTATCTATTAATAGTTGAGTAAGCGCCATTTTCCCTATATTTACATAAGCTAATTGTTATTATTGTGGGACATCCTGTATGCTCACTCAGCTACTGACCTTGCCCCAGAATATTACCTTTTTTATAACACCATTGCTTACTACTGTGATCTCTGTGATTGGTCACAGTGATCACAGTGTTCAGGGCCAAGTACAGCAGCCCTGTACGATGTGATCCCTGTGGCCAATCACAATAGTAAACAATGGCATCATAAAAGGATGCCAAGCACAGTTAAAGACACATTGCTTATACTGCACAGTTAAAGACACATTGCTTAAACTAATGCCCCCCCCCCCCCAGCAGTACTGCACTGCTATGGTGACAAACAATTGTAAATGAGTATATATTACCACCACATCAGTCATATTGTTTCAGATCCCTCCCACGTGAGTTACCGATACACCAGTTACACTTTCCTTGATCACCACTACACCAGTTACACTGTTCTTGATCACCACCACACCAGTCCCAGTGTCCTGGATCACTGCCACATTAGTCATATTGTCCTTGATCAGCGCTACAGCAGTTAGTGTCCCTGATTCACTACACCAGTTACATTGTCCCTATTCACTGCCACACCAGTGCAGTGTTGCCTTTACCATGGACTTTACTAACCATGGCCTGTTTTCTGACTATGCTGCATGAACCGATCCTGTGCCTGTTTGATGACTATGTCTCTGCGGCATGATCTAAGCCTTCTGTACATCCCGCTGACTATGTTTGTGTGAGACACCAGTATTAGCCATCCGCTTTGGACAACTGTACTCCTGGAACCACAGGAACCCTTTTGTTCTTCTATTCTTCAGCCTCCTGCACTTCCTGTACACTAAACAAAGCATTTTTTGCAAAAAAACATGCACCAGTATGCTAGGCTTGCTTGTCTTATAGCAACTGGAACTGATGCTACACTAAGCTATATTGCCTTACCACTGGTACAGAGGATACCATTACAGTATATTAATTTTGACCCATTTGGTTGATTTGTGTGATACACAAGATACAATGATCAGTACATAACCAGTCCAGACACTGAAAAAGACTCAAGCCCTGTACACATGGGTCAGAATCACGTCAGGAAAAAAACGTTGTTTTTCCTGATGAGATTCTTGGCAAGAATCTCTTGCCACCCGAGTGTACAGACACTCCATTCAAAAGAACCGCCGTTCTTTTGAATGGCAAGAACACGGTGAAGTCATCGCATACGACGAGCATACGCTCGTCACATTCAATGCCATCGCCGCCATCTTGCTGCACCCTACACTGCCCTTGGAAGCTACCGCGCATGCGTCTAAGTCATTTTGAGCATGCTCGGGTTTCCACGGCGACAGGTAAGTATACAGACGCTCAGGTTTCTCTGCAGGAAAACACTACCAAGAATCACAATGAGAAAATAGAGAGAAGGTTCTCTATTTTTCTCGTCGAGATTCTGGGCAGTTTTCTTGACGAGAAACCTGAAAGCCTCGTACTAACGCTCGGTTTACTCGGCTCTGCCAGCAGTTTTCTTGCTGGTTCTTGCTGAGAAAAACGAGCTTGTGTACGAGGCTTCACACAGCTAGTATTGTCATATTTAAGAGGAGTGAGAAACCTCTTTTTAAATTGACAACTTTGTGGGGAAAAAAAGACTCTCCATGCATGTTAGTAAATACCTTGAGGTGTTTTCTTTCCAAAGCAAGGTCATTTTGTGAGTGAAACACCTTGTCCTGGTTCTCCAGGGCCTGCAAAAATGTGATAGGTAGTCAGGAAGTTAGATGCACGCTTGTGATATGGCCATAGTTGGGAGGATTAGCAGAATGTGTTTTGGGTCTAATTCTAAGTACTGCTATGCTGTGTGTTGAAAATATCTTATAAATTGACAACTTTGTGTAAATAAAAATTTTAATTTTTAATTTTCTTTCTTGCATTTTACAAAAACTTGTAGCAAAAAATAAATTTTCAAAAGACTTACTATGCCTTTTAGAAAATACCTGGGAGTGTTTGCTTTTCAAAATAGGTAGTCAAGAAATTAGATGTAGTATAATTTTTTACCCCTAGAATGACTGAAGGGGCTCCTTGGATTTTGCACCCTCCATGCATGTAGGCCAGGGATATGCAATTAGCGGACCTCCAGCTGTTGCAGAACTACAAGTCCTATGAGGCATAGCAAGACTCTGACAGCTACAAGCATGACATCCAGAGGGAGAGGCATTATGGGACTTTTGCAACAGCTGGAGGTCCGCTAATTGCATATCCCTGATGTAGGCTGTAAAAAATGTTGTATTCCCATACTCAGGAGGCATAGCAGAATGAGTTTTGGGATGTAATTGTAAGTATGCCTATGCTGTGTGTGAGAAATAACTTGTAAAAATAAAAACTTTATGAAAAAAGGGCTTATTTTTTTTAAATTACAATCTTTATAAATCCAAAAACAAACAGTGGTGATAAAATACCTCTATTTAATGATAAAAACGTAATTTGGGTACAGTGTCGCATACCTCAGTAATTGTCATGTAAAGTGTGGGAGCAAGGAAAACTGAAAAAGGGCCTTGATTGGAAGGGGGTGAAAGGGTCCAGACCTGAAGTGGTTAAAGTGTACATACATTTTTTTAAGACCGAAGTTCACCATACCAGTAATAGGAAGTTAGTTAAAAAAAGAACATAAAACCCATACCTCCAGTTGTGGAGCAATCTCTGGAATCCTTTCCTTCAACAGTGCTATACCTGGTGACTGGTCCAGTGCAGTCCCTGAGCGTGTATATGGGAAAAGGAGTGTATGGTGCAATAAATGCTGAATGTACACAGATAAAGAGGCTTGGGCGGCCTTGAAACATGTAACCTCGTCCTCCTGACACCACATCTGGTCACATATGTATTTCAAGGGAGTCCTCCGCCATATTTTTGCTTCCTTCACTACAGCTGGTCCTGGGCCCCATCACTGGACAAGAAAGACTCCACATTTTAAGATAGGACTCCACGCTTCACGTGTACAGGTCAGCTGCCAACCGCAGTGATACTTTAAGCACTAATTAATTTCCATCATGTGAGTTGCCAATTTACATGCACCCAATACTGTGTGTAAAATACTGCACTTAGTTTGGCACCCCCTGGTATATCCTCTTGGCCCTAAAGGTTACTCCACTATCCTAACTCTTGTGTCTGTCTGGACCCAGGTGCCTTGCTGTGCTGAGGACTTCTACTAGATGCCTCAACTTGTTAATGAAACAGTGTTTTTGCTCTTCAATGTGAGTGGCCAATTTTTCTTTCACCCCACATAAACATGTTTTATACTAGACCTAAAATGCTCCCTTTTATCTCCTTATCTTGGTGTTGTGTAACCTGTGGCTAGGGTATGACAGTTTGAACTTAAAAAAAATCACTATGAATTATCATCATAGCCATACAAGTGACTGGAAGGGGTTGGGAAAATGGCCCATAATGCTTTTGGCACCAGGGCAGTAAGAATCCAGTCCAGAAACTGGGCTTGCTAAAATTGAAGCATGTAACTCTGTGACAGCGGATGTGAAGGGGGGGGGGTGTCTGCAGCACCATCAACTGTAATGTTACTTGGAGTATGTTGGTGATATAATGGTGACCAGCATTTGCAGAAAGTGAGAATGCAGGATGGGTATTAGGGATGAGCTAAACGTTTTATCCAAACATTCTCTGCTTGGTAAAGATCCAAGAATATTCAAAGAATATTCAAATATTCTAAGAATTTTCACCAAGAATTCCTCCTGCCAAATGTCTCACAGTGCATTTCTTGAGCCATTATTGGCAAAGGTTATGCACCTTTGCATGGTCAGGTGCAATACTTTGGTCAATGTTGGTTCACAGTAAAGTTGTAGCCCACACACTATGAAAGGCTGCTTTTCCAGCAGCCTTTTTGTCATTATGTTGGTGATTTTAGTGTGAGTGAGGGACATCTGACAATGGATTATGGGAAAGACAGGTTAGTGTAGTGAGTTTTCAGTATCCTGCAATGTGCTGCACAGTATTATATTGTGTGCTATATATTTGCTATTGACAGTTAATCATCGCAGTTTGTGTGGCCAGGGAGAGTGAAGAGTAAGTCCACTTTTTGTGTCTGTCAGTGGCAGGCTCTGTTACTGTGTCACTTCTTGTTCCCCATGTTTTTAATTTTGATCTGTTTCTGTTTGTCAATAGTAGGTGGTTTTATTTTTATTTTTTCATTTTTTTTTTTTTATGGTGTTCTCCCTAAATTTAATACCAGGCTCTTCAGGTCTGTTATACATTTTAAGAGGGAAACCCATGCAGGCTAGGGGAGAGTGAGAGAAGTGTGCGTCTGACCTCAAGCGAATGCCAGGACCACCAATGACAGATGACTGTTAACAAAGGGTCAGGATCTACTAGTGATGTCATTGGCTTACCCTCTACCACTCTACTCTCCCTTTTTTTTTTCACCGTACAATGTTTTATTGAAGCTAAATAAAGAATAGTACATGTTAGTGACATAAACAAAGTACATTTGTCAATATAATAGCATTTTAAACAATCATCGGAAAAGGATCAGCCGTTGTCATATTCAGTGTACGGGGTATTGTATGTGTAGTTGGAGTCTCAGTTCTGTAAGGTCGCGATTTTGAAATTAGGATAACGGAGACTAACTAATTAAATTATTCAGTAGAATTCAGATCGAAAGTGCATCTGTACCTCCTATGTTATAGATTAAGTGTTAAATTTGGTACAAGCCAATGTTTCAAAATAATAATATGAAAAGCCATGAGGTGGTTTAGGGTTGTCTATATTATATGAGGAGTGTAGGTAAAGGTACAGAAGAGGAGGAGAACGGGAAGGGGGTTAGGGTGGTGGTGAAAAGGAAGGGTGTTAGGGTGGTGGATGGGGGGGTATACCCCCTTGGTCTCCGTGAAGTATACCTTGCAGGCATTAGGTGGCAACATTCTGATATGATAGAAGTGGGGGTATGTTAAAGATTCATGGAATAGAATTTTTGTGAAAAGTTATTAGTAGTGGCGTTGTTTGTTCTTGATGTGATGTCCACCCAGACTCGTGCTTTGGGTAGGGGAGGGAGGCCCAGTGCCTATATTCAGAAGTCTTGTTTGCTTGGGGAATAAATGTTTCTAGGTCTGTGTTTAATTCGCAAAGTTGGTGGGGTCTAGACTGATTAAACGTTTGTTTCTGTCCATGGTTTGGAAATGGGTCCAGCATGCCCATATGCGAGAGAATTTGGTAGCGGTATCATGTGCTATATAGATCAGTTCTTCCATCTCTGCTATTTTGCATATGCATTTAAGCCATTCAGGAATAGTCGGGGTATGGGGCGAGCCCCAGTGTGTTGGAATGTCTACCCTCTCTTTTACTTCTTAATCTATCCAGACTTCCACAGCTCTCTTTCCCTTTTTCTTCTCACTATTTTTAGTCATTCTGGACATTTTACTCACCAAATAATTGTTCTTAAAATAAGTCCTTTTGAGCTTAGGAATGCCTTATTGCCTTCTTGACTATGAGCAGAGCGTATGGTGTCAGAAAGTGTTCCTAATTCTTATTCATATGGCAACATTGTATTCTTGCTATGACATTACCATGCTGTCTCAGTTTAATTAACCACTTATGATCTCCAGTGAGCTATATTTTCTGTACTGATGGTTAAAGTTTCATGAATTGTTCTATATGCTTGCTGAAGTGCGAAGTAAAATGTAAAACTTAAAAAAAATTCTTAGGAATTTCAAAGGGCCTGGTATTGTTTTTTGCTATTATCTTAAAGTGATACTAAAGTCTTGTTTTTGTTTAAAAATAACAGACATGTTATACTTACCTGCTCTGTGCAGTGTTTTTTCACAGAGAAGCCCAGATCCTCCTCTTCTCAAGTCTCTTGCCGGCGCTCCTAGCCCTTTCATCCTGCTGAGTGCCCCCACAGCAAGCAGCTTTCTATGGGAGCACCCGAGCCAAGCCACTGCTCTGTGTGCCTATTTGGCACCACCCCCTCTCTCATCATTGGCTCACTGACTTTCATTGACATCAGCAGGAGCCAATGCCACCCGTTGTATGTCTCATCCAATCAGGAGGGAGAGTCCTAGACAGCCAAGTTTCTCATGCAACATGGCTGGTTCGAGATGGGGCTCAGGTAAGTATTGGGGAGGCTGAGGGGGGTTACTGTACACGAAAGGTTGTTTACCTTAACCAATTCAACCCGGAACGATTTACCCCCTTAATGACCAGGCCACTTTTTGCGATACGGCACTGTGTCGCTTTAACTGACAATTGCGTGGCCATGCGACGTTGTACCCAAACAAAATTTATGTCCTTTTTTTCACTTTAGTGTACTTTTTACTAAAAGTATGGGTTTCATAAATTGTACTAATATTGTGTGTGACATAGCATAAAAAAATATGTATACCAATATTCTCTAGGGTATCTTTTAAAAAAAAAAAAAACATATTTTTGGAGTTTTAACTAATCTTCAAGCCTAAAATGTGGGCAAGAGAAGTAAACATGGTTCTAGCAGTAACCAGTCACTCCCAGCATGTATTCGTTTTAGCAGGAAACATTGCAAAGTTTGGTAAGGTTATAATAGGTCAGTGAATTTAACAAAACTGCAATTTTTATTTCAATCTCTGTTGAAACACAAACATAGCAAATGAAAAAGACTGCATGGAAATTTGCATGCAGATTTCACTGTAACCTTTATTAGTTTCTAGATAAATTACCCTTTAAGACATCTTGGTTCTTTTTAACCATTGTGGTAGGTTTATAGCAAAAATAAAGCAAAAGATAAAAAAAAGGTCCTTTTTGCCATAACAAGTAATAAGGCGATCAGGTAATTTAATCTCTTGCTTGTGCTAGAAAAATTATAGCTGCTGGCACCAGCTTACTTTTTTAATCTAGTTTTCATAAACTAACCAAAACATAAGCAACTGTATCTGTGCTCTTTTATATAATGTATTGTGTACATTATGAGAATTGTATTTAATTTATTATTTGTTGTAAAACATCTCCTTTGCATCATGTAGGCTTTACTGGAACTTTATACATCAAGAGCCCTGGTACATTTTGCAAAAAAACATAAACCCTGATAACCCTTTACAATGACCTTGGACCATACTGTTATTTCCTATGCAGCATATAAAGTAGTGAATGTGATTTTCACCAAACATTCACTAGAGGTGAATCACTGTCATTTTAACTGCATGCACCTAGAAGATACAACTGCAGTGCATGGATGGTTAACTGCTTGCCGACCAGCGAGCGACTGTATACGTCGACAGCATGGCACGAACAGACAGAACGACGTATATATACGTCCCCTTTAAGATTACGGCATTGTGGACAACCCGCGGACTTGATCGCCGCGGGGATACCCGCGATCATCTCACGGTGAGGAAGAATGGGGAGATGCTGATGTAAACAAGCATCTCCCCGCTCTACCTAGTGACAATGACAGTGATCACCGCTTAGTGTAATCGGAAGCGGTGATCACTGTCTTGTCACACACAGCCCATACCCCCTACAGTAAGATTTACTCACTAGGGCACACTTAACCCCTACAGCACCACCTAGTGGTTAACCTCTTCACTGCCAGTGACTTTTTTACAGTAATCAGTGCATTTTTATAGCACTGATCACTGTAAAAATGACAATGGTCCCAAAAATGTGTCAAAAGTGTCCGAAGTGTCCACCATAATGATGCAGTCATGATAAAAATCGTTGATCGCTGCAAATACTAGTAAAAAAAAAATATATTAATAAAAATGCCATAAACTTTCCCCTATATTGTAGACGCTATAACTTTTGCGCAAACTGATCAATAAACGCTTTTTGCGATTTTTTTTTTTACCAAAAATATGTAGAATAATACGTATCGGCCTAAACTGAGGAAGAGTTTTTTTTTTTATATATATATATATATATATATATATATATATATATATATATATATATATATATATATATATATATATATATATATATATATATATTTTGGGGGATATTTATTATAGCAACAAGTAAAAAATATTGTTTTTTTTCAAAATTGTCACTATTTTTGTTTAATAGCACAAAAAATAAAAACCGCAGAGGTGATCAAATACCACCAAAAGAAAGCTCTATTTGTGGGAAAAAATTACGTCAATTTTGTTTGGGAGCCACGTCACACGACCGCGCAATTGTCAGTTAAAGCGGCGCAGTGTCGAAACGCAAAAAGTGTCCCTGTCTTTGACCAGCAAAATGGTCGGGGGTAAGTGGTTAAAGTAACATCCACTGCTTTATAAATTTACTCCATAATGTTGGAGAAAAAATTTACATAAAGTTCATTTGCACTGTAAATAAAAATGGACTGATGATTTGCATTCTTAAATGCACTGTAATCATATTGTCCTACAGCATCACTTATTTTAAGATACTATATTATAACTCCACTAAGTGTTGCTACATGAGTATGCATGAGTAGATGTGGTAAACTATATAACAATAGTTTGATCATACTACTTTTTTGAGCAAAATCGTATTGCTACTACAAGGAGGAGTCCTATTTAGGACACATTTCTTCTGACACCTGGTTTAAAGTCCCACTATTTCTGGATGAAAAGGAACATTCCCACAGAGCACTAATGACTGTCCAATGACCAGCCTCAAAATCTGTCCCAAGCCTAGCATTTGCAAGTACCATTCATATTGGTTATGGCAGTATTTGGTGATGGCAGTGGGAATCAGATTGGTGTCTGGAAGCCTTAAGGAGGCACTGGATGATTTGGAGTAAACGGTGGTAAGTTTAAACCTTGAGATACATACAGTGACCACAGTCTACATGATCAACACTTCCATTTTTCATCCAGACATATCTAGAGAGCACCTACCCACCCAATCCTTTTTGTTGCTAACCACATAATCTGAGAATGTGTTCCCAAACACACCCACTGCAGGATGTTTGTTGACTCTTACAAACACAAAGTTTTAGCCCCTCACTAACTCATGTCATTTGCTGCCTATATAGGTTGCAGTACACTTTCCCCTGTATAAATAGGTGGTATGCCGCATACACACGATCGGAAATTATGACAAGAAATGTCAGATGTGAGCTTTTGGTCGGAAATTATGACTGTGTGTATGCTCCATCAGACTTTTGCTGTCGGAATTTCTGCCAACAAAAGATTGAGAGCATGTTCTCTATTTTTTCAACAGAAAAGTTCCTATCGGAAAATCCACTCGTCTGCATGCAATTCCGATCATTGATCTCGGCTCGTTGTATGTCTTGTACCTCACCACGTTCTTGACGGTCGGAATTTCCGACAAGATTTGTGTGACCGTGTGCATGCAACACAAGTTTGAGCCAACATTCCGTCAGAAAAAATCCATGTTTTTCTTGACCTAATTTCCGACCGTGTGTATGCGGCATTAGAATTTTTTTCTTTCTTTTAACCATGGAATTTTTACCAAAATTATCACTTAGATCATAGTGTTGGTGTTATGACTGTTCATTTTGTAATCAATATTACTTGCATTATATATTACTGGGTCTATACAATATATTATTGCTGTGAAAAAAAGGGTGTGAATTCCGCACCAAAACTAGTATTGAGAATATAAATAACTTATATAACAAATACCAACAGCTGCTCCTCAACACAGTAATAACTGTGCTAGATAGAAAAAAAGGTGATAGGAGGGTGCTTAACTAAGTGTATAAACTATATAATGTTTAACACAATCTATATATAAAATGCAAGTGCATTAATGATACAACAATAATATGGTAAATGAAAGATAGCAAACAGCTATCCACCAATAAATCTTTCAGTCCGTGAATAACAAGATAAATAAATGAATGAATCCCAATATTAAGTGAAGTGAAGTTCCTCCACCAAGATACAATATGTCATCTTCACCCAAAGTGCTCTGACAAAATTATGCGCTTACCACATGATGGCCACCAGGGATGGCGTGAGTAATACACGTGACCAGGTATTCCCGCCGACGTATGTTTCGCAATGTTTACGTCATGCCCCCTGATGATGTAAACATTACAAAACATACGTCGGCGGCAATACCTGGTCACGTGTATTACTCACGCCATCCCTGGTGTCTGTGGAGCCATCAACAGTGGAGGGAGTCGATGCCGCAGCTTGAAAGCCCTAAGCGAGCGGGATCCCCAAAGATCTGTGTATCTTACACGCCTGCAGCCCCAGGGCCGGGTTGGTACTTATTAATGTAAGAGGCCAATTGGCTACCTTTTTTATATTCCATTTTTAAATAAAACGTTATTACGCTATGGGTGCTATTTATTTTTTGTTTCCATCTGCAATTCTATCATGAGGACACTATCCCAGATCCAGGCTTTTCTCCTATGTGTGCAGACACAATCCTGCTCAAGCTGTACATTCCTTTATTTTTCACTAAAGAAGTCGTATCCATGTGGTTTTGTCAGAGCACTGTGTTTGTTAAACATTATATAGTTTATACACTTAATTAAGCACCCTCCTTTCACCTTTTTTTTAATGTATTATTGCTATCTGAGTGCCCCTGTGTCCTAGTAATCTAGGAATGTTCTGGGTTATAGGTGGAGAATAGGCAGATGGGCAGCATGAATATAGATGGAGCTAGAGCCAGTTGGAAGGGGAGGTGCCCCAAGACATGTTTGGTGTGTGTATTTATATTCTGGGAGCACATAGGCTCCTGGTCTTTCCTAGCAGATGATTGCACCAGGCTGGGGAAGAGGCGCTATCTCCCCCAGCACTTGTTGTCATGTGGCCTCAGGTGGGCGACCTGATGGCCTGTAGTCTGTGTGGCTGACACTGGTCTTAGCTGACAGAGGGAGAGTTTATAGTGCATCTGGTCTGAGATCACAGAGAGAAAAGCCTTCCGGTGGTGCTTTACACACGACCGTTTTTCACGATGTGAAAAATTACTTTTTTTTACGTCATTAAAAACGTTTGTGTGTGGGCTCCAGAGCATTTTTCATGACGTGAAAAATGGGCATTGAAAATGTAGAACATGCTCTATTTTTTTGCGTTGTTTTTAACGTTGTCGTTTTTCACGTAGTAAAAAATGGTCGTGTGTAGGCTTTAACGACGTGAAAAAAACGTGCATGCTCAAAAGCAAGTTATGAGATGGGAACGCTCATTCTGGTAAAACTAGCGTTCGTAATGGAGATAGCACATTCGTCACTCTGAAAAGCACGAAGACTGAAAAGCGCAAATCGTCTCTCACCAAACTTTTACTAACACAAAATCGGCAAAAGCAGCCCCAAGGGTGGCGCCATCCGAATGGAACTTCCCCTTTATAGTGCCGTCATACGTGTTGTACGTCACCGCGCTTTACTCAAGCATTTTTTTTTTTCACGATCGTGTCTAGGCAAGGCAGGCTTCACAATAATCGGGTTGAAAAAAAAATTGTTTTTTCTAGACCAATAAAAATGGTCGTGTGTACGCAACATTAGAGTCCTTGGTGTGAATAGTTTAATTTGGGAGTATCCCACTATATACCTTACCCTATCCAAGTTCTCCAATAAAACAACAAAAACAAAACCCCTAGACCCCTGGTCACTGAAGTAATGAACTTAAGTGTGTGTGCATCTGGTGGTGTGAACCAACCTTGTGCCTGGCAGCGGAGCAAAAAGTGGGAAAAACCCGGTAACATACCAGTGGGTCCTGTGGGGGTAGCACTACATATATTAGCTGTTAATTAGTCTATAAAGTAATTATTTTGTAAAGCAATAGTAAAGCAGCCCATACATATTAAACTAAAAAAAATGTAATAAATGAAACAATTCCCTCATCCACACTTTTGATGTTTTTCAATGTGATCGTATTGTACATAGTGATAGATTGTGTACACCAAATATATATTGTGACATTGACAAATTGGGTAGTGACTGTAAAAGAACTGTGTTCAGTAAAGAGTAGCCATGTGTGACATGGTGGGTAATAAGAGACCTAAAAATAATATATATCGTCTACATTCTTTGTTCTTAGTCCTTGTTGTTACATTACTTTCATTTTTTATCAGTAGAATTTCTTTAAATAATCTAATTTGCATGTATGAGCAGTGTTCATTTTTGGATTGATAAAAAAAAGTGGAACTGGTAAGGAGTTGACAAGTTGAGAAGCACCAATAAAAGTAATTAGAGAAGGCACTCTTCTGGCTTCTGTCATTCTGCTCCTCATATCGTATGAACTCCTTATGAGTTGTCTTGAAAACATCTGTTTCATTGTTGATTGCATAAATGTAAGAAATAGCTTACTGTATTTCTGTGATTTTTTAAATCCCAACTCCACATTAAACCTTGTCATGCAAATATAAAAATTTGAATTGCCACCAGAAAAGGAGCAGAAGGTAACATTACTAAAAAGGACATTTGTTTCCATAGCAACTGTTTAAAAGTGGATTTCCCTCATGTTGGAAAAATATCACATTGCAAGTGAATTTGCACTTTGCAAGAGAATTTGCACCAGAGTTTAGTAAATGTGGTAAAGTTTTTACTTTGCAATGAATACCCAACCCCATACAAGTAAAATAAAATCATGAAGCAGATTTGCTTGCATGTGATTGGTTGATGGAAGTCAGCAGAGCTTTACTCCATTCTGTATAGGCTCTGTAGAAAATCCTCCTGCAAAGTGAATTGTCAGTTTGCCTTTATTTTAAATATAAATACCTTTACACCTGAGGTGCTTTAGTATTCCCAATGCAACTGTAAGTGCAATTCTTCTTTTTGCTCCAGCAGGGGAAAATGTCCTTACTGATCCCTTATATTCCTTGAATCAACTTTTTTTTTAAAGCAATCTACTGAGCTTGACCAAACCAGTTCTTGAGGGAGTCTATTCCACATTGTCAGAGCTCTTACAGTGAAGAAACCTTTCTGTATTTGGAGATTAAATCTCTTTTCCTCCAGACGTAAAGAGTGCCATATTTTTTCACTGTGATGACCTTAGAGTGTAAAGAAGTCTTTATCTGCCTTTTGCAAGGATTTCAGAAGGCAGGTAAAGAATTAAATTTACTACAACATGTTTATACATAAAAAAAGCTGGTCATATACTGATTGAAATTCAGTCAGTTCAGCAGTCAGTTCTTTGATCAACTTCAGTTGAAGGAATTTCCTGCTGCTCAGTGTATTCTGACAGTTCAGCAGTCAGAATACAGTGTTCTGGCATGGGTACATTTCTCCATCCACCATGTTTAGTTGAATGGAGAAATGTGTTTTCGTTCAGCCCAGTGGTCTAATGCAAAAAAATGAACAGTGTATGGCCAGCTTTACATGATGGTCATGGTGGAATCTGGAGTTCCTCCTTAATATATAGTTTATTATAGGAAATCTATAGTATTTTTAACATATATCTCCTTTTATATCTATGTGTTCTGTTCAACAGTAAAAATATGATTAAAAATGTATTATATTCCTTTTTTAATCTGACAATTGTGATGTTGGGTGATATATTACAATTTATGTTTCATATTTACCATAACAAGAGTAGCAACTGCAAGTTCTGAAAGTTCATGTAACATCTGTGACATAAAATAAACCTAAATAGCAGGGAAAAGGTAATAAATACACTGTAGACTTATGGCCCGTACGCACAATTCGAATATCGGACGAAAATGATCATCCGAGGAAGAATCGTACGATTTTCGGATTGTGTGTATACTACTTTCGAGAGTCGATCACTACAGTTCATCCAATAAAATCGGACAAGCACGAAAATTTTCCTTGTACGATGCCAGATCGCATTATTTTCATTTAGTCAGTATAGTTGTCGTCCAAAAATACAATACAAATACATTACAACACATGACATCACTTACAATTTTTTTATTTCAGTCGAATTTTCATGACTTAATAAATTATTCAATTTCTACTTGCGACTATTAAGCGAAAAAAGTTGTACAATCTGTTGTACGATATTCGGATCGTGTGTATGGGCCATTACTCACACATTGGCAGCATTTCCCTCCTCCTCTTAATGTAAGTTTGCTGTTGGATTCACCTGCAAGCAGTATTAAGGTTAAAAGTTTGTTTTCAAAATAATGTTTTTATATTAATAAAAGCCGTAATAATTGATAAACTTGCAATAAATGTGTAAAACAAAAACAAAATCAAATTGACCAAAGCTAATTAATTATGATTTCCCTCTAAATATTAGAAGCAACACTTTGCTAGACAATGTCTTACAAGGACAAAGCAGTATGAAGTGCTTCACTTGACTGATAAAGATAAGATCTTTGTTTGTTAACAGATGGTTACCCAAAGGATGAAATGATATACAGATGGAGGAAAAACTCAGTGGAAGCTACAAATCAAAAATCTTGGAGACTTTACCAATTTGACTTTATGGGTCTCAGGAACACATCAGATATTATCAAAACATCGGCAGGTAAGAATCAATTTACCACTAACCAATATAATTCTGTTTTTTCTAAAAGATTTAATATACACTACCATGTGTAGTCAAAGATGCATTTACATAAAACATAAATTACTTTTTATTAAAAAGCCTACAACGTGGATTTCAACAGAAAATTGTGTGTTCTCATTTTTTATGTCAAATTATTTATTATCCACATGTAATTATAATAGAATAAGTGGGTCTCTTTATGCTTTATGGTCAATAGTGGTTTTCTGGGAACTTCTGTAGTTCCTAGATAAATGCAGTTTATACTGTAACTAAAACAAACTATAATGCCCTGTACACACGATCGGTTCATCCGATGAAAACGGTCTGATGGATTTTTTTCATCAGGTATCCGATGAAGCTGACTTTCATCAGTCTTGCCTACACACCATCAGTTAAAAAAACGATCGTGTCAGAACGCGGTGACGTAAAACACAACGACGTGCTGAGAAAAAGTTCAATGCTTCCAAGCATGCGTCGACATTCTGAGCATGCATGGATTTTTAACCGATGGACGTGCCCACAGACGGTCGTTTTTTTCTATCGTGTTTTTTAACCATCAGATAATTTTAAAACAAGTTCCTAGTTTTTTCACCGATGGATAAAAAACCGAATGGGCCCACACACGATCGGTTCGTCTGATGAAAATGGTCCATCAGACCGTTTTCATCAGACGAACCAATTGTATGTACGCGGCATTAGGAAGCAAGTTGTTATGTAAAATATAAGTGGGCATTATGGTGTTGATTTATTAAAGGCAAATATGATGTTCACTTTTTAAGGGAATTTTCACTTTGCCATTGAATTTTTTCTTAGCTTAGAGAATGAGTTGAAACTCTTGATTTCCACCATCCTATCATGCGCCAGCAAAAATACCGTATTTTTTTCCTTGTATGTGATTGGGTATTATTTGCAAAATTTATTTCCACCACATTTACTAAACCAAAAGAATATTCCCTTGCAAAGTGATCGGCCTTTTTTCCATTGGTAAATTAACTCATATGTGTTCAAATTAATTATGCTATGCAAATCTGTGTACTCAATGCTTAAAAGCTTTAGTGTTTCTACTTCCAGGAAATATGCAGGGCTGCAATGGAGACTTGCCGTAAGTGCTTGCTAGTTTGGAGTTTTCTCTAGGAAATCAGTGTATGTGACATGGCATATACAGTTCGGTGCCTGACACAGTTCCTTTTGGGACCACTTTGTGGCTGTAGGAAGGAAAGTTTGAAAAAGAGCTAGCTAGAGGTGAGACCATTTCTGCCAACCATTTGAACGGCTCTGTATGGACATGCTCATAATATTCAATCAGAAATCACAAGTGACGTGTAAACAAAATGGTGGTGAAATAAAGTTAGCAGTTTTCTGATTTTGAGAAATACATACTGTGCATTAAAGCATGAATGTGTTGTGCTTACTGTATATAATGATAGATTGTGTGGGAAAAATACATGGCTTGCAGAGTTGATCACATAACACCAAATAAATATTGTGACATTGACAAATTGGGTATTGACTGTAAAAGAACTGTGTTCATTAAAGAGTGGCCATATGTGACATGGTGTGTAATAGGAGACCTAAATAAAATATCTATTGCCTGTTTTCTTTGTTCATTCTTGTTGATACATTGCTTTCATTTTTTATATGTAAAATGTCTTTGAATAATCTGTTTAGCGTGTATGAGCACAGTTTGTTTTTGTATTCCATAACTGACTTTATTTTTATAAGTTGATAAAAAGAAAGTAAAAATGGTAAGGAGTTGACAATTTAAGAAGCACCAATAAAAGTAATTAGAGAAGGCACTCTTCTAGTTTCTGTCATTCTGCTCTTTATATGAACTCCTCTTGAGTTGTATTAAAAATATCTGTTTCATTGTTAATTGTATAAATGTAAGAAATAAAGCATTGTATTTATGTGAATGTTAAATCCCAACTCCACATGAAACTTTTTTCTAGTTTTGAATTTGTTGGGTATTTTGTTGGGGCACTCTGTGGCAGGGTTGCCAAACTCCTGTAGCATTTTTTTACTGACAAAACATGGAAAATGTACTGGTGGAGCACATTTTTTACTGACAACCTGAGAAATTACAGAACTCCTATTGAAAACTAGCACAGTGAATATGTTAACAGTATAAACATGATATGGAAACACTGACAATACCTATAGCAAAGTAATTTGTCTGATATACACTTAAAAAGTTAACACAGCATGAAATTATCAGCCCCTAAAATTTACTAGCAGTTATAAAAAAATCACAGATTTTTACTTTTTTTTTCAATTTCTTTATTTTAATTGTCATACATACAGAGAATTAAACAATTTCATTAATCCATCAATCATATAAGCTCCAACGAATCAATTCAAAATCCAATTAACAGCATTACTCCTATCTTAACCACTTGCCGTCGCCGCACCGTCATAATACGTCCACAAGGTGGCTCTCCTAGGCGAGATCACGTATTATGACGTCCTACCTTTTAGCCGCCACTAGGGGCGCACGCGCGCCGCCGGAGGCGCGCGCACGCGCCCCCCCGCTCGCCCCCGACTCCCGTGCGTGTGCCCGGCGGGCGCGATCGCCGCCGGGCACACGCGATCGCTCGGTACAGAGCGGGGAACGGGAGCTGTGTGTGTAAACACACAGCTCTCGTTCCTGTCAGCAGGGGAAATGCTTTTCTTCGGTTCATACACTGTATGAACCGAGGATCAGTGTTTCCCCTAGTGAGGCCACCCCCCCCCCCCCCCCCCACAGTAAGAACACACCCAGGCATACTTAACCCCTTCCCCGCCCCCTAGTGTTAACCCCTTCACTGCCAGTGGCATTTTTATAGTAATCTAATGCATTTTTATAGCACTGATCGCTATAAAAATGCCAATGGTCCCAAAAATGTGTCAAAAATGTCCGAAGTGTCCGCCATAATGTCGCAATACCAAAAAAAAAAATCGCTGATCGCCGCCATTACTAGTAAAAAAAATATTAATAAAAATGCCATAAAAATACCCCCTATTTTGTAAACGCTATAACTTTTGCACAAACCAATCAATAAACGCTTATTGCGATTTTTTTTTACGAAAAATATGTAGAAGAATACGTATCGGCCTAAACTGAGGAAAAAAAATGTTTTTTTATATATTTTTGGGGGATATTTATTACAGCAAAAAGTAAAAAATATTCATTTTTTTCAAAATTGTCGTTCTATTTTTGTTTATAGCGCAAAAAATAAAAACCGCAGAGGTGATCAAATACCACCAAAAGAAAGCTCTATTTGTGGGAAAAAAAGGACGCCAATTTTGTTTGGGAGCCACGTCGCACGACCGCGCAATTGTCTGTTAAAGCGACGCAGTCCCGAATCGCAAAAAGTACTCTGGTCTTTGGGCAGCAATATGGTCCGGGGGGTAAGTGGTTAAATACATCCACAGAAAAAACAATACCTAGTTATTTAGGATTGTCCCCATTCTATCTTAAGTTAGACTTGTTCTCTTGTATGCCCTGACAACATACTTTACTAAGAAGAAAAACCTCTACTTATCTGAAGAGGCAAAAGTTAACCCCGCTGGGATCTTGGCCATATTTTTCCTTCTGAAGATCAATCTGTATTTTTAACTCCTGTATCTTTACCCTCTGTTTTTTTATTGACTGCTGCAATGCTTGATATATATTGCCCTCGTAGATACGCTTTAAACGCATCCCAAACAATCTCTACCGAAGAAGATCCGGCATTATTCTCCCAATATTCTATTATTATAGATGTAATTTTTTCTGCTATTTCCGGATGTCCAACCCATTGCGGAGTTAATCTCCACAGAGACGCATTTCTTGGGGTAGGAATACGTATTGACAGGAACAGAGGAGAGTGGTCTGAAAGACCACTTGGTAAATACATTACTTCTGCGATGTCTGCTAACATCGCAGAATCTGTAAATGCCAGATCTATTCTAGACGCCGTTTTATAGGAGGTAGGTTTCTCTATAGGAGTATGCTCTTTTCCCCGGGTTCTTCCATCTCCAAATCTCTGTTACCCCCATCGCTTGTGCCCAATTATATTAATCTGTTGAATGTTGTTTAGGGGGTTTTGGTCTATCCAACTCTGGTGATAACACTGCATTAAAATCTCCAATTAGTATCAGCTTTGCTGGGAGATACTGAATGATTTTTTCCATTATGTCACTCAGAACCCCCACCGAGGATGGAGGTGGAATGTACACTGCCACCGTAACGTACCTCTGTTTACCATTACCAATCATATACAGCAGGATAACATATTTTCCATTTTTATCTATATAAGCCTTCTCTATTTCTCCCAGGAAGATTTTATTTACCAAGATCGATACCTAGCATAAGAAGAATAGGTAGAATGATATGTTTCTCGTATCCAAGCTTTTTTTAACGTTATTAATTTCTTTCCCATTAAATGTGTCTCCTGTAATATAATCAATTGGGGAGTATATTTTCTTATATATTGAAACATCAATGCTCTTTTAAACTTTTAATTTAATCCTCGGACATTCCAAGATAGTATCGAAAAACAGTTCTTTTTCCCGGGCATTGTATCTAAAGTATGAGAAGAGCCCATGCCTCCACCGTATCTTGTACCCCCCAATTTTTAAAGGATACGGAAGGAGATCCTATGTGCTCTCTCTACCACAAACGTTGAAGAGACTTCTGTTAAATGTAATACTTCTGTTAATAATTTTTCTGAAAATTTTATTGGATTATCTCCCTCCACCCTCTCTGGCAGACCCAGAATTCATACGTCGTTTCTTCTTAGTCGATTTTCTGTGTATATTGCTCTATCTTGTAGCTCTTTAATTTGCTTTTCCAATCTTTGCCATTCTTTATTATGCTTTTTTAATTTATCTTCAACTTTTAAAACGCGGATTTCTATTTCTGCTTTCCTCTTCTGAATTTTATCAAACTCGCGTTTTATTGAGCACACATCTACTGCCAAAGCATCTATTTTATTTGTCAGGACTTCACTGCTTGTTTTTATCGCCTCCAAAATGTCTTTCCCAGAGGGCGCATACTCCACCTCTCTTTCTCTTCCTGTCTGAGTCTCGGCTGTTATCCCTTTTAAGGGAGATTTTTGTGGGGATTGTGGAGGTATCTTTACTGTCTTTGTTGCCATGGCCGAAGGGGAGGAGCAGGGGGTCACAACCTGTTGTTTCACACGGGGTTTACCGGGGGCCATTTGTACTCATAGTAGTTAATTTATTATTATTTTGATTCATTTCTTTATATTCCTTCTTTATCTCCTACCCCCCCCTTTTTCTACCTGGCTCATGATTCTCTATCCAGACACTAGAAAATGCTGCAGCAGAGATAAGAAAAAAAAATTAAATACTTTTCCTCCTGTTTTATTCTGGATTATTCCACTACGATTATCCACGCAATCTTTGATTCTGAGAACAGGGAACAAAGGGTTATACAAAAAAAAGTTCAATTCTCTAAGTTATTAGGGCTTAGGTCTCACAACACAAGACAAAAAAAACTGAAACTTCAAGGTGCGAGCTGAGAGCCAAAGCCAGAGTGCAAGGAAGCTCATAATCAGGGGGTCATAAACCAATGTCCATGGAGTATGCCCTTCCACCAGACCTTCACAGCTCTCCCCTATTGCAACAAAAAGAAAGATGGCTAATTTACAGCCAAATGGAATGCCTGAGATGTCCAAGGCATCCAGTGCCCGTCCTCTCTCCTTACCACTCAGTCCGAGAGCTAGCGTTTTCCAGGCTACTACTCCCCCGCACTTCTGCTCCAAGAAAAAAAAACACAGCCCTTTCTCTTTCTCCTGTACTCTTACTGTTTTAAAAAAAAATGTATCAGACCTACTGTTGATGTCTTCCAAGGTCCATCAGGATCAGATGTCAGAGGCCAAAAGAACTGGGGATGGGGGGATCCGAAAGCACCAGCCTGGAAACCACGAGTTGAAGCAGCCAGTCGCCAGGCACCACACACTTAGGATCTCACCTGTCCATCCCAATTTCACAGAGTGCTATATGGCGAGACACAGCTCGCCGGGATTCCTCTCTTCCTCTGCCACCCAGCCGACCAACTACAGGCCCAGAGCAGGCTTATTGACACATCCAAGGTCGCTAGGACTCACAACTCCTTCTCCCCCACGGTCACTTCCCTCTATGATGGAGAGTGCAGAGTGCTGTGTAACAAGTCACAGAGTACCGCAGCCTGACGCTGCCGGGATTCCGCTTCTCCTCCACCACCCAGCCGGCTGATTGACACGCTGGGAAGAGAGAGAGAGACAAGCTGTCGGCACTGGGAGGGAAAACAAGCTGCCGGTGCTGGGAAGGAGGACAATCTGTCTGCGCTGGGAAGGAGGATAAGCAGTCGGTACTTGGAGGGAAGACAAGCTGTCGTGCTGGGAAGGAGGACAAGCCTTCAGAGCGGGGAAGAAAGTCAAGCCATCGGCGCTGAATAGGGAGACAAGCCGGTCCTTAAATTCAAGCTTGGATCTCGGCATTTCCCGCTGGCAGCATTACGAAATCAGAGCCCGCCCTCTCACACACGTCACACGCTCTCACGCATCTTCCGAGTTTTGATCTAATGTTTAAAGTATTTTTAGTATGACATTTTTTAACTAATAATAAGGGAAAATCTGATTACCTCTCATGGGATCAGAAAGGATTCCCCCCCCCTGCTGTAGCAAATGAAAGCATGCTTCGCTGGGGTTTTTCAACTTCCTCTGGATCCACTGTGGGTGAAGGATTGTGTATATAAGATTGTATTTATTTTTATTTATTTTTACTAGATGGACTTGTGTCTTTTTTTAACCTGACTAACTATGTAACTGTATAAGGAAATAAAGGTTATTGGATCAAAGGAGGTCAGCATTGATGCTTCTGAACATTTGTATGTAGCTTGGTCTGAGGACTCCAGGAGTTGCAACAATTTACCTGGTTAACTGGTTTGCCCATCATCCCTATAATAAAAAAAATGAAGAATGTAGGCGTCATATTTCTGACATCTACATATTTTACACACACACATTTTTTAACAAATGAAAAGTAAATAAAGGTTATTGGATCAAAGAAGGGTTTCATTAACATTTGTAAGTAGCTTGGTCTGAGAATTCCAGGAGTTGCAATGATTCACCTGGTTTACTGGTTTGCCCATCATACCTATAAAAAAATTCAGGAGTCATATTTCCGACATCTATATATTTTACACACACATATATATTGTTAATTATAGTAATATTATTGTTATTATTATTAACAGTACATTGCATATATGCCTTTAAAATCTTACCTTAATATCAGTTTAGTTATAATTACAAATGAAAATTCACAGAAAAAAATGTACAGTATTATAATAGGAGAGACAAATTACTATAATTTGACGTTTATACATCAAACGAAAGGAGTGAGAAATAAGCTCTTACCCAAAATTACTACACACACAAACAGACAGTCACATTGAAGTGGCTGCAGCTGGCACATCCCACCAATTTTATTATTAAAATCATTCTGATTCAAGATATGTGTCAGGTCTCCACAGTTTTCACATAGTTGTGGAATCCCTTGCTACAGAACCCCTATTAACCACCTGGATCTAACTGAATTAACTGTCAGGACACTGTGACAAATTGGAAAGTGCACATGTTTTGCCTCTTTTTCCCCTATGTGTCCTGAAAGATGTCTTTCTCTCTGGAAAAGCGCCAGCACCTGTCCATAACCTTGCTTGGAGTCAAACTGTGCATCTTGATTTCAACTTAAAGCATTGTTTGGAAGTCATCTGAAAGTTTATAGACAGATTTCTCTTTTTAGCTAAAACAATTTTGTTGTAAATATGTTTACCTTTTTTGTAAATGTATGCTCAAATTCAAAGTGACTGCAGTATATTTAAGATATATAATAAATTAATGCAAGAATACATGATGTGTATGTAATCTCTAACAATACATATCTCTTATTTGCTCTCTTTTGGTCTGTTAAATATAACTTTTAAATGTTTTATGATATTTATTTGGTGTGTTCAAAAAGAAAAAAAGTAGCTGTTCATCCAGCCAGAAATCTTGTGAGCTAATAACTTCCTGTGCTCTTTGCCTCTTTTTTTTATACAGTATTGTTTTTATTAAGAATTTTTTTACAATATAAAATCAGATTATAAAACTGTATAAAGGGTACACATAAGAGTAACAACCTCCACAACACATCTGACAAAGTCTGTTGTAAACAGTAGAAATGTACAGTAAATATTTTGGTTGTAGTAGTAATCAGAAAATAGGGAAAAAAATAAAAATTTGGGTTAAAAGACTAATAATATAAAGGGAAAAAAGAAACATAATAAAAGAATAATGGCCGTAAAACAGAAGTAATAATGAGGTAATATTGAGATGAACAATCTTAAGATATCAGTTGGATAGCGAAAGGTAACTATTGTATAATGCAGTTATCACTCTTTGCCTCTTATTAGTAAGCATTGTTCCCTGATATCTCTGTGGACTACAAAATACTTCCTGCAGTTATGGAAAAGAGAGGGAGGTGTAATGTAGTTTAAATAAAAATTACAGGAAAACACTGATCCCAACATTGATAAACGCAGCAAAAGGACTAATACCGAAAAACTGGTTAAGTACGAGAAAACCAAACATAAAAGAATGGTTTGAAAGAATTGAAAATTACAACAAAATGGAATACCTTTGTGGTTTCGATATGGGGCAACTCGATAAATATAATAGAAGTTGGGGGCAGTGGAAGGTTTTTAAGTCATCTGAGAAATTTTGGGAAAAAATTATAGAAGACAACAGAGAATGGAATAAGATGGAAAGGAGAGAACAAACCATTTGGGAGAGGGGAGGGATATTGGGAGGGGGGAGGGTAGGGTTTAAAACCAACATATAAGAAAAAAAGAAAAAAAAGAGAAAGATAAATAAATGTAGTAAATTAATAAGCAAATTAAACCAGTCTCCAGAAAACCACAAATGATGCAAAACTGTAGCAGAGACAATATAAACAAATACAATCATGAACAAGTCTCTTGTTCTGGTTGAGTCTGAAGCAGGATTACTAGATTAAATTAAAGGAAAAAAGTGTGAAAAAAGAAAACCAATACAGCCACCAAATCTAAGGACCAGGAAATCGCAATACTATTTTTTTTCTTGGTTTTAGATACATGTTAACTTTTTCACTGCCAAGCCCTGGGCTTCAATTTTATACTCAGATGACCAGACCATTTTTGCAATTTTTCCATTACTTTTTCATTTTTCTCTTACAGCTTTCAGGTTTTTAAAAGACTCCCAAAGCATACATTTTCTGAAAGCACATGACCAGTAGAATAAAAAGAAGGTACTACAGTTTATTAAGGCCCCAAGATATTTGCACAAATGTTTATCAAAAACAATATTTTTGCTAAAAATACACTAAAATAATTATTAGCAGATACGAAGATAGCAAATTCTACTAAATTCCTGCTAAATTCCTCCTAAGTGAAAAAGTCAAACCTGTATTGAGTTAATAAATACCTAGGGCCAGATTCACAGAGCAAGTACGTCGGCGTATCTACTGATACGCCGGTGTACTTTCAAATTTCCCGCGTCGTATCTTTAGTTTGAATCCTCAAACCAAGATACCATGGCATTTGGGTAAGATCCAACAGGCGTACGGATCTTAGATGCAATACTTCGGCGCCCGCTGGGTGGAGTTCGGGCCGTTTTCCGCGTCGGGTATGCAAATTAGCGATTTACGACAATCCACGAACGTACGCGCGGCCGTCGCATTTTTTAACGTCGTCTGTAGTCGACTTTTTCTGGCGTATAGTTAAAGCTGGTATTTTGCGGCGTATAGATAGACTTGCCATGTTAAGTATGGCCGTCGTTCCCGCGTCGAAATTTGAATTTTTTTTTCTGCGTAAGTCGTCCGTGAATAGGGATGGACGTAACTCACGTCTAAGTTAAAAAAATGACGTTGTTGCGACGTCATTTCGCGCAAAGCACGGTGGGAAATTTCGGGACGACGCATGCGCAGTTCATTCGGCACGGGGACGCGCTTCATTTAAATGAAACCCGCCCCCTGATCGCCAATTTGAATTCCGCCGCCAGAAATACACTACGCCGCTGTAACTTACGGCGCAAAATCGTTGAGGATTCGAAATTCCGCCAGGTAAGATACGCTGCGCGGATCCAATTCTCTCTGGATCTGGCCCCAAATATTTATAAGATTGAAATTGTGCATTTTTGCAAAATGGTGAAAATCTAAGGCATGCAAAACTGTAAAAAAACAACTTTCTCTAAAAACTTGAAGGCTTTATTTTTCACTTATAGCTTTCAAAGTTTGTACAAGATCCCCCTTTAGGCTTTACATTAGTGGTGCAAATGTTTATCAAACCGCAGTTTTCCCCAAAAAACGAAAACAAACTTAAAATCCTTATTTGCACACATAACACAACATGACTTATAAACTTCCTGCTAAATTCCTAGACTTTGTTCACATTGGGTATACTAAAGCCTACACCCATAGAGGCCACATTTACCCACACAGGGATGCACAGGTGTTATGTGCATTCCTGTATAGGCAGTCCCATTTACAGTATGTCAATTGGGATGCAGCGGTTGCAAAGAGAGAGCCACTGCTCTTCATCTGACATCTGTGCGAGTGTAGGTGCATAGCCCCAAAGGCAGATAGTGTGAGTTCAGAAACGTGCAGCCGCTGAGTCCTAATTGACATGAATGGGACTGCCTGCACAGAAATGCATGTAACACCTGTGCATTCCCATACAGCTCGCTCTGTTGCAAATGACATCAGTAAGAATGCCTTCATGGGAATGCATGTAACACCTGTGCACCCCTGTGCAGCTAAACATGGCCTTGCTGTAGTATGCCCTGTGTGAATGAAGCCACTCATCAACTGCCTCCCTTTGAGATGCAACTAACAGTGGACAGCATGTTTACATGCTGCAGCCATGATGCTTTGTGTCCGCGGCAAAGTTTACCCAACTAGCAGCGATCTTTGAATGGCAAGCCCACCAAACGCTACATATTCAAGTCAATGGGGAAGCTCCACAAATGCATGAATTATTCAGTAATCAGTGCTGTGGGGGACAGATGCATTTGAGGAAGGGAATTGTAGAGGGGAATTTTGGCAGCCAGTCCAGCAGGGATGTGAAGAGAAAGCAGGAAGCAGGGGGAAAGAGGGCAGAAAAGCAGCAGTGGGTGGGGTAGGGGGGCTCACGAATTAGGGCTGAACAGTTTTGCTATAAACTCACTGAAGTAACTATGAGCTTATGCAGAAGGTGGAATGCCAACTCCATACAGCATACAGACCTGGCCAGCTGGAAGTGGTTCTGTAAATCCATACTCTGTATGGACCTGGTAGCGAAAAGGTTAAAGTGACACAACATTTCATAATCCTGATATGTGTATGTTGTACCATGTACTTGTGTTAAAAAGTATCCTGTTCTCTTAGTAGTTCTTCCTTTGTGTGAAATATAGTATCTGGACATTCTGCCAGTTCCCCTGCATTCCTTTTTCAAACTGACCACACTAGGTATGGAAGCACATCCACCCCAGCATTGTCAGTTTTTTGGCTGTGCTAGGAGCACAAGCTGCCTGTCATCCAATGTCCAAGACTTGTGCTGACATGCCTCCCTGCACAGCTCTTTACTGGAAAGGTCAGTGTATTACTCTTTCTCTACCTCCTGCTGACATACCGCCCTGCAGTCTCCACCCCACCTTTTATGCAGCTGAGAACAGAGGTTAGGTAATCGCTTAAATGAGAAGAATAGCCAAAGCTTGTTTGGCCGTACTTCTCCTATGGATCACAGGAGTGACCCGTTTTCAGCAGAGAGTGGACTGATGTACACTCTCTGCTGACATCACTGATGTACATTCAGGCACTGCGTTATCCCGACCACAGAGTCTGGATCGGCCAGGTGCCTGGACTAACACCTGTCTCAGCCTCTCTGGGAGCTGCTGAGAGCCTGAGATGGCCACTCCCTGCCTCTCCACAGCTCAGTGCTTCTGTGACTGACAGTCTGTAGCTCTCTGCTCACGGAGCCCTGAAAACCGAACGATCAGCAGTGTTTGATCGCTCTGTTCTAAGTGTAGAGGCACCAGGGGACAGATGCAGCATCGGACTGATGCTACATTCACTTAGGTAAGTATTAATCTGCAAAAAAAAAAAGAAACTTTAGGAAAAAAAGGTATTTATATTGTTTTATATATATATACTGTATACATGAATGTATTGCCTGGCATTTCTATTTTAAACAGAATAGGTTGCTTTACAAGATAAGGGTTCCCATATACTTTAATTATTACTATTAAATTAAGAACAATTGATTTAAAATGATAAAAGACTAAAAGAAAAACTTCTTGTCTGTAGCAACTAGTGATATTTTGACTTTTGCTTTGCTTAGCTACTTTTCAGTGCAAAAAATAGAGCTATTATTCTTAATGCCAGGTACAGTTGCATGCACAGTACTGAAGGGCCTGCCAATTCACAGAAGGATGTAAATGCTGCCTTGCCTTGAGCCAAAGTGTTATTTTATCACTACCTGAAATGGCCCTTGTTTCTAATTTCCTCAATATACATCTATTAAAACTCACAGATATAACTACCCTGAGGCTAGCATTATTTTAAAGAGCGATAACAGGTGTGGTAATCGACTTTTTGCATTGATTTATCTCAAGGGCCGATAAAATAAAGCTGACAGTGCTATAATAGCACTAATAAAGGTAAAATACAGCTATTAACAGAACAGTCTAAATAAAGCACATTATACTGCTTTGTAAATTGAGATCTACAAGATATGAGCTAGATAATGTGTGGTATTAAATAAATTGTATCAAAATAGGATTAAAAGAAAAACAGCTTTGTTAATTGCTGTAATTGCTAAACAGGTTACATTTTTTGTGCATCAGTGATGCAGTTATTTGCAACTACAGTGAACCCCTATCACTTAGGACTGTATTAATGATTATGGATTAGTTAACAGTGCAACGTTCAACAAACCAAGCTACAAATCTTTAGCATTGGACACTATTGGGCTTAATGGAAAATGCGTCTTGTAATTGTTTTTTTTTCCAAGGCTAATTTGCAATCCTTTATTTTAAAAGGAGCATGGGTAGATGGACTCTGACATAGCGACAGTAGTGTATTTAGGTTTTGTGCTGCCCTAGGCCTGACTAAACTTGTGCACCCCCCAATTTAAATATCACCCACCCCTTCCTGTCAAGACCACACCCATTGCTGTTTAAGACCCGCCCTGAGATTTTCGAGTGGGGACACTATTTCCTCTCACTTCCTGTTTGGCTATGGGGCAGGAAGTGAAGGGAAATCTCTGCAATGAGACAGGGATGATAAAAAATTAACTGACAGGGGCTACAACCCTCCCTTACTATACAAAATGGAAAAAAAAGCACACATTTCTGATAATTTTATGGAGAGGACTAAGAAGATATAACCATGCCAATGGTGCAGGTTTGTGGTCCAGGATGATAGGACAGTCAAAATTAGAGGCGGCACCCTCCCTCCCCTTCCCCCACAGTTGCGGAATGCCGACCGCCTGCATACCGGAAGCAGCGTGGCCGCTTTATAGGGGCGCTAGACTAATTTTCCTCTCAGCCCAGTCCACCCCATAAAGTGTAGCGCAAGCCAGCGGGGACTCTTTTCGTGCTGCCCCAACTGAAAAGTGCTGCCCTAGGCCTGAGCCTTGTTGGCCTAGGCCAGGATACAGCACTGCATAGTGACATGACCAATGTGAATTACAGAAAATTGCAAGTTAACCTTTTAAAATTAACATTTGAAATAATGTCAATGTTATATGACAGATTGCAGACTGGCTTCTGTTTGTAAAAAAAAACTGGTTGGGGGTGTGTCATTTACCAGTAGTAGTGACATCACTGCTAAATTACAGATCTACAGATGACTTATGTTTGTAAACAAACAGGCCTGGGATTCTGCATGGCATAATTGACCAAATATGGTCACACCATAGGTGGCCACGGAGGTAACCCAGAATCCCCAATTCATTTTACAAACAGAAGCTAGCGAGGGATCTGTGGGAGATGTTATTCTTACCTCTACTGTGGAGTTCGTTTTGCACAGAGTGTCCCCAATCGTCCTCTTCTGGGGTCCCACGGCGGCTCTCGCTGCTCCTCTCTTGCAAGAGCTGACCCCCTCTGGGAAGCTCTCTCCCGAGGGGGTTACCTTGCGGGCGCACTACCGTGTGATAGACTCGGCAGCCATTACTGCCAAGTGTATGACTAGGCCCTGCCCCCTGGCGTGCCTTGTCATTGATTTGATTGACAGCGGGAGCCAATCGCTGTGCTGTTATAAATCTAACCAATAAAGAGCCGACGGGCCATTTGGAAAACTATGTGGGAACGAGCCCACGGAAGTTTGGGGCTCAGGTAAGTAAAACAGGGGCATGGGGGGCCGGAAAGTGCAAGGTGTTTTTTCACCTTAATGCACAGGATGCATTAAGGTGAAAAAACATGAACCTTTACAACCACTTTAATGTGAACGTGTGAGATTTACAGGTGCCAAAAGACTCTATCCCTCCTTTTGTTTGTTTGATTACATGTGCATTTCTAAATTGTCCTGCATATAAAACCAAGTCACAACATGCGCATTTTACTCATTTGGAGGACATTGGTGCAGAAGAGTAGAAGAACAAAAGTGTTGTTTTTTTTAAAATCATCAGTAATCTGAAAACAGCCATCATTTGCAAATAGTATACTGCCCTTGGTCTTCGTATTTTTAGTTCACTAATAGTTTTTGAGGATGATTGTTTTAGATCTGTGCAATAACGTTTGGTAATTTTTTTGCATGGTACTCTTTGGAAACTTTCCCACATGTATGTGGATTGCCATTCCAGGTGCTGATATTGCTTGTCTGCATGTTGTTCCCTTGAGCCTGAGATTAGAAGGATAACTCAACCAATGAGTTTTGTTGAACCACACTGCAAACAGCCAACTCTTCTAAATTCAGGAGAGAACTAAAATGATAATGAATAAGGGCTGTAGGCCATAATATTGCATTTGATGTGTTTTGGTTTAGTGTTGTTTCTAAATCAGATAGCAATACAGGAGTGCGAGTGTAGCTGTTTATGAGAATGGTGTCCTTGAATATAGAATAGGAGTTTCTGCAAAATAAATGACTTTGCAAAAAGTAAAGTTTGTATTTGATGTTGCTCAATACCTCATTCTGTAATGGATGAAGTCATTTTCTTGATTCATCTGTAATAGAATGCTGGAGGAGGTACCTGCATCTTGACCCTATGAACAGATGAGCCACCAGAGCAACAAAGTGACAAGGTGGCTGGTGAGAAAATAGTCAGCCAGCAGACCAATGTCAGATATATAGCTATCTATTTATATATACTATATATATATATATATATATATATATATATATATATATATATATATATAGCTATATCGTGTACAGATATGTATGCAGTATGCTGTAGTATGTATAAATATATACATATACACACTGAGCAAAATTATAAATGCAACACTTTTGTGTTTGCCCCTATTTATCATGAGCTGAACTGAAAGGTCTATAACTTTTTCTATGTACACAAATGGCTTATTTCTCTCAAATATTGTTCAAAAATCTGTTTTAATCTGCATTAGTGAGCACTTCTCATTTGTGGAGATAACCTATCCACCTCACAGGTGTGGAATATCCAGAGGCTGATTAGACAGCATGACTATTGCACAGCTGTGCCTCAGGCTGGCCACAATAAAAGGCCACTCTAAAATGTGCAGTTTTACAGTATTGGGAGGGACCAGGGGGTCTGAAAACCAGTCAGTATCTGGTGTGACCACCATTTGCCTCACGCAGTGCAGCACACCTCCTTCGCATAGAGTTGATTAGGTTGTTGATTGTGGCCTGTGGAATGTTGGTCTATTCCTCTTCAATGGCTGTGCAAAGTTGCTGGATATTGTCAGGAACTGCAACACGCTGTTGTATACACCGATCCAGAGCACCCCAAACATGCTCAATGGGTGACATGTCCAGTAAGTATGGTGGCCATGCAATAACTGGGATGTTTTCAGCTTCCAGGTATTGTGTACAGATCCTTGCAACATGGGGTCGTGCATTATCACTCTGCAACGTGAGGTGATGGCTGTGGATAAATGGCACAACAATGGGCCTCAGGATCTCTGCATTCAAAATGCCATCAATAAAATGCACCTGTGTTCATGTTCCATAGCATATGCCTGCCCATACCATAACCCCACTGCCACCATGGGCCACTCGAACCACAACATTGACATCAGACCACACAACACCATACACGCTGTCTGCCATCTGCCCTGTACAATGAAAAACAGGATTCATTCGTGAAGAGAACACCTCAGTGCCAGACGCCATTGAAATGTGAGCATTTGCCCACTCAAGTCAGTTATGACGATGGACTGCAGTCAGTTAGAGAAGCATGCAGATGAGCTGCTTCCCTAAAATGGTTTCTGACAGTTTGTGCAGAAATTCTTTTGTTATGCAAACCGATGTTGCAGCAGCTGTTTGGTTGGCTGATCTCAGATGATCTTGAAGGTGAAGATGTTGGATTTGGAGGTCTGGGGCTGGTTTGGTAACACGTGGTTTGCGGTTGTGAGGCTGATTCGATGTACTGCCACATTCTGAAATGTCTTTGAAGACGGCTTATGGTAGAGAAATAAACATCCAATTCAAGGGTAACAGCTCTGGTGGACATTCCTGCAGTCAGCTCAGCATACCAATTGCACACTTCTTAAAAAAATTGCTCCATCTGTGGTATTGTGCTGTGTGATAAAACTGCTCATTTTAGAGTGGCTTTTTATTGTGGCCAGCCTAGGGCACACCTGTGCAATAATCATGCTGTCTAATCAGCATCTTGATATGCCACACCTGTGAGGTGGATGGATTATCACGGCAAAGGAGAAGTGCTCGCTAACACAGATTTAGCCCTGGTTCACACTGGAGCATTTTGACATGCGATTTGAATTGTTAAATCGCATGTCAAATGGGCAGCAATTGCCATCAATGGCACCGTTCTAATCCGCATCTATTTCAAAGAGTAGTTTGTATACTACTATTTGCGTTTTTGGGCTGCAATTTACATTGACATCTGTGCAGAAACCTGCACATATATCTTTGAAATTACAGCCGAAATCGGGACGGACAAGCGGGAGTGAAATTGTGCGCGTTCAGTGGAACTCGCACTGCTTCATTCCCGCAGCTCAGTTTGAACCTGGACTTTGACAGATTTGTGAACAATATTTAAGAGAAATAGGCCATTTGTGTACATAGAAAAAGTCATAGATCTTTCGGTTGAGCTCATGATAAATAGGCGTAAACACAAAAGTGTTGGGTTTATAATTTTGCTCAGTGTTTATATATATACAGTACAGACCAAAAGTTTGGACACACCTTCTCATTCAAAGAGTTTTCTTTGTAGATTCACACTGAAGGCTTCAAAACTATGAATTAACACATGTGGAATTATACATAACAAAAAAGTGTGAAACAACTGAAAATTTAGGGCCAGATTCACAAACGAGATACGACGGCGTATCTACTGATACGTCGTCGTATCTCTGTTTCTAACTATGCGACTGATTCATAGAATCAGTTACGCATAGCTAGCCCTAAGATCCGACAGGTGTAATGGACTTACACTGTCGGATCTTAGGATGCAGTACCGCGGCCGCCGCTGGGGGGAGTTCTCGTCGTAAACCAGCGTCGGGTATGCAAATTAGCACTTACGGAGATCCACAAAGCTTTTTCCCTTTGTTAAGTCGCCGTAATGTTAGTTTGCCGTTGCAAAGATAGGGTACCTTTTACAAAGTGTAAAGTTAGTACACCATGTAAAAGTGTACCCGTCTTTCCCGCGTCGCTGTCAATTTTTTTTTTTTTTTCCCGGCGCAACTCTTTTTTTCCCGACGCAATTTTTTTTACCCGTTGCGATTCACAAAACCTTGGCGCGTCGTAACTTTGCGCAAAGCACGTCGGGAAATTTGCGTCGGGAGCATGCGCAGTACTTCCGGCGCGGGAGCGCGCCTAATTTAAATGGGACTCGCCCCATTCGAATTGGCCCGCCTTGCGCCGGCCGTATTTAGGATACACCGCCGCAAATTTCCAGGTAAGTGCTTTGTGGATCAGGCACTAACTTGGAAAAATTGCGGCGGTGTAACTTAAATCGGAAAAGTTAAGTTGCGCCTGGGCTACGTGAATCTGGCCCATATTTCATATTCTAGGTTCTTCAAAGTAGCCACCTTTTGCTTTGATTACTGCTTGGCACACTCTTGGCATTCTCTTGATGAGCTTCAAGAGGTAGTCACCTGGTGCAGCACCCCATCACTCTCCTTCTTGGTCAAATAGCCCTTACTAAGGATGAGCCGAACACCCCTCTGTTCGGTTCGCATCAGAACTTGCGAACACACCAAATGTTCTTGTGAACATTAGAACCCTGTTAAAGTCTATGGGACTCGAACATTTGAAATCTAAAGTGTTAATTTTAAAGGCTAATATGCAAGTTATTGTCCTAAAAAGTGTTTGGGGACCTGGGTCCTGTCCCAGGAAACATGTATCAATGCAATTTTTTTTTTTTAAAACGACAGTTTTTTCAGGAGCAGTGAATTTAATAATGCTAAAAGTGAAACAATAAAAGTGTAATATTACTTTAAATTTCGTACCTAGGGGGGTGTAAAGTCAGCATGTGAAAAAGCGCATGTTTCCCGTACATAGAACTGTCCCTGCACAAAGTGTCATTTCTGAAAGAAAAAAAGCCATTTAAAACCGGCTTTGCGGCTCTAATGAATTGTCGGCTCTTTCAATTACAGAGATGATTCATTCATAAAGAAAAAAAAATGTGTGGGGGTCCCCCAAATTAAATTACCAGGCCCTTCAGGTCTGGAATGGATATTAAGGGGAACCCCGCCGTAAAAAAAAAATTACGTAGGGTTCCCCGCAAATATCCATACCAGGCCCTTCAGGTCTGGTGTGGATTTTAAGGGAAACTCCACCCCAAATAAAAAAAAATGGCGTGGAGTCCCCCTAAAAATCCACACCAGACCCTTATCCGAGCACGTTAACCTGGCTGGCCGCAGAAAAGAGGGGGGGCAGAGTGCGGGCCCCCCCCCTCTCCTGAACCGCACCGGGCCACATGCCCTCAACAAAATCCAGCGATGTGAAACCACACCAGACCTGAAGGGCCTGGTATGGATATTTGCGGGGAACCCTACGTAATTTTATTTTTTTTACGCGGGGTTCCCCTTAATATCCATTCCAGACCTGAAGGGCCTGGTAATTTAATTTGGGGGACCCCCACACATTTTTTTTCCTTTATGAATGAATCATCTCTGTAATTGAAAGAGCCGACAATTCATTAGAGCCGCAAAGCCGGTTTTAAATGACTTTTTTCTTTCAGAAATGACACTTTGTGCAGGGACAGTTCTATGTACGGGAAACATGCGCTTTTTCACATGCTGACTTTACACCCCCCCTAGGTACGAAATTTAAAGTAATATTACACTTTTATTGTTTCACTTTTAGCATTATTAAATTCACTGCTCCTGAAAAAACGGCCGTTTTTAAAACTTTTTTTTGCATTGATACATGTTTCCTGGGACAGGACCCAGGTCCCCAAACACTTTTTAGGACAATAAATTGCATATTAGCCTTTAAAATTAACACTTTAGATTTCTCCCATAGACTTTAACAGGGTGTTCCACGGCTTTTCGAATTTGCCGCGAACACCCCTAATTGTTCGTTGTTCGCCGAACAGGCGAACAGGCAATGTTCGAGTCGAACATGAGTTCGACTTGAACTCGAAGCTCATCCCTAGCCCTTACACAGCCTGGAGGTGTGTTTGGGGTCATTGTCCTGTTGAAAAATAAATGATGGTCCAACTAAACGCAAACCACCCCCACACACCCATCACACCTCCTCCTCCATGCTTCATGGTAGGAACCAGGCATGTAGAGTCCACCTGTTCACCTTTTCTGCGTCGCACAAAGACACGGGGGTTGGAACCAAAGATCTCAAGTTTGGACTCATCAGACCAAAGCACAGATTTCCACTGGTATAATTTCCATTCCTTGTGTTCTTTAGCCCAAACAAGTCTCTTCTGCTTGTTGCATTTCTTTAGCAGTGGTTTCCTAGCAGATATTCTACCATGAAGGCCTGATTCACACAGTCTCCTCTTAACAGTTCTAGAGATGTGTCTGCTGCAAAAGGTGGCTACTTTGAAGAACCTAGAATATGAAATATATTTTCAGTTGTTTCACACTTTTTTATTATGTACAATTCCACATGTGTTAATTCATAGTTTTGATGCCTTCAGTGTGAATCTACAATTTTCATAGTCATGAAAATAAAAAAATAAAGAAAACTCTTTGAATAAGAAGGTGTGTCCAAACGTTTGGTCTGTACTGTGTGTGTATATATATATATATATATATATATATATATATATATATATATATATATACAGTATATCGTATGCTGGTCTACTGGCTGTGGCAATTGATGCAATTTACTACTTGAATGTATTCTACATATAGAGACTCATCTTGAAGAAATGTTGCTAATATGAAATAATGCTTTTTACAGTTTAATTTTTTAACTTAGCCCCTAATTCTGTTCCTTTAACAATTCCAAGCATGTTATGAATCGCCTTTCTCTTAACTTTGACTTGCTGTTGTGATTTTTTTTTATCTTTTAAGGTTATCAACTGTATGTCCGTTCATACAGAATAAAATGTTACACTGTATAATGCTGAGAATCATCGGGGGGGGGGTGGTGTTGGGATTCACAGAAACTAATACTAGAAAACTTTATTGCACCACCCCTTCTGGGAAACATTCACAGTTTTTTCTTTGTCTAGACAATGAATTATCATTGCTTTTGCTACTGTACTGTATACATTGTCATATATTATGTTGTAGTTGAGGAAGCCTGCAGGAACTTTGTCAAGCAAAACATTCAGAAAATTTATATTGTTCCTCTGCTGAGGTTTGTCATTATTAGTTTGAGGCCTCGTACACACGACAGAGTTTCTCGGCAGAATTCACCGAGAAACTCGGTCAAAACCCGGATTCTGCCGAGAAACTCTGTCGTCTGTACAGTTTTGGCTCGATGGAGCCGCCGAGGAACTCGACGAGAAAATAGAGAACATGTTCTCTATTTTCTCGTTGTCCTCGTTCTTCTATGGGAGAAGCCGGCCCGCCGAGCTCCTCGGCGGCTTCATCCCAAAACTCGACGAGGAACTCGACGTGCCAAGCACGTCGAGTTCCTCTGTCGTGTGTACGGGGCCTTAGACATTAAGTTTGGCCCATTAACTTTCCTCTCTTTACTTTTAGAAGAAGATTAAAAGAATCTTACATAGACTATAGTCAGAGCTCTATTGGTTTTACTTTGACAGCTACAGAAAATGCAATGTGGTGTCCAGCAACAAGAAAAGCATGTTTCAAAGGCTTGGAAAATCAGCATGCCTAAATTATTGGTTTGAACACTTAAAAATTTTGGGTTGGAGTATAACACTTTTTAACACACCATTAAAGCGTGTCTCACATGGGCAGTTTTAAAGCTCATTAATGTGAAAGTGCATTTGAGAAGCATTAGATAAATCTGCCCTGTGCTTTTGCAGTGCTTTGAACTTCAAAGAGCATAGTGCGAGCTTTGTTTTGTCCTAAAAGCATTTTAACAGTACCACAGTAACCTTGGCAAGTACATAGACACAGCAACTCACTCAGACAAAACCTTATAGGTAGAATACCCTCTTGAAAGCAACCTTCTTTAAAAGAAAAAGAAAAAGAGAAATATAAAAGCTGAAAAATAGTATAGAAGAGCCTGAAAGAAGAATGTAACATACAAATGATAGACCTAAGTATTTTACAAAATAATGCCATAGTTCTAGGAAAATAAATCATGCTGCCTGTATATATTAATTTTATAAGTGGCCTTGTGTCAGCTTTATTATTGAACAGGATTCTTCTTTTATATTTAGAGATGAGTGCGCCTAGTGATACATTTAGTACATCCTAGATGTCTTGAAATATATTTATATCTTTAAGTTAGTTACCAAGAACAAGTGTTGAACAAGATAGAAAAAGAGTAGGACAGAAAATAATCAGACAGCAACAACAACCACATCTTAACTATTTATATATATATATATATATATATATATATATATATATATATATATACAGTGCTTTAAGTGGGCCAAAAGAGGTGCCGGTACTCTATTAGGCGCCGGTCCCCCCCCCCCCCCCAATACTGAACATGAAAATACCCTTGGCTGCGTGTGATGGGCACAGTGGCTGCATTTGATGGGCACAGTGGCTGCATTAATTGGGCACAGTGGCGACAATTGATGGTGGCACAGTGGCTGCGTGTGGTGGCACAGTGGCTGCGTGTGATGGCACAGTGGCTGCGTGTGATGGCACAGTGGCTGCGTTTGATGGGCACAGTGGCTGCATGTGATGGCACAGTGGCGACAATTGATGGCACAGTGGCAGTGTGAGTTGGCACAGTGGCTGCATGTGATGGCACATTGGCGACAATTGATGGCACTGTGGCTGCGTGTGTTCGCACAGTGGCTGCATGTGATGGCACAGTGGCTGCGTTTGGTGGCACAGTGGCTGCGTGTGATGGGCAGAGTGGCGACAATTGATGGCACAATGGCTGCGTTTGATGGGCACAGTGGCTGCGTTTGATGGGCACAGTGGCTGCGTTTGGTGGCACAGTGAGGCTGCAATTAATGGGGGGTTTTTTTAGTTAGAGAAGGCAAGCTCAAAATAACTCAAATATTTTTTTCTGCCATTTTTTTATTAAAAAACTGATGGTCACCTCAGTCCAACCCCCCCCCCTCCCTCCAATACAGTCAATTATTTTCTTACTTTCTTCTGTTGCAGTCCTGAGTCCAGGATCCAGACAGTAGCAGCACTAGGAACTGTAGACGCAGGCTGAGCTGAGGCTCCTCGTGACTTGGGCTTCTTTCCTTGCCGCCGACACAGCTCCCTGCGCGAGTCCTCCTCTCACCTCTCACCTCGCCTCCGGTGTGACGTCACGCGGCACACGCCGGGGAATGACCCAACTCTCCTCCATGGGGCAGGGGGGGGGGTCGAGGAAACGCACAGGACAGGAGTGACAGGACAGAGGAAAGGGAGCCAGGAGCGCACTCGGCAGCAGTGAGTCGGCTCCGGCGGGGCGGCATACAGTTTCTATTGTGACTGCGCTGCCTGTCTGACACACATTACCGGCCCGCAACTCGACAAGCCCACCGGCTGCGTTTCGGTACTGTAAACCCACGTACTGGGCGCACGGAGAGGTGCTGGTACTCTCCAGGGCCATTTTTGGAAGTGGCGGTACTGAGTACCGCCGCGTTCCGGCCCAGTTAAAGCACTGTATATATATAGAGAGAGAGAGAGAGAGAGAGAGAGAGAGAGAGAGAGAGAGAGAGAGAGAGAGAGAGAGAGACATGGATATGTGGGAAAAATCTATTTTAGTAATGCCAGTCCAAACTGTGCTTCTAGGACAGGGGTATTAAATTAAATTATTACATTTCATGGAGGATCAAACAGTAAAATGTTCTTCAGCAGAGGTCTGAATCGTATGTTTGTCTACGGACTCCTTTACATAACGCCCCCCCCCCCCATCACAGTCCCTCACTTCACTTAAAGGGTCACTAAAAAACATTTTTTTTTGCTGAAATGACTGTTTACAGGGTATAGAGACATAAAAGTTAACTGATTCCTTTTAAAAATGATTAAAAATAGATTAAATTCAATCATATAATGTGCCTCTAGTTTCACTTTCGGTTTTAAACTGGTTTCATGTTTATGTGAAGTAAAGAGACCCACAGAACAAAAACAAACAAATCCAGGGCAGTGTTTTGTTTTTAAAATGAATCTGATTGGTTCTGAGGAGTTTTAGACACACAGTAATGACAGCTTAGACCACCGTGAAAAGCTCCCAGTACCATGGTTATAAGGAGCCAGACAACCAGGAAGTGTGGAGATCACAGCAGAATTACAGCTACTTCAAAGCAAAAACGAACAATAAGGACATGAAACCAGTACTGCAGTAAGGTAAAGGAAGCTATTTAGCTAAAAAAAAAAATCCTTTAGTGATCCTTTAACAGTTTTCCCTTCAAAGCAGTGTTCTCAGGCCCCCTTCTCATCACCCCCACCCTCTTTACAGTAGTGTACTGAATCCCCTTTACATAACACACCCCTTTTATTCACAGCCCCCCTTTCAAATGATCACCCCCCTCAATACTATCCTCTGCCCCTTCACATTACCCGCCCCCCCCCACACACACACACACACACCACTGCCCCTTCACATAACCCACCCCCTCCTTCCAAATCACAAATCCTCCAACACACAGTAGTGTGATCTGCCCTCTTTACATCATCTGCCCCCACACCTCCTCATCACCCCTACCCCCACAGCACTGCTCCTTCCATTAAACTTACCTTTGGAGGATTTTAAATAAAGGTTTTGAATATTGAAAAGGATTTCATAGGGGGTTATTTACGAAAGGCAAATCCACTTAGCACTTGGAAGTGCAGTCACTGTAGATCCGAGGGGGACATGCAAGGAAAATAAAAAACAACATTTTAGGTTTCATATGATTGGATGATAAAATCAGCAGAGCTTCTCCTCTTTTCAGATCTATCCCTCAGATTTACAGCGACTGCACTTCCAAGTGCATATTCAGTGCACTTTTACGTGCACTTGTAGTGCAAAGTGGATTTGCCTTTCGTAAATAACCCCCATAGTGTTAGAAGAATTCCCTGAAATAGTAAGGATAAACACGTAGGGGTCATTTACTAAAGGCAAATCCACTTTACACTACAAGTGCAAAGTGCAATTGAAATTGCACTGAACGTGCACTTGGAAGTGCAGTCACTATAGATCTGAGGGGGACATGCAAGAAAAAAAAATGTTTTAGCTTGCACATGATTGGATAATAAAATCAGCAGAGCTTCCCCTCATTTCAGATCTACCCCTCAGATTTACAGCGCTTGCACTTTCAAGTGCACTTTCAGTGCAATTTCAAGTGCACTTTGCACTTGTAGTTTGCACTTGTAGTGCAAAGTGGATTTGCCTTTAGTAAATAACCCCCATGGTGTTACTATAGAGAGCATCCTGCCTAATAAATTGTGGTTAGGCTTTTTATGGATCTGCCCTCTATAGTAAGTTGCAAAACCTCTGCCAATAAAAATTGAAAACCAATATGCCCCTCCAGTGGTTCTAAGTTAATGAAGAATTTTTACCGGAAATCCTCAGGCTGCTCCAACTGAGATTTACATTGAAATACAACTGTCCCTCATTTAGAGAGAGTGCTCCTCCTTTGGAACCAGATTACTCTGTCCCTCTTTCTACTCAGATGTGCTTATTTTGTTTGTTGTAAAGACCTCTATAAAATTGTACTAGTTAACTGAAAGTATTATACAACCTTAAACTACTTTTATTTTGAAAAGCTAGTTAAATAACAATGTAGTGTTGAACATGAGCACCTTTGCATTAAAAAAAAAATAGTATTTCTGAAGGCTCCATGCCAGCCTACCACTCGGTATGTCCTGCAGGCACCCCCACCTGCAGGACCCATAAACTCATAAATTTGACTTTCTCCCCCAGGTCGGCGTTCCTTTCTTTTCTCCTCATCTCATAAGACCAAGTGTTCAATTACCTGTTGCTCCCTAGGTGCACAACTGTCATGTACCTGTTGGAGTTTGAGCTGTAGAGAGAGATTCTCTTGCACCTCTTGTTCAACACCCCTGGTAGTTATGACAGAAAGTATGAGCGCACGGATTGGCACAAGGGCTGGTGTAACAGGCAGCGCCAGCTGAGGTTTGCATGTAGCAGATGACAGTGGATCGCCAGGCAGGAACTAGAGCACGGTGACATGTGATCAGCAGGAAGTAGCATAGCCAGGACACAAGCCAAAAGATCATCCACAGCTGGACAATGAGGAACATCAGGCAGAGGCAGAGTCAGGTTTGGGGATTGGTGCACAGTTGGGCAGCAAGGTATAGGAGCCCAAGACATGAGCAGGGCCAGAGAATAAGCCACGGGTCGTGCACGGATAGGCAGATATAGCAGGTTATGGTGCAGGTTAAACAGGAACTAGCTGAAGACCTCACAGAAATCTGTTCATGACATAATCCAGCTTAAAAAAGACATTTGGCGCCAGTATTGGGCATACACCTGGGTGAATGTGTGTGAACGTCAGCCTCTACTCAAACTACTCATTAAAAGCATGAGCAAGTAATAGCCTCCTGGTCCCAATACAAAACCCTTTATGGACCCTTAAATAGGCTGTTTGCATGGGTGTTGTGACTGGCATTTGGGATTTATGCCCTGCTAAATGCAAGGCTCTTCCCAAGGGTAACACTATGGCTGTTATGCTGTCTGCTATATAAATTCTGCCTGATTGTAATGCCTTTTTTTTTTCTCTGTGATGCAGTGATGATACTCTAGATTGAATGGAGGCAGCTGGAATGCTTTTTGAGTTCCACAGCGGCTTGTGGTAGAATGAAGGCAGCTGCCAGAATGCATGTATGCTATTTGAAGTGTAACTCCATTTTTGTTAAACATAAATAAATTTAATAATCATATTTATAGTTCCCTTGGGTGATCTGCGTACATTGCAGAATCTGATTGTAAATCTGTTATATATCCCTACCCTTTGTCTCTGTCCTGAAAAACCTTTTCATCATGTCCTGCTTTCTGGCATGACAGGGTTTGATTCATTAACCACCTGTTAAAATCTCAGGGCTCTGGTCTGGGAAGGTGCAGTATCAGCCTCCCTTTTGCAGTAGTTAACCCCTTAGAGGTTTATTACCAAACACGTTAATTCCCATTGCAATGAATTTTGTTTTTCAACTGCTTTATTAAACTGCAGGGCTGTAATTTGAAGTAGATGTGAAATGTTCAATGTCTTTACGTTACCAGATGACTTGAGTAGAAATTTTACATAATATAATGATTCTTAAAAATTGTAGCGTTCTTCTTTAGAATTGATCAGTATCTTTGTTTGTCAGGGATTTATTTTTATTGAGAGAGGTCCTTCTGCAGCCTGCAGTCTGATCCCTCAATGCTGTGACTGGTCTATGCAGGTTAGAAGCTGGTGGATGCTAGTGCCTTTCTTTCTGGTATTGTTGTTGGATTTTCAGCCCTTCTGTGGACCTCTTAAAGCTGTATACTGCTAGTTACTTGTATTTCCTACTGCCAATGGCCATAAAGCCAAGTGCTTAGTTTCCTAAGTCATGAGTTGTCACCTCATCCTTGTAGCCAGTCATTGCAAAGAAGGTAAGGGACATTTTTCGTGTAAGAGTTTTCTTTCAGGTGAATAGAAAGCTAACTAATGGGCTCTTTGTTATTTAGGGTGAGGGATAGCAACAAATAAATTGACATAGATTTTAACTCTTTCCTAGGTTTTATAAAGGAACAATACTACTAATACAGTATGATTCCCAGAAGAATAGATGGTCTTTCTTATTGTAGCAGTAACATTTGGCAAATACATACATACATTAAATGAATGTATATACAATTTTGTAAGCTCTATAATATTGCTTTGTAAAAAAAAACGAGTATTCTGTACTGTTAGTAGAATTGCCTTCAATTGAAGACTATAAAGGCAAAAGTTATTTTAATAGTTTTGCTCTAAGGCTCCATTACAAATAGCCAGCCTTGCAAATGAACTTTTCTAAGGCTAAAAACTGCATTACTCAAGGGAGTGGTTTGGCCGGGAACTAAGATGGCCGCTTGAACCGAAAGCTCCTGCAAGCAGAGGACTATCTTTTGCCTTTAGGGGAACCCGACACATGGATCCAGCATGGGGAAGCTGAATCACAGTGCCTTGACACCTCATCCATCTAAAGAGACCAGGACACAGCTCAGCTGCAACATCCCAAACTGTTCCAGACTCAGCGCTCCGACAGCCACATGGCCTCTCAGGCCTCAGAGCTGTGCTCACCAGGCAGCGGATCTGACTCACAGATGGACAGAGGAGACACACTGAGCCTACACTCAAACCCACCTCTGAGCCTGCCTGACTTGCAAAAAGTGGCCTCAGACATCAAGAACACTCTCTCTCGGCTGCAATATCAGATCTCAAGTCGGAAATCCAGGTGGTAGCTCATTGCCTCACAGATGTGAAGCAGACCTCACAGCTTCATGATGATGCAATCAGGCAAGTACAATGCATTTATGACACTCAGCTATCACATCTCTTTGATCTTCATCATCAAGTGGAGGATCTTGACAATCGAGGCTGCAGACACAACATTAGAGTACAGTGAGTACCTTAGGGGATAGATAGTATGATAATGATTTGTGTGATTGCCATGCAGACACCCTTATTGAGATGGAGAGGTTATACCGTGCCCTAAGACCACAACTCTGGGACTCTGAATCCCCATGGGATGTTATATGTTGCATCGTCAACTTCCCTGTTAAGGAAGAGATATTAAGAAAGGCAAGAGAGAGAGAGGCATATTGCACAATGGCTCTGAAGTTAAACTATTTCAGGATCTCTCCCAAATTACTTGTGTATGTGTTGCGCCCTCTGCTTGAAGTTTTAAGATCCCGCAATATCCAGTATCGCTGGAAATTCCCGTTTTGTCTATCGCACTGCCTTACTGCGAACACCGAAAGATCTCCATGCTTTCTACGAGCAACTCGATCTACCTCTGACTGAACTTCCAGGATGGTGCGTTTTCTACTTTCCATCTGACCCCCGGCACCCAGTGTCACACAATCCATCTCCAAAAGTTTAAAGACAGTGCTCCAGATGATGGAGGTTCGATCCTACTTCACCCAGATCCTGTGCATCTCGTTGAGACCTGAATCAGTGCACCCCTGGACCCTCTTTAACCCGGCGCAGGGATTGTCTAGAGGCCTGGGGCCCTCTCTAGCTGCTTGTAAAAGCCTATGAACCCAGTTTATAATTACTTTGTTCTTGTTTATTTCACTTGTTTATGATCATAGCTTGGGCCGCGCTCCAAACCCCGGATGCAGATCTGTGCTGAGGTTAGCTCGATACTCTTTCCCCTCCTCTTATAAAGCACGCCAATTGCAACTGACATGACCACTTTGGAGACTCCTACCTATTAATATGCTAAAATATGTTCTCATCCTAATAGAATGCTTTAGGAGACCAGCGAGCGGTCACTAGTCTTATATGTTGATAGCTACTCAGCACCACAGTGGCTTCCAGTGCTTATTGGAGACCAATCACCACTATGTAAGCCAACTTATATATTTGGATCCAGGACAATTATCATACACTTTGAGATGAAGACCTCATCGTGTCAAAACCAGGGAGTACTTTCCTTTTTCCTCTGAGAGAATTCCGTGAGGATTTGTCTAACTGGTGTCCTGAGTGATGAAGGGGTCTCACCCCTAGGCAACCTCATTTCTGAATCTGGGAGTGGAAGTATATCCCCCCCCCTCCCCTCCCTTCAGAATGGCTGCAAATGGAAATGTGGAATTGAATAAATAGATTCCTTGCATACTTAATCTATTTTATTATCTTGCAACTGCTTGTATGCCATGATTTCATATAATGGTTTCCCACGGCTCACCGATCCTAACATCTGCATTCTTCTGACCCTCCGAAGATTGGAGCCTATCGCAGAACAATTTTAAAGCGTGACATGTTAGGTATGTATTTACTTAGCGTAACATTTTATTTCACATTATGCAAAAAAATTGGGCTAACTTTAGAGTTATATATATATATATATATATATATATATATATATATATATATATATATATATATATATATATATATATATAATTATTAAACATTTTTTCCCCACAAAAAAAAGTGTTTGAAAAATTGCTGCGCAAATACTGTGTAACATAAAAAGTTGCAACGGCCACCATTTTATTCCCTAGGCTGTCTACTAATATATATATATATATATATATATATATATATATATATATATATATATATATATATATATATATATATATAAATGTTTGGGGGGTTCTGAGTAATTTTCCAGCCACAAAATGATGATTTTTACATGTAGGAGAGAAGTGTCACAATGGGCCTGGGTGGCAAGTGGTTAATTGGCATAAGTAAGTAATATACAAATAATTATTATATATTGTTTTAAGGTAATTTACTATATTTTCAAAAACTGTACTCAACCAGGTGGCTTAATGGACAAGCTACTGAAGTCTGAAGTTATAACTTCAAACCAGTAATTTCACAGTAAATAGATAAATAATAAATTATTATGTTATAACTTATAGCATAATATATGATTTAGCATGATTAAAACAGTACCTTTTCAGCAGGCAGCAGATTCTAATTCTCTTAACAGTGTGAGAAAAACATTATGGGTAAATCTTATACCCATAAACCCTTGCTTTTCCTTCTAGTTAAGAGGGCTGCGCTGGAGGGAAGCATGTGTCTTTTAGACACATGCCCCCTTCTATGATACTGCAGTGAGAGTAGAGCCTCCACTGCAGAATTGTTATTGGACAGCTGTCCATTACGCTCAGTGCTTCTGACAAGAAGTCAGAGGAATGCTGCAAACAAGGTGTACCAGCTTGTATTTAACTGGCCGCTCGGTATGTAGCTTCTGACAGGCTGCACAAGAAGCCCCATATCTCCGGCACCATAGGCCGTAGAAGCCCCAAATTTTGACCAGTGGTGGGGTATGACTTTTTTTTATTGTTTTTTTATGTTTATGGCTTTGCCTCACCTTCCTCCCCTGACTAAACGTATCTGATATACAGGTAGCCTATGGTTGTAGGTTTCCCCCCTAAAAAAATAACGTGGCCCATTTCCACTGATTAAGCATCAGACTAAGACAGAAGGGTGAGCAGGAGCTGGTAATGGTAGCAGGTATTATTTTTTTTCCGAGGGGATTTAAATGACAATTAATTGTTTAGGCTGTCTTACAATAACTGGTGCTCAGCTGTTGGATCTGCACTTCCCCTGTAGCACTTGACTTATGTAAGTAAAGGTTGCCCAGACAAATATGATAAAATCTGGTCTGCATGGTTGAATTATTTTTTCCCTCCTCCCTCTCCCTACCCAGTGATGGTATACACTAGTACTTTATTGTTTCAAGATTGTTTGTCTCTGGATTGTGATATATTTTATCTGGTTTATACAGACTATGGCCCGGATTCACATACATCGGCGCCTATTTATGCGGGCGTAGCGTATCTAATATACGCTACTCTGACGCAACGCACATAGGCAAGCACTGGATTCACAAAGCACTTGCTCCCACTTGCTCTTAAAGATACGCTGGGTTTCCTCTGCGTAAGCCAGCGTAGGTGGAAGTGGGCATGAGCCATGCTAATGTAGCGCCACCTTACTTTTCTGTATGGGCGCTATGCTAAAGTTAGTGGGAATGGGAGGATTAGTTTACTCCCATTCACAGTTTATGGAAATTTAGGCTGTTGCCAATTTCAGAATTTGTCCTGTGGGTCAGTCTGCACTCCGGGGGTGCGTTATCACCCCCGGGCGGCAGCTGGCGCTAGAGGGGTTCTGACTGACCCACCTTCTCCCAGCAGCCAATCAGAAGAGTTCTGCCCTCATTGGGCATGCTGGGAGGGGGATATATCTGGGCAACCACCTTTGGGCCGTTCTGTTCTGTGCGGGGCCCGAGTTCCAGGTGCGGCATCCACATTCAGGGTGCGCGCATCCATGGGCCCCACCACCGTGGCCTGCTTTACTGAGGTCATGCACCATGCGGAGCCTCATCCCAACCTAGAGAGGGGCCCCAGCGACTGGCTGGGTCCCAACCTTCTGCTGAGAGGATCCTAACCCTAGAATCAGAGGTTGTCCAGGAGGCCTAGACGAACCATCGGGGGATCCAGTCACCACACTGCATGACAGGTATGCTCAAGCTGTCAGTGGGTGACACTATCTGAACTGACTGGGAGGATTCGCTCAATCTAATTTCACAAATCTCAAATTGTCAAGCCTGTGGCAGAGGCCTGTTCCTCCCAGTGATCCTTAAGTGGCGCTCCGGCTGCCAGGCCTGTGATAGATGCCTGTCCGAGGGCACTTTACCCACCCTGATTGTGGTGGCGACCAATTGGGTTACATTATTGCTGAGAGCAGGCTTGCTCTCTTTCATATCCAAGGCCTGATACTAAAGTTTCTCTACGCTCATCAACTTTTCTCTATTGTTGTTTTATGTTGATGTTTGCCATGTTAGGCCTCAGAATAAAGCATTGAAAACTCAATTGACGTCTGGACACTTGCTCTTTATTCACACCCACAGCTATCATCCCTAGACCAAGTCAAGAAGGTAACTTAAATAGGCCGATCCCAAACTAAACTCATTAGTGTAGTGAGCGCTACACTAATGAGGCGTGACCCCATGCAAATGATGGGGCAAGCGCCGTAGAAGTACTTAAAATGAACGGCCGCATCCCTGTGCGCATGCTCAGAATCACGTCGGAACTACTCCCTAAGATACGACGTTCACTGCCTACGACATGAACGTAACCTACGCCCAGCCCTATTCACGTACTACGTAAACGATGTAAAATACGACGGCTGTGTTCCCTGGTCCATACCTTAGCATGAGTTGCGCCTCATATATGGGGAATAACTTTACGTCGGACATACGACTTACGCAAACCACGTATATTATGCCCTGGGGGGCGCAAGTACGTTCGTGAATCTGCGTATCTCCCTTATTTGCATATGTGTATAGAAAATCAATGGGAGGGGCAAATGCGCCCAGAGTAAATATGCACCCACGATACGACGGCGTAGGCAAGTTACGTCGGTCGTAGGAAGCCTATTTTTAGGCGTATCTCAGATTGTGGGAACGGCGCACTGATACGACGGCGCATAGTTACACTTACGCGGCGTATCTCGAGGTACGTCGGCGTAAGTGCTTTGTGAATCCGGGCCCATATTTTTATATACAGTATATTGTACGTAAGATACTTGAACTGTGGTACTACTTTTGACATCTCATGGTACATTTTTATTAAAAAACCTTTAATAAAAAGTTTCTACTGTTAAATATGTTTTAGTCTGTAGTGTCAGCAGCAGGGGTTTTGTAGTTATTGGAAATCTAAGACTGTTCCATTTTAATGAAAGTGAGTCAATCAACAATGTCAGGGGATGTGAGAATTCCCTTCTCCATATCAAAGCTTCCTTCTGTGCTGATGGCCCTTTTATGGGATGATGGCAGTAGATCAATTATCCTACCCTTGTAATTCATTTGGACATAATAGTGTGACCACTTAATAGCTGTCCTCCTTTTTGAAGACCCAAATCCATGGGCATTTGAGCATATTAGCAATAACTTGCCTTCAGCAAATAACCCTAACTGCTTGGTGTTGCTGAGAACAACACTGTCTTTAACAATCTCAGCCCACAAATGTCATAGTTTGGAACATTTAGAATCATCCCCCTTAAAGCCTAACCCATTTCTTCCTTCCCTTTACCACTAACACCTCAACCCTTCTATTTCTCATATTTGTTCTCAGGCAAAGTTCCATGCTGGCTTTGAGAAAGTAGTCTTCCTCTTTCCTCTTCGTGCTTCTGTTTCTCCAGTACCTCTGCCGTGTCTGGCAATGACTCTTCTCACTGAGCTACCTGAGATGCTGGACAGCATCTTGTCTGATCTATTGGACAACCCTGCCTTGTGCTCTCTTCAGCCAGTATCTTGCTCTCATCTTTCCTACTGCTATCCATATTTTGCTAACACTCGTTATCGACCCTTGTCTTGTTCCTCAGCTACACTCCTGCTTGATCCCAACCTCCAACTATTCATTCATTACTGATCTTTCAATTTTTTACTGACTACACTTCTCTTTGATCCTTTGATCCTTACCTGCTTACCTGCTACTGGACCCGGCTTGCTCACCTCCTGGTTGGGTGATCCTAAGTACTGTGACCTGGTACTGACATGCAGCAAAATCTATTTCCACCACCAGGAGCTCTGGTGAACACAGGTTAGTACTTAGACTTAGGTGAGTCTGCATCATCCACCAGGGTGACGGCCTTTGTACCTATCCTGCTGGTTGGTGATAGTCAGGCAACTGGTGTTTGAGCCTGATCGTGACAGCACATGTGCCATGTAAGGTACTGTATATGTGATTTCTCCAAGACAAAGGGCAGCCAACACATTATTGCCATTGTCACACATGAATGTGTTTGGTCGAGGGTGAATTTTGAATAGAGATAGGGTTCATTGGGACCCCAGAGGCCCAAAGTAGCCAAAGGGGTAAATAGGGACAGGTGGACTATATCGGTACTAGGTAAGTCAGTTAAACAGAAAAATATAGTAAAGGTAAAAAAGTTCAATTTATTAAAAGTAACATACAGGACATAAGGAGTACACAATTTTTTAAAATTACATCAGTAGAAATGTAAAACAGATTATACGACCAGCCAACACATCATAGAGATGGTATAGAGCCCTAGTCTGAGGGCGGCAATGAAGCGGAGGGGGTCATATAGATCAGGATCTCTACTAGTTTTGCTACTTGTGGTAGCTTCGTCAGGAGATATTAGTCTAAAAAATGACAATATATAGTTATTAACATTACAGGTTGTGCTACATATGGGAACATATGCACAGAGCCACTCAAGTAAAAAATACAAATATATACAATCATCGAGGAATAATATACAAGTAAAAAGTTCAAGGGGACAAGACAAAGACTGCGCGGCTTACCTGTGCACAAAAAAAAAATGTCTCGTTGGGGGAGCATGAGACCAGCGTGGAGAAAGAAATCTCACACGGGGTGTAAGATGGTGAGGATGCCCCAGCACAATGAGGGTCTGTGGTGACTGTATATGAAGTAATAATTAGTATAGACTGGATAGAGTCTTTGTTAGAGCTACAGTGAAGGGGCCACCGTGATAAAAGTAAATAAATCACTTTGCCCAAAACATGCTGGGGAAATTAAATATTGATAAGGTTCCCAAGAAAAAGAAAGGGAATTACAACGTGATTCTTACCACCAGGAGGGGAAAGGGAGAAGGTAAGGCAAGGAGGGGAGGAAGGGGGAGGGAAGGGGTTTGTGAGGAGGTGTAAAGAAGGGAAGAGTGAAGAGAAAGGAACTCTTGGAGCATTTTTATGTTAAAATGCCCCACTTACTGTATACATATTTGTTAGGGTATGGTTTCATACCTTTGATAATTGTAATACATATTGTATCTTTAAAGTGGGGGTTCTGCGGGAATACATGTTTTTTTTTATCTGTTATTCTCCCGCTGTTACATTAGCAAACAGTGTACTCACCAGTCCTATTTTTCCAGCCGCCAGCATTGTCATTTCCCCAAAAAATATAATTTATAAAAATCCTAGATGGACGTTTCCATCTTGTTTTTGGGCACTGTGAAGCCCACCAGGAGAATCTTCCGGGATGCGGTGAATGCCGATGTCCCAGCATTCACCGCTCTATCTTTACTATATTTTCCTGTTTAACTGACTTACCTAGTACCGATATAGTCCACCTGCCCCTATTTACCCCTTTGGCTTCTTTGGGCCTCTGGGGTCCCAATAAACCCTATCTCTATTCAAAATTACGCTAGGATGATGGTACTTTAACTTCATGTTATCTTTTCTACTGAGAGGTCTCCATATAAATCATTGGTCGAGGGTGAAGGTATTCCGCCGCATAGAGAGTATGGGACCAGAAACAGCTCCAAAATGTAAAAAAAGTGATCAAACTATAAAAAGTTCTTAGAGCCCATCATATATACAATGATCATAGTCCATGGTGCTAATTGGATATATCCTTCCCAGGTTCCAGAAGCTGCCATAAAAGATATGTAGTGTGGCTGCCCATGATTACTCATAATTATTGGACCTTGTGATTGCCATCCTGTGTACCCTGCTGCTAAAATTGTGGTTCAGTGGCACACACACATTACATTTCACATGCTGGCAGAAAGCAGGCATGGCCTTCTGGGCAAGATAATGGTGGCTGGGTAATTGCCACTGTGATTTAGCATAGGCCATCATTTCAAGGAAGGGGGCTGACTCCACAGCTGGAATGAAAGCTATTGTAAATCCAAAGCTATTGCCAAACTGGGATTCAAATGCTGTGCATGGAAGTGATGTGGGACATTTATTTCTTCCACTTATAGAGCTGCAGATGAGACACCTGTCTTGGGAAGAATGCTGCTTTAAAGGTTTAAGTCTTTACCTGACTCTAGTTAACATGACCCTATAACCCTCTTCCTGCTTAATGTGGCATATTGTAAGCCCCTAAAACTTTTTAGGAGTCTTCAGTACAGACCTTAGATGTTGCGGCAGATGGATATGGGTGGGAGGAGAAGACTTTTGCTGCTAATTTGTCTCATTGAGGTGCTGCTGCAACTGAGCTCTATGGTGCAAAGTCATGTGTTTTTCACATGTGATACCCAAATGGCTGATGCTTTTAGCACAGCTAATAAACCTACAGGTAGAGGCTGCAGATCAAAATGGTGCTGTCAGCAGAAGATAAAAAAGGCCATATGAAGAGCTCTGTGGACTGGCCCTGTGGCACAGTACTGCCAGATGGATTAGTATGACTGCCCCCTCTAGTTCTCTGCAAGCTGCTCATGCCCCTTCACCTTAAAATAACTTCCTTGCTACTATTCTGCTTCTCTCCAACAATTTTCTTCCTCTCCGGTCAGTGGGACTAAGGCCGCGTACACACGTTTGAACATGTCCGCTGAAACTGGTCCGCGGACCAGTTTCCGCGGACATGTCCGACCGTGTGTACGGCCTAGCGGACAGGTTTCCAGCGGACAAAAGTTTCTTAGCAAGCTAAGAAACTTGTCCGCTGGAAACATGTCCGATGGTTAGTACACCTAATCGGATATGTCCGCTGGTTATGACGTGTAACCAGCGTCCCGAAATCCCACGCATGCGTCAAATTGATTTGACGCATGCGTGTAAGCATTGCACTTCCGTGTTTGAGAACGTCAGTGTCTTCTACGTCACCGTGTTCTCTGTCCGCTGGGATTTTGGTCTGATGGTGTGTACACACATCAGACCAAAAGCTCCCAGGAGACATGTCCGATAAAAACGGTCCGTGGACCGTTTTCACCGGACATGTCTCCTCGTGTGTACGGGGCCTCATGGATAGTGTTCAACCCCCTCATCACTGGATCCCACTTCTCAGCAAATTCTTGCTGCTGAACCATCACTTGGGGTTCCCTAACAAATATCTTCTGCCTCTAGGGTCCTGGCACACACATATTGGGTCTGGTGGATTCCTGCAATAAATCATAAGGACCACAAACCTTGAACATGCATAGTAGAGTAGAGTACATCCATAGTAGAGACAAACCCAAACCTTTGCTTGACCTCTGCTTTATCCTGTACAACCTGCATGTCCCCTGCTACTTCTGCATGCAGAACCTCTGCTTCTCACTTTGGACCTGCATGACATTTTTTTAATAAACTGGATTGCCTACATTTATTTGCAGTGGGATATAAATACAGTATGGAATACCTTGTTGGAGACTACTTTAACATTCAAGTATGTAGTGACATGTCTTCACTCCAAGAGAGGCTTTAGCAAAGGAAAAAAATTAAATAAAAAATATATCCCCCAGAAAAAAAAGAAAAAGCAAAAAATTAAAAAATAAACCTAATACACTAAACCCGACCCATGTAATTTTTTTTTTTTTTTTTTTAACGAGATCACAAACTTTATATGAGGTGAAAATGAGGTGAAGCTTCACTTTGTAAAGAATACCCAATCTTATAACAACAGCAAATCATTAAATGTAACAGCCATATCAACAGTGTCACCCTCCTGCATGACTGATTTTTTTTTAACCATAAATAGGAAAATATGTGTAAAGATATGGGTAAAGCTCAAAAGTAACCCCCTTAAATGATATCTTATTTTTTAAAATGGCATTGCTCCCAATACATTTTAAATATACCACACTACTCTTTTGTCACAAAAAGTAAATATTTTTCTAGTGTAACCCATACATCATGGCCAATTGGCATTTATCATATAAAGATGAAGAAAATATAGATTACGCAGTCAAAATTACTAATGGCTACGTTTATTTTGATTAATATTTGTAACTTTGTTGCCTAGAAAAAAGGGCTGTTCCCTGATAAATACAATTTTGTAATTCAATAAAATCTGAGTGATAAAAAATAAATACAATTCTGTAATGTCAGAATGACAATACTGCTGTCTCATGCCCTACCTTCATATACAGCCATATTCTGAAACAACACAAATGAAATAAGGAACCTGCATTCTAAATACTAAAAACATAAACAGAACACTGACAAAAACAGAAAGCTGAACACATATGGTAAGGTTATATTTATTTGCTATGTGTCACAAGAGGTGATACCCTCATTAAGAAAATGTATCTTATGTCTCTGCATCAGTGCTAATGAATATTCTCCGGGTCAACGTATGAACTAACTTCATAGGAAATACAATTTGCTATTTTTATTCCTCTATAAGATGTGTTGCCTTAAGATATCATTTTATTCTATTATACTAAATCTATCAAGAATTATTTTGCTTCAAGGAATGTTTATGGTTTCATTGCATTTTAGATGTTGCCTGACATAGTCACCAATCAGAAGTTGCCAAAGAATACAATCTTCAACACTATTTATCTAATGTCAATTCGGTGCTGTTAGAAAAAAAATTATGCAGTAATGTGATAAGATTTGCCTGCACATTGTGCTGATTATTTTGACAACCCATCTACAAATTCACTTTGACATCTTGGATAAATATGGGATCACTTCCATCTGGACTAGAACCAGAGCTGGGTCATTTATTAAGGTGAAGATTGAAGGTTAATAGGAAGTGCAAGATGTTATGTAGCTACTGATCTATAAAGCAAAACATCTGCCTTAGAAATAATACCAACATATTTAATTCTAAAGATTATGTTAGTGAGTTAGGAAACACATTGAGAAACATAGATACTGACAGAAACAGACAGACACATACACCACCAGATGTGTATATGTATTTAATATACAAATTATAGGAATGACTAAATCTGTCTGGGTTTGGTTCACAAACAATGTCACAGATCATGTTTGATTTTTTTTTAATTCTGCAGCAAATCCCTTTGAAGTCAATTGGGGGGGGGTTCTTGTTATTCAATTCTAGGCTAATAGGCAAACCAATGTCAAACAAAAGTCATGAGCCATAATGGACATGGAACAATACCAAAATAAAAATGAGTACATGAAAAACAGTATTGCTTTTTACACAAAATCATCAGCCAAAGATTCAGGATTCACAGGCTTTATATATTTAGAGAATTCTCAGCAAACCTATAGTTGCAGAAACCAAAACCTTATCCCGCCTTAAGAAGGCCTTATCCAAGACCCTTGTTGATTTTGTTTTTATTTTTATCTTATGCCCCAAGGCACCATATTGCTATACACTTGTTAGCCATAGGGTTGATTAACTAAAGGCAAATAAACAGTGCACTTTGCAAGTGCAGTTGCACTCTGCCAGGGCATTTGTTCCAGAGCTTGGTAAATGAGGTGAAGCTTCACTTTGTAAAGAATACCCAATCTTATGCAAGGAAAATAAAAAGACTGCATTTTTGCTTGCACATGATTGGATGATAAAAGTTAGCAGAGCTTTCTCGCATTTACTAAGCTTTGGAACAACTTCAGTTGCAAACTGCACAGACTAGTTGTCTCTAATAAATCAACCCCCATGTTTTCCACAATTGTCTTTGCCAAATGGAACTCAAAGAAGGCACATTTGCTTTAGTCAGGAGTGTACCTTAAAGTGGAGTTTCCATCCCCAATTTTTGTTTTCATTATTGTGCTCATTAGACCTAAATAAGTAAAAAATAAATAAATATTTTTTTACTCATCTGGAAATGCCTGTTGCTATGCGGTCCCACAAAATCTGCCTTTGAAATCACCTAGGATTCTGACATCATCTCCCTCTAATGCTCCTGGGAAATGTGTGTCATCATTTCCCAGGATGCAGTGCGCTGTCCAATTATCACTCCCCATCCAAGACTTCCAGGAAGTAAGTGCTTGTAGGCTTCACAATACCCACAAGCAAAATGACAACGGTGTGGACATAGTTTTATAAACTATCTTTTTTGAATATCTATGCGGATCGGCGGCGGATTGTAAAATAGTAAGTGACCGGATTTATATTATAAAAACGCAGGATGAAAGGACATACATTTAAAAAATGCTAATTGTGGATGGAACTCCGCTTTAATAGAGTAATGTTTTGAGTAATCACAAAACATCAGTGACATTTACTTTTTAATGGTTTATTTTTCACTTTAAATTATGTAAGCACACAGCTTGTGTTTAGATATTTCTGCTTTAAACTGCTAATAGAAAATAAAAAAAATATTTTTTCTTTTGTTCTGTAGTGCATATCAACTTAGAACTGAAAGAAAGACCATTGTACTAAACTGCACACTTTGTGACAATAACCATTTTGTAATTCATTTTTTTTTTAATTATAATCTTTCGTTGGCATATGTTTTATTGCAACCAAATGTTTAAAATTAAATATGCAGATAGAGCAATCATAATGAATAGAATTCTTAAAATTGTCAATGCTATGTTCCTATTTCCATAGCTTCTACTTTTCCACTTAACATTTAAAGAGCTATGATTCTTTGAACAAAATTAAATAGTCATGTAATATTTGATAGACATCTGCAGACTGGAATATTTTGTTTCGTTTTTTCGTTTTCGAAAATAAATTTATTTAGTTACTCCCGAAAATCGTTTTGATTTATTTCGTTTTTCGTTGGGAAATAGCTTTCGTCCGAAAATCCAATAATACTTGGTTTCTGTTGAATGGTCAAAAGAATATTCGCCGGAACGTCGAATCTTTGTTGGTTTTTGTCTAATGGGCAAAAAAATATGTCGAATCGTACATTTCCGTTCGAATATTCCGCCTACAAGAATTCTAATGTTGTATGACTAGTAATAATGTCGAATCTATTCTCTATAATGTCGAATCTATTTTCTCATAAATCAAAATCTATTCTCTATAATGTCGAATCTATTATTTCTATAGTGTCGAATCTTTTCTCTATAATGTCGAATCTTTTCTCTATGATGTCGAATCTCTCTATATCTAATTTTTACCGCAACGAAAAAGAAAATAAAGCATTTTTTATGTCGGATCTTTCGCTTTTCGTTTCTTGCACTTTAGTTATCGTTTGTTAAAACGATAACGAAAAAAACAGATTTTCGGACGAAAATGCATTCTAACGAAAACGAATGCACATGTCTAATATTTGATCATAATTCCAGCAGCCCCTTAGTTATTTGTAATTATTTTATTTATCTGCTTGTGGCCGGAATTATTTTTGATATTTTTTCACTAGATTACAGCTCTTAGGATGTTGAGGGTGGCAGTGTGTGAGGAGAGGATGCGTGTGTGATCTCCTAGTGCTCCATCCCCCCCCATTGACAATGGCACAGTGAGAGACTTTCTGAATGTCGGCAATACCGTTGTAGTGCCGCACTGTCCTCCCCTGCTGTGGTCCCTGTTGTCTCTCCCCCTCTGTGTATGCCGCATTGGGTGCGGTGAGCCTGGCTGCTTGTGACACTCCAGCCTGTACTACTGGTAATACCGCATGCTCGTAATCCCGGAGGTTTGCCGCAAATCTTGCGAGATCTGGCTCGGCACGGAACAGCACAGATCAGCGTGAGGTGTGAGGAGAGGAGGAGGAGAAAGTGGAGAGGTGCTGGGTGTGCCATGAATCAGACGTGATATCCTGGAAGTGGAGGGGATCTCCAAAGGCATCGAGACTGCATTGAGACTGCCCCCGTCTGGATCATCTAGCGTCTAGCGCCTGGAACGTGTGGCGCCTACTGGTATGTGAAAAAAAGAGCCTGTACTTGTGTGCAGGTGAAGCTTGTGCTCAGTGAAGATCATTGGAGAGGGCAGCAGGAAATATCACAGAGCAGTGAAGTGAAGTGTTCTATTAACGGGGGCGGGGGGAAAGGAGAAGGGAGTGAAGGAACTTGAGGATTGGCTAACTTGCATACCAGGACTGTTTGTTATCCATCTTCAAGTTTGCCTGCATATATGTGGTTAAATACCTAGAAAATTCAACCTGCCTACCTCTCTCCTAGTTACCAGTTACTTTGACCCTTTTTTTTTCATTTGGGGTGGTTTTGACTTGTGTCTGGCGGTACTCTCTATGTGCTGACCTTTAAACCCTAAACCCTAAAAATACCACTTCAGAGCCATGGTGGAGACCAGCATATAACTGAGTTGTTAAAGTATATCAGTGTGATGCGTTGTGACCTGCTGCGACTTTCTACGATTTGCTGTTTTCTTTCTTTTTTTCTTTTTTTGGCAAACAGAGAAAAATCTTTTCTCCTGCCTTTCTAGTTGCCTGTACTTTTTGGATAGGCTTATATAGGGAAGCCATTAAAAGCGACCCAGATTTAAGGGGAAGAATGGCAGCAGCAGCAAAAAAAAAAGAAGGGCAGCCTAACTTAGAGAGTGGGGGGATTCAGATGACACGGCCTGCAAAATAGAAAGCAACGCAGGCTGCAACAGCTGCGGCAGCCAAACTGGAGCAGTTATCACATACCTCGGCAAACTCACCAGGCAAGGGGACATCGCAGCAACAAGTGCAAATAAAACCCCAAGCAGGAATACCAGCGGACAGGAAAAGTCACGGTCTTGGTGCATCAGCCCCAAAAACAACAAGCAAAAAAGGCCCCACGGGTGAGATAACAGGGGGTACAACTGTACCTGCAAAAGCCCATACAGAAAGTCCTGTAGCAGTGATTGCAGATGACCCACTGAGAGAGGGAGAGCCGACACTCAAAGAAATCCTATGCACTATAAATGCATGCAGGGAGTCACTGAATAGTTTGACCGATCAAATAAAAGGAATAAAGGAAGAACTAGTGACAATGGGCCAGGAATTTCAGAGAACAGTGCAACGGACAACAGAGGTGGAGGAGAGATTGAGTCAAGTAGAAGATGAGGTACACCCATTAAAACAGGAGATGAAAGTAATGAAGGAACAAATGGGGTGGCAAGCATCGTAGAAATAACATACGGATTGTGGGTCTCCCGGAACAAAGTGAGGGTACCCACCCCATAAGCTTTCTTGAGAAGTGGTTCAGAGACATTTTTGGGGTGAATGTTTTTTCACCATTATTTTTGATAGAGAGGGCCCATAGAGTTCCATTCAGAGCCCATTTGAAGGATGGACATCCCCGGCCCCTGCTTTTGAAATTCCTTAATTATAATGACAAGGTAAAAGCATTGCAAAAAGCGAGAGAGAAGGGGGATATTTTTTACAATGGGTCAAGAATTTCCTTATATCCAGACTTCTCCCCAGAATTAAGTAAACGCAGATCGGAGTTTACATCAATCAAGCGCAGTCTTTTAAAAAATAAAATGACATATGCATTACTGTACCCAGCACAACTTCGAATCATGACATCAGTAGGACCCCCAGTTCTTTGACTCACCAGGAAAAGCAGCACAATGGCTGGAAGAGAACAAAGTGCAATTACAGACTAATGACTGACTGAAAAGCCGTGGAGAGGAATAGAGATGGATTAAAGTTTAAGAGGACACTTTGGTCTCCTCCGTCTGGAGTTTTTTTTTTCTTTTGTCTCACCAATGGAAATGGGTGAAGCTTAAGAGGATATTTTGGGCTCCCCCATTTGGGGGGGTGACCTTTTTTTTGGTGGGGAGGAGAGGAGGAGAGAGGGGAAGTGGATTTTTTTTCTTTTTTTCTCTCTCCTTCTCTTTTCTCTTTGTCTCACCAGTGGAAATGGGTGGAGCTTAAGAGGATCCAATATAATGCCAACATTAATGGCTGTAGCTGCTACCTTACAACACAAAAAAAAAAGAAAAAAGAAAAAAAGACTGCTTACGTTTCTTGGCTAAACCCTGACTAGTTTCGTCATATAGACATCATCTGAGGGTTGTCAGGGTGGAGCCAAGAAACGTAACCGGTGACGTCAGACAAGGTCAGGAGCGAAGGCAGCTATCCTCTTAACACAGGAAGCAGTAGAAGACGCCATGTTTTTACTGACACTGAGGTGTTATTAAGCTTTTTCATTTAAATCAGATATAAGCCCTATATGGATGATATTTAATTTGCTAAAGGACTGTGTATCAAATGGCTCTTTTAATAATGTAAGAATATTAATTAGCATTTTAGTATGTAACATTCCTGTTGATTGCTTCAGTGGAGACACGCTAGCTAAGACAGCACCTGAGATGTAATTGTGGACTGTGGATGCTGATCTTGCCTGGAACAGCATGTAAAATATTGTACTTTAACCACTTCAATACTGGGCACTTTCACCCCCTTCATTCCCAAGCCAATTTTCAGCTTTCAGCACTCTCGCATTTTTTTTATCAAAACAAAGTTTTACTTATAATCAAAAGTAACAGTCGTACAATCATACTAGCATTTGTACATGAATTTTAGCATGAAAAATGTGACATTTAACATATCCAGATTCAGTAGGGGAGTGTTCTTCTCCCTTTTTTTTTTCCCCCTTTTCTTCCCCTTCCCACACAACTTTATTGTAACAGAGAGTGCATACATGTCATTACATACATCTAAAGTGTCAATGATGATATGAGGGTGTGCAGAATTCAGAATACCAACAGTTCAAAGCCGGTGTCATGGCCAAGAGAGCAGTCTGGTGCCCACCATGCAGGTACTCTAGACCCGCAACGGAGCGCCCAGCCAGGCGCAGGCCACCCATCTGGCAACATAGACCTGTGGTGACTCACGTACAAGTATCAGGGTCCTGTAACCAACGGTCCCAAATTTTATCATATTTGGTCGGGCATTCCCTGTTAATATACATAATCTTTTTGTATGGAAGATTATTATTGACCTCCACCTTCCACTCCACAAGTCTGGGGGGTACGGGTCGCATCCAGCTCCGAGCAATGACCTTCCGCACCGAGAACAAGGTCTCATGCAGGAACGTCTTCGTGTATTTGTCTATAGTATCTGGAAGCACCCCAAGTAGGCACTGTTTTGGGTCCAGCGCAACCGGAGAGCCCATGTGATCGTGCAGAAATGTTACTGCTTATGTCCACAGGCCCTGCACCTTGGGACATGACCATAATAAATGAAAGAACGTACCCACCTCCCTCCCACACATCTGACAGAGCGTAGATTGGGTGCTTCTATATCTGGCAACCCGGAGGGGGGTGAGATATGCCTGATGAACTATATAGATTTGGGTCAACCTGTCGGAGAGCTTGGGCGAGACAGCCTTGCAGGATTCCAAAGCCTCTTCCCACTCCTCATCCTCCAGGGGGCCCAACACTCTCTCCCAGCGAGGTTTAAGCTTATATGCCAACTTGGTTGAAACGGGGGCAATGAGCATACCGTAAAAGGCGGACGTTAATTTGCGGGGATCAGTACTTTTAATTATGGCTATAAGTGGATTAGGGGCAGACTGGGGGTTGGCCCCTGAAAACTGAGCCCGAACCGCGTGTCTCATCTGCAAGAATTGAAAGAGCATGTGTCTGGGGAGTGAGAATTCTTCACTAAGCGTGGAGAAAGGTTTGAGGGTTCCGTTAGCGAACAGTTGGTTCAGGTAGAGGATACCATAATTAGACCATCGGTCTGCGTCAGGCAGGTGTAGAAATTCTGACAGGTTTTTATTGTGCCATAAGGGAGTATAATCATTGTAGATTGGTATCCCTAGCTTGGTAGAAGCTAAGTCCCATATGCGTCTGTAATGATACAGCAGGGTCCGTCTGTCATCCCCCAGACCCATACCACCAGAGCCCACAGTCAGTGCGTAGATTGGGTCAGTGCGTCGAGCCCATCTCGGGCAAAGCAGCTGGAGAAACCGCTCCTTGTCCGTCTTGTCGATATGAAACAGTTGGCATAATTGCGAAGCGATGTAGTAAAGATTAAAATCAGGGAGGGCGGTGCCCCCCAAGTCTGTGGGGTTTTTAAGCACCTGCCAAGCCAATTTATGTCTGTTGTTTCCCCATACAAAAGGTTTCAGAAGGGCCTCAAGGGATTTAAAATGTTTCAGGGGTAAGTACACCGGGGAGTGCCAAAGAACATAGAGTATCTTGGGCAGGAGGATCATTTTAATGAGGTTCACTCTGCCCCAAACCCCCAGTGGCAGACGGGCCCAGGTCCGTAGTTTGGATTTAACATGGGAAACTAGGGGGTCTAGGTTTAAATTTACATAATCCGCCGGTGTTCTGGATATGCAGATCCCTAAATATTTGATGGTACTTACTCGTTGTAATGGCAAACTGTCCTGAAATTCAGTCGGTGGGAAGCTGTCAAGAGGAAGAATCTGGGACTTACCCCAATTGATCTTAACCACTTAAGGACCACCGCATGTACATATACGTCCACAATATGGCACGTACAGGCACATGGGCGTATAGGTACGTCCTCGCCTATTAGCGGGTGGGGGGTCCGATCGGGACCCCCCCCCCGCTACATGCGGAGGTCGGGTCCGCTCGGGGAGCGATCCGGGACCACGGCGCGGCTATTTGTTTATAGCCGCTCCGTCGCGATCGCTCCCCGGAGCTGAAGAACGAGGAGAGCCGTGTGTAAACACGGCTTCCCCGTCCTTCACTATGGCGGTGCATCGATCGCGTCATTCCCTTTATAGGGAAGACACGATCGATGACGTCATTCCTACAGCCACACCCCCAAACAGTTGTAAACACATACTAGGTGCACCCTAACTCCTACAGCGCCACCTGTGGTTAACTCCCAAACTGCAACTGTCATTTTCACAATAAAGAATGCAATTTAAATGCATTTTTTGCTGTGAAAATGACAATGGTCCCAAAAATGTGTCAAAATTGTCCAAAGTGTCCGCCATAATGTCGCAGTCACGAAAAAAATTGCTGATCGCCGCCATTAGTAGTAAAAAAAAATAAAAAATAAAAATGCAATAAAACTATCCCCTATTTTGTAAACACTATAAATTTTGCGCAAACCAATCGATAAACGCTTATTGCGATTTTTTTTACTAAAAATAGGTAGAAGAATACGTATCGGCCTAAACTGAGGAAAAAAAATGTTTTTATATATGTTTTTGGGGGATATTTATTACAGCAAAAAGTAAAAAATATTGCTTTTTTTTCAAAATTGTCGCTCTATTTTTGTTTATAGCGCAAAAACTAAAAACCGCAGATGTGATCAAATACCACCAAAAGAAAGCTCTATTTGTGGGGAAAAAAGGACGCCAATTTTGTTTGGGAGCCACATCGCACGACCGCGCAATTGTCTGTTAAAGCGACGCAGTCCCGAACTGTAAAAACACCTTGGGTCTTTAGGCTGCATATTGGTCCGGGGCTTAAGTGGTTAAGCCCGGAAAAAGTCCCAAACTGTTCGATTGTCTGAAGAGCCGTATGTAGAGAGGGGCCCGAGTCCGCAAGGTATAATAGTGTGTCGTCTGCATACATGCTGATCTTTTCAGTCAAAGTGCCAGAACTCAGTCCCCTGATCTCCGGGTTAGCTCGAATGGACATGGCTAAGGGCTCCGCGGCCAAGGCATATAGTAGTGGCGGAAGAGGGCAGCCCTGTCTCGTGCCTCTGCTGAGGTCAAACAGTCGAGACGGCCAGCCATTGGCCACCACCCTGGCCGTGGGTGCCCTATACAGCAGTTGGACCCACTTGATGAACCGCGGTCCAAAGCCATATCCCTCCAAGCAGCTCCAGAGATACCCCCACTCCACCGAATCAAACGCCTTTGCCGTATCTAATGTCACCACCACCCGGGACCCAACTTCAGTATGTGTAGCTTGCAGGTTGATGTACAGTTTGCGTAGATTGAAGGAAGTGTTACGGCCCGGCATGAAGCCTGCTTGATCTGCGTGTATGAGGGAGAGAATGACTTGATTCAGTCTAAGGGACAGCACCTTGACCAGTATTTTAATATCAAGTGCAGCGCTAGAGGAAAAGTCCAAATAAAGATCATCCAGGTGATTCTCTTATAAGTGACTGACAATATGAGGCATGCAGGTGATATAGCGTGGGTTAGCAGGAGACCTCCACCAATAGTAACAATGGCCGCTCACCTCACTGATAATAAAAAATCGCTTTCCCATAAGGGTCAATCCCAGGCATGTAACAGCATAATCCAAGCAGGAAAGGAATACATCTCAGGTAATATCAGCATGGATGGCAGATCTCAAGTAATATCAGCATGGATAGCAGCCATGGAATCCGATGTAAGAAAAACAAAACATAGTGTTTCTCCGCAATAACCAATATAACATTTAATAGTGAAAATACACTTACATAAAAAGCACTATATCCAGTGCTAGGAATCAAATGCAAACAAAAACGCACAGCATGGTCCGATAGATGGCAGCGGGTGACGTCACGTACTTACGGTACTTACGTACTTCCCGGTAGGGAAGTACGTGACGTCACCCGCTGCCATCTATCGCGGTAGGGAAGTACGTGACGTCACCCGCTGCCATCTATCGTGGTAGGGAAGTACGTGACGTCACCCGCTGCCATCTATCGGACCATGCTGTGCGTTTTTGTTTGCATTTGATTCCTAGCACTGGATATAGTGCTTTTTATGTAAGTGTATTTTCACTATTAAATGTTATATTGGTTATTGCGGAGAAACACTATGTTTTGTTTTTCTTACATCGGATTCCATGGCTGCTATCCATGCTGATATTACTTGAGATCTGCCATCCATGCTGATATTACCTGAGATGTATTCCTTTCCTGCTTGGATTATGCTGTTACATGCCTGGGATTGACCCTTATGGGAAAGCGATTTTTTATTATCAGTGAGGTGAGCGGCCATTGTTACTATTGGTGGAGGTCTCCTGCTAACCCACGCTATATCACCTGCATGCCTCATATTGTCAGTCACTTATAAGAGAATCACCTGGATGATCTTTATTTGGACTTTTCCTCTAGCGCTGCACTATCTACTTTACATTGACTCTTAAGGAATTTATAAATTGAATCCTAGTGCATAGCTGCTGATTGTGTTTTACCTGTATATTGCGCTGATTTTTTTACTATTTTCAGTATTTTAATATCAACTTGTAATAGAGAAATGGGGCGGTAGGACTCGGGGTAGCCCGGGTCCTTCCCAGGTTTGGGGATAAGGACTATCGTCGCTTCCCGCATAGAGGGGGGCAGGGTGAAGGTTTCAAATAGGTGATTAAATAGTGCAAGCAGTCTGGGAGTTAGTAGTTCACTAAATTGAGAGTAGAATTCCACAGGGAGACCGTCAGAGCCCGGGGGTTTTGGATCTAGCGAAACTGACGATTGCAGTGTCTATTTCTGTCGTGGTAAGGGGTGCCTCAAGTAAGTCTACCTGATCCTTCATCAATTGGGGGAAGGTGATGCCGCGAAGAAAAGCAGTCTGTAGGTCCGTTGGGTCAGTCACTGTCGTTTTATATAGGTCTGCAAAAAAGTCCCTGAATTTAGAGGTTACAGTACTTGGGTCTGTGACCTGTCTCCCCCCCGGGCCATGTAGGGTGATGACAACTGGGGGTTTGTCCTCACTATGCACAAGGTATGCTAGGAGCTTGCCCGCCTTTTCCCCATATTCAAAGAGTTTTTGTTTAGTAAAAAAGAGCTTTTGACGAGCCTTTGTAAACTGTAGTTGGGTTACCACTCTAGTCTGCATTTTAAGTTGGGCCGCCACTGCCGCGGTGGGACTGGCAGCGTATTCTCTTTCAGTGGAGTCTAGCTCCATCACCGCCCTGTCAAACGCACTAGCGGAGTCAGTTTTAATGTTGTTTATGTGTGATATCAGGGTAGTACGGGCGTACATTTGAAATGAATCCCAGACTGCTGCAACAGAAGCCGTGTGGTCATTTTCCAGAAAATATTGCTTCCATTGGGCGATGAGCCCATCATCTTCCGGGAGAAGCGTGAGCCAGAACGGGTTCAGCCGCCACGGCCTCTGTGGCTTCTCAATAGGGACACTAAGGGTGGTCCAAAATGGACTGTGGTCAGACAGTAGCCTGGGGCAAAACGCAGTCTGCAGGACCCGCGGCGCCAGGGTGTGAGACACAAGGATGAAGTCTATGCGGGACATGGAGTTGTGAGCAGGGGAGAAACAGGAGTAGGCTCGCGCATGTGGGAAGTTGTGTCGCCACGTGTCTATAAGGTGGAAGGTGGAGATGAGTTTAGAGAATTTTGTCGCGTCAGCACTACCGCCCAATGTCTGTGTCGTTTGGAGTCTGTCAAGGGCCGGACATAGTGTAGTGTTGAAATCACCTAACCATATTGCCTGTACTGAGGGGTTACGAGACATAAAGGTAAAGCCTTCCAGAACCAATGTTGTGCTAAATGGAGGAGGTATGTAGAAAGCCATGATAAGGAACGGCTCACTGTATAACTTAGCATGGAGAAATACATATCGACCTTCGGGGTCAGTGCGGAGCTCACAGAGTTCAAAATGCACCGATTTGGCGATCAATACGGAAACACCCCTGGCATGAGACGTGTGAGTGGAGTGATACGCCCACCCAACCCAAGGACGGCGGAGGGCCATTTGAAGTCTGCCCTCGACGTGCGTCTCAACCAGCACCACCACGTCCGCACGTTGTTTTTTGAGGAATGCAAGGGCAGCCAAGCGTTTAATTTTCTCGCGCAACCCCCGAACATTCCACGTGAGGAATTTTATAGCCGCCATAGTGCTGGGCATGGATTATAACCTCGCCCCAATAAAACACGTATCCTAAGGTCTAGTGGAAAACATAAAACGTAACAGACCTGAAATGCATTAGACACTGTATATGGCACCCATTCAGCATATATACATTCTTCCCTGAACGGTTTCTGAGACACTGTATGCACTTTTAAAGATTGGAAAAATAACTGTTGAACAATCCCATCCCCCCTCCCCGCCTTACACCCACCCCAACTTGTGCAGGCATGAACCCTTAACAACTCTTTACCGCCATCTGGGAACAATAGTGGCTGTACATGTAAGGAGAAAATGAGGAACAGTCTTAGCAACTGGGTCAGGTAGTGGTTCCAGGACCGCCACCATATGGAATGATGAGGACGGGGCCCAGTAGTGTGCCCCAGCAAGTTGGCATGAGAAAAAAGCAAAAAGACCCAGTTTCTCTGTTCATCCGCATAGTCCGGGTTCCCAGCGGTTAGTGGGGCGTAAATTCGCTGCACTGTGCATGCAGCTGGTAGGACTAGCGTGCCCCCGTGGCTCCGTGTGACAAATAAGTTGAGGAGTATGAAAAAGACCCCCATGGGGGGGGGGGTAACGAAAAGTAGTAAGTTGACTCAAGATATAAAGGGGAAAAAAATAATAAAAAATAACCAAAAAATTATTCATGCCAACGTGTGACATAGTTCAGGATAGCAGTGCAATGAGGAATTCAGGCAGGTCAAGTAGCAGTAGAAACAAGAAACAAAGTGTCCCGCCGTGTGGCTCACCTGGTGAACGGTCAGTCAGCTTCTCCATGTTCAGGCCTGCGCTCCAGCCAGGAGATGACCTCCTCAGGATCCTCAAAGAACGATACGCGACCATCGTGCTCCACCCGCAGACGTGCAGGGAAAAGCATAGAATACTTCAGGTGACGGCTGCGCAGCCTGCGTTTGGCCTCCATGAAGCTCTGTCGGCGTTTCTGTACCTCGGCCGAGAAGTCAGGGAATATTGCCACTTTGATGTTTCCTACTGGGATGTTGCCCTTCTCTCTCGCCAGCCGCAGCGCAGCATCCCGGTCTTTGTAGTTCAGGAGTTTTGCAATGAAGGTACGGGGTGGAGCTCCCTGAGGGGGAGGTTTAGCAGGCATCCTATGAGCCCTCTCTACCGCCAGCATGGGGGAGAAGGCCTCCCGGCCATATGTGGTAACCAGGAGCTGCTCCAGGAACGACGTCGGGTCCCTCCCTTCCGGACCCTCCGGGAGACCAATGAATCGAAGATTGCATCTCCTCAGGCGATTCTCCATGTCATCTTGCTTGGCGATCAGCTGGTTGATCTGCCTCTGCATGTGGTCAGATCCGGCCTGTAGTGGCGGCAGGACGTCCTCCACCGTGCTGATGCGGGTTTCCGTTTCCGTGACCCGGTCGCGAAGTTTTTCTGAAAATCCTGCCTAATCAAAGAAATGTCTACCTGAACCTCTTCAATCTGAGCAGTGAGGGAGGTCCTGCAGAGAGTAATTGCCTCCAGCAGTTTATCCGTGTCTCCTTGCCCGCGTTCACCTCCCGTCTTTTCAGCGCTGCCATCTCCCTCAGCCTCCTCCCCCTCATTTCGGCGGTACGGTGCGAGCTTTGCCGCGGTAGATTGTTGGCTCTTTGGTGGAGACATGGTATCGGGTGTGATGGGTGGCTACCAGGTTCAGTATGCCAGGGAGGGCGGAAAGAAGGCCTCCAGGCCGTTAACAGTGACAAGGCCCTACACTGGATCAGGGGTACCAGAACTGTCACGGACCTCCGCACACAGGCCAAAGCTGCAGTCTCCACCGGGTGGTCAAACGTCAGAGGAGGCCAGGTGTGGAGCAAGGAGGGCCCCCGGGCCAGCAACAGGGACAAGGCCTAATGCAGAGAGGAGTACCAATATGGTCGCCGACCTCCGTGGGTAGGCCAAAGCCGCGGTCTTGCCTAAACGCGGCCCCCGTGCGGAAGGAGCGCTGCTCCGATCAGAGCACCCGGTTGCTGGGGGTCAGCGGAGGCCTGGTGTGGCGTGGGGTGTGCCTCTTGTCCGGAGGCAGGGATCGGGCCCGGCGCTGGGCGCGGAGGGAGAGTGCCAAGATGGCCGCGGACCTCCGCAAGTAGGCCGAAGCCGCGGACTTTCCTAATACCGATCGCCGTGCGGGAGGGCCGCCGCTCCGCTCGGGCCGCCGGATGGCTGGAGGGCAGGTGAGGCCAGGCAGGATGTGGAGGGGGACCCCAGGCAGGCGGCAGAAACTGGAGGGAGGATTAGCAGAGTCCAGGATTAAGGAAGAAGGAGTAATGGACGGAGCCTATGGTGCACACGTCCTACTCCATGCTGTGTCAGGCCACGCCCCCCCAGCACTCTCGCATTTTCAATGAGAATTGCGCAGTCATGCTACATTATACCCAAATTAAAATGTTATCCTTTTGTTCACACTAATAGAGCTTTCTTTTGGTGGTATTTATTCATGACTCCGGTTTTTATTTTTTGCGATATAAGTGAAAAAAAGAGCAGAAAGTTTGAAAAAAAACAATATTTTCTACTTTCTATTTTAAAAGAAATCTAATAAAATCAAATTGGTCATACATTTAAGCCAAAATGTATTCTGCTACATGCCTTTGGTAAAAAAAAAATCCTGTTAAGTGTTTAGTAATTAGTTTGTGTGATCACGGACAAATGTACGCAGATGATCAAGTACAGATGTGCGCAGATGATCACAGACATATGTATGCAGATAATCATTGGGACATGTGATTTTTCTGGGACATATGTGAAGGACAGGTATTTTTTCTGTGTGGGGACATGTGTGTGGTTACACTCTTTTGGTGTGTGTTTACACTGTGTGGGTGACCCTGGGTCGGTGATCAGTGTGTAAAAAGCTGCAAAAAAACAGCTCATACTGACTGATCACTGCCCAGCTTCAGCAATCCGCTCTCCTCTCCTAACTGACAACTTCCATATGAGGAGAGGAGTGCCGATCGCAGAGCAACCTGCTCTCTATTTACATCACATGATGGCTGTGATTGGACACAGCCATCATGTGATCAGGAGGGCCAATCACAGAACCCTCCTGCCGATTGGAGATGCAACATGTCTGGGTGACACAAGCGCATCAACACGCCTAATTTAAATGGCCCGCCCCATTTGAATTAGGTGGGCTTGCGCCGAGCAGATTTACGTTACACCGCCGCAAGTTTACAGGTAAGAGCTTTGTGAATCAGGCACTTACACTGTAAACCTGCGGTGGTATAACGTAAATCAGATACATTACGCTGCCGTGGAGCAACGTAATTCTTTCAGAATCTGGCCCAGAGTGTGTACTGACCACCCCCCAAAAACATAATTTCCTGTTCTCCAATCTGTCTAAGATAGATTTCAGGAATCCCCTGCAACAAAAATGTAATTTTTAGAGACATACTTTCAGTAGGAGCACATCTAAAGGGTTGCAGGCCCAGCAGATTTCCTTATTATTGCCCTGCAGCTGCGCACCTGACAGTTAATGATGAAACCACTCCCATTAGACCCACTCAGTATAGAGGCACAGAAAATATAGAGGTATAGTATAGAGGCACAGGGATTTTCTTCAGAATAACAAAAGGTAGGAATCTGCAACAAGGGTTGTTATAATCCTTGCATTGTACATCGATCACCCAGAAGGGAATGTTTTTTTCTCAACAAATGCTTTAAAAATATGGCCCTTAAAGTGAACCCTTACTTTTCTTAGAATAGAAAAAGTAGCACCTTTATATGGGGTTGAACTAGATGGACTTTTTCCAACCAGACTAACTATATAGCAGGTATAGTAAGCATTCTGTACTTACCTTACCCAGGTTCCCCTGCTGCCATGGTTCACTATCAGAGCCCCAAAAAACTCCTTTGTAAACTTTACATTCCTGAGAAAGTAAAACATTTAAGTAGATCTACTCCCTACTCCTTAACTCCTGTTCCTGTGACAACTCCAAAAAAGTTACGTTTTCCATTAATTTCTGTACAATGACAATGGTCACCAAGATAAATAGTGGGGGAATCTCCCCATCAGGGGCACAGCAATACTCAACAAGGGTTCTGACTCATCCCCTTCTATGTTTATTCTTTTTGAGAAAAAGGTATTCTTATTTATTGAACCAATCAAGTATTTTTTTGCTATGATTACTAAATATGTTTCAGGGCAAAGCACAGTATACAGGTAATTTATACATAAAATGTATGCCATCAAATCTAAGAATTGGGAGGGCGTGCTTCATTGAGATGACGGTGTGAGAGACACGTTTGGCTGGAGCTCCGGGCCTCTTCCATATCCCCATGAGGAATATTGTATGAACCCAGCAACCTAGCACGCATATTACCCCACACTAGCAACTATCGGCGAGTCCCTGGCGGCAGATGAAGTAATACAGCGCGGTATGCATAGTGGTCGCAGACGCATAACGCGAGCAGAGTTAAAGAAGGCGGACTTGGCAGCTGACACTATAGCTGACAGCGCGGTGAAAAACAAACAGGGAGATATTCAGCGATACTTCACCTCAGCGTCCCCTGCATCCCCTGCATCAGCAAGTGAGTCAGCCATCAGAGGTTCCCGAGGACGGGCGAGCGAGTGCTACGTCAGTAGGGGGAGGTCAGCTGAGCAGCGGAGATCCTCCGGAGGGAGTCCCCGAACACGTGTGCCGACAAACACTCAGCCCTTGACGGACGCCCAGAAAGGGGGAGCCGCGGAGATGGAGGCGGCGGAGGTCAGGGAGATTAAAGCCATGTTGGCAGCTCTCCCCACTCGGCAGGATATAGAGAAATTACCTACTCGACAGGAGATTGAAACACTGATACTGCGAGTGGAAGAGACGCAGCGCCAGGAACTACAGGCGGTAAGGCATGACTTAAGCACGTTGACAGAGAAGGTGATGCTGAGAGAAGATACAATAGTCTCTATAGAACAAAGAGTGGGGGCTATTGAGAAAGTAATGGAAGCAAAACAGGACACTGAAGTAAATTGGGTAACAGAAGCAATCATTGACCTACAGCTACAGACGGAGGTCCAAGAGGACAGGAGCCGTAGATGTAATTTGCGGTTGCGGGGTGTACCTGAAGCGGCAGACAATGAGGACTTGGATAATAAAATTAAAGTGATCTTTGAGGCTATATTAAAGTCACCACAAAAAGAGATCGAAATAGAGAGGGTACATAGAGCCCCCGGCCCCAAATCCCCTAACTTAGAAAGACCAAGGGACATAATTTGCCGACTATATAGATATCAGCAGAAAGAAAGGATTCTGAGGATGGCTTGGGACCTGGGAGATATAGAACATGAAGGTGCACACATAAAAGTTCTCTCTGACCTGTCCTGGGCCACACTACAAAGAAGAGCATACCTGCGACCTATATTGGACATAGCCAGAGAGAAGGGGTTCACATATAGGTGGGGATACCCACTAGCGGTGACATTCCGTAAATCTACAAGCTCATTTACGCTCAAAACCCCATTAGAACTTCCGGACTTGTTTCAGTTCCTGGGAACTTCTCCCGTTCAGATAACAAATTGGCTATTTCCCATAACATATATGGGAAGCAGAGGAAGACCCCAAATCAAGTCAGGACAAAGACAGGGAAAGGTCCCAATAATTTATACCCAGGTGGATGCGAAAGAGCCAGGTGACCCATGAAGGGCCTAATAGAGGAAAGGTGCCGGCTATCAGATAAAGTTGGAAATAATGAAATGTATACAGAACAGCGGGACTGAGACAATGAGATACACCTGTATGGAAGGGAAGAAAAAAGAAAGAGAGTAGATAAAAGAGCTGAGAGACTGAAGAGTATTGGGGCGTACCCTATTATATATACCTTTTTTCTTTCCCTTTTTTTTTTTTTTTTTGAACACTGGCCTCTGAGCTGGAATGGAAGGTCCCACTCCCCCCCCCTTTTTTTTTTAGGGGGAGGGGGGGCTCGGTTCAGGAGGGGGGTTTACCCCCTTTACCCCCTCCCTTTTTTTTTTTTTTTTTTTCTTTTTTCTTTTCCGGAGAGGGAGGGGGGCTGGGGGAGGGGGACAAGTAAAATGGCCTTGTGAGGTCTGAAGTAGAGGTGCCCAATGTATAGAAACTGGTATCATGGAAATAAGTTAAGAAGTAAGATAAATGATTGTTTATTATGTTGTCTAATATGTATGGGTAGCGGATGATATGAAGATGGCCTAACAATGGATAAAGCTATGTAACAGGTTGGGAGGGTAGGGGAGAAAGAGGGACGGGTCTATGAAAGCCTCTTTTTTGTTTAATGTATTTTTTTATTTTTTTTCCCTGTTTGTTTTGGATATAAGACACTCCAGGGATATGGTATATATTCCTGCTTAGGGCACTAAGACACTAAATCATATACAGAAATTATAAACACTATGATAGATATTAGATCACATAATAATAAGTACCGTTAACACAACATATAACAAAACACACATATTATTTTATTGCACATCACAGAACACAAACATCTACAGGGTGGATTAACTAAAACTTTTTTCCCGCATGACCACTTAATAAGTGGTACATGGTGGAAATTGTGTAACAGTGGTGGAATTTGGGGTGTATAGGGAGGGTATCCCCGGGGGACACAGATCACAATACACAAATTCTTTTTTTTTTTTTTTTTTTACCCTTGTTTTTCTTTTTTTTTTTTTCCCGTTAGCACATTTCACTTTTTTTGGGGGGATTTGGGGCTTTCTAATGACCGGTCTACATTTTTTTTTTTTGTTTTTTCTTTTGTTTTTTCCCTCCTTTCCCTTTCCAGCAAGGGGGCTAGAAGAAGAGTCAAAGGGTAAATGTAAAGGCTAAAGTGTATATGATTATGTGTACAATAATATACAATAAATTATGATCCAAAAGTTTATGATTAAGGGAATATATGTTTTATCTATTGAATGGGACTTTCTTTTCTTTTTTTTATGGCATGGTATTTCGGCAAGTCTGGATGACTATAGAGGGGCTATGGAGAGGCCCGTAGCTCCAAGCTTTTTTTTTTTTTTTTTCGTGTGGAATTTTTCTTAAATTTCCGACTTTGGATAACTGTTTTTTTTTTTTTTTTTATTCTTGTATACTATTCTTTTTTGTGTTTGTTGTCTCTCTTAAAAGGGAATTTCCATGTCCTGAGATTCTTTTCTCTTTTTTCTTCCTTATATATCTATTTTTCTTTTCTGAGATTGAATCTCTATAAGATAAAGGACATAGGTATAACATAGGAGCCACCCAGGGTACACGCCCCTACACATAGGACGACGCTCAAATACCGTTAATACGGTGAGTGTTTAGTAGCAAGATAGCTAATATTAGTAAGGGGGGACCCCCCACTTGAATACGGGGGAGATTACCCCCCCTTTAAATTTTTCCCCTTTTTTTTCTCTTTTTTTTTTTTTTTTTTCCTCTTCATTTCTCTGCTTTTTTTTTTTCTCTCTCCCCCCCCTCTCCCCCACCCCCCCCGCTCTCTTTCCGTGGTTGGCCCACTTTTACCACATAAGTATAATAAAACATAGGTGTGGAAATAGGAAAATAGGATGGACGCATTAAACGTATTATCATTGAATGCGAGGGGACTAAACACACCCGAAAAAAGGAGGATACTCATGGAGGATTTACAAAAATTAGGAGTAGATGTGGCATATATACAAGAAACACACTTTAGAGAAGATAAAACCCCTATTTTAAAGACGAGAACATACCCAATAGTATATCACGCGACAAACCAGGAGGCTAAGTCAAAGGGGGTGTCTATCCTCATAGCAGGGAGAATTAATTGGACGTACGAAGATGTTATGAGAGATCCGAAAGGAAGATATATATTTGTGAAAGGCAGGATAGGAGGAGTGGGGGTAACACTTGCCACTGTATATGCACCAAATGAAAAACAGGAAATCTTTCTAGGTAAAATGATCACGCGCCTGCAAGATTTTACAGAAGGACACCTGATCTTGGGAGGGGATTTGAATATCCCGCTAGACCCTAAAGAGGATACATCGGCCGGAAAGTCGTATATCTCGTATGGGGCGAGGAATCGCATCACCCAAATTCTGCATAAAAACCAGTTGATTGACATATGGAGGCTGATACATAATAAAGAAAGGGACTATACGTTTTATTCTGTCCCACATAAAACATACTCTCGCATAGACCTTTTCTTTATTCCACATGCCCAATTGCACTCAGTAAGATCAGCCAAAATAGGATCTATTACATGGTCCGATCACGCACCGATTTTCTTGGAATATGAGTTACAAGACCTAAGACAAATCAGACAAAACCAATGGAGACTAAATGAAAGTCTCCTACAAGATAAAGAGGTCTTAGAAGATATAACTAAAGAGCTGGAGTTCTACTTTAGCACTAATGATACCCCAGAGTGCGACCCAGGAATTGTCTGGGAAGCACACAAGGCGGTCATCAGAGGTGTGTTAATTAAACACGGATCCAGAATAAAGAGGAAAAGAACTGAAAAACTAAAAAGGTTACTGGAAGAACTAGTCAAGCTAGAAGGTAGACATAAGCAAACTAGATCAGCAATAGTAGAGGAAGAGATGGTGGGGAAGAGAGCGGAAATTACGGACCTTCTGTACTATAAAGCAAAAGCAGCAATACAGAGATGTAAAAAGTTTGTATATGAATCAGGCGACAAGTGCGGGAAAAGACTCGCTAGATTGTTAAGAGAACAGAAAATGAGCAATTATATCCCACAGATTAAGCCACCAAAGAAACCAAAGGTTACGAAGCCAAATGATATAGCAAAAGAGTTTCAAAAATATTACTGCTCTCTTTACAATATACAGAGTAAATTCCCGACCCAAGACCAAATTGATCAATACCTCACGGAATCAGATATCCCAAGACTATCAGAATTAGACAAAGAGAGGTTAGATGCCCCCATAGTAGAAGAAGAATTAAAAGTGGCAGTAAGTTCAATAAAAATGGGGAAAGCCCCGGGACCCGATGGGTACACGGGTCAATACTATAAAACTCTGTTCCCCTCGTTATCAAAATACATGATTAAATTATTTAATGCATTGGGGACAGCGGCAAATTTAACTAAACAAACCTTATTGGCCTATATATCGGTGATACCCAAAGAAGGGAAAGATTTGAGCTTATGTGGAAGTTACCGGCCGATCTCCTTACTAAATCTAGATGTTAAGATTTTTGCTAAAGTTTTGGCAAACAGGATACAACAATACATCCCAGATCTGATACACTTGGACCAGGTGGGATTTGTCCCCACGCGGGAGGCACGTGATAATACTATTAAAGCCATCAACTTAGTACAGATATCAAATACAACCCAGACGCAATGCGTGTTCTTGAATACGGACGCGGAGAAGGCCTTTGACAGGATGAATTGAAGTTTTATGAGGGCAGTCTTACAACATGGTGGATTTGGAAATAAAATAATAAAATGGATATTCTCCATGTACTCAGGATTAACGGCTCAGGTACGGGCTAATGGAATATTGTCAGACCCACTACAGATTTCGAACGGGACTAGACAGGGCTGCCCTCTGTCCCCACTCCTCTTCGCCCTGTCATTAGAGCCGTTTCTGAGTAAGGTACGCAAAAACCGGGATGTCTCAGGAATACAAATAGGGAAGAACCACTGCAAAATTACAGCATATGCAGATGACATGTTGTTTACCCTCACTAACCCGCTGACTTCAATCCCGAACTTGATGAGGGAATTTGACAAATACGGATCTCTCTCGAACTTGAGTATCAATTTTAATAAATCAGAAGCAATGGGAGTTAATGTCCCACAAACATCTATAACACACCTAAAACAAACATTTAAGTTCAAGTGGACAGATAGAGCACTGACATATCTTGGTATACAATTATCAGGGAAAGTGGATAAGATCTTTGACTTAGGCCTCGTACACACGACAGAGATTCTCGGCAGAATTCGCCGAGAAACTCGGTCAAAACCCGGATTCTGCCGAGAATCTCTGTCGTCTGTACAGTTTTGGCTCGATGGAGCCGCCGAGGAACTCGACGAGAAAATAGAGAACATGTTCTCTATTTTCTCGTTGTCCTCGTTCTTCTATGGGAGAAGCCGGCCCGCCGAGCTCCTCGGCGGCTTCATCCCAAAACTCGACGAGGAACTCGACGTGCCAAGCACGTCGAGTTCCTCTGTCGTGTGTACGGGGCCTCAAACTTCCCACCATTATTGCAAAAGGTGAAGTCGTTACTTGACAAATGGAACCAGGGGTTCCATACTTGGTTGGGTCGATGCAACATCGTTAAGATGAATATACTCCCGAAAATCCTCTATTTACTACAAACACTACCAATACATATCCCAGTGCAATATCTCAAACAATGTCAAAGAGTTATCTTTGAATTTGTGTGGGCACATAAAAATCCAAGGATACAAAGAAAACAACTAATGTATACTAAGCAACAGGGAGGACTTGGAGTCCCAGATATAAGGAAATACTACTACGCTGTACACCTAAATAGATTAGTAGATTGGAATAGACACTCAAATACAAAATTATGGGTACAAATTGAACAGTCACAATCTAAAATACCATTAGAAAGAGCATCATGGTGGTTTGCCGCAGCTCCTAAAGAAATAAATAAGAACCCGATATGGGGAAATACAGTGAAGATATGTGCAGCAGCATTTTCTATGATTGGTATTGATCCAAGGACTTCCCCATTATACCCAGTGATAGGCAACCCCCTGTTTCCGATGGGATACCAAGAGGGTGCTTTCCGACATTTAAGAGATCAAGAATGCACACAGGTAGTTAATTATATTCGAATGGGAAAATGGGTTACAATAGCTGACTTGATGGAACAAGGGAAAGAATTCAGTTTAAAGTTTTGGAATGCACTTCAGATGGTTCACTTCCTGAACACACTACCAAATCCAGAGGTTTTTGAGAGACCACTTAAAAGATTTGAGAAAATGTGCAGTGAAAAGGGAATATTGACACACACCCTATCAATGAGCTATGAAATACTAGCGCAATCAGGGAGCAGTCCTCCGAAGTGTGTCCAGGACTGGGAACAGGAATTAAAAAAGACATTTAATATGGAACAACGACAACGACTATATAAACGAACACATGAAACATCAATCTGTGCGAGAACCCAAGAGACAAACTACAAGATCTTTGCAAGGTGGTATAGGACACCAGAAAGATTAAACAAAATCTTTCCAGAAATGACAGAGAAATGCTGGAGGTGCCAGCAAGCAAAGGGACGATGCTCCATATATTTTGGGATTGTCCCCTGCTAAAATTCTATTGGTCAGAGATTAAAAGGATACTCCAGCTATGCTCAAAATATGAGATACCAGAAAATCCAGAATTTTATCTCTTACACATGAATCCAATCCCCGAGAAAGCATATAAGGAAACAAGTATATGTCACCTATTAGATGCAGCCAAAGCATGTATTACAAAGAAATGGAAGTCACCGGCCCCACCAACTATAGACATGTGGATAAATAAAGTGAAGGAAATTAGTAAGCTAGAAGAACTAGTACTGACAGCACGACATCAACAGGAAAGATATCTAAGAACATGGAACTTCTGGAAATCCTTCTTGGACTCCAGGGTAGAGTCTATGGAGGTGGCTGTGGGTGAGGGGGGGGGGAGGGAGGGTACGGGGAGAGATTAGCTTTTTCCTTTTTTTTTTTTTGTTTTTTTTTTTGTTTGTTATAATCTTATTTTTATTTTTTATTTTTCCTACATACCGTGATGGGTGGCATTGTTGTCTCCCCCGGACAACCAGGAGGAGGGACGAAAGCAAGGTTGTGACTAAGGTTAAAGGGGGATGCTCCATAGTATAGTGCGTGATATATTATCTTATACTGAAATGCCCAGTTGTATCATTTGTTTATGTATTATTTGTTTATGTATTATAATTCTTAAATAAAAAAAGAGCTTGAATCGAAAAAAAAAAAATTATACATAAAATGACAGTAAAACTGTGCATTGGTTTGTACCGTTTACTTTAAACAATTACTTAAAAAAGCCAGATAATAAAGAGAAAAAGTCTACAGATCCTGTCTATGTAATATGTATATTTTTACATTTTTCATTTTGAATCAAAACTGTGTTTGTGTACTCATCTGGTAATTAATTCTAAAAATATTTTCTTGTAAGCGCCAGATTTGTAGTGCTTGGTCTGATTAATTAAAGTGCGGTATGAAGATTTATGTATTAATATGCTCACACCTGCTTTTCCAATAATGAAAAATAAAACTAATTTTGCTAACTGTTTCTGTAGCAGAGCTCAAGAAAGCTTTTTTTTTCTTTTTTTTTGCAAATGGGCATCAAAATCCCCAACTTCCATTTTTTCACAGGTGTAATTGTATTTATAGAGCTAGCTGTAAACACAGGCTCAAGACTGAACATTAGTGAATGAAGCAAATGCCTTACAATTTATATATTTTATCTGCATATATCATACACGTATGTATTATTTATATATATATCTATACAAAATGTCCATATCATTTCATGGATGTTGTAATGTAGTCCAGTGTCACGGTGAACCGCATCCAATTTGTATAGGTGTGAACCCATTCTTATGCCCTGTACACACAATCGTAATTTCCGATTTCCGATGTCGGAATTCCATTCAAGCTGTCTTGCATACACACTGTCAGACCAAATTCCGACCGTCCAAAACACGGTGATGTAAAACACTCAGGCCCCATACACACGATAGGATTTATCCGTGGATACGGTCCACCGGACCGTATCCGCGGATAAATCCTCTGCGGATTTTAATCCGATGGAGTGTACACACCATCGGATTGAAATCCGCGCCGAATTCCCATTGCGGTGACGTGTCGCGCCGTTGCCGCGATGATGGCGCGGCGACGTGCGCGACGCTGTCATATAAGGATATCCACGCATGCGTCGAATCATTACGACGCATGCGAGGGATGGGTTCGGACAGATCGATCCGGTGAGTCTGTACAGACCACCGGATCGATCCGCTGGTGCCGATTCCAGCGGATAGATTTGTAGACATGTCTACAAATTTTTATCTGCTGGAATTCGGAAATATCCACGGATAAATATCCGCTGGAACGTACACACCAGGGGATCTATCCGCTGAAACCGATCCGCTGAGATTTTTCAGCGGATGGATCCTCTCGTGTGTATGGGGCCTCAGACGAGCTCGAGAAAAATTAAGTTCAATGTTTCCGAGCATGCGTCGACTTGATTCTGAGCATGCGTGTTTTCTTCTCCATCGGAGTTCCACACAGACAATCAGAATTCCATGTTCATGTTTTCATGTTCTATTTCTAAACTCCGACAGAAAAAAGTCCGATGGGGCCCACACACGGTCTATGAAATGCAGAAGCATCTCAGTGCACACTTTATAAGCAGACTATCTAATAATTCAGTAAAATAAATGCAAGCGGGCTAATTTACTAAAGGAATAGAGTGTATTCACATTGGACAGCGTATGTTCTCTGTACAAAATGGACGTAAATATTGCCTAGTGAAAGAAGTGAGTTTATGTTCACAATAATAACCTATAAGTATGTTCTAGCAAAAGTCCTGTTATTTCCCTTGCAAATGATCAAGTATTTAAAGTTAGATGAACATACACTTTGCAATGAGAACATTTACTGTAACGAGTGGACAGCCTCTACTCATTCACACCAGTCATGTTGTGATCACTTGAATTCTAAAAAAAATTCCTGCAAGTAATTGGGTATTAAAAACAAACACAGCTTCATTGTGATTAAAGCAGAGTTTAGTTAGAATACATAAAACTTTTCATTTTTTTTATCCTCCTCCGTTCACTTTTTAAAGAAGCTGTTCTTTCTTTAACTAATAGTTTTGTTTACTTTTTTTTACCTTTTTTGCTGGTGCAGCTGCCCCCTGAATCCAATTATTTCTAGGCGAATGACAGCCTCCTGGGATACCAAGGTCACCTATCCCAGGAGGCATTACATTCCACTTTCCATTCATGTAAACAGATGCAGTGCCACATCTTCTATGAGTTTTAGTTTCTGTTAGTATGAAAAAAGCAAAAAAACAAAAAGTTTAAAAGAATAATATAAAAAAATAAAAAGGTAGGGAAAAATGAAATAAAGAAAAAAGTAATGGGTAATATGGGTTCTCAAGAAGCTATAAAACACATCTGTGCCATTATAGATTAAGGAAGTGTGGGTCCAAGTTACTGTAGGTGGTAAGTAATAACTAACCCACGTTTCCCATAGTATTGGTTAGTTTTGCAGCCAATTCTTTATTTATGATTGTCAATGAGTGAATATTTAGATTATTAGTATGCTCTAATTGGGGAAATGGGTGGAGCCAGTGGTTAACCCTCTGACTACCCTTAAAAAAGGCCAGAGCCTATATATTTAGTCAGGATCAAAAGGGAAGCAGGTATTCGCAACACAGTTTACAAATGTATTTATTGGTCAGCTAGCAAAACAAACATGGTCTTCAATTCAAAACAAACATGTAATAGCTTCTTGTTAGTGCATAACATAGGCAAACAGCTCTCTTCTCTTCATGCATCACCACTACAACATTGTCTCTCTGATCCTACCTGTTTATAAGACAGGGCTGAAGGGGAACTATCTTCCCCCCAATTTAAACCCCTCCTAAATTAGCCCCAGGTTGATTATCCAATATATACACTCACCAGCCACTTTATTACGTACACCTGTTCAATTGCTTGGTAACATGAATTTCTAATCAGCCAATCACATGGCAACAACTCAATGGGCCAGATTCAAGAAAGAGATACGACTGTGTATCTCTGAGTCCAGCCGGTCGTATCTATGCGACTGATTCAGACACATAGATATCCCTAAGATCCGACAGGTGTAAGTGTCTTACACCGTCGTATCTTAGGCTGCAATTTCAGGCTGGCCGCTAGGTGGCGCTTCTGTATTTTTACACGAGGAATATGCAAATTAGTATTTACGCCGATTCAGAAACGAACGACCGCCCGGCGCTTTTTTTTAAGTCGTTTGCGTTCGGCTTTTTCCGGCGTATAGTTACCCCTGCTATATGAGGCGTAGCTAATGTTAAGTCGTTCGCGAATACGGCTGGACGGAATTTACGTTCACGCCGAAAGCAATGACGTTTTGCGGTGTATTTTCGAGCATGCGCACTGGGACGTTTTCACGAACGGCGCATGCATTAGGCGGGCTTACGCCGGCCCACATACATTACGCCACCGTAACTTAGGGCGCAAGTTCTTTCTGAATACGGAACTTGCGCCCAAAGTTACAGCGGAGTAACGTATCTAGGATACGTTACGCCGGCCGGACAGATACGCTCAGGTATCTGAATTGGGCCCAATGCATTTAGGCATCTAGATGTGGCAAAGACGATGTGCTGAATCTCAAACCGAGCATCAGAATGGGAAGAAAGTGGATTTAAGTGAATTTTAATTAAAGATTGCTGATTGATTGGCTTGCTTAAGAGTTTTTTAAGCTTTATTTTTTTGGGGTGGTAAAATAGAGTTTCTGTGATAAATAAATATGTTGAATAAAGGAAAAAAGGCAAATCCTTTACACTTAATAGATCATAATAATTAGATTAATGGTTTCTATAGATGTAATAAGTCTTCCTTAGTGGCTCATTATGCATTAATTGTCACTTTATATATGCATACGGCTCCCTGCTTAATTAATTTAGGAGTTTGACCTTCCTTAATTGCTAATTATTTTTTTATTTAAGGGCTTGCCTTAATTTTCCATCGTCCTTATGCTCAACAATTGTTTCCATGTCAAATATTTTGATTAGAGTCTGAAATAAATGGTTTAATTATAAACATAATACTTCATCTTAATGAAGCTTCCATCACCTGCTATCAGCAAGCTAGGAGGTTATCTTGTGGAATATCAAACTAGGATCCAATTATTAAGACAATTTTACAACGAGGCTTTGTATTTCAGATACAAACACATTTTGTTACAAACACATTTTGTTTAATTTAAACAAATATGGAATCTTGGTGTATCACAGAAAATCTATTTGAACCAGTGGTAATAAAACAACATCAAATAATGATGTTATTAAGCATATACATGTATATGCTATGATAATTATGTAATGTTTTATTCTTGCAGGTATACAGTTGAAAAATATATATTTTTAAGGGTTGAAAAAAAATCTGTCTGCCAACACATTGGTACATCTATACCAGGAACAATTCAGCAGAGGGTTCCTCACACTAGACTGTTATGGTTAAAGTTTATCTGTTCCCAGACCAAGCAACTTGAAGTATTTACATATTCTAAACAAGCACTCACATCACTTTAAAACAAGCCCTCAATCACATCTCTATCAAAAGGTAATCACAGTTCCTCCGTCTATATTTTCTGTGGAGAGCTGAATAATTTGCTGTAAGCAAACAGCTTGTGTTTCTAAACTGTTAAACTGTTGACCCCACTTCAAAGTTATTGTTTTTAAGCATGAAGTTCTCTACAGTGCAAATAGCTAGAGAGAGAGGTTGTGATGTAGTCCCTTCACTGCTTGCTAAGAATATGTAAATACTATAATGGCTATGTCTGCACACCAGTGCATTTTAAATATAGGGGGCAGATTGTATTTTGGAACAATGTTTCCAAGTTACCTAATTTTTTAACCAGCATCTTATAATATAATGCCTGAGGGACTCTTTACAAATGCCATTGAGCCCAGGTTCACACTGGGCTGTGGGAGTGAAGCCGTGCGAGTTCAGCTGAACTCGCACGATTTCACTCCCGCTGGCAGTCCCGATTTCGGCCGCGATTTCAGAGACATCTGTGCAGGTTTCTGCACAGATGTCAATGTACAGGAACTACTTTTTGAAATCGGTGCATCGCCGCTGATGTGGCGTCGCACCGATTAAGATGGTACCATTGCCAAAAATTGACGGCAAATGCCGCCGATTTGAGATGCGATTTGACATCTCAAATCATATCTCAAATCGTACCAGTGTGAACCAGGCCTTAAACAGAGGAACTTCTAAGTACACACACTCTGTCTTGGTGCTACATTCAAATATCCCCAAAAAATCAAGGTGTGGCTAAAATGTAAGCATAAATTAAAAATCCCACCTTTAAAAAAATGTAGTTTTACCTTTAGTATAACATATACCTTTATGCATTATAATAATATTCAAATCCAACACAAGTGCTAACATCCTAAATGTGCTTTACTTCATTATAAGCAAAGGATCTAAGTCTGTATTAGCTAATATACCATCTCTAACAAATTAATCAATGCGAAAGATCATAGGTACTTTTTATTGCCCAAGTCTTCATCTATATATACAGTATATAGAATTATTGGTTCAATATTGAGTTGGCCCAACCTTTGCAGCTATAATAGCTTCAACTCTTCTGGTAAGGCTGTCCATAAGGTTTAGGAGTGTGTCAATGGGAATGTTTGACCATTCTTTCATAAGCGCATTTATGAGGTCAGGCACTGATGTTGGACGGGAAGGCCTGGCTCGCAGTCTCTGATCTGATTCATCCCAAAGGTGTTCTATAGGGTTGAGGTTAGGACTCTGTGCAGGCCAGTCAAGTTCCTCCACCCCTCATCCATGTCTTTATGGACCTTGCTTTGTGCACCATTCCTAATTATTTGGTGGAGGGGAAATTATGGTGTGGGGTTGTCTTTCAGGGATTGGGCTTTGCCCTTTATGTCCAGTGAAGGAAACACATAAGCATAACAATACATTTTGGACAATTTCAAGCTCCAAACTTTGTTTGGAACAGTATGGAGATTGCCCCTTCCTGTTCCAACATGACTGCGCACCAGTGCACAAAGCATGGTCCATAAAGACATGGATGAGTGCGTTTGGGATGGAGGAACTTGACTGGCTTGCACAGTTCCTCCACCCCAAACTCACTCATCCATGGGCAGTCTTGTTGAAATAGGAAGGGGCCATCCTCAAACTGTTCACAGAAAGTTGGGAGCATAGAAATTGTCCAAAATTTCTTGGTATGCAGACACTTTTATGCCCTTTACCCACGATCAGTTTTTCCGACAGGAAAATCATGTTTTTTTTCAGCATGAAAACTGCTCAAAATTGTCTTGCATACACACAGTCACTCAAATCTTGGCTGAAATTCCGACCGTCAAGAACGTGGTGACGTACAACACGTACGACAAGCCGAGATCAATGAAGTTCAATAGGCAGTTCAGCTCTTCTGCCTGATTCTGCGTTTTTTTGCACATCGTAATTGCATACAGATGAACATGATTCGCGACACAAATTTGTCCTGTCACGAAAATTGAGATCCTGCTCTTAATCTTTTCTTGGCAGGAAAGCTGACAGAAAAAGTGTGATAGAGCATTCACACGGTCGGTTTTCCTGACAAAAACATCACATCGCAATTTTCCTGTCAGGACAACTGATTGTGTGTACGAGGCATAAGTGTTCCCTTCACTGGAACTCTTGCTTTCCACTTTTTCTGACAAAGTGGGAAAACGCCTATTTTATATTTGTTGCATATTCCATATACATAGCATAGCTTGAAAAATATTTAAAAATGCAACTTACCATTTTAGATGCTCTGTTCTGCACCCCTTTCAGGAATAAGTCGCTACTTTGAAGAGGAATAGCTAGCTACCATAACCCCGGTATCCTCTTCTTCAGCAGATGGTCCTCTTTCAGATAAAAGTGGTCTTTGCGGCAGATACGCCTCAAGATCTCTTTTATCCGCCACTTACCGGAGCTGCCGGCAGCATCGGAGGCAATCCAGACCTCTCCCTGCCTGGGTATGGAGAAGAGTGACCAATGCTCTTTTTTGTTTATTTTTTAAATTACATTAAAAAAAATTTTTATTGCATTTTAGTCTAAAAGTCTTTTTGACCCCAGATCTCATATTTAAGAGGACCTGCCATGCTTTTTTCTATTACAAGGGATGGTTACATTCCTTGTAATAGGAATAAAAATGACCCAATTTATTTTTAAAAGTGTCAAAATAAAAAAATTTAAGTACAATGAATGAGACAATTTTATTTTATTTTTTTAAATGCCCCATCTCAACGAACTCACGCACAGCAGCGAATGCATACGTGAGCTGTGCCCTCAAATGAAAACAGTGTTGAAACCACACATGTGAGGTATTGACGCGATTGTTAGAGCAACAGCAATAATTCTAGACCTCCTCTGTAACTCAAAACATGCAAACTGTAGAATTTTTTAAACGTCGCCAATGGAGATTTTTAAGAGTAAAAGTTTGTCGCCATTCCACAAGCAGGCGCAAATTTGAAGCGTGACATGTTGGGTACAAATTTACTCAGTGTTTTACTCATTGTAACATTATCTTTCACATTATAAAAAAAATTGGGCTAACTTTACTGTTGTCTTATTTTTTGATTAAAAAAAGTGATTTTTTTTTCAAAAAAAGTGCGCTTGTAAGACCTCTGCGCAAATTAGGTGTGACCAAAAGTATTGCAACAACCGCCATTTTATTCTCTAGGGTGTTAGAAAAAAATATATATAATGTTTGAGGGTTCTTGAGTAATTTTCTAGCAAAAAAAAAATGTTTTTAACTTGTAATCACCAAATCTCAGAAAGAGGCTCGGTCCTTAAGTGGTTAACACAGTTCAATGTTTAGCTACTGACAAGTGAGGTGGAGGTGTTTCAGTACCCATTGAGCTATATCATTAGTAAGTGTTCTGCATGGGAAAATGTTTTTCCTGCAAGCTATACCTGCAACGCATTTTATTGTTGGGTGTAAACCATTATTGATACAGGAATGAATAAACAAGCAAAGTCGAGTGATTTATTTTTCACGCACAAATATTTGTATTTGTATTTTAGGGAATAATTTCAATAATCTCTATTAAGACCAAGGGGTGTGTTTTATTCAATTTTTAATACACCAAACTTGCCTTTTCTTCAGAGCTGATAAACAATCCCCCCCCAACCCCCCTACTTAATCATACACCATATTGCTATAGTTCAGCTACCTTTGTATTCCTGTGAATGATGACTTCATTACCTTTAGGTTGGGACCTGGTTGCTGATACAGTCTGTTTGACTCATCCTGCTTAGTTATGCCTCTTGACAAATGATCTTTGTCTCAATCTCTAACCTACCATGGGGAACCCTAAGCCTGAAAAAGTTGCTTACTTGTCTAGTGAATAAACATTAAGTAAATCAAAACCTGTTTTTGCAAAGGAGGTAGGACATATCTTATTAACATATTTCCACATCTCCATATGGACTTTGATATTTAACTGCAGTGAACAAGCAAAGTTTTGCTGGTTTCATTTTGGCTATATCAGCTCTATCAGGTATAACAGGTATACTGTGAAGGACAAAAATGGACAGTGCACCTGCTGTGCTATACGCATGTCGGAGAGGGAGTGAGCCCTTAAAAGGACCTCGGCCCAGATCAACATACAGGTGATACTCGAAAAATTTGAATATCGTGCAAAAGTTCATTTATTTCACCAATGCAACTTAAAAGGTGAAACTAATATATGAGCTAGACTCACTACATGCAAAGCAAGATAGTTTAAGCTGTGATTTGTCATAATTGTGATGATTATGGCTTACAGCTCATGAAAAGCCTAAATCTACAATCTCAGAAAATTTGAATATTACATGCAATCAATAAAACAACGATTGTACATATAACAATAGCAGACCTCTGAAAAGTATAAGCATGCATATGTACTCAGTACTAGGTTTGGGCCCCTTTTGCAGCCATTACTGCCTCAAAGCGGTGTGGCATGGAAACTATGAGCCTGTGGCAGTGCTAGTGGTGTATTTAGGTTTTGTGCTGCCCTAGGCCTGACTAAACTTGTGCAACCCCTAATTTAAATATGATCCAGCCCTTCCTGTCAAGGCCACACCCCTTCCTGTTTAAGATCTGCCCTGGCATTTTCCAGTGTGGAAGTTCTGAGGGCCTTGGGGGGGGGGGGGGGGTTCTCTTAATCAGCAGAGATTTCCTCTCACTTCCACGTTGGCTATGGGGCAGGAAATGAAGGGAAATTAATGGATGGCAAGAAAATAAAAAATAGCAGGGGCTATAACCATCCGTTACTCTATCCAAAATGGGAAAAAAAGTGTTGCCTATAGTTCTATTTTAAGCAAAAATGTCTGCTAAATTTATGGAGAACTAAGAGGATATAACCATGCCAGTGGTGCAGCAGAAAACATAAAGCACAGTGATGAAGGTATGTGGTCTAGGCAGTGAGCAAAGGAAGGATTGGGGGCAGGAACAAATAAATCCATCTGTTTATTTTTCTCACCAGCAATCAACAGAAATAAAATTAAGATTCCTTAATATGTACAACTGACCCAAGCAAAGGATTGCACGAGAGTCCTACTACCTATCTGACAGGTATAGGTGACCACGTCAGTGCCCCTTGTGTCTGTACCATCCCTATCATACCGAATAGTCTTGCGGCCCAGTCCACCTCATAAGACTGGCGCTAAAAGTGTAGCACAAGCCGGCGGGGACTGTTTTCATGCTTCCCCCCTGCAAAGTGCTGCCCTAGGCCTGGGCCTTGTTGGCCTATGCCAAGATACAGCGTTGGGCACTGCTGAGGTGTTATGGAAGACCAGGATGCTTCAACAGCGGCCTTCAGCTCTTTTGCATTGTTCGGTCTCATGTCACCCATCTTTCTCTTGGCAATACCCCATAGATTCTCTATGGGGTTCAGGTCAGGCGAGTTTTCTGGCCAATCAAGCACAGAAATCCCATTATCATTGAACCATGTTTTGGTGCTTTTGGCAGTGTGGGCAGGTGCTAAGTCCTGCTGGAAAATTAAGTCAGCATACCCATAGAGCCTGTCTGGGGAAGGAAGCACGAAGTGCTCCAAAATCTCCTGGTAGATGGCTGCGTTGACCCTGGACTTAATGAAGCACAGTGGACCAACACCAGCAAATCAACACAGACTGTGCAAACTTCACACTGGACTTCAAGCATCTTGCAGTGTGTGCCTCTCCATTCTTCCTCCATACTCTGGGTCCTTGGTTTCCAAATGAGATGCAAAATTTGCTCTCATCAGAAAAGAGGAATTTGGACCACTGAGCAACAGACCAGGCCTGTTTTTCTTTAGCCCAGGTAAGACGCTTCTGATTTTGTTTGTTGTTCAGGAGATGCTTGACAAGAGGAATACAACATTTGAAGCCCATGTCCAGGATCCGTCTGTGTGTGGTGGCTCTTGATACACTGACTCCAGTCTCAGTCCACTCCTTGTAAAAGTCCCCAACACTTTTGAATGGCCTTTTCCTGACAATCCTTTCCAGGCTGCGGTCATCCCTGCTGCTTGTGCACCTTTTTCTTCCACACTTTCTCTTCTACATAACTTTTTATTAATGTGCTTTGATACAGCACTTTGGGAACATCCAACTTCTTTTAAAATTACCTTTTGAGGCTTTCCCTCCTTTATGGAGGGCATCATTGATGGTTTTCTACACAACTGTCAGGTCAGCGATATTTCCCATGATTGTGATTCCTACTAAACCAGACTGAGAGACCATTTAAAGCCTCAGGAACCCTGATTAGAGTGGGACACTTTGAGCCTAAAATATTGCACCTTTTCACAATATTTTAATTTTCTGAGATTGTGGATTTGGGGTTTTCATGAGCTGTAAGCCATAATCATCACAATTGTTACAAATCACGGCTTGAACTATCTTGCTTTGCATGTAAGGAGTCTATCTCATATATTAGTTTCACCTTTTAAGTTGCATTTGTGAAATAAATGTACTTTTGCACAATATTCAAATTTTTCAAGTATCACCTGTATATGCCATCAGATCTTCACCAGAACACTCCAAAGATATGATGAGCTTAACTGGAGGATGTGCCCATTTACAGCTAATCAGGGGTTATAGCAAGTGCATGGAAAATATTTAACAGCCAGATTTAGAAACAGGATCAGACTAAAGGTCAGGACAGGCAGCGAACAATCATATTAAAATACAAGCCGAGGTTGGCAAAAAATTAATGATGGGGCTTACAAATACTGGAGATTTGGGCTAGAAAATTAACCTATTGCTTGGGCAATGGGTAATGGGTGTTGGCATGAACACAGCTCAATAATGAGATTGATTGACAGGTGGGGGTGGGATTAGCTGTGTAGATGCTATATCAATCATCCCACTTCTGTGGATCGGAGCAGGCTGCAATAACAAAGTTTTATAGAGGTTGTATGATGATTACAACTACACACTGTTGCAGGTAAGCTTTGCTTTGTGCTTTGATATGTCATATACAATGTCATAGAAAGGCCCAATTCACACTTTGCTTAGTGGGAATATGCATTCTTTGGGGGGGGGGGGGGGTTGCACAATCACAGTGTTCCTTGAATACAATTTCTAGTGATGCTGAAACACCTTCCAAGCTGATCCTTAGCATAGACAGATTGAACATTTATTCCAGCACTGAAACATTTCTCACAGTCAATGGCCAGTTTCAAATCAGCTTTTGTAGTTGTAGTTGTAGTTGTACATATGATTGGTGATGATGAAAGCATAACATGATTAAGTAAAAAAGCAAGAGGCTTTAGAAAATAAACTATTGCTCTAACAAGTGCATGTAGACAGGTAGTGGCTGCAATCGAATTGCAGGAGATTTGCAGTACTCTGATGCAGCAAAGGACAAAGAAACAGCTGAAAACACTATCTTATGAAAAAGAATGGCAATTGTTTGATACATGTGGATTGAATGACATCAAGTTAGGGTTTAGAGGTGCTTAGAGAATTGAGTTACCTTTCTGATTGTGTCGCAATTGCTATGTTTACAGAATACTATTGGTAGTTTTCTAAATGTACTAGTAAACTAGTAGTTTGCTGAAAATGCTTGCTTTTGTTGCCTAGAATGTACACCAATCAGAAAACTGATGTCCAAAGTATGTAGTAAATCATTATACACTTTGGACATTTTGCCAGCCAAGGTTTTCCAAAATTCCAGAGTATAGAATAATTTAGGCTTATGCATAAGTCTAACTCTGAAGTGCTGTTAAATTTACCCATACATATAGCTGGTCCTGCAATGTATGTGAGAGAGCTTCAACCCGTGGTGCCCAACCCAAGTTGATCATATTCTAGACCTAGTATTGACAAATGGAGATTGACTATCTGATGTTGTGGTGGGAGAAAAAATGGGTTCTAGTGATCACCAATGTCTTTGGTGTGATATTAAAACAAGAACTTAAAAATCATATACAAAAACAGAAATTTTAGATTTTAAAAGGACATTTTTTTCTGCAATAGGGACATTTCAAAAAAAATAATTAAAAGATTGGAGTAAAACAGCAGAAGCAAGTAATTAGTGGGCACTGTTTAAATCTACCATCCTGGAGGCAACTAATGTCAGGCAAGTTAGTAAGAATAAGCTAAAGAAAAAAACAATATGGTTCACTAAAGAGGTAAGTAGCATAGTAAAAGAGGAGAAATATTCATTATATAGAAGATTCAAGAAGACAGGAGTTGTAGCTGACAGAGAAGTGTACAAAAATAGACAAAAGGAGGCCAAACACGTTATCAGTGCTGCCAAAGCATAGAAAGAGGAGGGAATTGCTAAATCTATCAAGAAAGGAGATACATTTTTTTAGAGGTACATTAGTGATAGAAAGAAAAAATACAATGGGATCACGAAAATGAAAAGTGGGCAAAATACTTATGTGGAAGGGTACCGGGATGTAGCAAACCGTGTAATCAATTACTTATGTTCAGTCTTCTCTGAGCAGAATAAATTGTATTAGCAATAACAAGTTGGGGAATTATATTGGTTCTAGTAATGACAGTTCATTTTAAGGATTTTTGGAGTCAGAGGTAGCAGAGCAACTGGTTCAGTTAAAGCCTAGTAAAGCAATGGGCCCTGATGGTATTCATCCCAGAGTTCTAAGAAAACTTTGAGGTATAGTTGTTTGACTATTAAAATAACTTTTTAATCAATTTCTTGTAACAGGAGACATTCCCCATAACTGGTGAACAGCTAATATTGTACATATCACCAAGAGGGGAAGCAAGGTAGAATCTGACAATTACAGGCCAGTGAGTTTAACATCAATTGTAGTCACTCCTGAAAAGAAGGATTGTTGATCGCTTAAAAAAACACAACTTGCTGGACCCAAAGCAGCAAGGATTTACTGAGGGCAGATCATGTCAGAATAATCTGATTACATTTTTTGGCCACTGTTTTGGACGAGGGTGGTGCTGGGGACATAGCATATCTTAATTTCAGCAAAGCATTTGATACAGTTCCACATAATGATCTAATATACAAGTTGTACAAGCTAGGACTGAACCCTTGGGTGGTTCAGTGGATATGCAGTTGGCCAAAGGATAGATACCAGAATGTGGTTGTAAATGGGACCAGGCACTAGTGGTGTACCACAAATCCCTGTACTAGGTCCTATTTAATCTATATGTAAGTGATATATAGTAACTAAAGGTTTGTTGGCCAAGGTATGTATTTTTACTGACGAAACATCAATGATCCCTGGAGCTGTCTGTAACATGGAACATGATTTGGCATTGCTGGAAGATTGGTCAAAGCAGTGGAAACTGCAGTTCAATGTTTCTAAATGTATATGTATGCACCTAGGGCAAATAATCCATTGTGAGAGTACAACATAGTACAGTGTTGGCCAGCACCTCAAGGGAAAAATATTTGGGTGTACTTATTTCACACTATTGCAAAATGAATAAACAGTATGGCCAGGCATTGGGAAAAGTAAAAAAGAAATTTTAGGATGAATCACTAAAGAGGTCACCAGCAAGAGGAAGGAGACCCCGATTCCTACATATAGATCATTAGTTAGACCTCATTTAGAATACTGGGGGTTATTTACGAAAGGCAAATCCATTTTGCACTACAAGTGCAAACTACAAGTGCAAAGTGCACTTGAAATTGCACTGAAAGTGCTTTTGGAAATGCAGTCGCTGTAAATCTGAGGGGTAGATCTGAAATGAGGGGAAGTTCTGCTGATTTTATTATTCAATCATGTGCAAGATAAAATGCTGTTTTTTATTTTTCTTGCATGTCCCCCTCGGATCAGTGCAATTTCAAGTGCACTTTGCACTTGTAGTTTGCACTTGTAGTGCAAAGTGGATTTGCCTTTCGTAAATAACCCCCACTGTGTCAAGTTTTGGAGACGGGTACAGTCTGGAGGATGGAAGGGAAAAGGGAGACATGGTTTAAATCTTAAGTACCTTAAGGGGTGAATAAGGTTAAGGAGGACAGTTTTTTTAATATGAAACCAAAATCAAAAACACAGGGACATTACCTCAAAATAACTGGAGGAAAGTTCAAAACTAATCTTAGAAAATATGGGCCAGATTCACAGAAAAAGTACGCCGGAGTATCTGCTGATACTCCGGCGTACTTTCAAATTTGCCATGTCGTATCTTCATTTGTAATTCACAAACAAAGATACAACAGAATTTGGCTAAGATCCGACAGGCGTACGGCTTTGTACGCCTTCGGATTTTAGGATGCAATACTTCATCCTCATCATAGAAAAGACTTTCTGCACGATAAAAACAGAAGTAGATGGAATACTCTTACCGGATAACGTGGATCTGCTTGTCAGCGACAACAGATCATAAAAGCATGGAAGGACTCCACTTGAATCTGCTCGGCTGGACGATGGCCCAATAGTAGACTCACCACGGGATATCCCGATGGATGGCTGTAAGCCTAGACTGGAACCTCACCGTGGGTGTACTTGCTCCAACTCAGATTCGTAGACAGGAACAGAAGGTCAGCTTGTTTCAAGCGACAAACGATGATGTAAACAATGGTGTCCACTGATGGAAGGTGCACACAGACATGGAGTATGAAAAACTTTGTATCCAAGCAGATCATGCAGGAGAAAGAAAAGAACAATGCTCCGGATGGTGCAGATAAAAGAGGATAGGTTTTATTGTAATAAAACCAAATTACATAAAAGTGATTACTTCAGTATAAAAATGAGTAAAAGCAATATGGGGTGCAGGTATAGCAATCCCGACGCGTTTCGTCCAAGTGGACTTCAACTGGGGCATCAGATATTGCTTTTACTCATTTTTATACTGAAGTGATCACTTTTATGTAATTTGGTTTTATTACAATAAAACCTATCCTCTTTTATCTGCACCATCCGGAGCATTGTTTTTTTCTTTCTCCTGCATGACCTGCTTGGATACAAAGTTTTTCATACTCCATGTACTCCATCGTTTGTCGCTTGAAACAAGCTGACCTTCTGTTCCTGTCTACGAATCTGAGTTGGAGCAAGTACACCCACGGTGAGGTTCCAGTCTAGGCTTACAGCCATCCATCGGGATATCCCGTGGTGAGTCTACTATTGGGCCATCGTCCAGCCGAGCAGATTCAAGTGGAGTCCTTCCATGCTTTTATGATCTGTTGTCGCTGACAAGCAGATCCACGTTATCCGGTAAGAGTATTCCATCTACTCCTGTTTTTATCGTGCAGAAAGTCTTTTCTATGATGAGGATGTGGCCATACACCCCCTATTGATGGACTTTTTGTTTTTGTGTTTTTCATTTTAAATGGACACTCATTCACAGGCTACTGTGATCCTATCACATTGACGCATGTTTTTCACTTTTATATCTTTATAAGAGTTTTATTAGCGCTGCATATTTTTTCACTGTTTCTATTTCAATTTTTGTCATATTGCTTGTGTAGCTGCTCACTTTATGTTTCTAGATTAGCGCAGTTTTTTCCCTTTTTTACAGATGCAATACTTCGGCGACCGCTGGGTGGAGTTTGCGTCGTTTTCCGCATCGGGTATGCAAATTAGCTGTTTACGGCGATCCACGAAGGTACGCGCGTTCGTCGCATTCTCTTACGTCGTCACTAGTCGGTTTTTCCCGTCGTAAAGTTGCACTTTCTATTTAGGTGGTGTAATATTAGACAGCCCATGTTAAAGTATGGCCGTCGTTCCCGCGTCACATTTAAATTTTTTTTTTTTGCGCAAGACGTCCGGGAATACGAACGGACATAACGAACGTCGCCGTTCAAAAAACACGCTGGGGCGCCGTAAACGGGATACGTTATGCCGCTGTAATTCTACATGAATCTGGCCCTATTATTTTACTGAAATGGTAGTTGATGCTTGAAATAAACTTCCAGCAGAGGTAGTGAGACAGTAAACAGTAAATGACTTCAAACATGCTTGGAACAAACATAGATCTATACTCAGACAAAAAAAGTAAAAAAAAAAGGGGCAAGGTCCTTAACCTGCATAATGGTCCGGGTCTTAAGTGGTTAAGGGTTTACATAATTTCACTTGCAAAACTTCCAATTCTTATACAAGATCGAAGCCTCATCTGCAATCCCAATGTGCTGGTAAAGCACTGCTAAGACCCTAACGTTTTAGGGCATTTTTGCAGTGTCTCAGTGTGAAAGGGTAAGGCGTTTTTGCAGCGCTTTCAATTCATTTCAATGGAGCTGCTCCAAAGATGCTGCTTGCGGGACAAAAAAAGTTAAAAAAAAAAACCAAAAAAAAAACTGACAGACTCGATGGCTTACTTGTCTTTTTTCTGCAGTCAATCTTCTGTGTCTTTATGTAATTGTCCAGGCAGCAGCTTTAAGACCAAGTGCAGTAATGTGGTGTAACCATAGTAATTGTATTTCTTTTAACACAGTTTAGAGCAGGTAGATTAATGGTTATTGGATTATATGGTTTACAACACTAACCTTTCTGTTAAAAAGGAGCTTTTATGGTTTGAGATGTACAGTATTTTTTTTTAACTATTATTGTGGTAGAAAAATCTATTTTCATATTAGTCTATCAGTTTTTTGCATTGGAAACTGGAATACATGTAAATGAATGCTACCAATCTAATCTAATATATGTATTGCTAATATCTTGTTTTTTGTTCACTGACACATGAACTCTTGCTGCCCTGACCTCATTCTGTCTTTCCGTTTTTAAAACTGAACTGATCGCTCTCTGCCCCATTTCCCCTTGAACACACTTTAGAGTATATAACCTGCTAGATGCCGCTGAATTTTAATCCCGAGACTCTATGTTATGATGTCTGTATCCCACTGCATTTCACAAACATTCCACACTGGTAGATGCTACAGTGTGATGCTACACATCTGATTTTATTAATAAACAAACATCCAAAAGCCTGCAAACTATGCGTGGTTTGCAGCATAGTAATAACTGTGCACAAGTAACCACTTTATACCTAAATTGATTTCTCAGATATGAGAATTCTGAATGACTTTATAGGGTTAACTGATGATACTACACAGATCTGCTGCTACAAAATGTGTAGCTTGGAAAAGTGTACCTGTTCAATAAACAATATAGCATTTTTAGTAAACCACATATAGCACAGCATACAAAGATCAGATTGATTTTAATCCCTCAGGTATCCCCTGAGGATGTGCATGCACATGAAACGTGTTGGGTTGGGCCTTACGTGCTGACACACAGGACCCTTTTTTTGGAGTGTGACAATCTGAAGTGGGGATCTAAGAAAAGATTCAATGTGCTTGCAAGAATGGCTGTGATTATAGTCTAATGTTTATTAGCTGTCCGGTAAATGCATACGTGTGAAGGATTTCTGCACTACTGGTGACAGAGTAGAGGCATTTTTACAGCAGGAATCACTATTATTGAGGTTCCCAAGAGGATTCTCTTGTACGATTTTGGGACTTTTATAAACTTTTGGCTTACTGTAGAGCACTAGCACTTTATCACTGCTTTGTTTGCACTTTACATGGTTTTTGTATATTGCTGCGTTCAATATTGATTGATGCACATAGGGCCAGATTCTTGTAGAATCCGTGGCGGCATAGCGTAAGCCATTTACACTATGCCACCGCAAATTACTGGAGCAAGTGCCGTATTCTCCAAGCACTTGCTCTGTAATTTGCGGCTGCGTAGTGTAAATGGCCCGGCGTAAGGCCGCGTAATTCAAAGGGGGCGGCTTGTATTTAAATTAAGCGTGCCCCCGCGCCGATCGAACTGCGCATGCGCCGGGTGAAAAACGAGCCCAGTGCGCATGCTCCAGCTCACGACGGAAAACGTCAATGACGCCGACGTGAGCGTCATTGACGTAAAGTCGTATTCGAGGACAACTTAGGAAAACGACGGAAACGACGGAAAAAGCCGACGCTGACCCGACGCCATACTTAACATGGCATACGACGGACCTTCGTAAACTTGCCCCTCATATAGCAGGGGCAAGTTTACGCTTACGGAAACGTTGCAAAATCACTGCGTCGTCTGCGCGTACGTTCGGGAATCTCGCGTAACTAGCTAATTTGCATAGACGACGGGGGAAAACGACGATGCGACGCCTAGCGGCGGGAAAAAAATTGCATTTAAGATCTGACAGCGTAAGAGCCTTACGCCTGTCAGATCTAATGGGTATCTATGCGTAACTGATTCTAAGAATCAGTTGCAATTCAAATGGGGCGAGTCCCATTTAAATTAGGCGCGCTCCCACGCCGGACGTACTGCGCATGCTCCCGACGCTATTTTCCCGACGTGCTTTGCGCGAAGTTACGGTGCGCCGAGGTTTTGTGAATCGCGACGGGTAAAAAAGAGTTGCGGCGGGAAAAATTTAAAATTTAAAAAAAATTGGACAGCGACGCGGGAAAGACGGGTATACTTTTACATGGTGTACTAACTTTACACTTTGTAAAAGGTACCCTATCTTTGTGACGGCAAACTAACACTTACGGCGACTTCACAAAGGGAAAAACCTTTGTGGATCTCCGTAAGTGCTAATTTGCATACCCGACGCTGGTTTACGACGAGAAATGCCCCCAGCGGCGGCCGCGGTACTGCATCCTAAGATCCGACAGTGTAAAACTATTACACCTGCCGGATCTTAGGGATATCTATGCGTAACTGATTCTATGAATCAGCCGCATAGATAGAAACAGGGATACGACGGCGTATCAGCAGATACGCCGTCGTATCCCTTTTTGTGAATCTGGTCCAAGGTCCTTAACCTGCATAATGGTCCGGGACTTAAGTGGTTAAGGGTTTACATTATTTCACTTGCAAAACTTCCAATTCTTATTTAAGATCAAGCGTCTATGTACAGTATATGTAGAGCCAAGCTCATGTTGTATAAGGGCGAGATTCAAAAATATAGATCAAAGATTAAGGCCCCATTCACACTGGGGCATTTTTCGAGCGTTATTCGAGGGTTATTCGAGTGTTATTCAATCGTTTTTCGAGCGTTATTCGATCGAAGCCTCATCTGCAATCCCAATGTGCTGGTAAAGCACTGCTAAGACCCTAACGTTTTATGGCGTTTTTGCAGTGCCTCAGTGTGAAAGGGTAAGGCGTTTTTACAGCGCTTTCAATTCATTTCAATGGAGAGGAGCGTTTTTGGAGAGTTTTTTTTAGCGCCCAAAAGCTGCTCCAAAGATGCTGCTTGCGGGACTTTTCTCAACTCCCCGCCAGTGCAACGCCTCAGTGTGAAAGGGTAAGGCGTTTTTTACAGTGCTTTCAATTAATTTCAATGGAAAGGGGCGTTTTTGAAGCGTTTTTTTCAGCGCCCAAAAGCTGCTCCAAAGATGCTGCTTGCAGGACTCAGTGTGAAAGAGTCCATTGAGATGCATGGAGAGTGTTTTATGAGCGTTTTAATAGCGCTATTTTTAACGCTAAAACGCTGTAACAACTCTTTAGCGTGAAAGGGGTCTTAAAGACAAATAAACCAGCCAAGCCTAAGGCCCCTTTCACACTGGGGTGGGAGCCGCAGTGGCGGTATAGCGCCGCTAAACGCGGTGCAGTATTAACCCCCGCAAGCGGCCGATAAAGGGTTAATACCACCCGCAATGTGCCTCTGCAGGAATTACGGCGGTTTCCCATTAAATGGGAAGGAGCGGTGAAGGAGCGGTATAAAACTGCTCCTCTCACTGCTCCAAAGATGCTGCTTGCAGGAGATTTTTTTCTCTCCTGCCAGCGCATCGCCTCAATGTGAAAGCCCTCCGGCTTTCACATTGAGGTTGCTGGGCAGGAGTTTTTCAGGCTGTATAGCAGCGCTATTTTTAGCGCTGTACCGCCTGAAAAACTCCTCAGTGTGAAGGGGGTCTTAAAGTAGCATAACATTTCAAATGATGGCAGGGTGGCTCTCGTTCTGGGACAACATCATATGATGATGTCCCAGAACGTTGCTAGGACATGGCGCAACCCCGATCTCTGTAAAGAGCCCTGTCCGCGGCTCTTTAACCATGTGATCCGCTGTGTTCAATCACAGCCGGTTACATGTAAACACGGAGATGCCGGTAATCGTCTCTCCTCGCCTTACACTGACAGAGGGACATCTAGGAATGTAATTAGAGCACTGATTATCAGTGCCCTGATTACAGTATAGCAAAGTAGTGTCAGTAGAGTTGCCACCTCATCCCTTTAAAACAGAACACATATGAATTACACAGGTTCTGTGGCTGATTAAGGTGGTAATTGAACTCAAGTGGAGCCTTATCTAAATTAAATTAGCCTGAGAACCTGTGTAATTCATATGTGTTCTGTTTTAAAGGGATGAGGTGGCAACCCTAAGTGTCAGTGCCCACCAAAGCCCACCAGTGGCAGCAATCAGTGCCCACCCGTGGCAGCAATCATTGCCCCTTAGAAATGGCAGTCTGTGCTGCCTATCAGTGCTGCCTATTGTAGAAAGAAATGTTTGGACAGCCGCACTCTGGAAAAACCTTATTGGTTGCCTTTTATTGATAAAAGTTATCAAACACCATACATCACAGCAAAGACAGGGGCATACAGCTGACGTTTCGCACTACAATCAGTGCTTACTCATAGCTAGCATGCAAGAAAATGCACACAAAATATATAGTATCAAACAAAACACCATGTGATCAACATCAAACAATAATACAGACTTCCCAATTGAATGAGAATACATTGTGTGTATCTGTTGATTGGATACCACTTATGGGTGTGGACACACTTGAAAACCATACTACACCAGCTTAACCCTTTGTAACAAAGGACTGTGAACTAGATATAAAAAAAAGGAAGGAAAAAATCCTTTCAATGTGTGCATGGAAGGTGAATGGGCCACTTATGGGTGTGGACACACTTGGAAACCATACTACACCAGCTTAACCCTTTGAAACAAAGGACTGTGAACTGGATGTGAAAATAAAGGAAAATCCTTTTATTGTGTGCATGGGAAATGGATAAAATGTGAAGGTAAAGTGGTAAAATGAAAATAAATAAACTGTGTTGATATTATAGTGACATGGTGTAATGAAATTAAATTAAATTCAGTTAAATGAAATTAGATTAGATCCAAATATATGTGATAGTCAATTTATACAAAAAGAGTAGAGTATATATATGTAAAAATGGAGGTCTGTCCCATAGGGACAATATAGACACACTAATACTTGGAGAAGTGATACTTGTGAGAAATCTATATATGTGTTTTATTATCCAAAAAAAAACCATGTATAACAATATAAATATAAATATAAGTAGTGATGGTGAGAATGTGAGGAAATTTATATATCTGTGTGTGGCAATTAGCGACAATGCCACTATAGTTTATATGTAAGTGTCATCAAAAGCCTATATAGATACAATAGGCGTGTCAATTTGTGAACTAAACTTATAAAAAGATATATGTTTACATAAGAAATGAACAAATTCATGATGTATTGTGTGAGAGATTGGCTGGAAATTGGTTAGATGGCTATGTTTTACCTGTGTATGTTTGCAATATGCAATGCATTATATTATATTATGTGTGGTATGGACATCATTTCTAAAATATAATAGTTTTTAGTCATAAACACTGGTATATAATTCATACATAAAATTAAAATAGGTACAAAGGAGTAAGATTTTACCAATATATGAATCTCTTATGATCAAATCGCCCCAATAAGATGGGTATCAATGATCATGGTGTAATTTCATTGTAACCATAAATTCTCCATTTGCAACCCAACTTTGGGATTACCTATGGGATATTAGCCAAATATAAATAATATATACATCAATCCCATCAGTTAAAAGAAAATACATAAATAAAAAAATATATATATATATATTCATTATCTCAATGTTTATAGCATAATGCATATGCCTGCACATATGGATAAAAGTTCATAGAGAAACAACATATTGTGTTTAGTGTAATGGCCTCATAGTCGTATGGATACAAGTCAAGATGCTCAATGATCTGGCTATATGATATAAATATCCCGACATATGTATATAATGTCCAATGTGGCTAGTCTTTTCTGTTCCATTATGGAGAATGTGAAAACGATAATAGAAAAAGAAAGAAAACAGAACAGAGAAAAAAGACTTAATAACACGTATTTTTACTCAATGTTGTTTCTATTCTGAGAACAAGGCCCTCAATGTTAGTATTTTTATTTTTGTTTTATTTTATTTTATGAGATCATTGAGACTGCCAATGTACAAACGCACAGACCAGAGCCCAAATGTATGCAATGTATTAATATTGTGTGACCTATATGGGATGATATGTCTGTGCGGAGACATTGCTGGCTCAATGACCCTAAACAAAAAATGAAAAGTAAAACATGATAAATAAAATAATCCGAGAAAAAAAAAGAAATATAAAAATATATTTCTTTATACCGTATTTGGTTGTTCGTTATAGGTTATTGATGGTACTCGCAACATGGTTGGTGTGTATTGATAAGTTAGAGATACACGTATCTATATTTAAAAACATCCCTATGTTCAGAAGGCGAAAGGACATGAAGGAGAATATACAAGAATAGATCGACAAATGGAAAAGAGATTTTTTGGGAAAACAGAAAAACTGTGTAGAGAGAAGGGGAAGGTCCCATGAGGCAGCGCAGGCGCAAGGTGCATGTGATCCTTAGTCATAATAGTGGAAGACATCCCAATCAAAGTTCAACCCCCTCGGTATACGAGTATCCAAGGAGAATATCCAATAGACCTCACACTTGCACAGACTCCTGAACCTATCCCCTCCTCTTGTAGGAACAATATTTTTTTCCATGCCTTGGATGGATAGGCTGGATGTATCCTTTGAATGTATTGTAATGTGTTCCAATGATGTGCTACATTGGTTTTGTGATTCTTTTCTATATCATATAGGTGATCGTATAAGTCTGTCCCTGAGTCTTCTTATAGTACGACCCACATATTGTATTTTGCATGAATCACAATTGATCACATATACAACGTATTTAGTGTTGCAATTGATGAATTGCTGTATTTCAAAACTTTTGTCATTGGCTTGCGAATGTACATGTGGCCCCAATTTAATATAACGACAGTAGTTACATCCATTTGTCCCACATTTGAAGGTACTCTTAAAGTGTAACCAATTGGTTTTTGTTGGTTTGGTCTGAAATAGACTCGGAGAAAGGGTGCCTCCCAATGTTGGTGCCCTGCGGGACACTGTTTTTATGCCCTTGGATAATATTTCTAGGTAGGCTGTGTCGTTGTACAAGATAGGAAGATATTTTGTAACAATATTCCTGATTTTATCAAACTCTAAACTGTATGGTGTTGAAAAAATCGGTACAGTACTAAAAGATAGTTGGTCACATGTAATATCTCCTTTTTTCCTATCCTGTAACAACGATGATCTGGGAATGGTATGTACTTTGGAAAGGGCCCTATTTATGATACTCCTTGGGTAACCTCTGTCTTGAAATCTAAGTGTCATCTTTTTGGCTTCTTCAGCAAATTCTTCCGGGACACTGCAGAGGCGTTTGAGCCGTAGAAAATGGCCAAAGGGTATTCCCCTGATGGTGTGATTCAGATGTGCTAAATCAGCCCTAAGAAGAACGTTCCCTGCTGTACTTTTCCGATGAAGACCTGTGGACACCTGCCCATTGGTTCCAGTGAATTTAACGTCCAGGAAATCAATGGTGGTGATCTGCAGGTTGCCGGTAAATTTTAAGTTAAGGTCATTGTCATTTAAGAAAAAGAGCCAATTGTCCAAACTGGCTGACTTGTCAGAGGTGACAAACAAGAGGTCATCGATGTAGCGACAGAAAAATAAAGTGTCTGCACGGCGGGGGCTACTATGTCCAAAGATGCTGGACCTCTCCCACCATCCCATATAGAGATTGGCCAGGGAGGGGGAAAACTTGGCTCCCATCAAGGCCCCGCATCTCTGGAGATAGTAGACCCCGTCGAACATGAAGAAATTGTGTGTTAAAAGATACTCCAATACTTCTAAAATAAATTCCTGTAAAACCAAGGAAAAACTACCTGACTCTTTCAAAAAATTGGCCACAGCTAAAATACCTAAATGATGTGGAATGCTAGAATATAAACTAGCTACATCGCAACTGACCCACCTATAGCTATCATCCCATGTAAATCCATCTAATTTATTTAATAACTGTTTAGTATCTCGGAGATAGCTAGGAAGTTGTGTCACCATCGGCTGCAATTGGCCATCAAGCCACTCACCCAATCGTTCATTCAAAAAATCAATCCCTGCCACTATGGGTCTACCGGTTAATGGGTCTAAACCTTTATGGACCTTTGGTAAATGATGAAATATCGGAATGATAGGAGTGGCTGGGGTAAATAGATCCCTCTCTTTTTTGGAAAAAATGCCTGACCGTACTGCTCTATCTAATAGAGAGATGAGTTCTTTCTTAAAGGGAATGGTGGGATCTGATCTCAATTGCTGGTATGTTTTGGTGTCCGCTAATTGACGAAGTGCCTCATGTTTGTATGTGTTGGAATCCATAACAACAACTGTACTCTCCTTGTCTGCATTTCTGATAGTGATACTGTCATCTCACTGTAAAGTTTTCATGGCGTGTTTCTCAATGGGAGACAAATTGCTGATCAATGCCCATCAGTGTCACCCATCAGTACCCCCACCAGTGCCCATTATTACCGCCTATCCTTGCCGCCTATCAGTGCCCACCAGTGTCACCAGAACTGCCTATTAGTGCCCATCAGTGCCACATAACAGTGCCCATTGGTGTTTATCAGTGCCACATATCAGTGCCCATAAGTGTGTCATATTAGTGCCTCCTCATCAGTTCCACCTAATCAGTGCTCATAAGTGCCATCTCATCAATGCCCACCAGTTCAGCCTATCAGTGTCCATCAGTGCACATCATTGAAGGTGAAAAATTACTTAGTTACAAAATGTACTGATAGAAACTAAGTAAAAAACATTATTTTTTATAAAAATTGGTCTTTTTTTTGTAAAAAATATAAAACCCAGCAGTGATTAAATACCACCAATAGAAAGTTCTATTTGTGTAAAGAAAATTATAAAAAAAATTGTGTACAGTGTAGCATGACCGAGCAATTGTCATTCAAAGTGTGACAGCGCTGAAAGCTGAAAAATGGCTTGGGCAGGAAGAGGTGTGTAAGAGCCCTGTAGGCAAGTGGTTAAACAGTCTCCCATTCATGCAACACTCACCTGTTCCATGCTCCAGTGTCTTCTCCCCGTATGGAGCCATCAGCATGCAGCCAAAAGTTATAGCGTTTACAAAATAGGGGGTATTTTTATAGCATTTTTATTAATATTTTTTTTTACTATTAATGGTGGGGATCATCGATTTTTTTTCGGTACTGCGACATTATGGCGGACACTTCGAACACTTTTTTGACACATTTTTGGGACCATTGGCATTTTTATAGCGATCAGTGCTATAAAAATGCATTGGATTACTATAAAAATGCCACTGGCAGGGAAGGGGTTAACACTAGGGGGCGGGAAAGGGTTTAAGTATGTTCCATGGGTGTGCCGGGCACGTGCACGGGAGTCAGGGGTGGGCGGGGGGCGCGCCCCCCTAGTGGCCTGCGACAGAGCCGACATAGAGCTACGGGCTCTCGCACAGGGGAGCCGACCTGCCGCCGTAAAACGATGACGGCTGGTTGGCAAGTAGTTAAAGGACTGAGTATGTGTTGCTCAGTGTTCTAGCAGCATGTCCACATGCTAACAAATGGGACTCAAGTGATCCTCTGTGACTCCTGCATGTTCCCAGTGTTCCTGATTCCTGTGATTCTTTGAAACTGCCAGCCTGAAACTTGCCACAAGTGACTGTGTGTTTTCCTGTGTGTTCCAGTGTTTTGCTTGCATCTTTTAAAGTTTTTTTGCGGTACAAGCCAGGGAAGCTTAGACTTCTGTAGTGTATCATTGCTTTTGCTAAACAGGGAAGCTGCAAATACCACTGCAGGATACACAATTTATAGATTACAAAATATGCCTACAACATGCACAAGCCAATTATCCTTTCTTCCAAAATAAGCATTTTCAATATGTATGCAATAAGTAAACTAAACAGTTACTCAACTTGGGCTTTTAATTGATGGAGTCATCTCTGGGAATCTAACACCAAACATGTACTGAAGTCTTCCAGCACATGTCTTGCTCCTTTGTGTTCCAACCCAACTCTGTCCTTTGTCTCCCACTTGCCTGTTTCAAAAGTCCTAAAACTCTTCCCCCTAACTTTCTGTATATTGTACCCTGTCCTTTGCTTAGCTCATAAACCAATCCAACTGGTTCGTTTGCATTTTAATAAGGGGAGCTTTAGGTTCTTAAAAACAGCATATGTTCTTAAAAATCTAACTATGCAATCTTACTAACAAATAAATATGCTATAAAATCACCTAAATATCCATAGTAACATATCCAGTCAGCAACTTACATCCCAGCATGTGTGTGAATCTTTGTGTAATTCAGCCTGTAACCAGCTCACCTGTACCTGTGACTTCCCAGACAGCATCAAGTCTTCCTTTTCCTCTTTGACTCTCTGTGTACTGGCAACAACCTGTATTCCAGCTCATTTGTGATTCCCCATGTGTTTCAGCCATCACCCTGCTACCAGAAACTGTGTAATTTTCTGAGCACTCCTGTCTACATCTAATCTCCCTTTGTTTGTGAGTGTCCCGCAATCTTTAGACTCCCATTGCTACCAAAGATTCGAGACTTGTTCCAATCACTTCCAGCGAGCCCTGGTGCAGCATAAGACTTATCCCTGTGTATCTGTACTCTGTCTCCAGTAGTAGTGCTTGCTCAGGTCAGAGGGTCACAACCTGGATACAGTCATTTTCAACCTCAGACTATTTGGCTTATCTCCTGCACCTTGGCCCCCCTCACCTACACTATTTGCGCGGGCACGCTGTACACTGTTTCTCCTCTGCTTCCCCACTGCCTGCCCCAACTGCTTTAACCAAGTCCTTGTCAGCTAGTCTGCCCTTAGTGGGATCAGATTTTCAATCCATGTCAGTATATATGGTTTGTATAAAGTTGGTCCTATGCAGCCTGATAAAAGAAAAAGGTGGCAGATTTAATTTTAACTTCACAAAGTCAGAAATAAGATTGCGGTATTTATGAGTGACATGACCATTCAGAAATAGTGGTCAAATCTAACAAAACCTATTATTGATTAGGAATCTGTACACCTATGGCAATGCAAGCCTGAAAAATATGTATTTAAGGATATTGTGTCACATGTATGTAGTAATGCCTAACAAATACTGTATAGCACTATGACTCTTTAGGAGTGTCTTACGTAAACTTATAACAAGCAGTAAACTAATAGCCTTCAAACTCTGCATGTTGTTTGCCACTCCAAGCATTTTAACTTGTCTTTTGGACACATTCTCCACAATCATTTTTATGGTGGGGTTTTTATTAAAGGGCTTTATGAATGTTAGCCATAACAATAAGAACACATGAGCTGATGTTGTTCAGTAGGTTTGAAAGTGAAATGTATTTATTTTTTTAAGAAAATACTATGGGGCATTTATTTATAAAACAGTGAATCTGACATTCACCAAAAATTCACTGCTGGTGAATCCTCCAGGTACATGTGTTTTAAATGACAGTGGATGATTTACCTCCACCAGTGAATGTTTTGGTGAAAGTCACATGGACTGCTCTATAAATATGCCCTATATCATTCCTGGAAAACCCATTTGTGCCATTTAAAATTGTTTAATTAAACAGTTTAAAAGATAGATGACTCTGAACATATTTGCAGTGTTTAAAATGTGTTGATTAGGGTGCAACTATATGATAATAAGTCTCTGAAGTAAAATACACCTCAAGCCCATCAGTCTCCAGCCACCGCACTAAAGCCAATTCCATTACTTTAATCTCTGCCAACAATGCAGTATAATAATTTCTTTAGCAGAAATTCAGCATATATATGTACTATAAATTGTTTCATATCACCTGCCATTTTTCATCAAAAATTGTATCTGCAATCAGCTAGTACTGGGCACCTGATAAAATGCATGCTCTGTTAAGGCTATATTTCTTATTATAGCAGCTTCATTGCATTCCCTCAAAATCTATTATTTCAGAGCTGCTCAATAAAGAGCAATACTATGTAAAATGAAGTAGTGAGATTAGTTTAAAGATGATTTCCAATGTGTTATTGTAAGCAGTTACTAAAGGGGTAGATCATATTCACGTTTGCAAAGAACACCAATTATGTCCAAGGTAAAATAAATAAAAAATTGCATTTATGTGATATGATGGTTGGAGTGAGCACAGCTTCACCTCATTGTTTAACCCCTTATTTCCAGTGGGATTCAGCTCTTAAGGGGATCTTAATGCCAGAGGCCAATAGGCAGGCTTCCGATCACTGCAATTGCCAAATGAGCAAAAAACTGCAGCACTGGCTGTACACATATACAGTATGTGGCAGTGTTAAAGCTCACTGCCATGCTGCCACATGTACAGTATGTGTATGGCAGGCGGAAAGGGGTTAAGCTATATAAGTGAAAATTCCCTTGCAATTTGCAACCATTCCCTTTGCAAAGTAAACATAATCTCTTCCTTTAGTAAATCAACTGTGCAGAAACACGTCAATCCAATGCTTGTATTTTTTCTGGTTTACTGCTTTTCTAATACTTTTCAGTAAATGTCTTCTGAAAGTACACTTTTCATGAGATAAGTATGGGGGTTGCCATTGCTGGCCTCCTTCTGAATGTGCTAGTTGTCTGATTGTGCTGTTCACAGTGTGAACATATTTTATTCACATAACTGCGACAGGCATGTTATAAATGAGTGTCAAAAAAGGGTTGGATTCTATTTTCTCCACATGGATCACTGTCTAAGATAATCCTAAAGTCAATACATCAGCAGGTCAACAACAGTAGCCTATGTCATTTTAACATAACAAGTTCCTTACATCTCCCCCATTTAGCATGCCCACACATACTACTCTGGTGCAGTGCAGGCCAGCATTCCCTAGATGACTTTTCCAAGCATCTAAAAAAAATATGAGCACCGCAGCACACACATCCTACTGAAAAAATTGTTGTAACTACTGCTCCATGAAGGGCAGGTTCACACGGCACCTGAAGTCTGTGTGAGGACATACAACATAGGAGGGGAGTAAGGGAACTTATAAAGTGAGGGGAAAAATGTATTTGATCCCTTGCTGATTTTGTATGTTTACCCACTGAAATGATCAGCCTATAATTTTAATGGCAGGTTTATTTTAACAGTGAGAGACAGAATAACAATGAAAAAAATCCAGAAAAATACATTTCATAAAGGTTAAAATTTAATTAGCATTTTAACGAGTGAAATAGGTATTTGACCCCTTCGCAAAACATGAATTAATACTTGGTGGCAAAACCCTTGTTGGCAATCACAGAGGCCAGATGTTTCTTGTAGTTGGCCACCAGGTTTGTCCCACTCCTCTTTGCAGATCCTCTCCAAGTCATTAAGGTTTTGAGGCTGACGTTTGGTAACTCAAACTTTCAATTCTCTCCACATGTTTTCTCTGGGATTAAGGTCTGTAGACTGGCTAGGCCACTCCAGGACCTTAATGTGCTTCTTCTTGAGTCACTCCTTTGTTGCCTTGGCCGTGTGTTTTGGGTCATTATCATGCTGGAATACCTATCCACAACCTATTTGTAATGCCCTGGCTGAGGGAAGGTGGTTCTCACCGAAGATTTGATGGCCCCATCCATCGTCCCTTTGATGCAGTGAAGTTGTCTTGTCCCCTAAGCAGAAAAACACCCCAAAGCATAATGTTTCCACCTCCATGTTTGACGTTGGGAATGGTGTTCTTGGAGTCATGGGCAGCATTTCTTCTCCTCCAAACATGGCAAGTTGAGTTGATGCCAAAGAGCTTGATTTTGGTCTCATCTGACCACAACACTTTCACACAGTCCTCCTCTGAATGATTCAGATGTTCATTAGAAAATTCCAGATGGACCTGTACATGTGCTTTCTTAAGCAGGGGAACCTTGCGGCCCTGCAGGATTGTTTTCTTGGTGACTATGGTCCCAGCTGCCCAAACTGTTATCACCCTCCCTTTCAGAAAGTGCTCCTAATTTCAGCTTGTTACCTGCATAGAAGACACCTGAGAGACAATAATCTTGCTGATTGAAAGGGGATCAAATACTTATTTCACTTGTTAAAATGCAAATCAATTTCTAACTTTTTTTTAAATGCGTTTTTCTGGATATTTTTGTTGTTTTTCTGTCTCTCACTGTTAAAACAAACCTATCATTAAAATTATAGACTGGTCATTTCTTTGTCAGTGGGCAAACTTACAAAATCAGCAGGAGAACTTTTTTTCCCCTCACTGTATAGGGTTTTTCTTGTAGGAACGTGACCTTGTGCCATAAGAGCATTGCTTCACAAGCTTGTTAAGACATGTTCAGCTTTGGGGTCACTATGTTTATCATGATATGCATCTCTAAAATATGTTCTTTATTTGTCTTATCAGGTGATTACGTCGTCATGACGGTATACTTTGATTTAAGCAGAAGAATGGGATACTTCACTATTCAAACATATATCCCTTGCATACTAACAGTTGTGCTCTCCTGGGTATCATTCTGGATAAAAAAAGATGCCACACCAGCAAGAACAGCATTAGGTAAGATATTTTTAGTTATTATAGAAATCCTTGAGGCTTAAATGTTGATTAAGGCCTTAAAGAGGGTTTATACCTTGGTGTTGTCTGCCAGTGGAAAGTCTTTGAAGTAATTCATCTTTAGCAAGGTTACCCCACTGAGCAGCAATAAGGTTTTTCGACACTGGAAATCCTCCTTAAAGTTAACTCAATAAAATGCATTTTATTTAAAAAAAAAGTGTGCAACTATTTTTAGTTGTAGGTTAAAGTGGGGGAGGGTTATAACCTTGTCAGGTTTTACTTTCAAAAGATTTTATTTTCAAAGAAGAATAAGATACAGAGTGACAAACATTGTCTCAATGCCCAATTACAAAATAGGATAAAACAGACTTGAATTATACAAAAAAAAAGCAATGTATAGAGGCCATCCAAACCCTGAATATAGACTGTAAAAAAAGAGAAAAAACTGCGCTAATCTAGAAATATAAAGTGAGCAGCTACACAAACAATATGACAAAAATTGAATGGAAACAGTGAAAAAATATGCAGCGCTAATAAAACTCTTATAGAGATATAAAAGTGAAAAAAAAAAAGTGAATATAGACCCCACAGGAAAAACAAAATAAAACAAATGAGTGGATAACGAGTAGAGCATATAGAAGGTAAGCAAATTCCCCTCAAGGCATGTCATAAACTGCAGTATCAGAGAACCCTAGGACAGCCACAGATGTCCCAAACCCTCCAGTGGACAGACACAATGGGCTCCCCTCCCCCCAGCACCCCCATAGGGAACTTGTTGTGCCGAAGGGCTGAAGACCACCCGCTCCCCCTCCGCCCCAGAAAAATGCCCAAGAAAGACTCATTAATCCCCAGACCGACCTCCGGGAACTCACCAAAGTCAGAAAGCAGTTTTTGAAAGAAAAAGGAACAGTAAAAAAAAGACAGAAAAAAGGGAAAGATCAGGAGAAGTAAGGAATACAGAGGGGGGATGGAGGGATGCCCAACTAACTACACATAACTAGTAGTTTGGCTTCATGTAGGTTGAATTCCTGGGACCAGGGATATTCCCATGAACTGGGCCCAATGGCTCCAAACTAGCTCAAAAGCGGGCTTGGTGTCAGTAAGGATGCTGGCCAACTTCTCCTGGGCCATGATCCAAGACACCTTCCTAATCGCAACCTTAATTGAGACTCCCGGGCTTTTCCATGCCCTAGCAAGCGTGTTTTTTGCACCCAGCAAGATAAAGTGGATTAATATGCGAGTATGCTTGGAAGACATGCATTAAGAAGTACAAACTCTGGAGACCTGGGAATCTCGCAACCTGTGATTCTTGAAATGAGGTTCAATATCTTCTTCCAGAAGGACCTGATTCTGGGGAATTCTCACCAAACATGTGCCATTGTGCCCAGAAGTTGACAACCCCTAAAGCACAAAGGATCAGCAGAAGGGAAAATCTTCGCTAGTTTGAAAGGCGTGAGATACCATCTAGTCAAATTTTTTAAACTCTCTTCAGTAAGGGAAGTAATAATAATGCTTTATACGCACAGGTTACAGCCGACTGCCAGGCCCCCAGACTCCACTGAAATTGGAAATCATCTTCCCAGGCTACCATGAAAGAGGATTTAATAAGCGATAAGAAAAGTAATGCGTAGATAATCTAAATGCCCCCTCTCTGCTCCATTGACTGACTGCACCAAACTTCATAACTGGAAAATTTGGGAGGGTTAGGTCTATTAGACCAAATGCTGTGGAGAAAGTGATTAATCTGGTAGAAACTGAATCTTTCAGAATATGGAAGATTCAGATTACTCACACAGTGTGCTAGGGTTGAGGGACCCTTAGATGTCAAGAACTGACCCAAGCGATACAGCCCCTTGTCAAGCCACCACTGGAACTCCTTTATGTCAATCACAGGGGGAAACAAAGGGTTACGAAATAAATGAGATAGGGGTTTAATCACCGAGATAAGGTTAGGATTTATTTTCACTTTATCCCACAAGGCAAAAGAATTTGAGAGAGTAAGAGCCAAAACAGGGGGGTCTATCCTTGGGGGGAACCCAAGCTAAAAAGTCCAATGTGTGAAGGGGGACAGCTTGTAGTTCAATCTGAACCCAACCAGGCTTATGGAAAATTGGGCTAGCCTAGCGGCCAAGTAATATCTATACGTGTGAGGTACACCCAGACCACCTTGTTTTCTAGAAAGATAAAGGGTCTGTTGCTTAATTCTGTAACCCGAACCCCCCCATATAAATTTAAGAATTTTGCCCTGGAAAGAACGTAAATGGTCCATCCTCAGTGGAATAGGCAGAGCCCGGAAGAGATAAAGTATCCTAGGCAGTAAAGTCATATTGACTGTGTTTATTCTTCCCAGCCATGATACATTTTGTTTAGACCACAATTTCATATCCTGTTCCAGTTTGTGGAACATGACATAGAAATGGTTGGGGACTTTGAATGAGGCATATAGACTGCCGCACCAGCACATGCCTCCATCCCCGAAATTGGAACAAGAAAAGAAGTTGGGCCTTTAAATGAGATGCGATTTGATGCAAACAGTAGTAAAGTAATAAATACGTAATAACCAAGCTCAAACTTACCACCCAAACAGCAAGCCACCTTCAACTGTCTAACTGTATGTTAAAAGCAGAGGATTGGTTGCACACATTTGCAAATGCATGGATAAGCTACAGGCCACTCCACGGCTCTCTGCGTTTCTGTAGTCCTAACTAAACTGATATAGTTTCCTCAATAGGGGGCATACAAATACTAATGAGTAGATGGAGGACAGGTGACTGGGAGTATGTGTCCCCGCCTCCACCTAGGAATGGTATGGTAGTGAGAAGCATTGGAAAAGACGCATAAAGTTTGTGGAACATGGGAGGGTAATTTTTAGCATATAGAGACTCGAAGTTAGAAGTAAGGAAAATGCCCAGATACGTAATGGTGGAATCACTCCAGACAAATTGAAAATTTTGCTTAAGCAGGGTAACCATCTAAGGACTCAGACATTTAAGGCTAAGGATTTGGAGAAATTTACTTGCAGGCCAGAAATCGAACCAAAAGAGGAGAGGATCTTATTTAAGTTAGGGATCGAGGTCAGAGGGGAAGTAATAAAAAGTATTATATCGTCAGCGAATAAACCACACTTGTGAGTCTGGGGACCACAAGCCACCCCCTTGACATCAGGATTCTCTCATATAGCAATCGCAAGCATCTCCGTGGCCACGGCAAAGATTAAAGGTGACAGTGGACACCCCTGTCTTGTACCTCTGGCAATTTGAACTGGGAGGGGGGGAATAAAATTCCTGGAGACGGATACGTGCTGTAGGAAATGAATATAGGGCTCTCAGGATACCAACAAAGTGACTACCAAACCCCCACCTCTCTAAAAGGTCAAAGATATAAGGCCAGGAGACTGAATGGAATGCTTTTAGAATATCCAGGGAAAGCAGCATACCCTGTTGCCGCTGGCCCCCTGGCCAATTAGATTGGAGGACAGAGATTATGTCTATAGCTCACCTGGTTTGGTCCGGACCCTGTCTCCCCGGCATAAACCCCACTCTTGATCTTTGTGGATATAAGAGCTAATGAAAGAATTTAGCCTATTTGCTAAGATTTTAGTGAGAATCTTTACATCATTATTAATCAACGAGATTGGCCTGTAGTTCCCTACCTCTTCAGAGTTTTTATCAGGTTTTGGTATAACTGTAATAAAGGCTGCATTTAAGTCAGGGACAAGGCCTTATCCCAAAGTCTTTTCGTTAAAGAATTTTGTCAGGAAAGGGGCCAAAACCTCTGAAAATGTTTTATAATAAGGCACCGAAAGGCCATCGGGGCCGGGGGCTGAACCCCTGTTTAAATTTTCAATGACCTCAAGGGATTCCTCAACAGAAATTGAATCCTCCATAATAGATTTGTGAACATCCGAGAGCTTAGGGATAGGGAGGGAATCAAGAAACTGAAATGGAGCTAACATTTGCCAGATTGTCGGCCTTATAAAGTTTATCATAAAAGTCCTTAAAAGCTATAAGAATTTTGGAGGGATATGATGTCAAAGTCTGATGCTGAGTCCTAATCCTAGGGAGCGCGGTGAAGCTCGTCCTAGGAGAGAGTTTGTTAGCGAGCATCCTGCCCAATTTATCCTTCTGTGTATAAAATTTAGCACCACTCTACCGGATCAATTTCTCAGTTCGAGTGGTGAGGGCGAGGTTAAGATCTAGTCTAGCTGAGTCCAAAAGCTTTAAATTAACACTAGATGGCTCTTTCTTATGTTGGGCTCTCAAAGATGCAAAAGTGTTTTCAAGCTTAGCAATATCCGCCATTCTTTCTCTTTTAATTCTGGAAGCAAGTTGGATAAGCTTGTCTCTGATAGTGACTTTATGAGCCGCTCAGAGAACCTCTGCCGAAACTGACCCAGTATCATTAATAGAGAAATACTCGGTTAAAGCCGTATTCATTTCAGCCACATTAATAGGATCAGACAAAATTGATTTGTTAAGTCGTCATTGAAAAGGTTTAGATCTATGATAGGGTTTATGCATCGTTACTGTTACCATGGAGTGATCCGAAAGCGGAAAATCTATGATTTGAGAGCCAATGACAGTGGAAAGGTAGTTCGTGGACATGAGAATATGGCCAATCCTAGCATAGGATTGATGAGGACTGGAAAAGTGGGTGAAGTCCCTGACCTTCAGGTTCTGTTCCCGCCAAACATCGGCTAAACCCTGAGAATGGACCATTCTAGCACATTTCAAACTAGCTCTTGTGGGGCGGGTAAGGGAGATTTTGGAAGGATTGGATTTGTCGAGACCGTGATCGAACGCCACATTGGAGTCCCCCCAAAAATGGGGGTCCCCTCCAACATGGGGCCCAAGGTGGACATCATTGCTTGAAAAAAATTATGTTGCCCTTTGTTCAGGGCGTAGTAGTGCACAAAGGAGAAAATATGACCCTCTATCTGCCCCTTAACTAGGATAAACCTGCCTTCAGGATCTTTGAAATCAGCCTGCCATAAGAAATTACAAGTCTTGGAAAGCAAGACGGCAACTCCCTTAGATTTTTCCTCTGCTTTTGTCAAGTAGAATAGGGGAAAGTTGTGATGAAGAAAGTTAGGGCTGTATCGCCTGGGAAAGTGGGTCTCCTGCACCAAGATCACATCCAGTTTACGGGATTTATAGGAATCAAACATCTTTCTCCGTTTGATAGGAGAATCAACACCTTGGGCGTTGTGGGTAGCTATCTTAAGTGTGTTAATGAGTGAGTCAGCCATGGAGAGGAGGTGAGAGAGTGCTATACATCCCTGCATCACTTACCTGAAGGAGAGAACGACCAAACATATTCCCAGATGTAGAACGGTCACGAAAAGGCAGGGCAGAAGAATGAAACACAATATGTACCTGGAGCCAGAAAGAGAGAACAACAATCGTTAAGCCTCCCAACATCCATATAGGGAGGGACGGGGGGGGGGGGAAGGAAAGACAAAGTACGAAAAAGGAAAATAGGAAGCGGAACCGAAGAAGCCATAGACAACCTCTTCGAATGATTTGGTTCGGCTTCTCGGGAGGAGAAAATCACCCCGAGACCCGAACCCACAGCAAATGTCCACACCACAGAGGGCAGACAACCTATCCCACAAACACCAAAGAGTCCGGGGGGTAGGTGGAGGCACATGCTAGACACCCCGCCCAGAAAACACATTAAAACTTAGCATTAGACACAGAAGAAACAGTATACAGACATGTAAGGAATACAGTACCCTCAAAGAAAAAACCTCAGTACTGACTAAACAAATATCCCCCCCAAAAAAAGGAAGGGGGAATATTCATTATTCAGAAAAAACAAAGAAAATAAACTGAAGGAGCTGGAGCTCCTGACACCAGCAGGAAGAATTCCCTAAATCCTGCTTCGACAAGAAGCAGTAAAAAGAAGAGAAAAAGGAGGTGCAAAGTCCACAGTCGACAATCAGGTCGGGCAAATATCTTTCTGCTTCTTCGATTTCGGAATGTTCCAGAGAGGCATCAGAGGGCTAGCCGGAGGAGGACATTTGGCAGCATTTTAGGCTGGGTTTGAAGTGTCCATATCCGCTTCCAAGGCAATTAGCTTAATGGAAAAGAGGATCTTCTCACCATCCAGGAAATTGGCAAAGGTGTAATGTTTGCCCTTATAGTGGAATTTAACGGCAAATGGGAACCAATATTTGATGTCCTTCTGGGCCAAGACTGTAAGAAGCGGTTTCAGGGTCCTTCTCCTCTGGATTGTAGAAGGAGAGAGGTTGGCGAAAATTTGAACATTGTGACCCTGACACACAATTTGTTTTGTCACTCTAGATTGCTTCATTAACTCTTCTTTAACCAGATAGAAGTGTGGTTTAGCGATGACATCTCTGGGGGACCCGTCCTTTCTTGGAGGGCCTAGGGCCCTATGAACCCTGTCCAGTTCCAGGCGATGTTGTGGGATGTTCGGGATGAGGGATTTAATTATCTCGACAGTGGCTTGGGTAACATCCGTTATGGATTCAGGCAGGCCTCTGACCCTGAAGTTGTACCTCCTGGCTCTATTTTCAAGTTCATCAATCTTAAGTAGGGCTGAGTCGAGCCTTTCCTGCAGCATCTGGATATGGGATGAATTCTGATTGGTCGTTGCAACTGTGAGATCCAGCTTATGTTCTATGGCTTCCATCCTGGAGCCCAGGTTCTGGAAATCAGCTTTAATGTCACTGGTAATTTTAGCTGCAGTGGAAGCGAGGCCTCTTTCTAGTAGGTCAGATAATTTTAAGAATAAGTCCTCAGAGAGGGAACCAGCCTCAGGGTTTGGGGAGGAAGGGAAGGGACTCACCTGTTGTGAGGATAATGGTGGCCCAGTGATTGCAAAGGCAGACTCCCCAAAGCTTTGGCTCAATAATGATTCAGTGGAGGCTGGGGAGTTATTTACTGCAGCTGTACGTTCTGGTGAGCTGGCGTGTAGGTCAGGGTGGCAGGAGCAATTACTTGCCTGTGTTCAGAGTGAACCTCCGCACTCACAGCGTGCTGCTGGGCTGCGGCGGCAATCTTGGTACACCCGGGCGGCTGAGCCTGATGGAATTGCCGCCCGAGATCCCGGCGAACTGGATTCACCAGCATATGGGGGGATTCCCTGGATGAAGAGGGCACCGGACTGCCCGCTGTGGAATGCTGAGGTAACCTCTGTGCGGGTCTGCGAGCGCCGACGGAGCAGGGTGAGATGGAGCTCCAGCTCAAGCGGCCATATTGGAAACTCTGCGCATGCGCACTCCACCTTGTCAGGTTTTATTGCTACAAAAATGGAAATCAAAGTGCCACAGCACTACTAAGAGGTTCAGATCTAACTTTATTCCAAAATCAGGGGGACAGTGCAAAAAGTACCCAAAGCATTTTGAGGGTTTATTATAATAACGTTATATCTGGACCTCTTAGCAGTGATGTTGCATTTGAAATTCCATTTTTGTTACATTACACCACAAGTCAAGGAGACTGTGGACATCCTCTGGGGAGTTGAAGCTGTCTGCTAAGGAATCAGATCATTTATATCAATATCAATACTATAAGATGGCAATACATGGTGATAACCAGGGTCAAGTGCTATTTTCCACTTTCCTCAACTATCCTAACAAGGTTTTTATTGCTGTGTGTGTCCCTGTTGGAGAGATGCATTCTCTCTGTTATCCTGGTGACCATCATCACTGGGACTGAAAGATGAAGAAAAGTCTAAAATGTTGCCACCAGAACAGGAATAAAGAGGTAATCTTCTAAGGGGGACACTTATTCTGGTGACAGCTATCTAAGGTGATTTCCTTTACTTTGAAGAGATTCCCTTTCACTTTCTGTTGTGTCTGCAGGACAGAAAGTAAATGTATATCTAATAATCGGAACATGGAACCATTTTCTGCTCTATCCAAAACAGTAAAAAAGTTTTACTATAAGTGAAATTAAAATCTTTTTATTCATATTTTTCTGTATTGGTATAATAAGGCAAGCTGTCATGTTTCTTCTCAGAGCTGGCAGATGAGCATTAGTACTTTTTAGGACTCTCCCTGGCAAAAACTAAATAAAACAGTATTAAAATCAAAAACTAAATTTCAATATATTGCAGCTATCAAATGTGAATAGGTCGTAGTATTCGTTTTCTTTTTGTGTCTTTTTTACTTTATTTTCAATACTGTAATTTGGCCAGTTACACACTAATGTCTTAGAGTGTCTCCACTGGAAGGACAATGGGGCCACCTTTGGGCAGCAGTATTGTAAGTCCCCGCATTCAATTTGCATGACATGCGAGTGTGCCCGGCTCGCAATGGAACCAGTTCACACATGTCCGGAGGGGGCCGTGGTCCGCATTCCAAAAGGGCACTGTCCGTCTTTGGGTCCATTTCAAGTGTGAATTTAGGCAAAAATTCAGGCCTTGATTCACATCTGAACTGGTGAACAAGGATGCACCGAACCCCATGCTGGGAACCGTGTACGCACATATATATGAACCCGGCCTTAGATGAAGTTGGCTAACAAGAGAAAAAAAAATCTCAGCTAATGCTTACAGAATTTTTTTTTCTCTTGGGATAAATGTATTACATAAACAAATAAAAGCTGGCCATTGTAGATGTTATACGGTTTATCTCAAATTTACACTTTTGCTGGGGAGCTTGGTCTGTTAAAATGAAGATGAAAAATCGAGGACTTACTGGATGGATCAACAGGTGAAAATACAGGAAAAAATCTTTAAAAATAGAACACAAATTCAGCCACCGCATTTAAGAATTGGTAAGCTGCAATATATTTTGGATTTAATACAACTTTAATCACTTAAAGCTACAGGGCGGCCCTCCTGTGCAGAATCACGTACATATACTGTACGTGATTCTGCACTTCTTCCTAGGGGGAATGCGTGCGCCGCCAGCGGGCCACTTTTTCTTGCGATGACTTACAGCAGAAGCCAATCTGCGGTTGCTGTGCAACGGATGTCCACCAGCATCCGTCGATCATCGGGCAGAGACACAGAACGGAGCTCTGCCTATGTAAACATTGCAGAGCTCCATTCTGAAAGGGGGAGTGATGGATTTTGTGTACCTGCAAAGCAGGGTATAAAATACATCACTTCCCTTAGTAAAAGAAGCACATACAGTACACAAAAACCCTGGCTAGGCACACAGGTAACCCTTTGGTTTCCCCAGATGTCTAATCCCTTCCCAGCCAGTGTCATTAGTACAGTGACAGTGCATATTTAGTGTCACTGGTTTCCAAAGTTTCCGCTTGTTAGCTGCAATATCGAATACCCGCTGTAAGTCACTGATCACTAGAATAAAGAAATATAAATAAAAATTTCAGTATATGTACCGTAGTTTGTAGACACTATGGAGGTTATTTATGAAAGGCAAATCCGCTTTGCACTACAAGTGCAAAGTGCACTTGAAATTGCACTGAAAGTGCACTTGGAATTGGAGTCACTGTAGATCCGAGGGGGACATGCAAGGAATATAAAAAACAGCATTTTAGCTTGAACATGATTGGATGGTAAAATCAGCAGAGCTTTCCTTCATTTCAGATCTACCCCTCAGATTTACAGCAACTGCACTTCCAAATGCACTTTCAGTGCAATTTCAAGTGCACTTTGCACTTGTAGACTGCACTTGTAGTGGATTTGCCTTTCGTAAATAACCCCCTATAACTTTTGAGCAATCCAATCAATATACGCTAATTGTGATTTATGTAGCATTGGATTATTGGTAAATATCTAGCAGAATATATATTGGCTTAAATTTATGAAGAAATTTGATTTAAAACATTTTTTTATTGGATATGTTTTTTTAGCAGAAAGTAAGAAATATTGTTCTTTTTTTTTCAAAATTGTTGGTCTTTTTTTTTTTTGAGCAGAAAATAAAACCCTGCAGTGGTGATCAAATACCACCAAAAGAAAGTTCTATTTGTGTGAAAAAGGAACATAACTTTTATTTTGTCAGTTAAAGTAACGCAGTGTTGTATCGCAAAAAAATGGACGCCTGGTCATGAAGGGGGGTATATCTTCCGGAGGTCATGTGGTTAAATACAACTGCAACAAATGCAACTCCTATAAAGTTAAAAAATAATTACCACACACTGAACCACTGGCCTAATATTTAACCCTTCCCTATGGTAAAACCTAGTACTGATAGCCTAACCAAGCCTTTAACACATAGCCACTCTAATGCCGCGTACACACGACCGTTATTCATGACGTGAAAAATTACATTTTTTTTAATGTCATTAAAAACAATCGTGTGTGGGTTCCAGAGCATTTTTTATGAGGTGAAAAATGGGCATTAAAAATTTAGAACATGCTCTATTTTTGTTGCGTCGTTTTTCACGTTGTCGTTTTACTCGTCGTGAAAAACGGTTGTGTGTAGGCTTTAATGACGTGAAAAAAACACGCATGCTCAGAAGCAAGTTATGAGATGGGAACGTTCGTTCTGGTAAAACTACCGTTCGTAATGGAGTAAGCACATGCATCACGCTGTAACAGACAGAAAAGCACGAATCGTCTTTTACTAACACAAAATCAGCTAAAGCAGCCCAAAGGGTGGCCTCATCCGAATGGAACTTCCCCTTTATAGTGCTGTTGTACGTGTTGTAAGTCACCACGCTTTGCTTTAGCATTTTTTTTCACTATCGTGTGTAGGCAAGGCCGTTTTAATGATCGGGTTGAGAAAAAACTTCGTTTTTTCTAGACCCTTAAAAACGTAATTTTTTAGAACCCGAAAAACGGTTGTGTGTACGCGGCATAACACTTAACCACTGAAGTGAGCGCATTTAAAGCAGAACTTTAATTGTAAAAAAAAAAAACATATCTATCCGGTTTAATTTCCAGTAGTTATATTTCTTTACTTCCCCTGTAGAGCTGCAGTTCTGTAATCATGGCACCACTTACCCTATGTGAAGAATAGGGTCTTTAAGACCAGTTAGAAAGTCTTACAAGAGCCCTTTCTGCTGATAAGGTGAAGACACACACACACACACACACACACACACACTGCTTCTGAAGGCATTGAAAGAATAAACTAGACTTAGAAATTAGACATAGACTGCTGCCTTGGAAGGTCATAGGAGGAAGGGAGAGCAGAAACACAAACGAGGTGACAGAAACATTTTGTTGCCCGAGAAAAGTAGAAGCAAGAATTCAACAAACAAAAGATGCTATTTTATCATGCTACTTCTCTATTCGTTTTGCTCATGTGTAGTGATGTGTTATCTGATATAAATGAATCAGTGTTTGGGAACAGCTAAAAAAAGGCTATTCCTGAACCAGTACTCAGAAGAGTTCTTTAATGTGCCCTTTCCCCGTGAGCTGTAAACTACTTAAGGTCCTGCCTTGTATGCGCCCCCCTCCATTGACCACTTCTGCGTATCCCTTGACCCAGCCCTGCACTGAACAGTCTCAAGTAATAAATATTGGGAGCAATAAATTGAAACAATCAACAAAACACTTTGCATTACCAAATGTTTAAAGTAATTGTGAAGTCTCATTTTTTTTTCTATTAAAATAATAAACATCACTTCTTTGAGTAAAAGCAGAACACATAGTACAGTAAAACACTGGCTAGGAACACAGTTAACCTGTTTAGCACCCTAGATGTATAACCCCTTCTCAGCCAGTGTAATTAGTACAGTGACAGTGCATATCTTTAGCACTAATCACTGTATACGGCCCTGTACACACGATCAGTCCAAACTGATGAAAACGGACTGAGGTTCAGTTTCATCAGTCCAAACTTACGGTGTGTATGGCCCATCAGACTTTTGTCCTTCAGTCCAAAGTTTTAGAACTTGCTTTAAAATCAGACTGATGAACTGATAACCGATAGGTCAAAACCAATGGTTAGTACGCAAAAGCATCGGTTCAAAACCCGCGCATGCTCAGAATCATGTCGGCGCATGCTTGGAAGCATTGAACTTCGTTTTTTTCAGCACGTCTTTGTGTTTTACGTCACTGCGTTGGACTCGATCGGTTTTTAAACCGATGGTGTGTAGGCACATCAGACCATCAGACCATCAGTCCATCAGACCATCAGACCATCAGTCCGTTTTCATCAGTTTGGACTGATCGTGTGTACAAGGCCTTAATGTCACTGGTTCCCACAAAGTGTCAAAAGTGTCAGTTGGTGTTTGACTGTCCACCACAAGATCACAGTCCTGTTGTAAGTCGCTGATCACTGCCATTATTAGTATAAAAAAATAAATGCTAATTCCAGTATATACCATAGTTTGTAGTTAGATTTTTTGGGGATATTTTTTACAGCAGAAAGTAAAACATATTGTTGTTTTTTTCTAAATTGACACCTTTTTTTGTTTATAGCGCAAAAAATTAAAAACACAGTAGTGAACAATTACCACCAAAATAAATCTCTATTTGTGGAAAAATAATTATGTAAATTGTATGTTGGTATGGTGTTGCATGACCGCGCAATTGTCAGTTAACATAACTCAGTGGCGTATCATACAAAATTGGCCTGGTCATTGGGGGGGGGGGGATTTTACATCACGTCGTGTGGGTAATATTTCCAGTATGGACATGTAATTGTATTTGTTGCTACAACTTCTTTTCTTTTTAAAAAGAGTAGAGAAGTATAAGAACCCCTGTCAGGTTTTAAGAATAGTATCTCTGTTAAATTGATTCATCCTCTATATTTGTGCTGGTGTCATCAAAAATAAAATGAATGGGAGATTCATAATTGTAGAGTTCTCACCAGAAGCTGAAATTTCACCTTCCAATTAGGGATATCATTTGGTGCCACCTGTCTGAGAGGAATTCTTCTAACGTTTTGGAGATTTCCTATGACATCCTGGCGCTCAAGAGCCTAAATTTTCTCGAAGTACGTCACTACGTTCACATTTGTTGGCCTACAATTGTGTAGCGTTAGTATGCAAGACAAGATCCAGGCACACGCCCTTTGGACAAAAATCAGACGCTCGGTTGGCCAACAATTGGATTGTGTGTTTAGACTCAAGAAAGTAGAGCTACTGAAATAGCTCTTCTGAAGTAGTGCATTGGGTAAGCAAAACAGCTTGTTTTAGACCTGATTCACACCTATGCATTTTTAGGGCTTTTTACATTTTTGCAGATTTGCACTACAGAACGTGTTCCATAGGAAACCTTGTGAAGGTAATGCAAATCTGCAAAATGCAAAAAGCACTAGAAATGTATAGGTATCCCTGCATCCAATTCACAATAGCAGGAGATTTTGACCGGCTCTCTATAGAGCCGGTTTACATATTACTGCTGCGACTCTGATGCACATTTGCGTCTTTTGGTCCATTTCAGGTCTGAATTCAGACAACATTGGACTTGAAATGGGAGCTGCATGCAGTGCCTTAATAATATTTATTTTTAGATTATTCTGATTTTATTTTAATTGACAATTTAACAAAATTACAGTAAGGATGGATGGATGGATACATTTGTACTATTTTTATGGGTTTAATTATTTATAAATGTAAGAGATTATGAACAAATGTGGTTCTAAAATATGTATATGCCATTGATGAGTGTGGTGTGATTAGAGTGATTGTGGTTAGAACCATGTCCCCCCCTCCCCCCCATGGTCAGTTGTAATGGCTTAGTCAGTATAGCAGTCAATTTGCTCTTAGCACTGCTGTGTTATAAAATTGCATCTGTCAAAGGAAACTGGGAGCCAGCGTGTTTAGGTCTTACCCCTAAAACTAATTCTAGAAAGTATTATTTTACAGAAAGAGTAGGTGATGCTTTTAAAAGACTTCCAGCACAGATAGTAAGTCTGTCAACAGTAAGTGGATTCAAACATGCTTGGGACAAACACAGATCTATTCTCAAAAAAAGAGCTAACAAAAAACAAACGACAGACTTAATGGACCAATTGGTCTTTTTTCTGCCATCGCTCTTCTATGTTTCTGAAGTGGCAAAGATCAAGGGCAGCAGAGTTTGCAATTAGGGCACACAGCCCCCCTATATCACATTGTAAAGTGTCAGTAACACATTTTTTAGTTTAAGAAAAGGATCAAGTTTAACCACTTGCCAACCAGCGCATGACAATGTATGTCGGCACAATGGCACGGCTGCTCAAATGGGTGTATAGGTACGTCCCCTTTAAATTGCGGCTTAGTGGGCTCGATGTCCGCTGGTGTCCCGCGATTGTGTCACACAGGGCTGGTGCAAGGATTTTTGACACCCTGAGCGAAACCTTATTTTGCCGTCCCCATTGGCTCCACCCCTGACTCCACCCCTTTGCCCCATCCATATGACAGGAGGCAGCTCCATACAGGAAGCATCGGCTTCCTCTAGCACTGGCTCCAATTACACCACCGGTTGGACGGAGCAGCTGCCTGGGACTGGGTTAGTTACATTCTGCAGCTTGCAGAGCATGCAGACGCGGAGGGAAACCAGTGTCCCGGCGCCCCTATGCACCAGTGTGCCCTAGGCGGCTGCCTAGTTTGCCTAGTGGTAGCACCGGCCCTGGACCGTCACGGAGAGGCAGAATGGGGAGATGCCTATGTAAACAAGGCATTTCCCTGTTCTGCCTAGTAACATGACAGGGATCTACTGCTCCCAGTGATCGGGAGCAGTGATCTCTGTCATGGCTGTAGGTTCCCCCCTACAGTTAGAATCATTCCCTAGGACACACTTAACCCCTTGATCACCCCCTAGTGTTGTAAGCGCGCCTAATTCAAACTAGGCTGGTAGGGGGCGTGTTGTATGTAAATGATTTGTGACCCCATGTAAATGACGCGCTTTACGAACAGCGCATTCGCGCGCATGCTCAGTATCACATCGAATTTTCAAAGTAAATTACGCCCGCTCAATGTATAGACGATGTGAACGTCCAGCCCAGCCCCATTCACGGACGACTTACGCAAACGACGTAAAATACAACGCTGTTCGTACGTTTCAGACGTCCATACCTAACATGACTTACCCCTGCTTTATAAGGGGTAACTTTACGCCGGTCCGACGCCTTACGTAAACAACGTATCTTGATACGCCGGGCGCACGTACGTTCGTGAATCGGCGTATCTAGCTCATTTGCATATTCAATGTGGAAATATACGGAGCCACCTAGCGGCCAGTGTAAATATGCACCCCAAGATACGACGGCAAAGGAGACTTACGCCGCTCGTACCTTGTCCAAATCTATGCGTAACTGATTCTATGAATCAGGCGTATAGATACGACGGCTCGGATTCGGACTTACGACGGCGTACGTGGAGATACGCCGTCGTAAGTCCGTTGTGAATCCGGGCCTATAACTTTTGCGCAAACCAATCAATATACGCTTATTGCAATTTTTTACCAAAAATATGTAGAAGAATACATATCAGCCTAAATTGAGAAAGAAATTATTTTTTTTTATATTTTTTGGGGATATTTATTATTATTTGTTTATAGCGCAAAAAATAAAAACCACAGAGGTGATCAAATACCACCAAAAGAAATCTCTATTTGTGGGAAAAAAAGGATGTCAATTTTGTTTTTGTGCAATCTCTCACGACCGTGCAATTGTCAGTTAAAGCAACGAAGTGCCGTATTGCAAAAAGTGTTCTGGTCAGGAAGGGGGTAAATTCTTCCAGGGCTGAAGAGGTTAAAACCCTAAATCCTTGTTGTTACTTTGCCTGCATAGTTAGGCCAGATTCAGACCCATGTGCTGTGGTCAGTGGCAGTAAAGCATGGAAGATAGTGTGGTGTTACTCATTTTTTTCTAATGTACCCGGTGTGGGGTCATTCTATTTTTTTGATGTACCCATCCAGCACACAGAAATGCATGTGTGTTTTGATGTGAATCATCTATGCACTGTGGTTCACTGCAGTAAAATAATAACAGTGCATTATCACCGGCCTTGTGGGGCATGGGCTTCCCGTTTAGAATGGAATGCTTCACCACACAAACATTCATGCAGCATCACATCACAATGCAGTGGACAGGTTTGAATTAATGTATTATTGTTCACCTGTTTTTCCTTTATTTGTAAATTTACAGCCAAACTGCTAGCAAGGTCGAGTCACAATTTACCCTACACTTAATGCTCCATGCACACTAGTGTTTTTCATAAGCTTCAAAAAAGCTAAGAAAAAGAACTGGATGAACAATGCTGATAATAGCATTTTTGTGCCAGCTTCTAGTAGCATTTTAGTAGCTTTTAGAAGCATTTAGAAGCTTTTAGGAGCATTTAGAAGCCTGAGGCCTCGTACACACGACCGAGGAACTCGACGGGCGAAACACATCATTTTGCTCGTCGAGTTCCTTGTGAAGCCGTCGAGAAACTCGACAAGCCAATTTTCTTTATTCCCGTCAAGGAAATAGAGAACATGCTCTCTTTTTGGCTCGTCGAGTTTCTCGACAGTTTCCTCGACGAAAATGTACACACGACCGGTTTCCTTGGCAAAAAAATATCTCCCAGTAAGTTTCTTGCTGGTTTTTGCAGAGAAACTCGGTCGTGTGTATGAGACCTTAGCATTTTATTAGCATTTTTGCAGTGCATGAAAGGGAAAAAAAGCTGTTAGTAGCATTTTGGTAACATTTATGCCCTGTACACACGACCGGTTTTCCTGTCGGAATAAACTCTGACCGTTTTTCTGATGGAGTTCAGACGGAATTCTGCTCAAGCTGTCTTGTATACACAAGGTCACACCAAATTCTGACCGCCAAGAATGCGATGACGTACAACACTACGAGCTGAGAAAAATTAAGTTCAATGCTTCCGAGCATGCGTCAACTTGATTCTGAGCATGCGTTGTTTTTAGTCCGTCGGAATTGCACCCAGACGAACGTAAATTCTGATATAAATTTTTTTCAGCAGAAAAATTTAGAACATATCAAATTCCGTTGGAATTTCAGATGAAAAAAGTCCAATGAGACATACACACGGATGGAATATCTGATGAAAAGCTTCCGTCTGACTTTTTCTGTCGGAAATTCCGCTCTTGTGTACAAGGCATAAGAAGCTGATATGAGCATTTAGGGGTGTTTAGCAACATTCAGCATTTTTTTTCTGCTGAAAAAATGTTCCAGAAGAATGCTAATAGCCTAATGTAGTGTGCATAGGATAGCACTATTTACTGTAGATTCTAGGAGCGGAAATGCTAGTGCAGACTCCATGTGGAAATTACTTCTGAGTTTAGTACCACACTAGGGCTATCCAGTTGGTTATGATTGAAGGGGTACAGCTTCACAAGACAGCTGGTCTATGGGACAAGAAGCAAAAACCTGTGATGTGCATACTTTCATTGATGCTTAGGTAATAGTATATGATAGAATACTACATACCTGTGAAAAATAGATTTACATTTACTTATGTTTTGTTACTTACCACGGTAAGGATGCTATGCCATGTTATTGAAGCTCACCAAAATTCTCTAACATTGAGAGTATAATATGTTCCCAAACCCTCTACTCTTGAGTTTTGAATTATTACCATAACATTGTTAATTGTAGAATCAAGAGGTCACAGGTTTGATAGATCTGGGTTAAAATAGCAAAAACTGAAGGCACATGTTTTCTCACCCAGGTATCACTACAGTACTGACAATGACAACTCTGAGCACCATAGCAAGAAAATCTTTACCACGAGTTTCATATGTCACCGCCATGGACCTATTTGTGACTGTCTGTTTCTTATTCGTATTTGCGGCATTGATGGAGTATGCAGCTCTTAATTACTATTCAAGTTGCAAAAAACCGAGAAGTAAAAAGAAGAAAAAATCGGTAAGACATATTGTTTTTCTAATTTATCATGTTTTGTTTGGACTTTATGTTGAGTTTTTATGTATTAATATGCTAATAATTGCCTGTCACATTTATGTTAAAAGAGAAAATTTACCATTTACAGTACATAGTCCAGAGTGCTGAAGATTAGTACAGTACTAAAGCTGGATAACACAGAACAGATAAGAAAGGGTAGAGCTGTGTATTCGAAAAGATTGTGAAATCAAACATTACTTATGTAGGTCCTATGTAAATCGTATTAGTCATATTTATGCATATAGTTCACCAACTTGAAACAAAAATACTGGCTTGAAATTAGTTTCCATGCCATAATGCTTACACCTGACATATGTAATATGCACCCAATGAAAATGAACAATGACATTTTGTACAATCTTTTTGCACAATCTCCTTTAGATTTACCAAAGCTATATAATAGGAGGAGACATCATCTATCCAATTACTCTGTATCCAATCAGGCAGGGCCTTGCACTACATAGTTGACGGTAGATCTAAAAGAGATTGTACAATAAGATTGTATGGTGTATGGCCACTTTTTATACACAAAAAATTAACTTGCTCATGCTTTCATTGCCAGTAAATATTATGCCGCGTACACACGATCGGCCAAACCGATGAGAACGGTCTGATGGACCGTTTTCATCGGACCAAACCGATCATGTGTGGGCCCCATCGCTTATTTATCCATAGGTTAAAAAAAAGCAATCTTGTTTTAAATTTAACCGATGGATACCTAACCGATAGAAAAAAAACGATCGTTTGTAGGCACGTCCATCGGTTAAAAATCCACGCATGCTCAGAATCAAGTTGACGCATGCTTGAAAGCATTGAACTTAGTTTTTTTCAGCAAGTCGTTGTGTTTTATGCCACCGCGTTCTGACACGATCGTTTTTTTAACCGATGGTGTGTAGGCACATCAGACAATCAGTCAGCTTCATCGGTTAACCGATGAAAACGGTCCATCAGACCGTTCTCATCGAATGGACCGATCGTGTGAACAGGGCTTTAATGACACCCCAAATACACATTTTTCCACGTGAAAAAACGATTGTCAAGTGCAGCAAAATGCACATTAAAATGTGCAAAGCAAACAAAACAAGACAGCGCATCCCATGAGCTACTTTGCTGGATGTAGGGCAGCCCATTAAAATAATTGGGCTGCACTATGCATGTCGTGGGAAAAACAAGCCCGAAAAAAATGTACAGTGCCACTACATTACAGTAGGTGTGACTGCAGCCTGAAAGAGAAATTGGTGCGTTTACACAAGAACAATGAGGCTCTATTCACATCTGCCTGTTTCTGAACAAATAATGTGAGTATCACGTACCTGGTGCCAGAGGTCAATGGAGAGAGAGCGCTTCTCTTGCGGCTAAGTTCCAGACCCCCCTGAAGGTGGATACAGGAGAGGTCAGACCCAAAGTTACACAGGTCACCTGCTGGACTGTATGCAGGAGGTTCCAGAGTACAGCTGGTGTGCTGGCATAGAATCAGCAGGTGGTGCATGTGAAGCTTTGCAGGATTCGGATAATGCTGAGACTGGAGCATGATCAGAAGGAGGCCTAGGTCAGAAGCCAGGTGAGTATCCAGCTAGGTGAGTATCAGAGCAAATGTGATCAGGTGGATAGCCAAGGTCAGAAGCCAGGTGGGTATCAGTATCATGTGGATAGCAAGGAAATGCCTGTTATCGTCTAAGAGAGTGTGAGGAGAGGAAAGCCGATCATCAGCATTTCCTCACAAGGGAATCTTGTATAGATAATCAGGGCACTGATCATTAGTGCCCTGATTATCAGTACAATCCCAACAATGCCCAGAAGTGATGCCAGTCAGTGCCCATCGGTAGTGCCAATATGTGCCCATCAGTGATGCCAATTTGTTCCCATCAGTGATGCAGATCATTGTTGCCCATCAGTGCCACCCATCAGTGCCCATCATTGCTGCCTATTATTGCCACCTATTGCTGCCCATAAGTGCTTCCTATCAGTGCCTGTCAGTGCCACCTATCAGTCCTCATCAGTGCTGCATACCAGTGCCGTCTATCAGTGTCCATCAGTGCTGCATATTAGTGACTCATCATCAGTGCCCTTCAGTGTCATCTCATTAGCATTCATCAGTGCCACCTCATCAGTGTAGGACAAAAATTACTTATTTACAGAAACAAAGAAAAACTATTTTTTTTGTAAATGTACGGTCTTTTTTCATTTTTTTGCAAAAAATATAAAGCAGTGATTAAATACCACCAAAAATGAAGCTCTATTTGTAAAAAGCGTTGCAGCGTACAGCGTTGCATGACAGCTCTGAAAAATGAAAATTGGACTGGGCAGGCAGGGGGTAAAAGTGCCCAGTATTGAAGTAGTTAAAGTCAGCAATAGAAGCTTTCATATTTCTATTCTTGAAAGCAGAAAATATATAAGAATACATGCAAAATAAAAACACAATTATTATACTCAAAATAAAACTAGATATAAAGTTTACTTCCATTATTTCTTTTTCTAAACCTTATGTCAAGGGAGAATAATTAATTGTTATGCTACAGAAAGTCCCAACAATTTAAACAAAATCTCAGCGTAACTGGTAAAATATTTATAAAAGTGCAGCACTTATTCCTTAAGTAGACAGTTATGTATCTCCCCAATTGTTTTAAGCCCGGGGTTCTAATAAATAAATCACGTTTACTTCATTTTTATGAATTATTTACTAGGAATTTGGAGATGCTTTCTTTAGATGTATTGTACACATGCAATCACCAATTCTTCTGTTATAAAAAAAAAACCTATTAAGGGGTTTTGGTCAATAAACTACTATATTTGGTGCTACACCTTAGAATTTTCTAGCTTTGTTCACCCACACGTTTTGTTTCTCTACTGCTATGCCTCAGTGCCTAGCTATACTTACCTAATGAATGATTTAAAGCATTTCCCCTCTCCAGACTTTATAACATTCATTGATTTAATTGTGCTTTATGTTTATTTTTATTCACTCAATTTTCTGTTAGATGTTAAAGGGATCTAGCCACTAATAAAGGTTTTGTGATGAGTGGTGCTTAATAAAAATCGGTAAAAAGAATACTTACATTTAAGGGAACACATAGGTAGGGACTGGGCTGGGACAACAGATGACATTTGTCCCCTGGTCCAGTACAAACAATATGTTGGTCTGGTGGTCCTGAATTGAGATACTGCCCCATTCAGATTTCATTTTAGAGCAGGACCCACAGTCAGTGACAGCTGCTGGCCATATTATAACTTTCAAAGTTATATTGTTCAGGTCATAAAGTACTTAATTGCTTACAAATCATTCCCTTCAATCCCCCTTTTAAATATATGTATGTAAAAAGGTATATTATAATAAACCATGATTGCTAAGACAGTGCCCACCTTTAACCATGACCACCTATCCCTGCAGCATGCTTTCTTAACCTACCATGAACGGGCCAGTTAATTTTCATTTTTTGAGAAGTATTCTTCAAGGCTGGTTGTTGTCTCATCAGGGACTACATTGAAAATACAGGGGCAGATCCACAGAGCTAGTACGCCGGCGTATCTACTGATACACCGGCATACTTTCAAATTACCCGTGTCGTATCTTTGGTTTTAATCCTCAAACCAAGATACGATGGCATCTGGGTTAGATCCGACAGGTATACGTCCTCGTACGCCTTCGGGATCTAAGATGCAATACTTCGGTGTCCGCTGGGTGCCATTAACGTCGTTTTCCGCGTCGGGTATGTAAATTAGCTATTTCCGTCGATCCACGAACGTACGAGCGGCCGGCGCATTTTTTTATGGTGTCTCTAGATGGCTTTTTCCGGCGTATAGTTAAAGCTGGTATTTCGTCGCGTATAGTTAGACCTGCCATGTTAAGTATGGCCGTCGTTCCTGCGTTTATTTTGATTTTGATTTTTTGCGTAAGTCGTTCGTGAAACGGGATGGACGTAATTCACATCTAAGTTAAAAAAAATGACGTCGTTGCGACGTCATTTAGCGCAATGCACGGTGGGAAATTTAGAAACGGAGCATGCGCAGTTCATTTGGCAAGGGGACGCGCTTCATTTAAATGAAACACGCCCCCTAATCGCTCATTTGAATTCCGCCGCCAGAGATAGACTACGCCGCCGTAACTTACGGCGCAAATTCTTCCAGGATTCGAACTAAAGCCAGGTAAGATACGGCGGCATAGCGTATCTCTGATACGCTGCGGGGGTGCAGATCTCTGTGGATCTGCCCCATAATTTTAAACCATTTAAGGAGGTTAGAAAGGGGTTAATTTTAAGAAAATAATCAGACATTCTTTTTTTCTTGGTGAGTATTTTCCAAGGTATATGGTGTTTAATTACAGTATTAACAGAACGGTCCAGAGCGGTACTGCTTACCTTCGTGATAAATAATTCTACCACTGCAGTTAGGTTTAAAAATAAATCCCTGTGCATTCAAATTTGGTGTTTGGCAATTTCCAACTTTTGCTAGCACACTTTTTTGTTTCTTTCTTTTTTATTCTTTTTGTTGAAGTTTTAAACTTAGTGCAGACAGAAGGTAAGAAGGGATATTACCGCGCTACCAAAGGACTTGTGGAAGGGAAACTAATGGGAAGGGAGGGGGGATGGGATAGAGGGGAAGGACAGTAAACAAACAAGGGGAGAAAAGGTAAAACTGCTGCGGCACTGCAAGTGTATCAAAACCCAAAATATATGAATAAAAAATAGTGCTGCGCTGTAGGGATCCCTACAGTGCAGCACTATTTTTTATTCATTAGTACAGACAGAAGACTTGTAAAGTGACAACACAAAAAGTAAAAAAATAAAATGAAAGGTAAGAAAACCATAAAAGGCCCCATACACACGAGAGGATTTCAGCAGATTTCTATGCGATGGCGTGTACACACCATCGCATTGAAATCCGCGCTGAAATCCTCTGGCGATGACGTGTCGCGCCATCGCCGCTATTATGACGCGGCGACGGGCGCGACGCTGTCATATAAGGAATTCCACGCATGCGTCAAATCATTACGACGCGTGCGGGGAATCCCTTTGGACGGATGGATCCGGTGAGTCTGTACAGACGAGCGGATCCATCCGTGGGATCCGATTCCAGCAGATAGATATTCTGTGCATGTCGACAAATATTTATCTGCTGGAATTCGGAAATATCCGCGGATAAATATCCGCCGGAGTGTACACACCATAGAATCTATCCGCAGAAACCCATTCGATGGGATTTATCTGCGGATAGATTCTATCGTGTGTACGGGGCCAAAGAGTCACACAACAGCCTAAGTGGCCAGCATGGCCCTGACTAACAGTAGAGGAAAAGCCAACCACATTTCCACATAAATAATTACTTTATTTTTATAATAAAATTATATGCAACCGATTATGGCATCCAGATATACAATCAACTCTTCACAGATAAATCCCGAATGTAATGCTGACTGACCTATTGCCAATCAAATGGTAAACCTGAAACACTACATGCAGTTTTATGGTAATGATAAACAATTGAACCGCATATTCAAAGAGAGACAGCTTTGACTCTGATGCAGTAGATGCAACATTCACCCAGCTCCCCAACACTTTATCACATTTTGCTGGTACCTCTCTAATGGCATATGTAGCCTTACAAAGAGGTAGGGCTTTGTTTATTAGAGCCTTCCAGGTTGTGATGGTTAGAACATTAGATTTTTTTACAAGAAAGAATAATGCTTTTTCTGGCATAATAGAACAACAAGGTTAGGAGAGTGTGGATCACCTTTGTAGGGACTAAGGGTTCAACCAATCCCAGCAAGCAAATCTCCACAGTAGGGATTATATTTCATATTGTGACAACATTTATATATTGTACTACATTGAGCCAGAATTGTTGTATTTATGTAGAATCTCAAGATACATGGATGAAATCCGGGAAGGGAAGAATTACATCGCCAACAACTAGGTGACAGAGAAGGAAATATTTTTAGCCAATTTAGTAGTAGTTAAATACATTCTATGCAAACATTTATATTGGATGATGTGATCTCTCACAAACACCAGTCTAGTGAAAGAGAAGTCCCAAATATACTCCCAGTCATTCCCATCCATGCTATGAAAATTAGCCAACCAAACATTACGACAGGATAGAAGAAGCCTGGCAGTATTTACAAACAGTTGCTTATATATGAATGATGCTTAATTTTCTTAAAAGAGTTTGGTCCTGCCCTCTAATGCCCATCATTCATCTTGGCTAATGAAGGGCATCATGTATACTATGGCCCCTGGGATACGTATGTTACATATCCCAGGAGGCTTAATGCTTCATAGAGAAAGGAGGAAGGGGAGGGCTTAGTGGAGCATCATCCCGAGACTTGTCGGCTAAACCCAGAATAGCCAGTAGGCCTTAGGATGAGGTCTCATGAACGATGGAGGTGCAGATGGAGGTGCAGGACTGAGCAGGGGCAGAAGGTTAGCAGGGGTTTACAAAAAATGGGAGGGGGAGGCTGGAGAAACACAGGCTGGAGAACAGGCTAGAGAACAGGAGCATAGCACCATGTATACACATAACTGTATGACTTTGAGTTGATGTGGGCTTGTTACTCTATCATGGCTCCTAATTATATTTGCACATGAGCAGTCAGTAATATTAAGAGATTTTAGGAAGAACCACTCAGAATCCTAAATAGTTTTTTTTTTCAGTTCTACTAACACTGACTAAAGAGAAAAGCCCATCCTGCACCATTCTCTCCTTGACAATCACAAAATAATGCTGCATTGTTTAGCTTTAACATCTTGGCTTATTTGTTGTTTCATCATCTTGCCCATAATGAAGCTCAAGTGGTTGACTATAGTTTTGCTTAATAATGTTACAAAATCACCTGTCCCTCTATTGTTGGGGTGATGACCCTTTCTTTTACTACTCAAGGCCTCAATCTGTTCTGACTGCTTATGGAGATTAATATTATTGTTGCTTAAAAGCAATGCTAATTCAGAATATGACCTTGCTTTAAATCAGGGTTAAGTAAATTATGAGCAGCTGTATCCTTTCCTCTGTAAGCAAGGCATAGTTTGGTAATATACAAAATGCTATTATTTTTACAGTCTCACTGTTCTAAATTATTGTGTCCTTTTGCTGATTTTGCAGGTTAACAGTAATGTGAGTTTCAATACCTATGCTGTTTTCCAAAGAGAAATATGCATTGGCTGCTGCTTGGTGCTGTGCACATTCCTTGTGTTCCCTGACACGTACATATACATGTACTTTATCAACCCTTTAACAAGTAATGAATGGACTCCTTCTGTTGACACCGAAAGCCATTAAAGTTGAGCAAATCAGTCCTTGTGTTTCTTCAGGGAACGCAAAACTATTTTTATTTATTGCACAATCACCAGGCACAAGGCAAAAGTAGATTTACAGCCTTAGAAATAATACCATTCAGTTGCATTTGATGGTGGCTGGCTGGGGTGTGCTTTCATAAAATATTGTTTAGTAGTAGACTAGTGCTAGACAAAAGGTCTTGTGCCACAAATGCTCTAAAGGTCTGAGATGTTTAATGCCCAGTACACACGATCGGAATTTCCGATGGGATAAAATGCGATGGAATGAGCTGAGAAAAATTAGGTTCAATGCTTCCGAACATGCGTCGACTTGATTCTGAGCATGCGTCGACTTAAATTTCCGATAGGATTTTTTTCAATCGGGAAAAAAATAAAACATGTTTTATTTCTAAACTCCGACAGAAAAAAGTCAGATGGGGCCCACACGCGGTCGGAATATCCTATGAAAAAAATCCATCTGACTTTTTTCATCGGAAATTCAGATCGTGTGTACAAGGCAAAACATGTGAAATACGCTTCAGCAGGAATAGAAAGCTTATCTGAAGATGCAGCAACACATTTGAAATGGAAATGATAGATTCTGCATATGTACAAACAACATCTTGCCATTAAATTACAGACTCAGCAGGTGTGGAAAATTTAACAGAGCAGGAAATCATAGATTTCACAAAATAAGTGCTTAAAGAAGGCATGTTTGTATCAGTCCATCCTATTTTTAAATTGGGCTTTCAGATTCTGATAAGCTCCTGGCCCGCTGACCACCAAAACTCCTCGGTCAGGACTATGGGGAAGAGGCCCTTGTCTTTATCTTTGTTTTCATTCATCTGTTAGCTAACGGCTCAATGGGCTGAGCATTCACTGTCATGGTTGTTAGGACGCCGGCAGCTGCTGGTTCCCTAACAACCAACTTTAGCAAGAAGCTGTCACATTTAGCAGTGATATCAATGCTTCACTGTCCATTGCTACCAAAGGTTCAGCCTGCCTGAGCTGTAATTTAGTTTGTCCATTCATCAAACTTCTGAACAAGGTAGCTGATCCCTATTCACTACTTCATGAGCAACAATTCAAAATTGCTAAAGTTTTACTCATTTGCAGCCAGCATGCAGAACTGTTGACTCCATATCACATGCTGTAGAAAATTATTTTTGTGTCAGATTCAGCCAGTGGGTGGAGCTCTCAGCTTATTTTACATGCCTTTCTATAAAGTGCAAGCAAGTGACCCCCAAATAATAATCTACAGTAGTTATCAGCTAGTCCAAAAATAGTTATTTTTGGTCATCAATGTAGTTATATAAGGCTTAGTTAACTTCATAATGAAAATAAACCATCCATGTGTCTCTTCCTGTATTCTGCACTCTCCCTGTTCCTACAAATCCCCTTTGCCAGCATTGAGTGCCCCTAAAATAAATTATAATATTCTTACTGTGTCCCAGGATATAGTCAAATTTTTAGTCAGTCATTCTCTAAGATTACTTTAGGCTTTCTGGTTCACTAAAGAAGATGATTGAATAAATCCCATAACCAAGCCAGTGACAAGTATTGGTAGGTGTAATTCCATTAATCTGGCATGCGGCAACCTATGACACTACTTAATATCACTTGTTTTCCATCTCTTTCTTTAGAATTATTCGGTTCTGGATATAAGACCTCCTCCAACTGTCATCACATTGAACAATACCATGTACTGGCAGGAATTTGAGGAGACATGTGTCTATGAGTGTCTAGATGGTAAAGACTGTCAAAGCTTCTTTTGTTGCTACGATGAATGTAAATCGGGCTCGTGGAGAAGAGGTCGGGTACATATAGACCTTCTAGAATTGGACTCATACTCCAGAGTCTTTTTTCCAACATCATTCTTGCTGTTTAACCTTGTATACTGGGTTGGATATCTTTACCTATGAAGACTCACATTGTGAAGACTGCCTTTATCTGAATCAGTCCAACAAACAAAGCTGAAGGATACAAAATACTGTTTTTTCTCCTCACAGGAACCATGTTTGTGGTTGACTGAGCAAGAAAAAAGGACTCTATTTAAAGAGCTTAATTGTGAAATGTTACTACCGATGCCTAACTGATTTTTACCACAAGACAATACTTATAAATTCTTATATAGTAAAAATTTATATTTGGCATAGAAAAATTACACTGAAAAAATATCATTGAGTTATATTGTAAGTACAAAAAAGTGAAGAAAGATACCATTGCACCGTTTTATTAAAAAATAATTAAAAATTTATATATAAAATGAAGTACATTTTTTATTAATAGATTACATACCAGATTATTTAAAATAAAAGCCATGTTTATCTTTTTATAAAAGTGGTATAGATGTTACAAAAATCTGTAACTTTTTGAAGATATGACACAAGCACACTAGCTGGCAAAATGTGAAGATACATTTACTTTGGAAAAAGTGAAACAAACTCTTATGTTTACAAAGAAGACTCATTTTGAAAGAACACTATTTATAGACATCCTATGTATGCTCTTGTAAGACTACTTCTAAACAAAGAAAGAAGAAAAAGAAGAGTCATCCTTTTATATTGTGAAGTTTTTTTTACAATTACTGTTTGATTACAATACCCCTATGATTAACAGTGTTTTATGTCACAATGGCTATTTACCATGGTGCCTATCAGCTACATTCTAAACACATATATGAAAGAATTAAAACATCTATAAATATATTTTCTTCATTTTAAACATTTTTGCTCTTCTTTTTTAGCCGTGCAAGTGATCGTTTTCAGATATACCGTTAAAGTATTTTCTAGGATCTGATTCTCCTAACCAGCACATATACCTTCTAATAAACTAGCTAGGCAAGCAAAGGAAAATAAATAACCTTGTTTTTAAAATGATAAGATAACTGCTATCTGGATTTTTTTAAAGGTGACCAAGGACATCAGGAGGTAATTATATTATTATTATTATACACGATTTATATAGTGCCAACAGTTTATGCAGCGCTTACAATGTATAGGGGGACAGCACAATTACAGTACAGTTCAATACAGAGGGTACAGGAGGGTTTTACATTCTAAGGGGAGTGGGTATGCACAGTCTAGTTGTAAGAAGATGTATTCTTTGCACATCTTGACATAAAAGCCGGGAGCAGGAGCAATATACTAAAAAAAAATATACCCTTAGACAATAGGTCAATTGCCTAATTAAAAAAATCATAATATGTCTACATGTACTTGAAGTCAATACTTTATTCATTTCAAAATACACAAAAAATGTGGTCCCACAATTCATGCCAGAAATTGAGGTAAGTTACTAAAATTCAAGTCAACAAAAATTCAAAAGGAGATTTCTAGATTGTACTAACATTGGCCAATTTGCTGATCGCTTTTAATCTGTCACACTTTTCTCATATTACTTTTTTTCATTTTAAATGTAACATACCTATCCTACCAACTAGGGCACACCAGCTATGGACTGGTATCCCAGTAAAAGCCAATGTGCCTATCAGATTTAGGAAAGCCTTTCAAGATGTAGGTACACAAAAACAGTCTGTTCACCCCTTCTAATTCCACCAGCCTGTGCTGAAGGCACATCACAGTCTTACACATCTCTTTCCCCATTCACACACTAAACACAAAACAAGCCCTAAATACCCAAATCATAACCATAGACAGAGTTGCAAAAGATCACAACGTGCCTTTAGCAGTTGCCAGACTGATGCTGAACTACATTTAAGCCAGTATTAACTTTGTAGAGAGTTTGCATTTTAAAGCGAAGCGAAACTCTCCTATCCTTTGCAGCCAAGGAACTTGCTGTCTTAGCTTTTGTTTGATCTGAAACTGTCATGGTTCTGCAAAAGCGATCAGCTATGACACCAGCTATTGGATAGTTTGACAGTTTGCTTGAGAAAACAAGCAAATGTGACAGTTAGCATTCCTGGAATGCCGCCGACGTAACTGTTTTTTTTTAACTGTTAAATCGATGGGTTTAGTTAAGCTTGTATAGTATGATTGACTGAACGTATATTTTTATTCATGAGGGGTAGAAGCATTTTTAAGATGGAGATGAAAAAAAAGATGGATGAAGGATCTAATGTTATCAAGCCTAATTACAGGAGCAGTGTTTTCTGTGGTTTGTTTATTTATATGTTACTGTTTGACAGAGTCTGTGCAGAGTACAATTTTGTAAAATCCATTTCAGTAGATGAGCAGGTTTGTATGGGCAATGACATGACAGTGGACTTCTTTATAAGATTTATTATTTAGTATTAGGGATGAGTGAATAGGTCTGGATTCAGTTCACAGCGGGATTTGTCAAACCCATTCTGAAGTTTGAAAATTGGGTACTTAAATCCAAACCACATTTGGGGGAGAAATCTAGAAAAATTGTTATGGCCATCTTCAAGGCTAATAGGCAAGGGATTTGAAAATAGGCAGGGGATTGTTAAAACAAATAGTATGGGGAGCTGGGAACCAACATTATAGACATGTGCAAAAAAAATGGTGTCCCTTCTTTATGTGACTTCAAGGTGAACAATGGTAAAACATCAATGCTTTCATGTACATGCTTGTACACCCTTATCTGAATGTGATGTTATGGATAAGTACAGTTCTTACAAACAGCATCAGGTACACTGTATTCTGGCATCACATAATTTGCATCTGTAATTACCGGTATTTTTTTTTTTACTTTTATAAGATTGACATAAAAAACAGCAACAGAAACACTCCTTTGTAATTCATTACAATTTAAAAAAAAAGTCGATTTGACTGTGACACCTTATTTTAATGGAGGAAGTCACAACAGATCTAACAGCTAAAGAAAATATAGTTAAAGCCCTCAACTTCAAACCAACAGGTCAGTGGCAAAACAGTTTCATATAGTATAGTTTGTGAGCTTCTTTTTTTCAGCACCCCACTGTATTGTCCTAAAAGTTTAGTAAAATGTCAATAAATGCACAAAATCACTTCAAAATTGCAACCATTGTACAACCCCCTACCAATTCCCATATCCAGAATTATATCCAAAGTGCCCAAAACATGCACTTCAGATACACAGGGTATGTTGTTTATTAATTAGCCAGTGTCAGGGCCAATATGGTAGCACTTAAATTGACAGCAAATCGCAAATAGAAATAGAAAGAGTTCTGCCATGTAGGTCTTTTTTTTAATTGTATCCATTGCTGACAGAACCATTGTGTTCTGCAGCCTCTGCCTGCAGTGTATCAGTAGTATTAGTGATTGGGTACCATGTATACAAGAAATCAACAGTGCTGTCCTTTCTATCATCCTCAAGGATGCTCCTCAAGGATGCATAGTGATCACTTTTGGAGGACTGCTAATGCACATTTTTCCTCTGCCTTTTCCTCCATTACTAATCCCCCCATAGGAACGGGAGAGATTGAGTGCTGGCAATGTGACCCTTTTCCTCCTCCTTCTCCTCAAGAATGTATTGCAGATTTTTTTATTCAGCTTTTTTTTAGCAAGTTGTTTGTGCTCTAGCCTCTCCCATATAATCTTAGGGGACGTTCTTGGCCCTTTTCCTACTCGCCTTCTCCCCAAGGGCACTGGGCACTCTTTTCTTTTTCTTTCTAAAGAGTGCATATCTGTCCTTTTTGCTTGGGCCTGCTAATGTGCCATTTTCCTCCTCCTTCGTAATATGATCTTTTTTTCTTCCCCCTCAAGGGCGCATAACCACTGTTTTTTTTGTTTTTGTTTTTGAGGGGAGACTAATACTCCGTTCCTCTTTTTGGCCTGTGCTACACCAGGAGACAAAGGAGTAATACAAGAAGAAGTGTTAGAGTGCTGACAGTGAGAAGGAGTACATTTTTTGAGGGGAGGCTTTCAGGTTGACTTTGAGTGTGTTGAAGCAATCCAGCACCGGCAGATGCACAGGACTGCTTCCATCTTACAGCCAGAAGTCATCTGTCATACATACACACACTCCTGGTGGCTGAAACCAACGGGAGTGTGTTTAAAACTCACAATATAGACCTGAGAGCAAAATATTTAAAACACACATTCAGTCTGTTATGACTGCAGAAAATTCCTGTAGAGAAGCTAAAAAGAGGTTGCAGAACACACATTAGTAGCATTAACATGACATTTAAATATCATTTCCTCCACCACCCCAAGGTGCACAACATTTTGACATCAGCGCCTACAAGCCCTAATCTGTGCCTATGAACTTTATCAGCAGTCCAGAAGAAACACAGTGGGATGAACCTTGGGAATGTACAGCCATCTTGGGAAGCTGGAACTGCAGGGAGACAGAGACGTGTTTTTATATCTGTGCAATGTGAGTGCAATACTGAGTTGAGACTAAATAATTAATTTAATAAAGCAGTATCACACTAAATGCAGATCCTTTTGATGTTTTTTATGGTGGTCTAGAGACAATTGGAGATTTAACCTACTATTTAAGGGGTCGCAACATTTGGTGAGTGTGTCTACACTTGGGGATTGTGACATTATGAAAGCACCATCATTGAAGTTTCTTGCACTGGAGTGTTTGAAGCATGATACTTTCACAAGAGTGATAATCTGTACTGTTGGAGCAAAGTCCATAAGGACATGGATGAGCAAGCTTGGGGTGGAGGAACTTGACTGGCCTGCACAGAGGCCTGACGTCAACCCAAGAGAACACCTTTGGGATGAATTAGAGCGGGGACTGCGAGACAGGCCTTCTAGTCCACATCAGTGCCTGACCTTTAAAAACGTGCTTCTGGAAGAAGACACACTCCTAAACCCTGTGGACAGCCTTCCCAGAAGAATTGAAGCTGTTTTAGCTGTAAAGGGTGGGCCAACTCAATATTGAACCCTACAGACTAAGGACTCAGATGCCAATAAAGTTCATGTGCGTGCAACGGCAAGTGTCTCAATACTTTTGGTAATATAGTGTATATACAGTATATATATATATATATATATATATATATATATATATATATATATATATTTACATATATTATTATTATACAGGCTTAATATAACTCAAATAGGTTGTGCAGTGTTTTACAACACAAGGACAGACAATACAGTTACAATACAATTCAATTTAGGAGGAATTAGTGGATCCTACTATGTATTTCTACGGTGGACGTAAAATAATGGAGTGCCGTGATAATTAATTGAAAGCACTGTTTTATTCATTTATACATTTTATTTTGTTTTTATTTTGCAGAAATATTTATGATTTTATATGGAGACAGAGTAATATGGTAAATATTGGGTAACCTATGGTCATAAAGATATCACAGTGCACTTTTCCTATTTTATATACTCTCTTTAGCCTCAGGCCCCGTACACACGACCGAGGAACTCGACGTGCCAAACACATCGAGTTCCTCGTCGAGTTCAGTGTAGAAGCCTAGAGGATCTCGGCGGGCCGACTTTTCCCATTGACTAACGAGAAAATAGAGAACATGTTCTCTTTTCGGCCCGACGAGTTCCTCGACGGTTTCCTCGCTGAAAAGTGTACACACGACCGGGTTTCTCGGCAGAATCCGGCTCCGACCGAGTTTCTCGCTGAATTCTGTCGAGAAACTCAGTCGTGTGTACGGGGCCTCATACACACGACCAGTTTTTCTGCCAGGAAAACTTCCAAGAGAGCTTTTGGCCAGGAAAACTGCCGGGATTCCTGGTGGCTTTAAACCCGGCAGTTTTACACACGGCTGGGATTCCCGGCCAAAGCTCTCCCCGCAGTTTTACCGACTGGAAAAACTCTTGTGTTTACACCGAGCAGGTTCTCGATTTTCCCCCCCGGGATTCCCGGCAGACTTTTTACCGCCGGGAATCCCAGTCGTGTGTACAGGGCTTTTATTTTTATTTGATACTCTGTTTTACAATACTAAAACTGAGATTGTAACTGAGATCAGTAACTGTGTCTGAAATTTCCCCTTCACACTACATTATAAAGACTGTCCTCCCTCATTGTTTAATTACTTTATTACTTATGTAGTTAGAAAATAGACATGGGTCTAACACCTCCCTGTTCAGTTCGCAGCAGAACTCCCAAACAGGGGAAATGTTCTAACCGAAACAGTGAACCCCATTAAAGTCTATGGGAGCCGAACAGGTAAAATCAAAAGTTCCCATTTTGAAGGCTTATATGCAAGTAATTGGCAATAAAAGGAGTATGGGGATCTGGGGGACATGTATCAATGCAATTCTTTTTTCTTACACTATTGTTTTTTTTAGGAACAGTGGGCCAGATTCACAAAAGGGATACGACGGCGTATCTGCTGATACGCCGTCGTATTCCTGTTTCTATCTATGCGACTGATTCATAGAATCAGTTACGCATAGATATCCCTAAGATCCGACAGGTGTAATAGTTTTACACTGTTGGATCTTAGGATGCAGTACCGCGGCCGCCGCTGGGGGGAGTTTGCGTCGTAAACCAGCGTCGGGTATGCAAATTAGCAGTTACTTTTTCCCGTCGTTACGTCGCCGCAAGTGTTAGTTTGCCGTCGCAAAGATAGGGCACCTTTTACAAAGTGTAAAATTAGTACACCATGTAAAAGTATACCCGTCTTTCCCGCGTCGCTTTTGAATTTTTTTTTAAAAAATTTTTTTTCCCGGCGCAAGTCTTTTTTTCACATCGCGATTCACAAAACGTTGGCGCGTCGTAATTTCGCGCAAAGCACGTCAGGAAATTTGCGTCGGGAGCATGCGCAGTACATCCGGCACGGGAGCGCGCCTAATTTAAATGGTACCCGCCCCATTTGAATTGGCCCGCCTTGCGCCGGACGGATTTAGGATACAACGCCGCAAATTTCCAGGTAAGTGCTTTGTGGATCGGGCACTTAGCCAGAAAATTTGCGGCGGTGTAAGCTAAATCGGTTAAGTTACGTTGCGCCCTGGCTACGTGAATCTGGCCCAGTGATTTTAATTATGCTTAAAGTGCAACAATAAAAATGAAAAATTCCTTTAACCACTTGGCACCCGTGCTATAGCCCAATGACGGCTACAACGTGGACCCCAAATGCCGAGAGGACTTCAAAAGCTTCCTCCCCTTTGTACGCTCCCCACGTGCCCCTGCAGGGCGTGCGGTGATCACCCGAGTCACTGAGACTCGGGTGATCACAGATCCGAGTAAGGGGCCGGGGGTGGTGGCCAGGGGCCAGGGTGGTGGCTAATGGATTGACCTCTGCCGATTTTCCGCTCTCACGGGGGACGCAGCAGGAATGCCCCATCTCACCCTTATTGTATGCACTAGTGGTAGAACCCAAGGCAGTAGCACTCAGGGAACATCCGGACATCCAGGGGCTAGCTTCTGGCCTGGTGGAGGAGAGGGTGGGGCTCTACGCTGATGATATGCTCTTGTATCTTTTGGACTCTGGCCCCTCCCTCCAGAAGGCCCTTAAAATCATTGAGAATTTCGGTAGGTTCTCTGGGCTTACTATAAACTGGACCAAGTCCCAGATCCTTCCCATTGATGTATTCCCCCGTCAAGAGAGCAGGCTAATTTACTCCTGGTTAGAGTAAGTAAATTCAAACACTTGGGTATACAGATCTCTGAGTCATTAGCGGACTTCATCCTTTTAAATGTGGAACCCCTGTTTTAATTTATTAAATCTAAAACTCAAACGTGGGCAAGACTGCCAGTGGGGGTAACGGGACGTATAGGCCTGATCAAAATGATACTCTTGCCCAAAATCCTATATGTGATTTGGCACTCCCCAGTCTACATCCCTCTCAAGTATTTTAAAATTATGGAATACGCTTCTGCAATCCTTTGTATTGGGACCGAGCAGGCACAAGCTCTCATGGAAGGCGCTAAAGTGCCCGACGGCATTGGGGGCCTCATGGTCCCAGCTATTGGGTCCTATTACCTAGCCGCACAACTCTCTCATCTTTATCACATAGACACAGATATTTGGCTTTGGTACCCGGCACGATGGATTCGCGGTTCCCACATCCCTTTTGTGACATACTGAGAGGGCTTAAGGGCTTGATGATGCCTCTTCACCGCTCTGAGCTTTCATTTCAGCACAAGAGGATTTGGGACCTGGTGACTTCCAGGATGGACTACCCTACCTTTCATGATAATTCCCCACTGTAGTATAATAAGCTCCTCCAGGTACCTGACCCTTCCATCTGGATATCTCAGGGAATATACCTACTGTCACATGTGCTCCATAATGGAGATATTAAAACTTTCGACCAGTTGAAACTGGAATTTAATCTCCCAAATCATATGCTATTTCACTTTTTTCAAGTTTGCCATGCCCTTCATGCTCAGTTTGCAGCTGCGTATCCCACTTTACCCTCCCTAGACATACTTGAGGTGACCTTTCGGGACAACCCTCCCAAGCTCATATCCCACTTTTACAATATGCTCATCACGCCCTCTACGAGCAAATTAGCATATTCCATTAAACAGAAATGGACAGATGGGATAGGCGAAATTGAAGACGAGGAATTGGGTGACATACTAGAAACCCCTAAGCTTGCATTTCCCAAGTTATCTGACAGACTTATACAAACCTATATAACTCACAGGGTGTATCTGACACCACAACGACCTAGCTAAATTCAGCTAATTCTGCGGGAATAATGGCCCAGGTGCCTGCTCTCGATTGGTACCTTTGACCACCTCCTCTGGCAGTGTCCTCGGATCCAGGGATACTGGTCTCAGATAGTACAATTTTTGCATGACCAAATGGGTTCGCCGGTGTCCCTGGACCCCAAACAATGTCTGCTGGGTTTGTTTACACGCCACTTCTTGCATCAAACGCAACTGGATTCTGGCGGCGGCCCCTACGTTGCCTGCCTGGATTGCTGAAATTAATAATACATTGCTGTATAAAAAAGTGGTCTACGCCCAGCCAAATATAATAAAGTTTGAAATAGATGGCTAAAATTCCCCACGACATGCACCTCCTAACTTTGTCTGTTATAGTTGATGCCTATGAAATCGAATCTATTGTTTTTACTTTGTCAATATGTGAGTGCATACTTTTCACTGTTATCACTGTTTATGGACACAACTGACGCCAACATTACCGGTTGAACTCTTGTTGTTTGTTTAGTAATCTTGTATTACTATATGCAGTTTATTGAGCTGTAAGACTATGTGTATTACATTCACTACTGCATACAATGTCTCTGAGAAACCCTTTTTTTTTGTATGAAAGCAACAACTCAATTAACTTGTGTTTCTAATAATAAAAAAAAAAGAAACATTTATGTCCATGAACTTCTTCAGCTCAGGTGGGTGTGCTTTGCTCATGGTGATGCCGTTCCCTCGATTCGCTCCAATCACACAACCTTCTCCTCAATGGATTTTTCTTGACGAATACAAGGATAATTAAGGAAGATGTCTCTTCATTAAAGGAAGATGTGCCAACCAATAAGACCCCTTTCACACTGAGGAGTTTTTCAGGCGGTACAGGGCTAAAAATAGCGCTGCTATACCGCCTGAAAAACTCCTGCCCAGCCTTCTCAATGTGAAAGCCCAAGGGCTTTCACATTAAGACGATGCGCTGGCAGGAGAGAAAAAAATCTCCTGCAAGCAGCATCTTTGGAGCAGTGAGAGGAGAGGTATGTATACCGCTCCTTCACCGCTCCTTCCCATTTAAAACAATGTGAAACCGTGGTAATACTGCCCGCAATGCGCCTCTGTGGTATTAACTCTTTATCCGCCGCTAGCGGGGGTTAATACCACACCAATAGCGGCCGAATCCCGGACCCATTCCGACGGTATAGCGCCGCTATTTTTTGCGGCGCTATACCGCACCTTCCTCCCCAGTGTGAAAGGGGCTTTAGTGACATCTGCTAACCTAGATTTTTCTAATCACAATCAAATAGATTTTTTGGAACCATCCCTAGTCAAATTATCTGAATTTGCAGAAGGTATGGTCATAGTGGGAGGTGACTTTAATTTCGTACCAGATCCGACCATGGACTCATCCAAACCCACTTCCCATCTCTCTCTTTCTGCTTGTAGACATATCAAAAAATGCTTAATTTTTTTTTAAATTAGTTGATGTTTAGAGAATACATCATCCAATGACTTAAGACTATTATTTTTTCTCCCCCGTAACTTAACATATATACTAGAATTGATTTTTTTTTTATTCAACATCATCAATTCTCTTATGCCACACATTCAAATATAGGAAACTTAACATTATCTGACCATGCTATAATTGATCTCACTCTGACCTTAGACGCACCATTATCTCCTTCTTGGTTATGGTGAATAAATGAATCACTCATACAGGATCAGGCCATAATAAATGATCTCTTCTGACCTACATAATTATTTCACCCCCAATAATACCCATAAGTTCTCCTTACATGATCTGGGAAGATCATAAGGCCTATATACAAGGCTCTTTCATTAAGCTGGGAACTACCCTTAAGGAAAAAAAAAGAATGACAAATTTCAGGAACTGATATTCCAAATCCAGAAACTTGGGGCCAGATTCACAGTGAGAGTACGCCGGCGTATCTACTGATACACTGGCGTACTTTCAAATTTGCTGCGTCGTATCTTTAGTTTGAATCCTCAAACCAAGATACGACGGCTTCTGGCTTCGATCCGACCGGTGTACGGCTTCGTACGCCTTCGGATCGTAGGTGCAATACTTTGGCGCCCGCTGGGTGGAGTTTGCGTAGTTTTCCGCATCGGGTATGCTAATTTGCTTTTTCCGTCGATCCACGAAGGTACGAGCGGCCTTTGAATTCTCTTAAGTCGCCGCTAGTCGGCTTTTCCCAGCGTATAGTTAAAGCTGCTATTTTGTGGCGTATAGATAGACTTGCCATGTTAAAGTATGAGCGTCATTCCCGCGTCTAATTTTGAAATTTTTTTTGCGTAAGTCATCCGTGAATAGAAATGGACGTAACTCACGTCTACGTTCAAAAAATTACGTTGGTGCGACGTCATTTCGCGCAAAGCACGGTGGGAAATATCGAAATGGAGAATGCGCATTTCAATACACCGCCGTAACTTACGGTGCAAAATCTTCCTGGATTCGAAATTCCGCCAGGTAAAATACGGTGGCGTAGTGTATCTCTGATACGCTGCGCCAGGGCAATTCTTTGTGAATCTGGCTCTTGAACTTCTTCATAAAAAAATTACAAATTTCTGATAAACTAGAGAAACTCATTCGCTTATGTTTTGACCTCAAGACTCTTTGTTTGGATAAAGTTAAAAACACCCTTGCTAGATGCAAGCGTCACTTTTAAGAATATTGTAACCAATGTAGCCAGAAATATATTCTATGGAGATAGCTTATACTTTTAGGAATTATTATTCCTCCCTCTATAATTTAAACACCCAAAGTGCTGATAAACAATCGGAAATCCATATTTACATCAAAAGATGTTTTTCTCGTTCAGGACTCCCTTCCCTGTCATCTACAGTATATCATCATCTCTCTTGGATACGCTGATCACATACCTGGAATTAGCCCAGGCTGTTAAAGAAACATCAACCTATAAAGCACCCAGTCTTGATGGCTTTACACTCTCCTATTATAAACAATTTTTATCATCTCCACATTTCCTTAAAGTGTTTAATTGTCTTAGCCAACCCTCCTCTATTTGCCCTACTGCATTATCAGCTTATATAACAGACATACCCAAAGAAAGTAAAGATCCTACACAATACTCAAGTTTCTGACCCACTTCTTTAATTAATGTGTACAAAAAACTATTTTCAAAAATAATAGAATTAAGACTTATACCTCACCTTCAGAAACTCATTCATCTAGATCAAGTAGGATTCATGCCAACTAGAGAAGCTAGAAACGGGACAATTGAGCAATACATATTATCCATTCAGCTCTTTCAAAGAACGGTCAATCTTTTATTTTATCTACAGATGCTGAAAAAGCCTTTGACAGAGTAGACTGGACCTTTATACGTCTCACTTTAGAAACTATAGGCTTAGGCCCTCATATGAGATCCTGGATAGAAACCGTGGGCCAGATTCAGATAGATCAGCGGATCTTTAGATCCGCGTAATCTATCTGATTTAAGATCCGCCGCTGCAAGTTTTAGAGGCAAGTGGGTAATTCACAAAACACTTACCTCCAAACTTGCGGCGGCGGATTGTAAATCCCCAGCGGAATTCAAATTCCGCGGCTAGGGGGAGTGTAGTATTTAAATCAGGCGCATCCCCGCGCCGATTTAAATGCGCATGCACCGTCCGCAAATTTTCCCGGCGTGCATTGCTCCCAATGACGTCGCTAGGACGTCATTGGTTTTGGAGTGAGCGTAACTTGCGTCCAGCGCTTTTGTGAATTGACGTACGCAAACGACGTAAGAAAAAAAAATTGACGCCGGAACGACAGCCATACTTAACATTGGCTGCGCCTCATAGAAGCAGGGGTAAGTATACGCCGGGAAAACGCTTACGTAAATGACGTAAAGTGACTGCGTCGGGCCCGCGTACGTTTGTGAATTGGCGTATCTCGCTGATTTACATATCGTCACCGTAAATCAGCGAGAACGCCCCCAGCGGGCATTTTTAAATTGCAGTTAAGATCCGACGCTGTAACATAGTTACACCTGTCGGATCTTAGGCATATCTATGCGTAACTGATTCTATGAATCAGTCGCATAGATACGACCGGCCTAACTCAGAGATACGACGGTGTATCAGGAGATACACCGTCGTATCTCTTTGAGAATCTGGCCCCGTGTATTCAAATCTTTCTGCACAAATACGAGTGAATTGTGTACTCTCCCCCTCATTCTCTATAACAAATGGTACTTGTCAAGGGTGTCCCCTTTCTCCACTGTTTTCATATTAGTTTGTGAGAAACATTTGTGTAAATCCTGATATTGCAGGAATCTTTTGTGGGACACAAGAATATAAAATTTCTGCTTATGCAGAAGATCTTCTTTTTTTTCTTAGTAAACCTATTACTACTTTGCCAATCCTTCTGCAAGAATTTAAACAATGTGGAGCATTATCAAACTTCTACAACTACCAACAATCTGAAGCACTAAATCTCACTATCCCAAATGGTTATAATATATAGTTGAATTTTCATTTTGAATGGGCTTCGTCTCATATTAAATAACTAGGTATTTTACCATCTGAAAACCTGTCTAGGTTACATACTGTACGCTTAATTTTTCTCCACTTGTGTCCAAATTTCACTCTTTATTATCATCTTGGTCATCTTGCAAATTTTCTTGGACAGGCAGGTGAAATGTTTTAAAGCAGAATGTCCTCCCCAGGATTCTATACCTCTTCCAAACAATCCCAATAAATATACCTATAGGTTATTTTAAATTATTGCAAACTATATTAAAAAAATTAGTTTGGACTTCCAAACCAGTCAGGATTAAACATAATATTCTCCACAGACTGAAAATCTTAGGTGGCTTAAGTCTCCCTGACAAAATTGTATTATTTGGCCATTCATCTCTCAAGGACTATTGATTGGTAGAGATTTCCACCGCTCCAGGTGAGTCCTGCAGACAATCAAGGACGGTTGGATTACCAAGGTGCTGGCGATGCACGTAGCAATAGAAATGGGAGAAGGAAGATGGACAGCCGCACTCCGGAATAACTTAAAAGAAAGTTGTCTTTATTTTCAACTGAACATGTACAGTCACCGCAACCAAAAGACAGGACAGCCGACGCGTTTCGCACTTTTAGCTAGTGCTTTGAGCCATGACCATGATTATTCCGGAGTGCGGCTGTCCATCTTCCTTCTCCCATTTCTATGACTATTGATTGGTGTCGACATTCTAATATCAACCAATGGGTCTCCACCTAGCAATCCTTCTCTCCCATACTCCTCCCTACACTGATCTGGAGTCCAATGCTTCCACATTCATCTTATGATCCAATCCTACTTTGACAGCCACATGGAAACATTGCAAATATGCTTTTGATAAGTGCGGGATCTCCCCTCTTCCCTCTCCACTCCTACCCATTCTAGACCATCCTAAATTTATACATAGAAATAGAGATGAAACTTTACGCACACTGACAAGTATAGAAAATCGTCTTGCTTTTCATTTTATACAAGATTAAGCACTCAACAAATCCACCGACCCTTCTTTCTCTTCAATTGGACCATCACAAATTCTTCATATTTCAAAATGTCTATCTACCTTACCACCTGCCACCTTATTTGAACATCCATATACAACATTTGAATGAATTTGTCAGGATAAAGAACCTTTTCCTCGTGCCCTTTCTTTCTCATATAAACTATTACTTTTGGTCACAACAAAACAAGTTCCAGAAATGTATAAATGGAAATGAGATTTGAATATTAAGTTTACACCTTGAGATATTTCTAAAATATTCTTACTATCGTTCCTCTATAAGTAATCGTTACCAGGAATCTGGATATAAATTACTTTCTCAATGGTATCGCACCCCTAAATAATTAACATTCTAGTCATCCTCTTATTTCAGATTCCTGTTGGTGATGTCACAATCCTCAAGCAGATTTATTACATATTTTCTGAACTTGTCCATGCCTTCATGATTTTTGGACTCATGTTCATATCCTTACTTTTTATTATCATTATTAATTTAGTTATTGCAGCCTGATCCTGCATCCCAGCTCTTTGGAAGTTCTCTTCACCTCTCACTATAAGACAATGGTTTAGCTGAATTCGTAATATAGAACATAAGGAAAATCTCAATCTAAAAGGCACATCTGTTAAATTTCATAATATATGGTCCAACTGGCAGGTTTTCTCCCTTTCAGAAGATTACATCCAAGTCCTGACCAACTCTTCCCCGTCCTATTCGAGGAGCCCTTCAAGATAAATAGGTTTCCATCCTCGGACACTTATATGATGTCTTTGCATATTAAGATCAATTATTTTCCTGGTTAGATCAAGAGTTAAAAAAAAAAAATTCTTACCTAACCTTTTTCATGAAAAAGTTATTTTATTTCATTTTTTAATTATTATATTACTTAATTGTTCCTTATATGCTCACAAATTATGTTATGTTTATATTGATATCGCCTATCTTACTATTGTTTGCCAGAAATACCTCTTGTATGTTTTCATGATTTGTTTTATCTTATAAATCTCAAATAAAAAGAAATTAAACAAAATGACTTGCTGTTACAATTGTTGGCACCCAGCTACTGAAAGAATAAAAATGGCGTGGAGTCCCCCCCCCCCCAAAATCCCTTCAGGTCTGGTATGGATTTGGAGGAGAACCCAATGCCAAAATTAAAAGAAAACGGCATGGGGTCCCTCCAAAATCCATACTAGACCCTTATCCACGCATGCAGCCTGGCAGGTCCTGAACCATACTAGGCCACTAGGCCACATGCCCCCACCAAAGCACCGAAAAAAATATCCCACCTTCTGGCACCACCCCCTTCTGACATTATGGACTGGTGCATGCTGTGCTTATGACATCACAAGGAGGCGGGGGTTCCCCTTTTCAAATTAATAGAAGATCCTAAGGGCCTGGTATGGATTGGGGGGACACCACACAGTGTTTTTTTCTTTATTAAACTGTCTGCGGGTAAACCCATTGATAGCTGATGACTCAGTTGTTAAAGATGCCACAGCTGCCTTCCCACTCCTTAACAACCAGCTTACACTGTACCCTGATTTGGCAAAGCTTTGCTTTAAAATTAACCTATGGATTCCTAACTGATAGGAAAAAAACGATCGTTAGTAGGCACGTCCATCGGTTAAAAATCCATGCATGCTCAGAATCAAGTCGACCCTTGCTTGGAAGCATTGAACTTCGTTTTTTTCAGCACGTCTTTGTGTTTTACGTCACCACGTTCTGACACGATCGTTTTTTTAACTGATGGTGTGTAGGCACGACGGACCATCAGTCAGCTTCATAGGTTAACCTATGACAACGGTCCTTCAGACCGTTGTCCTCTGGTTAACCTATCGTGTGTACGAGGCCTAATTGTGTCTCAGATCCACAAAAGTCATAATGGTGTCTGTGCATTTGTCAAACTGGCCATTGCTTTTTTTATGTTGTGCTTATGTGGCCAAAAGGTTGTGCACCTTGGATATACAGTTCTCACTCTCATTTCCCAAAAGACAAAGCTACCACGTTCACTAAATTAAAAACTTTGTAGTTCTTGTGATCAAGACTTGTTACCTACCTGCTGTTGATTCAATTAGCTACATGCCCAGCCAGGCCATTTCCTTTTTCCAATTAAGCTTGGTACATTCTCTTGAACTTTGCTTGAGCAACAGCTAGTTTTCTCAGTGCTAGCTCCACTAGTGCTTCTGAGAAGATTGATAGCAATCCCCCAATGTTTCTTAGTGTCCCTGGCTTCTTGTGAACTGCTTGTGACCTTGATATTCCTAGTGACCCTTAGGCCAAATCCCTTTTGTTCCTAGTGTATATTTGCAAGCTTCTCCCAGTGCTCCTCTGGGTGACCTATGTACCCTCAGTATCTTACAGCCTGCCCCCTGTAAATCTCAGTGTGTTTATGTGGCTACCTGTATCCTTGCACCTTTTGTGCTCTTTGTGCATTCCAGAGTCCTTGCTTGTGCCCTTGGTTTTCTGTGTTCCTTTACCTGCCTTCAGTCTTCTAGCCCCACTGTGCACGTCTGTGTATTCCTGTCTGCTACTCATTTGCATCACCTGAGTCTCCCACTGTATTTCTAGTCTTTTTCCTGCTTGGTGTTCCTATGGAATTTTTACTTACTTCTCATGATTCCAGTTTGCCCTTTTGTTGCATTGTTATTGACCTTTGGTTGTCCTGTGTGTCTCTGTGCACCTGTTCCCAGTGTTTGCATGTTTCCATGCACACCTTCCAGTTTCATTTGTACTACCTACTGTCTTGTGATTTTTTCTGCTGCAAGAATTCCTTTATCTCTTATCAACTCTTATGCCTAAGGCCGTGTACACACGGGCAAACATGTACGATGAAACCGGTCCGCCGGACCGTTTTCACCGTACATGTCTGCCCGGGGCTTTCTGTACGATGGCTGTACTAACCATCGTACAGAAATCCGCGCGTAAACAATACGCGGGGCATGTCCGCGGTGTCGCCGCCTCGATTACGCGGTGACGTGGGCGGGCCTGCCAGTTAAATGCTTCCACGCATGCGTCAAAGTCATTCGACGCATGCGAGGCATGGCGGGCACTCGGACATGTATGGTAGGTCTGTACAGACGACCGAACATGTCCGAGCGGGCAGGATTCCAGCGGACTGTTTTAAAACAAGTCCAGGAATATTTGCCCGCTGGGAAAAGGCCCGGCGGGCAAATGTTTGCTGGAATCCTGCACGCTCAGGCCTACACACGACCGAACATGTCTGCTGAAACTGGCCCGCGGACCAGTTTCAGCAGACATGTTTGGTCGTGTGTATGGGGCCTAACACGTACACACGATCATTTTTCGGCATGTAGCAAAAATGACGTTTTTCCAACTTCATCATTAAAACAATGTTGCCCACACACCATCGTTTTTAAAAAATGCTCTAGCAAAGCGCGGTGACTTACAACACGTTCAACGGCACTATAAAGGGGAAGTTCCATGCGAATGACGCCACCCTTGGGGCTGCTTTAGCTGATTTTGTGTTAGTAAAAGACGATTCGCGATTTTCTGTCTGTTACAGCGTGATGAATGTGCTTACTCCATTACAAATGGTAGTTTTACCAGAACAAGCGCTCCCATCTCATAACTTGCTTCTGAGCATGCGCGGGTTTTTAACGTCATTTTAGCCCACGCACGATCATTTTTTACAACCCGAAAAACGACATTGTTTAAAACGTCGTTAAAAAATGCAGCATGTTTGAAAAAAAATGTTGTCGTTTTTCAGAAGCCCAAAAATGATGTGAAGCCCACACACGATCATTTTAAATTACATTTTTTAAAAACAATGTTTTTTTCATGCCGAAAATGATTGTGTGTTTGCGGCATTAGATCTAAGTAGCTTTTGCTTGGGTGAATCCAAGAATTGCAACCTGGGAATCATCTGCAGCACAACTCATCTGAACCTTTAGGTGTTCTGGAGAAGAATATGCAGTTCCTTAGATTCTGCACCTTTGTCCTTCCAAGTGCCCTCACCTTTTATGTACATACTGTGTTCTCCTCAGACAGTACCACTAGGTATCCTTCCTGACTAAAATTCCACATGTACCTCTTCTGTCACCCTGTGTATCTAAATTCCATGGGACAACTGTGCACCTTAGCATAACTCATACATATTGTTTCTCTGTGCACCTGTAACCTCAGCATCCCACTGCTGTATCCATGTCTCCCTGTTATCTCTGCATCTCTGCACCGTAGTGCAGTAAGTGCCCCTTATGAGTATTCTGTGTCTTGTCTGCCTGTCAGAGCATCACCTCAGTGCTGCAATATACTCATGCCATTCCAGTATTTCAAGTTTTCCAAGATCCTCATCTCTGTGCTTCCCTGTATATAATGCATTAGGTGTGTGACCCCGTGTTGACATTACAAATTGTGGATGAACCCTCTACACAATGCAATATACCCTTTCTAGAAACATGGCCAAAAGGGATTTTTAGTTCATATATTTTGCAATACACGTTTAAGCTGGCCAACTGTGTCAAAGTAATCCCTCTATGGCCCCCCTCTGTTCCGCAAAATGCAAATGCTCCATTGGATATAATGCTAATACGGGCATATAGACACAAGTTGTAGGAGAGCTACAGGGTTCAGATCTGGCCACTGACCTGCAATGCAATAGAAGTAAGATATACAGTACCTGTTCTCAAATCCCAATAGCTTATATTGTATATAATCCACCTGGTATCTTGAACCAGAACACATTGTCCCAACTGTGTCAATGGGGTAATCAAGTTCTGTCTTCTTCTAAATGCTTTCTGGTTTGTTGTTTTAGCTGCTCTCAACTTGCCTAGTATTTATTTTTGCTTTTTGCTTTGACTGAAATACAGAAAAAAACTGTAACATCACAAATAATTGAAATATTGTTCCTATGACAACTTCTTTCAAAGCAAAACAAACTTGCATCTCGGGGGGGGGGGGGGGGGGTAAACATAGCCTTCAAAGAGCGCAGAGCAAGCTGCAGTAATATTTTGTTTTACCGAAAGAAAAAAGTCCACTCATCTGAGAGATCCCCAAATAAAAAATACTAATGATAGGCAAAAATAAAACAGAAGAAACAATACAAAATATTTACCTCAGACCCCAGCTTCTGTCCATTTCCCGAAGGCACTGATAGTATCATTGTGCCTTACTGCTTTTTCCTGGGGAAGTTGTACACCCACAATCCTGCATTAATGTGCTTCAGCAAATGTTTTTCAAAACTAAAGATGATTTCTACCTCCAGGTTTCTTGGGTATTTAAATAGTTTGTTCAGACCAAGCTGGTCAAAATTGTTTGTAGCATGAGTGTACAGTGCTGTGTTCCAACAGTGCGTTACGCCGGAAAAAGCCTTACGCAAACGACGTAAAAAAATCTGCCGGGCGCACGTACGTTTCTGAATCGGCGTATCCAGTTCATTTGCATATTCTACGCTGAAATTGATGGATGCGCCACCTAGCGGCCAGCGTAAATATGCAACTAAGATACGACGGTGTAAGAGACTTACCCCAGTCGGATCTTAGCCTAATTTCGGCATATCTTGCTTTCTGAATACAGAAAGAAGATACGCCAGCGCAGATTTGAATTTACGCGGCGTATCAATAGATACGCCGGCGTAAATTCTTTCTGAATCTAGCCCTTTGTATGTATGAGGTGATAGAAGAGCTGGACCTCAGTGCTCGACGTGACCAGTAAAAAGATGAAAGATGGACAGGGATAAGGAAAACAAAGGCCCAGATTCACAGAGAGTAAGGCGCACATTACGCCGCCGTAGAGCAAACACTGTACGCTACGCCAAAACAGCGCATAGAGGCAAGCATTGCATTCAGCAAGCCAGTGCTCCCAACGCAGTGCCAGCGTGGCGTGGGTTTCGAAGGCGCACGTCGACGTAGGTGGAAGTGGGAGTAAACCCATGCAAATGAGGCGTGACCACTAATGCAAAGAATGGGCCGAGCGCCAGACAGGTACGTATCACGAACTACGCATGCGCCGTGGACGCAATCACGCCTGCGTACGCCGTGAATATAACGTACGCCCAGCCAGACACACGTCCAATGCACAATACGCCTGCTTGTGTTCCCTGGTGTAGACCTGTGCATGTCTGTTGCCGGGTTGCACCTCCTTTATGGGGAATAACTTTACGCTGGACGTACAACTTACGCGCATCTCGCGTAGTATATGCCGGGCACACGCACGTTCGTGAATCGCCGTATTTCCCTCATTTGCATGCCTAAATGTGCGTCCACCCTACGCCGGCGTGTGCAAGCTACGTCGGTGGGGTGTAGCCTGTTTTTAGGCACATATTAGTTTGTGGGTCTGGCGCACACATATGCCGGCGTAAGTGCTTTGTGAATCTTGGCCAAAGACTCCATTCTCCTCTGCCTTTGGATGTCATAGATAATGCAGATACATTTAGGTTAAGAGTTGGGAATACTCATCCATGGTAACAAAGTGGTGCCAACATGACCAAAGTTTGACCAAAGTTTGTTAAATTTGGACAAAAAGAAGAAAAAGAAAGGCGCACCAGCCTAGTGTGTTACCGTTGACAATTTATTAAATAGGTATGATAATAAAAAACTACTCACAAGAGAAATGGTATAAAAGGCTTGTCAACAACGATATGATGAATACCCCTCGAACCGCACTCCCGGATAGGGGGGAAGGAGGTGTGTGTCACTGCCGGCTGACACGTTTCGAGGCAACAAGGACCTCTTCATCAGAGCTCAGCAGTGATGACGAACCTTGGCACTCCAGATGTTTTGGAACTACTTTTCCCATGATGCTCAACTACACAGCAGAGAGCATGAGCATCATGGGAAATGTAGTTACAAAACATCTGGGGTGCCAAGGTCTGCCATCACTGCCCTAGACTGATGTACAAGCTCCTCTATTTCAGCAGTGTTATAGGTTGGAGCAATTCTGTTATTGTTGGGGGGTTGGAATCTCGCCAATGGAATGGAATGCACATTTTAGCTGAATTAACCATATGGATGGCTAGGGAGCAAACGTATGCTTTCTGGGGATTGGTGAGTGATGTAGCAAGGATTGTGCTGGGGTATAGTCTAAAGTATATGTGTTATTTGAGTGGTAAGGCGGTGGACTTCCCTCCAGAAGGGTTGAATTATTGGGCACCACCACTATATTTGTAAAAGTGAGCCCTTGGCTTCCTTGCTTTGCCAACATTTGGACGAGACTGAAGGATAGATCTTGTGTAACCTAGGGTTGTCCTTTACCATCTGAAGAGGATTTTAAATCCATTTTCCTGTGTTGAAATATTAATTGTTTCCTTATGAATGTGTGTAAATGTCTGCGGTTCTTGTTTACTACAAATCGATTTGAATGGCGTGCATTGGTGGGACCATTTCGGGAGTAGTTTAGGATTGCTTAGGAAGTGACGGATTTGAACGTAAGGCCAGAAGGGAAATGTATATGTTGTCGTGCAAGAGGAAGCAAGGGTAAGGTCAGAAGGTTTCCTTTGTCAAAAAAATATTCCACTTGGATTTCAGAGTGAGGCCAGACATTGGCAGGAAAGGAGTCAGACCGGGGGGAAAAGTTTGGATTATGGCGATTGGGGGTGAATGGGCCTGGTGATCATGATATCTTATGTTTCAATCAGGCTTCTTTGAAGATGAAAAGCGTGTTGTCTATTAAGGGGTGGGCTCTACAAGCTGACAGGATGTGATCCGGATCTGTCCAAGGGAGTTGATACAAGGGTAAAGAAAAAAAGGCGTGCTCAATCTGAACCCAATCTCTAACTTTCAAATGAATATTCCAGTCTATTACCCTCGCTAGGTTGCAAGCCCTGTGGTATTTAAAGATGCCCGGTAGGCCTATCTCTCTTTTCAGCTTAGGTATAGTTAGTATTTCATAGCTCAGTCTTGGCCACATTTTGCCCCAAAGGAAGGTACAAGCTCTTCTATATGAAGGGAAGAAGGCTTAATTGGTATAGTTTGCAAAATTTTAGGGAGAATATTCCCTTAATTTTATCTGTAAATAATAGTGTGATGAATGTCTCACACCGCTGTAAATATATATATATTAATGTAAATTATTATACTATATAAAAACATGCAAATAAATCAAATATATAAATATAGTAGAACACAGTAGGATATAATAAATAGATAGGGCCAGATCCTCAAAAGGGATATGCCGGCGTAACTGCTGTTACGCCGTCGTATCCCTGTTTCTAACTATGGAACTGATCCACAGAATCAGTTTTCCATAGTTAGGCAGAAGATCCGACATGTATAAGGGACTTACACTGCCGGATCTTAGGATGCAGTACCGCATCCGCCGCTGGGGGCATTTTGTGTCGAAATGCCGCCTCGGGTATGCAAATTAGCACTTACGGAGATCCACGAAGCTTTTACGCTTCGTTTTTTCTCTGTAAGTTTTAGTTTGCAAACGCAAAATTAGGGCTGCTTTTACAAAGTGTAAACTGTTTACACCATGTAAAAGCAGACCCTTCTGTCCAGCGACGCGATTTTTTTTTTGTTTTGAATTTTTTTTTTTTGCCGTATCTTTTTTTTTCCCGACGCAACTTTAGTGACCCGACGTGATCCACAAAGCTTGGCGTAACGTAATTTCGCAGTATGCACGTCGGGAAAATGACGTCACGAGCATGCGCAGTACGGCCGGCGCGGGAGCGCGCCTAATTTAAATGGGAATCGCCCCCATTTGAAGAGGAACGCCTTGCGCCGGCGGAATTTAAGTTACACAGCCGAAAATTTCTAGGTAAGTGCTTTGTGGATCGGGCACTTAGGTAGAAATTTTAAGGCAGTGTAACTTAAATGGAAAAATTTACGTTTACGCCGGCTCTTTGTGGATCTGGCCCATAATTCATAAAATTATAGTGCCACAAACATGAATCTTAAAGTGCTGTAGTGCATAAAACAGTGATAATCTAATTCAAGATGGAAAATCCATCCAATGTAGTTGATATAAAGTTCTTTTGATATGTAGTTAGTGACTTCAAAAAAAATTGACAAACAGCTTACTACGGTGTTTACACACAAATGCTGTTTGGTCAAACACCCTTTTGAATCACTTTGGATTCTAGGCAGGCTGACTGTTTAAAAGCTGCTTACTGGTGCTGTCTCTTCACATGGAAAATGGTAAAAAGAAACTCAAGGCTGTCTGTTTAAAAGCTGCTTACTGGTGCTGTCTCTTCACATGGAAAATGGTAAAAAGAAACTCAAGGCTGTCTGTTTGAAAGCTGCTTACTGGTGCTGTCTCCTCACATGGAAAATGGTAAAAATAAACTCCATGACATAATATTGTTTAAAACAGTTTATTGTGCAGACAAATAAAACCCCAATGCTGAGTACTCACATGGGTTAGGTGCGTTAAGTGTACCACTCTGTATACTGCCTAAAAACACTGGGTAATGGCTGGAATCATACGTTGATCCTCTGTATGAGAGCTTGAGGTGCCTTTCACATCATCCTGTCCCCTCCCCTTCATGTGACGATACAAGGGATTTTGTATCTTCCTCAGGGGAATACTGATTGGATGGTGGAACTGTCAATTAAATACTCGGCTGTCAGGCATTTTCTTGTGGTTCAAGGACATACTATTGTCCATACGTTTACTCCTACCTACTAAATACTCGGCCATTGGCCATTTTCTTGTAGTGCTAGGACATTCAATTATCCATACGTTTTATTCCTATCTACTGCTTACATAGAACAGATGAACAGGGCGTGCTGTGATCCAGCTCACTGCGGCGTTAGATTACTTGTTCACCCTCTTGTTATATAACAACACACTATGCAATGTGTTTATCTACTGAAATTTTAGATTACAAATACAGCATAGTATTCGATCACAGAACGGTGCTACAGAGTGAGCCTACGACCTCATCCCAGAGCAGCTTACATATTAAATATAAAATACAATCTAATGCAGAATTACATTTAAAATCAATCATAAAAAAATACCTAATTATTAACCCATTTTAGTACATGTTGATGTGTGACTGATTATTAACCCCTTACAATGCATATTAGGGAATACAACTATATATAAAAAAAAAGTATGTCCTTGAGCCACAAGAAAATGGCAGACGTCCGAGTATTTAATTGACAGTTCCACCGTCCAATCAGTAACCCCCTGAGGAAGACACAAAATCCCTTGTATCGCCACATGTAGAGGAGGGGACAGGACGGTGTGAAAGGCAGCTGATGCTACCATGCAGAGGACGAATGTACGATCCTAGCCATTACCCAGCATTTTTAGGCAGTATACAGAGCGCTGCACTTAAGGCACCTAACCCATGTGAGTACCCAGCGTTGGGGTTTTATTTTTTTTATTTGCACAATAAACAGTTTGAAATGATATTATTTCAAGGAGTTTCTTTTTACCATTTTTCATGTGAGGAGACAGCACCAGTAAGCAGCTTTAAAACAGACAGCCTGCCTAGAATCCTTAAAGTGATTTATAAACATGTTTGACCAAACTTAGCTGTTTGCAACATTCTCAGATGTGAGCATCCCTTACTTAACGGTGGGTAGCACCTAAGTGTGATCACTGCAACAAGCTGTTTGTCAAATTTTTATGAAGTCACTAAATACATAACAAAAGAACTTTATATCAACTACATTGGACGGATTTTCCATCTTGAATTAGAATATCACTGTTTTATGCACTACAGCACTTTATGATTCACGTTTGCGGCACTATAATTTTATGAATCATCTATTTATTTTATCCTACTGTGTGGCACTATATTTATATATTCGATTTATTTGCATGTTTTTATATAGTATAATAAGTTACATTCATATATATTTACAGCGGTGTGTGACATATATCACAGTATAATTTACAGATAAAATATATTTCATTCATTTTAATTTGGTAAGATTTTGGGTGAGATAGCGTAGCCCATTAATTAAATTTAAAAGGTTTTATAATAACCTACTGTTAATCCATCTGGGCTGGGGGTTATTTCGGTTTTCAGTTGTTTAAGGGCAAGTGTTGTTTCATCCACAGAGAGAGGATGCTCCAGATCCTTTGCTTCTGAGTCCGATATCTGTTTGGGACTGTATGTATGTAAAACTTCTTTAAGATGCTGGAGACTGGTGGCATCCTCTCTGTGCGGATCTGAGGAAGATAAGTTATATAGATTAGAACAATAACGTACAAATAGCTAACCAGTTTGCTGCCAGAAGGATCAATCAATGAATGTACCGAAATGGGTACTCTTTTAGCTTGGAGTGCTTTTGTCACAAACTTTACAGATTTGCTTCCCATCTAGTTAGTGGGGAAATATCAGAGAGATTGTTTTGCGAAAAATTGACCTAAATGCTTGTGTATCCTGGACACAATGGCAGGGTCAGAGAGGAGGAATGGGTCTAACCGCCAAAGTGATGGGCGGAGGATATGGTCTGGGATTTCTTAAGACATCAAAATGGGGTGTTGATCTGAAACATCGGGTCTATGGATTTTTGGGAGATCAGTGGTAAATCTTTCTGAGAAATTAAAATGTAATCGAGACTCGAGTAACATTGATGAAGGGCTGAAAAAATAGGATTTTTATAACAACTTACCTGTAAAATCCTTTTCTTGGAGTACATCACGGGACACAGAGCACCATAGTCATAACTATGTGTGTTATGCGCCACCTATAGGTGAATGGACACTGGTACACTCAAAAGACAGGAAGTCCCCCTCCCTATATAACCCCTCCCATCTAGGGAGTACCTCAGTTTTTGTAGAAAAGCAATAAATATATATATATATATATATATATATATATATATATATATATATATATGTATATATATATATATATATATATATATATATATATATATATGTGTCCCAATAAGAGGGGTGGGACCTCTGTGTCCCATGATGTACTCCAAGAAAAGGATTTTACAGGTAAGCTGTTATAAAAATCTAATTTTCTTCTTCGTACATCACAGGACACAGAGCACCATAGTCATAACTATGTGGAATGTCCTAAAGCAATGCCATCTGAGGGGAGGAAGACACAAAGCAAAATGGCCACCACCAGGCGTGAGGACCTATACTGCTGCCTGCAGCACACTGCGCCCGAAGGCGGCATCCTCTTGCCATCTTACATCCATCTGATGGAGAATTTTGTGAATGTTTGCACTGACGACCAAGTAGCAGCCTTGCAAATCTGAGCCACAGAGGCTTGTTCATGCACTGCCCATTAAGCACTAACAGCCCTGGTAGTGTGTGATTTAACCTGAAAAGGCAAAACCATTTTCTTCAGACTAATCACCTGACAAATCCACTTAGTAGCAGTTTATTTTGATGCTGCCTGGCCCCTTCTGGGGCCTTCTGGCAGTACAAGCAAAACATCAGTTTTCCGTATCTGAGCTGTCGCCTTCAGATAGGCTTTGACTGCTCTAACTACATTGAGAGAATGCAACAATCTTTCTTCTGCAGAATGAGGTTCTGGAAAAAAGGAAGGCAGGGAGACATCCTGGTTCAGATGAATACCTGACACTACCTTAGGCAAAAAGGTTGGGTGAGGATGCAACACCACTTTGTCTTTATAAATAATTAAGTAATGGCTCTTTACCTACAAAAACAGCCAATTCTGACACTCTTCTTGCAGAGGTTACCGCAACTAAGAACGCCAATTTCCTTCTCAAAAGAAGCAAAGGAATACTGTGTATCGACTCAAAGGGCTGTCCTTGCAAAACTGACAGAACTAGATTCAGATCCTATGGGCACAAAGGTGACCTGATTGGCGGACTTATCTGAGTTACCCCTTGTATAAAGGCCCCGACCAAAGAATGCAAAGCAAGGGCCTTTGGAAAAATACTGCCAAGGCCAAGATCTGACCCTTGATCATACGCAGGCCAGCTTCATTTCTACCCCCAACTGTAGAAAGGCAAGAATTCTACCTATGACATACTTTCCAGGGGGGCCAACCCTTGGTTTCACACCAGGAGACATAGGCCCTCCAGACTCTATAATAAATGGTCCTAGAGGCCGGCTTTTTAGCATTAATCAGAGTGGTAATCACTTACCCTGAAAACACTTGACCCTTTAGAATGGGGGCTACAACAGCCAAATGATCAAATTTAGCCATTGTAAGGTAGGATGGAATACCGGCCCTTGCGACAGCAGGTTTGGACCAGATGGAAGAGTCCAGGAATCACCTACTGCCATCCTCATGATCTCTGCATACCAGGATCTTCTGGTCCACGCCGGAGCAACTAGGATTACTGGCTTCCCTTCTTCCTTGATCCTGCAAAGAAGTCGCGGTAGAAGCTGAACTGGGGGAATGCATAAATCAGTGAAAACTGATCCCACGGGGTCACTAACGCATCTGTCCCAAGTGCCAGTGGATCCCTTGTTCTTGACACAAAGTTGTCCAACTTCTTGTTGAATCTGGATGTCAACAGATCTATGTCCGGGGTATCCCATATCTAGCATATGGCCAGAAAGACATTGGGATGTAGGGACCATTTTCCCGGGAACAACTGTTGGCGGCTCAAGAAATCTGCCTGCCAATTCTCCACTCCTGGGATGAAGACTGCGAATAGGCAAGGAACATGTTCCTCTGACCAAGCCAGAATATGGTTCACCTCCCTCTGGGCTGCTTGACTTCTGGTGCCCCCTTGGTGATTGATATAGGCCACTGCTGTGGCATTGTCGGACTGTATGCTGATGGGAAATTTCCATAACCTGAACGTCCAGGCCAATTAGAGTCAGACGTACTGCCTGAATCTCTAGGATGTTGATGGGCAAGGTTTTCTCAGACGCTGACCACTTCCCTTGGACAGTGGTTTCCTCTAGGATTGCTCCCCAGCCTCATAGGCTGGCATCCGTTGTTACCACCCTCCAGGTAACCGTAATGAAGGATTTTCCTTTCTGTGAATTCTTGTCATTGGATAATCCAAAGCTTGGGTTTTCATGTTCCAAGCGGACAGAGTACTGGATGGATTGCAACAGTCTTGAATGAAACGGGGCATAAGCAACTTATTTGAATGAAGCCATCATCTTCCCTAGCAACCTCATGCAAAGGCAAATGGAAGGACTCTTCCTTGCCCTGACCACCTGGACCAGTTCTCTTACAGCGTTGACTTTTGCCTGGGGCAAAAACACTCTTTCCTAGACTGTATCTATGACCAAGCCCAAATACTTCCGTCTCCTTACTGGTAGTAAGGATGATTTCTCCAGGTTGAGAATCCAACCTAGGTGTTCCAGATACCTGACCGTTCTGGACACCCTCTGGTGTAACCATGCTACTGAGCAGTAGCAGGTCATCTAGCAAAACGTAGAAACTTCTGATGAGTGGGGAAATTTGGCACATGTAGATATGCATCTTTGATGTGTATTGATGCTAGAACCTCTCATCCCCGTAGGGTGGATACGACTGACCGGATTGACTCCATGCGGAAAGAGCGGATGTTTAGGAAGCGATTCCGATCTTTAAGATCCAAATTGCGTCTGACATCTCCAATCGGTTTCAGTACAGTGAAGAGATTTAAATAAAATCACATACCCTGCTCTTCTGAGGGGGTCTCTATGATTACACCCTCAGATATCAATCGGTCTAGCGCTAGAAATAAAGACCTTCTACTTATTGGGTCTTTGGGGATTAGCCTAGTGCTACCATAGAGATGACCCATCAGTCAAGGATCTCTTCTTGCCAAGCCCCTGAAAATCACAGAAGTCTTCCCCCAGATCGATTGGGCGGGGGCCAATAGTCCTATGCAATAAACACATAGGTAAATAGTTAAAGGTAAATAAGTATTATAATTCCCTACATCACAATTAGAAAAAAAATCTCAGGTACCTTCTGGTGCTGTGGGGGCCATTCTACACATATTCTGAAAATGTAGGCACATCTGCTTCTTCCGGCTGACAGTTCAACAGATAAAACTTAGCATTATGACCTATGATATAACCTGTCTTTGTGCTTTTTATATCTGATTGACCTTCCTTTCTCCAAATACAAAAGTTCTCTAAATAGACAACTAACAAATAGTGCATGGACTTTAATACCAGGTCTCTGAAAATAAGATCACACACCTCTGGTTTTCTAAGATTTAAGTGCAAATCCACTTTTGTTGAGAAAACAAAAATCTATTTGGTAGATACAGTATAATATGTGCAAAGATTTTAATAAAATGTGTTACAAATTCATCCTTCCTTGCTGTTTGATTTTGCTTGATGTGTTTTTGTAATCGACAAATTGGGACCCATACATTACATTTCCCTCATGATCACATGCCTAAAATGTGTGACTTTCCCTACATGGAGTTTTCAAAAGCCACAAAACACACAGTGTTTTTTTTTTTACGAAAGCACAATCAACTTTGCACTACAAGTGCACTACAAGTGCAGTGGAAAGTGTACTTGTAGTGCAAATTGGATTTCCATTTTGTAAATAAACCCCACTGTGACAACATGTGCTATCTTCCATCATGTGGTATCAATGGATGTGTTTCAGGGATTCAACCCCTTCCTCTCACCTACTTTAGTTTTGATATCCAGTGATGGGAGATAGCACACGTTGACACACTGTGTTTTGTGGCTTTAGCAAATAACCTGTTTGTACCCACACACATTTTAGGCAGGATATCATAAGGGACATTTAAGGCCGGGTACTCACGAACAAACATGTACGGTGAAAGCGGTCCGTCGGACCGTTTTCACCGTACATGTCTGCCAGAGGGCTTCTGTACGATGGTTGTACACACCATCGTACAGAAGTCCGCGCGTAAACATTACGCGGGGCGTGTCCGCGTCGTCGCCGCGACGATGACGCGGCGATGATGCGGAGACGTGGGCGGGCCTGCCATTTAAAGGCTTCCACGCATGCGTCGAAGTCATTCGACGCATGCGAGGGACGGCGGGCGCCTGGACATGTACGGTAGGTCTGTACTGACGACCGTACATGTCCGAGCGGGCAGGATTCCAGCGGACGGTTTTAAAACACGTCCAGGAATATTTGTCCGCTGGGAAAAGGCCCGGCGGGCAAATGTTTGCTGGAATTCGGCCCACTCGCGCCCACACACGACCAAACATGTATGCTGAAACTGGCCCGCGGACCAGTTTCAGCATACATGTTTGGTCGTGTGTACGGGGCCTAAGAGTTATGCCTCTTCAAAATTTGGCTTTTAAATGGATAAGCTCATCCCACCTGAAGAAGGCAAGATATTCACAACTTGAGAATACTAATATTAATGTCTCATATGGCCTTCAAATTCAAAAGTTGGGGATGTGTATGCTCTGCTTTCAAACATGCCTTTTTAGCTACTAAAAATGCTAAAGAATGGCAAATATACAAGTTATACATAAATAACAATGTTGGTTTGTTCTAAAACCATAAAACACACATGTGAATGTGCTTGTAGTAAAATGTTTTTCATAAACAATGTGTGTCTTCTTATTTCAATGCTCAATACCAGTGTATTTGTTAAGTTGGTGTAGTTACAGTGACAATGTACTCTAAAATGTGTGTAGCAGAGCCACATCACAACATAATAGTTAGCTCAAGGCGAGATTGTCAACCTATGGAGCACATAAGGTACGTTTGCACTATTTGAGAAAATTATAAAGATTAAGGCCATTTTCAAACCTAGTAAACACAGACAACAGTAGTTCAAATTAAATAGTAGTTTATGAACAATTCAAAGATTTAGTCATGATCAAGTACATTTTGCTTCCAAGCCACTGCCCCTCTAACCACAAAGTAGTTCATATATTGTTCACAGACAAGACGGACATTCTGGGAGGGCAAACCAGCATCTCCACTAGAGCTGGCATCACAGCCTCTTCAGCTGGGCGTAAAACGGAAGGGTCAAGATCTGTTTGCCCTGAGGCAATGTAGCTGCTAGAATTTCTCCCTAAAAAATTGTGGAGGATGCAGCAACAGAACACAACATGGTTTAGTTTATGCAAACAAAACGACTAGCCCTTCCTAAAATCAAAGCGCTTGTGGAAGAGAGGAGAGAAACTAAATGAAAATACACAGAGGGACTATAATCACCTCCCTCTAGGACAATATAAAAAAAAACAGTGATTGTAAAAAGCTGCCACCTTATCCCATCTACTGATAGGCAAATTTATAGCAATACAACATACAATGCATTAACAACACATTACATATCAAGGCGACGCTACCTAAAAACATATATCTATATATATATTTTCTAATAAATAAACACTATATCTGAAAAAAGTGAAGACGGTAAAGATCATTAACAGGTAAGAAACAGTAGAAACAAGAGTCCGTGTTTAAAGAAAAGCAAAAGAGATCTCAACAGCTTGAAATGCTCATCCTCTTCCACCAGAACCACCACTCATGAAGATATTTTGGGGTCTAAATACACCCCTGTTGTAATTACTCTTACCAAAAGGTACTGTATATATGAACTCAAAAATGCCTCTCCACTTCTTCAGATTCAAAAGGGTACATAAACGCATCCAGCGACTGGTGCTCAGATATAGAGGTAAAAAAGCCACAATAGTGTAATACCGTACAAACTTTTTATTTATAACCTCTTTCCTTTAAAATTTCACTTACAATATATAAAAAATTCAAAGGCAATACATCACATCACCTTGGTGCAGCAGGAGCATATCAGAGCGATGTTTCCGTGCTTTCATAGTCCAGCCAAACCACCAAACAAACACACTTCTGTGTATCGCGATCTGCGTGATGACGTCACCTTACTGACAGCTACTACAACCAACCCAGATGCGTTTCGTCGATCATCAACATCATCTGTGGGCCAGTGTAGTTTATACTTGGCCAAGTTTATGGAGGTTAAAAACAGCCTAAAGCAACTGGAGAGGATGCCAACGGCATTTTCCACCACCCTTCTGGCACGAGAGAGCCGATAATTAAAAATGCATTGCTCTGGGGTAAGGTTCCTCATAGGAAAGGGCTTTAGAAAATGTTCCCCCAAAGCAAAAGCCTCATCTGCCACACAAACAAAATTGAGGTCCTCAACATTGTCCTGAGCATGTGGCAAATGTAAGGTGCCATTCTGTAGCCGATGGTAGAATTCGGTATGCACCATGACACCCCAATCTAAGTGGCGGACATTCTTTCCCACGTCCAGGTACAGAAACTCGCATTTTACAGACACAACAGCAAGTAGAACTATGCTGCAAAAGCCTTAATAATTGAAGAAATACAATCCTGAGTTGGGTGGTGGGACAATCCTCACATGCTTCCCGTTTCGGTTCGCATCAGAACCTTCGACCGGACCGAACGTTTGCGCGGACTTTAGTTCTATGGCACTCGAACGTTCAAAATCAAAAGGGCTAATTTTAAAGACTAATATGCAAGTTATTGTCCTAAAAAGGGTTTGGGGAACTGGGTCCTGCCCCAGGGAACATGTATCAATACATTTTTTTTTTAAACTGAAGTTTTTTTTCGAGAGCAGTGATTTTAATGATGCTTAAAGTGAAAAAAAATGAAATATTCCTTTAAATATCGTACCTGCTGGGTGTCTATAGTATGCCTGTGAAGTGGCATGTGTTTCCGTGTTTAGAACTGTCCCTGCACAAAATTACAATTCTATAGGAAAAAAGTCATTTAAAACGGCTTGCGGCTTTAATGTAATGTCTGATCCCGGCAATATGGATGAAAATTGTTGAGAAAAATGGCATGGGTCCCCCCCCAGGCCATTACCAGCCCCTTTGGGTCTTGTATGGATATTAAAGGGGAACCCTGCACCCAAATAAAAAAAAGGAAAGGCATGGGGCCCCCAGGCCCTATATACTCTGAACAGAAGTTTACAGGCGGTGCAAACAAGACAGGGACTGTAGGTTTGTTGTTAACCACTTCCCGACCTCCTCATGTACATTTACGTCGGCAGAATGGCACGGACAGGCACAATCACGTACCTGTACGTCCTCTGCTAGACGTGGGTGGGGGGTCCGATCGGGACCCCCCCGGTACATGCGGAGGTCGGGTCGATCCGGGACGACGGCGCGGCTATTTGTTTATAGCCGCTCCGTCGCGATCGCTCCCCGGAGCTGAAGAACGGGGAGAGCCGTGTGTAAACACGGCTTCCCCGTGCTTCACTGTGTCGGCGCATCGATCGAGTCATCCGCTTTATAGGGGAGACACGATCAATGACGTCATTCCTACAGCCACACACCCCTACACTAGTAAACACATACACAGTGATCCCTAACTCCTACAGCGCCCCCTGTGTTTAACTCCCAAACTGCAACTGTCATTTTCACAATAAACAATGCAATTTAAATGCATTTTTTGCTGTGAAAATGACAATTGTCCCAAAAATGTGTCAAAATTGTCCGAAGTGTCCGCCATAATGTCGCAGTCACGAAAAAAATCGCTGATCGCCGCCATTAGTAGTAAAAAAATAATAATAAATGAAAATGCAAAAAAACTATCCCCTATTTTGTAAACGCTATAAATTTTGCGCAAACCAACCGATAAACGATTACTGCGATTTTTTTTTACCAAAAATAGGTAGAAGAATACGTATTGGCCTAAACTGAGGAAAAAAAAATGTATATATGTTTTTGGGGGATATTTATTACAGCAAAAAGTAAAAAATATTGCATTTTTTTCAAAATTGTCGCTCTATTTTTGTTTATAGCGCAAAAAATAAAAACCACAGAGGTGATCAAATACCACCAAAAGAAAGCTCTATTTGTGGGGAAAAAAGATGCCAATTTTGTTTGGGAGCCACGTCGCACGACCGCGCAATTGTCTGTTAAAGCGACGCAGTCCCGAACTGTAAAAACCCCTTGGGTCCTTAGGCAGCATTTTGGTCTGGGGCTTAAGTGGTTAAGTAGAATCTGTTTGTAATTTTGAACTGGTACATTTTTGCAAAGGACACCGTACACTACCGTATTTTCCGGCGTATAAGACGACTGGGCGTATAAGACGACCCCCTAATTTTCCAGGAAAAATTTTGATTTTGGGATATACTCACTGTATAAGACTACCCCCTTCTTACTAGTCTTTCTGGAAGCTGAGGGGGAGCCAGAACCGCTGACAGAAACAGGCTTTTTCAAATCTCACTGTGCCATTACATTCCTCACTGTGCCATTACATTACATGCCCAGACTGTGCCACTGTGCCATTACATGCCCCCACATTGCCATTGTGCCATTACATGCCCCCACATTGCCACTGTGCCATTACATGCCCCCACATTGCCACTGTGCCATTACATGCCCCCACATTGCCATTGTGCCATTACATGCCCCCACATTGCCACTGTGCCATTACATGCCCCCACATTGCCATTGTGCCATTACATGCCCCCACATTGCCACTGTGCCATTACATGCCCCCACATTGCCATTGTGCCATTACATGCCCCCACATTGCCATTGTGCCATTACATGCCCCCACATTGCCACTGTGCCATTACATGCCCCCACATTGCCACTGTGCCATTACATGCCCCCACATTGCCACTGTGCCATTACATGCCCCCACATTGCCATCACTTGCCCCCACTGTGCCTGAACTTGTTGCCCCCCCCCCCCAGTGCAATAACACTCACTTTTTTTCCCCAGCGCTGACAGTCTAACATGCTGCGATCGCGAGCGTGTATTGATTTCAAAGCCGCGCCTTCACTGCAGAGTGTTCTGTGATAGGAGGAACAAAAATCTTCCCAGCAGCGCCTCTGTTATGTTTTCCGCCTATCACGGACGTCTTCTCATCTCGTCCGAGGATGAGAAGGCATCTGTGATAGGAGGAACAAAGAACAGAGGCGCTGCTGGGAAGATTTTTGTTCCTCCTATCACAGAACACTCTGAAGAGAAGGCGCGGCTTTGAAATCAATACACGCTCGCGATCGCAGCATGTTAGACTGTCAGCGCTGGGGAAAAAAAGTGAGTACTGAGACTGTACCCGGCCTATAAGACGACCCCCGACTTTGGATGCATTTTTTTGCATCCAGAAAGTCGTCTTATACGCCGGAAAATACGGTAACTGAAAATACTTGGAGCTCCGTGCCTGTGGTATTCGTATGAGAATACCAGCAATTGTATTCAGGTAGCTTTAGGTGCACACTGTGCAAAGACACAGTACACTAACTGACAATACTTGCAGATCCCTGCCTGTGGTAATAGTATGAGATTACCATCTATTGTATTCAGGTAAGCTTTAGGTGCACACTGTGCAAAGGACACAGTACACTAAGTGAAAATAGTACAGCTAGCACAGTCACCTTCCTGCCTGTCAGTATATTATGAAGAGAATAACGGTTCTAGTTAAACTGAATACAGTGTATAAATATATATACACCTGGGATGCATATATATCCTCTACACCAGGGATATGCAATTAGCGGACCTTCAGCTGTTGCCAAACTACAAGTCCCATGAGGCATAGTGAGACTCTGACAGCATCAAGCATGACACCCAGAGGCAGAGCATGATGGGACTTGTAGTTTGGCAACATCTGGAGGTCCGCTAATTGCTTATCCCTGCTCTACACACTGTAACTGCAGATAACTGACTCGCCTGCCTGCCTGTTCTATCTAACTCTGTCTCTCTCTCTCTATCTCTCAGCAGGCCAGAACACACTACACAAGGCCGACTTCCAGGTGGCCTTATATAGTGTGGGGCATGTACTAAATCCCCTGAGGCATAATTGGCCAAAGCCACCCTGGTTTTGGCCAATTACGGCTCTCTCTACAGACGGCGATGTGATTGGCCAAGCATGCGGGTCATAGTGCATGCTTGGCCAATCATCAGCCAGAAATGCACTGAGATGCCGCAGTGAATTATGGGCCGTGACGCGCCACTCGAATTTGGCGCGAACGGCCCATAATGTTCACAATTCGACGAACGGTCGAACATACGATGTTCGAGTCGAACATGGGTTCGACTCGAATTTGAAGCTCATCCCTACTTCCCATCAATGGCACCACCACATTTGGGGAAATTCCACAAATTCGCAAACTGGGCCACCACATATAGCTACAAAGGTTCACCCAGGGGAGCCAACCTGCCACAGTATAACAGCAGAGGCTGGTAGGGAAGGGGTTAAATAGCCTAAGGTGATTGACTAACATGGTATCTTGTTGTGGTGTAGGTTTCTAAGGTTTACATTACCTGTGACTCCAATGTAATCAGGAAAAAAATATTTGCTTGACTATTAATTAGCTATGTTTTATCATTTAATTTCTCTTATTTTTTTTTATTTTTTTTTATTAGACGCCAGTTTTTATTTAAACAGGTTTTCAGTTGATCATAAAACAGTATATTGAAGACTGGGAATTATGTGTAACTGATGTGATGTTGAATATAACACAATGAGGTTAGGGGGTGATGCAGTAATCTGTAAAAGCCCCAGTTTTGCTTAGAAGGTAAAAAAGAAACTTTGTGTGCATTGGTAGAAAGCTACCTCTAAAGATCCGCGGTTGACAGGGTGAATGACATCGCATAAGCCCAGAGTGACTAACTGTAATTTTGAAAGCCAATTTTCTAGCAGAGCACAACTGTCAAGTTATAAAATAATGAGAGACTGAATTAAAGGAGCTGATAGAATTGTATGTGACAAATTAGTGTACATCAGAGAACAGTGATTAGTCACCAAAAATAAGTAAAAAGGGAGAAAACGTGACATTTTCGTAAGCATACAAATCGTTCCCAGAATTCTGCAGCACTTGAAGAACGTTAACTAGATGCTTGAAACAATGCATACGGGATGCAAATTTTTATTTATTTTTTCTACCTGGAAAAGAGCCAGCAGCTGTAAATCCAAAGGCTTTACATCATTTATGAACTTCACTAGCATATTTTCGTTGTCATAATGATAGGACCTTAAAAACACCTTTTCTTCTCCCAGAACAGTAAACAACCCCCTGTCCTCGGAGTGTACTCAGCACCAAATCCTGATTAAATCAAATATTTTATTGTTTCAGTTTGTTTTGCAAGAAATTCCCACAATGATTGCATACTAATCGGCTCCTGCAAGAGGCTCTGCATTCACATCATCGTGTTAAATTATTTCATGGCAACACTTAATTGTGTGCCTTAATGAAATGCAACTCCCATGTTTATCAATTACCATGAAAAGGAAGGTAATTATAAGAACTGTATCCATAGCCACAGATTTTGGAATGACAACAGAAAATGTTACATTTCTTTTCTTCTGTGGGTAGTTGCTCGATAGATAGATAGATAGATAGATAGATAGATAGATAGATAGATAGATAGATAGATAGATAGATAGATAGATAGATAGATAGATAGATAGGCCCAGATTCACAGACACTTACGTCGACGTATCTTCTGATGCCTAATTCTTAATAGAAGATACGCCTGAATTTTGGCCTCATCCGACCGACGTAATCTCCTACGCCGTCGTATCTTGGGCGCATATTTACGCTGGCCACAAGGGGCGCTTCCATTGATTTATGCGTCAAATATGTAAATGAGCAAAATACGCAGATTCACAAACATACTTACGCCCGTCGCAGTAATCTACGCCGTTTACGTAAGGCGTATGTCCGGCGTAAAGTTAAACCACCATATAGGAGGCGCATCCCATACAAAGGTATGGACGTCGGAACAGCTGTCGTATTTTACGTCGTTTACGTAAGTCGTACCTGAATGGGGCTGGGCGTAGGTTACGTTCACGTCATAGGCATTGAGCCATCGTATCTTAGGGAGTATATGCAACGTGATTCTGAGCATGCGCGGGCATGCGCCGTTCGTTCAGCCCTTCATTTACATGTGGTCTCGCTTCATTTTAATACATCACGCCCACTTCCTTGCTACTTTGAATTAGGCGGGCTTACGCAGGCCAATTTATGCTACACCACCGCAACTTACGGAGCAAGTGCTTTGTGAATACTGATCTTGCCTCTCTATGTTACGTTGGCGTAGCGCATATGAGATGCGCTACGCCGGCCAAAAGATGAGCTGCACTACGAGAATCCGGCTAATAGATAGATAGATAGATAGATAGATAGATAGATAGATAGATAGATAGATAGATAGATCCATCTCTATTTTTTCTGGCATTTTTCAAAAGTACAAGATGTGGAGGAAACATATTTCAATGGGGGCCATGTTAGTGTGGCAACTGTATAAGGCTGGCCAGTGCTGGGACAAGGTCATCCAGTGCTTAGAACAAAGATGCCAAACTGTGCCCCTCCCCCTTCCCTTGGGGTTAGGGCCAAGGTTCCCCCCAATCAGTGCAATAAACCATTGTACCCAGGGTAGCTTTCCCTCCTGCCCACCCCTTGTCCCAGCCCTGAGGCTGACCATAGACACTGGGAGAACACAGTGATTATTGCTAGCAGTGGCTATAACTGTCTGAGACCAGCTGTACAGTGACATGAATGAAGTATACTTTTGTATGCTTCAAATAAAGTTTGTAGAAATACAACAAAATAAGGGGGAGCAGTGTGTGCACTGAATTGTGCACCACTCTGCCCCCTACCACAGTCGGGAGTAAACTGCTCCAGCAGCTTCCTGTTCTAATGTGAATACAGCCTCACTGTAAAGAAATGCTCTCTCACTTCTTCACAAATGTAAAGAAGGATGTACACAACAGGACAACAAACAACCTGGGTTATCATTCCCTATTCTACCTGAAACTTATAATAAACAATGTTTTGATTTAAGAAATACCTTAAAAGCTTATTAAGCTTTAGGAAATGTACTTACCACTACTTCTGTTGCTAGAATTAATTTCTGGTTCAGATTTATTTGCTTTTAGTCTGTTTTGTTGTTTTTTCAACTTAATAGGTGGAAACTTTGGAATAACAATTTTCTAAATATAATTTATGATGTCTCTAATTTTTCAGGAAGCATCTCTGTGTGAAATAATTTATGCAGTATGCTAATCTATATATTCCCAGCAGTCATTTCCTCTCTATTGCTTTTGCTTCTCTCCTTTATAGAAGTACTCTCAAAGGTGAGGATATTTAGCAGCAGACAGTGATCTTTGTGTGCCAATGTGAGATTTTAAACATTTGTTGGATATTTAGATTTCTTCCAAACTAGATAATACTTCTGATGTTTACCTTTCTGTGTCTCCTACATCATGAATATAATCCCTAACAATTACATTGGAAGCTATGAATTTCACAACATTTCTTGACATAGGATGAATTTTACAGATGGGTCTCTATTACAACTTTAAAACCCACACTTACAGAAGTAAACTATGATTTTATCAAATCACATAATTTTACGTAAAATAAAAAAACACCTAATTCAAGACCATGATGTTCTGCATAAAGTGCCATTTGACTCTTGAGTAAATAACAAATAGCCCAATCTAAGATTTACTGCTTAAAGGAGGTGTGTGACCAAAGCTTATAAGCTAATAAGTGCACTTATTTATTTACTCCTGTGACCCAGATCAAGCCAATAGAGAAGCTAAAGCCTGCTGTCGGCTGATGTCACAGAGCCAGTCCAGGCTCTGCAAGGATCCTAACTTTAATGTCAGAATCCACCAAAATGCCTGACCGACAGCTGGCCCAGCCTCTCAGTGCACATCTGAGAGCCTGAGTTAGCCACTCCTTCCACAGCCTGCCACTCTAGTGAGACACTCACTGCTCGTTGTTCAATGAAAATTAAGAACCAAGCGGTCATGTGATCACTCAGTTCTCAGTCTTGCTCACAGGAGAACTGCTGCAGCATTGGACTGATTTTGAAACCACATAGGTGAACAGTGGCGGCTGGTGGGTTCTTCTGTGGAGGGAGGCAAACAACCACCCACCCATGCAGACAGTCCAGCCCGGAACTTACCCGCTCATGTGGTGGGGCTGTGGTGTCCTCTCCTGGAGTGCCGCAGCAGCCGAGACGGCTCCAGTGTCTGCTCCTCCAGCTTCCTCTGCCGTGTGTCTTCTGCCAAAACACTAGGCATCCAATAGGATCAAAAAATAATAATAGTGCAGCGCAAAACAAAAAATTTTAAACTATACATACAGAAAGTTAAAACATATGATATATGATATATAATTAAAAATTATATAATAGAGTCCATATAAAGTGCTCAAGTGCAAAAAGATGATCCAAATCGGAATATAATAGTGCAAAAATCCAAAGGGTGATATCCAGAAGGAACCTCCACCAAATAGCAGGAATGGCCTCTCACCTTACAACTTCGACCTGCAATAGGTCACAAAGCATAATCAGAGAACCACCTGTTCTCAGAGGACAGCAAGCAATGCAGCAGTAGAACCACGATATCAGTCAGACTCAGGATCAGGACATGGCAATCAGGGCATAAAAAACAAAGGAGAGGAAATCTAGTGCTCTCTGAAGCCAAAATACATTTATTTAAGAATAAAAAACGAATACACTCACTGTATAAGCACTCTCAAACGAGTGCAGCGAAACAGCATAAAACATCCATAAGAGCATGGGTTTCAGTCTAGGTCGGCGGTCGCGGGTGACGTCACATGTGGCTCCTTCCCCTCGTACGACGTTACGTCCCTATGAGCGGGACTTCATCAGCGTGGGGTGAAAAAAGGCAGCATGCAAACGTCCCGCTGTCTAGGTATAAGAAGCCTGTGGCTGCCATGACACACCCACTAGTAATCAAGCCCTCCCATCAATCCTAATTAGACAACAAAGACTGTCAGCAAAGGAAGGCACAAACTGCACCATGATGGAAAAAAGTGACAGATTCGATCATAATGGGAAAAAGGAAACACATTCGATTGGAATACTATCAAAGGGCAGACTCCTAAATACCAAAAGTTATATATATGCAATAAGGATAGAAATCCTCAAAGGCAAAAAAGACCCCTTTAAAAAGAAATCTTACATAAAAAATATAAATGACGTCAGCCACGATCGCACACCCAAATTACATAAAATACATCAAAAACACATATGTAAATCCTTATATATTAACCCATTAAGGTCTCGAAAAGGAACACTACGTGTAACAGATAGATACTGGACATAAATGTTAAGAATATTAAAAATAAAAATATTAATAATATTAAAATATATATATATATATATATATATATATATATATAAAATATAATATATACAAAATATAATTAAAAATATTTTAAAATATTTAAAAATATACAGATACATAAGAAAGGGGGATTATCTATTGGAAATTAAACAATTAAGGTCATACTCTACATTTAAACCAGCTGGCGAGGATACTTTAGTCTCATATATCCAATAAGACTCACGCCGACTCAATTGGCGGATGTAATGTCCCCCTCGCCAATGTTTTGTAACTTTTTCAATGCCCCAGAATTTTAACCCTTTTGGATTCCTCTGGTGACACTGCCTAAAGTGTTTAGATACACTGTGACTCCTAATACCCCTTTTGATATTGCTGATATGTTCCCCCACTCTCACATGCAATGCCCGTGACGTGCGACCCACATACTGCAAGCCGCACTCACATATAAACTACGCCGATAGTATCGCACGTAATTAATTGCTTGATGGGATACTCTAACTGGGTCACATTGGAACAGAAAGACTTCCGTTTCTTAATATGCTGTTTGACATGCTTGCAGGTCGCACAGCGACCGCAAGCATAAAATCCAGATAGGAAGTCAAAAAGTTTGGGCTGTGCAACAACTGGCGGGTCAATTACACCAGGGGCTAGACTATCCCTCAGAGAGGGGGCTTTTCTATAGATGAATTGTGGCCGATCCGGAAGGGCCGGACCCAAAACAACATCGCCCTTCAAGATGGGCCAGTGTTTGGCCACTATTTTTTCAAATTTCTTATACTGAATGTTATAGTCAAGCACCATTTTGAAGTTAGATGGCTCCTTATCAGTAATGGGTGGTTTGTCAGCTACAATAACACTCCTCTCTAACAGCCTAACTTTTTCCATTTCTTGCATAATCAAGGGGCGAGAGTAACCTTTGGACACAAATCGATTAGATAATTCCTGCGACTGGGCCAGATAATCCGACTCCAGGGTGCAATTCCTGCGGAGCCTCACAAACTGGCCTCGTGGGATATTGCATAGCCACAGACGATGGTGACAACTTGACAAAGGAATATATCCATTACGATCAACTGTTTTAAAATAATTTTTGGTTAAAAGCACATTATCTGACTTGAATATCTCAAGGTCAAGGAAGTTTATCTTATCATGGGAGACTTTCCAAGTTAAAACTATATTCTTGGTATTAGAATTCAGTTTATCCATAAATAATTGTAATGAGGGCAGGTCACCCTCCCAGACCATGATAAGGTCATCAATGTACCTACGGTAACACCGCAACTGGTGCGGTCTATCTTGGAAAACAACGTCACGCTCCCAGTGCGCCATAAAGAGATTGGCCACACTGGGAGCGAAACGGGCTCCCATAGCAACTCCACATTGCTGAAGAAAGAATTCTTTATTAAACCAAAAATAATTTCTTAACAAACAAAATTTAAGGCAATCCAGCAAGAACTGCACATGATCGTAGCTAAGGTCGGAGGACTCTAACGCCCAACGAACCGAAGTCAAGGCTGCTTCGTGATCGATGATGGTATAGAGCGACCCTACATCTGCAGTCACAAGAATGGTATTGGGAGTGCAGGGGATAGTATCCAAAATCTGAATGATCTGTTTAGTATCCCTGAGGTAAGCAGGCAACCTACATACAAGGGGTTGTAGAAAAACATCAAGATAGTGTCCCAGTCGGGAACTGACGGAATCTATTCCGTTTACAATAGGGCGGCCAGGAGGCCTTTCAGCATCCTTATGTAATTTCGGTAGAAAGTAGATAATGGGAGTCCGGCAGTAAAAAGGATCTAAATAAGAGGCCTCCTTACTGTTCAGAACACCCTTACCCTTACCCACTTCCACCAAAGAATGCAGCTCATTTTTATACATCACCATAGGATCACCCCGCAATACAGAATAAGTACTACGGTCGCTCAAAAGTCTGCTCATCTCCTCGAAATAATAAGCCTTACTGAGCACAACAAGCCCCCCCTTATCAGCGGGACGAATCACTATATCATTCCGTTTTTCTAGTGATAAAATTCCACGCTTAATACATTGAGAATCTTTCACTCTCTTGATGTTGAGACTTTCCAAATCTTTACACACCATATTGCGAAAGACATCAAGATGCCTAGTATCTGTATATTGTGGGTTAAAAGTAGAGCGGTTCCTAAGATTCGAATGACCCGGAGTAATCCCAGAGGAATTCCTCTCTATTGGATTAGACAAGAAATACTTTTTCATATTCAGACTTCTGGTGTACTTTTGTACATTGACATAAGTCTGAAATTTGTTCATATTCTGGATCGGGGCAAATTTTAAGCCTCTATCTAAAACTCTAGTTTCATCATCGGTCAAAGGAACTCCGCTAAGGTTAAAAAATTCCAGTACCTATCAGGACCTTGGCCTTTTGGGCTCTTCTACCGCCTCTGACCCCTCTAGATTTTTTCTCTTTTGGGTTTTTCTTTTTTCTTACTTATCCAATAGGATCGCCTGACCCTTTGACCAATCGGGAAACAGATCTCACATACCTGCCTCCTGATTGGCAGGGTGGAAATTTAGTTTGATAATAGGGAAAATGTATTTGCTATGGTCACACAACTAGGTGGGCTCGGAGCAAAATGTTCTGCGCTCCGAGCTCACCGTTTTTTGAAGCCTATAAGAGCCTCTGGCTCTAATCAGGTGCTTCAAAAAAACACCCCGCCACATTGGAATCCATGGTCCGGCATTATTGATATGTAGATCAGGGGGCCGGATGCATGGATAGGGGAGGCCGCGCCAGTGCGTCCTCTATGGACCGGCCACCACTGTAGGTGAGTTTGTACTGTTTGTTTAATAATCACAGGTAGTAACTTACAATTTGCTAAAAAAAAATAGTCAACACTGTCTGTATTCTGCAAGATAAAAAAAAAAATAGCATGTGCAGTTTATATTATCCATAGGTTGATGATGATCTTGAAGGTAAAAATAAGGCATGTACTAATAGCCAATCCCATTGTGGAATCAGAAAGAGATAACAAGATAGTAGGGCTCATGCACACATGACATTTTAAAAACGCCAGCACTACAGCAGCGCTAAAAACACAATTTTTTTGCATTTAGCCGCATTTTCACATTAGCGTTTTTGCGCGCTTTCCCCATGTTAGCATTTTTGCTTTTTTTTCATAAAAAAAACTCTTTAGAATGTAAAAACACCTAAAAAAAATAAACGTGGCTAAGCGTTTAGACGTGTTTTCTGTCGTTTTTAGTTTTTACTGCTCCTGGAAGCACAGGCTGTGTTTTTTTTCTACTGCCCTAAATGATTATGCCTCCAAACGCATTTGATAGTTTATGTGTGCATGGACACATAGGTTAGCATGGAGTGGCTTTTAAAGGCAGCTAAAAAAATTCAAACGCCCCTAACAGCAGCTGTAAAAACGTTCAGTGTGCATTTGATCCCCTATAAATACTTCAGATCACATGGACAGAATTCCCATGGTTAAAAACACAAGTGAGGTAAAAGGGTTGGGACTATTCCTTCTCTGCATACTTTCAATTTACTATCCCAGAGGACTGGGAGAGTCAGGACAGTTGTGTGAGTATGTGAAGACTCAGGCCCCATACACACCATAGAATCTATCCGCAGATAAATCCCATCAAATGGGTTTCTGCGGATAGATCCTATGGTGTGTACACTCCGTCGGATATTTATCCGCAGATAAATCTCCCCTGGGATGGATTTCCAGCAGATGGATATTTGCTGACATGCTCAACAAATCCATCTGCTGGAATCCATTCCAACGGATGGATCCGCTCGTCTGTACAGACTTACCGGATCCATCCGTCCTAAGGGATTCCCCGCACGCGTCGTAATGATTTGACGCATGCGTGGAATTCCTTATATGACAGCGTCGCGCCCGTCGCCGCGTCATAATAGCGGCGACGGCGCGACACGTCATCTGCAGAGGATTTCAGCGCGGATTTCAATGCGATGGTGTGTACACGCCATCGCATAGAAATCTTCTGAAATCCTCGAGAGGATTTATCCGCGGATACGGTCCGCTGGACCGTATCTGCGGATAAATCCTCTCGTGTGTATGGGGCCTGAGAGATCTGAGGCAATTAGTGATTCCAGGGGCTGGGGGGAGCTTGTGGTGCTTGAGAACCATATCTAGAGGCCCAAAGTTGGCCCCTTGCAGCAAGGTGCTGTAACAACAGGCTAACTGAGTCAGGTAGCTGGATCTCAAGTAACCTGACAACACAGACTGCTTGCTGTGTGAAACTGACCCCTGTGTGGACAACTGTGTGTTAGACTTTCCTTTTCACTGTTTTAATAAAAGTGGGCCCTTAAACCACAGTTTTGAATGACATAGGCCACTAAAAAATGCAAAACCACTGAGCTTAATCACCCCAATTTCACACATTGTACAGAAAAAAATTGAATCAGCCTACATTACATATACTTTTATTTAAACAGGAACACCAAAAAAAACAGATAGAATTAAAAAACATCAGAAAAAGAAGGCAAAAATAAGGCACAGGGGGAAATGATTAGTCAAAGAAAACAATAATTAGAAGAAAAGAAAACTGGTAGAAAATTATTGTCATTTGGAGGTAGAATAATTCTACCTAAGGGATGTTGCATTTGACAGAAAAGAAATCCAGAAAATTCCCAGTAAGGTTTGCCTCCAAGAGTATGTAACACCTTATCTTTTTCATCCTTTTAGGAGCCAAACTTACCTTAGCCAAATCTTGGAAAAAAAACAACTGTTTCTGTTTTGTTAGCCAAAAGAAAATTTCTTGGATCATTGCTCAAGAGAAGCTAGCAGGTACAGTATACTCTTAGACGGCACTCAGAAATTTGAAACAATATGGGAACCGTGGTTAACCTTCATGAATGTTCCTCTAAACCCATAACCTCATACCTATTACACACTGCTTCTCACCTTTGAGTGCTCTCTTCTAATCAGTCCTTCTTAGCTTAATCTTCTTCTGCATTCTTTCTTTTCTCTCCTCTACTCTACTTCTCCTCTTCTCTTCTGTGATGGTTGTAGGCACTCACCTCCACAGCTTTTGCTAACATTGGTGTATGATTGCTTCCCAGAAGCTGGTACTCTATCTCCAACAATGTCTCTATTAAGGTTGAAATGCATCTCACATTATTGCCTTTGGGTTTATTTTTATTGTTACTTTACTGAACAATAGCTAGGTCTCTTCTTGGTGGCTGAGATATGATGGGGGAGTCATCCTGGCCACAGATTTATCCCATAAGGGGTGGACGGTTTGTCATACCAAGCCAACCTGTTCAACATTCACCTTAAAGTGGAGGTTCACCCTAAAAACGATTTTTTTACATTAGAGCCAGCATAGTAAGGACATTTCATTTCGGCATTTTTTTTTTCTCTGTACTTACCTTTATATCCTGATTTTGTCCAGGGCTTCCGCGTTCTGATGACTCCGGAACTGGGCGTTCCTATCCCAGCCTCAGGGTTCCGATGACTGCGGGACTGGGCGTTCCTATCCTTCCGTTCGATGATTGACGGCTTTTGAAACAGGTGACCTGTCACACAACGCGCGTCACCAGATTTCCAGAAATAGCCAAGCTGCGAGTCGGCACTATACGGCACCTGCGCCCGTCGTGTAGAGCTGACTGCGCAGGCGCCGTATAGTGCCGACTCGCAGCTCGGCTATTTCCCGACATCTGGTGACGCGCGTTGTGCGACAGGTCACCTGTTTCACAAGCCGTCAATCATCGAACGGAAGGATAGGAACGCCCAGTCCTGCAGTCATCAGAACCCGGAAGCCCTGGACAACATCAGGATATAAAGGTATGTACAGAGAAAAAAAAATGACCTGCCAAAATGTAATGTCCTTAGTATGCTGGCTCTGCTAGATGTAATTTAAAAATAAAAAATTTGGGTGAACCCCCGGTTTAAGGTTGTAGGTTCAGTTATACATTGAATACCTTGGCTTACTGTATCTTTAGAAATTGTTGTGAAAGATTCATGTTTTTGTAATGTGCATTAAGTGCTATAATGTTTTCCTTATACCTATTGTATTATTGGCCATGTTGGCCGACACAGGACCATTTGTCCTATACATGCTCTGTTTTATAAAATTAAGAAATAATACTGGGAAAAAAAACTAAACCAATTAATGCAATGGGGTCAGTGACATGTCCTGTCATGTATTGAAAATGTACATATTTAAAGGATAAGTTCACCTTTTACTCATATTTAGAGTAGAACATATAACATGTTCCAGCTCCAGCAACCAGTTCGCCCTAAATCTTTTCTTCACACCCGCTGTCACAGTTCAAAAGCAGCCGCATCATTCATTCACAGTTTTGCTGTGAATTAATCAACTACATCTACTGTGTAAAAATGTGTAAGAAAAAACCGGGATGGCCGCACTTCCAAAAAGAAAAATTTGTTCCTTTTAATAAAAACTGGTCACAACATGGATATGTCACAGCAAAAAATCAGGAAAAGGGGCTAACGCGTTTCACACTCTCATACAGTGCTTATTCATATGTGTCATCCACCGCAGCTGACAGCTTCCAGTTCTGAATGAACCGATGAGCACTCTCATAGTTCATTCACAAACCCTGGGGTTTTCCACCTGACAGCCTATATGCAGGTACAGGCTGAAAGCTTTAGGGCTTGTCTGCAGAAGCCAGACATTGATTTCTAATCCAATGATCACAGGTGCAATTCTTTTCAGGTTCCTGCAGGAAAAATAATAAATACACATTGTTTTCCCTGCAAAAATATGTTTCTGGAAGTGCACCAAAGGTCTTGCATGCAGGACTATTGGTGTGCCTTCAGAAAATGCACAAACACCACAGGACGTAAAAGAAGCCTATAGCAAAGGGCAGCTAAAACTATGTGTACACTGCATTGCTGACAAAGTACAGTGACTAATTGTGGAAACCATTCAAGGTTTTGATTTCCATCTATCCACTCCATCAGCAAGATCTTTCTGCCATAATGCTCTGTTCCTGTAGACGCTGCATTTAGATTTGTCTGCACATCTTTGCTTTTCCCAATATATAAACGAAAATACATAATAAATCCAACAAAATGACCTCTCTTATTGGCCAGATCAGGTAAGCAAATTCAGGAACACAAGTACTGGGGTCTCAAAAATAAATACCTGGGAAATATAAGTACCTGCCAGCATCAACCAACATCTGATATATCGGTTTGGGGAGAACTGGCCTTTCAACATTTCAGATGCTATCAGATTGCATAGTTGGCCAAGGCAGTTTTTTCAGTAAAATTATTGTTTTGAGAGAAGAATAAAATCAATCAATTGCAACAAATTTGTTTCATGTTCCCTTCAGAATGTCTGCTAAAAATATATTTCAACATAAACTAAAGCTACGCTGGGCTCTTTCTCAACCTAAAAAAAACAGGAGAATGACTGTGTATTATAAAATATGGCTGTACCTATCACATACTCTTTATGTATTGGATACTAAAAATCAATGCTGTGCAGAACTGTTCTTGTAATGTCACGGGGGTGATAGAATAGAACCGAGTTAAATCAATATAAAGTATATGAATCTGGGGGCTTTTTTAATAATGTTTGCCAGTACGTTTGGGGGTCTGTATTTATAATTGAATACTATTATTAATAGCATAGTTACATACATAGTTACATAGTTAGTCAGGTTGAAAAAAGACACAAGTCCATCCAATTCAACCAAAAAAATTAATAAAAAAACAAAATAAAAAACATATGACTAGTATATCAACCATTCCATAGCAGCATGTCCTTAATGCTAATACCTAATTGTGAAGAAGAAAAATAACATACTATTTATTGCTTTACTAAAATCATAGGTGAATAGTACAGTAGAGAACGTAAATGTCAGTAATTTGGAATATGGGAAATCATAGCTACATACATGTTTTCTCTACACCCTGCCTAAAATAACTTTACCATTTCTTCATATCAGCTTGACAGCCCATAAGTGTACCATTCTGTTACCTTTAAATTGCCTGTCACTGCATGCTCCTGCAAAATTAAATAAGAGGAATTGTTAAGCCTTTCAAATTTTTTCCCAGAGAAATCCCCCTCTATAAGGCATTGCCTTTGCTCTGCACTGATTATATGATGTCAGCGGCTTTACACCTAAGCCTCTTGGTCTTTGCCTAACTGTGAAAGAACAAATCCTACGGCTTTTAATCAAAGCCATTATAATAACTGGTGAGCCTTACGCTGATGTGCAGCAAATGTGCTTGTTATCCTGTGATATAATTGATTATTTTAGATTTTGTGTAATTCAAAATCTTCACAAACAACATATTCAAAAAATAAGCTAAACCAAGATGAACACATCTTTAAAACGTGTTCTATCCTCCAACTATGAACTGCCAAACTAGGGAACTTCAATGGGAATCTGGAACGTTCTAAATGGTCTGTCATGAATAGCTGTTGAAATATTTAAGTAAGAGTTTTCATGGCACTAAACTATAGATGTCAATTTGGAGGGTGATTGAGGCCTTTGTTAAAGCTCCTTTACTTCCATGTAAACAGTTGCTGTAACCCCAATGTACAGTTAAATACAGTACTGTATATTGGAGCACTGACTCACACTTCTCTCCAGATACTGGTCTCCAATTAGACATCACAGCAAGTAATGAATTAGAGCTGCACACACTGACCCCAGCAAACTTTACTTGATTGAGCACACAGCCAATCTCAAACTACAGTTAAGATGAGAAGCAATGGCATATATCATAACTCCAGGAAAGTTAGGCTACCTACTAGACATGTGCATTCGTTTTCGTCTGAATTTCAGGTATTTTTGTTATCGTTTTAACAAACGAAAACCGAAAGATCCGACATAAACAAATGCTTTATTTTCGTTACGGTCGAATGTGCCTAACCTTAACTCTATTAGTCCAATATTATTCTACATAAAGAGAAAAGATTCGACATAGAGAGAAAAGATTTGACATTATAGAGACATGAAGAAGAGTCAACATAGAGAGAAAATATTTGACATAGAGAGAAAAGATTTGACATAGAGAGAAAAGATTCAACATTATAGAGACATAAAGATTCAACGAAGCTTCGATCGCAGCGAGCAGACATTTATGGTGAAATGCTCTGCCCATAGGCTATAGAAGAATTCTAATGTTGGTTGACTAGTAATAATAATTAATAACTATAATTATTATTAGTCATACAACATTAGAATTCTTCTATAGCTTGTAGGCGGAACATTCAACGGGAAATGTACGATTGCGGCGTCGTACAGTTTCGTTGCTCCGTCGAATCTTATTTTTTGTTTAAAGATTCCATCGAATCTTCTTCTTCTTTTTTTTTTTTTTTTTAAGATTCCGTTGAATCTTCTTAGAACATTCGACAGACACCATAAGCCTTCAATGACAGATTCGACCTTAATTAATTTGGATTTTCGGACGAATAAAAATGAATTTCGGCAGTAACTAAATAAATGTATTTTTCTGAGAAAATGAAATTCCGAAACTAAATATTTCAGTGTGCACATGTCTACTACCTACAGACATAAGCAATTAGTCTTAAGAAACCTGCAGGTTCAAACATTCATTCCTCTAGCAATGATTATTTGTAACTTTTTTTAACCAGTCCCTTCAACAGACTAAAGGTACATTTGATCTAAAGATCAAACAAAAAGTCTCTTCCCAAATAGATCTTCCCATCTTAATATAATAGAACAATTGTGCACTATACACATGGTCATTCCATGTGCCTGGAAGCATTATTTAAACATTATCCAGTACCTCTGCCCGTATTTTTTTTGAATGTGCTGTTGTTAAGTAGAGATACTCATTACTGTCAATGGTACAATCTTTGGTACAAACAATCTTGTTTCACATGCTCTTTTTTTTATGACAAACTTCAGTAAAGTCCATGGCATTCACTGTAAATTCTCTACAGCTTAACAGTCTTATGGTAATAGAAAGCTAATTCCTTGATATAATTGTAGAATCAACTTGTCTTCCTTTTTATCATTCTGGCTATCTCTCTGTACATCACTTTGCCATCAAGCCACATGAAAAGTAGAAAATAGGATAATTTATTTCAGTGTTGATTATCAAAAATGAAATGACTCCACCACAAAAAACATGAATACTTAGAACTCTGAGATAAAGCCTCAAACTCCAAGGTGGAAAGTCTGAAATTTAGGAAAGAAAGTAATGTCGCATACACACGATCATTTTTCGGGTTGTAAAAAACAAAGTTTTTCAGCCTCTAGAAAAAACAATGTTTTTTTCAACTTCATCAATAAAACGACGTTGTCTACACACAATAGTGAAAAAAAAATGCTCTAGCAAAGCGCAGTGACGTACAACACGTACGACGGCACTATAAAGGGGAAGTTCCATGCGGATGACGCCACCCTTGGGGCTGCTTTATCTTTTTTCGTGTTAGTAAAAGACGATTTGCGCTTTTCTGTCTGTTACAGCCTGATGAATGTGCTTACTCCATTACGAACGGTAGTTTTACCAGAACGAGCGCTCCCATCTCATAACTTGCTTCTGCGCATGCACAGGTTTTTCACGTCGTTAAAGCCCACACACAATCATTTTTTACAACACGAAAAACGACATTGTTTAAAACGTCGTTAAAAAATAGAGCATGTTTTTTTTTGTCGTTTTTCAGAACCCGAAAAAAATAATTTAAAACGATCGTGTGTGGGCTTCAGAGCATTTTTTGGGTTCTTAAAAACGAAAAAAAAAAAAAAATTCGAACATTTTTTAACAACGTTTTTTTACAACCCGAAAAATTATCATGTGTACGCGGCATAAGAATTCTAAGGTAATAAGGTAGAATTGTAACTCTGCGTTTCAGGGAACTTGTGACTATACATCAGCAGCAAATGGGTCATTGTAGCAGTATGAAGCCAGCAAATGTCATTTAAAATGATCGTGTGTGGGATTCAGAGCATTTTTCGGGTTTTGAAAAACGAGAAAAAAAAAATTCGAACATGCTCTTTTTTTTAACGATGTTTTTTACAACCTGAAAAATTATCGTGTGTACGCGGCATAAGGATTCTAAGGTAATAAGGTAGAATTGTAACTCTGCGTTTCAGGGAACTTGTGACTATACATCAGCAGCAAATGGGTCATTGTTGCAGTATGAAGCCAGCAAATGAGCTAGTGCTACATTACACAAGACAACAATGTGAAATGGTTACACAGGAAACAAATAGATAATGGTGACAATACACCATGTTCATGTAAAAGACATAGTCAAAGGGTATCCTCTGAGCAATCCTCTGCCAGTTGCTAAACTACCAGTGATAAAGTGAAATAAATAAACAAAAACATGTATATTTTCAACAAGTGCAGAAAATATGGGATTGTATTTTTTATTTATTTTTTGGTTGAACTAGATGGTCTTTTTTCAACCTGACTAACTATGTAACTATACTTGTGAGTGTGATTTATTGTTTTGCTTTTAATAACATTTATAGTGTTTTTACAGTGCTACACTATCCAAGGCTTTCTTTTGTGAGTGGAGGAGTCCTGTAGGTTCATGTGGTGTTGATAAGTGATTATCCAGGAAACATTGAGGAGGATAGTGGGAGAGCAGTGGTGCCTTGGAGAGAACCCCTTAAATGGAATGCGCATTTGACCTATTTTTAACCAAATAAACACACAAAAGTGAATCAATCCTTGTGTATGTAGTGAACCAGTGTGACCATAGATGAAGTCACATACTATCCACCATATAAGGAGGGCAGCACAGTGGTGCAGTGAGTAGCACTTTCGCCTAGCAGCAAAAGGTTCGCTGGTTCGAATCCCAACCACGACACCATCTGCCTGGAGTTTGCTTGTTCTCCCTGTGTCTGCGTGGGTTTCCTCCGGTTTCCTCCCACACTCCAAAGACATGCTGGTAGGTAAATTGGATCTCATCCAAATTGGCCCAGTATATATGTATATATGTGTGTATGACTGTGTGTCCCTAGCGTGTCATGATCCTACGGGGTAAAAATGACCGCAAAATGACCACACCAGCCAAGCAGATACTGGCTGGAAAAAGCGCCCAGAGGCAATTCAGTTTGCATGCGTTGCGCTATACAAGTCATTCATTCATTCACCATAAAGTCCATATCTAATTGTAATCTAGACTGTAAATAATCTCCAAAGTGCAAATAAATCCACAGCATCCAGAAGAAGTGATGATAGAAAAGTGCCTCCACCTCAATGGCACACTGCTGCTTACCAGATGGACATGATCGCTTAATTACAGGAGATCAAGAAACGCATGTAATGATACTCTCCACAAAGGTCTCCTCAGGGAAAAGTGGTACTGTAATAAATGCCTCGTACAGTGTATCAATGCAGGATGTGCCATAAAAAAGGGGGAAACTCACATAGCATAAAATCCTTGGTACATTTATTTAGTCATATAAAATGCGCACTTACATCAAACAAAACGATGAAGGCATAACACACAGCCCGTATCTTCCGGGTCCTCCTCAATGTTTCTTGGATAATCACTTATCAACACCACATGAACCTACAGGACTCCACTCACAAAAGAAAGGCTTGGATAGTGTAGCACTGTAAAAACACTATAAACGTTATTAAAAGCAAAACAATAAATCACACTCACAAGTATAGTTACATAGTTAGTCAGGTTGAAAAAAGACCATCTAGTTAAAGACTGACAGAGTGAAAGACAATGCCTTTCGGAGTCCGTTTGTTACCAATTATTCATGTCAACATGCCAGTGTCAAATATATAGTCTGCAAGCACTGGCATATTTTAAAGAACGACAAAGGGCCAGATCCACAAAAGGGATACGCAGGCGTATCTGCTGATACGCATTCGTATCCCTGTTTCTATCTATGCGGCTGATTCATAGAATCAGTTACGCATAGATATCCCTAAGATCCGACATGTGTAATGGACTTACACTGTCGGATCTTAGGATGCAGTACCGCGGCCGCCGCTGGGGGCATTTCTCGTCGAAATCCAGCGTCGGGTATGCAAATTAGCACTTACGGAGATCCACAAAGCTTTTTCCCTTCGTTATTTCTCCGTAAGTGTTAGTTTGCCGTCGCAAAATTAGGGCTGCTTTTACAAAGTGTAAACTTAGTACACCATGTAAAAATATACCCTTCTTTCCCGCGTCGCTGTCAAATTTTTTTTAAAACATTTTTTTTCCCGCCGCATATCTTTTTTTACCTGTCGCGATTCACAAAACTCGGTGCAACGTAACGCAAAGCACGTCGGGAAAATAGCGTCGGGAGCATGCGCAGTACGTCCGGCGCGGGAACGCGCCTCATTTAAATGGGACTCGCCCCATTAGATTGGGCACACCTTGCGCCGGACAGATTTAAGTTACACCGCTGCAAATTTCTAGGTAAGTGCTTTGTGGATCGGGCACTTAGGTAGAAATTTTGCGGCGGTGTAACTTAAATCGGAACATTTAAGTTGCGCCCGCTGGTTGTGGATCTGGCCGAAAGTTCTTGGTAACTTTCTACAAGAGAAACCTCAGGTGGTATTTAGAGGAGTTCCCTCTTTAAAAGACAAACTAGCCCCCAATATCCTCAACCTTCCCACTATTAGGTCTATGTTTTTTTTCTGGCCTAACTGGTTATTATCAGTGTAGGAGATGCCAAGTTTGCTTCTTAAATGGGTGTAGAACTAGAAGAACTACAAGTTTTAGCTCTGGCTGTACATCAAAGAGCTATACCATTGAGCCGTCTATTACTTGCTCCATGGTAGGAGTTGTCTACTGTATATGCTTCAATGTCCATGCAGCCTGCAGTATGTGGGCAGGACCAAGTGCCCACTGCACTGCACTGCCCGCCTAAATGTGCATATTAACAATATTAGGAGAGGTTACACCAAACACTCTGTGTCAAAACATTATTTAGCAGTACACAATAGGGACCCGACCAATACCATCTTTTTAGGTATTGATAAGTTTAGTCCCCATTGGAGGGGTAGCAGTTTAGTTAAGAGCATTTCAAAATTAGAAATGGCGTGGGTATATAAACTTGAATGCTATACACCTTTTGGCCTAAACATTGATGTAGACATCAATTGTTTTATTGATAATTCTTAGGCCGTGTACACACGGTCGGTCCATCCGATGAGAATGGTCCGAAGGTTTGGACCGATGAAAAGGTCCTTCAGTCCATTTTCATCGGTTTGGACCGACCGTGTGTACACGGCCTTAGGGTTTAAGTATTTTTTCTTACTTTGCTATTTAACCACTTGAGACCTGCGCTATTGACAAAAGACGTCAACAGCGCGGCTCTCAGGTGCCAACTGGACGTCTTTGGACGTCATTTAAAGTGCATTACCCGCGCGCGCCTCTGGGGGGCACGCAGCGGGTAAACACTGTCCCGGCGCATCGCTGGGGAGCCGATGCGTGTACCTGGCGGCCGCGATGTCCGCCGGGTACACGCGATCGTCGGTAACACAGCAGGGACGTGGAGCTCTGTGTGTAAACACAGAGCTCCACATGCTGTCAGAGGAGAGGAGACCGATCTGTGTCCCTTGTACATAGGGACACAGCATCGGTCACCTCCCCCAGTCACCCCCCTCCCCCCACACAGTTAGAACACACCTAGGATTCACATTTAACCCCTTCCTCACCCCCTAGTGTTAACCCCTTCCCTGCCAGTCACATTTATACAGTAATTAGTGCATTTTTATAGCACTGATCGCTGTATAAATGTGAATGGTCCCAAATTTGTGTCAAAAGTGTCCGATACGTCCGTCGCAATATCGAAGTCCCAATAAAAATCGCAGATCGCCGCCATTACTAGTAAAAAAAAAAATAATACAAAAAAATCATAATTCTGTCCCCTTGTAGGCGCTATAACTTATGCGCAAACCAGTCGCTTATTGCGATTTTTTTTTTTTTACAAAAATACGTCGAAAAATACGTATCGGCCTTAACTGAGAAAATTTTTTTTTTTTTTTTAAAAAAATCGGGATATTTATTATAGCAACAAGTAAAAAAAATATATATATTTTTTAAATTGTCGCTCTTTTTTTGTTTATAGCACAAAAAATAAAAACCGCAGAGGTGATCAAATACCACCAAAATAAAGCTCTATTTGTGGGGAAAAAAGGACGTCAATTTTGTTTGGGAGCCACGTCGCATGACTGCGCAATTGTCAGTTAAAGCGAAGCAGTGCCGGAAGCTGACATTTCGCCTGGGCACGAAGGGGGTTTATGTGCCCAGTAAGCAAGTGGTTAATCACTTATTCATTCCATTATTTTCAGTATTACAGTATTTGACATTTTTGTGACCACTTTTGCTCTCTGATACCACCCACTAGTATTGGAGAGTGATCATATGAGTCGTTATGTGACGATATGTGAACTTGATGTGAGTCCCGAGTGGCCGATTACTTAGGTTTGGTTTAGTATCTAGTTAGTCACACTTGTGGGGTTTTCATTTCGTTAAGTTGCTTTCGGATAGCAATGGTGGAAGGTATTCCCCAATTAATGTGAATTTTTTTTAAACTTAATGCGAATAATTAAGAAGATTTGCATGTGTGTATTTTTAGTCACTATGGGCCAGATTCAGAGAGAATTACGTTGCTCCATGGCGGCGTAACGTATCTGATTTACGTTACACCGCCGCAAGTTTACAGCCTAAGTGCCTGATTCACAAAGCTCTTACCTGTAAACTTGCGGCGGTGTAACGTAAATCCGCTTGGCGCAAGCCTGCTTAATTCAAATGGGGCAGGCACCATTTAAATTAGGCGCGTTCCCGCGCCGAACGTACTGCGCATGCTCTGTCGGGAAAATTACCTGACGTGCATTGCGCTAAATGACTTTGCACGGACGTCATTTGTTTAGACGTTAACGGAAATGCCGTCCAGCGCCATTCACGGACGACATACGCAAACGACGTGATTTTTAAAATTTCGACGCAGGAACGACGGCCATACTTAACATTGCTTAGAACACCTCGGAGGCAGCCCTAACTTTACAATGCGTATCGCTACGGAAACAATGTAAATTTAGATCGACGGGCATCGCGGACGTTCGTGAATCGCCGTAACTAGTCATTTGCATATTCTACGCTGACCGCAATGGCCTCGCCACCGAGCGGCCGGCCTAGAATTGCATCCGAAGTTCCGACGGTGTAAGTCAATTACACCTGTCGGATCTTAGGGCTATCTATGCGTAACTGATTCTATGAATCAGCCGCATAGTTAGGACGGGCGGATCACAGAGATACGACGGCGTATCAGGAGTGAATCTGGCCCTATATATGTGGATTTGTGCATATTGTTTCCGAAGAGGGATTTTGGTTATGATTATAATCCAGATCCCTTCCATTTAACCATTTTTAATTCATTTGTAATCCTTATTTTTACTGTTTATAATGTCATGAGTTTTCACCTTTAGTCCAATATTACCTATTTACATGAAGGATGCAGCTGTATATTGCGCTGTAGTAGGACTATTGGGGTTTATTTTGGCATTGTGGGCTTCTGAGTTTGCCCTCTTAGTTACTCGATTTGAATCAGTTAGAGATCTTTTTCTTTTTCCATTAGTCAAAATGGCGCTGGTGCAGCCTTTCCGGGACTCACAGCGAGGCTATAGTGCTTAGTTTGTTTTTAAAAGCAGTGGATCAGGACGCCGCCCGTATCCCGTGACCACGTCCCCATTGAGATGAAACGTTGGGTAAGCGACGTTCTGACTTCACCATGTCACATGCCAGACCCAGAAGATACGGGCTGTTTGATCGAGGAGCTGGCCAGCTCGATTGTGTTTTATGCCTTCATCATTTTGTTTGATGTAAGTGCGCATTTTATATGACTAAATAAATGTACCAAGGATTTTATGCTATGTGAGTTTCCCCCTTTTTTTTAATGGCACATCCTGCATTGACACACTGAACGAGGCATTCATTCCAGTAACGCTTTTCCCTGAGGAGACCTTTGTAGAGAATATCATTACATGCATTTCTTGATCTCCTGTAATTAAGAGATCATGCCCATCTGGTAAGCAGCAGTGTGTCATTGAGGTGGAGGCACTTTTTTATCATCACTTCTTCTGGATGCTGTGGATTTATTTGCACTTTGGAGATTATTTACAGTCTGGATTACAATTAGATATGGACTTTATGGTGGATGGTATGTGACTTCATCTATGGTCACACTGGTTCACCACATACACAAGGATAGATTCACTTTTGTGTGTTTTTTTTAATTTATGTCTATTGAACCTGATTTTTCATTACAATTTGCACTGTTATGAGCGCATTATACTAATCACTTTTTCACTAGCGCAGCCACCATAAAGATGTCTACAGATCATCCAATTTAGACCAACTTATTTTAAATAAATACAATTGTATAATATTTGAGGACTCTATTATTACATACAGTTTATTAACTACTCCCTGCCCTTATTGCAGAAAGGCAAATTTATTACAGTATGAATTGGTAAGTAACAATTTCAGTAGTTCAAAGTGCAGAAAATGTAAGTTCTGTATATTCACTTTGCAGAGTCTGTAGTGTATGTAGTTTATATAACTGCATTAATCATATCTCAAAATAATCATAAACATTATCTTGTGCAACAATCAATATATGCAACACAGTGAGGGTTATTTACGAAAGGCAAATCCACTTTGCACTACAAGTGCAAACTACAAGTGCAAAGTGCACTTGAATTTGCACCAAAATTGTACTTGGAAGTGCACTCGCTGTAAATCTGAGGGGTAGATCTGAAATGAGGGGAAGCTCTGCTGATTTTATTATCCAATCATGTACAAGCTAAAATGCTGTTTTTTATTTTCCTTGCATGTTCCCCTCTACAGCGACTGCACTTCCAAGTGCACTTTCAAGTGCACATTGCACTTGTAGTTTGCACTCGTAGTGCAAAATGAATTTGCCTTTCATAAATGACCCTCAGTGAAACAGATAATCTTTGCCCAATAATATACTGTATCCACAGTAGTGCCAGAAATGTCCTCTGTGCTTGACAATAAAACACTATTAGTCCTTCACTGCATGTTGCAGTCAGACTTTGTGTCCACCTGCTCAGGTGAAAAGGTTGCCAGTAAATCACATTGTGCTTCCATCCACCAAGCACAGGGGACTTTTCTGGCACTTTGCGGATATTGGACTCATGATGATCTGTTTTACTGTGTTGCATATATTGATTATAGCACATTATTATTTTTATATGATTGCTTTGAGATATTATTACTGCATTAAGTATTGATTGAAGACTGCGGCACGGTATTCTACTTAGAGTTTTGTTGTTAACTCTTTGTTGGTGCACATATTTAAGGAGTTTTTAATATAGCTATTTCCCTTTATGTATATACTAATCACAGAAGATAATTTATGATCATTTATGTAATAATTTTAATAATAATGTAAAAACGTGTTATCATTTGTATCTAATCACTTGCCTAGGGTCTCAATTAAGGATATGTACACCTGAATTCCAAAAATTCGATCCCAGTAAATGTATGATTTACAAAGCAAACAGGTCTCTCAGTCTGAATGAAGAATGTTATTTTTGCCATTTCTGTAATTGGTGATATTTGTTTTACTCCATTTTTGTGATATATTGCTTTGTTTAATTATTTTGCATGACGGAATGTTAATATGCTATTATGTTTACACTACAGAATGTTTCTATTATTTATTGTAAACTCCTATTGCCTATTGCCATTCTTTCACCTTCTCAAATGTATTTTTAAAATCTGATATACGTGTCTTTAGGTTTGTTTATAAAAAAAAAATGGTGTTACTTTTGAGTATGTTTATTTTTAATTCTAAATTCCTGTTTTGTTGAAGTTTAACTCAAAACAAATGATCCACTTTACGCTACTTGATGCTTTTTGGAATGTAATACCCCTCACAATGATCCCAGAATTTCTCCTTACAATGCTTGTATTTACTTTTCTCTCTAAAAGGATGGTGTCATCTTTGTTTTGGTATCATCCAGGCTCAGCATTTACATTCTGGGTTGAGATGGCCATGTTCACATATCTGACACAGATCAACCTTTGTTGCAGCGTCTCATATTGATGACATTATCTGAACATATGCAGTGTCAGTGGACTTGAGCTCAAGGATGGCTTTTTAACCCCTTCCTGCCGACAGTACGCATATTTTTCTATGAGTTGGAACACATGGGTTTAGTTTTGAGCTGGTGCAGATATAGGTGTATGGTTAAAAATAGGTCCCATATAATATGGATTTATATTTATATTTATAATTTAACATTTTTACATATTTTTAAGCTGCGTAACTACAGAAAATGGCCATTAATATTCACATTTTATTATGGTGCATCTCCATTAAAAATGTTTCCACATCATTATCTTTAGTTTGGAGTTTTCCTGCCTATTTTTACTCTACTTGAGTACTGTGCACTGCCACAGTTCAGAATTATTTTGTATGTATGCTTTTTAACCACCTCAGTCCCAAAAGGATTTGCCCCCTTCCTGACTGGGCCATGTTTTTGCGATACAGCACTGCGTTACTTTAACTGACAATTGCACGGCCCTGCAACATTGTACTCAAACAAAATGTATGTATTTTTCCCCCTATAATAGAGCTTTCTTTTGGTGGTATTTGATCACCTCTGCAGTTTTTATTTTTTGCGCTATAAACAAAAAAAGAGAAACAGTTTTAAAACAAATGTCACTGGCAGGGAAGGGGTTAATATTAGGGCGATCAAGGGGTTAAATGTTTTCCCCAGTGTGTGCTCTAACTATGGGATGGGACTGACTGGGGGATCCCAGATCCCTGTTCCTGCTCTGTCAGGAGCAATTGCGGGTGCCTGATGGACATCGTAGCCACCGGGCATGCGCATTGGCACCTCAGTGATGCCGTGGGTGTAGGCCAGCCCCCTATACCCCTTAAAGTGGCCTTCGTATAGCTTTGTGCAGGGGAGCCATTCTGCTTCTGTCAAACGACGGCGGGCGGTTCGCCATGTGGTTAAAATAGTGTGGCTGCCAGGATTTAGCAACAGAGATGACCAGGTCTGTGTGACTACACTCAGAAACCAGACTATATATGCTTAAGTGAGATTTATTTACAGTGAAACAAAGTCCTAGCAAACATAAAAAAAACATGAACAAAACCCCAGTGACAGAATACAAGAATACTGTCCCAGCAACCAGCAATGGGTGGAGACATCCACTGGTGGACACTGGAACTGTAACATCTTGCTCTAGGAAGCACAGTTTAACCAGCAGGTGATTCAGATCTTGACAGTTTTTCCACCTTAAGGAATGACCTCCAGATGGATTTCTTGCCAAAAGCTCTCCTCGCAGTTTTCCAATCGGAAAACGCCATCATGTGTATGAGGCATTAGGCAGTGAAATGTATCAAATCACCTGTGCAAAATAATGAAAAGCCTGAAAACATGACCTGTTGGAGCGCCTTAGGCTACTTTCACACTGGGGCATTGAGGGCGTTGGTGGCAAATCGCAGCTATTTCTAGCGGCACTAAATCATCGTTTTTGTGTCACTTTTTGGGCGCTAGCGGGGTGCTTTCAACCCCCTACCGGGCCGAAGAAGGGTTAAAATTGCGCTTTGCGGGCGGTTTGGAGGCGCTGCCCATTAATTTTAATAGTCAGGGGCGCTTTCACCGCTCCTACAGCACCTTAAAGATGCAGCTGGCAGGACTATTTTGAGAGTCCTGCCAGCGCACCTCTCCAGCGTGACCCCTCTTATTCCCATCGATTTGCATATGTGGTATTTTAATCTCAGCCATGTAAATAAATGGATTGGATGCCATCAGTAGTTGATACAGACCTAGGGATGCAAACATGACTACCACCAAGTAATGTATGTATTAGCCTCCTGCATGATCCATGAGGTAGCCTCCTAAGGTAGGTCTTGGGAGAGGAGTTGGGAAAGTAAACATAAAATAAAGGCGACATGCAAATTTTAATATGTCTCCCTTCATCATCTATATGCCTTTTTGTTAAGACATATATGCACCATATGCCAGTTTTCTACAAAAACAGGTAAATCCTAATTGTAAGATCCCTGGCTACAGCCATGACCTACACCATATGTCTACCTTTTAAACTGTAGCATATATTGAATTACTACTGTTAGTAGGATACTATACTACAACTGGAAATGTTTGACTCAGTTAGAGATAAATACCTGTGTTTTATATTATTGCTATTATAGAAAGGGTTGTGCGAACCCGAACTGTAAAGTTCGGGTTCGTACCGGACTTTTGGGTTTTTGGTTTTTGGTACCCGGACCTGAACCCGAACAATTTGCTGTAAGTTCAGGTTCGGGTTCGGTGTTCGGCAATTCGGTGCAGGGCAGCCAATCACCATTTGTTTTAATTGTGTGACCTAGAAGCCATTACAGCCATGCCATACTAATGGCATGGCTGTGATTGGCCAGTGCAGCATGTGACCCAGCATGTGACCCAGCCTCTACAGGCATACCCCACTTTTAAGTACACAATGGGGTTTATTTATTAAAGCTGGAAAGTGCAAAATCAAGCTCACTTCTGCATAGAAACCAATGAGCTTACAGGTTTTATTACCAAAACTTTGTTGAACAAGCTGGGGTTAGAAGCTCATTGGTTTCTATGCAGAAGTGAGCCTGATTTTGCACTTTCCAGCTTTAGTAAATAAACCCCATTGTGTACTTAAAAGTGGGGTATGCCTGTATATAAGCTAGAGGCACATAGCACAGCTCGTCACTCTGCTTTAGTTAGGGTAGGGAAAGGCTGCTGCTGCTGCCTGCAGGGAGAGAAATATATAGGAGTCAGACTGTCCTGCTTCTGGAATCAAATTACACCAGCGCTGCATATGTTCCTGTGAGATTCTCTGCATTAGATACTTTAAGGAAAGGTTCCTGATTGTGCTTTTTATAGGGACAGAAATATATAGGAGTCAGTCAGAAATCAAATTACACCAGCACTGCATATGTTCCTGTGAGATACTCTGCATTAGATACTTTAGGGAAAGGTTCCTGATTGTGCTTTTTATAGGGACAGAAATATATAGGAGTCAGTCCTGCTTCAGAAATCAAATTACACCAGCACTGCATATGTTCCTGTGAGATACTCTACATTAGATACTTTAGGGAAAGGTTCCTGATTGTGCTTTTTATAGGGACAGAAATATATAAGAGTCAGTCCTGCTTCGGAAATCAAATTACACCAGCACTGCATATGTTCCTGTGAGATACTCTGCATTAGATACTTTAGGGAAAGGTTCCTGATTGTGCTTTTTATAGGGACAGAAATATATAGGAGCCAGTCAGAAATCAAATTACACCAGCACTGCATATGTTCCTGTGAGATACTCTGCATTAGATACTTTAGGGAAAGGTTCCTGATTGTGCTTTTTATAGGGACAGAAATATATAAGAGTCAGTCCTGCTTCAGAAATCAAATTACACCAGCACTGCATATGTTCCTGTGAGATACTCTGCATTAGATACTTTAGGGAATGGTTCCTGGTTGTGCTTTTTATAGAGACAAAAATATATAGGAGTCAGTCCTGCTTCAGAAATCAAATTACACCAGCACTGCATATGTTCCTGTGAGATACTCTGCATTAGATACTTTAGGGAAAGGTTCATGATTGTGCTTTTTATAGGGACAGAAATATATAGGAGTCAGTCAGAAATCAAATTACACCAGCACTGCATATGTTCCTGTGAAATACTCTGCATTAGATACTTTAGGGAAAGGTTCCTGATTGTGCTTTTTATAGGGACAGAAATATATAGGAGTCAGTCCTGCTTCAGAAATCAAATTACACCAGCACTGCATATGTTACTGTGAGATACACCCTTTACATCATTTTCTTCTATTGTGCTATTCAAAAAACATCCATTTAGGGCAAAAAAAATTGCAGTGTTTCCTCCAGTGTTTGCAGTTTTTCCTTCATATCTGTATGTGTGAGACAAACACTTTAGCTAGTGTTCTTCTATTGATCTATTCAACAAACACCCATTTAGGGCAAAAATGTATATTTTGCAGTGTTTTTTGTATTTTTATTTTTTTATGTTATTTTAAGTTATTTCCATATCCACATTTATTTGCAGAGTACTTGACATGCTCTTACCAACATTTTTCTTCCATTTGCAGCCCTCTAGCCCCTTCCATTAGTGTTTTAGAGACATTTTAGTACTGAAAACCCAGACCATTCCAGTCAGTAGAATGTCAGTAAAAATTAGGAACAATGGTCTGGCAATATCTTGACTGAGTTCCCAAAGTACCCTTGGGTGCAAGCCATCTGGTCCTGGTGATTTATTAATGTTAAGTGTCCCAAGTCTATTTCTAATTCTGTCCTTTGTTAGCCATGAGGGTGCTTCCTGTGATGTGTCATGAGGACAAACACTGCATTTTTGGCTACCGAAGCCCCCCCGATACCCTCGTGGAGACTGAGGAGAATAATAAATTCAATACTTTCGCCCGTTTCCCCATCCTTTCTAACCAGATGTCCTCCCTTTCTTACTGTATATTTTTACTTTATATACTTAAATAATTTCTTGGGATTTTTTTGCTCTCCTCCGCTATGTGTCTTTCGTGTTCTATCTTTGCCGCCCTAATTGCTCCCTTACATATCTTGTTGCATTCTTTGTAAATTCTGAATGCTGATGATGATCCATCAGCCTTGTATTTTTTGAAGGCCTTCTCCTTTGCTTTTATATGCAATTTTACATTGGAGTTAGGCCAGCCAGGACTTGTGTTCGCTCTTTTAAATTGATTTTCCAATGGGATGCACTGGCTGATGACCTTATTTAATATGCTTTGAAATCAAACCCATCTCTCTTCAATGTTCTTTGTTTCTAAGATTTTATCCCAATTTATATCTTCTAGCAAGGTTTGTGGTTTAGGGAAGTTGGCTCTTTTGAAAGATGCCAAAATGGTTGCTCAACAGGCTGCCATAGTCAACAATCTCATGGATGATATTGAAAACTGCCTCCGCCGAAACAATGTGTGCATAGTGGGGATCCCAGAGAAAGTGGAGGGACAGGACCCCACAGCCTTTGTGAAGAAATTTTTGGCAAAGAGGCACTCATTCCACTTTTTGCTGTAGAGTGTGCCCATCGTACGCCCCCGGCCCTTACACCGGGCAATCAACTGCACGCTATGCTGGCCTGCTTGTTGAATTACAAGGATCACAAAATTATACTTCAGCTTGCCAGGGATAATGTTAACATACAGTAAAATAATTAGTCCTGCTAGCAGCATCTTTGGAGCGGTGAAGGAGCGGTGTGTATACCGCTCCTCCACCGCTTCTGCCCATTGAAATGAATGGGCACTGTGGCTATACCGCCGGCAAAGCGCTGCTACAACTGCGCTTTGCAGGTGGTTTTAACCCTTTTTCGCCCACTAGCGGGGGTTAAAAGTGCCCCGTTAGCGGCCAATAACCCCCGCAAATACGACGGTAAAGTGCCGCTAAAATTGCAGATACCCCAGTGTGAAAGGGGCCTTAAGGTACCAAGTTAGACTGCATTTTGAACAGAATGGACCACAGTTAACTTTTTGGTCAACTTTGCAGTGTATTTTTTATCAGAAAAAAAACTAAATATTGTGCAGACTCATATTAGACTCATATTAGATACAATACAGCTTTTTATTTAGACAGCTTTTTATACAGGTAGACCCTTCAATTTTATATAGATAGACTCCTAGGTGCACCACTCTAATGCCGCGTACACGCGATCATTTTTATCAGAAAAAAAACTAAATATTGTGCAGACTCATATTAGACTCATATTAGATACAATACAGTGATTATTTAGACAGCTTTTTATACAGGTAGACCCTTCAATTTTATATAGATAGACTCCTAGGTGCACCACTCTAATGCCGCGTACACGCGATCATTTTTCGGCATGAAAGAAAACTTTTTTTTCAGCATGTCCAAAAAAACTATGTTTTTACAACTCCATCATTAAAAATTACGTTGCCCACACACCATCGTTTTTAAAAAATGAGGAACAAAGCGCGGTGACGTACAACACGTACAACGGCACTCTAAAGGGGAAGTTCTATTCACCTTTGGGCTGCTTTAGCTGATCCCTTGTTAGTAAAAGACGATTCACGCTTTTTTGTGTGTTACAGCGTGATGAATGTGCTTACTCCATTATGAACGGTAGTTTTATCAGAACGAGCACTCCGGTCTCATAACGTTCTTCTGAGCATGCGCTTGTTTATAACGTCGTTTTAGCCCACACACGATCATTTTTTACTACCCGAGAAACATCATTTTTTAAAACTACATTAAAAAATGCAGCATGTTCGAATTTTTTATGTCGTTTTTCAGAAACTGAAAAACGATGTGCAGCCCACACACGATCATTTTAAATGACGTTTTTAAAAACAATGTTTTTTTCATGCGAAAAATTATTATGTGTACGCGACATAACAGTTGTACCAGTATAATAAAACACTGGGGTTCAATGTAGGAATGACCCTGCATTAAAAAAATCCAAAGTTGGCATATGGGAAGCAATTGTGGAAACATTTGTTGTAGATACCTGAAATGTCAGAAGAACTGGACTAGAGCTGTAGAGGCAGAATTAAATCATAATGCTGGCAGGCCCACAGAAGTGGCAGCTGATGGCAATGGTTTCAGATGTTAATAAATGACAGGCCAGCAGTGGTGGTAGATGATGGAGATCGTAACAGGAGATGTTAATAGTGGTAGGCCAGCAGTGGTGGCATGAAAATTGTAATGGTGACAGGCCAGCAGCAGTAGCAGCAGATGGTAATGGTGAAAGGCCAGCAGTGGTGGCAAGAGATGATAATAATGGAAAGCCATAAACAGTAGTAGGTGATGGTAATGCTATATGGTGTAATGGTATTTATTTTTTTGAGCCAGATTCAAAGAAAAAATATAATTGTCAACATCAATCGCAGCAGTTTGGTATTTATCCCTATCCAGGACAGGTTCATGTTTATAAAGGTGAGCTGGTCAACTGTGTCTGAGGATAAGCAGATTCGTTTTTCTGTCACAAAACTACCTGTACTAAATGCCCACTCTAAAAGGACACTGGCCCCGGGGTAGCCCAGTTTTTTCGACAGCATACTGGGCAAGCTTGGGCAATTGAATAGCCCCAACACCCAGACATGTGCAGATTTGTTATTTACAAAAATTTGTTTAGCTAAATTCGTCTAATCCATGTAATTTGTTTACAGAATTTGTTTTGTTTAATCGTATTCAAATCTATTTGAAATTTCAATGATTCAAAATCAATTTTGAATAGTTTTCGAATTCGAATAGTTTTCCAATTTCCAAAGAGAATACAATAGAATAGAAAATAAAGAAATAGAATAGAAAAAATATAACAGGAAATAAAAGAATAAAAGAATATAACAGAGTAAAACAGAACAAAATAGGATAGTAAAAGAACAGAATAGAATGGAATAGAATAGCAAGGAATAGAATAGAATACAAAAAAGAATAGAATTAAATAGAAGGAGTATAACCATCTTGAACCTCCAGCGATCCAGTAAAAGTACCAGAACACATATGCAAATAAAATACATAGGATCTAGTGCATTCCATTTGACAGATTTATTCCAGCAAAAAAAGTATAAAATTCACTTACAAGTAAAGCATTTGAGCCAAGTGCAAGTGAAACAGCATCACAGTATCACATTATGTTTCAAACCATAACTATGGCCACGGGTGACATCAGATGTTAACTCCTCCCCCTGTATGCGCTACATCCTGTGGGAGGGACTTTGTAAGCGGGCACGCGGAGTCATGCAGATGCCCCTGTTATCTACCTTCAGATAGAGCCTGAGGAGCAGAGAAAGGCCTCTTGTACATCCCCAGTTCAAGGACCACTGAGGTCGCAACAGTGGTCACAAGAGTGCAATGGGGTAGGAGTGCCTGCAGTCAGTCAGTCAGTGTCAGTGGTGGAGTAGGGCGCTCCGGACCTTCCGCTACGAGCCTGCTCTCACCCGGACCTGACAGTCAGAAGCTAGGCAGGCTCTGCATACCTTGTGCTGCACGAGGTAAACCGCAGCTCTCAGGAACCAGGAACCAGCTCCTCTCTCCCCGTGGACTCCCTCTTCTCCGCAGGTAAGACCCTGTCTCTCAGGGCCTGCCATCCTGGGGAACCATTGACGGCCGTCCTTCTCAGGACAGCCGTCACACAGGCCCCTCACTGCGGCTCTCTGCCCCGCTTTCTCTCGGCATCGCCGCCCGTACGGCCACCCACGATTGTGGTGGCCCCCAGCCACCCGCCCTGGGTGAATTTTCGGCGTATTTGGGCGTCTTTTACACGCCCGCGCCAGCCTAGTCCTTTTCGCGGCCGCCGCGCCTTAGGAAAGTCCGCGGCTTCAGCCACGGCCTACCGGCGCGCCGACCATACACCCTGCACACGCCACCAAACAGTGCAGATTTCTCAGGACTATTTTCCCCCGCATCCCTAGAGGTCCCCACCATCCCCCGATCAGCAACCAGATCGGCAAAATCAGCTTTTTTTTGTTTTCAAAAGAGCTTTATTGTAAATAGAGAAAGGCGAGACATAGTCAAGTAAAGGCAAGCATACGGCCAAAAGGCACATGTGTACATTGTAGGTATTGGTTACAACAGAAGCAACTTCAAACAGTGCACGTTTCAGAAAGATGCAAATATATCGAATCATGGTACAACTGGAATAAACAATAACCTGAGACATTATCCTAGGTTGCCAACATTGCAGTCCAACGGGAGACCGAAAGGTCGTCATCTCGAGTAGTCGAAAATTAGAAAGAGAACAAGAGAAAAGATGCAAAAATAAACAAAAAAGAAGTAAAAAGGAAGGTCAGTCCTGGAGTCTGAATAGAAACCATGGGTTCCATTTGGCGTCAAACTTAGGTAGCGAGTCATACAGGGTGTGAAATATTTTCTCAGACAGCATCATTTGGTCTACCCTATTCAATATTAGCGTGAAGGGAACTGCATCTTTCTTCCAGCAAAGGGCAATAGCCCATAACATGGCCAGGCAGACTGCGTGAATAAGCCTAGCCATGGGCAACTGTACTTCTTGAATTTTATCGAAAAGAAGACATTGTGTAAGCTTAAGGTCCACATGTTCTCCCGCTAGGGTGTCAATCAGTTTCAATGCTTCTGTCCAGGTGGGTTTGATTTTGGGACAGTCCCAGAACAAATGGACATAGGAGCCCGGTATCCCACAGCCCCTAAAACATAGTTGGGAGACCTGGGGGAACATACTGTGGAGGCGTATAGGGGTGTAATACCATCGGGTCAGTAGCTTAACCGCTGTTTCCCTAATAGAGAGAGAAAGAGTGCTTTTCCGCATATTGATCCAGCAGGATTGCCAGTCCATGTCACTGGCGGTCAACTGTAGCTCCCGTTCCCACCGGGTTCTATATTTCAACCCAGTGGAATGAAGAGCCGCGACCACCATAGCATAGATCCCCGATATTAACCCTCTGCCTCTGGGAGTAGAGTTACATATAGTTTCAAAGTCAGAAGGACGGTCAGAGGGGGGGGGTACCATAATGCGATTGAAAAAAGTGCAGAATTTGGAGAAAATGATAGAATTCCCCCCCTAGTATCCCAAATTTTGACTGTAGAGTGACAAAGGGCATAAACTTGGAGTCCTGCAAGAAATCCCGAAGCCTGGTCAGGCCTAGGTCCACCCAAGTCTGAAAAGCCTCAGGGCAGGAATAGGCTGGGGCAAAACGTGAGTCACCCAAGTATGAGGCGTTCAGGGGTGGCCGTGAGACCAAGCCTAGTTTGGATTTATAACTATCCCAGAGGTGTAGGGAAGAGGCCACTATGAGGTTCTTGGACCGGAGGGCAAAACTTGTGGGGTTAGAGGACCACATGAGGCCAGGGAGATAAAATGGGACTATGGAGTCCATTTCAAATCTAACCCAGGGGACCTTGGGATTGCGGATATTCCATTGGGCCTGTTGGGAGAATCTACTGGATAAATAATAGAGCCAGATGTGGGGAACCCCAAGGCCACCTCTCTTGGAAGAACAGTAAAGAACCTCCTTCGCAAATCTAGGGGGTCTATTTTTCCAGATAAAATTGTTAAACGGGGATTGAATTTTGAGGACGTAAGACTTGGGTAATTTGAGCGGAAGAGATCTAAATAGGTACATAAATTTCGGGAGGCAATTCATTTTCAGGGCAGTCACTCTTCCTAAAAATGAGATGTGGAGGGGGGCCCAGGCTTTGAGTAATTGTCTTATCTTGGCAACTATAGGGGGGTAGTTTGCATCAAAGAGTTTGCGATAATCATTGGTAAGGTTTATGCCCAAGTAGGGGAGCGAGTGAACAGCCCAGGAGAATTTAAAATTGTGTCTAAGAAGTTCAAGTTCAGAATGGGGGTGACCAATTGGGAGAGCACTAGATTTTGAAACATTTACTTCGAGACCAGAGACCCTAGCAAATTTGGACAGGGTGTCAAATAGGTTGGGCAGGGTGATTAGAGGGTTGGTGATAAACATTAATATGTCGTCTGCATACATGCAGAATTTATATTCAGCCCGGCCCTTGTGATATCCAGAGATATCTGGGTTACTCAGCAGTTCAATAGCCAGGGGTTCAAGGGCCAGGGCAAAGATTAGGGGAGAGAGGGGACACCCCTGTCTCGTCCCCCTGCCCAAACTGAAGAACTCGGAGCTACATCCCGGAATTTTGATACGAGTCTGTGGGTTGTTATATAAGGCTAGAAAGCCTCGTAAGAATTCCCCCCTGAAGCCCATACGATCCAGTAGAGCTGAAACATAATCCCAAGAGACGCTATCAAAAGCTTTTTGTATGTCCAAGCTCAACAGGATCAATTTTTTGGAGTATAAATTAGCATCTTGGATTATGTTAGACGCTAAGCGAATGTTGTCTGTAATTAGACGATGGGGGATGAAGCCCGCTTGAAACGGGGATATCAGGGAAGAGATCACTCCTGCTAGGCGGTCCGCTAAGATTCTACTGAAGATTTTGAGATCATTGTTAATGACCGATATGGGCCTGTAGTTTTGGGGGAGGTAGTGATTTTTGTTAGGTTTGGGGATAAGGGACATGTTGGCCAGCAACATCTCTTCTGGGAGGGGGCCCCCCTGTAGGAAAAAGTTAAATAGTTGGGCCATTTTACTGGCAAGCGTGGGAGCGAATTTTTTAAAATACAGGGAGGAAAAACCGTCCTGGCCTGGGGCCGAACCTAATTTCAGGGCCTTAATCACAGCCACAACTTCCTCTTGTGAAATTGGGGAATTTAATTTTTTGACCTGAGAGGGGGAAAGGGAGGGAACTGGGATAGCAGCCAGCCAGGCTAGGTCCCTTCCAGAGGGACTCGACGGAGAGCGTGCCAGGAGGGAGGAATAAAATTTGGTGAAGACCTTAAGGACCTCCTGAGGATGTGAGGTAGTCAGGCCTGGGCCAGTACTGAGTTTGTAGACATGAGGAGGTGTAGTGAGGCAGTTCAGTCATCTGGCCAACATGGCCGACGGAGAACTGCCCTGCAAAAGGAATTTTGCCTTTGCCCACCGTAGGGCCTTTTCTGCCTTAGTGGTGAGCAAAGTGTCTAACTCTAAGCGTTTTTTTATCAATTTCCACCCTAATAGAGTCCTGGGAGAGTCTGTTTGTGTTCTTATATAGGGAGTCTAGTTCTGTCGTGAGATCTAGCATACGTTGTCTGTTGCTCCTATTGCGGGCTGAGGCAATCTCAATCAGCTTGCCCCGCAGAACCGCCTTATGGGCTGTCCAGACCACCGAGATAGGGGTCTCAGGGAGGGCGTTAAGTTCGAAGTATTGATCAATGGATGTTCGAACTGTCCCCTCGACCGCTGCATCTGAGAGAAGGGACTCATTTAATCTCCATGTGAAAGGCATGGGGGCTAGACCAATAAAATCCGTTTCAAAACAGGCGATCTGGTGATCAGACCAGGCACATGGGAGAATTGCAGCATCTCTAGAGTTAGCCATAATAATGGGGGTGACAAAAATATAGTCCAGCCTGGCTGAACTTTTATGGGGGTGTGAAAAGAAGGTGTATTCTTTAGCACCTATGTTGTGGGCCCTCCAGGAATCAAGTAATTGATGGTCTTTGAGTGCCCGTACAAGCGATCTAGGAAAAGCCCTGGTGGATGCAGAGATCGAGGTTCTGTCCAGAGAGGGATTAGCTACCAAGTTGAGATCCCCACCCACTATCATGTGAGGGGACTGAAACATAGCAAGGTGTTCAAAAAAAGTGGTGTAAAAGGAGGCAGGGGGGTCATTGGGAGCATATACACTGGCTATTGTAAGTTCTTTGTTGTTCAACACACCCTTAATAATAACATATCTGCTCTCCCTGTCCTTAAATACTTTCTTGACATCAAAGGGTAGAGAGGAATGGAGAAATATGGCGGCACCCCTGCTCTTGGACGAATGCAACGTATAGAAGGATTGGGGGTAGTGTCTATGAAAAAACTTGGGGTGGGAGGATTCGGAGAAATGCGTTTCCTGAATCAGGAGTATCTTGGCCTTGATTTGAGTATATTGGGCAAAGGCCTTCTTCCTCTTAACTGGGGTGTTAAACCCTCTGACATTATGGGAGACGCATTTAATCCCCATTGCAATGGTAGAAGTGTATTATCATCTGGACAATGAGACCTAGTGGGAATATAATTGAGACACCGTTGCGAGCTGCCGGGGGGCCAAGCACCAGAGCCAGGGGCTCCACCATATCCCCCATCCTCACAAAAACAAAACAGATAACATATTCCTGACTATATCGCATGTAAAACAGCACATAGAGCCAAATGAGATAAGTAGAATATATGTACCGACCAGAACCGAAAAAAAAAAGAATAATTGTGGAAAAAAAAAGAGTAGACAACTAGAGGAAAAAAGAGTTATTTGGATCAGGTGGAGAGTTCAGACCTGATAATAGAAGGAACAAACAGAGACCTCCAGGTCTCGAGACCAGCCATAAACCAAAAATAGAAAAGTCCAAAGCAAACCGGAAGGATGAGGTGAGATACCGGAGCAAGTTGAGTGGAGCTCCACGAGTCCTGCGGGTATTCCGGTTCACTACCGAAGCGATCCAACAACGGCTGGGCGGGGAGGTCATGCAGCAGCTCAAACAGATGAGCCCGAGGAACCAGGGCTAAACAAAAAAAGTAGGCAAGGTGCACAAAAATCATGAAATAAAAAGGACACAGCTCTCAGTCATTTACTATACCGCCGGCATCGTATCTGATCCGTCTGCGATCCCTGCGGGGAGGAGGGGTGCGCCACAGGGGAGATGGTCTGGGAGTAGCGGGGAGACGACGAACTGCCTCGGCGTCCAGGAGGCCCAGTTTCACCAGAATTTCTTGGCCTTCAAGTAGCGAGTTGGCTACGTAGGTAGATCAGTTGTGGGGGATTATCAATTTGAAGGGAAACCCCCATTTGTATCGAATGCGTGCGGCTTGAAGAGCCGTGGTGATTTCCTTGAGGCCTCTGCGCCTCTCAAGGGTGGCCTGGGAGATGTCGGGGAAGATCTGTATCACCTGGTCATCTAGGGTGATCCGATGCTGGTTCCGCGCGGCCCTCAGTATATCCTCCTTAACAAGGAAGTCTTTCATGCAGAGAACCACGTCTCTGGGTGGTTTATCCGCCGGGGGCTTCGGCCGAAGCGCCCTATGGATCCGGTCGCAGGTGAAAGCGGCGGAGTTGCAGTCCGGTAACAGAGACTTGAAGAGGCGGACCACCGCAGGGATCAACTCAGTAACCGACTCCGGGATGCCACGTAGGCGGAGATTATTGCGTCGGTTACGATTGTCCAGGTCTTCCAATTGGGCCTGAATGAGGGAGAAAGCTGAGGCCAGATTTTCATGTTCGCGGCTAAGGTCGTTGTAGGCCAGGGCGAGCTCGTCGTGTTTTGTCTCGAGCCTATCCGTCCTCGTGCCCAAGGCCGCAATCTCCTGAGACAGGGTGTTAGAAGTCTTATGGAGCTCCATCTGGAACTTGGTTGCAAGCCGGGAATACATAGCCTCCAGGCTAGCGTCCAGATCGGCCTTCGACAGAGCTGAAGCACCGGACTCCAAGGGTACAGGGGCAAAGAGTTGGGAAAGGCGAGGAGTCGAGGGAAGCGTGTCACTTCCACACGCGGCGGCGCCATCTTGAGACATACCGAACGTCTCCCTGTTGCGGAGCAGGTAGTGAGTCAGGGTCTTCTGTGCTGTGCCCTTATTCTTCTTTTTCTTAGCGGTCGACATGCACCACAGTCTAGGGACTCGAGGGGTGATAAGAGCAAGGTTATAAGAGATGAATATAGCCCTCTATGAGCCGGGATCAGCCCTGTAGCTACGGAGCTATTCCCTCAGGCGACCATCCTGTTCAGCGCCGCGCATGCGCCCCCAAAATCAGCTTTTTACCCAGCTGACAGCCCCCCAAGCCTGGGTCCTGTGTTCTGTCTGGCGGCCATCTTGGTACACCCCAACAGTGACACCCCGCATCCCCCCTTTTCCCCTCCACAATCTAACAGTGTTAGATCCAATGATTGATCCGATCGCCTTTCAGGGATCAGGAAGGAATTTTTTTCCCTGCCGCAGCACATTGGCCAGCACGGCCAGGGTTTTTTTGCCTTCCTCTGGACCAAAAGCCGAGAGTGAGGATTCAGCGAATCTTCTCTCCATTTTCACGCAACGCCTGCACCCCCCTCCCCGGTGACTGGAAACAATGGTTAAAATGCGATAATCTGCAGAAACTATTTGGGGTCTGAGACAATTCGCAACAGTATTACCAGCCGTCACCAAAAAGGCCTTAAAAATAGATCAACTTTTGAGATTCGATCGACGATCGACCATCAAAAATTTCAACCATTCAACACAGCTCAAGCACATATCATGTGCTTTGATTAACACAAGATCGGCAGTAAAACACTGATCAGAAATCCACGATTTCTTACTACACAACGATCTAGACTGCCTCTTTATTACAGAAAGTTGGCTTTCAGACGACTGCAACACCATTCTCGGAGAATTGGTGCCAGAAAATTATCGCATCTTAACGGAAAACAGAATAGGGCAAAGAGGAGGAGGCCTTGCGGTGATTCATAAGTCTCATATTGCAATCACTAAGCCGGTCCTTCAAAATCCTCTTCCGTTTATGGAAACCCTTACTCTTCAACTTCAAACTAACTCCCAGGAGACTGTGCACATTCTCCTCTGCTACAGGCCACCTGGACCCAAATCGCAGTTTCTACCATCATTAACGGAGTTCACATCCACTTACTCCCTTAACAGCAAACATCTTTTGCTGCTCGGGGATTTCAATCTGTGGGCCAACTCCTCACAGGATCCCATTGCGGATGCCTGCATCGACCACCTGGAAGGGTTAGGACTACAGCAACTTATATGCGGACCCACGCATGCTTCAGGTCACACACTCGACCTAATTTTCAGACAAAATCTGAAAATAAACATTTTGGGAAATGAACCTTTGCCATGGACAGACCACCATGCAATTAGTTTCACAATTTCCAAAATTCCACCAGTTATAAAAGCACCCAAGCCGGTGACAATACACTGGGCTAGATCTCAGAAGAAGCTCCACTCGGAACTCTTCAAATCTACCCTGGGAAACCGATTGTGGCTATTCATCCTCAGTTAGCAGCCTCAGGTACACTGGATGCCATAAATGCAGCTCTGCTACAGTCAGCCGACTTAGTAGCACCAAAACGCAAAGTCCGCATCCGGGAAAAAAAGTCCGGCTGGTTCAACAACCAGCTGTCGCTACTGAAGCAAGAGCGCAGAAGGGCGGAAGCCGCCTGGAAAAGAAGCCCTTCAGAAGATCGCCTCACCATCTACAGGGCAATAACAACACGATATCACAAAGAAATCTTCAAAGCCAAAAAACATCATTTTTCCATGGTGATTAACAGCACCATGAACCGCCCCCGAGAACTCTTCAGGATGGTCACCCAGACCATGAATCCGGGATGTCTTGAAGTCCCCACTTCAGACACCCAAGAGTTCTGTAATGAACTATCGGATTTCTTCATCAACAAAATTGAAAGAATCCGGGTAAGTATTCTGCAAAGCAATACTCCCCTCAGCCCCGCTTCAATCAACTACAAAACACCGACAGAAACCTTCTACAATCAACAAAGTTCATTCTGGAACCAATCTCCGTCAATACCACCAAAAATATCATTGGTGCGTTGCGGAACAGCACAGCACCCAATGACATCATTCCCACCAAGCTACTGAAGGAATGTGCCGACATCCTGGCGCCTCCCATCACACAGCTTATAAATCAGTCATTTAAGGAAGGCATAGTGCCATCCCTGCTGAAAGAGGGCACAATCCAGCCCATCTTGAAAAAAACTAATTTGGATCCCAAGGACCCAACTCACCGCCGTCCCATAACAGGCCTAAATGTTCTCTCCAAGATAATGGAGAAAGTAGTGGTACAACAGCTGTAACAGCATCTGGATACCCACAACCTACTTGATCCATTTCAATCCGGTTTCCGTCCCGGACACGGGACGGAAACGGCCTTACTTAAAATATGGGACGATGCGCTCGAGGCCGCAGACGAAGGAGAATCCTGTCTCCTGGTTCTGCTGGACCTAAGCGCAGCCTTCGACACAGTAGACCACAAATTGTTACTGAGGCGACTAGCAGAAGTAGCCAGAGTCGCAGAAGGTGATTTACCATGGTTTTCCTCTTTTCTTGGAAACCGATCACAAACAGTGAAACTGGGATCTTTCACGTCGGAAAAACGCACGGTGCCATGCGGGGTCCCCCAAGGATCCCCCCTATCACCGGTGCTGTTCAACATCTATCTTCGTCCTCTTTTTGATATTATCAGTAGCCAAGAACTACTCTATCACTCTTATGCAGACGACACGCAACTGTATTTTCGCATCTGCAACAAAAAGGATCATCATCTCAGTTTAGAGAAATGTGTCTCTTCAATAGAAAACTGGATGACTAAGAGTTATCTTAAACTCAACAGCTCTAAAACAGAACTTTTTATGTTTCACGCCAGTCGAAAGAGTCAACTGGCAACAAACTGGATACCACCGCCCATTCTGGGACAAATCATCTCCCCTAGCTCCAAAGTCAAAAGTCTAGGAGTCACTTTTGACACCTTCATGACAATGGACGCACAAATAGGGTCAGTAGTCAGCGGATCGCACCATTTGTTGCGCCTACTACGCAGACTTATTCCATTTATCCCCAAAGAAGACGTAGCAGTCGTGGTGGGAACAATTGTGAATTCCAGACTGGACTATGCAAATGCCCTTTACCTCGGGCTCCCTAAGTACCAAATCGCTCGTCTACAAGTCGTACAGAATACGGCCGCAAGACTTGTGACTGGGAAAAAATCATGGGAATCAATCTCACCTTCACTGAGATCCCTTCACTGGTTGCCAGTGAAAGACAGAATTGCATTCAAAGCACTCTGCCTGACACATAAGTGCATCCATGGGAAGGCTCCGCAATATCTTTGCGACAAGATCGAACCTCACAATTCCAACCGCATTCTGCGATCCACCGACCAAAATCTGGTCAAGGTTCCAAAAACCAAATACAAGTCCAAAGGAGAAAGAAGGTTTGCTTTTCAAGGTCCTAGGCTATGGAACGCTTTACCAACCAGCATTCGGTTGGAGGAAAACCACCTGTCTTTCAGAAAGCAGATCAAAACTCTGCTCTTCTGATGTCTTGAGACACGAACAACTAGCGCCCAGAGGCGATTCAGTTCGCATGTGCCGCGCTATATAAGTTTTTCATTCATTCATTCATTCATTCAGTGTACTCTGTTAGTAGGTATATAGGAAAAGCAGGTAGTAGTAGAAGCAGAAGGTGCTAGTTCACTTGGATGCAGAGGTGATGCAAATGGCAGGTGCTGTGGATGCAGGGATGAGGCAGGTGGCAGGTGCTGCGGATGTAGAGACGAAGCGGGTGCCGGGTGCTCCGGTTGCAGGTGGACTGCGGATGCAGGGATGAGGAGACTGGTGCAAAATAATACACAGGAAGGCAGATACAGCAAGACATTAGGCAAAGAATAGTCAAAATTCAGGCAGATGTTGGCATCAGAAGATCAAGCAGAATAGCAGAATCAGAGTCAAGGGAAGCCGGGGTCAGGTTTGGAGATAATCAGTATAGTCGGGAAAAGCCGGGTCAACAAGATCAAGGATAGGCACTGGATACAGGGGAAGACTGCTGATCAGACAGCAAAGGTCCTAGTGCAATGTAGCGACTGTAACACTCCCCATGGAGTACTAAGATAGTGGCCGTACCACCTCCGGTGGAAGTGGGAAGGGAAAAAATCAACTACGACACTCCGTGAGAGGAGTAGGAGTTTTGGGTGTAGTGGGTGGGTTTTAACACATAAAAGACAGCCAGTCACGGGCACCCCCATAGCTTCTGAAGATGCCTAGTCAGAGGGGCGAAATGCATCAAGCAGGGCACAGAGTGGCACTGGAATCCTCACAAGCAGGAATTGAACACACTTGACACTTTATGTATATGGATGGACTTTTCACTCATGATTAGACATGTGCACACTGAAATAATTACTTAGTTACTCCCGATTTTTTATTTATTTATTTTGTTTCGTTAAAAAATGCATTCGTCCAAAAATCCAAATTAATTAAAGGTCAAATCTGTCAATTGAAGGCTTATGGTGTCTGTCGAGTGTTCTAAGAAGATTCGACGAAGCAGCTAAACTGTACGATGCCGCAATCATATATTTCCGGTCGAATGCTCCGCCCACAAGCTATTGTAGAATTCTAATGTTGTATGACTAGTAATAATTATATTTATTAATTATTATTAATAGTCAACCAACATTATATTTCTTCTATCGCCTATGGGTGGAGTATTTGACCATAAATGTCAGTTTGCGTTGATCATATGTTTTTAGCTGTTTCGTCGAATCTTCATGTCTCTATAATGTCGAATCTTTTCTCTCTATGTTGAATAATCTTAGACTAATAGAGTTAGGTTAGGCAAAAAATAAAAAACCCAACGGTGATTAAATACCACCAAAAGAAAGCTCTATTTGTGTGAAAAAAGGACGAAAATTTCATTTGGGTACAATGTTGTATGACTAAGTAATTGTCATTCAAATTGTGAGAGCACCGAAAGCTGAAAATTAGTCTGGTTATTAAGGGGGTTTACATGCCCAGTGGTCAAGTGGTTAAACTTCCTTCCACAAAAAAGTTTTATCCCTATTGTGCGGTCACCAGTACGGTATTTGTAAATTTAAATCATATCCTCTCTCAAGCGTCTCTTCTCCAGAGAGAATAAATTCAGTGCTCGCAACCTTTCTTCATAACTAATATCCTCCAGACCCTTTATTAGCCTTGTTGCCCTTCTTTGTACTCGCTCTATATCCAATACACCCATCCTGAGGACTATTGCCCAGAACTGGACAACATACTCCAGATGAGGCCAGACCAAAGTCCCTGGAGTAAATCTCCTTTTTAATGCATGCCAATATTCTGTTTGCTTTGCTAGCAGCAGCTTGGAATTGCATTGCATTGCTGAGCCTATCATCTACTAGGACCCCCAGGTCTTTTTCCATCCTAGATTCCCCCAGAGGTTAACCCCCAGTAGATTGCATTCATATTTTTGCCACCCAAAAGCTTTATTATACATTGTTTTACATTGAACCTCATTTGCCATGTAGTTGCCCACCCCATCAATTTGTTCAGATCTTCTTGCATCCTGCAGAGAAGTTATTGCCCTGCTTAGCTTAGTGTTGTCTGCAAATACAGAGATTGAACTGTTTACCCCATGCTCCAGGTCGTTTATTAACATGACCATTCCGAGTACTCCCCGTTTATCACCAACCTTTGAACGCGCCCTTGTAGCCAGTTTTCAATCCATGTACTCACCCTATGGTCCATGCCAATGGACCTTACTTTGCACAGTAAAGGTTTATGGGCAACTGTGTCAAATGCTTTAACAAAATTCAGACACACTACGTCTACAGACCTTTCTTTATCTAGATAACAGCTCACCTTTACATAGAAGGTTAATATATTGGTTTGTCAAGAACAATTCTTCCATGCTGATTACTGCTAATGATATAATTTCTGTACTAAAATCTTGTATATAGTCCCTTATAATCCCCTCCAAGAGCTTGCATACTATTGATGTTAGGCTAACTGCTCTGTAATTCCCAGGGATGTATTTTGGCCATTTTTTAAATATTGGTGCTATATTGGCTTTTCTCCAATCAGCTGGTACCATTCCAGTCAGTAGAATGTCAGTAAAAATTAGGAACAATGGTCTGGCAATATCTTGACTGAGTTCCCAAAGTACCCTTGGGTGCAAGCCATCTGGTCCTGGTGATTTATTAATGTTAAGTGTCCCAAGTCTATTTCTAATTCTGTCCTTTGTTAGCCATGAGGGTGCTTCCTGTGATGTGTCATGAGGACAAACACTGCATCTTTGGCTACCGAAGCCCCCCCGATACCCTCGTGGAGACTGAGGAGAATAATAAATTCAATACTTTCGCCCGTTTCCCCATCCTTTCTAACCAGATGTCCTCCCTTTCTTACTGTATATTTTTACTTTATATACTTAAATAATTTCTTGGGATTTTTTTGCTCTCCTCCGCTATGTGTCTTTCGTGTTCTATCTTTGCCGCCCTAATTGCTCCCTTACATATCTTGTTGCATTCTTTGTAAATTCTGAATGCTGATGATGATCCATCAGCCTTGTATTTTTTGAAGGCCTTCTCCTTTGCTTTTATATGCAATTTTACATTGGAGTTAGGCCAGCCAGGACTTGTGTTCGCTCTTTTAAATTGATTTTCCAATGGGATGCACTGGCTGATGACCTTATTTAATATGCTTTGAAATCAAACCCATCTCTCTTCAATGTTCTTTGTTTCTAAGATTTTATCCCAATTTATATCTTCTAGCAAGGTTTGCAGTTTAGGGAAGTTGGCTCTTTTGAAATTTAGTGTCTTTTAGCTAGATTCACAGAGAGTTACGGCGGTGTATCAGAAGATACGCCGTCGTAACTCTGAATCTACGCCGTCGTAAATTTAAGCGTATTCTGGAAACCGGATACGCTTAAATTAGGATAAGATACGAGCGGCGTAAGTCTCCTACGCCGTCGTATCTTAGGGTGTATATTTACGCTGGCCGCTATGTGGCGCTTCCGTTGTTTGCAGCGTAGAATATGCAAATGAGCAAGATACGCCAATTCACGAACGTACGTGCGCCCGTCGCAATTAGTTACACCGTTTATGTTAGAGATATGCCAGCGTAAAGATAAAGCTGCTCCCTAGGTGGTGCAGCCCATGCAAGGTATGGATGTCGGAACAGGCCTATCTTTTTACGTTGTTTGCGTAAGTCGTACGCGAATAGGGCTGGACGTAATTTACGTTCACTTTGAAACGGCGTACTTTGGAGCAATGCACACTGGGATATGTCCACAGACGACGCATGTGCCGTTCGTAAAAAACATCAATCACGTCAGGTCACGAATCATTTACATAAAACACGCCCCCCTGTTCCTCATTTGAATTAGGCGCGCTTAGGCTGGCCCATTTACGCTACGCCGCCGTAACTTAGGAGGCAAGTGCTTTGTGAATACAGCACTTGCCTCTCTGACTTACGGCGGCGTAGTGTATATGCGATAAGCTACACCGGCTCACAGTTAAGCCATTCTCTCTGAATCCCCTTGTGTTTCCTATTTGTGTGATTTATACTGAAGCCTATTGACCTGTGATAGCCGTTTCCTAAAATGCCCCACATTTCCACATCCATGATCAGGTGTGTATTGTTGGTAATTAGTAGATCTAGTAAAGCCTTGTTTCTAGTTGGTGCGTCTACCATCTGACCCATTAAAATTGTCCTGCAAGGCATTTAGGAACTGGCGAGCCTGAGACTAATGCATGGTTCCCTTTGCTCAGTCTATATCTGAATAATTAAAATCCCCATTATGATAACACTTCCCATCCTTGCTGCTAATCCAAACTGTGATACGAAGGTCCGTCTCCCCTTCCTCCCTCAGGTTAGGGGGCCTAAAGCATACTCCAAGTATTATTTTCCCCTTAGCTTCATCCCTTTGGAGCTCTATCCATAAGGATTCCACCTCCTCCCTAGCTCCTCTCACATTCACTTGTACATTATTCTTGATATATAGGCATACCCCTCCACCATTTTTACCCTCTCTATCCTTGCGATAAAGGGAATACCCATGAAGGGTTGCCAGCCAATCATGAGAGCTGTTGAACCAGGTCTCTGAAATTCACACAAAATCTAAATCCTCCTCACTCAACAGTATCTGTAGTTCGCCCATCTTGTCCGTCAGGCTCCTGGCATTGGTGAACATGCCATGTAGTTTAGACTGGTCGCATACTTTCCTTTTATTGGGTATTCCGAGATTAATGATCTGATGCTTTGGGATATTACACTTTGTATATTGCTCTAACTTTAATTTTTTTCTCCTTAAAAGTCAGCTTTCATAATTAAACTTACTTTGTTCCTGTGTAAGAAAGGTTTGAGTTTCTGATGAAAGAATAATATCATTAGCAAAAAATGATTATGAGTAGATTTGCATTTTCTTATCAGCTTCAAGTTAATTCTGTACTTGTCCTTCACCTGCTAATTTGTACTTTTATTTTAATCCATGATGAAATGCATAGGGAAGGAATTGTATGAAAACGCATTAGTTTCTATATAGAATCATTAACCATTGCCTTTTTGAGGATAGTGCAGTTGCTGTAGTGAGCATTGGAGAATAGTGTATTGAATTGTGTTCTCATATGTAATCTTGGAATAATGTCTGGAAGCTGGGTGCACCTGCTATTAGCACTTAATGAGATCCTGCAAGCAGTCTATTACCAGATGCAGGTGCAGGTATATTTACAGATCTTTATTTCTCAATGTGAAAATTTAAGAATTGTCATAACATGTCACTGGGCATTGGAATTTCAGCTCCGGGAGGGAATCCAAGGACGTACTCTCACTCGTGCGTGCCCCTAGAGGCGGCACAACCCTGCGACCACTGTGTCACAGTGCTTGGTACCAATCACACATTTTGCATTAATAGTTTTCCCGCGCCGAGTTTTGAATTTTTTACGACGTTTGCGTAAGTCGTTCGCGAATATGGCTGGACGTAATTTACGTTCACGACGAAAGAATGAGGAATTGCCGACGTCATTTGGAGCATGCGCACTTGGATTCAGTCGCGGCTGGCATGATACACGCCCCCTACCCGCCGAATTTGAATTCCGCCGGGTGGATTTACGCTACGCCGCCGCAACTTTACAGGCAAGTACTTTGTGAATACAGCACTTGCCTGAAAAACTTGCGGCGGCGTAACGTAAATGAGTTACGTTACGCCAGCAGAAAGATCTGCTGATCTTTCTGAATCTGGCCCAGTGTCTCTAATTACAGCCACAGCAGTGACAGTGTCCCTGATCACCGCCACAGCAGTCAATGTGTCCCCATAAGGACTTTTTCACATGTGCAATGCTCTCTGAAGAGACATCTGTGTTGGGATCGCTCCTCAGATAACATTTGACAGGCAGTAAGGAGGCTTTGTATAATCTCCTCTCTCCCTGCTTTAACCCCTTGGACTCTGTGCAAGCAACTCCATTCACATGAATGGGTCACTATGGATGGGCATACCGGGTGTATAATTCCTGCCACAGCTGCAAAGCTAAGCATCACAGCCAGTGCTGTATCCTGGCCTAGGCCAACAAGGCCCAGGCCTAGGGCAGCACTTTACAGGGGGGCAGCACGGAAAGAGTCTCCACAGACTTGCGCTACACTGTTAGTGTAGCACCAGTCTTATGGGATGGACTGGGCTAAGAGGCAAATTAATCTTCCGGTATGCGGGCGGCCGTCATTCCCCAACTGTGGGAGGGGGTGCTGCTTCTAATTTTGACTGTCCTATCATCCTGGACCACAAACCTTCCTCACTGTGCTATGTTTTCTGCTGCACCATTGGCATGGTTATATCTTCTTAGTCCACTCCATAAAATTATCCATAAAATTATCGGAAATGTGTGCTTAAAGTAGAACTATAGGCAACACTTGTTTTTCTTTCCATTTTGGATAGAGTAAAGGAGGGTTATTGCCCCGGTCAGTTTATTAAAATGAGAGGAAATCTATGCAAATTAAGGGAACCCATTGCCCCCCGCCTCCCCAGGCCCTCAGAACTAGTGTCCCCACTCGAAAATTTCAGGGTGGGTCTTAAACGGAAAGGGGTGTGGTCTTGACAGGAAGGGGTGGGTCATTTTTTAATTAGGGGGTGCACGAGTTTAGTCTGGCCTAGGGCAGCACAAAACCTAAATACACCACTGAATCACAGCCATGGAAGATATACACCCCCAGCCACTGTCTCTGCAGCGGAAGAGGGTAGCAGTTAAAAGGTGGTAAAACTGGAAAAACTGCGGCTCTACTGCAAGGTTTCTTCAGCCCCCAACCTCACATGTGAACGAGCTTTAACAGTGCAGCCAGTCACAGTTCTCTGATCACCATCACCCCAGCCACAGTGTCACCAGACCAGTGTAGCTAGAATCAGAGTTCTTGATTTGCCTTGTTTATTGATCACATTTTTGCCTGTTGTCTGGACTGATCTTTTGACCATATGCTGACCATGTCTCTGCCTGCACCTGTAGTAGCCCATCTGCAGCTCCGACTGGCTTGGTTCCTGCGAGACACCCTCTGTGTTCAACTGCACTCCTGGAACCAAAAGAACTCTTTTCTTCTTGCTTTTTTTAGCCTCCTTTACTTCTCATATGACCATACTCAGAAGGAGTAGCAGAATGTGTTGTGTGTTGTAATTCCAAGTATGCCCATGTTTTATCTGAGAAATATCTTGTTACATTGACAATTTTGTATAAAAAAAATCTAAATGGGGTAATTTTGTGGGTGCTTCCACTGTCCTTGTGCTCCAGGGCCTCCAAAAATACGATAGGTAGTCTGGAAATTAGATGCATAATTTACATGCAATTTATGCTTCTTGAAAGCCTAAAGATGCTCCTTGAATTTTGGGCCCCTCTATGCATCTAGGCTGTAAAAGGTCTCACACATGTGGTATCCCCATTCTCGGAAGGCATAGCAGAATGTGTTTTGGGATATCATTCTAAGTATGTCTATGCTGTGTGAGACATACTGTAACTTGTTAATATGACAACTGTGAATTTTTTTTTTACTTGATTTCTTTATTTTTCAAAAAATTGCGAAAAAAAATGACAACTTCAAAAGTTCACCATGCCACTAAATACCTTGGAGTGTCTACATTCTAAAAATTGGTCGTGTGTGGGATATTTGTGCTGTCCTGGCATTTTAGGGCCTCAAGAAATGAGAGTCAGTACATCAGGATTGATCAATTATTAAATATATGAACACTGGCTTGTAGACTCTATAATGTTCACACAGACTAAATAATATACAATGACTTGGGTTATTTTTTTTACCAAAGATATGTACCAGTATACATTTTGTTTTTTGAATAAAATATAAAAACCTAGTGGTAAATAAATAACACCAAGAGAAAGCTTTATCTGTGTCAAAAAAATGATAAAAACTTAAAAATTGCCTGGGCAGGAAGGGGGTGAACATTTCTGGTATTGAGGTGGTTAAAGATTTGCAGAGGGCTCATTAAACATACAGTACTGAAGATCATATTATAACTTCTGTGAATACTTTAAAAGATGTTCAAATGTTAATGAAATACCAGCATTTTAGTCTGGAAAATCTGCAAAAGTTTTGTGAGTGTTCACAGGAAATTGTGGCAGATAATCTGTAAGCTATTCTAATGTTTTTTTTTTTTTCAAGACATTTGTTAAACAATTTTACATACACTTAAACATAAAATGACAACCCGTTGCAAGAGAGGAAGATAAAAAAAGGAAATATAATTATCAATTGAATGCCAACACAATCCAAGCGACTGTGATATGTATAAAATGTAGACACAAAATACACGTGGCATATGCAAATTTCACAGTATTTAAATATGTACTGTCTAATCAACATTTCCATATGAAGTCAAATTTAAATGTGGCATTGTGTAAGAAGTATAATTGCTTTTTATACCTGTATATGATACACCTATTCAGTTCTTGTAGCCATTCTGCTATCATGGGAGAAATTGAAAACCATTTAACAACAATCATTCTACAAGCAGCAAAAAGTGATTTGAAAAATGTCAAAAATGTATATTCATCCCATGAAGATGAGTAAAAGTGACCGAGGATACATATCAAAGGAACAACAGCTTATTAAGAAAATGTTACAGCATTAAGACTATGAATGACCAGAGTCCAGTACTATTTAAGCTTAGGACAATGCCACACTAGATGTGTCAAGTCTCCATAAGATTGATTGCACCTGCTACAACTAGAGGATTGACAAGACATATACCTATACTATACAAATACAATACAAATACTATATATAATATAAACAATTGTATAAGCTGGGGGGAAGGAGAAACAAGAGGCATTGCTTGCAATACCTTCTCCCAGACATCAGGGATAGGACCCAATTCCTTTTCCAATTTCTGTCTGCAGGAAACTGGGTGTCTCAGCAAAACTTTTTAATATAAGTTGTTGATGTATCTCAGAGATCCCTTAAAAATGTTGTGTGAGGTGTCTGTAATTGAGGTCAAGGGAGCCATTTGGGCCAAGAAGGCATGTCTAATTTGAAGATATTGATAAAAGGTCCTCTTTGTTAGGTAATTAGTTCAACTAGACCCGGGTTTAAGGACAAGCTGGATGTATGGAAAGTCCTCAATGCATTGGCAGTCAGAAAACATCCACACGCACACATATGGTATGTCCAAGACTAGACTTTATTTCTCCTGCGTACTTGGTACATAATCAAACCATACAAAAAGGAACGCCCTTGTCCCAGCCAATCATATCTAAGTTATTAGGTTATACAAGTTATGTTCGTCACACATATAACAATCTTCTTTGTGCCCTACAGCTTATCTATTGTTGATGTTCTTTTGGCATAATAACATAGCCAAGGTTCTCCTAGAAGCTCAAGGATATATTTTAAATAAATTTTAGGATACAAGCATTAATCACTAAGGGGGAACTTTAACACGCCTTATAATGCATTCATAATTTAGGGGAACTATAACCTATCAATCATTGATATCTATGGGGGAACTCTAACCACCTTTCACTCTTCTCCAAACAAAATTCTGCTTGGAGTAAACCTAATATAACCAATATAAAGCTTTATCAAATAAATCTTTAGCAGATGCCCAAATACATCATATCAGATGACTGGTTGGAAATTGAGCAGAAGACTTAAAGCATGCAGAGGACTCCTGGGCATTAGGAGAACATAGCCATCTGATGCGCTTATAAGAGGATTTTGGGAAGGAGCAACACTCTCAACCAACCTGAGTGACAAGAAAAAAAAAAGCCAGAGGCTTCGAAACCTTTGTTTTTCGGGTACTGAAGAAATTCTAACCTGTTCAAAGGTGATTTATTTTTTCACATAAAAAAGCCCACCTGGTACCAATATTCAAAAAAGGGCAAATATCTATTCCTGGGAACTATAGGCCTGTCAGTCTAACATTGGTAGTTTGTAAACTATTTGAGTGGTTGATAAGGGACTATTTTCAAGAATTTGTTAATGAAAACAGTATAATTAGCAGTAATCAGCATGGGTTTATGAAAGGTCGTTCTTGCCAAACGAACCTATTAACTGCCAGCTGGACAAAGGTAGGCCGGTGGATGTGGTATATCTGGATTTTTTCAAAAGCATTTGATACAGTTCCCCCACAAACACTTTTAATCTACGAGTTGAGGTCTGTAGGCATGGACCATAGGGTATGTACCTGGATAGAATAATGGCTACAGAGAGAACAGAGAAGGCGGCGGAGAAGACCGGCCTTCCCGCTAGTAAAAGAGCTGGAAGAAGAGGAGCCCGGCAGAAGAGAGAATAGAGAAGACCGGGCCACCCCCGCCCGGCAGAAGAGAGAATACGGTGGAGAAGACCAGGCCCCCGCTAGTAAAAGAGCTGGAAGAAGAGAGCGGAGGAGCCTGGCAGAAGAGAGAACAGAGAAGCGCGGGCCCCCCGCCCGGCAGAAGAAAGAACAGAGAAGATGGCAGAGAAGTTGTCTCCCGGTCTCCCGGATTCCGATAAGCCCGCAGACCCCGTCAACCCTGGCCATTGGTTGTGGAAGAGGCCCTTGTCCCTATCAACATAGGGACAAGGTGCTTTGGGGTGGGGGGCTGCAGGGCGCCCCCTGCCACAAAGCACCCACCCCCCCATGTTGAGGGCATGCGGCCTGGTACGGTTAAGGAGGGGGCACTCGCTCGTCCCCACCCCCTTTCCTGACCGGCCAGGCTGCATGCTTGGATAAGGGTTTGGTATGGATTTTGGTGGGACCTCCACGCCATTTTTTCGGCGTAGGTGTTCCCCTTTAAATCCATACCAGACCTAAGGGCCTGGTATGCTCCTGAAGGGGAACCCATGCCGTTTTTAATAAAAAATTTGGCGCAGAATTTCCCTTTTATTATCAGTGATCACCGAAGGCACTACTTTCACCTTACCAAATGGGGAAATTTTTACACCAAACTTCCAAGTCGATTGTAATAAGCAGGGAGTGATTTTTTTTTGATGACATGTCAATGTCAAGCCTTTTATGTCGGGAAAACCATCAGGAAATTTAAAGCTAGGATTCGCGACCATGTATATCATTCGGCAGAAGGCAAAATGTTGACCTCAGTAAGCAGGCATCTAGATTTGTATCACAGCTTTAATAACAAAGTGGTCTCTTTCATTGCCCTAGCAGTAGTCCCCAATAATCCACGGGGGGGCAATTGGGACAAATTAATCCTGCAAAAGGAAACCTTGTGGATAGAATGTTTGAATGCCCTGTGTGCCCCTGGCCTCAACGAGGCACAGTCGTACAAACCTTTCTTATAACCACCCCCCTCAAAATGTCGCCACCCTCCTTCCCTCTCATTACCTTCCTTTTTTTCCCCCCTCCCCTTGTTATAGTTTTTGTCCTTTCCCCTTGCCCTTTATCAATTTATTTTGTGCATATAGGTGGCCAAAAGTTTTTATTGACCCATTGGATACATATTTTATATACTATACGAGCCTTATTAAAGAAATATTTTGCTAAAATTTATATATATATGTTGAAATCTCTGATTAAAATTTTTTAGGTACACGCTCCGATCATGCAATGTGGACCACCATTACAATTGATGTTCTGGTGCTTCCACATTGATACTATTCATGAAAGACTGCCTTATAAACCATGTTTGTTATTTATCATTATTGTTATCTTTCTTACTATCATTAATGTAAATTCATTATTATCTATTTTTATTTATATTTATTTGTATTGCTTATACAATGATTCCGCATGATGTTTTGATGAATTCATCCCCTTCCCTATCTTTCTCTAAGGTAACATTGGTTGTGGAAGAGGCCCTTGTCCCCATCAACATAGGGACAAGGTGCTTTGGGGTGGGGGGCTGCAGGGCGCCCCCTGCCACAAAGCACCCACCCCCCCATGTTGAGGGCATGCGGCCTGGTACGGTTAAGGAGGGGGCACTCGCTCGTCCCCACCCCCTTTCCTGACCGGCCAGGCTGCATGCTTGGATAAGGGTTTGGTATGGATTTTGGTGGGACCTCCACGCCATTTTTTCGGCGTAGGTGTTCCCCTTTAAATCCATACCAGACCTAAGGGCCTGGTATGCTCCTGAAGGGGAACCCATGCCGTTGTTTCGGCGTAGGTGTTCCCCTTTAAATCCATACCAGACCTAAGGGCCTGGTATGCTCCTGAAGGGGAACCCATGCCGTTTTTAATAAAAAATTTGGCGCAGAATTTCCCTTTTATTATCAGTGATCACCGAGAAGAGGAGCCCGGCAGAAGAGAGAATAGAGAAGACCGGGCCACCCCCGCCCGGCAGAAGAGAGAATACGGTGGAGAAGACCAGGCCCCCGCTAGTAAAAGAGCTGGAAGAAGAGAGCGGAGGAGCCTGGCAGAAGAGAGAACAGAGAAGCGCGGGCCCCCCGCCCGGCAGAAGAAAGAACAGAGAAGATGGCAGAGAAGTTGTCTCCCGCTCTCCCGGATTCCGATAAGCCCGCAGACCCCGTCAACCCTGGCCATTGGTTGTGGAAGAGGCCCTTGTCCCCATCAACATAGGGACAAGGTGCTTTGGGGTGGGGGGCTGCAGGGCGCCCCCTGCCACAAAGCACCCACCCCCCCATATTGAGGGCATGCGGCCTGGTACGGTTAAGGAGGGGGCACTCGCTCGTCCCCACCCCCTTTCCTGACCGGCCAGGCTGCATGCTTGGATAAGGGTTTGGTATGGATTTTGGTGAACCACAACCTCTTCACCGAGAAGAGGAGCCCGGCAGAAGAGAGAATAGAGAAGACCGGGCCACCCCCGCCCGGCAGAAGAGAGAATACGGTGGAGAAGACCAGGTCCCCGCTAGTAAAAGAGCTGGAAGAAGAGAGCGGAGGAGCCTGGCAGAAGAGAGAACAGAGAAGCGCGGGCCCCCCGCCCGGCAGAAGAAAGAACAGAGAAGATGGCAGAGAAGTTGTCTCCCGGATTCCGATAAGCCCGCAGACCCCGTCAACCCTGGCCATTGGTTGTGGAAGAGGCCCTTGTCCCCATCAACATAGGGACAAGGTGCTTTGGGGTGGGGGGCTGCAGGGCGCCCCCTGCCACAAAGCACCCACCCCCCCATGTTGAGGGCATGCGGCCTGGTACGGTTAAGGAGGGGGCACTCGCTCGTCCCCACCCCCTTTCCTGACCGGCCAGGCTGCATGCTTGGATAAGGGTTTGGTATGGATTTTGGTGGGACCTCCACGCCATTTTTTCGGCGTAGGTGTTCCCCTTTAAATCCATACCAGACCTAAGGGCCTGGTATGCTCCTGAAGGGGAACCCATGCCGTTTTTAATAAAAAATTTGGCGCAGAATTTCCCTTTTATTATCAGTGATCACCGAAGGCACTACTTTCACCTTACCAAATGGGGAAATTTTTACACCAAACTTCCAAGTCGATTGTAATAAGCAGGGAGTGATTTTTTTTTGATGACATGTCAATGTCAAGCCTTTTATGTCGGGAAAACCATCAGGAAATTTAAAGCTAGGATTCGCGACCATGTATATCATTCGGCAGAAGGCAAAATGTTGACCTCAGTAAGCAGGCATCTAGATTTGTATCACAGCTTTAATAACAAAGTGGTCTCTTTCATTGCCCTAGCAGTAGTCCCCAATAATCCACGGGGGGGCAATTGGGACAAATTAATCCTGCAAAAGGAAACCTTGTGGATAGAATGTTTGAATGCCCTGTGTGCCCCTGGCCTCAACGAGGCACAGTCGTACAAACCTTTCTTATAACCACCCCCCTCAAAATGTCGCCACCCTCCTTCCCTCTCATTACCTTCCTTTTTTCCCCCCCTCCCCTTGTTATTGTTTTTGTCCTTTCCCCTTGCCCTTTATCAATTTATTTTGTGCATATAGGTGGCCAAAAGTTTTTATTGACCCATTGGATACATATTTTATATACTATACGAGCCTTATTAAAGAAATATTTTGCTAAAATTTATATATATATGTTGAAATCTCTGATTAAAATTTTTTAGGTACACGCTCCGATCATGCAATGTGGACCACCATTACAATTGATGTTCTGGTGCTTCCACATTGATACTATTCATGAAAGACTGCCTTATAAACCATGTTTGTTATTTATCATTATTGTTATCTTTCTTACTATCATTAATGTAAATTCATTATTATCTATTTTTATTTATATTTATTTGTATTGCTTATACAATGATTCCGCATGATGTTTTGATGAATTCATCCCCTTCCCTATCTTTCTCTAAGGTAATATTAAAAGTAAATGTGGAATATGTACCTATATCCTAACTGCTTTGGATGCAATCGTATTGATTCCTGCACACACCTGAGCAATCAATGGGGCCAACTCTCCCTAGATGTCTTTTTCCTTCCCATGTTTTTTTTTCTTTCCCCCCCCCCCCCCCCCCCATACACTTTTATCTTTATTTTTCCTTCCCTGCACTTTTTTCTTTTCCTTTTTCCTTTTCCTTTTTCCTCCCCTGTATCTATGTTTCTCCTATGGTCAATGGCCGTCCTTGGAGATATTTCTCTCCCCTGAGTATATTGGCGGCCGCGCATCACATATCTCCATCTCTGGAGTTATGTAATCGCACCACTAGATGGAGTTCTCCGTCTAGTAGCGATACCTCTCATGCAGTGCGTCACTCCTTATCCTTGCGACGGCCACGCATGAGAGGTGAGACGCGGCTGCTGCGGATGACGTCACACGTACGCGCGCGTGTTGAACGTCCTCTCCGCTGTGAGCAGGGCACTATTTAAACTCGTGCTTACCGTACACGAGTTGCTGCAGTCTCTCGGGAGACTTGCGGAGGAACTTGCCGCCATTACCATAACCCAGGTATGCTGCCCTGACACTATTTTAGCTGCACTCTCCAATCCTCAACATTATCATTTGCCTACAGCAAAATTGATGTTTTCTTGTTTGCTTTACCAGGCTCACCTTTGCCACAACAGCCCTGTTAGGCTGATATCCAGGCATGTGCACCAGGTGTATTCGATACCCTATTTACTAGGGATCTTAATAATAATTTTGCTGAGATTCGGTGGGATTCTTTATTATCCCTCCCTCTCCCACAGGCATTATCATCCTCCTCTGAAGGTACGCTATCATTATTATTTAACCATTCTTGCTTCATTTTTCTACATTCCATTATACTTTATCTATAACAATATAACCCTAAATCCTTATTTAATTTTATTACTCTTTAGACCTATTACCCTCATCCAGGGTTTTTACTAGTTGCTTAAACGTCCAGCAGCCCGGACTTAGCTAACCCTTTCGTGCTGGGTAATTCCTTCTTTATGCCCAGTATCTACATTATTTGGATTATCACCCTTGCTCCAAATACTATCTGTGAGTATCTTTCCCATTCATTCACTTAATCAAATTTTGCCTTATCTTTAATATTTCCCTATTCTTCTGCCTACATCATTACTACTTATCCCTGCTTCCTCTATACTTTTGAGTGAATGCTCCACGGTTGACTATACCTTTTCTTTTCCTTTTCTCTCTCCCTTTTTTTCTTTTCTTCCCCTTCCCCCTCCTTTTCCTCTCTTTCCCTTCCCGTTCCCTACATTACTTTATTTCATTTATTCATTCACCTCACTATTTCTTGTTTCCTTCCCATCCCTCTCTGCTCTTCCCCCACACATTTTTCTTTCCCCCCTATTCCTATCCCCCTTTTTTCCCATCCCCCTCTTTCCCTCTTTTTTTTCCCTCTCCCTTCAATTCTTTATTCAATTTTTTCATCTTTCTCCGCCCCCCTACTTTCCCTCTCCCTTTCCCTCCCCCTCCCTTCCTTTTTTCTTTTTCTTTTTCTTTTTCTTTTTCTTTTCCTCCTCCATATCACACTCATTTTTCCCCCTTTCTGAATGAATGAATGAATGAATGAATGAATGAAAAACTTATAAAGCGCGGCGCATGCGAACTGAATCGCTTTCTGTTCTTCCTTCACCACATCTGGGGTCCAGTGTTGTCATTTCTTTGCTTGCTTATGTGTATGTCTTTCAGATGATTTTCAGATGATATCCATTGTCGTTTAAATTAATTTATGTTTTGAATTTATGTGTTTTTTGTTCTCTATATGTTTGTCGAATGTTGTTCTACAGCCAACCATACCTAGACTCCGCGAGGAAGCGCTGTAAGTTAGCGCGAAACCGGTCGAGTCAACTAACCGTGCAAGTCATACCATCGCAGACATTCTCTGCCTGCACCTCCACAACTACACAGGATCATTATTATTATTTGTACCCATAGGTTGCCTTTCGTGTTTTGAAAGTCTACATCCACAATTTGGATATACTGTTATCTGTTATTCTCTTACTATTCCTGTGACTTTGTCTAGAGAGGCTTGCTAAGTTTTCAAGTTGGTTCACCAGATAGTCTTGCTGCGAATGGCAATCTCATTTTAATATGTATTATAATTTTCTTTCTATGTCTTAATAAACCAAAAACTTTTTAGAGAAAATTGTTCTCTGTATTGACTATATTTTGACCAACCAATTGTGCCTAAAAAGTCCAATCAACTCGCCCCCAGTTATTTCCTTTATCATTTACATTAGGACGTGGCACACTCTTACATCTAAATATCCATGTACACTACATGTGAGGATATTTTCTATCCCTTTTTTCGGATTCCTGTATCCAACTGACATCCATACATCAATAACACGTGTAAATATATATATGTTCCAAAAACATATTGCAAAAACACAAACATAAACCATGGACAGTCTGTGATAAATCGATCAGAAAACTGATATCAGCTGCTATATGAGTAGACATGTGCACAACAAAACATTTTGTTTAGTTTTGTCTCATTTCTGTAGATTCATAAAGACGCGGTTTTGTTTGCATTTTCGTAAGTTTTATTTTCGTTGATACTCAATGATCCCTAATTCTGTCTAATTTATTTTCTTTGATTTGAAATTCATAATTTTGTTAGATAATAATTTTTAATTATTCGGTACACTACTCATAATTTAGTAATGTGAGATTGCCTTTTCCGTTGATTCGTAACATTGTTTCGTTTTCGTTGATTCGTGTCGATTACCACGCTTCGAATGGATTCGTACTTTCATAAATACATCACGGTCATTCGCAATCTCATACTTTAGTTTTGTTTTCAACACGCGGCTATAGCCTCCTACCGTGCTTCAAATGCATTCGTACTTTCGTAAATACATCGCGGTCATTTGTAATGTATTTTAGTTTTGTTTTCAACACGTGGCTATAGCCTCCACCCCTGTACCTTGCTTAGTTTCTAATAAGTCCTGTACTTACTCCCAGTCTACTCCCTCAGTCACGAGACCTGACTCAGTCTCCTCCTCAACTGAATCTAAAAAATTTCAGGAATGCATTGTGACTCAGACACAAAAGAGATAAGCTGATTGGCTAAGATACTAAGTAAGATACATCACTCACTACACTGCCCATTCGAAAAAACGATTCGAGAACACAAAATAACGAACAGACAAAGAAACAAATTTACGAACATACGAATGAAAATACAAACATACGAACATACGAAATTACGAACATATATATTAAGATACACTTTCTTACCCTGTCCATTCAAAAGAACGATTTGAGAACACGAACATACAAAGAAACAAAATGATGAACACACTAATGAAATACGAACATATGCAATTACGAACAGATAAAAGATTGAAAATACGGAATGCAAATCATTCATTATAGATGTAATTTTCGTTCTTTTACTGTTTCTGTGTTTTGTATTTTCGTAAGTTTGTCCATCCATTCGTAAGTTCGTATTTTCGCATACAGGTAAGAGAGCTGCCGCTCCAGGTGAGCTCACTAGGGTAATTGATGTCCACTCAGAAGCAGATGGGTGCTGGCAATGCACAGGATGTGCAAAAGCAATAAGGATATGGACAGCCGCACTCCAGTAACTTGAAAAAAGACGTGCCCTTTATTGGGTACAGGAAAAAATGCACTACAGATATCAGCACACAGTGGGATAAACAGCTGACGCGTTTCGCATTGAGTGTCAATGCTTAATCATAGCTATAGATGAAATAACAAATAACAGGTATACATATACACACAGAAATCTATGCTTAATTGGACCCACCCAGCATGTGATTGACTACAGCAATTAGCCAGTATCCAACACACATGCGGGGGGGGGGGTGGGGAGAAAAGGCATAGGTGAAAAAAAGCACATATGAAACAAACTGGCTTGCAAAGTGAAACAAATCTGTAAATACAAGTGTGGACAATAATAAATGTGACCAAAAAGGCAGCACATAATTATGTAAAAATATAAATAGTAATCAAAGACATATTAAAAGCTGAGATATGACAGGGATGTGGTGTAAATATAAATGTGAATAAAGAAAGTGAGTTGATGATTAATGAAAATGTATTATAAGCATGTGCTAAATGAAGACCGACAAGCCCATATAATCGAAGCATGTGATGTCACTTATATTTAAAGCAAGGACAGAATGATGTGAGCAAGGAACCAATTGCAATATATATTATAATAGAAAAAATTGTGATTATTATGTTATGTTAATAAGTATGTATACAATGTGAAAAGTATACATGGGTATATATACACAAATATATGTGTAAAAGATATATATGTATAAAAAGTGTCATACAACTAATAATGAACCAGTAAAAGATTATATAAATGCAAAGGTGCCCAGTAGTGTGTGGTGTTGGAAAAAAGTAATAAGTAAAAGAATAGACAGAATTTCGAAAGGTACATCACTAAAGGGATGTATCACCTCCCTCAGTGTATGTGTATATGTATAGAGGTCCATTACCGTGTGCTGTGGAAAAGCCCAACAAGGGCAATAAAAAATATATATGTAAGTAAATACATATATATATATATATATATATATATATATATATGCACAGAACGTATGAAGGCCGTACACATAAGGAGAGGGGGGGAAAGGGGTACCAAATGAAATGTGTCTTTGGAAGTAGTGAAATTTTCCAGATAAATAAAACCATGTTTTCTTCATTTTTGAAATTATAAGTAAAATATTAAATGAAAGTAAAAATGAGTGAGTAGAACCCTCTAAAACCAAAATCATGTAAGTGGTAGGTATATTGAAATATTGTATAGATGATGTAAAAATTACAACACGTATATAAAACCATACCAAATAGACAATTATGGTGGATAACCTGTAAATCATGAACCGATGCCAGAACCCAATAGGTACATGAAATGAGATCTGCAGTTAATCAGGCTAGTAATGGATATATATATGCACATGAGGGAAAACCAATGGAAAGAAAAAAAAAAAAAAAAAAACTCCAACTGCACATGTATATAATATGCATGCATGTGAATGCATGTGTATATGTACTCAGCTAGGGCATATACTAGTCCTTACTGCCAATGATATAGTATATCTGATATTGAAGCGCTTGACCCCACTAGTACAAGAACAAGTGTGAAAGGACCCTGTGTGAAAGGGCCATGTAAAAAGAGGTTACATATGGGAATCGCGTCTAAGCAAAATCACAAAGCATGAAGGGTTGGAGCGGGGTACAAGAGCTATATATAGTATGTATGGTGGGCTGAATAGCCACACACATGAGTACCCACATGCAGATTAGTAAATACTGCATGCGGACAGCCATTTTAGTACTAGTCATAAACCGTTACCAAAACCCAATAGGTACATGAAATGAGATCTGCAGTTAGTCAGGCTGGTACTGGATGTATATATACACATGAGGGAAAACCAATCGAAAATAAAAATGAAAAGCTCCAACTGCACATGTATATGATGTGCATGCATGTGAATGCATGTGTATATGTGCTCAGCTAGGGCCTATGCTAGTCCTTACTGCCAATGATGTGATATATCTGATGTTAAGGCGCTTGAACCCATTGGTATTGAAACAGGTGTGAAAGGACCCTGTGTGAAAGGGCCATGTAAAAAAAGAAAAAAAAAAAAAAAAAAAAAAAGGTTACATGTGGGAATCACGTCTAAGCAAAATCACAAAGCATTAAGGGTTGGAACGGGGTACACGAGCTGTATATAATATGTGTGGTGGGCTGAGTAGTCACACATATGAGTACCCACATGCAGATTAGTGAATATCGCATGCGGACAGATTTTGGTACTAGTCATGAGCCGATACCAGAGCCCAATAGGTACATGAAATACAATCTACAGTTAATCAGGCTGGTAATAGATATAAATATGCACATAAAGGAAGACAAATTGAAGATAAAAGGCTCCAACTGCACATGTATATAATATGCATGCATGTGAATGCATGTATATATGTACTCAGCTAGGGCATATACTAGTCCTTACTGTCAATGATGTAGTATATCTGATATTGAGGCGCTTGAACCCGCTAATACTAAAACAAGTGTGAAAGGACCCTGTATGAAAGGGCCATGTAACCCCACTGGTACTAGAACAAGTGTGAAAGGACCCTGTGTGAAAGGGCCATGTAAAAAGAGGTTACATATGGGAATCGCGTCTAAGCAAAATCTCAAAGCATGAAGGGTTGGAGCGGGGTACAAGAGCTATATATAGTATGTATGGTGGGCTGAATAGCCACACACATGAGTACCCACATGCAGATTAGTAAATACTGCATGCGGACAGCCATTTTAGTACTAGTCATAAACCGTTATCAAAACCCAATAGGTACATGAAATGAGATCTGCAGTTAGTCAGGCTGGTAATGGATGTATATATACACATAAGGGAAAACCAATTGAAAATAAAATCAATTGGAAATAAAAATGAAAAGCTCCAACTGCACATGTATATGATGTGCATGCATGTGAATGCATGTGTATATGTGCTCAGCTAGGGCCTATACTAGTCCTTACTGCCAATGATGTAATATATCTGATGTTGAGGCGCTTGAACCCATTGGTATTGAAACAGGTGTGAAAGGACCATGTGTGAAAGGGCCCTGTAAAAAGAGGTTACATGTGGGAATCACGTCTAAGCAAAATCACAAAGCATAAAGGGTTGGAACGGGGTACACGAGCTGTATATAATATGTGTGGTGGGCTAAATAGCCACACATATGAGTACCCACATGCAGATTAGTGAATATCGCATGCGGACAGATTTTGGTACTAGTCATAAGCCGATACCAGAGCCCATTAGGTACATGAAATAGAATCTACAGTTAATCAGGCTGGTAATAGATATAAATATGCACATAAAGGAAGACAAATTGAAGATAAAAGGCTCCAACTGCACATGTGTATGATGTGCATGCATGTGAATGCATGTATATATGTACTCAGCTAGGGCATATACTAGTCCTTACTGTCAATGATGTAGTATATCTGATATTGAGGCGCTTGAACCCGCTAATACTAAAACAAGTGTGAAAGGACCCTGTGTGAAAGGGCCGGTAGGCTGGTCAGTCATAGAAGTGGGAAACATCCCATTCAAAATTGAGGCCCCTGGGAATTCTCGTGTAAAGGGAGAATATCCAGAATACCTCTCTTTTGCACAAAATTCTGAATTTGTCCCCCCCTCTAATGGGTGTTGTGATTTTTTCAATTCCCTGCACAGTGAGACTAGATATGTCCTTATGATGTATGAGGTTCCAGTGTCTAGCCACATTGGTGTCATGATTTTTATCGATGTCATATAGATGGTCACGCAACCTGTCTTTCATTCTGCGGGTAGTGCGACCCACATACTGAAGTTTGCATGCGCTGCAACCAATTACATATATGACATACTTGGTGTTACAGTTTATGAAATGTTTGATGGGAAAGCTTTTCTCGCTGGAATAGGAGTGGACATGCTGTCCACTTTTGATTAGTTTGCAGTACCTACATCCACTAATACCGCATTTGAAAGTGCCCTGAAACTGAAGCCAATTCATGTTAGTATTGTGACTTTGAAAAAGGCTGGGAGACAGTTTGCTACCGAGGGTGGGTGCTCTGCGGGAGACAGATCTAATGCCCTTCTCCAGAATATGTTGGTAAATTGTATCACCATATAGTATGGGGAGATATTTGTTGACAATGGACTTGATTTTGTTAAATTCAGAGCTATAAGGAGTGGAAAAGACAGGAACATCGCTAAAGGGAATGCTATGTGTATTTCTGGCTGGAATGTGGATATTGCTCAGGAGGGAATCCCTGGGTATGGCACTGGCTCTTGATAGAGCTCTATTAATGATTTTAACAGGGTATCCCCTATCTCTGAACCTGTGTGACATTTCAGTGGCCTCTACAGAAAAATTCTCAGGAGAACTGCACAGGCGTTTGAGCCTAAGAAATTGGCCGTAAGGGATGGCATTAATAGTATGTCCGGGATGTGCGGAGTCCGCCCGTAAAAGGGCATTGCCCGCAGTCTGCTTCTGAAAAAGACTGGTGGCGATGCCCCCACCAGTGCCTGAAAGTCTGACATCCAGGTATTCTATAGAGGTGGCTTGCAGATCTCCTGTGAATCTTAGGTTTAAACAATTGTCATTTAGGTATGCCAACCAGGTTTCTAGATCTATATTGTTGTCATTGATAATGAATAGCAAGTCGTCTATGTAGCGACAATAGAATGCAGTGTCCAGACGACGGGGACTACCACATCCAAAGATGCGGGACCTCTCCCACCAGCCCATGTAGAGGTTGGCAAGAGAGGGAGAAAACTTGGCTCCCATGGAGGCCCCGCATCTTTGGAGGTAGTAGCCCCCATCGAACATGAAGAAATTATGTTTCAAGAGGTATTCTAAAGCCTGACATATAAACTCCTGTAGGACCAGGGAAAATTTCCCTGACTCTTTTAAGAAAAACTTGACTGCCTCAATTCCTAGATGGTGGGGAATGCAGGAATAAAGGCTTGTGACATCACAACTGATCCACCTGTGATCATTGGACCATGCAAATTCATGGAGTTTGTTAAGTAAATCTTTGGTGTCACGAAGATATCCTGGGAGGCTCAAGACTAGGGGTTGTAGTTGGCTGTCAACCCAATCGCCCAGGCGTTCATTTAAAGAGCCTATGCCTGCCACTATGGGTCTGCCGACTAGTGGGCAGAGACCCTTGTGAACTTTGGGCAGATGGTGAAAGATGGGCATGATTGGGTTGTACCTTTCGAAATTCTGTCTATTCTTTTACTTATTACTTTTTTCCAACACCACACACTACTGGGCACCTTTGCATTTATATAATCTTTTACTGGTTCATTATTAGTTGTATGACACTTTTTATACATATATATCTTTTACACATATATTTGTGTATATATACCCATGTATACTTTTCACATTGTATACATACTTATTAACATAACATAATAATCACAATTTTTTCTATTATAATATATATTGCAATTGGTTCCTTGCTCACATCATTCTGTCCTTGCTTTAAATATAAGTGACATCACATGCTTCGATTATATGGGCTTGTCGGTCTTCATTTAGCACATGCTTATAATACATTTTCATTAATCATCAACTCACTTTCTTTATTCACATTTATATTTACACCACATCCCTTTCATATCTCAGCTTTTAATATGTCTTTGATTACTATTTATATTTTTACATAATTATGTGCTGCCTTTTTGGTCACATTTATTATTGTCCACACTTGTATTTACAGATTTGTTTCACTTTGCAAGCCAGTTTGTTTCATGTGTGCTTTTTTTCACCTATGCCTTTTCTCCCCACCCCCCCCCCCGCATGTGTGTTGGATACTGGCCAATTGCTGTAGTCAATCACATGCTGGGTGGGTCCAATTAAGCATAGATTTCTGTGTGTATATGTATACCTGTTATTTTTTATTTCATCTATAGCTATGATTAAGCATTGACACTCAATGCGAAACGCGTCAGCTGTTTATCCCACTGTGTGCTGATATCTGTAGTGCATTTTTTCCTGTACCCAATAAAGGGCACGTCTTTTTTCAAGTTACTGGAGTGCGGCTGTCCATATCCTTATTGCTTTTGCACTTCGTATTTTCGCATGTTTGTTATTTTGCTTATTCAGAATTTTGTAATTTTTGTATTTTGGTTCTTTCAGCTATTCGGATGTTAGAATTTAATACGAATGTACGAATACTAACAAATTTGTATGAAAATCCATTCGTTACGAACCGAATCGCACATGTCTATATATGAGTATAAGTGAAAAGTGCTCAGTTACAATCAAAACATTACTGTTCAAAGCATGCAATCTTCAACATAAAATGAAAGTGCCTTGTGCTTTTCTTCTTATATTGAATTGCTTTTCAGTGCCTCCAATCCCCCGTGTGTGTAGTATAGGTCCCTATTTACCAGAGGTAGTTGACCCTCTTGTCTTATGACAAAGGGAAGTAAGAAAATGACTAAGGCGGTCTCTCCTAGACCCGTGGTCCCTTTAAGATCAAGCCAGGATTCAGGTTCTCGTAGCGTGTTTAGATGTTTATGGAGAAAACAAAAGGAAGGGAAGGCCTCTCATATCGTAAAAAATTCCAGACTTTATTGAAATGTACAATAATAGGTTACGACCACTTGAAAAACATGAATTCCCAGTAAACAGTGGAAGCTGTGGGCCACTCTGCTCCGCTGTGCATTCCACACCGTAATTAGTTGGAATATTTCACTTACCATATTGCAAGCGCAATCTGTACATAGGGCTCACCCCTGGTGTCCATATTTATAAATATTGTACCTGTATGAGGTTGGGAAAGCAGCTGCAATTAGGTAGTATTTGGAGTGGATGGATTTTAATTTATATTCTGTGTTGTTTTATATATAATATATTTATATATCTTTTTTTGCGGAGATGACTCTATGTTAGTATAAACCTGTGTATAATTGTATACCTTGTATATTGCATAATTATATGCTCTTAGTCACTTAATTATTTAATTTATCTCATAGATGATTAATGGTTTAGAAAGACTGGTTTAGAACATATTGCAAACTCCTCTGATGTTTAACAGGCAACCAAATGAATTGCTATAGTAACCTAACAGTGTTCCAGTGTGCCTACCACTTGAACTGAGAGCTAGTGGTTTTACATTCTCCTCTAACTGCTTTTGCCATCTCTTGCCCCAGCTGCTCTGCACAGAGACCAGGATATACCTGTATTTGTCTCATTGCTTAAAATTTTAAATGCTGGAGCACTGCTGACTTCTATACAATCTCCCCAAATATCATGCACAGACCTGACAAATGCTGTATGGCTGATATCATCACAGTGCAAAACTGCTTGGGCTAGATTCAGGTAGGGGCGCACATTTACGCTACACCGCCATAAGTTAGAGAGGCAAGTGCTGTATTCACAAAGCACTTGCCTCCTAAATTACGGTGGCGTAGCGTAAATGGGGCCGGCGTAAGCGCGCGTAATTCAAATGAGGATAAGGGGGTGTGTTTTATGTTAATTCTTGGTGACCCGACGTGATTGACGTTTTTCCCGAACGGCGCATGTGCCGTCCGTGGAATTTCCCAGTGTGCATTGCTCCAAAGTACGCCGCAAGGACATCATTGGTTTCGACGTAAACGTAAATTACGTCCAGCCCTATTCGCGAACGACTTACGCAAACAACGTAAAAAATTAAAAATTCGACGCGGGAACGACGTCCATACTTAACATTGCGTACGCCTCATAATAGCAGGAGCAACCTTACGCCGAAAAAGCCTAACGTAAACGGCGTAAAAAAAATAGCGCCGGGCGTACGTAAATTTGTGAATCGGCGTATCTAGGTCATTTGCATATTCTACTACGCAGCGTATCTATAGATACGCCGGCGTAATTCAATGCTGAATCTAGCCCTTTGTCTATTATACTGATGACTCCAGAGTACACCTTGGGGTAAATCCACGTACATTGGCGTAATTTTGCATCGGGCGTAGCGTATCTAAGATACACTACGCCTCCGTAACTTATTTTTTTTTTTTGGAATCCTCAAACAGTTCGCGCCATAAGTTATGACGGCGTAGTGTATCTTTGGCGGCGTAAGGGCGCGCAATTCAAAACGATGTGATGGGGCGTGTTTTATGTAAATACGTTGTGACCCGATGTAAACAAAGTTTTTTTTTAACGGTGCATGCGCCGTCCGTGGGGGTATCCCAGTGCGCATGCTCGAAATTAAACCGGAACAAGCCAATGCTTACGATGGTGACGTCATTCTACGCAAATCCCTATTTGCGAACGACTTACGCAAATGACGTAAAAAATTCTAACTTCGACGCCATACTTAACATTGAGTACGCCACCATATAGCAGCTTTAACTATACGCCGGAAAAAGCCGAACGCAAATGACATAAAAAAATGCGCCGGCTGGACATACGTTCGTGGATCGCCGTAACTAGCTAATTTGCATACTCAACGCGGAATTCGACGGAAACGCCACCTAGCGGCCGGCGGAAAAATGCACCTAAGATCCGACGGCGTACCAAGACGTACGTCTGTCGAATCGATCCCAGATGCAGTCGTATCTTGTTTTGTAGATACAAAACAAAGATACGACACTGGAACTTTAAAATTACACGGCATATCAATAGACATGCCGGCGTAATTCTTTTGTGGATCTGCCCCCTTGTGTTTTTTTTATTGATTTCTACAAGCAGGTTTTAAATGTGTATGTTGCTGGTTGTTAAAGGCTTCACTGTGCAATGTTCATTGGGCTGCCATTTTCTTTGTCTTAGAAAATGTTCTGATTACCTTGTGGTTATGCGGAAGCAGCAGGTCCTTTGAGCAGCCACACCAATGCATTGAAACCATATGAAATGTTACACTGATCTATTCTTACATACAGACCATTAGGATGTGATACATCCCATGGACTTTATGGTACATAATTTAGTGCAGATGCATGTTTTAGTTGTTTGTTTATCCATGGGTGATTGAACACTCCATTTTACATTTGGCTGTTTCTGAGTTTATGTTAATTGTCCCTTTTCAATCCCATAAAAATTGTTATAACATTAAAGCATGTACAGCCACCATTAGGCCAATTGAATGCTTATACAATACAACAGGAAGTGAGCGATATAATTAAGAGTCTCTCACATTCCAAAATCAGATATATATAGTTCAGCTTTTTATAGAATGCTAGGTAGTAATATACATTCTAGTCTGACTGAAATTTCTAGCTCATTCTTTGTGGAAGAAAAGCAATTACTAAAAGTGTTTATTATCTCTACTATGGTATTGATATTAAAACCTGGCAAAAAAAAACAGCTGATGTGACTTCATGTTGCCCAATATTATTTTTGAATGTTGACCTAACATTATAATGACTGTCAAGGCAAAACACTCAAGGAATGTAATTGGAGGCCTGATAAATGTAAACCAGAAAGGGTTTATGCAGAAATGCTCCTTGTTGAGATTAATAAGTTTTTGATGGTAATTATAAGTCATATGAAAAAGATCTCAGGGATAATGTAGACCCAGAAAGGGAAGCATTGGTCGTCTCGGCAGATGCTGAAAAAACTGTTTATCATTATTTGATGGGATCACATTATAGAGATGCTAACGAGATTTGGTTTTAGAGGTTTATATTTTTACTGTCTGGGGAATCTCTATCAGAGCTCCAATTGAGGATTTCTTAATCGATGGACACATGTTTAAGACAGTTTGCAGAGGTTTTTAAAGAGGCTAGGACAGTGGTGTTCACGTTTACTGTTTATTTTCTTAGTGCACTTGATTTAGTGCTTAGAAAACAATATACCATATAATGCTAGGAAATAAATCACAAAGGCCCAGATTCTCAAAGGAGATATGACGGCGTATCTCCAGATATGCCGTCGTATCTCTGAGTCTGAGCCGTCGTATCTATGCGCCTGATTCTTAGAATCAGTTACGCATAGATTTCTATTAGATCCGACCGGCGTAAGTCTCGTACGCCGTCAGATCTTAACTGCATATTTACGCTGGCCGCTAGGGGCGTGTACGCTGATTTACGCCTAGAAATATGTAAATCAGTTAGATACGCAAATTCACAAACGTGCGTCCGGCCGACGCAGTACAGATACGCCGTTTACGTTAGACTTTTCCCGGCGTAAAGTTACCCCTGATATATGAGGCGTACATGCGGCGTAACAATGTTAAGTATGGACGTCGTTCCCGCGTCGAATTTTTAAATTTTGCGTCGTTTGCGTAAGTCGTTCGCGAATGGGGCTGGACGTCATTTACGTTCACGTCGAAACCAATACGTCCTTGCGGCGTACTTTGGAGCAATGCACACTGGGATATGTCCACGGACAGCGCATGCGCCGTTCGTAAAAAGCGTCATTTACATGGGGTCACATAACATTTACATAACACACGCCCACATCTCCAAATTTGAATTAGGCGGGCTTACACCGGCCTATTTACGCTACGCCGCCGCAACTTACGGAGCAAGTGCTTTGAGAATACTGCACTTGCCCGTCTAAGTTGCAGAGGCGTAACGTAAATAGGATACGTTACGCCCGCACAAAGATACGCCGATCTACGAGAATCTGGGCCTGAATGTTTAATTTTATGCTGGTGATTTGCTTTGTACATCTCTGAACCAAGTTGGCATGAACCCTAGAGCATAGCTTCAATTTAAAGATTTGTCTCCTTTTCAGACATTAAAATTAATTCACAAAAGCCAGAATATTTGTCATTAACCACTTAAGACCCGGACCTTTAGGCAGCTAAAGGACCCGGACAGTTTTTGCGATTCGGCACTGCGCCACTTTAACTGACAATTGCGTGGTCATGCGACGTGGCTCCCAAAAAAAATTGGCATCCTTTTTTTCCCACAAATAGAGCTTTCTTTTGGTGGTGTTTGATCACCTCTGCGGTTTTAATTTTTTGCGCTATAAACAAAAATAGAGCGACAATTTTGAAAAAAATTCTATATTTTTTACTTTTTTTCTATAATAAATATCCCCCAAAAATATATAAAACATTATTTTTTTTCCTCAGTTTAGGCCGATACGTATTCTTCTACCTATTTTTGGTAAACAAAATCGCAATAAGCGTTTATCGATTGGTTTGCACAAAATTTATAGCATTTACAAAGAAGGGGATAGTTTTATTGCATTTTTATAATTTTTTTTTACTACTAATGGCAGCGATCAGCAATTTTTTTCATGACTGCAACATTATGGTGGACACTTCGGACAATTTTGACACATTTTTGGGACCATTGTCATTTTCACAGCTAAAAATGCATTAAAAATGCATTGTTTACTGTGAAAATGCAAATTGTAGTTTGGGAGTTAACCACAAGGGGGCGCTGAAGGGGTTATGTGTGACCTCATTTGTGTTTCTAACTGTAGGGGGTGTGGCTGTAGGTGTGACGTCATTGATTGTGTTTCCCCATAAAAGGGAACACACGATCGATGACAGCACCACAGTGAAGAACGGGGAAGCTGTGTTTACACACAGCTCTCCCCGTTCTTCAGCTCCAGGGACCGATCGCGGGACTCCAGCAGCGATCGGGTCCGCGGGTCCCGCGGCCATGGTCACGGAGCTTCAGACCGGGTCACGTGCACGTGCTCGCGGCACACGTGCAACCCCACGGCTGGGCTTAAAGAGCCACGTACATGTACGTGGATGTGCCCAGCCGGGACATTCTGCCGACGTATATTGGCATGAATGGGTCCTTAAGTGGTTAAATAAGGACAGTGGATATATCCTTCCTGGTAGCGAATGCACACAGAGATTATATTTGGGATTATATTTTGCTATTTATTTTTTCAATTATATTTATTTTAGACTCTTTACTTAAATTATTGAAGGAATGGGAAGGGATACCTTTAAGTGGGTGAATAATTTGATTACAATCCAATATATTACAAAGATGTATGTGTTTGGTGCAAGTACTACATCTTGTGGGGATTTCCATCTAGAGGATGTGTTGGTAATAAATAGAGGAACTAGATATTTGCTATGAAGGGGCGAGAAAAAGCAGAAATATATCTATAGTGGCTTGCAAAAGTATTCACCCCCTGGCATTTTTCGCGTTTTGTTGCCTCACAACCTGGAATTAACATGGATTTTTTGAGGATTTGCATCATATAATTTACAGAACATGCCCATAACTTTTAAGATGTTTTTTTTTTTTTTAATTGTGAAGCAAACAACAAATAGGACAAAATAACAGAAAAAGTCAATGGGCCAGATTCTAGTACATTTACGGCGACGTAACGTATCGCATTTACGTTACACCACCGCAAGTTTTACGGGCAAGTGCTTGATTCACAAAGCACTTGCCTGTAAAGTTGCGGCGGCGTAGCGTAAATCCCTCCGGCGCAACCCCGCCTAATACAAATGATCCGGGTAGGGGGCGTGGATCATTTAAATTAGGCGCGTTCCCACGCCGAACGTACTGCGCATGCTCCGTTTTGAAATTTCCCGCCGTGCTTTGTGCAAAATGACGTCGCACCGACGTTATTTTTTGAACGTCGACGTGAGTTACGTCCTTTCCTTTTCACGGACGACTTACGCAAAAAAAAAAAAAAACTAAATTTGATGCGGGAACGATGGCCATACTTTAACATGGCAAGTCTATCTATACGCCACCAAACAGCAGCTTTAACTATACGCCGGGAAAAGCCGACTAGCGACGACGTAAGAGAATGCGACGGCCGCGCGTACCTTTGTGAAGCTAATTAGCATACCCGACGCGGAAAACAATGCGAACTCCACCCAGCGGGCGCCAAAGTATTACACCTACGATCCGAAGGCGTACGAAGCCGCACGCCTGTCGGTTCGAATTCAAAAGCCGTCGTATCTTGGTTTGAGGATTCAAACGAAAGATACGTTGCGGCAAATTTGAAAGTACGCCGCAGTATCAGTAGATACTCAGGCGTACTTCTTCTGTGAATCTGGCCCAATGTGCATAACTATTCACCCCCCTAAAGTCAATACTTTGTAGAGCCACCTTTTGTGGCTATCACAGATCCAAGTTGCTTTAGATACATCTGTATGAGCTTGCCACATTTTCTACTGTGATTTTTGCCCATTCCTCATTGCAAAACTGCTCCAGCTTCTTCAAGTTGGATGGTTTACGCTTGTGAACTGCAATCTTTAAGTCTGACCACAGATTTTCTATTGGATTCAGGTCTGGGCTTTGACTAGACCATTCCAACACATTTACATGTTTCCCTTTAAACCACTCAAGTGTTGCCTTAGCAATATGTTTGGGGTCATTGTCCTGCAGGAAGGTGAACCTCCATCCTAGCCTTAAATCACACACAGAGTGGTACAGGTTTTGCTCAAGAATATCCCTGTATTTAGCACCAACCATCTTTCCCTGAACTCTGACCAGTTTCCCAGTCCCAACTGCTGGAAAAAATCCCTACATCATGATGTTCCTAGCATGTTTCACTGTGGGGATTATGTTCTTTGCGTGGTGTGATGTGTTGGGTTTGCGCCAGACATCGGGTTTTCTTTGATGTCCAAAAAGTTCAATTTTAGTCTCATCAGACCAGAACACCTTCCTCTATACATTTTAGGAGTCTCCCACATGCCTTTTCGCAAACTCAAAACATGCCATTTAGTTTTTACTGAAAGTAATGGCTTTCTTCTGGCCACTCTACCATAAAGCCCAACTCGCGCGTATGGCTTATTGTCCTATGTACATATACTCCAGTCTCTGCTGTGGAACTCTGCACCTCCTCCAGGATTACCTTAGGTCCCTGTGCTGCCTCTCTGATTAATGCCCTCTTTGCCCGGTCTGTGAGTTTTGGTGTGCTGCCGTCTCTTGGTAGGTTTGTTGTTGTGTTGTTTGTTGTTGTTCCATGTTCTTTCCATTTGATTATGATAGATTTGGTGGTGCTCCTGGGGATCATAAAAGATTTGGATATATTTTTAAAAACCTAACCTTGACTTTTACTTCTCAACAACATTGTCCCTTACTTGTTTGGAGAGTTCCTTGGTCAAATATTTTTTTTTAAGTGTTCTATGTCCCCAAAACAGTGAATAAAAAAAACAATAAACTGTTTAAGTGTTTAGCATGTTTTTAAAAATTTTGTTTTCACACATGCCAAAGATTCCACTTGAATAACACCCACTTCTCCTCTCTCTCTCTCTCTCCTTCTTTCATTATGAGAAATTCCTTTTCCATGCAACTCCACCCTTAATGTGAATGTGTTTCACCCATCCACTCTTGAAAACCTGCTCACCTTTTCAGATGGGCCTTATATTGTAATATAGAATTCTTACCATCTCTTGTATGTAATCAAGTTGGTCAAGGACTAAGATCACAATGAGATACAAAAAAGAGTTACGGACAGTGGTAAATAAAGTCTTCAAAGATGGTATTTTGAACCAAAAAATAATTCTGATCCCCTCCTCACCCCATGTGTCAGTGATGTATTACCTGCTTAATTAAAAAATCCTTCTAGATCTCCAGGTCATCCCATCATTAGTGGGATCGATTCTGTCACCACAAGGGTAGGTAAATATATTGATGTACACCTTCATACTTAAAAGAAATGTTCTTAATATATTAAAGGACATATATTGAGAGGAAGGATATATTTTGACCACTACTGTCAGTTATGCCTGTCTATGTGATGGCCACAGTAGCTGAGGAGGTGTTAGTAATATTGAACCTGTAATGTTAACAGGTTTAGTGTTAGTAAACTGCAGTGAGGATAGAATGTCTGTTATGTACACTGTTGCCTGAGTATTGGCTGCCTCCTGCATCAAATTCAGGTACCTATTGCTAACAGCTACATACATTACATACAGTCAAAGCATCAACACTTGTAGCCCAGAGGAGTGACAGAATTTTAAAAAGTGCCTACAACACTCTTTATGAATTTCACCTAATGTGTTGGAGCACAGGGTACAGAAAGAGGAGTGATTGGGACAATAAAACAATGGTGCAGGCTTGTAGTGGTTCTTGTAGGTAAATATATAAACATATATATACATTCGAGCACATATACTATAGTCATTTGATTTAAGTTACTCCAATGACTTGGAAATGCTGTGCAAATTATTAATCTGTATATGATGAAGTGTGGCATTTTGTAAAAAATTTATATAATTCTCACCATTTTCTGAAAGAAGCAGCATCTGTGAAATGTGTTGAGAAAAGAAAAGTGACACTGGATAATACAACGAATTTCAGAGATACATAATGAGCCCATATTTGGGGATTTATGAAGACTTGCCTCACAGGGGAAAATATAGGCCACATATATGTGGTTTATTTGTGAGACATGTGTTGCCACTTAAAGTGGTTGTAAACACTCCCTCACAACTTTTATCCCATATGAATAAGCATAAAAAAACCTAATGAACACTGCTTGTAGATATTTCCTTACTTGCTTAGTATTGTTGTAATCCTTTTTATTCTTTAGAATGACTTCACTGGAGCATGCCCATATCTTCCCTGATTTATGGCACACTCTGTGTGCGTGTCTGGCTATTATCAGGACTTCCTACGGCACAACACTCAAATCCCATGAGACTGCATAATCACTCCAGAGCTTCCTCCCACACCCTATGTGACCATCTGACATCACATGGAGTGTAAACCTGGGCATCGGACTGCAATACTGCAGTCTTATCAGCTGAAGCTGATAAGACTGACATAGGCAAACACTAGATAATCGGCACAAGTAAATACTATGAAATAAAACAAGTTGGCTATGAGCAGGGAAGCAGGGTTGCCATAGTAAATTTGGCTTGAGAAGGAGGCTTGATTAACAGTACAGGAAGTGTTCAATGTAAGGGCGGAAATACACTCTACTGTGGACTCAGAAAACAATACTGTATTTATCGGCGTATAATATGCACCCTAACTTTAAGAGGGAAGTTTGAGTAAAAAATACTTTCCACAGCCCCCTGCGTATAACACGCAGGCAGAGTTTACCCTCTATTTTCAGGGGGAAAAAGTGAGTGTTATATGCCAATAAATACATAAGTAATTTTCAAACTATAGCCACTGTAATCCAGCCCAAATCACATATTGCTTACTGTTCAAAGAAACATTAAAAAAACTTGTTTGAAGTGGTAAGACACCTGAGTTACTGTTTGACATGTGTACTGCCCCAGTCAAACTCCCCACCTGCCACTGTCCTCGGCGTTGCCTTACCCCTGGAAAGAAGTTTTTTAATGTTTCTTTAACCACTTCAATACAGGGCTTTAAAACCCACCTCCATACCGGGCCTATTCTGGCACTTCTCTCCTATATGTAAAAATCTATTTTTTTTGCTAGAAATTTACTCAAAACCCCAGAACATTATATATGTTTTTTTAGCAGACACCCTAGGGAATAAAATGGCGGTCATTGCAACTTTTTATCTTGCACGGTATTTGCGCAATCATTTTTCAAACGCCTTTTTTTGGAAAAAAGAATGGTTTTATGTAAAATATAAAAAGATGATGTTACGCCAAGTAAATAGATACCTAACATGTCATGCTTTAAAATTGCACACACTCATGGAATGGCGCCAAACTTTGTTACTTAAAAATCTCCATAGGCAACGCTTTAATTTTTTTTACAGGTTACCAGTTTAGAGTTACAGAGGAGGTCTGGTGCTAGAGATGTTGCACATGCTCTAACGCATGCGACGACACCTCACATGTGTGGTTTGAACGACGTTTACATACGTGGGCGGGACTTACGTGTGCGCTAGCTTCTGGGTGCGAGCTACCGGGGACAGGGACGTTTTAATTTTTATTTTTTTATTATTTATTTTTTATTTTACGTATTTATTTATTTATTTAAAAAAAATTGGATTGTTTTTATTCCTATTACAAGGAATGTAAACGTCTAATAGGAATAGTGTGTGACAGGTCCTCCTTAAGGAGAGATGCGGGGTCAATAATACCCCACATCTCTCCTCCAGGCTGGAAAGAATGAGATCGTGAAAACAAATTCACAGATCTCATTCTTACTAGCCGCAATTGCGGTTTGTTTACTTACGGGTACCCGGGCGTGACGTCATCACATCGCGCCCGGGCCTCCGACGGTCATAGAGATGACTAGTGACCATCTGGTCACCAGTCATCTCTATGCTTCATATCCAGCGGACGGCGATCATCTCTCCGGGTCCCCAATGGCACGGGGGAGCCCGGAGAAGCAGCTGATGGTGGCGGGAGGGGGGATATCCCCTCCCGCTGTCTATAAGAACGATCAAGCGGCGGATATGATCATTCTCATTGTGCGCAGGATCGCCACTGGAAAAAAATGATATCTGAATGATGCCTCTAGGTGCAGGCATCATTCAGATATCCCCGCACAAAATACAGGACGTCATATGACATCCACCCGGGATAAGAGATCCCCTTTGTGGACATCATATGACGGCGTGCGGTATTGAAGTGGTTAAACAGTAAGAAATATGCGATTTGGGCTGGATTACAGTGGCTATAGTTTGATAATTACTTAATATAATTGACTAAATGTAAAGAAGCATCAGAGTGGGAGAGTTTACTTCCTCTTTAAACTTCTTATGATTTTTTTTTAATAAGTATATGTAAATATATCAGTTTGTTTGATTCTACTATTTTACCCACACTGATAAAAATCATTTTGTTGGCTTGTAATTTTAACATACAATTTGTATAATTTTTAACATAAAAATAAATGTTAATTTATGATATTTTAAGTACCTTACTTAATTCTCATTAGTTCTTAAAACACAGCTTTTACATTTATGAAAATAATGTATAATATTGAGTAATCTAGACAAAACTTTAAAGGTATTTGCATTTCCATATTCTGATTGAGTTACAGTTACTTAAAAAAAGTATCTTTTCATTTGACTGAAATTGCGGGACGCATTTTTGCCAAACGTGCGCATTATAGTTGATGAAACCTCTCCCACTTTGCACCACGTTATTACATTTTAAATACAATTATATGATTTGTACCACAAAAACAACATTTATGTTTATTCTGTTTTTGAGATTTTGGATATTCAACGTTAGATTACGTAACCTAAAGCCCCACTCACTTTGCACCATGTTATTACATTTCAAAAACAAATATACCATATTTATGTTACATTGGCAGGAAAAACCCTGAAAACCTAAAATATACCTTTAAAGTTTTTCAGAAGATTTTTTCAGAGCTAGATGTGGGGAATCTATCTTCAAAAGTTCACACTAACCGCTTGCCAACCAGCCATCATCATTATACTGCGGCAGGTCGGCGCTCCTGCGCAAACCACCGTAGGTGTACGCTGGTCTTTGCACAGGAGATAATGGGCACGCGCCTGCCGCAAGAGCGTGGGGATTCAGTGACATGCCACGCTGCCGGGGGGGGTGTTCTTTGTTTGCTGCCCCCCAAAAGAAGTATCCCCCAGCGGTTTTAAGTTTGTACAAAGTTAATTGTAGCTCAAAAGTGATGTGCTTATAACACAGAAAAATAGAGACTGTGATTAATAAATTATACAAGCTTTTTCTAGTAGCATTGGCCATTATGAGATAATGCATGTAGCACAAAATACACAGATAATTATGTTGAAAAATCATTAAACTTAATTACAATAATGGAAACACTGAATATATAGGCACTCAGAACTGTATTACAATGCCATGTAATAATGTGTTTAATAATTAGCAAATATTTTAAACTTTTCAGACTGTAAAACAAAGAAAACATCTTCTGTGGCATTTACTTTTTGATAGTTTATATTATATTTGCGCTTTTTTTTACTCATGAATGTTGCATGTTTTATAAGAAGCAATGGAAAATAAAAAAGTTTTTTTATTATATATCCCAGTTAACTTACAATATACTATTCTTTAGATGAGCACAAACAATTTAGGATTAGACCTTTAGAGTTACATATATCCTATGAGACTGCCCATTGAATTAAGTAGGTGGTCAGACATGGGGTGTTTTTAATGGTACTGAACATTGCAAAAGTTCGGAACCGAACGGAAAACCCCATTGAAGTCTATGTGACCCGAACAGGAAAAATCTAAAGTACCCATTTTGAAGGCTTATATGCAAGTTATTGGCCATAAAAAAAAGGTATGGGGGCTCAGGTACTGCCCTGTGAGACATGTACCAATGCAAAACAAACTTTTAAAAAATATTGTTTTTAATGGAGCAGTGATTTTAATGATGCTTAAAGTGAAACAATAAAAATTATAAATACCTTTAAATATATTCCCGGGGGTCCCCTTAGTCTGCCTGTAAAGTGGCACATATGTACTGTGTATAGAACCTGCTGCAGCAAAACTGGAATTTATAAAGAAAAAAATAATTTGAATTGATTTTCCCTGCACGTTTTCTTTCCTTAGTAAACAACAGCTTATGGAGCCAGTCTGTATGATGAGGCCACATTTTAGTGCACTCAAAACAAGATTAGAGATTTTTTGGTTAAATTCTGGTGTCTCTTTGGCAGTCTTTGAATAGAAATAACATTGTTTTGCCCCACAGTGACCAAGCCTTATATGAAGAAGCCAAATTATAGTACAACTTATAGTACCAACAATGATTTTTTTAGATAAAGTCTAATATCTCTTTTGTAGACTTTGAATACATTTTACACCACTGTCAAAAATCGGTCTTTGGGTGTTGTTAGTGCCATTACCCCATATCATTCTATTAGAATTGTTCTTGCTGTAAAAAAAAAAAAAAAAAAAAAAAATTGATGCACCTTTCAAACAGGTGCAGAAAAAAATGGTCCTTGTGTGTTAATTGTACCCATGAAATCTATACCAAAAATCACCATACTTGTCACCTCCTCAAATATTGGCAGTACAGTGCATGCATCCTATATCAGCAGCCATTGGTGTGGTAAAAAAAAAATAAGGTGCCCTGAGCCTGTCCTTGTGCCATGCTCACACAGGTACTCATTCACGGCCCTCTGCTGCATTCTGCAGCATTGCCAAATTTGAGTTCCACCTGGTGGGCATATCACAATCAGGCAGGTTAAGGGCAGGTTGAATCCTCACTGAATTTCAGCCAACAGAGCACTGGGTGTGTATGACCACCTGAAATGGCTACAGACTCTTCTGGCCTGCTTTAGAAGATCTTGCAAACCTGGGTACCTATTTAACCACTTCAAAACCACTTCTTATTGACCCCGCATCTCTCCTTAAAGAGGACCTGTCACACACTATTCCTATTACAAGGGATGTTTACATTAAATTAATTAATTAATTAAAACGCCCCTGTCCCGGTAGCTCACGCTCAGAAGCGAACGCACACGTAAGTCCCGCCCACGTATGTAAACGTTGTTCAAACCACACATGTGAGGTGTCGCCACGTGCGTTAGAGTGTGTGCAACAATTCTAGCACTCCTCTGTAACTCTAAACTGGTAACCTGTAAATATTTTAAAGCATCTCCTATGGAGATTTTTAAGTAACAATGTTTGGCGCCATTTCACGAGTGTGCGCAATTTTAAAGCATGACATGTTTGGTATCTATTAACTCGGCGTAACATCATCTTTTATATTTTACAAACCAATTGGGCTAACTTTACTGTTTTGTTATTTTTTAATTCATGAAACCATTTTTTTTTCCAAAAAAAAGACGTTTGAAAAACTATTGCGCAAATACCGTGCAAGATAAACATTTGCAATGATCGCCATTTTATTCCCTAGGGTGTCTGCTAAAAAAAACATATATAATGTTTGGGGGTTCTGAGTAATTTTCTAGCAAAAGAATGATGATTTGTACATGTAGAAGGGAAGTGCCAGAATAGGCCCGGTATGGAGGTGGGTTTTAAAGCCCTGTATTGAAGTGGTTAAGAAACACTGCATCACCAAATTGAGGACATGTGCCAGGCATGGCACATGTGTAAATTTTCCCTGTCTAAGGGTGGACAGAAGGTTGATTATCGCACACCACTATTCCTGGATCAAGTTTCCATAGCATGAACCACCCCTGGGCCTGCCCCAGCAAATTTGTACCACAACTATTGGTACTATTTCACACATACCACAAACATTACATATATTTTGCTTCACGTGCCACTAATAGCTCTGCACCCTCTGCTGAGAGGGCATAGTTTGCCATCTTTGCCCTGAGAGCTGGATGGCCTTTTCCCGGCACTGATGCTTGCACACATTTGATGCATCCTTCCCAACCCTGCTGCTAAACAAAATGCCATTCTGACAGGCAAAGCTTTGGCTCTATTGACCATAAAAATGACAGGCAGTAATGTGTGGAGACAGGGCTAAAAGAGAACTGTGCTTGCATGCAGCTGCAGCAGTTTTGTATTTTTTTCCCATGACAAAATCACAATGTTATTGAAAAATGAACAAGCACATTTGGGTTAGCTCAACTCAGAAATTAGCTATACAACTCAACTTTCCTCTCTCAGAATTGTAAATCCCTGCACATCAGTGACAGAACTACCAGGGTCGCAAAGGGACACCTGCCCCACATCTCTTGCAGGATGCTTGGGTTCCCACACATGGCATCTCCTCCTCTCCCTGGCTCCTCCTCATCTGCTCCAATGTTCTCCTGTATACAGACAGGATGAACATTAAACTGTAAGAGCTGTGCTGATGAGGTCTGTGTTTATTGCTGTATACAGAGAAGGGGGACAGGTAATAATATTATACACCTGAAGGAGTGATAGGGTGTGGTAGGACGATATGTGATAGGTAAGGTTGGGCATATGGTTCAGCACGAGCATGAGTTTGGGCCAAACATTGGCTGTTCACACAATTTAGGAAACACCCGAGTTTGGCGAACACCCGGTAAATACCCAAGTTTACCCTGCCAAACACCCTGCAATGCACTGCACGCTACACAGTGCATTCCACCCCCTAATTGCCCAATCAGGGCACAGTAAAAGCTGTTTGATAACAAGAGGGACTGAAAGGCTGACCTTGGTGTCCTTAACCACCATAAGTCATCAACTGTCAGTGGGTTTCCCCGCTAACAGCTGGATAATAAAAACAAATTTCCCAGTAAAAAAATCCATACCAGATGAGTTTGGTATGGATGTAGGGCGCCTATGCTGTTTTTTTCTTCATTTATTTTTCAATAGCCTAGTGCTGGCAATTGCAACCGAGAGTCAATTTAAATGTGATTTGACTTGTTTTTCTTTTCTTTTGAAATATTCTATAAATGCTACAGATGTGCCACTTTACAGGCAGACTAAGGAGACTCCCCAGGCACTGTATTTAAAGGAATTTTTCATTTTTAGTGTTGCACTTTAAGCATCATTAAAATCACTGCTTCTGAAAAACGATTGATAAATGTCCCCCAGGGCAGTACCCAGACCCCCATACTCCTTTTATGGCCAATTACTTGCACATAAGCCTTCAAAATGGGCACTTTTGATTTCTCATGTTCGGCTCCCAAAGACTTCAATGCAGTTTACTGTTCGGGGCAGAACTTTTTCCCTGTTCGGGAATTCTTCTGCAAACCAAGGGGGGTGTTTGGCCCAGCTCTAGTGATGGGGGTGTTTTTGGGGGGCCTTGTGCTTGGGGGGTTGGATTTAAAAATCCCCCCACCACACCTTCTGGTCCTTTTTCCAAAGCACCCCCAGCACATATTCTCTTACCCCCAATCAAAGAGATGCCATCTGCCACAGAGGGGGGCAATCACATCATCTAGGACCCCTGGCAAGTGCCCCAGGTGCCCATTCTGGATTATTGGTGGGAATTTTTTTCAGTATGGAAAGGTGATGTGCTAGGAAGGGTGATTTGGGTGTTAAGAGAATTTTGTGCTGGAGAGGATTAGGGGTGTGGAGAGGATTTTTTCCAGGATAGATGGGATGGGGCATGCGTGCATGGGTTGCAATTGCTGCATATAGAGGAGGGACAGTGGGGGTGGCATATAAAGGAACTGATCTCCCCCATTTCCTACTGCAGCCTTTTAGCAGCTGCAGGAGGAAGATGGAGGGGATCAGTTTCTCTACATGTAACCCACGCCCTCCTATCCATCTCCTGCTGCCCTCAGGCTCTTGTGTACGCCCCTGGGCCTCCCACATTCCTTGCAGTGCTGCTGGATTCCCCCTCTCCCACTGGCTGCTGGGGGGATGTGTCAGGATGGAGAGTGAGGAGAGGGCCAGTCAATTTCATTGACTGGCGACTGGCCCCTTCCTTGTCCTAATGAATGATCATTTACTCTGTTCATTCATAACTGAGGCATAGTAAACTGTATTCCTGTCCATTTATTTTGTGCAGCTAAGACTGAAGAGATGGAGATTGAGGGTTGTGTCCTCAGCCTCCTTTCTCTGTCTGAAAGGTGAAACATTATAGGTCTGATTAGACCCCTGATATTTCACCAATGTCCCCCAACGGTCTCCTAAATGTTTTTAATAAATTAATTAAAAATACAATTTTAAAAATAAAGAAATAAAATAAAATGTTAAAAAAGAATAAAAAAATAAATAACAAAAATATAAAAAGACTAACAACAATGGTGGAACAGCCAGAGTTGCAAAGGTCACAGTTGCGACCGGCCCTGGAGTTTTGTTACTGTGGGGGAGCCCCAGTTAGGGGTCAGGGAGGCCCTTTATGGTTTCTTGCACCGAGGCCCTAAAAATTCTAGTTATGCCTTTGCTGCACACAATTATTTCAATAGACTGCAGCTAAAATGAATCAGAGAAAATATTGTATTTTTTTTAAAGATCTATAACATATGTACAGGTGGAATGCATAATTTCAGAATTAAAATTAAGATGTACTGTATGTCCTTCCTATGCTTTCTCTGCTGGGTGGTTTGAGACCTCATAGCTTAATTACTCTAGACATTTAAAGAGCAAGAATACAGGTGTAGTCATGCAATATGTCTGTATATGTAAATGTATTAAAGGCATTATAAGTGAAGTGAACTCCTGCGCTGTCTAAAGTGAGGGGGCAAGTGAAAAATAGGGATACTGCTGCAAATAAAAAGAAGGTCTACCTCGATAGACAAAAGTGATAAATGTAACAAGTGAAATATTTGCGCTGTAAAGTGTTATACAAAATAATGTGTGTATACATATACAACCACATACATATATATGTACAAAAGTGGGTGGAAAAGATCCAAAGGGGTGACACTAATATACCAGTGAACAAATATGTTGGATGGTCCTTAATCAAGAACACAGTACTAGGAAGGTCCAGGTACAAAACAATCCGGCCGTGTAAAAGTACAGTTCATCAATGCTTGATCCAATCGATAGCGATGTAGGTTAAGAAAAATATCTCCATAAAGTATATTACATGAAAAAACAGAAGGGGTAAAAGCCAAATGGTGTAATATCGTCACAGAGGGGGGTAATGTCTATGATCTTAACCAGTGGAGATGCACTCACATGTGGATGTAAAACTGGGGCTCGTATCCACGAGCGCCGAGCTCGTCAGTCCCTCCTTCCTCTCCCTTGCTAATTCTCCAAGGTTACAGGCTAGGAGTCCCGCGTCCCCAATGGTTCGCGGATCAAATCTTGGTGTATATGAGGGTCTCGATGGTGCATGTGGGGTAAAACAGAAGGACAAGCCTAATCGTGTGATATCGTGAACATCAACAAACCCCAGGAATGCCCAGATGGTGATGCACTCACATAAACAATGTGAAAGAAAAGACCTTCCTCCGTCCTGTGACGATATTACACCATTTGGCTTTTACCCCTTCTGTTTTTTCATGTAATATACTTTATGGAGACCCGAATGTGATATCCAACCCCGGACCATATCCATCAGGACCAGGCTGACTAAGTCCAGCTTGCCAGATCCGAGGTGAGCTGCTGGGATCACTAGAGGTGCATATATGAGATCTTGGTTACGGCTCACCTTCTGTCTTTCACTCAAATTTCGGATACAAGGCCTCCTTCTTCTGAATCACTTCCATCCTTATTTTTATTTTTAAATTTTTATTTTCATTTTTATTGCTGTGTTGTTTAATGTTTTTCTTAACCTACATCGCTATTGATTGGATCAAGCATTGATGAACTGTACTTTTACACGGCCGGATTGTTTTGTACCTGGACCTTCCTAGTACTGTGTCCTTGATTAAGGACCATCCAACATATTCGTTCACTGGTATATTAGTGTCACCCCTTTGGATCTTTTCCACCCACTTTTGTACATATATATGTATGTGGTTGTATATGTATACACACATTATTTTGTATAACACTTTACAGCGCAAATATTTCACTTGTTATATTAAAGGCATTAGCTACCATCTTGCACATGCTCCTCTACTCTATTTTATTCTGATTTCACTGCACACTGAACTTCCCACAGGGTGTATTAGATGCTGCAACTAGTCAGGTAGAGCCCACCATGTTTTCTGACTGGAGGATGTCCAGCATCTAGACCTTTCCTCCCCAGTCTGGCTGTCCCTGATCCACCCCTTTCATTCGTTGGATTTCAGTTCTTTCAGTCATGGAAGCTCAGTATGATGTGTGTTACCTAGGGTGGTCTGCAGGCAAATTCAGTCTTCCAAGGAATGCCCACTGCTCAAGACTGACACCCAACCATCAAGGCTTTTTGATATTTGTATAACTCTACAAAGTCCACTGCTTGTGTCAGGGCTGAGGGCCTTTAAAAGGAGTAATAAGGCAGGGTGTTGTGATATTTTCAGGAAGCTACAATGTACCATCTACCATCTCCTGATAGAGCAGCAGCTAGGTCACAAGCTGTACATGTTCCATTTGATGTGTATTGTTAGAGAGTTTTTTTTCTTGGGCAAGTGCATGTGATCAGCACAGGGCCAATCAACACTGTCCAGAGGGTCAGGGGTCCTGCAGCCTAATAGGACAGAGAGAAAAGAGCGGAGGGCGCACCGACCTATTTTGATACTGAGAAAATTAATTTATTCAAATATTAAAATCAATAATTATACTCACAAATTGGAGTTAAAATCAGGCTTAAAAGATAGTGCAGCAGATATCCAGCAACATCAGTGGAACACGATAATCGTTTGAACCAACGGGCAATGTTACAGCTGATGCGTTTCAGGGGCGTACCCCTTTCTTCAGAGCTTAGTGGTCTGCAGTGCACGATTCTGAGGAGGGCTGCAAGAGTCTAGAAGATAACTTTTAATTGAACTGCACCACCCCATAGCACTTCCTGAAAATACCAGAGCGCAGGAGACTTGTTTCTGTTTATCAGCCTAATAGGACAGTCATAGCCAGGGCCGGCCTTTGGCCTTTAGGGAAAGCTTTACAGCTCAAGAAAGCTTTACAGCGCCCCCTAGTGACCACGCCCCTTGGTAACCACGCCCATTGGTAGCCACACCCCTTGGTAACCACACCTCTCGGTAACCACACCCATTTCTCCAATACCAGCTCCATTTAAAGCCTTCCATTCCGTTAAGTTCCCAACAAAAAGATTACAAGCTATGATAAAAATACAACTTTTATTCACACAGTATAATAACGCCACCTATACTGCAAATCACACTCTATAATAACGCCACATATACTGTATATCACACGGTATAATAACGCCACTTATAAAGTAAATCACACGGTATAATAACACCACATATAAAGTAAATCACACGCTATTATAACGCCACATATAAAGTAAATCACACGCTATAATGACGCCACATATAAAGTAAATCACATGGTATAATAACACTACCTGTAAATTTACTATCAAATATCAAACATAATTACAATAAAGTATTTTTTAACATTTGCATTTACAGTTCCTTTAAGAAACACCCTATTTAAAAAAAGAAAATACAAAACAGACATTAAGCAGTACACTGCACTTATAAAAAAAAGAATTTACTTACAGAAAAAAGTTTTTACATCTGCTGCCTGCTTCTGTGGATTTTTGCCCTCTTTTGTCTTCTCAGTGCGCATGGCATATGAGCTCCTCATAGCAAGGCAAGGACAGTCGCCATGCCGTCTTTCCGGCAGAATCTGCCTGTGGCCTGCCAGGTGTACCTAGAGCATTTGGCACCCGGGGCGGATCCTATATCTGCCCCCCCGTAAAATGTAAAAACACCCCACTGTGCCCCCTGCATCCTTCTATATCTCTGTCACTACTGTGTACCCCCTCTCCACAACTGCACCAATGGACCTCTCTACATTACACAGCACCCTTCACCTCTGGACCCCTTTACATTACACAGCACCTCTGGGCCCCTTTACATTACACAGCACCCTGTACCTCTGGGCCCCTTTACATTACACAGCACCTTGCACCTCTGCACCCCTTTACATTACACAGCACCCTGCACCTCTGGGCCCCTTTACATTACACAGCACCTTGCACCTCTGGGCCCCTTTACATTACACAGCACCCTGCACCTCTGGACCCCATTACATTACACAGCACCCTGCACCAATTGGCCCCTTTATATTACACAGCACCCTGCACCTCTGGGCCCCTTTACATTACACAGCACCCTGCACCTCTGGGCCCCTTTACACTACACAGCACCTTGCACCTCTGGGCCCCTTTACATTATACAGCACCCTGCACCTCTGGACCCCATTACATTACACCACCCCCTGCACCTCTGGACCCCTTTTACATTACACAGCACCTCTGGGCCCCATTACATTACAAAGCCCCCTGCACTTCTGGACCCCTTTGCATTACATAGCACCTCTGGATGGACCCCTTTACATTACACAGCACCTTGCACCACTGGGCCCCTTACATTACACAGCACCCCACAGTTCTGGACCCCTTTACATTACACAGCACCCTGCATCTCTGGACCCCTTTACATTACACAGCACCCTGCACCTCTGGACCCCTTTACACTACACAGCACCTTGCACCACTGGGCCCCTTACATTACACAGCACCCTGCACCTCTGGGCCCCTTACATTACACAGCACCCTGCACCTCTGGGCCCCTTTACATTACACAGCACCCCATTACATTACACAGCACCCTGCACCTCTGGACCCCTTTACACTACACAGCACCTTACACCACTGGGACCCTTACATTACACAGCACCCTGCACCTCTGGGCCCCTTACATTACACAGCACCCCACAGCTCTGGACCCCTTTACATTACACAGCACCCTGCACCACTGGACCCCTTTACATTACACAGCACCCTGCACCACTGGACCCCTTTACATTACACAGCACCCTGCACCCCTTTACATTACACAGCCCCAGACACCTGTATGTAACACAGACACCCCCCCTAACAGTTCTGGACCCCCTGCATGTTACGCAGACCCCCGCACAGTGCATACCCCCTACCCCTAAAATACAGATCTCTCCTTACAATACAGAACCCCCTCTACAATACAGATTTACCCCTACAATACAGAACCCCCCCTACAATAGACCACCCCTACAGTGCAGACCCCCCTACAATAAAGAACCCCCCCCACAATACAGAACACCCCCCTACAATAGACCACCCCTACAATAAAGAACCCCCCACAATACAGAACCCCCCCTACAATACAGATCAACCCCTAAAGTGCAGACCCCCCCAACAATAAAGAACCCCCCCCCACACACACAATACAGAAAACACCCCCCCTTACAATATAGATCAACCCCTACAATAAAGAACCCCCCCTAAAATACAGATGACCCCCCTTCAGACCTGTAAAGCAAGCAGGCTCACATAACCTGCTTGCCGCGTGCTGCACACACAGCACAGTACAGGCAAGGCTGCTTCACTGCTCGGCTGCGTGACTGAGACAGTCACAGGCAGCCAAGACTCAGGTCCCGGTGTGCCAACGGCTCGCTGGGATGCGGCTTGCACGGCACCCCCCCTGCAAAGCCAGGCACCCGGCACCACGCCATGCCACCCGGCAAGGTCCTCTTCAGTCGCGTTTGGGGGGCTACTTAACACGCAGGCGAATTAGAAAATCTGTGCGGTCGCCGGGCGCCCATGTTGTTATGGCGCCCTGTGCGATCGCACTGTCCGCACACCGCAAAGGCCGGCCCTGGTCATAGCAGAATGGAAACTCCTCCCACAAACTTTAACCAGACACTGATAGAAGTCACAAGACTGCTCTAACTGTTGAAAAAAGGTATTTAGCAGCTTATATTTACTAAAACTGTTACATTTCCATGTTCTGCATACTGTGGGAGAGCAGATATAGTGAATGTGGGGTCCTGGATTTAGTAACACTTTAAAAGGGCAGTATGGCAGTAACATGTTGACTGGGAGGAGGGGGAAGAATCAAGCAAAATAAGCAGATTCAAATTTAGATTTAAAAGTTTATTTTGCATGCTCCTGTGATATAATTGTTCACTATTAACTCTGAAGCAAGAAAAGAACATACTATTAAACATTATTTGACAAACTGAAAATACTGTTTGTATTTTTTTGTAAAATATAAAAAAAATTGTGTTGATGGGCATGATGTTTGTATGATATACATGCTTCTAGAGAAATTGTGCTCCAAAAATAAAATATATTGCTTGAAATAAAATTTGGATTTAAAAGATTGTTTAATTATATAAAAATAAAAAATAAACTCTCAAGGAGAGGTGCGAAAATAGCTGTGATTTATTTTTCTAGCAATTTTTAATTCTCCAATGCTCCGGGGAAAATATGTTTTCATGCATTTGGCTGTAAGCTTGGCATAAGAGTGAAGATATACAAAACAAAGCCCACATCTGTAAATTGGCAATGCTGGAAAAATCTAATCTAAATCTAAACTGAACAAACCTTCTGATGTATTACTCAGAAAAATACTAGATTTTAGAAATACATCAGCATGCAAACATATTATGTAACTCTTGGCTTGTCTGTAGCTGCCAAGATTTGTATGTAATCCAAATAGCCATCTTACACCTTCTCTGTTTTTCCTAACAGTGCACATGAAGCTTAAATATACTTTTGATTTGCTCATTCCAAGGGTTTATCATGAAAAATAAAACAGAAATAGCAGTGTGGTAATATCCAGAAGCATCATGCCAAGAAAACAATAAATAAATCTGCCCATTATATTCAACTTAAAAAAAAAAATATGAACAAATCATACAAACTAGTAATAGCACATCTATTAAAAGCAACTGTTTAACCATTTGAGCACCGTAAGGTTTTACCCTCTTTATAACCAGGCCATTTTGTGCAGTCATTCAACACTGTTCTTAAACTACATTTATATATATTTTTTTTACACAGATAGAGCTTTCTTTTGGTGGTATTTGATCACCGCTGGTTTTTTTAAATATTTTTTATTATATAAACAATATTTAAAAAAATCAAATGTCTTCATAAATTGTAGCCAAAATGTATTCTGCTACATGTCTCTGGTAAAAAATCCCAATAAGTGTATATTGATTGGTTTATGTGAAAGTTATTGGGGCAGATCCACGTACCTTGGCGCTTCTCTCCACCGGGCGTAGCGTATCTAAGATACACTTCGCCGTCGTAACTTTTTATTTTTTTCAAATCCACAAAGAATTTGCGCCGTAAGTTACGGCGGCGTAGTGTATCTTTGGCAGGGTAATGGCCCGGCATTCAAATCTCTGTGATGGGGGCGTGTTTTATGTAAATACGTCGTGACCCGACGTAAACAACGTTTTTTTTAAACTGCGCATGCGCCGTCTGTGGGGGTATCCCAGTGCGCATGCTTGAAATGAAACCGGAACAAGCCAATGTTTAAGACGGTGACGTCATTCTACGCAAATCACTATTCGCGAACGACTTACGCAAACGACGTAAAAAATTCAAAATGCGAGGCGGGAACGACGGCCATACTTAACATTGAGTATGCCTCATAACAGTAGCTTTAACTATATGCCGGAAAAAGCCGAACGCAAACGACGTAAAAAAATGCGCCGGCCGGACGTACGTTCGTGGATCGCCGTAACTAGCTAATTTGCATACTCAACGCGGAATTCGACGGAAACGCCACCTAGCGGCCGCCGAAAAATTGCATCTTAGATCCGACGGCGTACTAAGACGTACACCTGTCGGATCGATCTGAGATGCCGTCGTATCTTGTTTTGTAGATACAAAACAAACATACGACGCGCACAATTTGAAATTCTGCGGCGTATCAAGAGATACGCCGGCGTAATTCTTTTGTGGATCTGCCACATAGAGTCTACAAACTATGTATAGAGAGGCAAATTAGTCTACGCCCCCATAAAGCGGCCGCACTTCTTCCGGTATGGGGGCAGCCAGCATTCCACATATGTGGTGGGGGAGGTGCGTCTAATTTTCACATTTTGACTGTCCTATCATCCTGGACCACAAACCTTCCTCACTGCTATATATTTTCTGCTGCACCATTGGCATGGTTATTATATCTTCTTAGTCCTCTCCATAAAATTATCTAAAATTTGTGCTTAAAGTTGAACTATAGGCAACACTTTTTTTTTCATTGGATAGAGTAAGGGAGGGTTATAGCCCATGTCAGGTTATTTTTTTTACCATCCCTGTCCCATTGCAGAGATTTCCCTTCACTTCCTGCACTATAGCCAAACAGGAATGGAGAGGAAATCTATGCAAATTATGGGAATCCATTCCCCCCTAGGCTCTCAGAACTAGTGTCCCCACTCGAAATTTTCAGGGCAGGTCTTAAACAGCAAGGGGTGTAACCTTGACCGGAAGGGGTTTGTCATATTTAAATTAGGGGGTGCACAAGTTTAGTCAGGCCTAGGGCAGCACAAAACCTAAATACACTACTGGATCAGTGATAATACTATACACTGTCATCATACTAATGACACTAACTGAGAAGGGGTTAACATGTTGGTGTAATTAAGGGGTTAAGTGTGTGCCTAACAAGTGTATATTTACCCAATTTATATTAATAACTTAATATTATTTTATATTATCCTTTGCAAAATGATTTGCTTCAACCAGTTTTACAAGATTGGAAGGGCCACTTACCGTATTTATCGCCCTATAGCGTGCACCGACGTATAGTGCGCACCCCAAACCTAGAAGGGAATCCTAAGGAAAAAAAATAAATACTGACAGTTTACAGTTACAGTTACTTACAGTTGCCTGACGTCCATCGGCGGCCTTGTCCGGTCCGGCGTCCGTCTGCGGCATTTGTGGTGTCCTCCCCGATTCTCCCCACTTCTCCCACACTGTTTTTGAACGCCACCGCCGACATATACCGAGCGCAGTACACTCGGGTACACTCGGCTAGGCTCGGCCACGCTCGTCTCCTCTCGCATAAAGGCTAGGAGGCGGCACAGGGCATGACCGCGAGCGGAGCAGAGCGTGGCCGAACCCAGCCGAGTGTACTGCACTCGGTATATGTCGGCGGCGGCGCTCAGAATGCGGGGATCGGCGTATAACGCGCACCGACGATTTCCTCCTGATTTTAAGGGGTAAAAAGTGCGCGTTATATGCCAATAAATACGGTATATAAATCCAAAGGCAAGCAAGGTAAGAGATGAGTATATACTTTAAATAACTGTGTTGGGATGCTTTTCAGTCCTCACTTAAAGGGGTTGTAAAGGTTAGTTTTTTATTTTCTAAATAGGTTCCTTTAAGCTGGTTCACTTACCTTTTCCTTCGATTTCCCTTCTAAATGTCTTTTTTCTTTGTTTTCTTTGTCTGAATTTTTTACTACCTGTTACTCAGTAAGGTGTTCAGTAAGCTGTTCCACCGCTCGGATGATGGTGGAAAGCTTACTGAGGAGAAACAGGAAGTGAGAAATAAAAAAAATAAAAAACATTTAGAAGGGAAATGGAAGGAAAAGGTAAGTGAACCAACAATGCACTAGCTTAAAGGAACCAATTTAGAAAATAAAAGACGAACCTTTACAACCCCTTCAATCACCTTAGGCATATTTTCTTTTAATTCTACAAGTTATTGAGTTGAATTTTGACATATACTTAAGTTAGCATGAGCACATAATCTGTGAACCTACAAAGTGAGTGTGTACAGCATATAAAGTAACTTAAAGCGGAGTTCCACACATTTTTGAGAAGTGGTCTTAAACTAAAGACCACCTCTCAACATCTCGTTTTTGGATATTAATAATTTTTTTATTTTTTTATTACCTTTTTGGAATTACCAACTGTACATGTCATCACATCCTCTTCTGGGGCGAGCTCCCCCATTGTCTTCTGGGACCTTGCATATTAGCCATTAAAATCAGCACTTTTGATTTTTCATGTTTGTGTCCCATAGACTTTAACGGTGTTCGCGTGTTTGAACATTTTTTTTGCCTGTTTTGCATGTTCTGCTGTGAACCTGACCGGGGGTGTTCGGCTCATCCCTAGTTAAGAGCAAAGCAAAAAAAGAATGGGTTTGGAGTTTAGTATTTTAGGGCCAGATTCACAGCCGAGATATGACGGAGTATCTCAGATACTCCGTCGTATCTCTCAGAGTATCTATGCGACTGATTCATAGAATCTGTTACACATAGATATTCCTAAGATCCGACAGGTGTAATTGTTTTACACTGTCGGATCTTAAGATGCAGTACCGCGGCCGCCGCTGGGGGGAGTTTGCGTCGTAAACCAGCGTCGGGTATGCAAATTAGGAGTTACGGCGATCCACGACGGTTTTTCGCGTTCGCTACGTCGCCACTAGTCTAGTTTCCCATCGCAAAGTTAGTCGTCGTTTTGGGTGCCTTAACTTTACACAGCACACGTATGTGCTGTATAAAGTATGGCCGTCGTTCCCGCGTCGAAATTTAAAAATTCACGTCATTTGCGTAAGACGTCCGGGAATACGGAAGTACGCTATGCACGTCGCCGTTCGAAAAAATGACGTCACTTCGCGCAAAACATGGCGGGAATTTCGAAACGGAGCATGCGCAGTAGGTCCGGCGTGGGAGCGCGCCTAATTTAAATGGCACACGCCCATTTAAATTACGCAGGCTTACGCCGGAGGCCGCCGGCGTAGGTTTTCATTGCAAGTGCTCTGTGAATCAGGCACTTGCGATGAAAACTTGCGGCGGTGTAACGTATCTACGATACGTTAAGCCACCACACTTCTACCTGAATCTGGCCCTTAGGTTTTATTTTTAAAGGGAGGTATATTTTAAATATAATTTTACTACAGTCTTTTTTTATCTTATTTCAGCAGCATCAACTTGTTCTTAACACAGGCTAAGGTGCCTTTAGTTTGCAGCACCTCCCTGCATGACTGTGAGATACATTTTAGTGCCCAAATCACCACATTGTTAAGTGCACCAAAGCTCTACATCCTCAATCCATCTGTTGCCATAGCTGCTAATAATGTTAAGCAACCCCCAGTATTCGTCTGCCCTAAAAAGGAGAGGCGCATGTGCAACTATTAGGGAGACACCAGGTTCTGCATATGTAAATGTGCCACTAAGATGAGGTGATGTGGAAGAATCTCATATCTGCATTTCTAGACTGTGGTAGGATCTTCTCTTATGCTCAATATGCCTCCAATCCTCAGATCACTGAAAAAAGGAGCAAGTCTGTACAATATTGCTGGCTGTTGTCTCTTAAATAAATCGCTATACATTTTATTCAATGATAAAATCTGCCTGGTCTTCTCCATTTAATCAGTTAACTCAGGTATACACATATATATGTGACAGCACAGTGGTGGGCTTTAATGCTAAGCTGCAACATATACAGTATATGTACAGTCAGTGTATTTTTTTCACAACTCCACTAAAATGGACAGAATTAAATTAATTAGAGTCCCCCCCCCCCCCCCCCCCCCCATGGATTTCAATAGTCAAAGTTTGCATTTTTTAAGACTTTATGATTCTGTTCATCCCTGTTTAGAAGCCTTCCAAAGATAATATTAGAATAATCCTAAAGCTGAGCATGAAATGCTGAAGAGATTTAATTAGAAAGATTTTCTGGACAGGTTTGCAAATAACAAAACCATTAAACCAAGATCATTGGCACTATATGTTCATGCATAATTAACTGATGTCTTTAGTAAGTGACTATTCCACCTTTAAATATAAGATGGTCTTTAAATATTTATGCATTTAAAGGGAACTGATAATGTACTTATTATTTAATAACGCTGCATTGCTAGCATAACATTTAAAAAAAATAATTAACATGATTTAAACATTTTACTTGCTTCGTGTTATAGTTTTTTTTATACATAATTCTGTGGACACAAGTTGTCATACATTTATGGAAAATCAGCATTAATAACCACTGGGAAAAAATATATTACAGAGCAAGCAATCTAAAGAGTGTATTGCATCTCGGAGTATGGGCTCCTGTTTTAGTGGATATTATTTTAGAATTTTCATCTATATCTGGTATTTGTATGTTGATAGGGCCTTTATTTTAGTTTAACCACTTAAGGACCGCCCCACATACATATACTGCGGCAGGACGGCCCTTACATACCTATACGTGATTAAAGCGGAGGTTCACCCTAAAAAACATCTATTCACCATTACATCCAGCATACTTCGGATATGTAAAGTATGCTGGACTTTTTTTTATTTTCGGGGCACATACCGTTTAAAAGTTCTGTTTCACGGAGTTCGGGTTCTCTCTGCCGCGGGGAATAGGCGTTCCTAGGCAGCGGTGTATATTATTGATGTGCTGTTATGGCGCGTCATGCTTTCCGCAAATTTTCGAGCTGGACTTGGCTCTGTAGAGCTGACTGCGCAGGCGCCCTACAGAGTCGAGTCCAGCTCGGATATTTTCGGAAAGCGTGACGCGCCATAACAGCACATCAATCATCTACACCGCTGCCTAGGAACGCCTATTCCCTAGCAGCAGAGAGAACCCGGAAGTCGGATGAAAAATAACTTTCAAACGGTATGTGCCCCGAAAAAAAAAAGTCCAGCATACTTTACATATCCGAAGTATGCTGGATGTAATTGTATATAATTCTTTTAGGGTGAACCCCCGCTTTAATTTCTTTGGCTCTGGGGCGCGCGCCGCCGGAGCCCGATACCGCTGTCATTGGACACAACAGGAGTCAATCAGCGGGTCAGATGGACCCAAAGTTCACCGGAGACCCGACAATCGCTCGGAGAGAGTGTAAACAAGGCAGATGACCGTTCTTCTAGTAAGAAAGACAGAGATCTTGCATTTCTGCTCAGAAAGGAACAGGGATCTCTGTCTTTCTTCAGTTATGCCGCGTACACACCATCACTTTATGTGGTGGAAAAAAACGTAATTTTCTGTTTAGTAAAAAACTATGTTTTTGAAACATCAATTTTCAAAAACGACATTGCCTACACACCATCGTTTTATCACAATGCTCTAGCAAAGTGAGGTTACGTTCACCACTTTTTTCCATTGAAGCTTGCTTCATAACTAGCTTCTGGGCATGCGCGGGTTTAAAAACATTGTTTTAAACGTAGTTTTTTGCTACACACGGTCAATTTTTGTGAAACAAAAAACGACGTTTTGAAAACCGACACAAAAAATTGAAGCATGCTTCAATTTTTTTTGTCGTTTTTCACAAGACATAAAACAACGTTTTCCCCCACACATGGTCATTTAAATTGACGTTTTTAAAAACGTCGTTTTTTTTCATCACATAAAGTGATGGTGTGTACGCGGCATTAAACTATTCCCCACACCGTTAGAAACACTCCCAGGGAACACAGTTTTCCCTTTGATTGCCCCTGATGGTCATTAGTACAGTGACAGCACATTTATTTTTTAAGCACTGATCACTGTATTGGTTTCACTGGTCCCAAAAAAAGTGTAATTTAGTGTCAGATTTGTCCGCCGCAATGTCGTATTCGCCGCGAGATCGCCGTTATCGGTGGCGGGAGAGGGGCCCCCCCTCTCCCGCCGCTCTCCCGCGCCTTCCGCCGCTTACCGTAGCCGTCGGTAGCGGCGGAGGAGATCGCAACCATCCGGCAGCTGAGCGGGGACGAGACTGAAGGAAAAATCTCCTTCGCCCGTCCCCATAGGCTCTGCTGGGCGGAAGTGACGTCAAAACGTCAGTCCCGCCCAGCGTCTTAAAGAAACATTTTTTTTTTTTTGTCATTTGAAAAAATGACATTTCCAAATTTATTTATTTTTTGCATTTAAGCCCAAATATGAGATCTGAGGTCTTTTTGACCCCAGATCTCATATTTAAGAGGACCTGTCATGCTTTTTTCTATTACAAGGGATGTTTACATTCCTTGTAATAGGAATAAAAGTGATATTTTTTTTTTTTTTATTTCAGTGTAAAAAATTATAAAAATAAATAAAAATAAATAAGAAAACAAAAATTTTTTTTTAAAAACGCCCCGTCCCGACGAGCTCGCGCGCAGAAGCAAACGCATACGCGAGTAGCGCCCGCATATGAAAACGGTGTTCAAACCACACAAGTGAGGTATCGCCGCGATCGTTAGAGCGAGAGCAATAATTCTCAATACTCTGTAGCTCAAAAAATGCAACCTGTAGAATTATTTAAACGTCGCCTATCGAGATTTTTAAGGGTAAAAGTTTGACGCCATGCCACGAGCGGGCGCAATTTTTAAGCGTGTCATGTTGGGTATCATTTTACTTGGCGTAACATTATCTTTCACAATATATTAAAAAATTGGGCAAAAATTATTGTTGTCTTATTTTTTAATTCAAAAAAGTGATTTTTTCCCAAAAAAAGTGCGCTTGTAAGACCGCTGCGCAAATACGGTGTGACAAAAAGTATTGCAATGACTGCCATTTTATTCCCTAGGATGTCTGCTAAAAAAAATATATAATGTTTGGGAGTTCTGATTAATTTTCTAGCAAAAAAATTGTGATTTTCACATGAAGGAGAGAAGTGCCAGAATAGGCCTGGTGGTCAAGTGGTTAATAGAAAAATTCGATTTTTTACATTTTGTTATTTTTTTTATAGCAGGTAAAATATTTTTTTTTTTTTTTCAAAACTGTCTGTGTTTTTTTGTTTATAGCACAACAAATAAAAACTACAGAAGTGATCAAATACTACCAAAAGAAAGCTCTATTTGTCGGAAACAAAATACATCATTTTATTTGGGTACAGTGACGCATGACCGCACAATTAAAGCAACGCAGTGCCGTATCACAAGAAATGGCATGGTCAGGAAGGGGGTAAAACCTTCCAGAGCTGTATTGGTTAAACTGTTTTTGTTTGCCTTTAAAAAAAGGGGTTTTATTTTATGGTAATAGGACCTTCATTTAAGAGTGGGGTGCTCAAGTCACAGTAGTCACTTGTTCCTTGGAGCTGCCTTTTGTACGCAGCATGCATCATTTGAATGAAAGAAAAAGCTAAATATTAATAAAGAAATAACTAGATTTTACAGTATTATTAAAAATATACCTTATATTAAATCTAAAATGCACTTTAAATCAAACCCTTCTAGAAACAATATTATATGGAAAAAATAATCCTATATAAACCATCGCTGTTGAAGTAAAATATTCTAAGGCAACATTGCCCTGTACAACCCCCACGAACAAGTCACACACATACACTGTATTTCTAACTGCTAATTAGTCTCAATCCTGAGAAAAGTCTGATGTTGGAAGTGTCAATGCTGAATGCTATTGGATGTAGGGATGGGCGAACGGTTCATCAAGAGCATAAGTTTGGGCCAAAGTTTGGTTGTTCGGATGTTCTGGCGAACACAAACAATATGCTGAGTTTGTGGAAAATTTGAAAGCCGCTGAACCCCGTTAAAGTCTATGAGACACTAACATGAAAAATCAAAAGTGCTCATTTTAAAGGCTTATATGCAAGTTACTGTCGTAAAAATTGTTTGGGGACCTGGGTTCTGCCCCAGGGGACATGGATTAATGCAAAAAAGTTTTAAAAACGGCTGTTTTTTTCGGGAGCAGTGAAACAATAAAAGTGAAACACTTCTTTACTTTTCGGACCTGGAGGGTGTCTATAGTATGCCTGTAAAAGGGCAGCATTTTTCCTGTGTTTAGAACAGTCCCTGCAGCAAAATGAGATTTCTAAAGGAAAAAAGGTAATTTAAAACTGCTCGCGGTTGTAATAATTGTGTTGGGTCCTGGCAATACAGATAAAATTCATTGAAAAAAAAAAGACTTGGGTTTCTCCCCAGTCCATTACCAGGCCCTTTGGGTCTGGTATGAATAGTAAGGGGAACCCCAAACCAAAATGTTAAAAAAATTGCGTGGGTGTCCCCCCCAAATTTCATATCAGGCCCTTCAGGTCTGGTATGGATATTAAGGGAAACCCTGCGGCAATTATTTTTTTTTTAAATGGCGTGGAGTTCCCCCCAAAAATCCATACCAGACCCTTATCTTAGCACACAACCAGCAGGCCACAGGAAAAGAGGGAGGACGAGTACCGTACCAGGCCACATGCCCTCAACATGGGGAGGATGCTTTGGGGTCCATGTTGATGGGGACAAGGGCCTCATCCCCACAACCCTTGCCCGGTGGTTGTGGGGGGTCTGCGGTTGGGGGCTTATCAGAATCTGGAAGCCCCCTTTAACAAGGGGACCCCCAGATCCTGCCCCCCATGTGAATTGGTAAAGGGGTACACTGTACCCCAACCATTTAACCCAAAAAATTGAAAAAAAAACAAGAGCCAGCTTGGGACAAGTCCTTTATTAAAAAAGAAAAAAAAGAAAAAAAGTCCAGCGATGTAATCCATCTTGACCCGACTATACCAAAAAAAAACGCTACTGATGCGCCTCCATAGGAGACTCCCGTTGAGTGGCGCAATTCCCGCTGTGACAGCTCTTATATAGCTGAGGGTGGGGCCACCCGGTGACATACACGGTTGACCCTGCCCCCCTCTGATGCCATGGGGAAACCGCAGGAAACCCCATGGCATCAGAGGGGGGTCACCCGTGTACATCACCGGGTGGCCCCGCCCTCAGCTATATAAGAGCTGTAATGATGGGGGTTGTGTCATTCAACGGGAGTCTCCTATGGAAGCGCATCATTAGATGGATTACATTGCTGGATTTTTTTCATTTTTAATAAAGGACTTGTCCCAATCTTTCCATTTTTTACACTCTTTTGGTGAAATGGCAGGGGTACAATGTACCCCGTTACCAATTCACATGGGGGACGGAATCTGAGCATCCCCTTGATAAAGGGGGTTTCCAGATTCCGATAAGCCCCCCGCCCGCAGACCCCCACAACCATTGGGCAAGGGTTGTGGGGATGAGGCCCTTGTCCCCATCAACACAGGGACTTGGTGCTATGGGGTCCAGACCCCAAAGCATCCTCCACATGTTGAGAGCATGTGGCCTGGTATGGTTCAGGAGGGGGGCGCTCTCTCGTCCTCCCTCTTTTTCTGCGGCCTGCCAGGTTGCGTGCTTGGATAAGGGTCTTTTTTTTTCTTTTTTTAAAAAAGCCTATGGCGTGCAAAACACACCCAAAAAACTCCACCCGGTGCAGAAAAATTGTGCACACACATAAAGAGTGAAACACAAAAACGTGCAACGGGTGCTACCTCAATCAGTCCTCTATAAAGAAGGACCTGACCCTGATCCCCCTGGGCGTTAGGCTCCAGACGAGGACTGAAGTACTCAAGTGGTCCGAGCATCCGAAGCCGACACGGACCCCATTCCTTGGAGGGTCTGCCGAAACAGAACCCTCTCAGTACTAGGTGGGGCTCCCCTGAAGGGAGGTAAACTAAGCCAAAGGCCATGTCCACCTACTCCCAAGACATTCAGGGCTGGCCCGAGGACCGGCACCCCACTAATCACACAGTGACAAACGTGAACACCAAACAAAAAAAGACAAAAAGTGACGCCCATGGGGATAAATAAAAAGAAAGTGGGGGAGAAGGAAGATAGCAGAGTGAGTGGAAAGTGACCATCGTGCAGTACGATGGCCAGCCCTCTGGCCAGGAAACAAAAATTCCTCTGGTCCCAGCCAAAAGGCCCGACCCTAGAGGCAGGTGTGAAAAGTGTGGAGTGGAGATGTGGTCAAGGTGCCATACTTGAAGTGCCCTCTCAAAAACTTGTGCAAATACGGCACCCCTGGACTGCCACTCCAGGGGCACAATCTGGATAAGGGTCTGGTATGGAATTTGGTGAATTGGTAAAGGGGTACACTGTACCCCAACCATTTAACCGAAAAAAGTGTAAAAAATAAAAAAAAAACAAGAGCCAGCTTGGGACAAGTCCTTTATTAAAAAAGAAAAAAAAGAAAAAAGTCCAGCGATGTAATCCATCTTGACCCGACTATACCAAAAAAAAAAACGCTACTGATGCGCCTCCATAGGAGACTCCCGTCGAGTGGTGCAATTCCCGCTGTGACAGCTCTTATATAGCTGAGGGCGGGGCCACCCAGTGACATACACGGTTGACCCTGCCCCCCTCTGATGCCATGGGGAAACCGCAGGAAACCCCATGGCATCAGAGGGGGGTCACCCGTGTACATCACCGGGTGGCCCCGCCCTCAGCTATATAAGAGCTGTAATGATGGGGGTTGCGTCACTCAACGGGAGTCTCCTATGGAAGAGCATCATTAGATGGATTACATTGCTGGACTTTTTTCATTTTTAATAAAGGACTTGTCCCAATCTGGCTATTTTTTTTTTCCATTTTTTACACTCTTTTGGTGAAATGGCAGGGGTACAATGTACCCCGTACCCCGTTACCAATTCACATGGGGGACGGGATCTGAGCATCCCCTTGTTAAAGGGGGCTTCCAGATTCCGATAAGCCCCCCGCCCTTGTCCCCATCAACACAGGGACTTGGTGCTATGGGGTCCAGACCCCAAAGCATCCTCCACATGTTGAGGGCATGTGGCCTAGTATGGTTCAGGAGGGGGCGCTTTCTCGTCCTCCCTCTTTTTCTGCGGCCTGCCAGATTGCGTGCTTGGATAAGGGTCTTTTTTTTTCTTTTTTTTAAAAAGCCTATGGCGTGCAAAACACACCCAAAAAACTCCACCCGGTGCAGAAAAATTGTGCACACACATAAAGAGTGAAACACAAAAACGTGCAACGGGTTCTACCTCAATCAGTCTTCTATAAAGAAGGACCTGACCCTGATCCCCCTGGGCGTTAGGCTCCAGACGGGGACTGAAGTACTCAAGTGGTCCGAGCAGCCGACACGGACCCCATTCCTTGGAGGGTCTGCCAAAACAGAACCCACTCAGTACTAGGTGGGGCTCCCCTGAAGGGAGGTAAACTAAGCCAAATGCCATGTCCACCTACTCCCAAGACATTCAGGGCTGGCCCGAGGACCGGCACCCTACTAATCACACAGTGACAAACGTGAACACCAAACAAAAAAAGACATAAAGTGACGCACATGGGGATAAATAAAAAGAAAGTGGGGGAGAAGGAAGATGGGAGAGTGAGTGGAAAGTGACCATCGTGCAGTACGATGGCCGGCCCTCTGGCCAGGAAACAAAAATTCCTCTGGTCCCAGCCAAAAGGCCCGGCCCTAGAGGCAGGTGTGAAAAGTGTGGAGTGGAGATGTGGTCAAGGTGCCATACTTGAAGTGCCCTCTCAAACACTTGTGCAAATACGGCACCCCTGGACTGCCACTCCAGGGGCACAATCTGGATAAGGGTCTGGTATGGAATTTGGGGGGACCCCCCACGCATTTTCTTTTTTTAACTTTGGTTAAAAAATATTCATACCAGACCTGATAATGGACTGGGGGGAGCTCATGCCCTTTTTTTCAATGACTTTTATCTGTATTGCTGGAACCCGACAATTCATTATTGCCGCGAGTAGTTTTAAATGACTTTTTTTTATTTATTTAGAAATGTAATTTTGTGCAGGGACTGTTCTAAACACAGGAAAAAAAATGTGCCCTTTTACAGGCATACTATGGACACCCCCCAGGTATGATTTTTTTACATTCAGTGGGACTGTTGTGGGCTACAAATCCCAGCCAGCTGGTGAACAAAAGGGAATGCTGGGGGAGGTAATAAAAAGCCTGTGTGGGATGGAATCACTCTCTTAAGACCACGGCCTGGATCAAACTCAAACTGCGTAGAGGGTTCTTTACTGTAAGTGCGGTAAGGATGTGGAATTCTCTTCCACAGGCAGTGGTTCCAGCGGGGAGCATCGGTAATTAAAAGAAAAACTATTAGATAGGCACCTGAATGACCACAACATACAGGGATATACAATGTAATACGGACATAAAAACACACACAGGTTGGGCTTGATGGACTTGTGTCTTTTTTCAAACTCACTAACTATGCAACTATATAACTATGAGTTTGCCACCAGCTTATCAACTGTCTTATCTACTGTATGTTACAAACTCTTGTTGTTAAATATTTTGCTATAACTGGATCACTTTGCATGCTTGTGTGTACCTTTGAATTGTTTTGCCTATAGCAGAAATGTCAGAACCCAGAGTGTCAGAGTTGAGAACTTGCAAGGTCAAGGCAACCAGTGGGGTACAGTATCTTTAAGCAGCCCTCACGGGGGTAACACTACACCCCTATAGCCATTTTTTTTACTATCATTTGGCCTACCCCTCACAAATGTTATTGTATTTATATAGGACCAGTGGTCACCACTGATCCTGCAATGTAAGTGATAGTGTTAAGGGACCACCTGCATTCCTGGGCAGGAGAGAAGACCAGAGTGGTGGCCACATAACAGAGGTTTGCTGAAGCTTCATTGGTTGTCAGAGCTCTGCATGAGAGTGAAGGTCAAAGTCACAGGTAGCAAGGTATCAGAAGAGGTAATTACTCTCTGCTTTCACAAGATTCTTTTAGGCCGGGTTCACATATGTGTGGCCACTGTTTCATGCCTGGGGTTTGGTGTATTTCTGTTTAGTGGTTCAGGTGCGATTCAGGTCCAAATTTGTGCCTGAATTTACACCTGAACAAACTCGTCTGTCATTAGAGAACTGGATGTTGTAAAAAAAACGCATCCAATACGCACATATGTAAAAAAAAAAGGCATTGTGGCAGTCATTTTCAGACTCTTTTGACATAATAAAAATAATACAATCTTCACAGGGCTTTTCCTATCATGTCAAAAGTGATTCTGCAGGGCCACACCTATATATATATATATATATATTAGAAAACTAAAATTGTGTATATTATAGATGAGCTGTATAGCAAATGTAAATATCAATGAGCAACATATTAAGAAATAAAAATGTGTAGTTACTGTCCATTTATGTTCCTGATGTAGCCACTAGATGTCTTAGGCCTCGTACAGACGGGAAAACATGTCCAATGAAAACGGTCCGCCGGACCGTTTTCAGCGGACATGTCCGCCCGGAGATTTCTGTATGATGGCTGTACAGACCATCATACAGAAATCCGCGCGTACACGATACGCGGTGAGGAGGCCGCGCCGTCACGGCAATGATGAAGCGGCGACGTGCGCGTCCCTGGAAGTTCAATGCTTCCACGCATGCGTCAAAGTGATTTGACGCATGCGAGGGATGGCGGCCGCTCGGACATGTACGGTAAGTCTGTACAGACGACCGAACATGTCCGACGGACAGGTTTCCAGCGGACATGTTTCTTAGCATGCTAAGAATTTTTTGTCCGCTGGGAAACGGTCTGCTGGAGAAATTTCTGCTGGAAAATGGTACGCTAGGCCCTACACACGACTGAACTTGTCCGCTGAAAAGAGCCCGCGGACCAGTTTCAGCGGACATGTTCGGTCGTGTGTACGGGGCCTTAAATGAAAAAGCTTAGAAAATTGCAACTTGTTGATGAGAATTTAGAATTCATGAGAAAGTCTAATGTCTGCTATAAAATAATCTGATAATAAAAGTGCAATTTTGCAATTCACTATATGTATGCCTTTTAACAAAAATGTAACAAACATGGCTTATCTAATAGGGCAATGTGCAGTAGAACACAGTTCAATAACCTCACAAAGTATTCAGAACTCCTCGAGTCAAGTGTTCTGACTTTAGTCATCAGAAATTTGGTTGGTTTGGACATCAGTATTTTCTCTTTGTATTGCTTTATTAAATACAGTAAGCCTGATTTATTATTGCCACTGGCCAGTTACTTTTCTTCCAGACATAATTCGAATGAAGCACGGTTATATCTTTTTAATCTATAATGGAAAATCACAAATGGACTGATAAGTTTGACTGTTCTGCAGGAAAGCTTTTGAATGTTGCTTTAAGTGTTATCAGATATAAATGTAAAAATGAATTTATATTTTTATTATTTCATGACACTGTAAGGATTTTTAAAGTTTGATCAAGACAGAGTTCTGCAGTATAGAGAACCTGTTGACATTTTTATTTGGTACAATGTTATGAATATGAATGAGACAGACTCCACATCAGATATAAAGATGCTCGCCTACAAACCTTATGTATTTCTATTACTAATTATGTGCTTAAGAGCCAAAGGAGCAGATGTGATTCATACTAAGTATTAAGAGTATGAGACAGGAAGACGCGGCCTAAATGAATGGATTGGCAAATGCAGGGTATAAAAATGTGAAGCGTTAAACCCCATCCTTTAGAAGACTCTGTTGATCAATCACTTTCACACAGCTTAAAGTGGAGGTTCACCCGAAAAGTTAATTTTTAACATTAGATTGAGGCTCATTTTGTGAAGGGGAATCTGGTAGTTTTTTTAAAATCGAAGCAGTACTTACCGTTTTAGAGAGTGATCTTATCCACCGCTTCCGGGTATGGGCTGCGGGACTGGGCATTCCTATTTGATTGACAGGCTTCCGACAGGCTTCCGACGGTCGCATCACGATTTTCCGAAAGTAGCCGAACGTCGGTGTGCAGGCGCCGTATAGAGCCGCACCGACATTCGGCTTCTTTCGGCTACTCGTGACGCAATGTATGCGACCGTCGTAAAGCCTGTCGGAAGCCTGTCAATCAAATAGGAACGCCCAGTCCCGAAGACCATACCCGGAAGCGGCGGAGAAGATCGCTCTCTAAAACGGTAAGTACTGCTTCGATTTTAAAAAAACTACCCGATTCCCCTTGACAAAATGTGCATCAATCTAATGTTAAAACATTTTTTTCGGGTGAACTCCCGCTTTAAGTAAACTACTTCATGTAATATACAATTTTATTTGGCTTGTGGTTGTAAACACAGTGATATTATAGCTAAGAATAGATTTTTTCTTCTTTCAGATGACCTTCATAAATATATAGGGCCAGATTCTCGTATAACTGCGACAGCGTAACGTATCTCCTTTACGTTGCACCGCCGCAAGTTTTACGGGCAAGTGCTTGATTCACAAAGCACTTGCCTGTAAACTTGCGGCGGCGTAGCGTAAAGTCCACTGGCGCAAGCCCACCTAATTCAAATGATCCATGTAGGGGGAGTGGATTATTTAAATTAGGCGCGTTCCCGCGCCGTTCGTACTGCGCATGCTCCGTCTCGAATTTTCCCGCTGTACATTGCGCGAAATTACTTCGCAAGTACGTCATTGGTTTCGACGTTAACGTAAATGGCGTACAGCGCCATTCACGGACGACTTACGCAAACGATGTAAAATTTTCAAATTGCGACGTGGGAACGACGGCCATACTTAAAATTGAGTACTCCACCAAGGGGGCATGTTTATCTTTATGCCGCGTAACTCTTACGGAAACGACGTAAAATCACTACGATGGGCAATCGTACGTTCGGGAATCGGCGTAACTAGGCATTTTAGATTCGGACTTACGTCGGAGTATCTGCTGATACGCCGGCATAATTCTATGTGAATCTGGCCCATACTGTACAGGGAGTGCAGAATTATTAGGCAAGTTGTATTTTTGAGGATTAATTTTATTATTGAACAACAACCATGTTCTCAATGAACCCAAAAAACTCATTAATATCAAAGCTGAATATTTTTGGAAGTAGTTTTTAGTTTGTTTTTAGTTTTAGCTATTTTAGGGGGATATCTGGGTGTGCAGGTGACTATTACTGTGCATAATTATTAGGCAACTTAACAAAAAAATATATATATACCCATTTCAATTATTTATTTTTACCAGTGAAACCAATATAACATCTCAACATTCACAAATATACATTTCTGACATTCAAAAACAAAACAAAAACAAATCAGTGACCAATATAGCCACCTTTCTTTGCAAGGACACTCAAAAGCCTGCCATCCATGGATTCTGTCAGTGTTTTGATCTGTTCACCATCAACATTGCGTGCAGCAGCAACCACAGCCTCCCAGACACTGTTCAGAGAGGTGTACTGTTTTCCCTCCTTGTAAATCTCACATTTGATGATGGACCACAGGTTCTCAATGGGGTTCAGATCAGGTGAACAAGGAGGCCATGTCATTTGTTTTTCTTCTTTTATACCCTTTCTTGCCAGCCACGCTGTGGAGTACTTGGACGCGTGTGCTGGAGCATTGTCCTGCATGAAAATCATGTTTTTCTTGAAGGATGCAGACTTCTTCCTGTACCACTGCTTGAAGAAGGTGTCTTCCAGAAACTGGCAGTAGGACTGGGAGTTGAGCTTGACTCCATCCTCAACCCGAAAAGGCCCCACAAGCTCATCTTTGATGATACCAGCCCAAACCAGTACTCCACCTCCACCTTGCTGGCGTCTGAGTCGGACTGGAGCTCTCTGCCCTTTACCAATCCAGCCACGGGCCCATCCATCTGGCCGATCAAGACTCACTCTCATTTCATCAGTCCATAAAACCTTAGAAAAATCAGTCTTGAGATATTTCTTGGCCCAGTCTTGACGTTTCAGCTTGTGTGTCTTGTTCAGTGGTGGTCGTCTTTCAGCCTTTCTTACCTTGGCCATGTCTCTGAGTATTGCACACCTTGTGCTTTTGGGCACTCCAGTGATGTTGCAGCTCTGAAATATGGCCAAACTGGTGGCAAGTGGCATCTTGGCAGCTGCACGCTTGACTTTTCTCAGTTCATGGGCAGTTATTTTGCGCCTTGGTTTTTCCACACGCTTCTTGCGACCCTGTTGACTATTTTGAATGAAACGCTTGATTGTTCGATGATCACGCTTCAGAAGCTTTGCAATTTTAAGAGTGCTGCATCCCTCTGCAAGATATCTCACTATTTTTGACTTTTCTGAGCCTGTCAAGTCCTTCTTTTGACCCATTTTGCCAAAGGAAAGGAAGTTGACTAATAATTATGCACACCTGATATAGGGTGTGGTGTTGATGTCATTAGACCACACCCCTTCTCATTACAGAGATGTACATCACCTAATATGCTTAATTGGTAGTAGGCTTTCGAGCCTATACAGCTTGGAGTAAGACAACATGCATAAAGAGGATGATGTGGTCAAAATACTAATTTGCCTAATAATTCTGCACTCCCTGTATAAACCATTTTTTCACCACTGGCCTGCTCATTGTTCACAGTTCAGGTGATAATGCCTGTTTTTATATTTTTAATTTGTGCCAATGAAACAAACAAAAAAAGGTAAATGGTAAATTTAGTTGAATACTCGCCAATTTGCAGTCAACAGGTTAATAACATTTATTGTAAGATATGGCTAAGTCAGAAAAAGCAATTTCAGACTTAAAGCTGTTGTGCAGAAAAACAGCAAAATATACCATTAAACATATAAGAGAGCTTGTTTGCCTGCTAGAGTTTTGTATTTCAGTCCATCCAGTCCTGAGATATACACAGGTCTGCCTAACGGTATAAACACCCTGGTAACACAACTTTCCTATGCAGTTTAAGCTTATCCAAACCCAAGAATGTAATATATGGCTGACTACCAATCCTTGGATGTGGTGGCTGCATTTGTTTTCCTTTTCGGGCTTATATTCCTTTATTTTCCCCTGGGCACACTTCTTGTTCTTCTCCATAACAAAGCAGAGAGGTCAACTGGATACAATGTAACTGAAAAGACAGCAGCACAGTCAGAGTCCACAGGAACTAATTAGCTGACATTTTGCAGAATCAACGGGTATTTTTTTTTACTCTTATAAAACAAACGTAACAATATGCTTTTAATTGTATATTTAACAGATTAATCCATCAAATAAGAGAAGTTTATTGCTAGGATTTAAATATCTTTTTAAGCAATAAATCAATAAATCTCTATCCCCAACCTGAGATTGGACAGCAAAGAGATGGCAGCAGCTAATTTCTCTGATCACTCTACCATCTCCTCCTGACAAGTGTTCTTTTTACATACTTACATACAGCGCACACCTTTTTAAATCATGCACCTGCTGTTCGTTCAACCAGGATGCATCTATAATTAAAATTTAGGTACTTACACTAGTCAAATTCAAAGGATATCTCCACTTTCATTGAAAAAATATTAGAATTTCAGCAAATAAAAAAATACAAATGCGACACAGGTCATATTGTAATTGATTGCTATTAAAAATTACCTTTCCTTTTCAAACTGCAGCCCTGTAATTGTCTGTAAAATACAATGCATGATGGCTACCTGGAGGCATTCTGTACACAGACGGTGTACAGAACACCCCACAGATATGTAATTTCCTGCTTTTGTGATTGGCTGACTGATTTTCCAGGAGTCTGCAATAAGATACAAATCTGTCTTTCAGCATCCCCTGCAAAAAAAAAATGTTTTGGTGAAATATTTCCAAAGGGAAATCACATCTAAAGGGATACAGACACGGCTTTTTTACTCATTAGAGCCCTGCAAGTGTAGCAACCAACTTAAAATTATAAAACCACTCCCATACAGGTTCACTTTGCACATGGACATAGACTAAACAGCTATTTCTTCAGAATATAGAAACATAGGAATCTGCAACAAAGTTTGTCAAAATTCTTGTAATATACATAGATCACTCAGAGGGGAAAAAAAAATTCTCAACCAAAGTTGAGTTACTCTTTAACAACTTCAGCCTGGAAGATTGTTACAATTGTTACCTATGAAGTATTTGCATAACATCTTGGCACCTTCCACAAAAAAAAAAAAAATATAGACAGCCAACAATGACAGTCAATTGAGGACTTTCCTCTCAGTCCAGTTTGAAAATGTAAAACATTACATTGCACTGACAGCTTACCCTGGAGCAATGAATATCACCCACAACTGTGAACAGTCAAAGGGCCATATTCTCAAACAAGTTACACCGGCGTATATGGAGATGCGCGGCGTAAGTGTAAAGATGCGCCGTCCTATCTATGCGCCGTAGTCACAGAACCAGATCCGCCAGAAATCAGGCTACTCCTGTCCGTCTTAACTAGTTTAAGTTTACGCAGCGTAGGCGTATATTTCAGCTGATGGCATCCTAGGCTGCCATAGAATTAGTATTCAAATATGCAAATGATGTAGATGCGCTGATTCCCGAACCTACGCGCGATCGGCTTAGGCTACGCGCTGTGCGCGTAAGACGATTGTCCGGCTGAAAGTTACCCCTTATAAAGCTCGGTTAACTTTGCTCCAGACCTGAGTAAGTTAGCTTGAAAAAAGCAAATACAGCAGCACCATCCCGGACGAGCTGAGCAACCAAATTTTGAGGACAAAACATTCGTATGCCAACATGCCAGGGGCAGGCGTGGTCTTAGCACTGCTAGTGTGTGAGGAGGAAGAGGCACTTAGAAGGAGGAGGGCACGGAGGAGGGCACGTGAGAGGATCTACCCACAGCGCATTAGCCTCTTTGGCATGGCTGATGTGGATGTGTTTCACCGTTATAGATTCAGCCCTGATGCCATACTTGAAATTACCAGAGCCCTGAAGAATGACATCAGCAGCCCAACACAACGATCCCATGCAGTGCAGCCACTGGTGAAGGTCCTGGCAACATTGCATTTTCTTGCCACAGGCTCTTTTCAAAGAACCAGTGGAGACGTGGTTGGGATATCCCAAACCAGCATGAGTAGATGCGTGCACCAAGTTGTCCCCGCAATACTCCGACGCATGTCGCACCACATAATCAGACCCACCCAGGAGGACATGCGGCTGAAGGCAATGACAGATTTCTGCCTAATTGATGGTTTCCCACGCACTGTGGGTGCAATTGATTGTACCCATGTGGCAATACAGCCCCCCCACGAGACCGAGCACATATACCGCAACAGAAAACATTGGCATTCTATCAATGTCCAAGTGATCGTGGATGCACATGGCCTCATATGGCACGTCCGTGCAAAACACCCCGGATCCAGCCATGACAGCTTTATATTCAGGCAAAGTGACATCCCAAGACAATTTGAGCAGAATGTGTATGGGGACAGTTGGCTGGTTGGTGAGTGACATGGGTGTCAGGTATGACTGTCCCCCCCCATGATGCAGACATCACGAGGGGCACATGCATGACTAACATCCTCCTGTCTTTTCCCTTCCAGGTGACTCTGCATATGCCCTGGGACCTCATCTCATGACTCCATTCCGCAATCCGCAAACACCAGGAGAGAGAAGATATAACGAAGCACACGCACGCACCCGTGGAGTGGTTGAGCGAACATTTGGCCTCCTTAAGTCACGATTTCGATGCCTGGATAAGACTGGGGGTACCCTGCTGTATTCCCCCAACTTCGTGTGCCAAATCATCGCTGCATGTTGCGTGCTGCATAACTTCGCAGTGAGAAAGGGCCTGCAGATTGACCTACGTGAGGACCTGACCCCCCAACCACCATGTCCCCCCCTAACCGAGGCTACCCCGTCTGCTGATGGTACAGCAGTCAGGAGATGTCTCGTGGAGCGAATCTTTGAACGTTAAACACAAACATTAAACATGGCACACAGAAAATGCACGCATGCACACCACTGTGGTCCCTAACACACACCCCACATGCACAGAACATTGGATTAGACCGAAGTACACCGCACGGTACTAAGGAGCAGCAACGCCGCGTCAAGGCCCCAATGATGTTGCTGTCCATTCATACGTCATTCATACGGACCTGGGGAGAACTTATCACCAGCGCCCGAGGGTGACACCCCTTACTGGCAGGAATGTCACCACCCCACATTCACACACCATTCACACTGTACTCTGCAACACTGCCTGTGTGCAGCACCCAAAATTAAAAAAAAAGCTCTTAACCAGAGCAAATAATCAAAAAAGCTCTTAACCAGAGCAAATAATAAAATAAGCTCTTAACCAGAGCAAATAATAAAATAAGCTCTTAACCAGAGCAAATGAACAATAAATAATCACTTGCCCCGGCGCGGGCTACGCCTGGTGCCCAGGTTCCTGGCCCTCACTTGCCTGGGGGGAGCTGGGGCATCAGGTGGAGGAACATCTCCAGGTGGAGGAACATTCCCAGGTGCCTCCCTGCCTGCCTGTCTGCCCTCCAAAGCTAGTGCTATGCGGGTGAGCAATGACTCCTGGGTAGCTGTCTGGGCCTGAACAGCCCTTCGCAGGCACCTGACCTCCCCCACAAGTTCGGCAGTTGTAGTCTGCAGCTCACCCAGGCTGGTGATTGTGGCTGCGCAGTTTCCAGCCACATCTTGCAGAGCATCTGGTACTGCTCCCGAGGAGGCCAAGCTGTCGGACAGGCGCCTCAACTCCACCAAGATTTCACCCATATGACGGGTTTGCTGGTCCTGCTGCCTGGCCAGATTCTCATGAAGCATTTCTGCCGCACCCCTTGTCCTGTGGGTAGCCCTCCTGGGGACAGGAGTGGCTGGGCCCCTTGCATAGAGTGAGGACCTGGAGGGGCTGGAGATGAGGGGGATGGGACGGGAGGGACTGGAGAGGGTGTTGGAGGACCCTGAGGGGCTGGATATGCGGGGGCTTTGTGATGGTCCTGCCACCACATGCGACTCCTCCAAAAAAAGGAAGACCTCCTGCTCGCTGTGGACCACCTCTTCCTGGACCACCTCTTCCTGGACCACCTCTTCCTGGACCTCCTCTTCCTGGACCACCTCTTCATGGACCTCCTCCTCAACAACCTCCTGCGCGGAGGACTGACCACTCCCCTCCACCAAGGCCTGTTGGCTTCCCAGGAGGTCAGTCACAGAAGCAGACTGCTCAGTGGATGATGGTCTGTGACGGCCACTGGCAGCATTGGATGGCCCCGCTTCATCCTGCTCACCTGTGGATGACACAAAACAGTCACATGTTGGTGGACCAACACACTTGTCACATAACCCACCACCCCCACCACACATGCAACACACCAGAAGATAAAACACACTTACCTGTCCTCATGGGTGGCTCACTTGAGTCATGGCCCTCCAGGCCCTCCACCTGCTCCCTCCGAAGGCAGCGGGCAATCACTTCCTCCTCTTGAGTGAGCCGGGTAGAACAGGGTGGCCCCCCTCCTGTGCCCCTGGCATGCTTTGCAATGATGGCCATCTTGTTCCTGACCACACCACGCAGGTCATTCATTTTTTTCTGAATTTCCTGGGGGGTCCTTGCCTCATGGCCTAAGGCATTGACCTGGGCAGTCACTTTCCTAAGGATCTCCTCCTTTTTGGTTTTACTTGTGCTGCCACTGTCAGCACCATGGAGTCTTGAATCGTATCTCTCCATGGCAGAGACTACGATGGCCCTCTCATCTTGGGTGAAATTCTTTTTTCTCCTTTCCTTCCTGGGTCCAGGCATTGCAAAGCTAAAGAGAAAAATCTCCACCAACAGAATCAATATGGAGTCACTTTGCACTCGTTGGGCGCATGTGGTGACGCATTTATACACTGGGCCGGCCCAACTCAGCAGGGATTTACGCCTACTGTTGTTTTGCGCATGCGCAGAGGGCGGGGCACGTCCGGCGCATGCTCCGTTCGGTCTGGACATCATTTGCATGGGGTCACGGTTCATTAGCATTCTTCACGCCCACATCCCTCCTACCGTCACTTGCGCCTACTTACGCCGACACATTTCAGCTCCGCGAGCGCAACGTAGGACGCATGTGGTACGGGAATATGGGAGAGCTCTCTCCAAGTTAAGCCGGCGTAGCGCAACTATGATGCGCTACACCTGAGTAAATATGCGCCGATCTACGAGAATATGGCCCAAACACATTTTCACTAATATAGAAAACTTATAGCCATAAAAAAAAGCCATAAAAAGTGACATAAGTACACCAACATAGAAAAGTGCAAAGTTGTCAGACATTATTTGTAATTTAAATAATTGACAAGTCTACCACATTCGCTTTATGAATGAATTATGTTCACATTTGGCAATGGACAGAAAAATATACATACTTTTATTTGACATTTAACTATGATGGATCTTACACATTTATTTTTAATTTTTTTTAATCATAAACATCATATTTCTTTTACTATTTATATATACCAGTTATCTTTATATTTAGTCATCTTTTTTATATTCCAAACTGATTAGTTTAGAAATTAAGATTTATTGTTCTTTGATCAGTTTTCTATATTTTTAGAGTGCAAATTTAAATTATTTGTATAAACTTCAGCATATACAGTCAAATTCTGTCTTTTGCCCACTATTTATTCATTCTTTAATTAAATAAAAAAATTGTTCAATCGTGTTTAACATGTTTATTTGTCATGTTTGTCATGTGTCATGATGAAAGTTTTTGTATATTTTTTATTTTAAGTTGCTACAGAGTGACACCTATTTTCCAATAATCTAGACCAGGGATAAGCATCTAGCGGACCTCCAGCTGTTGCAAAACTACAAGTCCCATTATGCCTCTGTCTCTGGGTGTCATGCTTGTGGCTGTCAGAGTCTTGCTATGCCTCATGGGACTTGTAGTTCTGCAACAGCTGGAGGTCCACTAATTGCATATCCCTGATCTAGACAGTACAACTACTTAAGAATAGTTAACTTTTTTTGCAGTGTTTGGATATATATATATATATATATATATATATATATATATATATATATATATATATATATATAAGTTTATTATCAGACCATAATCTTTTATTGTTATCATAAACCAATGAGCTGATAACTGAGTTATTTCATCTAACTTTCATGTGCATCTCGTCTGTAACAGGGCAACCAATGATTTTATCATTGCATTCTAAATGTTTTCATTTATGTATTTAAATTAATTTTGATATTTTTTCTATACAAACGTTATACTTGGTATCATTAGCTCACCTACCCCTGACACGACACACCATAGAGTCCTATATCACTGATGCGGTTTTTACACCGACTCAGTTTTTTTCTGTTCTAAAGGTGTTCAAACTACACATGTGAGGTATCGCCGCGATCCTTAGAGCGAGAGAAATAATTTTAAAATAATTATCCTCTGTAGCTTCAAACATGCAACCTGTGGAATTTTTTAAACGTTGCCTATGGAGATTTTTAAGGGTAAAATTTTGTCGCCATTCCATGAGTGGGCGCAATTTTGAAGCATGGCATGTTGAGTATCAATTTACTCGGCATAACATTATCTTTCACAATATAAAAAAAGTGGGTTAACTTTACTTTTGTCTTTTTTTTTTTTCAAGAAAAGTGTATTTTTTCCCCCAAAAATGTGCTTTTAAGACTGCTGCGCAAATACAGTTTGACAGAAACCGCCATTTAATTCTCTAGGGTGTTAGAAAAAAATATATATAATGTTTGGGGGTTCTAGGTAATTTTCTAGCAAAAAAAAATGTTTTAACTTGTAAACACCAAATCTCAGACAGAGACTCAGTCCTTAAGTGGTTATTCTTCCACCCTGCTGTTGTTTGTAGGTTTGTACGTGCTCCTCCATAGATACAGTATGGTGAATGAATGTTGCCTGTCCAGGATAGGAAGTGTGTAACTGGCAACACCATGGGGTGAAAGTAAAGGGAGAAAAAGCCAGAACAAAGCAAAACTAATAGAGCCATATTATTAGAACATGTAATATTTTACATGTTCTAATGTTCTAATGTTCTTGGTTTTAGATATACTTTAACCTCCTAACTTAATAAAAATGTTTTCTGAAATAGCATACTTAGAGGCCTACATTTAAAAAAAAAATATTGTATTGCAAAATTTTGATTTCAGAGATTTTCGCACTGTAAAATACTCTCATCTGTTTTTATAAAGATTTGAAGGGTAACTTTGACAGTTTTTGATTGAAATATTTCAACAAAAATGCTATGACTCTGTAGTGGCATAAATTGCTGTCAAAACTTAGAAAACTTTCAGAACATTATTTTTGAACTACGGTATATTGTATGTTATAAATTTTATATCCCAGGATACCTTTCAACAATCAGCACTCAGTTACCTAAATAGCTCAACTTGCATTTATTTTCTAGGTAACTATAAAATAAAATAGCTAGCATAGAGAGCAACTCGCATGCTGCTAGAAGCTGTAGCTCTGCACAGCAGGATGGCATTGCAGTCTCTTGCTGGTGCTATTGAAGGAAGAGATCAAGTTCAGGTGAATATTATTCAATAGTCCTGTTAGTTCACAAGGCATACCTACTTTCTAGATAAGCTTCTAGAGAAGCTATTATTTGTTTTATGGGCCAGTGACTGTGCAGTGTGCACCTTGTTGGCATTTGCAGTCCACTTTCTAGAGAGTACAGTATGGCACTCTATTAATCATTTCTATTTAACCATAGCACAATGGTACAGGGTAAAACTGGACTACCTTGAATTGGGAGGTGGTAAATTGCCTATGGGCTATGATTTGTTTTAGTTTTAAAATTTTTTAAATTTCTGACCAGTTGCAGAGATTCACCCTATCTATTTGTCCTGGTAACCATTTTTATCGGGACTGAAAACTAGAAGAAATCCCAAAATGTTTCACCAGAACAGGAATAGAGGACAAACCTTCTAAACCTTTCAAACCTTCCAATGGGGGCACCTGAGGAATATTCTCTCAGTTCTCATGGATAATAGGAGTGTGTTTATGAGACTTTACAACCACTTTAAGTAATGCTTTTCTTAGAAGGGCATTTAGCTAGCAACATCCAGGGCCGGCGCTAGCGCAAGGCAACATGTGCACTTGCCTTACGGCACCAGCGCCGCCCAAGGCGGAAAATTGACCATGACAGTCGCCCTCCTTTTAAGCCCCAGCACAGGATCCGGACAGCAGGAGGATCGGAGCGGCGGGCAGGGGAAGCAATTACAGAGCAATCAAAAGGGAGAGAGAGAGGTAACAGGCAGCTGCTGGTGCGGACGTTTTTAATAAAATAAATGCTTAAATACAATCCACTTACTCTTCATGTCAGAGCTGTAGGCATGTCAGTCTGTGAAGTCGGCTGTCCCATTCTCCCCTCGATCCATGCTGCTGTTATCACTGAATCACTGGAGGAAGCCAAGGATACAGAGCCGCGGGGAAACTGCAATGTGATGTCAGCCTGGGATTGCTGTGACCAATCAGAGTGTTCCGGAGGCTTAACCACGCCTTCATAATCAGAGGCTGACAGTTCGCATGAGTTTCCAGCGGCTCTGTTTCCTTCAGTGATTCAGTGATAACAGCAGCATGGATCGGGGGGAGAATGGGACAGCCGACTTCACAGACTGGCATGCCTGTCAGTTTTTAAGCATTTATTTTATTAAAAACTTCCACACCAGCAGCTGCCTGTCACCTCTCTCCCTTATGTTTGGACTCCTCTGTATTCCCCCCTCCTCTGTATTCCCCCCTCCTCTGTATTTCCCCCTCCTCTGTATTTTCTCCCCCCTCCTCTGTATTTCCCCCTCCTCTGTATTTTCTCCCCCCTCTTCTGTATTCCCCCCTCCTCTGTATTTCCCCCTCCTCTGTATTTTCACCCCCCTCTTCTGTAATTGTCCCTCATCATCTGTATTTACACCCCCACTTCTGTAATTGCCCCCCCTCCTCTGTATTTTCACCCCCCTCTTCTGTATTTGCCCCCCTCCTCTGTTTTCCCCCGTACTGTGTATTTTCACCCCCCTCTTCTGTATTTGCCCCCCCCTGCTCTGTATTTCCCCCTCCTCTATATTTTCACCCCTCCTCTGTATTCCCCCCTCCTCTGTATTTTCACCCCCCTCCTCTGTATTCCCCCTCCTCTGTATTTTCACCCCCCTCTTCTGTAATTGTCCCCTCTCCTCTGTATTCCGCCCTCCTCTGTATTTTCACCCCCCTCTTCTGTATTTGCACCCCTTCCTATAATTGCCCCCCATCTCTGTAATTACCTCCCCTCCTCTGTATTTGCACCCCCTCCTCTGTAATTGCCACCCAATATCTGTAATTGTCCCCCTTCCTCCTTAATTGCCCCCCACTCTGAACCCCCTGCTTTCCTGACCCCCCTGTGTGCTGGTGCCCCGTAATACCCCCTGTCGGCTGCCATGGGGGTATTGGGAGGAGTCTGTACTAAGGGGGATGTCTATACTGATGGGGTCAATTTCCACTGGTCTACCCTCCTTAACATTTTTGTCTGCTTTGTGTGAGCATGTCCCCTTTGACACAGTGTCAACGTAGTGAATTAAACAAGCTGTTACTCCCAGTTTTGGTCTAGCAGAAAAGTGACTACAAATTGGCCTTGTGACAAATGTGCAGTACACATACTGTATGTGAGTTCTCTAACTAAGGAAAAATTGTCCTTTATTCCTTATTGATGCCATAATCTTCATTTTTTAAAAGGCTTGACACGAATGTGTGTGTAAATTTGGAGTATCTCTTCAACCCCTTTTGTTACAGATCCTTCTCCTGTGTCTCGTGCTGACTCCTCTAACTCTCTGACTGAACAGAAACAGAAAGGAAGCTTTAATTTAACTCTGTTAACCCTGCTGGTGATATCCCCGATAATCGGGGGGCATGTTTTTGTGGTGGGGTTGTCAAGAAGGTGGTAATTGTCAAATTAAAGGAATCCAGGCAGTATTTTTGATTCTTCAAGTGGAAAGATTCATAGAGTGTCACAGTCCTATTTTTCTAGGGAAATGCTGTCAAGAGAAACATGCTGACAGAAGACTGGCAATTTGTGTGAAACTGACACACAGAGAAGAAAGATGCATTTATTTTGTTTTTTGGAAGACTCCTGTGCCCCCCCCCCTCCCAAGAGTTTGGCATTAAGTCTGCGGACATAATGTCACATAAATTACAGGTCTCAAGATTTGTACCTACGTGGCTTGATTTATTCATTGAGATGCTTATGGAAAATTCACTAAGATGAAACTCTAGATCTGCAATTATGAAATGCCTCTGTAAATTATCATCCCAATACTTTGTGCTAATGAGTCTGAGGTGTGATAAATTAACCTGGCCTGATGTGCAGCCACCTCCTACAGATCAGACAATCACACATTTTTGAGACTAAAACGTGTGCAACAACAGAAGATAGTGGGAAATGCAAGTAAGCCAGGGGGTAAGAGAGAAAATAAATGATATCTGTGATTGGAAACTATGTCTAAGCTTTTTACTTTCAATATTCAGGAGCCAAAAAAAGGTGCATACTGTTTGCTTAGCTTGAGTTAGAATCGAGTTGTCTCACACTGTCTCACTGAGCAGCATCTGCAGTTTCTAACAGCCTGTCCCCCCTCCCTTCCAATATAGTAAACACTCCAAATAACTTGTTCTGGACAAACGCATTTTCTTGCTGTATCTAACCATCTGTTTTTAGACTGTAAACCAAAAGCAGGCACAAATCCACACGGTCAGAAGCCATGTTAATACAGAGTGCCGTGGCCATGTTGTGTCAGTGTAATGCATGTAGTTGTGGTGCATGGCTGAAGACTTTCATAGGTTAAAACAGGCATCCAGGAGGTATATATACTTCATATGAGCTTTAAGATGAGCAGCGATGACCTCTGCAAGTGTGAATGAGCCTTAAAGCTAAATAAATGATTAGCTTTGTGGTGTCATTAGTTAAAAAGGAGCATATTTTTGAGATGTTTCAGAGATTAAAGCAACAATATTTGGTCAGTGATTGGATGTGGAGCCAAGAGGAGAGGTCAGAGTTCAAGATTACCTGTATCCACCAGAGCACCTGATGGTAGGGATGGGTTTTGTTGCATTTTAGTACCAGGTTGCGGACCTCAGAATCACCCCACCAGGAGTTGAGAAAGCAGGAGCCCAGTAGCCAATATAGTAGGTAAGGATCAAGCAAGAGCATAGTCAGTAAACAAGCCAAGGGTCACAAGTAGTAGCTCAATGGGATCAGACAGATGCATAATTGATGAACAAGCCAAAGGCTGGTAAAGAGTGGTAGTGAAGATAAGGACTGTAGCAGGTATCTAAGGAGGAAGATATCAGTACAAGCTGGCACAATAATCTAGCAAACAGGAAGTGCAGAGACATGGCTTAAACCAGGAAGTTCAGGGAAGGAGCAAAAAGGTCAAGGTTCACCAGAAACAAGATACAAGGCAAAACTGTCCAAGGGATCAGACAGGAAGCTGTCCAGCATCTCAGGTGGCACAGCGAGAAGAGCCACAGCCAGACACCATAGAGGTTGAAGGTTCAGACCTAGGTCCTGACAGAAAGGTTTGGGTGCCATAAACATAGCAATGATACTGGAAGCCATGGAAAGCTAACAGCTGACCCAGTGAAGTGGTGTGATAAAGAATAAAAGAGGCAGTAGTCTATCTCTGGCAGAGTAACAGCGCGTAATTCAAATCAGCGATTAGGGGGCGTGTTTCATTTAAATGAAGCGCGTCCCCGCGCAGAATGAACTGCGCATGCGCCATCCCTAAATTTCCCGCCATGCATTGCGCTAAATGACGTCGCAAGGACGTCATTTTTTTTAACATAGACATGAATTACGTCAATCCCGATTCACAGACGACTTACGCAAAAAAAAAATAAAAAAAAATAAACGCGGGAACGACGGCCATACAGAAATATCAGCTTTAACTATACGCCGGAAAAAGCCGACTAGAGACGACGTAAAGGAATGCGCCGGCCGCTCGTATGTTCGTGGATCATCGGAAATAGCTAATTTTCATACTCGACGCGGAAGACGACGTGAACGCCACCCAGCGGACGCCGAAGAATTGCATCTTAGATCCGAAGGCCTGTCGGATCTAACCCAGATGCCGTCGTATGTTGTTTTGAGGATTCAAACCGATATGACGTGGGCAATTTGAAAGTACGCCAGCGTATCAGTAGATACGACGTGGTACTCGCTCTGTGGATCTGCCCCGTAATCTGTAAAATAATGTAAAGCGTTGCATATGGAGATTTGGCACTTTCCCAAGAGTGTGCGCAATTTTAAAGCGTGTTAGGCGTTAGGTATTTATTTACTCAGCATAACATTATGCAAAAAAAATGGGTTATAATTTGTGTTTTTTTTTCTTTCAAGAAAAATTGCTGCGCAAATACTGTGTAACATTAAACGTTGCAATGACCACCATTTTATTCCCTATAGGATCTGCGAAAACAATATATATATATATATATATATATATATATATATATCGTATATATCAATGTTTGGGGTTTCTGAATAATTTTCTAGCAAATAAATTATGATTATGAGGCCTTGTACTCACGAGCAGACATGTCCGATGAAACCGGTCCGCGGACCGTTTTGATCGGACATGTCTGCCCGGGGACTTCTGTTCGATGGCTGTACACACTATTGAACAGAAGTCCGCGCGTAAACAATACGCGGGGCGTGTACGCGCTGTCGCCGCGTCGATGACGCGGTGATGACGCGGCGACGTGGGCGGGCCTGCCTTTTAAATGCTTCCACGCATGCGTCAAAGTCATTCGACGCATGCGAGGGATGGCGGGCGGCCGGACATGTACGGTAGGTCTGTACAGACGACCGTACATGTCCGGGCGGACAGGTTTCCAGCGGACTGTTTTAAAGCAAGTCCAGGAAACAGTTGTCCGCTGGAAACCTGTCCGATCCGCCCGAAAATGGTCCGCTCGGGCCTGCAAATGACTGAACATGTCTGCTGAAACTGGTCCGCGGACCAGTTTCAGCAGACATGTTCGGTCGTGTGTACAGGGCCTTACATGTAGGAAAGAAGTGTCAGAATTGGTCTGGGTGGCAAGGGGTTAATTGCCATAAGTAATATACAAATAGAAGTGCGCATGCGCGGGACTTCCGTGAAGACGTGCTGAACGGGAGCTCCGGACCGCCCCAGCACATCGTGGCTCATAGCGGCTGAATTGCTGGGAGACTTTGCCTGAGGAAGGACCGTGTGGATAGCGGAGGACAAGGAGCATAGCCCTGGATGTCTGGCGGCAGTGAAAAGAGGGGTTCCAGCCGTCAGCTGGACTTCGGCCTAGCAGCTCCCTCACACCACAAGATGGCGGCCGCGGCACCTCCTCGTGGAGACGCTGCGGACACAGAGTCTATTGCAGACCCCTCGTCCCCAATCCAGCATATGATCTCCCCAGCATCCACAGAATCGCTTATTAAGCACACTATGGCTAACATTCTGGGCACCTCCATGATGCAATCCCCCATGAGTCAGGCTGGCCTTCAGACACCATCTCCCATGCCCCATCCCTCTCAATCCGATATGGCCCAGCTTCTGAACTGCTTTTCTGACATGCTGTCAGCAGGGTTAACACAGACTGCAACACAGATCACATCCTCTATTAAAGCTGACCTGCAGAATATAGGAGCCCGCATGGAAGCTATTGAGCAAGCGGTTGATAATACAGCAGCACGCACCAACCAAAATACAAATTGTATTCAGTCATTGCAGGACCAACTTGACATAGCGCTTGCCAAAATTGACGATTTAGAGAATCGCAACAGGAGATATAACTTTCGCATACGGGGTATACCCGAGGGGGTAGTTAATATCCCTGAGACGGTGAAATTATTCATTAAAACCATTATCCCTGACATTCCTGAACATAAGCTCGAACTGGACAGGGCCCACAGAGCTCTACAGCCTCCTCGCCAAGATGGACTCCCGAGGGATGTGGTGGTCAAACCCCACTACTATAGTGTAAAGGAGGAGGTCATGAGGAGATCCCGTAATATTGATGACCTCAATGTCCAGGGGACCAAGATACAATTGTTTGCTGATATATCTCCAGCCACTATACAGAAGAGGAGGTCCCTGAAGCCCCTTTTAGGGATCCTTTTGCAGAAATCCATTAAATACAGGTGGTCCTTTCCATTTCGTCTCCAGTTTGATTATAAGGACAAATCCTATAGCTTCTCAAGCTTCAGAGATGGTGAACAACTACTATTACGTCTCGGATTCATCAACCAAGAACTGCCCCCTCAGGAAGCATCCTTCCGTTCCGGTTCATCTAAAAGGCCTCCCACTGGCAGTCCCATCTCCCCATTGTGGAATAAACAGCAAACAAAGAGATCTAGAGATTCTCGTCCTCCAAGATGACTGTTTTTTCTGGAAATACTTTCTTTATACCTAATTCTCCCCTACTAGGGTGCTGTGTTTCCTGCCGGTATAGTGCTGCTTCCTATACCCAACGACTTCGTGCTACTTAAGTTGACATTAGTATTTTCATTTTGCAGGCATAGTCCTCTCACTAAGTTTTGTCTAAAAATTTTCTTTTTTTATTTTTTTTAGCTCCTGTTCTCCTTATGGGGGTTACAAAGTCATGTTTTGTCCTATAAGCTAATATTTGTCTGTCTGCCATACTGATATTGTTCTTGCTTTAACCTTCTTCATTGACGCTATATTTTTGATGATATATTTTTTACTTTTAAATTTATTTTTTGATGTTTTTATCTAGGCCCATGGCCTGGGGACCTCCCAGCCTGAGTTTCAATGCTTTTATATTGGCCTTTAGGCTGGGGCGGTCTAGCACGCCACTCCCTCTGCGGTGACAGGTTAGAGTTTGCTCCTCTTGTTACTGCAGGCATACGACCCCTATTGGGGTTGTCACCTTATAGGGTCCACCTTTGATTCGGACCCAAATTCAGGACTTGGTCAGCCAGTCCTGTCTAAATTTTTCTCCTAGGCATTTTTATCTAGGTCTTTTTCTTCTCTTTCTTCTCTCTTTCCTTTTTTCCCTACTCTAATGTCTGCTTATTGTATCTCATATTTTTCTTTTTGTTTCCCTTTATATCCTCGGAAGGTTACACGGAGAGCCTCTGCTTTAATGGGACCTAACATACGTCTTCCACCTGACTCCTCATCGTATGGTCCTGGACTTTCGTGGGTTATGTTAAGCCTTTCTCCAGTGTGCACGTCCTCACTCTTTTTGGTCCATGGCTGATACACCTCCCAGACTGGCTGCGCTTAAGGTAGCCTCACACAATACACAAGGTCTAAACTCCCCACTAAAAAGACGCAAGGCGTTTCAGAGTTACCAATCTAGGGGCCTGGACGTTGTCCTACTTCAGGAAACCCATTTCCCCATCACGTATATTCCCCCTTTTCTGCACCATGGATACCCTACTTTTTTTCTGGCGAATGCTGAATCTAAAAAAAGAGGGGTAGCTATCCTTTTCTCGAAAAAGACCCATTTCGTACATTCTACGACTGTCACAGACAAGGACGGACGTTACATTCTTGTTAAGGGTTCGATAGAAGGTAAGGTCCACACCATAATCTCATATTATGCTCCCAACACTGGGCAAAATCACTTTTTCTCTAGGTTGTTTACCATTTTGGCGCCGCATTTTGAAGGAAGGGTGATTTTGGGTGGTGATTCCAATGTCACCTTTGACAATATCCTTAATAAATCTGCAGCTGGGATCCCACACCTTAAAAGACCTCCTAAACATAGCCTTCAAATTGCCCGTCTTCTGCATTCATTGGGTCTTGTAGACACTTGGAGGGAATTTAACCCTACGGTAAAAGATTACACGCATTACTCGGCTCCTCATAAAACTTACGCGAGAATTGATCATATTTTTTTACATGCCTCTGAGGTTCACGATGTGTCTTCCGCGTCCATTTTTGAGGTTCCTTGGTCGGACCATTCTTTGGTGGTCGTTAAATTGGCTAATTCGATTTCTTCCCCCGGGTTTCGTCCGTGGCGCCTTAACGCATCTCTTCTCTCCAACTCGGTCCATTGTACCATGTTGGAGAAGGAGATTAGAGAATATTTTGAAAACAATGACAATAAAGAGACTTCTCCCAGTTCCTTATGGGGGGCCCATAAAGCGGTAATCCGGGGTAAGATCATACAGCTTTCGTCTAAATTGAAACGGGAACATAAGATAGACATACTGAAACTTGAAAAAGATTTTGAAATTCTAAGCAAGTCCCACAAGCGAGACCCCTCTCGGTCTTCCCTTGCCAAGCTCGATTCGGCCAGACTGGCGCTTAATTTGGCTCTCACATCCTCAGCGAACAAACATTTGTTATGGCGGAACAGTAAATTCTATATGCGGGTTAATAAGTTCGGGCCACAGTTAGCAGCCAAACTCTCGCCTAAATTGAGGTCGTATGCGATTCCCAAGATTAAGGCTTCGAATGGCCACTTGACCCAAAACCCCGAAAAGATTCTCAAGGCCTTTCAATCTTTTTATTCAACTCTATATTCCTCCGATGAACGACACTCCCAAGCGGACCTTGACACTTTCTTGAAGAATGTCCCTCTCCCTAGACTTTCAGACTCCCATCGCTCCATCCTTGATTCACCATTTCAAATAGCAGAGATTCACAATGTTATTAACCCTTTCATGCCTATGCCTATGTATGACATTTGGTGTTTACAAGTTAAAATCCATATTTTTGGCTAGAAAATTACTTAGAACCCCCAAACATTATATATATATTTTTAGCAGAGAATCTAGAGAATAAAATGGCGATTGTTGCAATATTTTATGTCATACGGTATTTGTGCGGCGGTGTTTTAAACACAACTTTTTGGGAAAAATTTACTTTCATGAATTTTAAAAAAATGAAAAAGTAAAATTAGCCCAATTTTTTTGCATAATGTGAAAGATGATGTTATGCCGAGTAAATAGATACCAAGCATGACACGCTTTATAATTGCACGCACTCGTGGAATGGCGACAAACTACGGTAACTAAAAATCTCCATAGGCGACGCTTTAAACTTTTTTTACGGTTACCAGGTTAGAGTTACAGAGTAGGCCTAGTGCTATAATTATTGCTCTCGCTCTTACGATCGCGGCGATACCTCACATGTGTTATTTGAACACCGTTTTCATATGCGGGCGCGACTTCCGTATGCGCTTTCTTTGCTGCGCAAGCTCGCGGGGAGGGGGGCGCTTTAAAAAATTTTTTTGTTTGTTTTCTTATTTATTTATTTATTTTTTCTAATATAAATTTTTTTTTTTTTTTTTTTTTACATTTTGATCACTTTTATTGCTGTCACAAGGAATGTAAACATCCCTTGTGACAGCAATAGGTGGTGACAGGTACTCTTTATGGAGGGATCGGGGGTCTAAAAGACCCCCGAGCCCTCCTTTGCACTTCAAAGTATTCAGATCGCCGAAAACGGCGATTCTGAATACTGTATACTTTTTTAAATCCGGCGCCATTGGCATCTGAGAAACCCGGAAGTGACGTCATGACGCCGCTTCCGTGGTTTCAATGCGGACACTGAATCAAAGCCGTTTACGGCTTTGTTTCAGAGCGCGCCGAGACGCTGGAGGCGCCGGATCGTGGATCGGGTCTCCCGGTGGGACGGGAGGCCCGGTCAGGGCGGCGGGAGGGGGGGGATGTCCCCTCCCGCTCCTCCGGCATTACAACCGAGCGGCTTTTAGCCGCATCGGTTGTTATGTTTGGAAAGCCGATCGCCCGCTCTAAACAACGGTACCGGGATGATGCCTGCGGCTGCAGGCATCATCCCGGTATAACCCCTGAAAGCCGAGGACGCATATATGCGTACGCTCGGCGTGAAAGGGTTAAAGATCTTAAGACTGACTCGGCCCCAGGACCTGACGGTTTTTCAAACCATTACTACAAGACTTTCTCCGAGATTCTGGTTCCCTATCTGGTTAGGTTCTTCAATTCCATGCGTAAAGAACCATTATTGGATCCCTCAGCAAACCTAGCGTTTATATCAGTCATTCCCAAACTGGGGAAGGACCCTAGTGAAGTAAGCAATTATAGGCCAATCTCGTTGATTAATAACGACATGAAGATAATGACTAAAGCCTTGGCCAATAGACTGGCCTCCTTTATTGGATCTTATATTAATAAGGATCAGGTGGGTTTCATCCCGGGAAGACAGGGACCGGACCAGATACGGAGAGCAGTGGACGTTATTTCCCTTATGAGGTCGGGCTGGGATGGAGGGTCCCCCCAAGAAGGCTACCTGCTGTCTATTGATTTGCAAAAGGCATTTGATACGGTTGAATGGCCTTACCTTTTTGAGTTGCTCCGTCAATGGGGTTTTGGGCCTGACTTTATAAAAACTTTGGAAGCACTGTATTCCCAACCGATAGCACAGGTTAGATTTCAGGGTTATTTTTCGGCGAAATTCCCCATCAGAAAGGGAACGAGACAGGGTTGCCCCCTCTCCCCCCTTCTTTTCGCGGTGGCCATAGAAACTTTGGCCATTGCGATCAGAAATCACCCTGATATACAGGGGGTTCAATGCGGACAATCAACACATAAATGTGCCTTGTTCGCTGACGACGTACTCCTTTTTCTTACAGCCCCATTCACCTCGACCCCTAACGTAATCCACCTCCTTAATGATTTTGGCAGCATATCAGGTCTAAGAGTTAATATGTCTAAATCGGTAGCACTTAATGTATCCCTCCCGCAATCACAAGTAGATAGCTTGAAAAGTAACTTCCCATTCTCCTGGAACTCTACATCTATCCCTTATTTGGGTATTAACCTCACTTCACAGACTGAATTTCTCCAAAAACATAATTACCCACCCATGGTTAAAAAATTAATGGAAGATCTACGTCAATGGTCTTTATATAATCTTTCTTGGCTAGGTCGTGTAAATGCAGTTAAGATGACCCTCCTACCCAAGATTTTATATCTTTTCCGCTCCCTCCCTATCCCGGTTACTAAATCATATATTGATTCTCTCCAATCTGCTATAACTAAATTTATTTGGGAGAAAAAAGGGAATCGCCTTTCTAAATCCATGCTTTTTAGGCCCAGGCTGAAAGGGGGCCTTGGTCTACCGAATTTATGGTGGTACTATCGTGCTGCCCAACTTAGCCAGTTTTCCATAATTTACCTTAAAGGTCCCAAGCCAGACTGGGTCTCCATGGAAAGAGCAGCGACCCCGGGATTCACTCTAGATTTCCTTTTATGGACCCACCCTAGGAACCGACCTCCGATTTTAGCTCCTACACTATCCCACTCTATGTCTCTTTGTGACTCATTGCATAAACTAACATCAGTGGTGTCTCATTGGCACCCTCTTGCACATATCTTCCATAATCCTCGATTCCCACCCGGTTTAGACATTACAGCCTTCAAATGGTGGCTGGACAAAGGTTTATATAGAATTGGCCACTTTTTTAATTCGAACGGACCCCTCACATTAATTTATTGTTCCTCTAGACTAAAAATGCCCCCTTCTGAGAAATTTCGCTTTTTTCAAATTTCCCACTTTTTACACCAGATTAAGAGGACCTGCACGGAACAACCTTCTGTGACCCCTTATGAACAGTGGTGCTCCTCAGTCATGGACACAAAGGGGGGTATATCTTTAATTTACTCAGCTTTGGCAGAACCTCTGGAGAAAGCGCTTTACATGAAGAATTGGGAGCGTGACCTTGATCTGGATTGGTCATTGGAAAGATGGCACTCCAATTTGGCTCGCTCCTTTAGGGGCATTCTGAATGTATCACTTACCGAAACGTGCCTCAAGGTCATGACCCGTTGGTACTTAGTTCCCACCCGTGTTGCCAAATTTTACCCGCAATCCTCCCCTCTGTGTTTTAGGGGTTGTGGACTTTCTGGCTCATTCCTTCATATATTGTGGGAATGCCCCAGGATTCGTTCCTTCTGGCACAAAGTTTTCCACCTTATTAGGAAAGTCACGGGAATAGGGGTTGCTTGTGATCCTGTAATTGCCTTACTCAACAGCCCTATCCCCAAAATTCCCAAAAGCTCACAGGCGCTGATATTTTTTATTTTATTAGGGGCAAAGATGACTATTACCAAGGCTTGGAAATCCCCATCGGTCTCTATTTTAATGGCCAAGAGAAAAATCTCGTGGATGATGTCCAACGAGAGGATTTCCAACATGATCCTTGATTCCGCTGATAAATTTAAGCTTATCTGGGAACCTTGGGCAACGTATGTCGGAGTCCTCCTCTGATTCCACTCGTATGCCCTTGAAATATATGATTTGGTAGGCTCTCCGTGTAACTCCGTTATCTTCTTACTTCTTGATCTTCTGTCTTCTTCTCTCTGTTCTGCTTCCCCCTATCTTTCTTCATTTCTTTTCTTTTCTTCACTGTACTAGTATCTACAATGTGATTAACGTTATAGTTCAGGCCCGAGAGGGTACACTTCGTTCTAATCTCTTATTTGCACTCGGTTTTGACTTTTATTTGTTTTTTTCTGCAATAAGGGTTTGTGAAGCCTTTTTTTTTAAGGTCATTGAAAGTTTTTATTTTGTTTTTGTTGTTTTTTTTGTTGTTTTTTTCGGTCATAACAATCTCTTATGACCCATATGTTTGGTTAACCCTTAGGTCCTCCTCGAGCTTGTTTTAGTCCAAGGCTATACATAATATAAAAGGCCCATCCTTAGTTATGGTGGATTATTTAGACTATATGTTCATTTTGGAGGATTCTAGGTTCCCCACTCCCGGGACAGTGTGATCCCTCAAGGGGCTCGGGGGGAGGGTGGGCTTGGAGTTTCCGTCACTATGGTCGAGTCTGTATGTGATTTCCAGCTTATGTTAATATGGATAAGGCTATATACTGTCTTCTTTTGATCTGGACTTATTGTACCTTTATGTATAATGTGCAAATCTTTTCAATAAAAAAAAACATTTAACGAAAAAAAAAAAAAAAAAAAAGTAATATACAAATAATTAAGTGTTCTTGCATAGCACAGTTTTTACACTACATAGACAAGTAATATACCGATCGGATTGCTATTACTTTGTGCAACGTTTCGCCGAATCGTTCGCAAAATATCGTCATTTTTGCAGCAAAATTTGTCCCATAGGAATGAATGGTGAATCTAGCGTGTGACATGACAAAAACTGAAAAATCAGGACATGATTTCTAAACTGCCACTACTCCCTTGTTTTCAAGCCGACCTACACAAATCTTATATCAAAACTTTCAGCTATCCCTGCTGCCACTACACGTGTCCACGGCTAAGCCATCGTCCTGATCGTTTTCACAATATGACCATTTGTTTGCAACTCATGCCATCCATTGACTTCCATTGAAATTACTGTCTAGACACCTAAAATTTGAAGGGCAATATTTAAACTGGGACTGTGCCTTTAATTTTAATATTTCAGAGACAAACGATGCATCACTGTAGGTCTGGGTCTTGTGATTCTCACAATATAAAGATCTTTGCTGTACGATTTATAGTTTTTAAAATACAACCGTTTGAAGAAGGACAAGTATTCAAAAAGGGCAAGAATCTCTGGTCTGTGCTTAGAGCCTGCATATAAACATTGGTTTCCTAGGAAACGCTGAGGTGAATTATAACTCCTCACACACAGCTGTGAGGTGAATTCTATCTCCTCCCACACAACGCTGAGGGGATTTGGCTCTGTTTTTTTTTGGCTCTGCGTAACTTTTGCATACTTGCATACTCTGCATATAGCAACCATCCATAGCAACCAGTCCATAGAAACCGTCCATAGCAACCAATCCATAGCAACCAGTCCATAGCAACCATCCAAAGAAACCAGTCTATAGAAGCCCGTCCATAGCAACCCTCTATAGCAACCAGTCCATAGCAACTATCAATAGCAACCAGTCCATAGCAACAGTCCATAGCAACCAGTCTATAGCAACCAGTCTATAGCAACCAGTTCATAGCAACCAGTCCATACCAATCCGTTCATAGCAACATGTCCATAGCAACCCTCCATAGCAACCAGTCCATAGCAACCAGTCCATAGCAATCCTCCATAGAAACCAGCCCATAGCAACCAGTCCATAGCAACCAGTCCATAGCAACCCTCCATAGCAACCAGTTTTTGATGGGGCAATAGGATGGGGCAAATAGGATGGTGCAGTTTTGATGGGGCAGTTTTGATGGGCTGTTTTGATGGGGTAGTCTTTGATGGGGCAGTTTTTGATGGGGCAATGGATCGAAATGGATCGACACACTGTTGGATCACATTTACATCTCCAGGGGCATTGTCTCCAGTTAGGAGTATTGGTGGAGGGAAGAACACATCACACAATTTCCCCAGAAATTGTATCTTTTCTAGCTATTATATATTGTTTTAAGGGTAATTTAATATGTTTTCAAAAACTGTACTCAAGCAGGTGGCTTAACAGACAAATTACTGAAGTTTGAAGTTATAACTTCAAACCAGTAATTTCACAGTAAATAGATCTAGTTCTTTACCATTAGTCCAAGACTCCAAGCTGTCCATTGAACTCAGTACCTCTGAGAAGAAGTGAGGAGAGGCACTGTGAGCTCAACCTCTCAGTCTGCTGCAAACAGAGTGTGCAGGTTGTATTTAAACTGGTTGCTCTGTATGTAGTTTTTTACAGGCTGTGCAAGAAGCCCTGTATCTCTAGAACCATGGGTCATAGGAGCCCCATATTTTTACCAGGGGTGGAATAAGAATTATGCCCCGTACACACAATTAGATTTCCCACCAAAATAAGCTCTGACGTCAAAAACGCGGTGACGTATAACATTATGATAAGCCTATAATAATTAAGTTCAATGCTTCCGAGCATGCGTCAAATTGTTTCCGAGCATGCGTGTTTTTTTCTTCGTCAGACATCCATACAGACGAACGGAATCTCCGATAGAAATGTTTTCCGTTGGAAAAAAAGAGAACATGTTCTCTTTCTAAGTCCGTCGGAATTTCTGGCCGAAAAAGTCAGATGGGGCATACACACAGTTGGAATATCCGATGAAAAAACGTTTTAAGTTCACTTCATGGATGTGGAATTGTGACATTTGGACTATTAATAATACATTTTATTTTTCCCTTTTCAATTTTTTCACGTTTTCATCTTTTTTGCATTATATTAGATTTTTTTTGCACTTTAAACACTTAAGCCCCAGACCATTTTGTTAAATGACCAGGCCACTTTTTGCGATTCAGCACTGCGACGATTTAACTGACAATTGAGCAGTCGTGCAACGTGGCTCCCAAACAAAATTGACATTTTTGGGACTATTGTCATTTTTACAGTGATCATTGCTATAAAAATGCACTGGTTACTGTGAAAATGACACTGGCAGTGAAGGGGTTAACCACTAGGTGGCGCTGCAGGGGTTAAGTGTTCCCTAAGGAGTGATTCTTACTGTAGGGGGGCGTGGCTTGCTGTGACACGTCACTGATCATGTTTCCGATGACAGGGAACACGATCAGTGACAGTGTCACTAGGCAGTACAGGGAGATGTTGCGTTTACACTAACATTTCCCCGTTCTACCTCTCCGTGAGACAATGGTGGGTATGCCCGCAGCGATCGAGTCCTTGGGACCCGCGGGTGCACTCACAGAGATCTAGGCAGGCGCACGCATGCGCCCGCAACTACTGCTTCTTAAAGGGGACATACAGGTACGTCCTTTTGCCTGCCCGTGCCATGCTGCAGATGTATATCTGCGTGTGGCGGGCGGCAAGCGGTTAATCATTAAGGTCATTGTTTTACAGCGCTACACATTTTTGATTTTAATCTTTGTTATGAAGTGTACATTGTTGTGAGAGCTGCTGTCGGTCATGGATTATCCGTGTCACTTATATAATTTAATTTACTCTATATGCACTTAGCGCAATATTGCTTATTTATTATCCTAAAAGACTATGGCCCGGATTCACAAAGCACTTGCGCCGATGAATCTCGAGATACGCCGCGTAAGTGCAAATATGCGCCGTCGTATCTATGCACCGGACTCAGAAACTAAGATACGCCTGAAAATAGGCTTCATCCGACCGACGTAACTTGCCTACGCCAGCGCAGAGTGAGCGCATATTTACGCTGGACGTATTTGGCGCTCCCACTGATTTTCTATTCACATATGCAAATGAGGGAGATACACCGATTCACGAACGTACGTCCGTCCGACGCAGTGCGCGTAAAGTCATACGTCCAGCGTAAAGTTATGCCTCATAAAGGAGGTGTAACTCAGCAGCATCCATGCAAAGGGCTGCACCAGGGAACACAAGCCGACATATATTACGTAGTTTATGTAGGACGTAAATATGACTAGGCATAGGTTACGTTCACGCCGTAGGCAGTGTTTCAACGTATCTTAGGCAGTTTTTCCGACATGATTGTGAGCATGCACACTGAGATGCACCCACGGGACGGCGCAAGCGCAGTTGGTGAAAAGTATATGTCTGGCGCTCGACCCATCATTTGCATGGGGTCACGCCTCATTAGCATGGCTCACGCCCACTTCCACTTACGCAGAAACCAGCGCAGATTTGGGAGGAAGTGCTTTGTGAATTCAGTGCTTGCCTCTCTGCGCTGTGTCGGCGTAGCGTAAAGGAGATACGCTACGGCGGCATAAATATGCACTAGTGTCTGTGAATCCGGGCCTATAACTTTTAAAAAAATTATATTATTTTTTATGTTTTTTAGAAACTAAAAAGAAAAACATATTGGGAACAGCATCTATACAGCAACAGCCCTAAAAAGGATTGGTGGGTCTATTTTCTGTGAAAACAATGGCTGGTACACAGTCACATCACAATGCAATTCACAGTAACGAAGCAATAATGCCATTAAACAACACAGTGAATATAGGGTGTGTACACTCCACTCTCTGTAGCCTGCCACACTAAATTCCACTGTACTATAGGTGTGGGTGACTTTACAGCATTGTATATATCTGTGTTATCACACTAGCCCTGTACAGCACAGCAGATCTAAGGCCAGCCATACACTAAACATCATTTTTTTTTCCTACAGGAAAGAGATTTGCTTGATTCCCCCATCAACACAGACAGTGTCCTGCTGGGCCATTGTACTCTCCTGGCTTGGGGGGGGGCAGAAGTGGGTGGGGGCAACCATCTCCACCTGGATGCTCTAGCAGCCCCTAGAGATGATCACAAGAGAATCCGGGGCAGGCTGGTTGTACCCAAGTTGATCGATCGATTAACTTGGTACATTCAACCTGCTCATTAATGGTTTGAATTTCGGCCGCTTTCTGCGGAACCAGTCGAGATTAAAACCGTGTATGGCTGGCCTAACTGTCTCTCTCTCCAGCCACTGTTAGCTGTCCATTATCAACTAAAACACACTTTGACACGTTTATGGTAGAGCAGATTTTGTTTGGTGAGGGTAATGGCACATTGTTAGAACCACATTATTGGGTAGACCAGTGATTGTGAACCTTGGCACCCCAGATGTTTTGGAACAACATTTTCCATGATGCTCAACTAGACTGCAGAATGCATGAGCATCGTGGGAAATGTAGTTCCAAAACATCTGGGGTGCTAAGGTTTGCCATCACTGGGTTATTCCACCTGACCACAGTTCTCTGTGTATTTCAAAGCATTATGGTGAAATTATTTTGGTTCCTGCTGTGAACAGACAGAAAAGTTCAGCATTCAGGTGAACATTGAATAATTGGAACTCTGCATCAGCACAAACCTGAACCTTATACCTACTAAGGACTGGTAAGCTGCGATTTTCTTCTTGGGTTAAGTTATCCTTTAAGCATTTTACCAACTCTTCTATGGAGTAGTTTTTGTTTTGAGAAACTATTTTTGATTGCTACATATTGGCCATAAAATACTAAAGTTTGCTGCAAACAGAAACTTTACAATTTATTTCATGCAATTCTGTTTATTGAGTAATGAAACCATTCTAATCATAAACTTCAATAGTTAATTCTCCTGGTTTTTCTTTTTATTTGAACTTATTATGCTAATATCTAACTTTGTTTAATTGTACATATTTTTGTTTTGTCAATAAAAGTATTCCATTTCAGTGTCACTGTAAAATAAGATAAGGTTTATTATAATTAATTGCAAGGGACGAATGATCAAATTATTATGTCATTACCTTTTTAATGTTTCCTCATTTTCTCAAATTTTACTAACATGTTCAATGTTAATTGCCAGAAAAAAAAACATAACAGCTGTTCATGGTCCTTATGTTATTAACACCTTCAAAACTCCTGCTGGGAATTTATCACATTGCACTTGACACTCGGTAACTTACAGCTTCTCTATCCTCCAATAAATAAGTTTAGGTTATTATTTCAATGAAGGCAACAGCAGGCACAACAGAAGTTTTATGACTTTCAGAATTTTTTTGACTCTTCTTCCAACAAGCAATGCATATGTTGGCAGCTGAGGGAGAAACACCAACATCAGGAGTGCAATGAATTTTCTAGACATACAGAAAACACACCCACCAGCTGTTTGTTGTCACCTTGTATTCAGTAGTGCTTGCTGCATCTTGTTTTTGTGGTCAGAAGCTAAAGACATAAGACAATAATGAGCTTCCATATAGGTACATACCTTCAGTTTCCAAATTATTTGGGCATATGTGAAAGTTGCTGTATAGCTGATATCACATACATACACACATAAACCATATGTAATACAGTATATATATATATCAGTACTAGGATCCCTTTAGGACCCAGCACAACTCACCTGACACAGCCTTTGCCTGGGAAACAACAGTGATTGGTCAGCTCACCTTTAAATCACCTGTATCAGCATTCAATCAGTGCTTGTGATAGAGTTGTTACCTTTGTATGCTACTGTTTGTTCCAGGTAATATCTGCTCTGTGTATTTCACGTATGACTCGGCTTGTTTGACCCTGCTTGCTTGCTTCTGATTTGGTACCGTTTGGACTCTGATCTACCTGTGTATGACCCAGCTTGCCTAGACTACGCTTTGCCTGATTCTACTGTAATATCTTCATCTGCAACAGTGAACTACAAGCACCAGCTAACATCTACCCTCATCTGCAGCGGTGAACTACAAGGTCCAGCAAACATCTACCTTCATCTGCAGCGGTGAACTCTAAGTCACAGCTGACCTGCTCTGCTTAGACCTGCTCATGGCATGTGCTCTTGTTCTTTAAACTCTTTGCATAATCAGCACACCAGAACTGTTACCTGTTATCTGCTCCTAGCCTGATATTATCACGAGCCATACATAAAAAGGGAAACCTATCATGGATTCTGAGCAAGCTCAGTTGTCTGCACAGGAACTTTGCCATTTATCCCATAAAGTTCAGGAAATGGCCACAGAGCTCAGCAAGGTGCAATATCCTTCTACTACCACCGCTACAAAAACTCCATCTGAACCAAAAATTCCTTTGCCTGACTGTTTTTTTTTCTGACAGCTGCAAATTACATTTCAAGTTAAGGCCATCCTCGCCTGGCCCTGAAAATCTGAGGGTTCAAATCAGTATCTCTCTACTACAGGGTGACCCCCAGGCTTGGGCCCTTAACCTGGAACCAAACCATCCAGCCTTGCTAACAGTAGATGCCTTCTTTCAAGCCCTTGGGTTGCTATATGATGATCCAGATCGTGCTGCTACTGCAGAATCAACCCTGTGTAACTTAAAGCAAGGAACTACCAGAGCTGAAATGTATTGCTCAGAGTTTCGCAGGTGGGCCCTGGAATCTGGCTGTAATGATGCAGCTCTCCGCAGCCAGTTTAGAATGGGCCTTATAGATGCAATTAAGGATGCTCTGGTCAACTTCTCCTACCCAGCTTCACTGGAGGAGGCTATGTGTCTAGCCATTATAATTGACTGCCGCCAGAGAGAGAGGAGGCGAGAACAAACTATGGCTGTGGCAAACTATATACCTCCCTTGCCACCTGACTATTCCACCTCCAGTGCCAGATCTGAGAAAGAACCTATGCAGTTAGGCTCAACCCAGTAAACCACCCAGGAACACACACGCCGGAATAACATGGGACTCTGCTTATATTGTGGCCTCAAGGGTCATATGATCCATTCGTGCTCTACACGTCTGGGAAACTCCATGACCTAGGTGATTGAGGGGAGGTCACCTTAGATCTGCTTTCATCTCCCCAGGGGGACAATCGTATACTTTTTCCCGCTGTCATTCACTTTGGGACAGGGGCTCATGAACTGCTTGCCTTGGTAGATTCTGGGGCTGCTGAAAATTTTATTGATAAGACCCTGATTACCTCTTTGTCCCTGGAAACTCATGCTCTAGATTGCCCAGTCCGCCTGATTTCCGTGGATAGTCAGCCTCTCTCACAAGATCTAGTGCTCCAATTCACCAACCCTTTCCAGTTACAATTTGAGGCCTTGCATTAGGAGAAGATTTCATGTCTTTTCATTGACTCTCCATCCACTCCTTTGATCCTAGGCCTTCCTTGGCTTCAGAAGCACAATCCCGTAATTGACTGGCGAACAGGAAATATTCTGGCTTGGTCCAGTCAGTGTAAAAAAATGCATCCAGCACCCAGTTTGACTTGCTACCTGTCAAGTGGGAATGGAACAGATTCCGCTTTGTTATAAGGACTTGCGGGATGTGCTTTCTAAAGAGAATGCTGACGCTTTACCTCCTCATCGCAGTTATAATTTTCCCATTGACCTCTTGCCTGACACTACACCTCCTCAAGGGAGAGGCTTTCCACTGAGCCAGAGAATCTTGCTTTGCAAGAATACATCCAGGAATGGATGGTATGTGCTCTTGTTCTTTGATCTCTTTGCATAATCAGCACACCTGAACTGTTACCTGCTCCTAGCCTGACAAAAAAAAAAAAAAAATATATATATATATATATATATATATATATATACATACATACACACACACACAGGTTATATATATGGGCTAATATGCCCTGATTCTACAAAGGTTTTCTGACTCTGAATCCTTTAGAAAACCTAGCAAACATCTAAAGCCTATGACTCTGAGGGTACATTTTGTTGATGAATTTTAGGGTTTAAGGCTTTATAGGCAAACGACTGTTAAAGATGCTGAATGCTCCAATGCGTGATATATTCTAAAGTAAAAAAAAATTAAACAAGCGACACCAGAAATCTCAAAAAACTAAGACGCAGTCAAGACTTTAACCAATATACTGTAAATATGCCCTCCAAAAATGCAATTTCTGCCTCCACAATACCCAACAGACCTTGTTTATCACTCTCATTAACACCCTCTCACACAGTCACAGTCAACTATTTTCTACCCTTAACTCCCTACTTCATTCTTCACTACCTCCACCCACTACTCACTCACTGCTCAGGAGATCACAGACCACTTAAAAAATAAGATTGATACAATTCATTAAGAACTCTCTACAGTACAGATATATCCCCTGCATAACCACCTGCACCTGCATACTCAATACTTTCCTCATTTAACCCTGATACTATAGAGGAGGTCACTAAACATTTTTCTAACGCCCACCTAACAACCTGCCCCCTGGCCTTTATTGCCTCGCAAATACTATGGTCACCCCCTTGCTCGCTCTTAAATTCTTTAACCCACATCTTCAATCTCTCCCTCTCTACTGATTTCTTCACCATTACTCATGTTTATTATTATTTTATAGGACCAAAGGTTTTTTTTAATTACTTTAAAGCAATTTTGGACTTCACTATTGTGAAGTTTTTTATAGGGAGGCAGCAGCTTAGCACACACCTAAGTGCGTAATTCTAATTAAATATATTGTGGTTTGATTGAATCGACTTATCTACCTCCCCTGCACTCCTACCATTCCTTGACTAATAACAAGTGACTTTAACTCAGTCCCTCATCCAGCTTGGCAGAACTCCCTGTTGGACAACTTCCCCTGTCTCTCCTCCCTCTCCCCTCCCCTCTTTCCCTTCTTCTTTTTATCTTTCATATCTATCGTCAACATTTCCTTTTCTATTAGTGGGCTTTCACCATGGATTTTACACCTGCCATCAGCAGGTATGTCTTAGTACTTGGGATGCATATCCCTCTCTAAATGACCAGTAACCATTTTGGTGCCTACTTCGGTGCTTGTCCCAGCTCCCTGTTGACCATTGCTCTTCACTCTATATTATAACTCAACCTGAGCCAGACACCTGCAGGATATGCACTACATTTTTGTATTTCCCTCAGGAAATTTCCGCATGTTACATTAATGAACCTATGGATGATTGCAACCTATGGACGATTGTATTTTGACATGGATAAAGACATTGTTTATGTATTATTGTCTCTGTGCCACAAAAGTAATAAAATGTTATTCTGTAAAAAAAGGTTTACAAAACATGACCAATGAATTCCTTAACTCTGTATGCGATGTTTTGAAATATACTCAGTGACAGTATACACTGAAAACACATACTGTATTTGGCTGTGAAATTTATTTATTTTTTCTTTGGGGGAGCGTGGCTAAGACTGGCATATGAGAGGAAGCATCTCCCACAGCTCCCGGCATTAATCCAGTACCGATCCTCCCCTAGCTGCCGATCAATTTCATATGGACTTATGTTGCAGGACTGTAACTCAGAGACCCCTGTGGAAATGCCGCCAGCCCTCTGCACAAGAGGGATGACCCAAAAGGAACCGGGTCCAGAGATCCAAGATGTCACCGCCTTGAGGCCAGGAGAAACAGAAGGACCAGGGTCCTAAATCAAGTAAGACGCCAAAGACACTGTGCAAAGAGCTTCCTAAAGATATACTATACTTATTCCCAAAAACTGTATGGGACCCTGGCATCAGAGCAGCCATCCCGCTCTGGGGAGACTCAGCACAAGCAGCTAGACAAGCAGGCAGCCACTGTTCCAGATTAATGGGGAGAGGAAAAGAGGGAACAGACCGATCCCAGGATGGAGGATTTACAGATCCCAGCAGCACAAGACACAGCAGAACCCACCTTGGCAGATATCCTCAGAGCTGTGAATAACTGTGCAGCATCTGTCAATACTTTAAAGGAGCAGTTTGGAGGTTTAAGAGAGGATGTATCACTAATGAGGAAAGACATGCAAAAGATCTGTGAACGCACCACAGATGTGGAGAGCAGGGTCAGTGAGGTGGAGGATCTGATACAGCTGATGACCCAAGATGCCAGGGCTGTACTGCAGCTTGCACGAGAAGCGAACAATCATGCGGAAGACATGGAAAATAGTTTAAGACAAAACAATGTGCATATTGTGGGGCTCCCTGATACGGTGGAGGGCAGGGACCCCACTACATATGTGGAGAACTGGCTGATCAAAGTTTTTGGCAAAAACACTTTCTCACCTTTTTTGCGGTGGAGCCTGGGGGAGATCCCAGATCAATCTTAGCGAGACTACTCCACTACCGTGATAGAGGCAGTGCTGCACCAAGCACGGAAGGAGGCGAATATCCAACGTGAAGGAACCAGGGTGTCGTTCTATCTGGATATTTTGGCAGAGATCCCGAGACGCAGGGACAAATTTACTGATGTCAAACGCCGGCTGTGGCTCTTGCACTTACCATATGCCATGTTGTACCCTGCAAAGCTTCAGATAGCTGTGAGGAGCCAAGCGCAGTTTTTCGAATCTGCCAAGGAGGCTTCTGCATGGCTGGAATGGAACAAACAGGCCTTAAAAAGGCAATCGCATGAAGATGAGGACTAACACCTGAATCGTGAGTAGGCCGGCCGGCATGTACAATGCAAAGTTGACAGTACTGTTTGCTACCCTTGATGAGCGGGGACACCCTTTAATATGTTTGACGGTTGTTCTCTGGCTGGGGGACAAAATATGGATCAACAGCACAAGGAGAGTGAATTGGATCGAATGTTAACTACAAGTATGTTGAACTTGGACAGAACTGGGCGACCGAATGTCGCTGAATGTGTCGCAGTTGCTCTGTTGGCAGCGTGCGAAGTTCGTGGACTAGTTTGGTCTATAGTTTTGACATTGCATTGCAGAAAAAAAAAATGCCTCGAGCCTTTGCATGCCCAGCCTAAAATACTGAACCTAACCTAACAGGGATATTACTGCCCTAACACAGGGGACCACATGCAAACCTGAACTCACACTCATCCTGTCATCTGAATCTAGTAGCCTGTGTGCATGGCTAAGGTTCCCATAGTTTCTTGGAATGTTAGAGGACTGCATTCTCCCTTAAAGCGCACTATGATCTTTATGTGCCTGAAGAAATTTATTCCAGGGGTAATTTTCTTCCAGGAGACTCATTTGATGGCAGAGACTTTTTAAGGTACTCGTGGGTGGGGAAAGCTTATCACTCTTCCCACTACTCTCTATGCTTCGCCTTTATGGCCGTTTTACTCTGGCCATTGGGGCGTGCACCATCCTGTCGGCGGCATCCCCAGGTCACCTCCAGACGTATGCGGAGAGGTGCGCATGCGCGAGATCTTTCGACGTGCTCACACTACCGCTGCGTCATGCACGTTGCGTCGACGGCGATGACAGTTGTCGGGGCTCGCGCCCTCTTGGGATGCTGAGGGAGCCACACATGGGCCATCTTTCCAGCGGCCCAATTTGTCTTCTGTGAGGGGGAGGAGGAAGTATAGGCGGCACCTGCATCCCATCAGCCAATTGTCATTGGCGCACTATTTAAATACTTGGCTGCAAGAGGATCACTACATGATGCTGATGCAGATCCAGACTGGACAGCCAGTACATACACATACTGTACATGGCTCCATGTGAGTATATATGAATATAATAATATATCATTTAGCCGGCTATGGCAGCCACTTTCTAGGCTATGAGACATTACTATTCAGTTGTAGATTTGATTCAACTCAAATTGCAACTTTTTTTGTCCATTCTCTTGATTATCCCTTTTACACATTGTATCCAACAGTCCTCACTTGTCCAGCTCTTTGTTAGCTGGCTACTATCACATTTCCAGCTCTTTGTTAGCTGTCCACTATCACATATAGCCAACACAGTATTCAACTCCAGTACTTACCATACACATTCACAGCATCACATTTCACTTCATCCTCTCACTATCACATTCCCTCACATGTAAGATCTGTCTCACTAGAGAGTTTTTTTTTCTTTTCCTTCTTTTTTCTCTTCTGCACCTTGTACATTCATACCCTATTATAATTGTGTTATTTCTTTCATACCATCACATACATCAGGCAAAAATTTCATGCCTCATGTTTATATATTTGTTACACTGCTATCACATTTAATTCACTGTATACTAGTAGATTTATAGATACCTTACCCATCCCAATTCACTTCATAATTATATCTATTTGTTTATCATTTTACTTTCTTAATATAATTCTATTGCCCTTTGACTCTAATTAGAGATATATACATATACATTCTTATACATTTGGGATTACACTGCAGGTGCCGGTCCTTGTTTCTTCGCCTCCGGGAGCACTAGTGTGTGGCTCCTTGCAAGCCCATTTTCTTGCTGGGTTTCCTGTTTCTCTGGGGAGTTGGGAATCACCACGGGATTCTCTGGATTGTGTACCTGGATTACTTTTCTGGCTATGAGATCATCCATCTCTTTCTTTAGTGGTAATTATCAGTGTTTCTATTTATACATTTAATTAATGCATATATTGATATGTTTCAAGCTGCATATACTTCTGTTTATATATTTACAGCTAACTTTCCCCCTGAAGATGATCATAAAGGTCGAAACGCGTCGGAGATTCGTCATGTTACAACATTTCTTGTAAACCTGTTAATGTTGGTGTTTTCAACCTGCTATATGATTTAGCCAGGATATTTTGTTTTTTAATCGTAACATGTTATCATTATTATATTAATAAATAACTATTTATTTCATCTTATACTGTTTACCTGATTACATTGCTGTTACAAAGCCCCACGGGGGAAATTTCCCATTTTTCATCACTCTACACATACCTCCTACTTCAGGGGGGTGAGTGTGCTGTACATTACCGACCCCTCTGATTCGGCCAGGGAGGCTTGGCAGGCAACCGTGTCTGCTTATCAACATTTGCTCTCCTCCTCGGCCAAAAGGAAGAGGTTTTTTGCAAAACAGGCATTCTTTGAGGAGGGCGAGAAGATCGGTCGCCTGTTTGCACGGATTTCAAGCTCTCACCAATGGTCACCTACCATTGGAGCTATTAGGTCCAGAGCAGGCAGCTTGGTTAGCCAGCCTGAACTGATTATGCAGGAACTCACCAGTTTTTTTGAGACTCTGTACAGCCCAGGCCTAGTATACACCCAAGAGGACTTAGATATGTACCTGAGTCAGGTTGAATTCCCTAAATTGTCTGAGAGTCAGAGTGGAGCTGGAGCTCCCACTAACCGTAGAAGAGCTCCAGGTTGCAGTTAGCGCCTTTCCCAATTGCAAGGCCCCAGGGGAAGACGGAATCCAGAATCCTCATAGAGGTGTGTAAACATTATTCTGAAGAGCTGTTGCCACCCTTGCTTACAGTTTTTAATGAGGCTAGGGAGAGAGGGGTTCTTCCCCCCTCAATGTCCAAGGCGAACATAGTTCTGCTACTCAAACCAGGCAAGGACCCAGTAGATCCAGGGGCTTATCGCCCAATCTCCTTGCTACAGAGCGACGTCAAGATCTTAGCTAAGGTGCTGGCGATCCGGCTAAATGGCGTGATATAATCTATTGTGCATGATGACCAGGCCGGTTTCATGCCCAATAAATCCACAGCCAATAATTTAAGAAGGTTGTTCCTCAATATTTAGACACAGACCGATAACATGGGCAGTAGAGCGCTGCTATCGTTAGACGCCACAAAGGCGTTCGACAGCATAGACTGAATTTACCTTTAGTCAATGTTACAGAAGTTTGGGTTTGGCCCAAACTACATCTCCTGGGTAAAAAACTTCTCTACAGTCAACCTCGGGCAGCTATAAGGACATTAGAAAAGGGAAAAGGAATTAGATAAAAGGTTAAAACTTGGAAATCTCTATACTTGTCAGTCGCGAGCAGGGTGAGTCTAGTAAACATGATACTCATGCTGCAACTATTTTATTTTCTACATAACACTCCCATGGTAATTTCCTTGAAGATATTACGAATAGTAAACACCATTTTTCGCAGCCTCATTTGGAAAGGTTTAAACTGGAACACCTGCAGAGGCCCAAAGACTGTGGGGGCTTGGCTTTACCAAATCCACGGTACTATCTAGCATCTAAGCTGCAACATCTTATTGGCATGTTTGTAAATGCAGAGGGGGCAGAGATTAGGCCGCAGAGCTCATCTCAGAAACTGTTGCTTCATACTGTATGTAGAGGACCAATTTCCAAGGCATTGGAGGCCTTAGCCTTCACTAAACCACATAAAAAATACCCACCCCTTAGCTTAGTCCAGAAGGTGTGGAACAAATCCAAATATATCCAAACTGTGGATGGTTATACAAAGCACAGCCCTATATGGCATAATGACATGAACACTGAACTGGCCAAACTGCAGTCTGGAGCTAGGTGGAAGGCATTTGGAGTTACTCATCTTAAACAAATTTTTGGGATAGGGGTGCTACGCTCTTTCGCTGACCTGAGGCAAACTTATGGTTTACCTTCATCGATGAATTTTTACTATGTACAACTTAGCCATGCGGTGGCGGCACAGGGCCGGTCTTCAGTGGTATTTGTCTCAGACCCCAGTGTTTAGCCTTCTGGGGAATGCTGTTTCATCTAAATGATTTATTTCCCAATGCTACGCTATCCTGTTACAGTCCGTGATTAAGCAGCATCCTCTGAAGGTAAGGGAGAAGTGGGAGACAGACGTTGGGCAGTTGGATGGGGAACAATTTGAGGAGATTTTTAAGGCAGTGGGCGTGTGCCTCACTGAATGTATCCCAAAGGCTTACCCAGATATATATCCTGTTGAGAACTTACTATACCCCCCACAGACTTCATTTGATTAACCTCCTGCCAGACTCCACATGTACAAGATGCAAGAGAGATCATGGGGATCTTATACACCTGCTGTGGCGTTGCCCTAAACTGCATACATATTGGGCTGGAGTGGTGATCACGGTCAACTCAGAGTTTAAGGTTTCTCTTCCACATGACCCGAGAGCTTGTCTCTTGGGTGCACTGGAGGAATATTAATGGGATCCACATTGCAAAGGCCATACACAAAGTTTTATTTCAGAAAACTAATTATGATACATTGGAAATCTGGGAATCCTCTGACTAAAAAATAATGGATTGCCAACATTGGTACAGTCATGAGAATGGAGAAGCTGGTGTACCAGCATAGGGGAAATGCACAAAAGTTTGAAAAATTGTGGGCACCGTGGCTGGATGTGCCGGGGTTAGCCCCGGTGGAACTAGTGACGGACAGGCTATTGGGAATAAATGTTGGTCTTCATTATGGCTGTGATGCATGTGATTAACTTGTACTGCAATGAGGAAAATGTATCAGTTCTGCGAACTGAATACAATTTTGTTGGATATAAAAAAAGAAATTGATTTTCTTTACAATACACATACAGCAGCAGCCCAATCTGATTAATTTCAGTATGAATAAAAGGCTGTTTTTTGCATATTGGTCATATAATACTAACAACATTGGCATGAAGTCTATTTTTTTTCTGATCATATTTAGTTTCCTTGTTTATTGTCTCCATCTAGTTTGCTGTATTTTGATTTTACATAACCCTGTTAGGATCCCTCGCCCCTGTGTGGTCACTATTAGTATTAAGCTTTGTAAGTTACATCCATACTGCAAATTATGTTTGGATGTTTTGGATGCGAAGGGAATTACCGTATTTATCGGCGTATACCGTGCACTATTTTGCCCTGAAAATCAGGGCAAAATTGTGGGTGCGCGATATACGCCAATACCCGCTTTCCCGCCACGAGTTTGAATACTGCGCCGGCATATACCGAGCGCAGTACACTCGGGTATCTTCGGGCAGTCTCGGCGCCTCTCGCACTGACGTCCTGAGCGTACAGGACGTCAGCGCGACAGTTGCCGAGCCTGCCCGAAGATACCCGAGTGTACTGCGCTCGGTATATGCCGGCACAGTATTCAAACTCGTGGCGGGAAACGAGCGGGGAGGACACGAGGAGGACGCCGCGATGACGCCGCAGAATGACGCCGGACCCGCCGAAGAGGACACCCGACCCGCCGAAGAGGACACCCGACCCGCCGAAGAGGGACGCCGGACCCGCCGAAGAGGGACGCCGGAAGCCGCAGAAGAACGCCGGACCCGACGAGGCCGCCGATGGATGCCGGGCAAGACACCAAAACTGCAAGTACAAAAAAAAACAAAAAAACTTTTTTCCACAGGTTAGGGGGCCACTTTAGGGGTGCGCGGTATACGTGGGAGCGCGTTATACCGCGATAAATACGGGTCAATTATCCCTTTCTTTGTCTAATGTAGCCGGGCCCTTATATACCTTCTGCAGTCATACATAATCCAATTTGGTTGGACGATAGTGGGAACATCTTTTCTAAATAATCTATGCTATCTGTTCAAATTACTGTATATACCATAAATTGTGGGGGTAAGCATGTGGATGAAACATAATTGAATATTCTTGAAAAATAGTTGTACCGATTGCTGTGTATGAACTTACAGTATATTATGGGTTTATTTGATAGAATGCCATGACCTATAGCGAACAATGCATACCATGAAGAAGCCCATTGAGCAAAACATGATTTTGTCATCATAATACCGCCTTGAAAATCAAGAATCATATGAAAAGAGATTTAAGTGTAAATGTGTTTATGTAGGAACTGAATTTTAACGTATTTTTGAATAAGCGGTTCATTTTTAACAAATTAACAAATTAAATTGTTGTTCAATGTAATGCACCAGAAAAGTTCCAAACACCCCCTTCTTTCCATTTTTTTTGACTATAAGATATGTGGTGCTGTAATTCCAAGTATTCTATGTCCACAGCCACCCCTCTGTCCAAGGTTTTACTTACCTCCTCGCCTATCACTCCACCAGGCCCCCCGCCAGCCCCGCACTTACCCCATCCAGGTCGTGGCTTCGGCGGCTTCCCCCCCCGCATCTCCTCCAGAGTCCTGGTGGTCGCTTCTCCTTAGGATTCATGGCCAATTGGTTCTTAGGACTCCTGGCCAATTGAGACTCAGGACTCGCTTCCTGATTGGCTGAGAGGAAAAACAGGAAGACATTAGCAAATATTAATTTGCCAATGTCACACAACTGGGTGGACTACGTTCACAGTGCTCTGCAATCCGAGCCCACCCTTTTTGAAGCCAATTAGAGGCTGAGACTCTAATCATGTGCTTAAAAAAACAAAACATCAGAAGCCATGCGTCACATGGATTAGGGGGGGATGTGTCCACTTGTATTGTACTATAGAAGAAATATATTGAAATGCAAAAAATAGCCCAAATAATTTAATAACATAAAATGCAAATGTTGGTATTTAAACAAATGAGCAGATTTGGAACGGATACGTTATAGATCTATCGTTATGTCATTTTTATGTGATGATGAATACATGCATTTGCCTTGCAGGAAAATAGATAAGCAACATAAAAGTGTGTATCAGACAATTTCAGGTATTAAGCCAAAATAGCTGTCATCTTATATACCTAGATATCTCCTAACAGACAAGATTATACACATCGCAATGATATTGCTCTTTAACATTCTTACAGGTGTGTATGTTTAGCATCAAAGCAGTGCTTTGATAGCTAGACAATAAATATAAAAACACATACTGTACTATTTGTTATACTTTGCCAATTGTGGAAATTTGCCATTATTATCATCATTCTTTGCTTCACAAAAGGCACACTATTTGATGTATATAAAATATAAGTATAAATAATTTACTTCTAATGGTTAACTACTGGTATAGTCAGACTTAATAAAGGATTGTCAATAAATGTATTGTGCTATTTAATACAATCCGCATATGATCTATCCAGTTGAGAGAAGATAAAATATGTTAGTTGTATATGCAAATAAATAAAACAGAGTTCAGAAAAGCGCTGTTAATCACATTACAAATCTCAGAATAATGTAGCTGTCAACTACCAAATGTAGTGTGTTCCCTTAGCTTTGTTCTGTAGTTAATGTAACATTATGGTTATCTTACTGCAGAAAAGTATGGATATTCCTCAATGTAATTCTCATTTTATGACACTATAGTTTTTTGTTTAACTTATCTGCTAACAAGTGAGAAATATTAATCTTTTATGCCCATTATAAGTTGAGGTTTTAATGCCAAAAATCAAGCCTTGGGTAATTATTTTGTTATTTAAAATCACCTCCAGCTATGTTTTTGTTTATCCTTTACAAAATCATTTTAATAACTGTTCAGCTCAATCTTGCTATTCAAATCACAGTGCCAAATAATTATTTCTCCTGCAGGTAGTCGGGTAGGGGGAAAATGTTTTGTAGTCAAAAGCATCATATATTCATAGTTAGATATATGCGTTGCACAGTTAGGGAAAAGTGTTGAAGGAGAAAAAAAATTGAATGATTTGAATATGCCAAAGGGAGATAGGCTAGATAATAATAATAATACAAAACATGTATATCTCTGTTTGCAGTGTTTTGTAAAAAGTACAAATCTGCACAGAAAATGAATCATATTATCTTGAAATGACAAATTCAGAAGTAAGTTGACAAAAACATTTCATATCTCAAGTTAGCAGCTCATATGAAGCAGATATGGTCAGCTAGACACAATAGCTAAACATGCAACATTCAATGGAAAAGATAAGGCGTATACATTTATAAAAATATTTTACAGATGTTTACAAACATTATATTAGGAAACTCAATATAAAAAGCTAGGAGAGCATGTATTCTAGTTCAATGTACACTAAGGCCCTGTACACACGAGGGGATCTCCGCCGGACCGTTTCCAGTGGAGATTCCTCCTCCGGATTTGGATCCGGTGGCTTGTACTCACCATCGGATCATAATCCGCGCGGAATTCATCCGCGGTGACGTGTCGCGCCGTCGCTGCGATGATGACGCGGCGAAGTGCGCGACGCTGGAATGTAAGTACTTCCACGCATGTGTCGAATCATTACGACGCATGCAAGGGAGGGGAGCGGACGGATTGATCCGGTGAGTCTGTACAGACCACCGGATCAATCCGCTGGACCCGATTCAAGCGGATAAATTTCTTAGCATGCTAAGAAATTTATATCCGCTTGAAATGGATCGGGCCGAAGGAAACTCCGCGGATAAATATCCGCTAGGCCGCACAGACGGATCAATTCCAGCGGATAGATCCGGTGGTGTGTACGAGGCCTAAAAGAAAGAAAATAAATACATTTGCAATAGTCCAAAACCCAGTTTATATATCTAATAAAAAAATAAAACCTAAAGACTTGTAAGTATCAATCTGAAACACTTAATGGTTTTGGAGTGGAGTTTGGGGTGGAGGAACTTGGCTGACTTCAACCTGATAGAACCCCTTTGGGATGAATTAGAGTGGAGACTGCGAGCCATGCCTTTTCATCCACATCAGTGCCTGACCTTACAAATGCGCTTCTGGAAGAATGGTCAAACATTCCCAAAAACATTCCTAAACCTCTTCCCAGAAGAGTTGAAGCTGTTATAGCTGCAAAGGGTGGGCCAACTCAATATTGAACCCTACGGACTAGGACTGGGATGCCATTAAAACTTGTGTGCATGCAAAGACAGGCGTCACAATACTTATATACTAATATACAGTAGTGTATGTAGCTAAACCAAGAAACTGGGAGCAGGCCAATGATAGTAATTTCCCCATTAAATGAATGACTACTGACTGCAGCAGCTAGAGATTCAGGCAGGAGTTCAAATTGGACAACTCTTGACATTTAGTTTGTGCATTTGGAAAACTGTGAACAGTTATTATTTGAGTCAAACCAAAACCTAGTTATATACATTAGGGCAGCCATAATTGCTTAGGTCCTGCATTCTGCTTAGTAGTGCCACACAATAGCGGTGCTTTGCTGCTTCAATCCACAAGCCAAGTTTGTGTGTTAGCTGACTCACTCTTTGCTGTCTTGCCTCAACAGCTGTTAAAGTGGAAATATACTCACCTCGCCTTCTCTACTTTTCATTAGTGTTGCACTCCTTTATTAACCACTTGCTTACTGGGCACATATACCCCCTTTCTGCCCAGGTGAAATTTCAGCTTTCGGCACTGTCACGCTTTAAATGAAAATTGCGCGGTCGTGCGACGTGGCTCCCAAACAAAACTGACGTCCTTTTTTTCCCACAAATAGAACTTTCTTTTGGTTGTATTTGATCAACTCTGCGGTTTTAATTTTTTGCGCTATAAACAAAAAAAGAGCGACAATTAAAAAAAAAAACACAATATTTTTTACTTTTTGCTATAATAAATATCCCAATTTTATTTAAAAAAAAAAACATTTTTTTTTTCAGTTTAGGCCAGTACGTATTCTTCTACATATTTTGGGGTAAAAAAATCGCAATACACGTATAGTGATTGGTTTGCAAAAAAGTTATAGTGGCTGCAAAATAGGGGATAGAATTCTGACATTTTTTTTATTATTTTTTTTTCTAGTAATGGCGGCAATTTGCGATTTTTGTCAGGACCACGTGATTGCGGCGGACACATCGGACACTTTTGATACATTTTTGGGACCATTCGCATTTATACAGCGAACAGTGCTATAAATATGCACTGATTACTGTATAAATGTGACTGGCAGGGAAGGGGTTAACACTAGGGGACGAGGAAGGGGTAAAATGTGTTCCCTACTAGTGATTCTAACTGTGGGGGGAGGGGACTGACTGGGGGAGGTGACCGATCTGTGTCCCTATGTATAAGGGACACAGCATCGGTCTCCTCTCTCCCTGACAGGACGTGGATCTCTGTGTTTACACACAGAGATCCACGTCCCTGCTCTGTCACTGCCGATCGTGGGTACCTGGTGGACATTGCGACCGCCAGGCACGTGCATCGTCATAATAAAAATAGCTTTAGGGTAAACATTTAATGGACCTCCATAAAGGCCATGTAGTCTAAAGTCAACCTGAACCATCCCTTTCAGAAGGAATTTATATTTTGCTGATATTTTAACTAGCTGTACTCAATATCAAATGTTTGTTTTTTACAGTTAATTAACAGAGTTTATATAATTTCAGTGTCTGTAATATGTGCAAGGATGCATCCCATGTGCTAACTGGAATAACATGGGGGTAAGCCATGGAAATATTGTCTGAATGCCTGTATGATTTAAACCTTATGTGGTTCCCAAAAGTCACATGTTTTCAATTCAGGAGACAATTATTTGCTTTGTGAAGCTATCCCCTGTATACAGTGCCTTGAAAAAGTATTCATACCCGTTTAAATTTACCATATTTTGTCACGCTACAACCAAAAGATCAGAATTTTCGTCAAGAAAAACGTGGATTTTTTTCCGACGGAATGTTGGCTCAAACTTGTGTTGCATACACACGGTCACACAAATGTTGTCGGAAATTCTGAACGTCAAGAATGCGGTGATGTACAACACTACGATGAGCCGAGATAAATGAAGTTCAATGATTCCGAGCATGCGTAGGATTTTTGTGCGTCAGAATTACATACAAATGATCGGAATTTCCAACAAGAACTTTTCCCGTCTGAAAATTTGAGAACCAGCACTCAAATTTTTGCTGTCGGAAATTCCAACAGAAAATGTCTGATGTGGCCTACATGCGGTCGGAATTGTTGACCAAAAGCTCACATTGAACTTTTCTTGTCGGGTTTTCCGATCGTGTGTACGCGGCATAAGAGTGACATTTTTGCCCATTCTTCTTTGCAATATAGCTCAAGCTCTGTCAGATTGGATGGGGCATCTGTGAACAGTAATTTTCAAGTCTTGCCACATATTCTTAATTGGATCTTAATTGGATTTAGGTCTGGACTTTGACTAAGCTATTCTAACACATGAATAGACATGTGCACACTGAAAAACTTTGGTTTCGTCCGAAAAATACATTTATTTAGTTACTCCCAAAATCAGTTTTTATTTATTTTGTTCCGTTGCATTCATCCGAAAAATCCGAATTAATGTCGAATCTGTCAATTGAAGGCTTGTGGTGTCTGTCAAATGTTCTAAGAAGATGCGACAAAGTAGCTAAACTGTACGACGCCGCAATCGTACATTTCTGGTCACAAGCTATAGTATAATTCTAATGTTGTATGACTAGTAATAATTATATTTATTAATTATTATTACTAGTCAACCAACATTACAATTCTTCTATAGCCTATGAGCAGGGCATTTGACCATGGCAATCGTATGTTTTTAGCTGCTTCGTCGAATCTTCATGTCTCTATAATGTCAAATCTTTTCTCTCTATGTCAAATAATCTTGGACTAATAGAGTTAGGTTAGGCACATTCGACCTCAGGTTCGATAGACACAGATCGCTATTGTCACCGTCATGTCGAAACTTCTATCTATATCGAACTGTTGTCGCAAAGAAAAGGAAAATAAAGCATTTTTTATGTCGGAACTTTCGGATTCTGCCTGTCCGTTATCGTTTGTTAAAATAAATGCAAAAATCCGGATAAAAATGCATTCGGTCAAAAAATGAATGCACATGTCTACACATGAATATGCTTTGATCTAAACCAGGGATAAGCAATTAGCGGACTTCCAGCTGTTGCCAAACTACAAGTCCCATCATGCGTCTGCCTCTGGGTGTCATGCTTGATGCTGTCAGAGTCTCGCTATGCCTCATGGGACTTGTAGTTTGGCAACAGCTGGAGGTCCGCTAATTGCATATCCCTGATCTAAACTATTCCATTGTAGCTCTGTATGTTAGGGTCGTTGTTCTGGTAGAAGATAAACCTCCACCCCAGTCTCAAGTCTTTTGCAGACTCTAAGGCCGGGTACACACGAACAAACATGTATGGTGAAAGCGGTCCGTCGGACCGTTTTCACCATACATGTCTGCCAGAGGGCTTCTGTACGATGGTTGTACACACCATCGTACAGAAGTCCGCGCGTAAACAATACGCGGGGCGTGTCCGCGGTGTCGCCGCGTCGATGACGCGGTGTCGCCGTGACAATGACGCAGCGACGTGGGCGGCCCGCCTTTAAAATGCTTCCACGCATGCGTCGAAGTCATTCGACGCATGCGAGGGACGCCTGGACATGTACGGTAGGTCTGTACTGACGACCGTACATGTCCGAGCTGGCAGGATTCCAGCGGACGGTTTTAAAACACGTCCAGGAATATTTGTCTGCTGGGAAAAGGCCCGGCGGGCAAATGTTTGCTGGAATTCGGCCCGCTCGCGCCCACACACGACCGAACATGTCTGCTGAAACTGGCCCGCGGACCAGTTTCAGCAGACATGTTTGGTCGTGAGTATGGGGCCTAACAGGTTTTCTTCTAATGTTGCCCTGTATTTGGATCCATCCATCTTTTCATCAACTCTGACCAGCTTTCCTGTCCCTGCTGATGGTGGGTTCATGGTGATGTGCAGTGTTAGTTTTTTGCCACACATAGGCCCGGATTCACAAAGAACTTACACTGACGTATCTCCAGATACGCCGTGTAAGTGTAAGTATGCGCCGTCGTATCTATGCGTATCTATGCGTCGTGCCCATAAACTGAGATACGCCTGAAAATAGGCTTCATCCGACCAACGTAACTTTCCTACGCCGGCGTATCGTGGGCGCATATTTACGCTGGGCGCATTTGCCGTTCCCATTGATTTTCTATGCACATATGCAAATGAGGGAGATACGCCAATTCACGAATGTAGTTGCGCCCGGCGCATAATATACGCGGTTTGCGTAAGTCGTACAGTTATTCCCCATATAGGAGGCGCAACTCATGCAAAGGTATGGACCAGGGAACAGACCCGTCGTATTTTACGTTGTTTACGTAGTACGTGAATAGGGCTCGGCGTAGGTTACGTTAACGTCGTAGGCAGTGATCCGTCGTATCTTAGGGAGTAGTTCCGACGTGATTCTGTGCATGCGCACTGGATGCGCCCACGGGACGGCGCATGCGCCATTCGTTTTAAGTACTTCTATGACGCTTGGCCCATCATTTGCATGGGGTCACGCCTCATTAGCATGGCTCACGCCCACTTTCACCCACGCTGGCTTACGCCGAGTAAACCCAGCGTATCTTTAACAGTGAGTGGGAGCGAGTGCTTTGTGAATCCAGTGCTTGCCTCTGTGCGCTGCGCCGGTGTAGCATAAAAGAGATACGCTATGGCGGCATAAATATGTGCCGATGTATGTGAATCCGGGCCATAGTGTTTTGCTTTTAGGCCAAAAAGTTAAATTTTGGTCTCATTTTGTCTTATCTGTCCCCCACATGGCTTCTCGCAAACTGCAAATGGGACTTCTTATGGCTTTCTTTTTAACAATGGCTTCCTTCTTGCCACTCTTCCATAAAGGCCAGATTTGTGGAGTACACAACTAATAGTTGTCCTATAGACATATTCTCCTACCTGAGCTGTGGATCCCTGCAGCTCCTCCAGAGTTACAATGGGCCTCTTGGTTGCTTCTCTCATTAAGGCCCCTTTCACACTGGGGTGTTATTCGAGCGTTATTCAAGCATTTTTCGAGCGTTATTCGAGCGAAGCTTTATCTGCAATCCTAATGTGCTGGTAAAGCACCGCTAATACCCTAATGTTTTAAGGCGTTTTTGCAGTACCTCAGTGTGAAAGGGTAAGGCGTTTTTACAGCACTTTCAATTCATTTCAATGGAGAGGGGCGTTTTTGGAGCGTTTTTTTTTGCGCCCAAAAGCTGCTCCAAAGATGCTGCTTGCAGGACTTTTCTCAACTCCCCGCCAGTGCAACGCCTCAGTGTGAAAGTGTAAGGTGTTTTTACAGCGCTTTCAATTCATTTTAATGGAGAGGGGTGTTTTTGGAGCGTTTTTTTCAGAATCCAAAAGCTGCTCCAAAGATGCTGCTTGCAGGATTCAGTGTGAAAGGGTCCATTGAGATGCATGGAGAGCATTTTATGAGCGTTTTAATAGCGCTATTTTTAAAGCTAAAATGCTGTAAAAACGCTTCAGTGTGAAAGGAGTCTAATGCTCTCCTTGCCCGGCCTGTCAGTTTAGGTGGACGGCCATGTCTTGGTAGGTTTGCAGTTGTGCCATACTCGTTCCATTTTCAGCTGATGGATTGAACAGTGCTCTGTGAGATGTTCAAAGCTTGGGATATTTTTTTATAACCTTACCCTGCTTTAAACTTCTCCTCAACTTTATCCCTGACCTGCCCGATGTGTTCCTTGGCCTTCATTATTCTATTTGTTCACTAAGATTCTCTAACAAACCTCTGAAGGCTTCACAGAACAGCTGTATTTATGCTCAGATTTAAATACACACAGGTGGACTCTATTTATTAATTTACATTTCCTATTTACAATGGCTTCTGAAGGCAATTGCTTCCACTAGATTTTAGATAGGGGTATCCGAGGGGGCTCAGTACAAATGCATGCCACACTTTGCACATATTTACTTGTAAAAAATGTATTTGTTTTTTATAATTTTCCTTCTACTTCACAATTATATGCAACTTTGTGTTGGTCTATTAAATAAAATCCTAATAAAATAAATTGATGTTTTTGGTTGTAACATAAAAATATGTGGAAAATCTTAAGGTGTATGAATGCTTTTTCAAGGCACTGTATGTGAGAAGAATTTTATTCTGACTTATGTCTTGTGGTATAATTGAAAGTTTTAGTAGTGCATATCCACTTGCCAAAAAACTCTGTTTTTTATTATTCTCTGTTTTGCCAAGGGAATGGTGACACATTTTCAGCTACCATTCATTTAGTCACATAGAATGTGAATACAAGAATTAGAATTTGAGTAGCAAACATACAGATATTCAATGTAAATGTGGATTCTTACATAATTTACCATTTTGAAAAAAAAAATGTTGCGTTTTGGTTTTCAGGATGATGTAAAAAAAAATACTTGTCACATATTTGATAACTCCCACTGAAAAACCTAGTCAAGCATCACCTGCTATTATCAAAGGGGAAAACAATATAAAAGTGAGAAGCTCGCCCAATGGGCTTTCAGGATTTACATGCTTGTCACCTTCTCATGCACAATAAAATCCTCTGAGGAGAAGAACATGTAGTGTGATTGTGTTCAAACAAAGCAACTGTTTTAGTAACTAACACAATCAATATGTTAGCCCTGCTGCAATATTTCTAAATAATTAATATATTTTTAAATAATTTAACACTATCATGAATATAGCATATACAATTATTAAAAAATATGTAAAAGCCACTATCAAAATACAGAATGAGCTTTGCATTTTTAAATATGAGGCAACCCAAAAGATTCCTTCAATTAAATAAAAAAAATATGCTGTTATTACTGTATCTAATGCAACCTGCAAATGCTGCCACTATGGAGCTTACAAGGCTAATACTCATTAGTGTTTTCTTCATAGAAGAAAGAGATTTAAGATTTAAATACTCCCGATTGAGTTTTAATTTTATAATTTGAACAAATATAGGATGTATCCAAATGAAATTAAAATTGTATATTTTGTATTAAAGACCTTGGGCATTTAAGGCATTGATGCTTAAAAAAATAAATCTATATACAGCATTATACTTAGGCTACTGTGACTATAATAAGATGGAAGCAGACTATAGCAAAATATATTTCCTTTGCAGAAGCCTCGAAAAATGTATGTAATTAATTTTGTTCCTGAATGTTCAAAATTTGTGTTGCCCAATAGCCAAGTTTCTGAGTTAAGCTGCTTGCCAGGCGTGGTTTGGACAGCCCCTGCAGCGGACATGTCCTGATAGCTCTCTTCACTGGGCCTGCATTTAATCCTCCCACACATCCCTGCATTATGAACAAACAAAAATTGATGAAGTATCCTAAGACACCTGCAGCAGCCTCCTCTTCTTCCTCTGCACCATCATCATTTATACTGAGTCCATCCATTAAGGTGGACTGGCAGGATTTATATTACCCAAGATGGTGCAGACTGTTGTAGCAGTGGCTTCCTCTAATGTGACCAGGTACGTTTGTTGATGAGCTAAAAGGTTGCCCACATCCCTGATAATGATATACAATATAGACCAACCTTCTAAGTGGGACTAAACTGGCCATAGGAGTGCACAAAAAAATATTTATTTGATAAATGTATACCAAACTTTATTCTAATGAACATGGCATAAAAGAATAAAAACAGAAGTAGGCAGCTACACATATACAGATTTACATTACTCTATAAGGAGAACCATAGTGTTCTGTCCAGCATGACAGTGAAGAGACACAAATACCCAACGTGTTTTGAACTGTGTGTTTGGGTGGCACATTTACCTCATGGCTCCCCCGAATTCCTAGGGGTGAATGATGCGTATTGCATTTGGTAGAAGTAAAGGAATGTCCGCAACAGGTGCTCTTTGCTGTGCTTCTTATTACTGCATCGATCGAGTGATCCTTTTTATAGGGAGACTCGATCGATGACGTCAGACCTACAGCCACACCCCCCTACAGTTGTAAACACACACTAGGTGAACCTTAACTCCTATAGCACCCCCTGTGGTTAACTCCCAAACTACAACTGTCATTTTCACAATAAACAATGCAATTTAAATGCATTTTTTGCTGTGAAAATGACAATGGTCCCAAAAATATGTCAAAATTGTCCGAAGTGTCCGCCATAATGTCGCAGTCACAAAAAAATCGCTGATCGCCGCCATTAGTAGTAAACAAAAAAAAATAATAAAAATGCAATAAAACTATCCCCTTTTTTGTAAACGCTATAAATTTTGCACAAACCAACCAATAACCGCTTATTGCGATTTTTTTTTACCAAACATAGGTAGAAGAATACGTATCGGCCTAAACTAAGGGAAAAAAAATTATATATGTTTTTGGGGGATATTTATTATAGCAAAAACTAAAAAATATTGAATTTTTTTCAAAATTGTCGCTCTATTTTTGTTTATAGCGCAAAAAATAAAAACCGCAGAGGTGAACCCGGGTCTTAAAAAACGGTCGTTTTTTCTGGAGCAGTGATTTTAATGATGCTTAAAGTGAAATTTTTTTTTTTTTGAATTCCTTTAAATATCGTACTTGCTGGGTGTTACTATAAGAAAAAAGTAATTTAAAACTGATTGCGGCTTTAATGTAATGTCTGCAATATGGATGAAAATCATTGAGAAAAATAGCATGGGTTTGCCCGCCCCCCCTCCCCCCAGGTCATTACCAGCCCCTTTGGCCCTATGTACTTTGAACAGCAGTATACAGGCGGTGCAAACAAGACAGGGACTGTAGGTTTGTTGTTAAGTATAATCTGTTTGTAATTTTTAACTGGTAATTTTTTTAAAGTGTAGCTCCAGCCAAAAAATCTATGTTTTAGGCTGGATTCACATCTATGCAGTTTTAGTGCTTTTTGCATTTTGCAGATTTGCACTACAGAACGTGTTCCATAGGAAACCATGTTAAATGGACTGCAGTGCAAATCTGCAAAATGCACAAAAACTGCATAGGTGTGAATCCAGCCTTAAGCTTTTCTGGAAACATAGAGAAGGGTTATCACCCCTGTAACATTTGTTTTGCTGTCTGTGTGCATCTGTTCAGAAGATTGCACCTCACTTTCTGTCCCAATGACAAATGATTTTTTGAAAAAAAAAAAGTTTTGGTGCCCCTCGGCCTCCTGACTGTGTTCTTAAAGGTTCAACTTCACATCTATGCGATGCATCAGAGTATGTGCCTTGCTGCAGAACAGCCTATTAATTTGAGAATTAACCCCTCAATAGCAACAAGGTGCATGGGCCTTTTTTTTTATTTAATTTTTTAATGCCGCTGCATCAAAATGCATGGTGCTTTTGTTAGCATGCATTTTTATTTTTGTGTTTTTTTTTATTTATTTACACACTGGACAGCACAGTGGGGAGGAGAGCATGGGGGAGCTGGGGAGCAGTGGGGGGACTGGACAGCACAGTGGGAGGGAGAGCATAGGGGGAGCTGGGGAGCAGTGGGGGGACTGTACAGCACAGTGGGGAGGAGAGCATGGGGGAGCTGGGGAGCAGTGGGGGGACTGGACAGCACAGTGGGGGGGAGCTGAGGAGCAGTGGGATCAGAGAGCACTGGGGGGGGAACCATTAAAAGGAGGGGGTATGCAGGGAGAACTGGGAGGAACCAGGGAGCACGAGAGCAGTAAATTAAGTTGTATAACCGGAGCTGTGGATGGATCCCATCCCAGCACCTGTTGCTGCCTGGCCGACAGTTCAGAGAGAACGTGAGTACCCGGCCGCCCGCGCCGCCCACCTGTGTGCCTGGATAGGAGGAGCAGCGGGCCGGGGACAGCTGCACATGGAGGAACTGATCTTTCCATATTCTTTCTGCAGCCAATGAACGCCCGTGGAAGAAGCGGTTATTCAGTAGCTGCAGGAAAAATGTGGAAAGATCAGTTCCTCCATGTGCAGCTGTCCCCGGCCTGCCGCTCCTCCTATCCAGGCACACAGGGGGGGCGGCGCAGCCAGCCGGCTGGGTACTCACGTTCTCTCTGGGCGGTCGGCCAGGCTGCAGTAGGCGCTGGGATGGGATCCATCCACCGGAGCTTCCCCTTCACAGAAAGTCAAAAGGGCAGGGATAGTTTCCACCATCTGGCCGACTCCTGACCCAAATAGGCAGCCGACCAGATGCGGAGGGAGATGCCAGGTGAGCAACGTGGGCTGAAGGAGCCTGCCTGTTGGCCCATCCAGTTATCGAGCAGAGGCAAATTAGGCGGCCGCGAGGCCCCTGGGAGTGCGAGGCCTTAGGTGGCCACCTCATTTGCCTAATTATAGAGCCGCCTCTGGTGCACACTGTATAGAGGACACAGACAGTACACCACGTGAAAATACTGCAGCTAGCACAATCACCTGCCTGCCTGCCTGTCAGTAGATTAGGAAGAGAGGATCTAGCTAAACTCAATACAGTGTATAAATATATATACAACACCTAGGATGCATATATATCCTCTACACACTTTAACTCTAACTGGCTAGCCTGCCTGCCTGCCTGCTCTATCTAACTCCAAAAAATTACACTCTCTCTCTCTCTGTCTCTCTCTGTAAACCACCAACACACTACACAAGGCCGACTTCCAGGCAGCATTATATAGTGTGAGGCGTGTACTAAACCCCCTGAGCCATAATTGGCCAAAGCCACCCTGGCTTTGGCCAATTATGGCTCTCCGTTTTTTGCGCGCTGTGATTGGCCAAGCATGCGGGTCATATTGCATGCTTGGCCAATTATCAGGCAGCAATGCACTCATGTATGGTCAGCTTTTGGAATCATGCTTTAGGCAAAGTGGAAAAAGCACTTATCGGTCTTAGACAACTTTACTTTGATAAGGGTAATGAAGCCCATTCTCTTCAGTCAAGGAAGCTTAGAGAGCCATAGGGATATCGCAGCAATATGTTGTTCATTGGCACTTCAGGAACTCCAGAGTATATAGCAGGAATTTCACTGTTTGCACCTCTCCACCATATACATTAAGCCATATAAAGGATATAAAGGTGTTCTATAGTGCAACCACAGATTTATTGTATTTGTGCATCTAGTTACATAGGTACAAGGATAAATTGCATGTAAACACAACCACCACCACTGCCAGCTCCATTGCCAGCTCCATATGGTTCCAAGGCTGTGGATAGATGATTACTGACAACATGCAGTTATAAGACCAGCTATAATTTGTGGTCTTATTGCTCGGTGAGAGGCTGAAATCGGTGGTAATGTTGAATTCACAAGGCTGCTTATTGTCATTCACTAGTGCAAAAATATGACAATAATTACAATGGTGGTGGGACATTTGCATATAGGTGGTTAACTGGGATCTATGTTTATTGATTTATTCATTGGTATTTTTAATTGTTGTATCACTTTGGAATAGTGGTGTCACCCTTCGCATTTTCTTTTTTTTATTGTATTTGGATTTATGATGTTGGTACACATATCACATTTATTTTTGACAACATTAGGATCCTTTGTATTAGGATACATGTAACTAAGACCCATTTTAATTTAGTAACAGCGCAGCTTTTGTATTCCTTTTACATTTACTGGTATTGCCTGCTTATCATTCCATTTTGGCAAACTGTTGATGCACTTATACATCAAATATTTAACACTCAGATCCTCTTTACTCTCAAAACGTTTTGCCTAACTCTACCCGTGTGCTCTATTTCAGGCAAAAAACTGTTGTCACATATTATAACTGCAGCACAGTTTGGGAACTATGGCACACCGTAGAAGCTTCCCTATGACCTACTTATTCTGCTTTTTCGGTCCATGTAAGAGATTGGGAGATAAGGGCAATGCTGTATCCTGGCCTAGGCCAACAAGGCCCAGGCCTAGGGCAGCACTTTGCAGGGGGGCATCACGGAAAGAGTCCTAGCCGGCTTTCACTACAGTATTAGTGTAACGCAAGCTGCTTCTAATTTTGACTGTCCTATCATCCTGGAACACAAACCGTCCTCACTGTGCTATATGTTTTCTGCTGCACCATTGGCATGGTTATATCTTCTTAGTCCTCTCCATGAAATTATCAGAAATTTGTGCTTAAAGTAGAAATATAGGCAACACTTTTTTTTTCAAATTGGATAGAGTAATGCCCCGTACACACGATCGGAATTTCCAATGGCCTAAAATCCAATCAAATTTTTTGTCCGAATTCCACTCAAGCTGTCTTGCATACACACTGTCAGACCAAATTCCGACCGTCCAAAACGCGGTGACGTAAAACACTACGACGAGCCGAAAAAAAAAAAGTTCAATGCTTCCGAGCATGCGTCGACTTGATTCAGAGCATGGGTGGGTTTTTCTCCATCAGAGTTGCACACAGACGATAGGAATTTTCTATCGTTTTTTTAATTTCATCTGGAAAAAATAAAACATGTTCTATTTCTAAACACTGACAGAAAAATGTCCGATGGGGCCCATACACGATCGGAAATTTCCGCCCCTGTCAGTTTATTTTTTACCTTCCCTTTCCCATTGCAGAGATTTCCCTTCACTTCCTGCCCCATAGCCAAACAGGAGGTGAGAGGAAATCTCTGCAAATTAAGGGAATCCAATCCCCCCCCAGGCCCTAAGAACTAGTGTCCCCATTTGAACATTTCAGGGCGGGCCTTAAAAAGAAAGGGGTGTGGCCTTGACAGGAAGGGTTGGTCATATTTAAATTAGGGGGTGCACGAGTTTAGTCAGGCCTAGGGCAGCACAAATCCTAAATACACTACTGGATGGGGGGTTGGCTTGGGTGATGTGGGGAGCCATGGTTATTCACTTATCTTTATTTCGTATCTCCCGTACTTTTCTCCTGTTTTCCCTATCTGTTAATAACCTTGTTGCCTCTATTCCACATTTCTCTTTTTTTCTTCTTTTACTTATTATTATGGGTAAACTTAATTGTATCACCAATTCATTGACTTTATTCATTGGTTTGTAATCCTTCCTTTGTGATATATATTACCAGCAGGATGAGCACCAGGGTTAATCCGATTTTATCTTAAACCTCATTATACTGTATGTCCAAGCCTATGATACTTAAAGCGGTAATAAAGTCTATGGGCCAGATCCACATACATTTAGATCGGCGCAGTGTATCAGAGATACACTACGCCGCCATACCTTACCTGGCGTATATTCGAATTCTCAGCGAGTTTGCGCCGTAAGTTACGGCGGCGTAGTGTATTTCTGGCGGCGGATTTGAAATTGGGCGGGTTGGGGGCGGGTTTCATTTAAATGAAGCGCGTCCCCGCGCCGAATGAACTGCGCATGCGTTGTCCCGAAATTTCCCGCCGTGCATTGTGCTAAATGACGTCGCTAGGACGTCATTTTTTTAACTTAGACGTGAGTTACGTCCATCCCTATTCACGGACGACTTACGCAAAAAAAAAATCAAATTTCGACGCGGGAACGACGACCATACATAACATTGCAAGTCTATCTATACGCCGCAAAATACCAGCTTTAACTATACGCCGGAAAAAGCCGACTACAGATGACGTTAGAAAATGCGACGGCCGCGCGTACGTTCGTGGATCGTCGTAAATCGCTAATTGGGATACCCAACGTGGAAAACGACGCAAACTCCACCCAGCGGGCGAAGCCGTACGCCTGTCGGCTCTTACCCAAATGCCGTCGTATCTTGGTTTGAGGATTCAAACTAAAGATACAACGCGGGAAATTAGATACGCCGGCGTACTTGCTCTCCGGATCTGGCCCTATATATTTTTTTTAAATGGCAGCTTTAAGCCATATTGTAATCAGGACAGACGTACCTACAAATGCAGCCCTCCAGGACTGCTCTCTCACCGCTCTCCCTTGTCCACGGCAACTTCCATCTTTGCCCTGTCTTTCTTCCGGGTTTGCAATCGTCAGCTGTTTGATTGGCTGTGCCGGAGCGATGTCACTCCCACACATGTGAATGGGAGTGACTCCTAGGATCTCTACTGTTATAAAAGCCCTGGCTGTCAGCGATTTTTACAATAACTGAGTTTACTGCCACTTTAACCCCTTTTTTATCCTAGAGGAAAGTGCTTCTGTGCTTAAACCACCAAACTGATGTATTTATTTGTGTATCTTTTTTTTTTTGTATATCAACCACTTCTACAACAACCTTTCTTGCAAAATGTGTGATATATATATCACAGTCTTTTGTTGTGTTATACTCTTAAAAAATCCATAAAAGTCAGTTTTAAAAATAAACTGCTTGCCAGCCCATGGACACAGAAGCATTCAGCTTTTTATAACTGAGGCTAAAATTGCCTTATTCTCATTCCCCCCATGGAATCCTTTATTGTCATAGGTAATGAGATTTAAAAAAGTTGGACTGAGGATTATCTTTATTCCTAGGTTTTTGTGTTTTTGTGTTGGTAGCATTGTTGCCTCTTAAAAATGCAGTATTGACCTCTTTGTACTTCACATTATCATAAGTAACACAGCATCAGTCATCTTCTTTGGTTTATCTTACGTATGTCAGTATCTTTTCTATTATAAAATTGTGATATGTTCATTGAGATAGTCAAGCATCGGAAGTGTAGATTTCCGTTGGAATATTGCAGATTGGACATACACATCTTTTCCAACCCTAGTCATTTGTTTTCTATGTTGTTTTTCTTATTTATTACACAAAGGGGGTTATTTACTTGTAAGTGCAGTTGCTGTAGATCTGATGGGAAGATCTGAAATGAGGGGAAGTTTAGCTGATTTTATCATCCAATTATTTGCAAGCTAAAATTATGTTTTTTATTTTCCTTGCATGTCCCCCTCGGATCTACAGCAACTGCACTTCCAAGTACACTTTCAAGCTCACTTGCAGTGCACTTGTAGTGCAAAGTGGATTTTCCTTTCATAAGTAACCCCCAAAGACTCTGAATTTCAAGAGCCAACAAAGAAAATGGAGGAGAGAAGGGTTTGCTTTAAGAGCATATTAAATAAGGGCATTAACCATTGCATCCCATAGATAAATAGATTTTAAAGAGCAAACAAAGATCCTGGATGGTGTTGTAATATTAATATATATGTGTAGGTATTTAAAGCGGTTGTAAACCCGCAATTTTTTTTATTTTTTTTCACCTGAAAAGCAAAAGCCATAATGTGCTAGTATGCACCGCATATTAGCTCATTATTAAAAACTTACCTCAAAACGAGGTGGAGGGAACTTACCTGGTCCACGCCTAGCGAGATATCATCTTGACTCGGCATGTCTTACGAGTATCGCCGCTCCAGCGATGTGATTGGCTGGACCGGCGATGACGTCACTCCCACGGATGCGTGCGGGCGACTTCAATCCGGCAAAGTCCGGCGGCTGCCGGTCCTTTAGCTGAGGATCCCCGCTGCGCATGCGCCGCTGCAATCAGCGGCGCATTGCGGGGGGAATATCTCCTAATATATAGGATATATATTAGGATATATATTTTTTATACCTACAGGTAAGCCTTATTATAGGCTTACCTGTAGGTAAAAGTTATAAAAACAAGTTTACAACCACTTTAATATATTGTGTTATATGTATGGCACAATATATATGTGTTACATATATATATTCAAGATTACACATCAAAGGGTGTTTGCTGACCAAAGGGGTTAGTGGCCAAATAAGATTTACTACACATATCAAAGGGGATAGATAATGACTCTGATGTGCTCAGGCCACCTTTGGTATCCGTAGTCTAATTGCGCGTATCAAGGGAGACGTGTTAGAATGCAAATTAAGGCATGTCTCCGGTTGGGGTAATTATCTATCACTCTGAAAGACAGAATGTAGATCAAAGACGGCCAATCAAATTGCTCAGCCATTCAGTGGATAGACAATATAATTCTGGAGGTCAGTCTTGTCAGAATATTCTCTGTATATTCTCTGAATATGAAGGCACAGGTCTAGGAAAAGATGGGACTCTAAATGATATACTCTGTTCGATTTGTATCGTCTGTGGACTTTGTTCTGTATTGGAAGTCACATAAAATGCACTCTCTGGAGAACTTGGGTATTGCTGTGGAACATAATTTATAGTCATCACTAATACCTAAATATCAATTATCTACTGGACCCTATACATGATATCACTACATTGGTGCCTTTTCAAGCAACCAGAAGCACATTTTCAAGACTAAGTAACAGAAGTTGGTGATGACAACAATCCTATGAGGTGGACAGAAGTCTGATGGAGACACAAGAGCTGTGCTGTGACTCTAATGTCTGGTTATGACATAAGAGAGTCTGATATACAAAATTAAACAAGTTTGGAACCCCAGAATTATTCTCTGGAGACTGGAAAATGAAGAAAGAAAAGACTGTCGTGTACCAGAAGACCGGAACTGGCAAGGTAGAGCCTCAAATGCGGTGTGTAAAATATTATTTTGTTTTAATTATTAATAATATAGTCAAAATGCTTACTCAGTGTGAAGCTATTGTCAGTTCTGATAAAGTTAACAGATGGGTATTAAAATGTATTAAGCGTCATGGTGGTCCTTATGAAATTCCAGAAAAATGTAAGCAGACGTGGACTATGGTGAAGGAATTTTTAGAGAAAAGTGTTTTTGATAGCAAAATTTCAGAAAGTAAAAGAAAAGGTTGTATTGAGCAGTGCTTTTTATCTTGCTGTTTAACAATGATAAGATTGAGGAAGTTGTGCAGTTACAGAATGCAGTTGATAATAGCCATAAGATTTGTCAGAGGCTACAAAAACCTCAGAAACTGAGACAGTAAATGTAAAATTGCATGCAGTTACCATTGGGGGAGCTTTGCTTGATAAATCTAAACGTTGTGATGAATTATCAGAGGAAAATGAGAGATTAAAATTAAGAATTATGGAATTGGCGAAGAGATCTCAGGAATGCAGATATGCATCAAATCTTGGATTCAGCAATCTGCAGCAAAATACAAACATAACGGGCCAGATCCACGAAATAATTATGCCGGCGTATCTCTTGATACAGCGCGTAATTTCAAATTTTGCGCGTCGTATCTTTGTTTTGTATCTACAAAACAAGATACGACGGCATCTCGGATTGATCTGACAGGCGTACGTCTTAGATCTTAGGATCTAGGTGCAATTTTTCGTCGATCCACGAACGTATGTCCGGCCGGCGCATTTTTTTACGCCGCTTGCTTTCGGGTTTTTCCGGCGTATAGTTACCCCTGCTATTATGAGGCGTACTCAATGTTAAGTATGGCCGTCGTTCCCGCCTCGCATTTTGATTTTTTTATGTCATTTGCGTAAGTCGTTCGCGAATAGGGATTTGCGTAGAATGACGTCACCGTCTTAGAATATTGGCTTGTTCCGGTTTAATTTCGAGCATGTGCACTGGGATACCCCCACGGACGGCGCATGCGCCGCTCAAAAAAACGTTGTTTACGTTGGGTCATGACGTATTTACATAAAACACGCCCCCATTACACCCATTTGAATCCCGCGCCCTTACGCTGCCAAAGATACACTACGCCGCGAATTCGTTGAGTATTAAAAAAAAAAAAAAAAGTTACGGCGGCGTAGTATATCTTAGATACGCTGCGCCCGGCGGAAAGATGCGCGGAGGTACGTGGATCTGGCCCAAACTTTCTATCAAATGAAACAGAACCTCATATTAAATCTGATAATTCATTGCCAGCCGCACCCACTGTGACCACCACAGTTTATAACAATAATAATAATAATACAGGTGAAGTTCAGCTTGTAATGAAGCCTTTGAAACCAAAAGAACTAGACGCAGTTCTTAAAGAAATAGGAATGGTTCCCTGCCATGATTTTAACAGATTTTTTAAATGGTTTTGTGACTTGCAGAATGTCAGAGATATGTACAGTCTCAACCCATCTGACTTAGAAAGAGTTTTGCAACATTCTATAGGAAACGGTCTTTGGATGAGAATTAAACAGATCTGTATTCAGCCTCTGAGGACAAGGGACATATTACTGGAATTATTATGCGTTTTGTATGGAGTACAATCTGATATTACTATTCATGGGAAGTTCCAACAAATGCAAAGTGAATCTCCCTATGAATTGTCACACAGGATAGCAACTATTATGGAATTATTAGTTGGTAATAATATTGCATTTGAACGTGGAGGCTTGATACATATGAGTATGTTTCTAGATGCTTTGCATGAAGATATCAAACAAAATATTTTAGTAGTTTCCCTGAATCCTTATAATTTAAAAGACATAATGTTGAGGGCAGATCATTTATGGAGGAAGTCAAATGAGCAAGCTGTCAAAATTGATGTAGCCACATTGTTTAGGACAAACACTGAACAGAAAGATCAGAAGATAATATCTAATGATCACAACAAAAGAGGAAACTCTGGGTCAAACATAGGTGATATTAATATGAAAAACAGAGTTGACCAAAATAATAAAAAGAAAATGACCTGGATACCATTTTCTCAGTTAAAACAGAAATATGACCACCTGAAAATTAGTATGATATGAATATTACACATTATTAGAACAGTTGAAGGGTCCAGATCTGTTTTTGAATGGAAATGACGCTTCTCTAGCAGTGGGGGTGAATTAGCCCCAAACTGTAAACTGTAAATAGTTCTTTGTTTTAACTTCAAACAATGTGTAAGGACTTTGCTAATGAGTTTTGTCTGAGAGTTTTTGTCTTTAAGATATTCCCGGAGATAATCGTTTGCATGTGAATAGCAGAAGCACAGAAGTCGGCTAATGGGGAGAAATGCTGAACAGACAATAAATCACTAAGAATTCATGGACACTCTATATTCATCAAGCAATGGACTTTTTTTTTGAACATTCAAATTTTTATTTTATTTTTTCTCTCTTTTCAATGTACTTTGCCAATGCCCTATTTTTTCATTTTCTCCCCTTCCCTGATATATTTAGCTTTTTTTATTACGTTTTATTTCTTGAAATTTATCTTAAAACCAGAGTGAAGCATTTAAACCTAAAATAATTTTATAACATCTGTACATATGACATAATGCATATTGATATAAATATATTTGACATCTGAGGTGATGCTGCACAATGGATTGGCATAACATAAATTAGAATAGGTTGGGTGGTTTTTCCCAACTTTATAAGAGGGGTGAGTGAAATTCATCACTCTAGTCATGATTTGAAACATTGTTGAATCAATTGTTTATTATAATATGCTGAAGGCTATGACATATATGGATGAAAAAGACCTTTCTACCTTTCATAAAAAATACTGGCAAGAATTTCCACTGCCGCTTTGTCTGGATAGAAGATCCGATAGGTACTGATGTCAAGCTGATTCTATCTGAACCATCGCGTGGGGGTATATATGTTGGTATACTATTCAGGTGGAAATATGAACTGAATGATAAAGGTAGCGGCTCTGTTAAAGGTAATGAGGGATTGGCCTACAGCAAATTATGAAAGCAAATTGTTGCTGGCAATCAACAAATTCAGGTACTTGACAGATCATCATTAAATGGAAAGAAGCAGATGTGAATTGTGAAATGCTTACAAGATGGACTCATGAATGTCAAGTGCAAGGAAATAGTTTGCAACACAGAGTTTTTACTGCCTTCTCCAAATCTTTTGACCTTGAAAGGGACTGCTGGTACATTGATAATTCTTCTTACTATAAAGACGGAAGTATAACTTCAGGATTTGCTGGTGTTTGTGTAAAAGCATCTTTAAAAATTAAAACTTTGAGCCTGGAGATGAGAGAATCCTGGACTTATGTGGATTGGAGCTCCCAAAGCATACCAAGTTTACTTTCAGTGAGATGGTGAGAGATGTGATGGACTGAATGAACTGTAACATCAGCTAGTTTTTGCACAATATTCAAGATCGTGATGTGATTTACTCAAAGAGCAAACTTTGAAATAAGGCCTAACAGCTATATGGGCCACAGATGTTTACCAAATCCTTTTCCAGTCATGGTCTAAAGTTATATTATATAATTGTTTCATGGGGATATTTTAGAGGCTGGTGAAGAGAGATGTAACCAGTCTCAACTTCATATTTCATATGAGCCATTGTAAAGCATACAGTACCTCAAACCATAATGAAGTTTGTTGCTTGATTTATGGATCAGTTCATGTAGTTAGAACCGATCCAAGTGGGGGTATATGTTGTAATATTAATATATATGTGTAGGTATTTAATATATTGTGTTATATGTATGGCACAATATATATATGTGTTACATACAGGCATTCAAGATTACACATCAAAGGGTGTTTGCTGACCAAAGGGGTTAGTGGCCAAACAAGATTTACTACACATATCAAAAGGGAACAGATAATGACTCTGATGTGCTCAGGCCACCTTTGGTATCCGTAGTGTAATTGCACGTATCAAGGGAGAGGTGTTAGAATGCAAATTAGGGCATGTCTCCGGCTAGGGTCATTTTCTGTCACTCTGAAAGACAGGATGTAGATCAAAGACGGCCAATCAAATTGCTCAGCCATTCAGTGGATAGGCAATATAATTCTGGAGGTCAGTCTTGTCACTCAGAATATTCTCTGTATATTCTCTGAATATGAAGGCACATGTCTAGGAAAAGATGAGACTCTGAATTATATACATTGTTCTATTTGTATCGTCTGTAGACTTTGGACTTTGTTCTGTATTGGAAGTCAAATAAAATGCACTCTCTGGAGAACTTGGGTATTGCTGCGGAACATAATTTATAGTCATCATACTAATACCTAAATATCAATTATCTACTGGACACTATACATTATATCACTACAGATGGCTTAACCTCCATGTAAAAATGCATATAAAAGCAAAGAAGAAGGCCTTAAAAAAAAACAAGGCTGAGATATCATCATCAGCATTGAGACTTAACAAAGAATGCAACAAGATATATAAGGGTGCAATTATGGTGGCTAAGATAGAACACAAAAGACACATAGTGGAGGAAAGTAAAAAAATCCCAAGAAATTATTTAAGTATATAAACAGTAAAAAAGGGAGGACAGACCACATTGGCCACATAAAGAATGAGGAAGGACATCTGGTTACAAAGGATGGGAATTTATTCCTCTCCTCAGGCTTAATGAGTGAATTGGGGGGCTTCTGTGTTTGTCCTCATGACACATCACAGGAAGCACCCTCATGACTAACAGAGGACAGAATTAGAAATAGGCTTGCACCCAAGGGTACTTAGGGAACTCAGTCAAGTAATTGCCAGACCATTGTTCCTAATTTTTACTGACAGTTTACTGACTGGAATGGTACCAGCTGATTGGAGAAAAGCCAATGTAGCACCAATATTTAAAAAAGGGCCAAAATACATCTCTGGAAATTACAGACCAGTTAACCTAACATCAATAGTATGCAAGCTCTTGGAGGGGATAATAAGGGACTATAAACAAGAGTATAGTAGGGAAAACGGTATCATTAGCAGTAATCAGCATGGATTTATGAAGAATCATTCTTGCCAAGCCAATCTATTAAACTTCTATGAGGAGGTGAGCTGCCATCTAGATAAAGGAAGGCCCTTAAACGTGGTGTATCTGGATTTTGCAAAAGCATTTGAGACAGTTCCCCATAAACATTTATTGTACAAAGTATGGTCTGTTGGCGTGGACCATAGGGTGAGTACATGAATTGAAAACTGGCTACTAGGACGAGTTCAGAGAATAGTGATAAATGGGGAATACTGGGAATGGTCAGGGGTGGGAAGTGGGGTCCCCCAGGTGTTGTGTGCTGGGACCAATCCTGTTTAATTTGTTCATAAATGACCTGGAGGATGGGATAAACAGTTCAATCTCTGAATTTGCGGACGACACTAAGCTAATCAGGGCAATAATTTCTCCGCAGGATGTGGAAACCTTGCAAGAAGATCTGAACAAATTAACCACTTCAGCCCCGGACCATTTGGCTGCCAAATGACCGGGCCACTTTTTGCGATTTGGCAAAAACTGACAATTTAACTGACAATTGCGCAGTCGTACGACGTGGCTCCTAAACAAAATTGATGTCCTTTTTTTTCCACAAGTAGAGTTTATTGATTGGTTTGCTCAAAAATTATAGCATCTACAAAATAGGGGATAGTTTTATGGCATTTTTTTTTTTTTTTTTACTAGTAATGGCGGCGATAAGTGATTTTGATTGTGACTGCGACATTATGGTGGACATATCGGACACTTTTGACGCTATTTTGGGACTATTCACATTTATACAGCGATCAGTGCTATAAAAATTCAATGAGTACTGTGTAAATGTGACTGGCGGTAAAGGGGTTAACCACTAGGGGGCTAGGAAGGAGTTAAGTGGGTCCTAGGGAGTGATTCTAACTTTAAGGGGCGTGACTACGAGTGACATGTCACTGATCGCTGCTCCCGATGAGAGGGAGCAGACGATGAGTGTCAGTGTCACAAGGCAGAACGGGGGATGCTTGTTTACACTTGCCTCTCCCCATTCTGCAGCTCTGTGACCTGATCGCGGGACACTGGTGGACATCGAGTCCATGGGTCCCGTAGGCATGGTCACGGAGCTTGTGGCAGTGGCGCGCCCACGCACGACTGGAATTTCAATGTGACGTATATATACGTCACTTTGCCCAGCTGTGCCATTATGCCAATGTATACGTTTGTGAGTCGGTCGTTAACCAGTTAAAAGAGTGGGCAACTACATGGCAAATGAGGTTTAATGTGGAAAAATGAAAAAAAAATAAAGCATTTGGGTGGCAAAAATATGAATGTAATCTACTCACTAGGGGGGTGAACCTCTGTGGAAATGTAAGCTGGAAAAGGACCTGGAGGTCCTAGTAGATGATAGGCTCAGCAATGGAATACAATGCCAAGCTGCTGCTAACAAAGCAAACAGAATATTGGCATGCATTAAAAAGGGGATTAACTCCAGGGATAAAGCGATAATTCTCCCACTCTACAAGACTTTGGTCTGGCCTCACCTGGAGTATGCTGTCCAGTTCTGGGCACCAGTGCTTAGGAAGGATGTACTGGAAATGGAGTGAGTACAAAAAAGGGCAACAAAGTTAATAAAGGGTCTGGAGGATATTGGTTATGAAGAAAGGTTGCAAGCACTAAACGTATTCTTTCTGGAGAAGGGGATATGATTTCAATTTACAAATACCATACTGGTGACCCTACAATATGGATAAAACTTTTTCACAGAAAGGAGTTTAATAGGACACGTGGCCACTCTTTAAAATGAGAAGAAAAGAGGTTTAACCTTAAACTGAGTAGAGGGTTCTTTACTGCAAGAGTGGCAAGGATGTGGAATTCCTTTCCACAGGCGGTGGTTTTAAAATTCTATCAGTAAACTTTTTTTTCCAGATTTCAGTAAATCAAAAAGATTGTAATTTTCCTCAAATGTAGTTTAGTAACTAAGATTTTGTTGTCACTGGCTGCATTGTCTAGTTAGAGAAGCAATAGGCAAAATTATCAAGAAATTTGCCAATGCATATCTGAACCTGACAGAACATGTCCTGCTGTGTTATTTTCATCCCCCAGACTCATGAGGTGTAAAACAGTATGGCGGTGCTTCACATCATATTAATAAGAGGACGGTAGACAAGCATCCGTTGGATCTGTTGCTGTTGAAGAAGGGATCACATTTTTCTCCTTGTGTACAACATACTTTTTTTTCTGGAGTCCTCTCTCGCAAATAACACAGGCAATTTGCCATTTATCATCTATATCATTCATGTAAGGTGAAGTGTTGTCATGTGGTAATTGCCCTCACACATTTATTTTCTACTGTCTTCTCCCCATGGGCAATGTGATAAAGTATAACAGCCAAAATATTCTCACTTTACTGATACACTCTGACTGTTAGAAACACATTCAAACCTTAGTCGTTCAGAAGTCATTGAAAACACTAGCTCTGAATCCAGGTTCTATTTAAACATGATTCTCCTGTAAGAATTTAGCCATAACAAGTGTCACTAGTATGGAGCATGTTGTTGCAGTATTTTAACCACTTGCTTACTCGGCACTTAAACCCCCCTCCTGCCCAGACCAATTTTCAGCTTTCAGCGCTGTCGCACTTTGAATGACAATTGCGCGGTCATACAACACTGTACCCAAATTAAATTTTTATAATTTTTTTTCCCACAAATAGAGCTTTCCTTTGGTGGTATTTGATCACCTCTGTGGTTTTTATTTTTTGTTAAAAAATAATTAAAAGAACGATTTTAAAAAAATGATATATTTTTATATTTTGTTATAAAATTTAGCAAACAGGTAATTTTTCTCCTTCATTGATGTATGCTGATGAAGCTTCACTTATGGGCACTGAAGGGCTGCACTCATGGGCACCGATGGGCTGCATTGATAGGCACCGATAAGGCGGCACTAGTGGGCACTGATGGACGGCACTGGTGGGCACTGATAGGTGGCACTGGTGGGCGCTGAAGGGCATTGATAGGTGGCACTGGTGGGCACTGAGAAGTGGCACTAATAGGTGGCATTGATAGGTGGCACTGATAGGTGACAGTAATGGGCACTGATGGGTGGCAATAATGGGCACTGATCGGCACTGGTGGGTTACACTGATAGGAAGCATTACTAGGTGTCACTGATGAGGCACTGATTGGCATCACTGGTGGGAATTGATAGGTGGCACTTGTGGGCATTGATAGGTGGCACTGTGGGCATTGGTAGGTGGCACTGTGGGCACTGGCAGGTGGCACTGGCACAGGTGGCAGGAGATACTGGCAGGTGGGCACAGATGAGGCAGAATTGCCTCTTCCTCTTCGGGACCGATGTCCCTTGTACACAAGCCGGTGATTACCAATAATTTCATTACATCATGTGATCAGCTGTCATTGGCTGACAGCTGATCACATGGTAAGGGGCCAGGACCGGCCCCTTACACGGATCTGTGATCACCTGAGTCTCAGTGACTCAGTGATCACAGCACGCGCCGCATCCGCAGAAGAAACTCTCATATGGGGAATTGTAAACCGTGTAGGTTTAGGAGATAATTACAGCACCTACAGGTAAGCCTTAATGTAGGCTTAACTGTAGGTGAAAGTGTGTTGCAAGGGTTTACAACCACTTTAAGATAGGACATAGGCACAAAGATTGAAGCGTGATGTAAAAAATACAGAATAACTAGGAGGACTTTCATTTTGAGTAGGTTTATTTTACCTATTAGGAATAATGGAAGTTTTTTCCAAGCTTGACTCTCTGCTTCCATTGAATCACCGGCGGGGCGAGGTTTAAGGACATGTGATCTGCAATATTGGCAGTAATTTGGACTCCCAAATATGTTAGTGAGGAAACCCAGCACATTGGTAGGTTAGAATCTGCAGCTCCCTGAGCGCCCTTGTCTGACAGCAAGATAAATGATTTGGCCCAATTTGCTTTTAGACCAAAAAAGGCTCCAACGGTATTCAAAATGCACATATAAAATGATCAGCTCAATTTTAATTGTAATTATATGCCCCTGTTAAACAGGGACATAAAAATTGGGCCTTGGGTGGTGGTGGTGCCACAACACTGTAACCCCTCACAGATACTCTTGTTGGGCGCAGAAATGGGCCCTGCTCTGAAATATTAGATCAAAAATTTAAATTATATGCCCCTGTTAAACAGGGGGCAGAAAAATTGGGGCCTTAGGCAGTGATCGTGCTGCCCTAAACCAAAAATATTGTTGGAAGTTAGCATCATCAAGATTGAAGAGGAATAGGATAGTCACTCAGCATTGGCAGTCTTCAAAGGATCCCACATCCACAGAAAATTAAATCAGTTACATTAGCATCAGGTGCTTGATAGCTGCTGATCCAAGACTGATTCATTTTTATGAATGTAAGCCTATCAATGGAGTCTGTGGACAGGCGCACTCTATGATCCATTACAAACCCTCCAGCAGCACAGGATGTCCGTTCAAAAAGAACACTGGATGCAGGGCAGGCCAGTAACTCAATTGCAAATTCTGGCAATTGGTCCATCCTCAAAACCTAGTAACTCAGTGAATGAAGAGGTTTCAAAGTCTGCTCTTGCCCCTAGATATTCCTGCACTGTGTAATGCAGACACTGGCGATGGTTGCTTGAACTGATCAGACCTTAGTCCTCGGTCAGGCGGCTACCTTCTCCACCGCTCTTCCTCTGACTAAACGAAGCCTCAGCAACACGTTGTCCAGCACCAGGAAATTGTAACCTCCCAGGGTCTGGAAATGCACTGAACAAACCTTTCTTCAAGGCCTCCAGTAAGGATCACATAATCCATAACAACCTCCTCCCAGCCATGTACAACTCCTTGTATTTCTGGGGACTGAAAACCATCCCTTGAAGACTGCTGCTAAGTGATATCCTCCACGTCCATGCTGACACAATCCGCCTCCTGCTCTTATTTCTGTGTGTTTGGCGGGCCCGCAGGAATACTATCTGGATAAAGGGGGCATTGAGAGGTAAGGAAGTCCTCCTCTTCCTCCCGCTGTTCTGCTTCAAGTGCCCTGTCCATTATTCCACAAAGCGTGTGTTCCAACAGGAAGACAAGAGGGACAGTATTACTGATGCATGTGAAAATTGGGTATGAAATGTGAAACTTAGAAAAACATAATAGTGATAACTTTTTACTGCAGCTGTCACTAATGTGCTCCCACAGAAATCAGTAAAAAACAATATAGGTGTGACAGCGCTGTAAAAGTGAAATGAACAATTATGGTGATAATTATCAGTGATAGTTATCACTGATGCATGCATTGTCGCTGCTCACCATCCTTGTGTCCTCCTCAAATGTTGACAGTGCATGCATCCTTGATCAGTAGCCACTGGCATGGGGAAAAGAAGCCAAGCTCCCCTGACCCTGTCCTGGTGCCATACTCACACAGGTACTCAGTAATGGCCCTCTGCTGCATGTGCAGCCGCTGAAGCATTGACAACGTTGAGTTCCACCTGGTGGGCATGTCACAAATGAGGCGGTTGGTGGGCAGGTTGCATTCCCTTTGAATGTCAGCCTGCTGAGCACTGCCATTGTATGGCCGACGGAAATGAACACAGACTTTTCTGACCTGCCTTAGGATATCCTGTAAGCCAGGGTACCAGCTCAAGAACTGCTGCACCACCAAATTCAGGACGTGTACCAAACATGGAACATGGGTCAAGTGTCCCTGTAAGAGGGCGGAGAGAAGGTTGGTGGTGGTGCCATTGTCACATACAACCATTCCTGGCTGAACTGGCGTGGCGTCAACCAACTCTGAGCCTGCCCCTGCAGAGCTGACAGAGCCTCTGTCCCAGTGTGGCTCCTCTCCCCTAAGCAGACCAACTCAATCACCGCATGGCATCTTTTTGCCTGAGTGCTTGTGTAGCCCTTTGAACGCTTACAGAGCACCACTGGTTCAGAAAGGAAATCTGCAGAAGAGGCCATAGAGGAAGAAGAGGAGGGGGTGGAGGAGAGAGCTGTGGCAGAATCACCATTAGCATTTTGGAGGCATGGTGGTGGAACAAGCTCCAACAATACTGAACCCTGTCCTGCATCCTTCCCAGCTGCCAGCAGAATTACCCAGTGCACCTTGAAGGAAAGGAATATAAAGACCAATAATTGTAATTTATTAAAAACAAAATTTGGGCCATTTTGTTTCCAATGTATGTTGTATAAAAATACTGTCGGGTAGGGGGATAATAATAGTTCTAAAGGGGAGCATGACAGAAAACATTTGAGAACAGCCTGGCTGAGTAAAGACAACTTTGACATGAATGTACTGCTGATAGAAAGGCTGTAATAGTACTGGGGGAAATAGAGGGAAGAGTAGCAGAAGTACAGGAAGAGCCCTGAAACATTGCTATGGGCAACGGTACTGCGAAGGGAGCTTCCAATGGATTATATACAGAGGAAGTGTGGTTACTGGTGGCAGGCAGGGCCATATTGGCCTACCGGGATACCAGGAGATTTCCTGGCAGGTCGGCTGCCTGACTGCCCCTGGGGCCACTGCCGCTGTCAGGGCAGCGGTGTCTGAAAAAATATGGCTGCGGGGCTGGGCCGACATGCAACTGCGCAGGTGCCAGCACTGTTCCAAAGTTAGCCGTGCTCGGGAAAGCCTGTACACGCTCGGCAATTTCCTGTAAAGGCAGGCGCATGCGCAGTGACGCGATGGCGCAGAGCGCCACCATTATTAGAAGTAAAGCAGTAGCGCTCAGTGAGGTCTAGTCTGGCATGTGCTGTGCCTCTTCCTATGTTTCCCCTGCAGCCTCTGACCTCCGGTCCCCCTCCCCGCAGCCTCTGACCTCCTGTCCCCTCCCACAGCCTCTGACCTCCCCTGTACCATCTGCAGCCTCTGACTTCCCATGTACCATCTGTAGCCTCTGACCTCCTCTGTACCATCCGCAGCCTCCGATCTCTCCTGTACCATCCGAAGCGCTGACCTCCCCTGTACCATCTGCAGCCTCTGACCTCGCCTGTACCATCCGCAGCCTCTGACCTCCCCCTGTACCATCCACAGCCTCTGACCTCCCCTGTACCATCTGCAGCCTCTGACCTCTCCTGTACCATCCGCAGCCTCTGACCTCCCCTGTACCACCCACAGCCTCTGACCTCCTTGGTACCATCCGCAGCCTCTGACCTCTCCTGTACCATCCGCAGCCTTTGACCTCTCCTGTACCATCCGCAGCCTTTGACCTCTCCTGTACCATCCTCAGCCTCTGACCTCCCCTGTACCATCCGCAGCCTCTGACCTCCTCTGTACCATATGCAGCCTCTGACCTCCCCTGTACCATATGCAGCCTCTGACCTCCCCTGTACCATCCGCAGCCTATGACCCCCCCTTTACCATCCGCAGCCTCTGACCTCTCCTGTACCACCTCTCCTGTACCATCCGCAGCCTCTGACCTCCCCTGTACCATCCGCAGCCTCTGACCTCCCCTGTACCATCCACAGCCTATGACCTCTCCTGTACCATCCGTAGCCCCTGACCTCTCCTGTACCTTCCGCAGCCTCTGACCATCTCTTGTCTTAAATCACGTCTGGAGAGGAGTCAAGAGTGGGAGTGCCGCCAGGATTGGGATCATGGAAGAAGTCAGATATGTGTTGACTGTGGAGAGGAAACTATGGGATAAAACCAGAGCCACCAAGCTGGAGCCGAATGACTGAGCCCTCCACGATGCACCTGAGAAGAGGTCAGTGACAGGCCAGTCTGAGGGGGGAAAAAAGGGGGAAAACTGTGCTAAACCACAAAAAAGGAAGCAGCCAGCACTCAAACAAAGTAAATGGAAATATAGATAATAAGTGTGGCGTTGAACGTGTCAGAACACAATACTTATAGTGACATAAGATCCATGATAGTAAATACAAAAAATGTGACTCAAAAAATAATAAATAAGTCCATGTGCAAAGACCAGACACCACAAACAATGTGATGCTGGAAAAAATATACACAAAACACTATATGTGAAGTAGTCCGTGTACAAAAAATATGTGTATCTTTCCAATCGCTGACATAAACTGATGAATATCTAGTTGTCTGCGTGCCCCTGGTGACGGCTCTCTAAGCCGAAACGCGTCGGGTTCCGCTTCACAGCACCCTATACTGCTTTTATTTATGTGATCACTTTTAACTTACATATTTTTTGTCATTTTACATGACCTTTTTAATAAAACCTGTCATGTATTTTTTTTTTACCTGCACCATCTGGAGCACTCTGTTTTTTTTTGCTTTTCTGAGCCTGTTGGAATTGTCTTTTCCCACTTATCCTGCATCTGAAGGCCCATCGGTTTGGTTCCTGTTGTTCCTGACATTCATCCCACCTGAGTGATCGAGAACGCACCATCATCCTTGGAGTCCCTGTTGCAGTGATCTAGGTCCATAGTGGCCATCAAGCGTATTAGTCCACACCCCATGGTAAGAGTATCTCATTATTTATACTTGATGCCTTGGTGATCCCTGCAGACAACTAGATATTCATCAGTATATGTCAGCGATTGGAAAGATACACATATTTTTTGTACACGGACTACTTCACATATAGTGTTTTGTGTATATGTTTTCCAGCATCACATTGTTTGTGGTGTCTGATCTTTGCACATGGACATATTTTTATTTTTTTGAGTCACATTTTTTGTATTTACTATCATGGATCTTATGTCACTATAAGTATTGTGTTCTGACAAGTTCATGCGCCACACTAATTATCTATATTTCCAGTCTGAGGGGGAGGCAATACAATATTGTAAGGGGCACTGATATAAAGGTTTCAAAAAGAAGAGAAGGAGAGCAGGGGATAAGGTAAGTAACATTGCTTTTGAAGGTACCTTAGATAAAAATTAGCATGTAATCCTTTGTAGTGCAGGGGATCTCAATTGCAATGGTAATTTTGAAATGTCCCTCAAGTTCAGATTTAAGATGAGGTGTTAATAACTAATTAAATAATATAGTTGATAAATGCTAATAAAAAGTTTGGTTCAACATTCCAGCTTGAAGAATGAAAAAAATCTGAAAACATTGGGCCATGGTTATTTTCAAACACTTCCTAAAGCCAAGTAAATTTACTGTACGGTACACACAGCTGTGCTTGAGTTCATATTTTTCTTGATGATTTATAGCAAAACTCTTTGCTTTCCATGTGTATAACCTAGCTTATGCGATGGAAGCAAAAAAGATATTTCATTTATAAGGACTACTCTGTAATTCAAGGGATCTTCCAATCAGAACAAAATCATAATTTCAGGTACACACATTATATTAAAATGGGTATTTATTACAATTATTACAAAGTATATGATCTGTTACCACTTTTGCTCATTTACTTGTATTGATGGGACAACCACTAAATAGTAATGAGTATTACAAAAATAACAATTAAAAAAAATCTGGTAGCCAGTGAAACATGCTGAAGCATCAATTTTCATTTTAAAACAAAATCTAAATATATTTGTCTTAGGATTTCTATTTCTATCCAGCCAGTCCTAAAATTTGCACAGGAGACCTGATTTTTCACTGCCGCAATTTCACTTTAACTTACAGTTCTCTTCCCCAGTACACATTGTGAATGGACAGTAAAATGAGAAGCAGCACACTGATTACCTCATCGTGCTGACTACACATACCATCAAGCTCAATGCACTGCAACACTCTTGATACATTTCTTGCACTGATTCTTCCTCCTTCTGTCTATGCTCTCATACACTGTAAAGTAGTTGGAAAAAGGGCAATACAAAGTCGAATTCAGGTACTCACACTGCTTGTTTTTTTTTAATACATTTAGAATGGATGTATGACCAAAGCTTTATTTTTCTTTGGATAGCATAGGGAAAGATAGAATCACTATAAAAAAAATTGGTCTGCAAACTGCTGGGCAAATTTTCCCTTACTTTCTGTTTTGAGGCTGCAATATAAATTGAGAGAAAAAATTAGGCAGTTGTCTCCAAAACATTTATCTGCATTGCAGAATTTGCCTCATATCTTTCTTCCATGACATCTCTAAAATTAAAGCGGTACTCAATCATCCCTACCCCCCCCCCCATGTTTTTTTCTCTTACCAGGCTTGATCTAGTTTAAACATAGGTTGCCTAAAATTACGTAAAAAAATGGAATGTTAAAGTGGTTGTAAAGTCAGAGTTTTTTTTTTAGATAGAATGGATTAAGATAAAAAGCCTTGTGTGTGTGTAAGAGCCCCTCTCAGCCCCCTAACACTTGCCTGAGGTCTCTCTCTCAAGCAATGACCACAAATGGCTCAGTCATCTGAGATTCTCCCTCCTGTTTGGCTGAGACACAGCAGCGGCACCATTGGCTACCGCTGCTGTCAATCAAAGTCAGCTAACCAATCAGGGGAAGGAGGGTGTGGTGCTGGGGCTCCTTGTCTGAATGGATAAAGGGAGCTGGGATTTGGCTCAGGTGCCCCATAGAAAGCTGCTTGCTTTGGGGCCCTGAACAGGAGGGAGGGGCTAACATAACAAAAGAGGGACCCAAGAAGAGGAGGATCTGGGCTGCTCTCTGCAAATCCACTGCAACAGAAGAGGTAAGTATAACATGTTTGTTATTTTTTATAGGAAAAAAACAAGACTTTACCATTACTTTAAGTTTAGCCTATTTGCAAAAGTAATTTCAATCATGTTCTTGTGTTGTAAATACATACTTAAAGTGATTGTAAAAGAAACATTTTTATTTACCCACTTCAGCCCCGTACCATTTCGCTGCCAAATGACTGGGCCACTTTTTGCGATTCAGCACTGCGTCGCTTTAACTGACAATTGCGCGGTCGTGCGTCGTGACTCGGAAACAAAATTGACGTTCTTTTTTCCCCACAAATAGAGCTTTCTTTTGGTGGCATTTGATCAGAGATTTTTCCTGTCACACTTTGAGACGCAGGATTTTAGAATGACAGGAAGTCAAATGAAATTTCTGCAGAGATAACATAGACACCATTATAACCTGATCAGAGTTTCTATTGTTGCTTGTGTCTCTGTTGAAGAGATTTCCATCCACTTAATTTCCTGGTGACAAGAGAACAAGAAATAAGGAGTAGTCTTCACAACAGGGACATAAATAAAAATAAAAAACCTGGCAGTAATTCTAATCATTCTTCACTAAATCAAAAGCTAAAATAAAAGTTTTGGCTGGACTCCGGCTTTAAGCACAGCATGCTTCAACATCAAACTTTTAGGAGTTACAGGAATGTTGCCTTGCATTAATGGTGGCCCTCAGCTGGATCTAATGTGGGAATGATATGGTGTGGCTATAATTCATGGAAGATTAAAATTTTTTTTTTAAAATGTTATCACCTATTCACTATCTTTCAGACAATCCTGACCAATGGCTCTGTACATTAGTTGCCTTAATTTACATTTTTTGCATACCACACTACCATCAAAAGAACTGCAAATGAGGGCCATATACAGTATACACAGTCTTTTTTTATTGTTATAAAACAGTAAAACAATTAAAAGTTTAGTAGAACAGATGGTATATTTGGCAAACAAAACATAATTTGTGAATATTCTTTGGTAGTAAATCCATAACAAATCGAGTTATATTATATACCACTATTTAATTTAATTTACAGCAATGACATTTTATTGTTCTCATTACATGATACAGCAGTGAATATAGTTCATTATAACCGAACTTGTCATTCAAATCTTTTATAAATGCAAAGAATTGCATAGTTTACATAGCTCATTTATCTGTCTTGCAAAGCAATTAATGTCAGTGTGGCAATGTGTGATAATTAATGCTATTATATATGCAGAAAGCGGCTAAGCAAGTAAGTCAGTTTTACAAGACTCCACAGAGAATTACAAGCAATTACTTTTGCTATTCTAATTCATTTAATAATTTTGAGGACATGTGAAAAAATGAAAAGAGGTTCAGAAGAGGCTACTAAGAGTAGTATGATTACTTTTTATAAGTATATTCATATGGAATAAAGTAAACTAAAATTGCTCATTTTATGGTGACCACCAAAGATATGGGAGAAGAGGTTTCTTTACAGTATGATATGTGAAAATTGTCTCCTACAGGATCTAGTTCTAGCTGACTCAGTAGACTGCTTCAAAATGGGCAGGATGTGTATGTAAGTGCACAATTGTAAATGGCTACATTTTTTAAAGAAATAATATTGTAGAATGCTCATACAGGCAGTTATGCTATTGCTTTGGTGATCACGATGAACTTTTTCTGCAATTCTGGTAGTACTAAAGTTAGCATCTTAGGGCCAGATTCACAGAGCAAGTACGCCGGCGTATCTACTGATACGCCGGCGTACTTTAAAATTTCCCGCGTTGTATCTTTAGTTTGAATCCTCAAACCAAGATACAACGGCATTTGGGTAAGATCCGACAGGCGTACGGCTTCGTACGCCTTCGGATTCTAGATGCAATACTTCGGCGCCCGCTGGGTGGAGTTTGCGTCGTTTTCCGCATCGGGTATGCAAATTATCGATTTACGACGATCCACGAACATACGCGTGGCCGTCGCATTTTCTAACGTTGTCTGTAGTCGGCTTTTTCCGGCATATAGTTAAAGATGGTATTTTGCGGCGTATAGATAGACTTGCCATGTTAAGTATGGCCGTCGTTCCCGCGTCGAAATTTGAATATTTTTTTTTTTTTGCGTAAGTCGTCCGTGAATAGGGATGGACGTAACTCACATCTAAGTTAAAAAAATGACGTAGTTGCGACGTCATTTTGCGCAAAGCACGGCGGGAAATTTCTGGACGATGCATGCGCAGTTCATTCGGCGCGGGGACGCGCTTCATTTAAATGAAACCCGCCCCCCTGATCGCCGATTTGAATTCCGCCGCCAGAAATACACTACGCCGCCGTAACTTACGGCGCAAAATCGTTGAGGATTCGAAATATCCGCCAGGTAAGGTACGGCGGCGTAGCGCATCTTTGATACGCTGCGCGGATCCAATTCTCTCTGGATCTGGCCCATAGATTCAGCCAATCACAAATTGAATTCCACTATGCCAGTAAAAGAATTAAACATGCACACTTTCTTGAAGAGGCCAACAAGGCAAGTTTCTTTTTTATTTCCCCAATCCTCAGTACCTCTTTGCATTATCTCCAGTTTTACAAAAACTTTTTTTTTTTTGTTAACTGATGCCCATATTTCAGATGAGGCCTATTTCAGATGAGGTGTTACAAATTCTTTGTACAGGGTCGACATTATGTCACTTGCTTTAGAATCTGCAGCTTGGCTATGCATGCTGTTATTAATTATATGAACCACCAGAATACCCAGATCCTTCCTAATCATTGACTTCCCCAGTTGTAACCCTAAATTTTATGATGCATGAATATTGTAGTTAATAAATATCTTCAGTGCTAAAAAAAAAATCACCCTAATTTAAAAGTATAGAAAACAATAATAATCAGCAGCTACCGTATTTATCGGCGTATAACACGCACTGACGTATAACACGCACCTACATTTTAAGAGGGGAATTTCAGTAAAAAAACTTTTTTAACTAAACAACTTTGAATTAAAATAAGGGGCAGTGCGCATCTGCAGCCTGATCATTGCCCATCTGCAGCACACCTCACCAATGCAGCCTGATAAATATGGCCTTATCAATGCCCATCTCATCATGCAGCCTTATCAATGCCCATCTCATAATGCAGCCTTATCAATGTCCCTTTTTAGCCTGAATGCAACCTCACCATTAATGCAGCCTGGACAGTGCATGAAATCACAGAACCGTCATCTCCTGTTCGGCTCTCTCACTCGGCTTTTACTCGGCAGTCACACAGACACACACAGTCCCGCCTCCGCCATCGGCATTGGACCAGCTCCTGTGATAGACAGAACACTGTTCCAATGCCAGTGGCGGAGGCGGGACTGTGTGTGTGACATGAGAGCCGAACAGGAGATGACGGCTCGTGAATTCCAGCTGTTCGGCTCTCACTCGGCAGTCACACACACAGTCCCGCCTCCGCCATCGGCATTGGACCAGCTCCTGTGATAGACAGAACACTGGTCCAATGTCAGTTGCGGAGGCGGTACTGTGTGTGTGACTTGAGAGCCAAGTGAGAGCCGAACAGGAGATGACGGCTCGTGAATTACTGCTGTGTTCGTCCCCCTTCTTACCTTTCAAGGTACACTATTGGCGTATAACACGCACCCGCAATTTCCCCCCTATTGTCAAGGAAAAAAAGTGTGTGTTATACGCCGATAAATATGATATATATGAATCAAACCTCAGAAATATAGATATATCAACAGAACAGCACTGATTATAACTAATAAATGAAAAATCTATAAATCCTTATGTGATTTTTTTTTAAATAAACAAGGACATGAATATACAGGTACTATATTAAAAGGAATTTACATTCTTATACCATAACCATTGTATGCCAAAATACTTGCATATAAGCCTTCAAAATTGGCACTTTAGATTTTTTACATTTGTGTCCCATAGACTTCAATGGGGTTCGTTTTTCAGTCCTGAACCTTTGCGATGTTCGAAAGTTCTGGTGCGAATCCAACTGGGGGTCGTTTGGCCCATGCCTACTAAAGATTTTTTATTTTATTTTTTAACTTTTTATAGTCATGGCTGTCTAGTGGGCCAGTCAGTAAACAAACTTTTGTTGATGTCTGATATACTGTACATATTTAGTTTAAATAAATAAAGGAGAACACTGTTGACAGCCTTTATGCGAATAGCAGTAGAATTTCTATTGTCATCTGCCTATATGACGCACATGCTCTTTATTGCATATTGTACATGTGAAATATAGACAGTAAACCATGAAACTGTTTTTTAATTGAGAAAGAGAAACACAGGACAAACAAGGAGTATGTGAAAAGGAAGATTCACTTCTAGTAAAAACTGCTATATAAAAAACAAATTCCCCAGCACTAATTTGTAAGTCAAGAATACATAATTGTTTTGGTTACTGTTGAGATTTAAGTGCAGTTTTACAGTATCAGTGTAATTGCAGAAATCTAGACAGAATTAGCAGATAATTTGCCTATAGGCCCATATAGCTGGTTTTCTTCCACTCAGTTAACTTATTTTGATTTGCACAGAAATACATTTTACACTTTTTTCCTTTAGTGAATTGCCTCTTTTTGTCACTTGAATTTCCCATAGTCATTTTACGACATATTTGGACTATGGTCACATTGTCCTGTGCCATTCTTCACAGGCAGCTCCCAATTTTGCATTACAAATGTTTGTCATGTGTTTTGTTTTTTATATAACCTCTTGTCTTTTTGGGATCCATCATTTATTTACCAGTCTTACATTCTAAGAGCCGGTTCACACACAGGAGGCACGACTTTGGGGGGCGACTCGGCAAGGCGATCTCAAGACGACTTCAGAGGCGACTTGCAAAATGACTTCTGTATTGAAGTCAATGCAAGTAGCCCCGAGTCGCCCCCAAAGTCGTACAGAAACCTTTCTCTAAGTCGGAGCGACTTGAGTCGCTCCTATTAGAACGGTTTCATTGAACACAGCGGAGCGCGACTTGTCAGGCGGTTGAGTCGCCCGACGAGTCGCCCCTGTGTGAACCAGGTCTAAGGGTCTGAGGCCTGTAAATAGCTTTCATATTGTTAGTCTTTACAGTCATAAATCTCTGTTATCAAAAAATAGATATCTTAAGTAAAAAATATAGAGACACTAAAGACACTATTTCATAAGACAAAATAATAAACTTCAATGAACTTTCTACCTAGTCAGTAGGAATTCATGTTCCCAGCCAGCTATACATACCGTAAGTAGGGGTCAGAGTCTGCAGCAATTAGGAGATGTGCAAGTCCTGAAGTGACATTTTCCATTGTTACTTTTACCTTAGACTCATATGGCATTTCTTTTGATGTGAATGCAGTAAAAGAATCATTTGTTTCTCTCTAGCCTGGCAAATAATTATTCAGTCAATTTCAGTGGTCTGTTTTTTTTTTAACTTGCCACTTAATATTGCAGTTTATATTTCTACATGTTGTAGAATTTATATATTAAAGAGAAAAGTTTTTATACATTAACACTTAAAATGTATTTATGTTTTTTGTTAATATTGCAACAAACATTTATAAAATATTAGTTTAACTAGTGTTGCTAATATTAGTACTGCTACAAACAATAATAATGATAAGAGTTAGGCCCCGTACACACGACCGGATCGATCCGCTGGGATTGATCCGCGGATCAGTTCCAGCAGATAGATCCGGTCGTGTGTACGGCCTAGCAGACATTTTCAGGCAGATAAAAATCCAGCCGACGGATTTTCAGCGGATAAAAATTTCTTAGCATGCTAAGAAATCTATCCGCTGGAATCCTGTCCGCCGGACTTATCCGGTCGTCTGTACAGACTCACCGGATAAGTCCGTCTGATCCCATCCCTCACATGCGTCGTAATGATTCGACGCATGCGATGGTGCGGCCACGTCACTGCGGATGTATTCCGCAGGGATTTTGATCTGATGGTGTGTACAGACCGTTTCCAGCGGAAATCCTCTCGTGTGTACAAGGCCTAACATTTTACTGCTATCAGCTGCCCTATCAGTAGCTTATATTTCATAGTGTGTGTATGTGTATGTTTATGCGTGTATTTTGTATAAATCATTTTAAAGTGTATGTAAACCCTCATCTTGTAAAACTATCCATTCAGTTTACAATAGAAATGAAAGGCAAAACATTTGTGTGTAGGTATGAAAACATTACAAATACCTTTTTCCCTTTTTTATAAGTGATCACATTCCCTCTGTTCTCAGCTGCTTAGAGAGTTGGGGGGAGGAGAAGCAACAGTACACTGAACTTCCCAGTGAATGTTTAGTGTGGTCAGTGGCAGGGACATTGAGGATTTCACACAAAGGAAGCAATACAAAGAGACCAGGATACTTTTTCATTCAAGTACAGAACATGGTACAGCGGGAAGATATCAGGAATATAAAATGTTGGATTTCCATATTCTTTAAATGCCTAAACCACAGTGGCACACTCGAGGACAAGACAACATTTGAAAACACAGCATGCACACAAGAAAAGTAATTAGAGCGCACTGTCCATTAAAATAAAATTGGCTCTGTGCCACATGACATCGCACACTTTGGATAAGGCTTTAGGAGTAGCAGGTGCTGCAGCAACAACCAGCTGCAACTGGAGACATTACAAATCAAATGCACATATTCACCAGCTGGCGAAAATGTGCATTTGACATGACAATTCACAGCATCACAGAATGTAAACAATGGCTGTGGTTAGTAGCTAGCTTTCACTTTCCTCTTACACATTTCTTCTTAGACATTAATCTGCGTTTGAGAGGAAAGAAGGTTTCCTGATCACAGCTAGCATTAGTGTAAATTGGTATCATTGTCATCCAGTACCAAAAATAATATAATTCTCCCCTCTACAGTATGTGCCAGCTACATCTGGTCTCTGATCTGACCTGTATATTAACTCCATACCACCCTTATCTTGCACCCCTTTCTCACCATGCCCCCACTGTATGCGACCTGTATGCAACCACAATAACTCCTTCACTTCCTTCTGCCTTTGCAAATGAACTGTACATTTAAAGTGGAGGTTCACCTGAAAAGTAAATTTTTAACCTTAGATTGAAGCTCATTTTGTCAAGGGGAATCGGGTAGTTTTTTTTAAATCTAAGCAGCACTTAACGTTTTAGAGAGCGATCTTCTCCGCCGCTTCCGGGTATGGGCTGCGGGACTGGGCGTTCCTATTTGATTGACAGTCTTCTGACAGGCTTTCGACGGTCACATACATCGCGTCACGATTTTCCGAAAGTAGCCGAACGTCGGTGCGCAGGCGCCGTATAAAGCCGCACCGACGTTCGGCTTCTTTCGGCTACTCGTGACGCGTATGCGACCGTCGTAAGCCTGCCGGAAGACTGTCAATCAAATAGGAACGCCCAGTCCCGAAGACCATACCCGGAAGCGGCGGAGAAGATCGCTCTCTAAAACGGTAAGTACTGCTTCGATATAAAAAAAACTACCCGATTCCCCTTCACAAAATGAGCATTAATCTAAGGTTAAAACATTTTTTTCGGGTGAACTCCCGCTTTAATGTATCTAATGTGCATTACCAAGCTCAATGTTTTATCCCACGCAATACTGTTTCTTAATTTCCTTTAAATTGTGGCAAAAAAAATCTGATCACCTTGGGGTATATACTTTCTATATAGAGGTACATTTGGAGCTTTTTGTACTGTCTTTTTTTGGTATGTTTTTTATAGAATTTTTCAAACCTTTTTTCATCTTTAGTATATAGTTATATATAAAAATAAAACACGTCAGGGGTTATTAAAAATTGTCAAAAAGAAAGCTCTATCTGCCTCAAAAAATATATAACTCATTTGGATACGGTGTTGCATGATCAAGTAATTATCAAACTATTCGGGATATGCCAAAAAAAAACCTGGTTCGGTTTGCAGCAGAACATGCAAACAGGCAAAAAATGTGTTCGAACACGAGAACACCGTTAAAGTCTATGGGACACGAACGTGAAAAATTTAAATTGCTAATTTTAAAGGTTAATATGCAAGTTATAGTCATAAAAAGTGTTTGGGGACCTTTTACTGCATTCACATCAAAAGAAGAATAAGCTACTTTTTGTTTTTGAGATTTGTTATGAAGTGAAGCATGTGAAGCCTTCTGAATTAAAGGGTTACTGAACCCACAACAGTAAAACCAGTCTTTATATTCAGTAAAGCATACTCACGGTGGAACCTAATCCATCTTCTGATAGAATAGAGCCTTGGGAGCACTCTGCACATGCTCAATTTAGTGTATTGCTAGAGAGTTATTTTTTTTTCCGGGAGGGTGTGTGTGATTGGCGCAAGGACAATCATCACTGACAGATGGTCAGGGGTCCTGCAAGACAGTCAGAGTAGAATAAAAACTCCTACAAGCTTTGACCAGACATGTATAGAAGTCATAAGACTATTATATACTGCTGATGAGAAAAGGTGTTTAGCAGTTTATATTTTACTAAATGATTGCATTTCCATGTTCTGTATACTGTGGGACAGGGGTGTCAAACTGGCGCCCTCCAGCTGTTCCGAAACTACAAGTCCCATCATGCCTCTGCCTGTGAGAGTCATGCTTGTAACTGTTAGCCTTGCAATGCCTTATGGGACTTGTAGTTTTGCAACAGCTGGAGGGCCGCCAGTTTGACACCCCTGCTGTGGGAGATCTCATATAGTGCATCAAGGCGCAAGGGTTTAGTAACTAAGGAGGCTCTAGGACTGTTTCTCACTGTAGTTTAAAGGAGGACATTTCTGTTCCTTAAAGTGGAGGTTCACCCAAAAAATAAATTTTTAACATTACATTCAGCCGAGTTGTCCTAATGACAATTGGCTGTTTTTTGTTTTTTTTTGTACATACCGTATTTTCACCGCCGTTTCCGGGTATGTCTTCTGTGGGACTGGGCGTTCCTATCTGATTGACAGGCTTCAGACCGTCGCATACTACGCGTCACGAGTTGCCGAAAGAAGCCGAACGTCGGTGCGCAGGCGCCGTATAGAGCCGCACGGACGTTCGGCTTCTTTCGGGAACTCGTGATGCGCTGTATACGACGGTCGGAAGCCTGTCAATCAGATAGGAACGCCCAGTCCCGCAGAAGACATACCCGGAAGCGGCGGTGAAATACGGTATGTACGGGGGAAAAAAAAAAACAGCCGATTGTCATTAGGACAACTCGGCTGAATGTAATGTTAAAAATTTATTTTTGGGTGAACCCCCGCTTTAGGGCTCTTTCACACAGAGCGGATCCGTATTGATCCGCTCCGTTAGTCCGTTTGGCTCAGCGGGGATTCCTCCGTTAATCCCCGCTGAGCTGTCGGCAGACAGGGCGGTCCCCGCACACTGTGCAGAGACCGCCCTGTCTTTGCTCTGCTCTAAGTCACGGGTCAAGTGACGTAACGCGTGGGAGAGGGGCCTAAGTCACGGGATCGACGGATTCATATCCGTATGAGGAGATCATCGCACTGAGCGTCAGTAGAAGCTGTTTGTTTGTCCGTGGAATTGTGAGTGCATACACAGATGGTGTAGTCCCTGTCCCCCCTCCTTGTCATACAATATTGCACCATGAGTTTTTCCTTTCTTCCCCTTTTTTTCTTATGAGCTGTGCCACTTTGAAAATTACAAGTGTCTGCCTGAGACAGTGACAGGAAGTGCTGTGGATCATTCAGCACAACATAGGATTTCCTGTCTCAAGTCATTACTGTAAACTGGTTCTGTCTTTGAGACGGGGGTGTTTTTTGTTTGAATTATTTTCACTGGCACTTATTGTTTGGCACATATTATCTGTGTGTATACCTGGTATTGGCTATTTATGCACACGCTGTACATTGTTAGCAACAAGAGTTGATATTAGTGCATTATATATACATATTCATTGCTAAATGTTGTACCTTCATTAAATGTAACCATATTGCTACACTTAGAGGTGCCTCTCTTCTCTTTTATACTCTGTAGCTCCTGCTGGATATTGCCTCTAATCCCCTTGTGGATGGACATTTTATGGTTACACAACCTCACATTGCTAGTTGGACTATAAACTGACAGACCTATGAATACATGATTGTGAAACAAATCATCTGAGTTTCCATTATTTCTAATGGGGAAATTCACTTTTATATAAAAGTGCTTTGGATTACAAGCATGTTTCCGGAACATATTATGCTCGCAATCCAAGATTTTACTGTACTAATTGTGTCCATGTACCCAGTATAACTAGACAATCATTCTTTTTCAATATCATTTATGTCAATTTACTTCTTGTCAGTCAAATTTTAGTTTTATACACAATAACAATCCATAGCTTCAAGCATTATTTTGTCCTCGACTCCTCCTGCCAACCGTATAACCTCTTGAACACTAGTCTGTCATCTCTTAGGGCATTTGTATGTTTCCTGCATGTCTTCAGAGTCTCATTTCATATCCTTATCTCTATAGATGCAACAACTTTTACATTTGCTCTGTGTACTTTTATTTTGTATGGTAACAAAATGATAGATCTTGAATAATTACATTTTAATAGAACCGCATATTAAAAGATTAATACAAATAAGTGTATGGGTTTCACTAGGTCATCAGGACTTAAAGGGTCACTAAAGATTTTTTTTTTTTTACCTTACTGCAGTCCTGGTTTCATGTCCTCTTGTTTGTTTTTGCTCTGATGTTGCTGTAATTCATCTCTGTTCTGGACACTTCCTGGTTGTCTGTTTCCTGATCACCACAGTACTGGGAGATTTCTCACTGTGGTGACTAATCAAGGAGGTGTGATTACTGTCTAAAACTCCTCAGCACCAATCCAGTTTCGTTTTGCAAAACCTTCTCTGCCCTCTATTGGCTCTGTGGCTCTGTACATCAGAGAACCAGGAAACAACAGCAAAAACGAAACTAAACTGTAGGTACATTATATGATTGGTTTTTATCTATTTTTAATCATTTTTAAAAGGAATCAGTTAACTATTATGTCTCTATACCCTGTAAACAGTCAATTCAGTAAAACACATTTTTTCCTTTAGTGACTCTTTAAAGGACTGTGTACTTTAAAAATACAGTTGTTTATTTAATAAATTCAGGTATACAAAGCCACTTTGCCATTTATAAACCTTTATCTTTGTTTTTTCATGTGTTATGGGAGCTCACAAACCCAGACCACTTTTGTAAACTTTGCATTATTTACATTTACGTTGTCTGCAATTTGACCACAGACAGAAACTACTTACTGATTGCTTTAACGTTTTTAATTCAGGGAAGTGATTATTTCTATATTGCAGTTAAGTACTCAACATATATTGCAAATAGAAGCATGCCCATGGCCTGATATCAGTCCCAAAAGGGGTGGACCTGATGGAGAACTAGTGTCTCTGAATCCCCATTAGGCTCCACTCACCCAGCTTCAAATTCCTCCTCTGTGTGGCAGGTGCACTGGTGGGGAGAGAGGCTAACTGCACTGAAGACCTAGTGTTTTTATGAACGCCTAAGCCCAGAACCAGATTTAGACCTTGCAGGACCTGGGGCACATCTGGTTCAGGAGGTCCCCTATACATAGAGTTGGTTTATATTTTCAATGACAATCACACATTTTTAAAATGCATGGCACAACATCATTCTGAAGTCACACACACACACACACACACACATAGGGGCTGATTTACCAAGCCTTTACTCCATGACTCATGGAGTAAAAGCAGGAGTAGCAGCCGTTTGGCCATTTACTAAAGAAATACGCTGCTAGTGCAGTGTATTTCCCTAGTTACTAATGTGCTCCGTGCGCCCAGGAGAGGGTGCATTGTGCACCAGTACAGACCTGGCGCACGGCACATTGAAATGTAAATTGCGGGGGTTTGGGCGGGAGTTTATTAGGGGGGGAGGTGGGGGGATGCAGGGGAAGTGAAGTGACATGTGTTTTGAAGTGTTTGGCGGGCCGAATTGAAAGGGAAAGTGTTTTTTGAAAACAGATCCCCGTACGCTTGCACAGTGCGCCTGAACCTCGGGAGGTTCATTTGCATACTGGGCATGCGCAGAGAGAAAAGTCAGGGATTCCCGTGCGCCCTGTCAGTACGCCGTGAAAATCTTGGTAAATACCAAGCGGCGTAGCCGTGAATGCGCTGCGTGACGCGGCGCACGGGAATCTCCGAGCTGTTTTCAGCCCTGAAGGGGAACTCCGAGCCAAATTTCAAACTTGAAATCGGCGCGGGTCCCCCTCCAGGGCTACATTAGGCTCTTAGGCTTGGTCCGGAACGTGAGGGGTTAAACCCGCGCCGATTCGGCGCGGGGGTCCCCCCCAGATCCAAACCAAGCCCTCATCCCAAGCATGCAGTCTGGCCCGGACAGGAATGGGGGAGGGGACGAGCGAGCGGCCCCCCCCCCCTCCTGAGCCGTACCAGACCGCATGCCCTCAACATGGGGGAGTGTGTGCTGTGGGGGAGGGGGGCACTGCCACCCCACCCCACAGCACTCTTGCCCCCATGTCGATAGGGACAAGAGCCTCTTCCCGACAACCCTTGCCATTGGTTGTCGGGGTATGCGGGCGGGGCTAATCGGAATCTGCGAGCTCCCTTTAATAAGGGGGCCCCCAGATGCCGGCCCCCCACCCTATGTGAATGAGTATGGGGTACATCGTACCTCTACCCATTCACATGGGGGAAATGTAAAGTAAAAAAAAAACACCACACAGAATAAAATATTTTATTAATCTGCTCCGGAGCCCCCCCTTTCTTCTTTAGCTCTCTTACAAGGGGGGGTTTCTTCTCTCCCGATCTTCTGCCGGGACCCTGGGCTTCGGTGATTTCTGCCGGGGGAGGGCGCCATCCCTCGGTCCTCTCCGGAGCCTTCCGCCGGATGCCCCCACCCCATTTAAGCTCTTTTTCATTAGGGAGGGGCATCCGGACTTCGGGGTCTTCTGCCGGGGGATGGCGCCTATCCCCCGGTCTTTCCGGTGCCTTCCGCCAGGGTTCCGGTCTTCCTGGTCTTCTGCCGGGGGTGCGCCAACTCCCCGGTCTTTTCTCTTCTGTCTTCTCTGCTCCCTCTTCTGCCTGGCTCCCCCGCGGAGCCAGGGCTTTCTTCCGTCTTCTTTCTTCTCCCTTCCTTCTTCTGCCTGTCTCCTCCGCGGAGCACAGGGCTTGTCTCCGCTGTCTTCTCCCTTCTCTTCCATTGGATGTTGACACGACGAGGTCCGGCGCTGGAATGCCGTCTGAGCAGTGGGCATGGACTTATATAGGGCAATGCCACCATGTGACCTCAACCCATGTGACATCACATTCCCATCATGCCCAGGGAATGTGATGTCACATGGGTTGAGGTCACATGGTGGCATTACCCTATATAAGTCCATGCCCGCCGCTGACACGGCATGTCAGCGCGGAACCTCGTCGTGTCAACATCCAATGGAAGAGAAGGAAGAAGACAGCGGAGACAAGCCCTGTGCTCCCGGAGGAGACAGGCAGAAGAAGGAAGAGAGAAGAAAGAAGACGGAAGAAAGCCCTGGCTCCGCGGGGGAGCCAGGCAGAAGAGGGAGCAGAGAAGACAGAAGAGAAAAGACCGGGGAGTTGGCGCACCCCCGGCAGAAGACCAGGAAGACCGGAACCCTGGCGGAAGGCACCGGAAAGACCGGGGGATAGGCGCCATCCCCCGGCAGAAGACCCCGAAGTCCGGATGCCCCTCCCTAATGAAAAAGAGCTTAAATGGGGTGGGGGCATCCGGCGGAAGGCTCCGGAGAGGACCGAGGGATGGCGCCCTCCCCCGGCAGAAATCACCGAAGCCCAGGGTCCCGGCAGAAGATCGGGAGAGAAGAAACCCCCCCTTCTAAGAGAGCTAAAGAAGAAAGGGGGGGCTCCGGAGCTGATTAATAAAATATTTTATTCTGTGTGGTGTTTTTTTTTTACTTTACATTTCCCCCATGTGAATGGGTAGAGGTACGATGTACCCCATACTCATTCACATAGGGTGGGGGGCCGGAATCTGGGGACCCCTTTATTAAAGGGGTCTCTCAGATTCTGATAAGCTCTCCGCCCGCATACCCCGACAACCAACGGCCAGGGTTGTCGGGAAGAGGCTCTTGTCCCTATCGACATGGGGGCAAGAGTGCTTTGGGGTGGGGGGGCAGTGCCCCCCTCCCCCACAGCACACACTCCCCCATGTTGAGGGCATGTGGTCTGGTATGGCTCAGGAGGGAGGGGGGCGCTCGCTCGTCCCCACCCCCATTCCTGTCTGACCAGACTGCGTGCCTGGGATAAGGGCTTGGTTTGGATCTTGGGGGGGGGGGGCCCACGCTATTTTTTTGGGCCCCGGTTTAACCCCTTATGTTCCAGACCAAGCCTAAGAGCCTGGTATGCACCTGGAGGGAACCCACCTTATTTTTTTGGGGGGGGTCTGGAGTTCCCCTTCATGAACAGCGATCTGTCATTTACACATGTCAGTCCCATCCCCCCCCCCTACAGTTAGAACACACCCAGGGAACATATTTAACCCCTCCCTCGCACCTAGTGTTAACCCCTTCCCTGCCAGTGGCATTTTTTGAGTAAGCAATGCATTTTTTACAGCACTGATCGCTAGAAAAATGCCAATGGTTCCAAAAAAGTGTTCGATGTGTCCGCCATAATGTCGCAGTACCGATAAAAATCGCTGATCGCCCCAATAACTAGTTAAAACAACAAAAAAAAAAAATTTGTAGACGCTATACCTTTTGCAAAAACCAAACACTAAACGCTATTTGCGATTTTTTGAAACCAAAAAGATGTAGAATACGTATCGGCCTAAACTGAGGGGTTTTTTAGTTTTTTCAATATATATTTTTGGGGATATTTATTATAGCAAAAAGTAAAAATAATTTTTACATATGTGGGCGGGACTTACGCAAGTCCCGCCCACATATATAAACATCGTTCAAACCACACATGTGAGGTATTGACGCGTGCGTTAGAGCGAGAGCAATACTTTTACCACTAGACTTTCTTTGTAACTATAAACTGGTAACCTGGAAAAAAAAAATAAAAGGTCGCCTATGGGGATATTCACGGAATTCATTTTGGCCCCATTGCAGGAGTGTTTCCAATAGTAAAGCGTGACATGTAAGGTATCTATTTACTCAGTGTAACATCATCTTTCACATTATCCCCAAAAATTGGGCTCACTTTTGTGTTTTGTTAATTTTTAACCACTTGAGCCCGGACCATATTTCTGGTCAATGACCGGGCAAGTTTTTGTGATTCGGCGCGGCGTCGCTTTAACTGACAATTGCGCAGTCGTGCGACGTGGCTCCCAAACAAAATTGGCAACCTTTTTTTTCACACAAATAGATTATTAAATGTGCGTGTTTACTTCTGTCTTTAACACCTCCCCTTCAGGCTGGAAAGCATCAGATCAGGGGAAACAAAAAAAAAAAGCTCTCATTCCATTGCAGCTTGGTTCCTACATGTGTGATGAACTGAGCATGCTCAAACACTTAGAAAAAAAATATCCTTTCTTTTTAAAAGGTGAAAAACACTCATTGGATGCTCATAGAGCGTGGTTTGGGTTAATTGCAGGTGTGCCCAATTACAAGCTCACCCAAACTAGAGACTGCAATTTGTTCATGTGATTTCAATTGCTTCATTACTAGCACTGTTATAAAAAGCTTGGATCGATCAGTCCTCAGCTGCCCTCAGAAGGGGCAGGCTGGCAGAAATGCTGTTGCTAAACACAAATGTGGTTTGTTGCATGGGTTTTGTTTTATTTTGCCAATGGTTTTGGTTTATTTTTAAATAATGTTCACTTTGATGTATTTGTCTATGTGGCCTTATTTTATGAAAAATGTGTAAAGCTATGGTTAATTAGAATTTTGAAATGTATTTTTGTTTGCCTTTTTTTGCTTTCCTTGTTTTGTTGACCAATAAAAATTACTTTAAAATTGTTAAGTTTGTCTTTTGTTACTTTTTCATGCTACATATGTTGACAGCTGCAGCTGAACTAGGTTTGGGCCTAACAAATTATGTGTGATTTTTGTCTAAGCTTCTTTCCTGGTGTGTAATCATGAAATGTTTGCCATGTTTATTCTCCCTGACTTTAAAGACAAAAACTGGTAAGTATTTTATTTATTCTGCAGTGGTCCTCAGCCCTCAAGTACCCCCGACAGGACATGTTTTGGGGATTTCTCTTATCAAGAATTGCTGTCCAGACTATTTTAAAGCACATGTGCAAGATGAAGGAAAACCTGCAAACATGGCCTGTGGGGGGGGGGGTTTGCTATTGGTGGACAGGCTTGACGTGCTGATTTACAGCACTGTGCTTAAATCTAGCGCAAGGCAATCCTATTCAAATTGTGGGTGTTTGAGGGAAGCCAAGTGAGTGTTAGAACCCCTGCTTTGTGTTTTTTTATTTTTGTGTTGAGCTTTGTGTCCCTTTTCTTAAAATTGGCTTCACTTCCTGTCACACAGCTGAACAGGAAGTGAGGTTAAAACCCTACCAGTGTCATTTCTTGGGGACACCGGTCAATCTAACTAGTGTCCCCATTAAGCAAATTGCACTCCAGCACTGCTGTGTACACCCCAAATCATGGGTCTTCAAACTACGGCCCTCCAGTTGTTCAGGAACTACAATTCCCATCATGCCTAGTCATGTCTGTGAATGTCAGTGCATTACAAGGCCTCATGGGATGTGTAGTTCTACAACAGCTGGAGGGCCGTAGTTTGAGGATCCCTGCCCCAAATGATTATTTAGTTTGGGGTTTAGTAAAGGCAAAGCCACTCTGCAGTACAAGCATAGTTGCTGAAAATCTGAGAGGAAGCACTGATGGTTTTAACATCCAATCCTGTAGAAGCAAAGTTGTTTTGTTTTCTTCCTTGCTTTGCACTTGTAGGAGTGGATTTGCCTTTAGTAAATGGACCCCAAAGTCCAAGATCCCTAATAATTTGGGGTGTACACAGCAAAATGCTAGAGTGCAATTTACATAATGGGAAACTATTTAGATTGATCTCTGTGTCCACAAGAAAATATATTAGTAAGGTTTTACCCTCACTTCCTGTTTGGCTATGTGACAGGAAGTGAATGAATTAGAAAGGGTGAAGACACCTCACAAATGTTGTCACTATCAGGGGTGCAGACATCCCCAAAAAAATGAGCAGATAATACTTATTTGCAAATTAATAATTTTTTAGTTAACATTGGGTGGGGTGCTCTAACACACACATTCCTACATATTAGCAACGCTCTATCCTGGCCTATTGGCATGGTTATATTTTCTTAGGGCTCTCAATAAAACTCTATGAAATTTGTGCTTAAACTAGAACCAGGGGCGGACTGACAACTCATGGGGCCCCCGGGCAATAGAAGATTATGGGGCCCCTCTGGCTTACAGATGACCACCACGCCAGGAGGTAGTGCAGAGGCGGGCAGCTAAAATCTTGGGATATTCACATTAAAAGCATGTCATTTTCGGACATATCAGGGACAGATCTAAAAAAAACACAGATTTTTACATACTGTCCCTGGTTTTACTGAGCCTGGCAACCCGGATGGGGCCCCCTAGTGGCATGGGGCCCTCGGGCAGTGCCCGAGTGACTCAATGGTCAGTCCGCCCCTGACAAGAACTATAATCAACAAGTTTTATTTTCTTTCATTTTGGATAGAGTGAGGGAGGGTTATAGGCCCTGTCAGTTTATTTTGTATTATCTGTGTCCAATTGGGGAGATTTGCCTTCACTTCCTGCCCCATAGCCAAACAGGAAGTGAGAGAAAAACTATGCAAATTAACCACTTCCCGCCCAGCCTATGGCCGATTTACGTCCGGGAAGTGGTTACACAATCCTGACAGGACGTCCTGCAGGATTTCATGCCGCACGCGCCTGTGGGGGCACGCAGCGCGGCGATCGGTGATGCGGGGTGTCAGTCTGACACCCTGCATCTCCGATCTCGGTAAAGAGTCTCTCACGGAGACGGAGACTCTTTACCACGTGATCAGCCGTGTCCAATCACGGCTGATCACGATGTAAACAGGAAGAGCCATCGATGGCTCTTCCTCACTCGCGTCTTACAGACGCGAGTATAGGAGAGCCGATCGGCGGCTCTCCTGACAGGGGGCGTTCGCGCTGATTGTTTATCAGCGCAGCCCCCCCTCGGATCACCACACTGGACCACCAGGGATGCCCACCCTGGACCACCAGGGTGTGCAAAAACAAAAAAAAAATAGAACAAAAAAACAAAAAGCATTAAAAAATAAGAAAAAAGATGCCAATCAGTGCCCACAAATGGGCACTGACTGGGAAAATCAGTGCCACCCCACAGTGCCCATCCATGCACAGTGCCCACCTATCAGTGCCCACCTGTGCCACCCATAAGTATCCATCAGTGCCACCCATAAGTGCCGCCCATAAGTATCCATCAGTGCCACCCATAAGTGCCGCCCATCTGTGCCGCCCATGAGTGCCCATCAGTGCCGCCTATGAGTGCCCATCAGTGCCGCATAGCAGCGCCGCCAATCAATGCCACCTCATCTGTGCCGTCAGTACTACCTCATCGATGTCCATCAGTGCCATCTCATCGGGGCCCATCAGTGCCGCCATATCAGTGCCCGTAATTGAAAGAGAAAAACTTATTTACAAAAAAATTAACCTAAAAAAAGAAAAAGGTTTTTTTGTTTCAAAATTTGCAGTCTTTTTTTAGTTGTTGCGCAAAAAAAAAAACGCAGAGGTGATCAAATAACAACAAAAGAAAGCTCTATTTGTGGGGAAAAAAGGACGCCAATTTTGTTTGGGTACAGTGTTGTATGACCGCGCAATTGCCATTCAAAGTGCGACAGTGTTGAAAGCTGAAAATTGGCTTGGGCGGGAAGGTGCGTAAGTGCCTGGTATGGAAGTGGTTAAGGGAATCCAGTGCCCCCCCAGAACTAGTGTGTGGGTCCCCTGAAAATTACTGGGCGGGGTTATACAAAAACAGGGTGTGACCTTGACAGGAAGGGGTGGGTCATTTTTCTATTAGGAGGTGCAGATATGTAGTCAGGCCTAGGGCAGAACCAAACCTTAATATACTACTGCATATTAGGGCTTATTTAGACCGGAACCGATTTACAGCGTGTTTTTATATTGTGGGAGGAAACCCACGCAGGCACAGGGAGAACATGCAAACTCCATGCAGATGCTGTCACGGGCGGGATTCGAACCAACGACTCTTTTGCTGCTAGGTCAAAGTGCTATACACTACACCACTGTGGTGAACGAACATGATTGCAGCTGAAAGCATGAGATCTTTTTTTTTTTTTTTCAATACCATGCTTTCCAGCCTTATTGACCCCGCCTCTCTCCATAAAGAGGACCTGTCACACACTAGTCCTATTACAAGGGATGTTTACATTCCTTGTAATAGGAAGAAAACTGATCATTTTTTTTTTATTTTTTTATTTCAGTGTAAAACATTATACAACTAAATAAAAATAAATAAGAAAACCCCAAAAATAAATTTTAAAGCGCCCCGTCGCGACGAGCTCGCGCACAGAAGCAAACGCATACGCGAGTAGCGCCCGCATATGAAAACAGTATTCAAACCACACAAGTGAGGTATCGCCGCGATCGTTAGAGTGAGAGCAATAATTCTAGCCCTAGACCTACTCTGCAACTCAAAAAATGCAACCTGTAGAATTTTTTAAACGTCGCCTATCGAGTTTTTTAAAGGGTAAAAGTTTGACGCCATGCCACGAGCGGGCGCAATTTTTAAGCGTGACATGTTGGGTATCATTTTACTCGGCGTAACATTATCTTTCACAATATAGAAAAAAATTGGGCAAAATGTATTGTTGTCTTATTTTTTAATTCAAAAAAGTGATTTTTATCCAAAAAAAGTGCGCTTGTAAGACCGCTGCGCAAATACGGTGTGACAAAAAGTATTGCAATGACTGCCATTTTATTCCCTAGGATGTCTGCTAAAAAAAAATATATAATGTTTGGGGGTTCTGATTAATTTTCTAGCCACAAAATTGTGATTTTCACATGAAGGAGAGAAGTGCCAGAATTAACCCGGTGGGCAAGTGGTTAAAGTACTCATGGCTATAAAGAATAGAGTCATTGCTCATTAAAAAAAAAAAAAAAAAAAGGGGGTCCCTCCAAATTAAATTACCAGGCCCTTCAGGTCTGGAATGGATATTAAGGGGAACCCCGCCGTAAAAACCCCCAAAAAAAAAGACGTGCGGTTCCCGGCAAATATCCATTCCAGACCCTTCAGGTCTGGTGTGGATTTTAAGGGGAACTCCACCCCAAATTGAAAAAAAAAATGGCGTGGAGTCCCCCTAAAAATCCACACCAGACCCTTATCCGAGCACGTTGACCTGGCCGGCCGCAGAAAAGAGGGGGGGACAGAGTGCGGCCCCCCCCCCTCTCCTGAACCGCACCAGGCCACATGCCCTCAACATGGGGAGGATGTCCCCATGTTGATGGGGACAAGGGTCTCATCCCCACAACCCTTGCCCGGTGGTTGTGGGGGTATGCGGGCGGGAGGTTTATCAGAATCTGGAAGACCCCTTTAACAAAGGGGACCCCCAGATCCTGACCCCCCCCCTGTGTGAAATGGTAATGGGGTACATTGTACCTCTACCATTTCACCCCAAAAAAAATGTCAAAGTGATAAAAATGACAGTAGCCGGTTTTTGACAAATCTTTTAATAAAGTCTTCTTTTCTTCTTTCCTTCGGGGTTCTTCCGCTGCTTCTTTCTTCTCGTCAACATCTTGCCCGACGTGTTCTTCTATCTTCTCCGTCCGTCCTTCCGCCTTCTGGTCCCGCATCTTGCCCGTTGTCTTCTCAGTCCGCCTCCTCGTCCGCATCTTGGGTCTTCTGCGGTCTTCTTCTCGGTCCGCCACCTTCTCGTCCCCTGCGTTTGAATTGTAATTGGCCGCCGTTTTCCCGCTCCTGGGACCCGCCCCCCTCTGACGCCACAAGTAAACTCCTTAGAAGGTCATGTGCGTCAGAGGGGGGCGGGGTCACATGAGTGTGACACGGCGGGAACTTCTTCTCCGGGCGGCGCGATTGAAATTGAATTCCCCCGCTGTGTGACGCTCTGCGACCCCGCCCCCCCTCTGACGCACATGACCTTCTAAGGAGTTTACTTGTGGCGTCAGAGGGGGGCGGGTCCCAGGAGCGGGAAAACGGCGGCCAATTACAATTCAAACGCAGGGGACGAGAAGGTGGCGGACCGAGAAGAAGACCGCAGAAGACCCAAGATGCGGACGAGGAGGCGGACGGAGAAGACAACGGGCAAGATGCGGGACCAGAAGGCGGAAGGACGGACGGAGAAGATAGAAGAACACGTCGGGCAAGATGTTGACGAGAAGAAAGAAGCAGCGGAAGAACCCCGAAGGAAAGAAGAAAAGAAGACTTTATTAAAAGATTTGTCAAAAACCGGCTACTGTCATTTTTATCACTTTGACATTTTTTTGGGGGTGAAATGGTAGAGGTACAATGTACCCCATTACCATTTCACACAGGGGGGGGGTCAGGATCTGGGGGTCCCCTTTGTTAAAGGGGTCTTCCAGATTCTGATAAACCTCCCGCCCGCATACCCCCACAACCACCGGGCAAGGGTTGTGGGGATGAGACCCTTGTCCCCATCAACATGGGGACATCCTCCCCATGTTGAGGGCATGTGGCCTGGTGCGGTTCAGGAGAGGGGGGGGGCCGCACTCTGTCCCCCCCTCTTTTCTGCGGCCGGCCAGGTCAACGTGCTCGGATAAGGGTCTGGTGTGGATTTTTAGGGGGACTCCACGCCATTTTTTTTTTCAATTTGGGGTGGAGTTCCCCTTAAAATCCACACCAGACCTGAAGGGTCTGGAATGGATATTTGCCGGGAACCGCACGTCTTTTTTTTTTTTGGTTTTTACGGCGGGGTTCCCCTTAATATCCATTCCAGACCTGAAGGGCCTGGTAATTTAATTTGGGGGAACCCCTACAAATTTTTTTGTTTTTTTTATGAATCAATCCCTTTAGAATTGTCAGAGCCGACAATTCATTATAGCCGCGTGTGAATTTTTAAATGACTTTTTTCCTTCAGAATGTCACTTTGTGCAGGGGGAGTTCTAAGTGCGGGAAAAATGCGCTATTTCACATGCTGACATTACACCCCCCCTAGGTACGAAATTTAAAGGAATATTTCACTTTTATTGTTTCACTTTAAGAATTATTAATTTCACTGCTCCCGAAAAAACGGCCGTTTTAAAAAATAAAAAAAGCATTGATACATGTTCCCTGGGGCAGGACTGAGGTCCCCAAACACTTTTTAGGACAAAACTTGCAGATTAGCCTTTAAAATGAACACTTTTGATTTCTCCCATAGACTTCTATAGGGAGTTCGGCGCGGCTTTACATATTAGTTTCAATGCGCCGGCTGCTACGCTGGTTCATGCGCCTGATTAAGCCTCCACCCGGAGTACTAATTAATGCATGAACCAGCGCAGCGCACATAGCTTAGTAAATCAGGCCCATAGTCATAGTGCTCTATCTGTGGTTTTCTTGAGACAAACATTGTTTTTGAAAAAATATACAACATACCAGTCCAGAGCTTTACAGATGACGGCTGGCAAAATGTTACTTCCCAAGATACATTTAAGAAAAGAAAATATGTTTTTTTAATATACATTGTATATTGTATTATTATCTATTTTTATAATTTTATATATTTTTTATATTGTTTTATAGAGGGGGGGCCCTTTTGCCCAGGGCAGTTGCTCCTTTTGCCCACTTTGCCTTGCCCTCTTAAATCCAGCCATGCTTCAGCCCCAGCTAGTTTGAAGCCAAAGGGCACACTTACACCAAATGTTGATATGACTTAGATTTTGTTTGCTCACTTTTCATTTTGTAAATTGATAAAAAAAATGTAAAATATATAATTTTGAAAGCATTCTTACTTTACAGCATTTCTTTACACCTTCCTAAAACCTTTGCACAATACTGTGTGTATATATATATATATATATATATATATATATATATATATATATATATATATATATATATATATATATATACATATATATATATTGTACACTGTATATAAACAGGACTTTTTTTTCAGCTGGAAATTGGTGGAACTCAATTTTGCCATCTACAGTGCTGATTCTGTGCACACCACTCACTGTCACTTGTAAAAACAGAAACCCCGCTGCTCTTCTGGAGGTACCTGAACCTCTCCTGGCTGCCGATGCCCTAGCCAGATTATTTAGCAGCTGCTGCAAGTGAGAGATGTGGAGCCACAAATGAATGTGCACTTGGTGCACAGTGTAGGGAAACAAACTGCAGCTGCAGGAGGTACTAGAGCAATTAAATAGACTGAATCTTCTCCTCCCACTCTCTAATTTTTGATTGAATTTGTAAATGCTGCTTTACCTATGTATAAAATGACATATGCCTCTCAGGGCTGTCCAAAGAAATTAGAAAAAATGTGGTCAGGTTGTATGTCTTCAGTTTCTGATGATCAAGAGAACTAACTTCATACTGTGCCTTCTGTCCCTTCTCAGGGAGGTCTGCGGGTGGATCTCTTGATACTGACGGGAAATCTCTTCTTCTCTGCCCTATTGCATTTTCTAAAGCCCATGCCTGTGCATATTATTAGCATTTTAGTTTCCTTTTGTAAGCTAATTCAGTGTCACCAACAGTAATCTGTTTTCTCTTCTCTTTTGATTTGTTTTTAGTTGATATTGATATGTTATTTTGTCTTGCTGCTTATTGGAATTATATGACATTCGGCTTTGTAATATATTGAATATACCAATGCTGTGTCATCTGAGCATGCTTTTGTATTGTGTTATGTATTCTAATGATTTACATCGCTGTACACTTGTGTGCCTTACTGCCAATAAAAATCTGACCTTAACCGCTTCAGTACCACAGAATGGCACGGGCAGGCAAATGTGTGTACCTGTACGTCCCTTTGAATTTGCCGCTCAGTGGGCGTGCGCATGCGCCCGTTGCATGCCTCCGTAGTGTGCTCTTGTGTCCCGGCAACTTGATGTTCACCGGCGGCCCGCGATTGAGGTCACGAGAGGCAGAACGGGGAGGTGCCTATGTAAACAAGGCATTTCCCTGTTCTGCCTAGTGACAGGACAGTGATCTACTGCTCCCTGTCATCGGGAGCAGTGATCACTGTCGTGTCACTGGTAGCCCATCCCCCCTCAGTTAAAACACATCCCTAGGACACACTTAACCCCTTCATCGTCCCCCTAGTAGTTAACCCCTTTCCTGCCAGTGTCATTTACACAGTAATCAGTGCATTTTTATAGCACTGATCGCTGTTTAAATGACAATGGTCCCAAAAATGTGTCAAAAGTGTCCGATGTGTTCGCCATAATGTCGCAGTCACAATAAAAACCGCTGATCGCCAACAATACTAGTAGAAAAAAGCCATTAAACTATCCCCTATTTTGTAGACGCTATAACTTTTGCGCAAACCAATCAATATACGCTTATTGCGATTTTTATTTACCAAAAATAAGAATACATATTGGCCTAAACTGATATATTTTTTGGGGATATCTATTATAGCAAAAGGTAAAAAATATTGCTTTTTGTTTCAAAATGTTCACTATTCTTTTGTTTATAGCACAAAAAATAAAAATCGCAGAGAAGATCAAATACCACCAAAAGAAAGCTCTATTTGTGAGGGAAAAAAGGACGTCAATTTTGTTTTGGGTGTACCGTCACTCGTCCGCGCAATTGTCAGTTAAAGCGACACAGTGCAAAAGGTGCTCTGTTCAGGAAGGGGGTAAAAAAAGTGGTTAAAAAAAACTAGTAGCAATGTAACTCATGACAATTCTCTCAAGCATCCTATGTGTTTTCAAGTGTGCATTTCAACTATTTCCTGTTTATTATTCATTTGGGATTGGTGTTGTTGAACATGACATATGCATTGTGGCTTTTACTAGAATTTTGTTTAACTACTATGTACATTATACATTTTTATTAATACAAAACTATTTTGTAAATACTTGTCAGAACGTAATATGAAATGTGTATTAAGTTTAGTTTACAGTCCTTGAATGACGTTTATAATGGGTGAGACTTGAGAATTGTCAGGGCTTAGAATATGATGTTCAATTAAAACAAGTAAAGACACTAATTTAAAAAAAAATAGATTAAGCAAGAACTTCCAAATATCTATGGAATCATTATAAAACACATACATGTTCATTGCAAGAATTAGTAAACATAGCAAGTGAGCACTAGAGATTTTTCTAGAGACAAACAAAGATTTTAGATACAAAAACTTTCAAAATGTTGTTAAATTATTATAGTCGTTCTACCCAAAATGGTTAAAATGGCAGGAAAACCCCAGTTACATTAGTGTTGCCTAGGGCTGCATGAACATTCCCAATTTTTAATTGAATCTGGAGATTAATCTTTTAGGTTTTCCAGAGTCAGTGAGCTAAAAATTGACATATTACTAGCCCTTGTGTATGTAGTATGTGGGGAAAGCATGTCTTCTTAGAATTACCATATATAAGATTTTTCCCAGGCTACAAATTATGTCTTTAAAACATAATAGCTTTCCAGTAATTTCCTTACTGAAACCATCAGTAAAAACAAAGCACAATACAAATTTACATTCATTAAAACTGTAATACTACAAAAGGTTACTGCAGATCAAGTTATTTTTTTCACCATTAAATAGCATTGATATTTTCTAAGGCTAAAAGCAATATTCTATATGAAGTAGAATCCATCCCTGTTGAGCAATTACTGCAGTCCACATAAAAGAGTTTCAGCTCATTTTTCTGCTTTATGTATGTGCAGCTCTATTTTTCCCAATGACCCTTGATTGCTCCTCACTCAGATCCCTGACATCAAGAAATTATTAGCAATTCACTTTTGAAAATAATGAAAGCCATCTAAAAGCAGATAACTACATTTGTAAATATATCCACATTTTCAGCATTTTTCAACTTGATTTCATGTGGCAGAAATGTACATTATATAGTAACTTCACTCTTGTTGAGAAAAAAAAATATGCCCTCGGGGTGATCTATGTGCAGATTCCTACCTTTTGTTGTTCTGTAGATATAGCTGTTTGTCTGTGTCCATGTGCAAAATGAATGTGAGTGTTTTTTTAATTATCAAATCAGCTGCTGCACTTGCAGGGTCTGCATCCTTTTAGACATGATTTCCCTTTGGGAGTATCTAACCAAAAATGAAATGTTTGTTGCAGGGGATGCCCGAAATATGACTTGTATCTTAGTGCAGACTTCTGGGAAATCAACAAGCCAATCACACAAGCAAGAAAATATAAATTATACTTTATAAAGACCTTGTGAATTGCACAGGTAGGTGCACAAATGTGCTTATGTGTATACCTAATAAAATTCCTGGTTATCCTATTCTATCTGCCTGTGTTGCAATATTAAGCATGCATGCTCCTATATACTTGTGTATACACACATATGCATACAGTTTAAATTACTGCGCTCAAGCATATTTTTTTTATAGTTTTTCATGGTTTTGAACACATTGATGCATTACAAATCTTAAAGAGGAAGTAAACCCTCTTAAAATAATCCGGGAAAAAAACCCACCTGCAAGAGAAAGGCATAATGAGCTGGTATGCATAGCACACTAGCTCTATATGTACTATTTACCTGATATTGAAGCCCCCGAAGCGGTCCTCGATCACCTCCTCCACCGCCGCCATCTCTGCTCCGGCACTGTGACTGGCCGGACCTGAATGCACGCGGGAGCTGCTAGTGACGGCACGATCGCCTTCACTAACGGCACCATCAGTGCACCTGCGCCGTTGTCTATGGCAAGCATGAGCCGTAGACATCGGTGCCCATTTTTTGGTAAATATCTCCTTAACCGTGTAAGTTAAGAAGATATTTCTTGTACCTACATCTAATGCCACGTACACACTGTCATTTTTCGGCATGAAAGAAAATGAAATTTTTCAGCATGTCCAAAAAAACAAAGTTTTTCCAACTTCATCATTAAAAACGATGTTGCCCACACACCATTGTTTTTGAAAAATTATGAACAAAGCGCGGTGACGTACAACACGTACGACAGAACTCTGAAGGGGAAGTTCTATTCGCCTTTGGGCTGCTTTTAGCTGATTCCGTGTTAGTAAAAGCCGATTTGCGCTTTTTGTCTGTTACAGCGTGATGAATGTGCTTACTCCATTATGAACGGTAGTTTTACCAAAACGAGCGCTCCCATCTCATAACTCGCTTCTGGGCATGCGCGGGTTTAAAACGTTGTTTTAGCCCACACACAATCATTTTTTACAACCAGAAAAACTACATTTTAAAAAACGACATAAAAAATGCAGCATGTTCGAATTTTTTTTTTGTCGTTTTTCAGAAGCCTGAAAAACGATGTGAAGCCCACACACGATTTTAAATGACGTTTTTAAAAATGTCATTTTTTTTCATGCCGAAAAACGACCGTGTGTACGCGGCATAAGCCTTCATCTAGGCTTATATGTAGGTTAAAGTGGTCTGTAAGCAGCTGTTTGCAGTGTCCCATAGACAACATTGTACCTGTGATCAGATCCGTAAAATAAAGAAGCTACTTGGCCACAAACTAGCCTTTTTTCCCCTGACCTCTGTGCAAAAGGCCTAATAGAGAGTCTGTCTGTCTTTTTTTAAGAAAACAGATGCTGCTGACAGGTATGAAGATGCCTATACATACCTGCAGCAACTTCAGTGCCCCTTGCTTTGTCCTCCTCATTTTGCTTCCTGCTAATTCTTATTGGTCAGTAGGGCAGCCCATCAAAGTGCTAGGTCAGTTATAATGTAGTGGGTGATAGGGAGGGACTGAACAAGCTTCTGCCGCTCTGCAGAGCGGTGCTAGTGTGCCAAGCGCGCTCCTCCTCTAGGACCAACACACTTCCCTGTCAGACGGAGTGCACTCCACAGAACAGGAGCTTCCTAGTCCCGGTTGGCATGATGTCATTCAGAGGCCGGCCCAGGAGGCTCAATGGAAGAGGAGTGATGGCATTGGCAGCTCTGCTTTACAAGTGAGTAGAGTAGAGAAGAGCAATAACTAAAGGGCCGGGGCCTGGGACTGGGCTGCTAGTGGCAAATTATTATTTCCAATCCATTGTTGTTTCAAGCTGTCAGCACAGTGTGAACTGAAGTGAGTTAACTCTTGGGGGAGGGAAGAGGTGGTTAAATTAACAATACTTTTTGTAATGTGCAGCATGAAGGGGGTTAATGTACTGTCACTGATGCATTAGTGACCAATGATAGTTAACTAAAACCCCTTTGTGTGCTTTCATTAGTGGCGGTGACACGTGTCAGTGTTAATTAACCCCTTTATGCTGCAGCATGAATGGGTTTATAAACACTGACACTGGTGCCACTAATGCAGCACACAAAGGGGTTATTTACCCATCACTGGTCACTAATGCATCAGTGACAGTACATTAAACCCCTTCATGCTGCACATTACAAATAGTATTGTTAATTATATAAACACTTGCAGACCGTGCTATAGACAAGGCTACAGCGTGGTTGGCTGGTTCTGGGAGTGCATCTATTGACACCCATGTGATCAATCATGTGTCCAATCACAGCTTATCAAGGTGTAAACAGCCTTGCCAGTTATCTGCAGCCTTTTTCTCAATGGCTGTACAGCATGAAGACAAGAGAGCTGGTAACCAGCAATCCTCACAGGGGACATCTACACTGATCATCAGTGCCCTGATCATCAATGCAGCCTCATAAGTACCAATCAGTGTCTATCAGTGCTACCTATTAGTGCCCATCAATGCCGCCTGAGGCCTCGTACACACGACAGAGATTCTCGGCAGAATTCGCCGAGAAACTCGGTCAAAACCCGGATTCTGCCGAGAATTTCTGTCGTCTGTACAGTTTTGGCTCGATGGAGCCGCCGAGGAGCTCGACGAGAAAATAGAGAACATGTTCTCTATTTTCTCGTTGGCCGCGTTGTTCTATAGGAGAAGGCGGCCCGCCGAGCTCCTCGGCGGCTTCATCCCAAAACGAGACGAGGAACTCGACGTGCCAAGCACGTCGAGTTCCTCTGTCGTGTGTACGGGGCCTGACAGTGCTTCATCATTAGTGCTGTCTCATAATTGCCTGTCAGTGCAGCCTATTAGTGCAGCATCATCAGTGCACATCAGTGAAGGAGAAAGATTACTTGTGTGCAAACTTTTACAACATAAACTAAGAAAAACATTTTTTTTTTCAAAATGGTATTTGTTTAGCAATTTTTTTTTTTTAATTTCTATAAAAAGGGGCCCTTGTAATCCTCAAGACCAGACCCATGATGTTATTAATCAGGCCCTGGCTAGGTCAGTACTTAAATATGGTGGAGCCATTCTAGCAGGAGAGTCGGGTGGAAGATGGAGTGCTTTGGGGCTGTCGTGGCCTAGGATGGGCCCCCTAGGTGTAGGAGGGTCTGCCTCCAGGCTTGGGCTCAGGCAGACTTGGAAAAATCCTTTTAGCATCCAGTTTGAAAAGGAATCTTGCCAGAAAGCAGCAGGGAGCAAGGTGGACAGAGTGAGTACATCAGCACACCCAGCAGGGACTCACAACAGGTGAGACTTCCACATGTAGCAAGCTTTCAAAGGACAGCGCTGTGCTTAACCCTTTATTAATTGTCCCGGGAGATCTGCAGAGCAGTCAGGTGGGTTGGTAGGTGTGCAGCTGGTAGTACATGCAGGTGGTGGAGCTCAGAACAGTTACATAGGAGGAGAGGAGATACTCCTGCATGCAGTTCTGCAACATTTTGTACTACTTTCCAAAGGACGCTAAGAGCTCCTTTGCCACTGATTCAAGAGACTGGGTGTTTCGAGCAAGGAGAGCAGTCCAGGATCTTTTCTCTGTACATAGGAAGGAAGTTGTCCTCTCCTGTTGTTTTCAATCAATGTGGACATCCCATAATCGCTATACCCTATCCAAGTTGTTTTCCCCAATAAAACAACAAAAAACAAGGCCATGGACTGATTTCTTGGAAGTTGGAAATGCATGTTGCTTGGCTATGCAGGAACAAAATAATGAGTTGTCAGCAGCCCTTGTGGGGGCAGGGCTGCAAACAATATGCATAAGGCACAATAATGATGTTTACTAAGAAGCTAGCCTAGTGTAAAAAAAAAAATTGTATGCATATGTTATAACCCCAATACTAACAAGATGTTATTTTATATACAGTGAAACAAAGTGTAGCGCTAAAATGACAACGTGGTACATCATGTACAATATATCATAAAGTGCATATAGGTCATACAAAATTGATGAATATTAAAGTGCTATGTGCAAATGGGTACAAATTTCACTGGACAGAACCAAGATTAAATAAGTTCAAATGAAAAGTGAATTGATGACAGCGTATACTGGAACAGTCCACACTGGCAGATAGACTCAATAATACAATCCAATTCGGAAGCAAATGGGATAACCACAACAGCAGTAAAATCACCAGGGATGATGCGTCCTCCACCCAGGGGGTAAACATTCTTAACAGACATTGTGGACTCACATGCCAGTGGCAGTGGGTTAATCAAGCTGAGGAACCCAGGGAATGGAACTCAGGCAGAGGTCACTCAAGGTGTAGATAGTGTGTTACTCTCATCCGGTAAAAATATGGGGATCATCGAAAGAAAAAAAATCCTCCATAGTGTAGGCTATAATTATTAGAATAGAAAAAAAGCTGGCATAATATTTTTATATCAGCTATATTAAAGGGATATTTTATTGCCTTTTAACATACTAAAAGACTGCTTTCAATTAGTAAACAGTAATTTTTATCAGTATCTCCAAATACTCCACGCATTACAAAGTCAGATCCCAAAATTCCAATTCCAATACAATACAATCCCTCTGAGATATTATTGAAAGCAACTTCAGTACAGTGTACGAAACGAGGGTTAATAGGAGACCTTTACCTTATCCTACAAACTGCAGAGAGCACAAAAAGACAGGTAAACGGATTGGCCCTTTGGCAAAGGGATATAGAAGATTTGAATGAAGAAGAATAAATATAGGTTATGGAGATTCTGCCTGAGATCTCTTTCACCATCTCAGAAATTGACTCAGCTTTTTATTTTACATAGGGCTCATCATACCTCACAAAAACGTTATGCCTAGGGAAAATATACATCACCTTTATGTCCTTGTTGCTCTTTATCTAATGGTTCTATTATTCATATGCTTTGGTGTTGTCCAATGCTTCATTGGTACTGGCAAAGAGTGTTTTCAACTCTGAACTCACTATGTTTGACAAAAATAAAAGGAACCCCAAAATTGACAATACTGGGAATAATCATCGACAGGGAAGTACTATCAGAGCTGTCCACTATGTGGACTAGGTCCTTATATCTTGCAAGTAAACTTGTCCTACAAAAATGGATTTCTTCTGCTCCACCAACTCAAACAATGGGGAAAGAAACGCAATTTTATATTAAAAAGAGAAAGGTTAGCGTATAAACACAGAGGTATAGTTCAAAAATTGAAAATAAATTGGTCCTATTGGCTTGACCTATAACCCATTATATGATGGCTCACTTGGCAATATTTTTGTATAGAATAAGCAATAACAAAAAATAAAATAAAAAATTGATATAAAAAAAAGTGTAGGTCAATCGGATGGATTTATTAAAATAAGTAAAAACATCAAGGTAAAGATGTGTACATGTATCTGTGATCACAATTTATAAGCAATGTGAGGAGCTAGGCAAGCAAACCCTCACATTTAAAAGCTCTTCACATTGATTTTAAATTTTGATCACAGATACATGTAAACATCTTTACCTTGATGTTTGTACTTATTTTAATAAATCCATTTGTTTGACCTACACTACATGGAGGCATTTTTTCCATGATCCCCATATTTTTACCGGGCAAGAGTGTTTGCACACACTATCAGTACCTTGAGTGACCTCTGCCTGAGTTCCATTTCCCGGTTTCCTCAGCTTGATTCACCCACTGCCACTGGCATGTGAATCCACGACTTCTGGTAAGAATGTTTACCCCCTATCCTGGGTGAAGGACGCATCATCCCTGCTGATTTTACTGTGGTTGCGATTATCCCATTTGCTTCCAAATTAGATTGTAGTATTGAGTTTATCTCCCAGTGTGGACTGTTCCAGCATACTCTGTCATCAATTCACTATTCATTTGAACTTATTTCACCTACCAGTGTTCCTATTTCATCTGGTTCCATCCAGCAGAATTTGTACTTATTTGCACATAGCACTTTAATATTCATCACCTTTGTGTGACCTATATGCAAGTTATGATATATTGTACATGATCTGCCATGTTGTCATTTTAGCGCTACACTTTGTTTCACGTTTTGCTTTAATTCTGTCCATTTTTCATGTTAGCTGCTTTTTATTGTATACTTTTTTTGGTATGCGCAGTAATCTCACCCACATTTCCATTTTGTATACAGTGCCTTGAAAAAATATTCATACCCCTTGAAATTTTCCAAATGTTATCATGTTACAACCAAAAACATAAATGTATTTTATTGGGATTTTATGTGATAGACCAACACAAAGTGGCACATAATTGTGAAGTGGAAGGAAAATGCAAAATCCTTTTTTTAATTTTTTACAAATTAATATGTGAAAAGTGTGGCATGCATTTGTATTCAGCCCCCCTGAGTCAACACTTTGTAGAAGTCAAGTCAAGCTTTATTGTCATTCTACTACATGTGAGGACATACAGTAGAACAAAATGTCGTATCTCACAGGGCCACAGTGCTACATACAAACTAAACATAATTATGAATAAATATGCAAAGAATAAATACACAATGAAGAACAAAAAAATAAATAAACTTATACACATCTGGGAACTACGTAACTGTACATCAGGGATTTGCAATTAGCGGACCTCCAGCTGTTGCAGAACTTCAAGTCCGATGATGCAAAGCAAGACTCTGGCAGCCACAAGGACGACACCCAGAGGCAAAGTCATGATGGGACTTGTAGTTTTGCAACAGCTGGTGGTCCACTAATTGCATACCCCTGCTGTACATATACTGTATATTTTCAAAAGTCTTTGTTGCAGCAAGTGTTTATAAAAGTTATTGTCCTAAAAAGTGTTTGGGGACCTGGGTCCTGTCCCAGGAAACATATATCAATGCAAAAAAAAGTTTTAAAAACTGACGTTTTTTCAGGAGCAGTGAATTTCATAATGCTAAAAGTGAAACAATAAAAGTGAAATATTCCTTTAAATTTCGTACCTAGGGGGGTGTAAAGTTAGCATGTGAAATAGCGCATGTTTCCAGTACTTAGAACTGTCCCTGCACAAAGTGTCATTTCTGAAAGGAAAAAAAGTATTTTAAAACCAGCTTTGCGGCTATAATAAATTGTCGGCTCTGGCTTCCCCAGTGACGTAGGAGAGGGTGCATCAGAGGGTGCGGGGTCGCGTGATAATATATATATAAGAAATGTCACAGCTTCAGCCACTCATTCGCTGGGCTGTGTCCAGTGGTGAGAGGAGGTCGGCGATGCTGCGCTCTGGATGGATGGATCTTCTCATCGCTGGACTGGAGATCACCCGCACCCGTCGCTGGATACAGACAACGTTGGAGCAGGAAGCCGGGAACAAGTGTCACCGCTGGATTATTATTTTTTTATTTATTAATAAAGGACTTTTTTCTACGGTGTGTGTTTTTTTTAACTATTTACACTTCGTGAAATGTACCCCATTACCAATTCACATGGGGGGGCAAGGATCTGGGGGTCCCCTTAGTTAAAGGGGTCTTCCAGATTCTGATAAGCCCCCCACCCACAGACCCTTGGTGGTTGTGGGGATGAGGCCCTTGTCCCCATCAACATGGGGACATCCTCCCCATGTTGAGGGCATGTGGCCTGGTACGGTTCAGGAGAGGGGGGGCCACATCTCTGTTCCCCCTCTTTTCTGCGGCCGGCCAGGTTAACGTGCTCGGATAAGGGGTCTGGTGTGAATTTTTGGGGGAACTCCACGCCATTTTTTTTTTAATTTGGGGGAACTCCATGCCATTTTTTTTTATTTGGGGTGGAGTTCCCCTTAAAATCCACACCAGACCTGAAGGGTCTGGAGTGGATATTTGGAGGGAACCCCTCGTCATTTTTTTTTTTAAATTGACGGCGGGGTTCCCCTTAATATCCATTCCAGACCTGAAGGGCCTGGTAATGGAATTTGGGGGGACCCCCACGCTATTTTTCTTTTTTTTATGAATGAATTCGCTCTGAATTGCCAGAGCCGACAATTCATTATAGCCGCAAAGCAAGTTTTAAAATACTTTTTTCCAGCCGGCTCTTACTATTCGCCCGTCCTTCCGGATAGCAGCAGGTAAACAGTGGTGACGTCAGCACGCCGCTCCTCTCTACGCTGTTTCGTCACAAATCTGACTTCTTCCAGGGGCACGAGTGGCTGCAGCTATTATACACGCGTTTTTTTACCTAACAGCATGTGAGTGCAATGTTCGTTTTTTACAATAAATGCTTTTAGTGACGTTATTACACTATATGGTATATTTCCTTTATTTGGGTCACTGTCAATGGGAGCTTTGACTGAGTGAACTAAGGAGGATCGTACAGAGGGACAACACACAGGAGGCTCCAGGAAACCGTTACAGGTCTGTTTAGCCACATGCGCTTATGATCTCATCCACAGAGATCCATTGCAGCTGGTAAGCAGATGTGAAATTAGAGGTGGAGGTTTCATCTATTCTGCTCCTTGGCACGGTTTTCTCTTGGATCCATCTGTCACTGCTGTTTAACCACTTAAGCCCCGGACCAATATGCTGGCTAAAGACCCAAAGGGTTTTTACAGTTCGGGACTGCGTCGCTTTAACAGACAATTGCGCGGTCGTGCGACGTGGCTCCCAAACAAAATTGGCGTCCTTTTTTCCCCACAAATAGAGCTTTCTTTTGGTGGTATTTGATCACCTCTGCGGTTTTTATTTTTTGCGCTATAAACAAAAATAGAGCGACAATTTAAAAAAAAATGCAATATTTTTTACTTTTTGCTGTAATAAATATCCCCCAAAAACATATATACATTTTTTTTTTCCTCAGTTTAGGCCGATACGTATTCTCCTACCTATTTTTGGTAAAAAAAATCGCAATAATTGTTTGGTTGGTTTGCGCAAAATTTATAGCGTTTTCAAAATAGGGGATAGTTTTTTTGCATTTTTATTTTTTTTATTTTTTTTACTAGTAATGGCGGCGATCAGCGATTTTTTTCGTGACTGCGACATTATGGCGGACACTTCGGACAATTTTGACACATTTTTGGGACCATTGTCATTTTCACAGCAAAAAATGCATTTAAATTGCATTCTTTATTGTGAAAATGACAGTTGCAGTTTGGGAGTTAAACACAGGGGGCGCTGTAACATTTAGGGATCACCTAGTGTGTGTTTACTAGTGTAGGGGGGTGTGGCTGTAGGACTGACACCATCGATCGAGTCTTCCCTATAAAAGGGATCACTCGATCGATGCGCTGCCACAGTGAAGCACGGGGAAGCCGTGTTTACACACGGCTCTCCCCGTTCTTCAGCTCCGGGGAGCGATCGCGACGGAGCGGCTAAAAACAAATAGCCGCGGCGTCGTCCCGGATCGCTCCCCGAGCGGACCCGACCTCCGCATGTACCGGGGGGGGTCCCGATCGGACCCCCCACCCACGTCTAGCAGAGGACGTACAGGTACGTGGATGTGCCTGTCCGTGCCATTCTGCACAGTGCACTTTGTGCACATAATATATGTGTACAAATTTAAAACAAGTTGGCTTTTTTTAACTGATGGATAAATAACCGATGGCACCCACACACGATCGGTTTGGACCGATGAAAACGGTCCATCAGACTGTTCTCATTGGTTTAACCGATCGTGTGTACGCGGCCCAATAGTTGTCCTGCATACAGATTCTCCCACCTGAGCTGTGGATCTCTGCAGCTCCTCCAGAGTTACCATGGGCCTCTCGGCTGCTTCTCTAATTAATGCTCTCCTTGCCTGTCAATTTAGGTGGACGGCCATGTCTTGGTAGTTTTGCAGTTGTGACATACTCTTTCCATTTTCAGATAATGGATTGAATAGTGGTCCATGAGATGTTTAAAGCATGTGATATTTTTTTTATTTTATAACCTAACCCTGCTTTAAACCTCTCCAAAACATTATCCCTGACCTGTCTGGTTTGTCCCTTGGCCTCCATGATGCTATTTGTTCATTAAGGTTCTTTAACAAACATCTGAGGGCTTCACAGAACAGCTGTATTTATACTGAGATAAAATTACACACAGATGAACTATATGTATTAATTATGTGACTTCTAAAAGCAATTGTTTCCACTAGATTTTAGTTAGGGGTATCAGAGTAAAAGGGGGCTGAATACAAATGCACGCCACACTTTTCATATACAGTATTAATTTGTAAAAAAGTTGAAAACCATTTATCATTTTCCTTTCACTTCACAGTTATGTGCCACTTTGCATTGGTCTGTCACATAAAATCCCAATAAAATACATTTACGTTTTTGGTTGTAACATGACAAAATGTGGAAGATTTCAAGGATTATGAATACTTTTTCAAGGCACTGTATAGATTGCTATGCTACATAGCAACATCTATAATACAAAATCTATATTAGAAAATCTGGTTTGGAATAAAGACTGGTATAGTACAGACATTGCTGAACTGCACCAGTCCTCCTACTCTGTAATCTGGTGATTCTGTAACGCAAAGGAAATTTCAAACCAAATCAAATCAAATGTAAACTTTCCTTGAAAGTCTTAAAATGGTTTGTGGCACAAGGAAGCGGAAAGAGAGAAGTCAAAAAACACTGACACGAAGAAGTACTTCCTACCTACAATCTGTGAAGTTGTGTGTTCTTTTGCTGTAGAGCAGGAATAAGCAATTAGCGGACCTCCAGCTGTTGCAAAACTACAAGTCCCATCATGCCTCTGCCTCTGGGTGTCATGCTTATGGCTGTCAGAGTCCTGCTATGCCTCATGGGACTTGTAGTTCTGCAACAGCTGGAGGTCCGCTAATTGCATATCCCTGCTGTAGAGGATTATATAGAACCTAGAAGGTAAGATGGGTTTTTTTTTTTTTTTTAGCAAAGTTGTTGTATTATTCACTGGTAACTAACCAAATTATTTAACTTGTTTCCCAGAATTGTTTTATAACAGAATATTTTATTCAATACAGCACTAACCCGAATATTAAAAAAGTAAATTAAAACATCTCAAATGTTTTATAAAAAGGGATGTTTTTATGGAGTTAAAAGCAGCCCTGTTTTACACAACAACAATGCATAATTATTGGTTTTCATATTAGCAGTCACAATAATGACCAGTTATTACTGCAATCATATTTTAGTAAGTGTCATTTCCTTTGCAGTTTGTTGGAAAACATTGTCAGCATGTGAAAAAGCTGTAATTAAAGAAGCTTCAAAAACGTATTTCCTTATATTTTGCACTTTTTAAAAATAATAATGTGACGACCAACCCTTGTAATCCATATCTTTATAGCTGCTAAATATAATTTATTTATTTTAAAACACAGAATCAAGAATTATAGTTATTCAAAAACATACAGATTTTGATTCTGCTTGAAAATCAAACATTCCTTTTACCTATAACATGTATACATTTTATACAGATGGGATATTTTTTGACATTAGATATGTTAAATTGTGAGTATTGAAAATGTTGCCATGGTAAATTTAAAGTTGAATTAAAAATGTCCGAATTTCACTTTTAAAGTACTTTAAAACATATTTGTATTCTCAAACTTAGTACATATCTTTAGGAAATATTCATAAAGTGATAAAAAAATATTGATGTGCAAAGTGCAGAGACTCATAACTATTACTTACATCCCAGTTTATTTAGGTCAAACCAGTTAGCTACTGGGTTACTGTACTTCACACTTTACAATGCACTTGCATTGCATTTTGCACTAAAGAATATACAGTCCTGATCAAAAGTTTAAGACCACTTGAAAAATGGCAAAAAAATTATATTTTACATTGTTGGATCTTAACAAGGTTCCAAGTAGAGCTTCAACATGCAACAAGAATAAATGAGTGAGACAAAACATTTTTTGAGCATTCAATTAATTGAAAATAACGAATAAACTGAAACAGGCTGTTTTTCAGCTGATCAAAAGTTTAGGACCACACCTCCAAAAAAAAAACTAAACCCCCCAAAACAGCAATTCAACTTCCAAACATGAACTCAGTAATGAGTAGCTCCGCCGTTATTGTTGATCACTTCAAAAATTAGTTTTGGCATGCTTGATACAAGCGTTTCCATGAGGTGAGTGGGAACATTTCTCCAAGTGGTGAAGACAGCCGCACAAAGGCCATCTACTGTCTGGAACTGTTGTCCATTTTTGTAAACTTCCCTTGCCATCCATCCCCAAAGGTTCTCAATTGGATTTAGATCAGGGGAACACGCAGGATGGGCCAAAAGAGTGATGTTATTCTCCTGGAAGAAGTCCATTGTCCTGCGGGCATTGTGTACTGTAGCGTTGTCCTGTTGAAAATCCCAGTCGTTACCACACAGACGAGGGCCCTCAGTCATGAGGAATGCTCGCTGCAACATCTGGACATAGCCAGCGGCCGTTTGACACCCCTGCACTTCCTGAAGCTCCATTGTTCCACTGAAGGAAAAAGCACCCCAGACCATTATGGCGCCCCCTCCACTGTGGCGTGTAGAAAACATCTCAGGTGGGATCCGCTGGTCAGGCCAGTAACGTTGGAAACCATCAGCACCATCAAGGTTAAATTTTTTATCATCAGAGAATAAAACTTTCTTCCATCTTTGAATGTCCCATGTTTGGTGCTCTCTTGCAAAGTCCAAACAAGCAGTTCTGTGGCGTTCAAGGAGACAAGGTTTTTGAAGAAGTTTTTTGGTTTTGAAGCCCTTCAGTCTCAGATGCCGTCTGATGGTTATGGGGCTGCAGTCAGCACCAGTAAGGGCCTTAATTTGGGTCGAGGATCGTCCAGTGTCTTGATGAGAGACCCTGCTTATGCAGTTCAGCAACCCGACCAAGTTCAAAAAGGGAGAGTTTTTTTGCTTTTGCCATCACAACGTGTGACTACCTGACAGAAAATGACAATGAATCCACATCTTTGCACAGATTTGGCTTTTTAAAGGCATGTGGTCCTAAACTTTTGATCAGCTGAAAAACAGCCTGTTTCAGTTTATTCGTTATTTTCAATTAATTGAATGCTCAAAAAATGTTTTGTCTCACTCTCATTTCTTCATGTTGCATGTTGAAGCTCTACTTGGAACCTTGTTAATATCCAACAATGTAAAATATGATTTTTTGCCATTTTTCAAGTGGTCTTAAACTTTTGATCAGGACTGTATTTGCACCATCGAAGAGTCAAATTTTTTGATAATTCCACATTTGACCTTGCTTTTTTTGTATCTTAGCTCTGCTTTGCCTCATTTGCAATTACTTGCACACATAGTTTAATACACAGATGATCTTGGATCATTTTCACACAGCTTCTTAGTCGGAAACATTGAATTTGATTTAAATGCATGTTCTAAACTGAAAGACGACCTGACTTCATAATTTGTATTTGCTCTTACTTTCTTTTACTCGTTTAACCTTTTCTTGTTTTCTCTACTTAAATTATTGTCACACAAAGTTATTTTATCATATCATGCATCTATGCAGCACACTGACACATTTTATTCAAGTTGACTAAAGTGATATATGGTATGAGTGGCAGCTATGTAATTGCACATATTAATCATTTTGTTATACCATTTATCACTGCCAGTTTGGTGCTCTAGATCAGGTCTCTTTTTTCACATTAACTCAAATTATCCCTCCATACCCTAATTTCTTGCTGCAGCCTTAAAAACAATATAAACAAAAAAATGTGATGTAGTGCCAGTCTCTTGCAGACCTGGGTTAATTTCCCACCAAACAAGTCAGGCCCAGAGCGAGAGAGAATAAAATGAAAGATTGTCATGCCGGCCCTGCACGACAGAGAACAAATGAATAAGCCTGGATGGCAGATCTCCGATACAACACCTTTATTAGGTTAAAATTCAGTGCACAGCAGTCAATACGGTACAAAAGGGGGGGGGGTGCAAACAGCTTACATGTTTCACACCCCAATCTGGTGCTTAGTCAGTAGTGACAAAACGGATGTGAATATATGTATGGTGGTGGCCAATGGGAAATAGGTGTCCAAAGGGCCACTCCCACATGCATAATTAGTTAATCAAAGAATATGGAACAGCTGTGACTGGAGAGCCATCCAGTCCACAGCTCTCACATAGACAGGTAAAAAAATAAATAAAGAAATACTCACAATCACATTGACACAAACACAAACCAATTAAAAATAACATATTAAATCACCACATTAACATGTAACATTGAGTGTAACCCATGGGACATAAAATCATAATGTTAGTTTAAAAATTGGTATTGTTATCCACAACACATGTTTGAAGGATTCACACATGTTTATGTTCAGTTATCAGAACACATCAACACACCAAAGACCTTACATGTGTCATATGTAGACGCAAGATCGCAAAAATGCATGTATCAAATCAGAAAATAAAAAACAATAAGCAAGTGTGTACATACGAGCACATGGACTAAGGAACGCTACAGCAGTGACTGCAAGACCATTTATAAAAACAAAAGCAAAAACAGGAGAATCTTCTCTATCCGTATATAAGTCAGGAAGGCTGCAATTTGATATTGTTCCTAATCGGTCCATATGTGGATGAAGAGGCCCTATAATAGCTCACCAAAAAGAGAAAAGAGGAGCAAAAAACATCAACAAAAACATAGCAAAAAAAAACTGAAAAAATAATAAAATATTATAAAAAAACAAATAAAAGGGCCGACATGACAGTGTGAGAAGGGGAAGCAACTATGGGGTTAAGGATTGTAGGTGGAGAATGGGGGATAGGTGGATTGGTTGGAGCAACAGGATGAGGAGGGGTTTGTGGTAGTTAGTTAAGGGATAGGTGGGGTCTCCTGCACAGCAGAGAAGGGACAGGTGACAAGCAGGCAGTTTCCTACCCACCCTCCCTGTGGAGGGTGGTTTGCTTTATCTCTTTACAGGTGCAATATGAGCAAAGGACATCATGGCAGCTGATCGTGTGGCGGTAGTTGGTCTTTTGACAGTGGAAAAACATACGGTTGAGATAAAAGTGTGGGGGGCTCATCGGTGGTATGTGTCCCTCTGGTGTATTCCAGTTACTAAGGTTAGCTGAATACAGTAATGGTTGCACTGCAGATGTGGGTTGTCTCTGAGCTGGTGTGTCATGGCTGGAGGCCTGGTATGGTAAAAGGTCCCGCAGTGTTACAAGTGTGCTCTAATTCTTCCTCGGGCAGTCACTTGTTTTAGGTAGGGCACCGCCACATGTGCTTCAAGGTTTTAGCATTTTTTTTCATTAGGTCAGCATCTCATAGAAAGGTCCCAAAAGGAGAAACAGTCCAATAACTCTTCTGGTCAGAAACCCAGGGAAGAAAGCTCAACACACCATCCCTATAGGCAAGAAGTCAAGTGAAAAGAGACTCTCTGGAAAGGTTGTCCCTATTTTTTATCACTTTCGTAGTTCACACTTTACAGTACTGTATATGTTCCACGCTACTAAATGTTCATTACTAAGGCAATCCCTTTGACCCAGGCTGGTAGAGCGTGCACAACAGTATCTGGCAGAAACAGTAGCTTTGGCACACTGAAAAGTGAAGGAAAACTTAGGTTGGCTGCAAAAAAAATAAAAAATAAATGAAAGACACTGACTACAGCAAGGTCCCTGTATACTGAAATCTGTCCAAGACATCCACTGCTTATTTTGCATTGGTACAGACACAAATGAAGCACAGACTAATAAATAAATGTAGCTGGAATCACTAAAGTAAAAAGGAAAAAAAAAACATTCCCTTTCTTCTTTTTCTTATTGATATAGATGGCTTATGTGTTAAGCTATAATACTATCATATATCAGAAGACAACATTCATTCATTTATCTGTGTGGTGTTTGTTTTCTATGCTTAAGGAGACAACATTGTTTTGTAATACAGTAATTTTAAAAATGATTGTCTTCCCATGAGTCCCAGAAAACACTTGAAGCTGGCAGCAATTTACATTAAGAATAGCACATTTCATGTCAAGCTGTATTAGTTCATGCTGTGCACAGTTTGAAACATTCAGAGGTTTATTGTGACAACAAGAGCTTTGCAACCACTGTCAACCCCTTGCCAAGAAGGCATTCTGAGTTTTGCCTCAGTGCTTGTCAAGGAGAAAAAACACTCGGATTTAATTGTTTCAGTAACATATATGTCATCTCTGTCTAGTGAATGGGATTTTTTTCATGAACATTACTGCAACTACAGTATGTATTGCTGATAAATTCATCTTATTCGCAAATTTATTTTAATTACATTTTGGGTAATTTTTCATTTATATACAATATTTAAACTGATGTTTATTATCCAGTTGTGATTACTATTTCCATACAATCTTTCTTTTGTTTATTTTTTTCTTTTTACAAATAAGCATGTAATACTGGCAGTAGGAACAGAAAGTGTCTATTTTTAGACTCTTTTTGATCTCTAGAAAGATTGTTGTGAGAAAATAAGACATACAATAATTTAACCTGAAGGCTATATAAGTTTACTTTATAAACAAAACAATTTTTTTTAATGGTATAGATTGCAAACGAATAAAAAATGAATGAAAAACTATCATTGCTGTCAGATATTTGACATCATTATTCTTCCTCTTTGGAGCAATCTTTTACATTTTTCACACATGTTAAAATCTGAATTTTTGTTCTAAAATTACTCAACCACTTTCCGACAGTAGGACGTCATATGATGTCCTGGACTTGAAGTGGTTATACCAGGATGATGCCTGCAGCTACAGGCGTTATCCCGGTATCTATCTTTTCAGTTGGCAAATCCTTCTCTTGTAAAAGCCATCCTAGCAGCTGGTAGCTGGAGATCCAATCTTGCGGCTGGTTACCATAGAACTGGCCATGGACCGGATGGTTCCTGACCCTCTCTGTGATACTGGGAGGCAGGAAGCAACATCATGATGTCACTTCTAGCTCTGGCAGAAGTAAAAACTGCCATTTTATTTCCCTGGAAAGCAGAGATCGATGTTTTTTTATCTCATCTTTCCAGGATAGAGGAGATATCTGGGGTCTTATCGACCCCAGATGTCACAATAAAGAGGACAGGAGATGTTTACATTTCTTGTAATAGGAATAAAAGTGATGAAAAAATAAATAAAATAAAGGGTGTTTACATTTCTTGTAATAGGAATAAAAGTGAGGAAAAAATAAATAAAATAAAGGGACAGTGTAAGAATAAAAAAAATAAAATAATACCTGTAATTGGAAAATAATATTTGATAGTACCCCGTCCCTTTGTGCGCAGAAGTGAACGCATATGTAGGTCAAGGCCACATATGTAAACAGCTTTTACACATGATATCACCATGAATGTTATAGCTAGAGCAATAATCATAGCACAAGACCTGGTCTGTAATTCTAAATTGGCAACCTGTAAAATGTTTAACGCGTCACCTATGAGGATTTTTAAGTGCTATAGTTTAGCGATATTCCATTAGTGTGCACAATTTTAAAGCATGACATGTTAGGTATCTATTTACTCAGAGTAACATCATCTTTTATAGCGCTAGATGGCAGACAGGCTCTCTAGAACATGATATCCAGAGACAGGAACTATGAGATGTCCCTCACATCCTCTTGGTCCCCATATTTTTACATAATCATTACACAATCATTGGTGTATCCAGTACTCATAGTGTTGGACTCTTCCTTTCCAGTTTCTTGTTTGTAAACCCAGCACATATGTACTTCACAACCAAGCTCCCTCTTTTTCCTCTCCCCGCTTCCCATAATGAGACATTCTAAGACATCTCTTTAGAATAACGAGCTTCCCTTGTGATCAGTAAACATCTAAGTACAAGCCCAGTTACAGAAATACAAATTTATTATCAATTGCGCAAGATAGATATAACATGACGTCTCTATATTTTTGATAAACTCAGTGTATCATTTGTTCATTTTTTGATATTACAATACTCAAATATCCTAATATTGTTGACTATTTACCATAAGTTATCGGTTATCCTAACTGTATATGACTGAATAATTTGAAATACTTGACACATCTGCATTTTTTGTAAACTTTAAAACTTTGAGAAGATTCTAATAAAATTCTCGAAAAAGAAAGAACGAGAAAAACGACATACATTTTATTTGGGTACAGTGTAGCATAAATGCGCAATTGTTAGTTAAAGTAACACAGCACTGTATCACAAAAATGACCTGGTCATGAAGTGGTTAAAAAAAGAAAAGATTCAGTGCAGCACAACAGTACCCATATAATATACAGTAGTGGACTTCAACTCGTGGCCATCTGCACACAGACACTGAGGCCGCTATGATTAAGCCCCAAAAAGGGCAAAATGCACCAGTATCTGTGTGCAGACAGCCACCATTGTGTTGAAGTCTACTGGAGCCTGGCAAGCCGATTCTGTCTTGCAGCAGTCTTTTCATATGCTGATCTGACTGACTGGTTTGGGGGGCATTCAAGCAGTACTATTTTCATTGTTTTTGGCAACATATTAAATCGTAATTGTTACTTATTTCTTGCTGAAATATGACTTCTCTTTGCTTCTGATATTCCTTTGGATTAAAAAAAGATGGGATTCCATGCATTTAATCTGTAAAATGTTTATATACATTTTGAGGAAATAATACTTTTGCCTGATATATGCCTCCTAAAAAGGATGAGATCCTGAGCCTCAGATATGTACAATGTTTTTACAGTGTATCTGGAAAAGCAAAGTTTCTCTGTACACATTATTTCTGTACAAATAACGCCTACATTAAAAAACATCACTTCCTAAATAGTGTGATTCAGCAAATAAATACATTTCATTTACCAAATGTTTTTGCAAAAAATACCGTTTAATAAATATCTATGACTGAAATATACCAACTCCCTGCCTTCCACATTGTCTCCCATGGCTACAATAAGAGTCTGTTAATCAAATTCTTACAAATTACATGTGGTGTCTTAAAGAATACATGTTCTCTTCTTTTTTATTGCTGAAATATGAGTATATCCTGCCTAAAAGATTATCTCTCATTAAAATAGATGATATTCTTTTTAGCTATTCCATATGATGCTCATATAGTTGTCAGTAGTCACACAGTGCTCCATAGTATGTATATGTGTGTATATATATATATATATATATATATATATATATATATATATATATATATATATATATATATATATATATATATATATATATATATATATATATCTTGATATGCAACATAAAGTTCCATACATACAGTATATACATATAAATTAAATTGTGCATAAGCAACAGAACTCTTGAAATCCTTAAAAGATCAAATACCAATATATGATTAACACGAACAACTCTTAAAACCAGTGTAAATAAACAATAGAATCGCAATGTAATGTGTATAGTTCCAAAATGTGCTTTCTGTATCCAAACAATATCTTCCTCCACTCCATAATATCAAGATTCCAAACCAACATGCAACATGCATGACATCAACAAAGCAATTATTTCCACACAACTGCCATTAAATGGATATTTTCTCTTTTTCTGACCATTCTCTGTAAACCAGGGGTCTCAAACTGGCGGCCCTCCAGCTGTTGCAAAGCTACAAGTCCCAGGAGGCATTGCAAGGCTGATAGTTACAAGCATGAATACCTCGGGCACAGACATGATGGGACTTGTAGTTCTGCAACAGCTGGAGGGCCACCAGTTTGAACCCTAGAGATGGTTGTGCATGAAAATCCCGGTAGATCATCAACTTTTGAAATAATTAGACCAGCCCATCTAGCACCAACAACCACGTCACTTTCAAAGTCACTGAAATCCCCTTTCTTCCCCATTCTGATGCTTGGTTTGAACTTCAGCAAATCGTCTTCACCACATCTAGAAGCCTACATGCATTGAGTTGCTGCCATGTGATTGGCTGATTAGCAAATTTGTGTTACCAAGCAATTGAACAAGTGTACCTAATAAAGTGAGTGTATGTTTTAGGTTCATATTGAGGTGAGCCAGTGCCATCCTAAGACATTGTGCTGCCTGGTACCAAGAATGAAATGCTGCCCCCCCCCCCAAAAAAAAAAAAAAATCACGCCCACCAAAAGGATATCATTTTATATCATGCTAACTTAAGAGGACCTGTCATGGCTCAATAAAAAGGACCCGTTATGGCTGTATTCATGTATCGGAGTATAAAGAGGACCGGTCATGGCACTATATGTGTATATATAAGTACAGGGAGTGCAGAATTATTAGGCAAATTAGTATTTTGACCACATCATCCTCTTTATGCATGTTGTCTTACTCCAAGCTGTATAGGCTCGAAAGCCTACTACTAATTAAGCATATTAGGTGATGTGCATCTCTGTAATGAGAAGGTGTGTGGTCTAATGACATCAACACCCTATATCAGGTGTGCATAATTATTAGTCAACTTCCTTTCCTTTGGCAAAATGGGTCAAAAGAAGGACTTGACAGGCTCAGAAAAGTCAAAAATAGTGAGATATCTTGCAGAGGGATGCAGCACTCTTAAAATTGCAAAGCTTCTGAAGCGTGATCATCGAACAATCAATCGTTTCATTCAAAATAGTCAACAGGGTCGCAAGAAGCGTGTGGAAAAACCAAGGCGCAAAATAACTGCCCATGAACTGAGAAAAGTCAAGCGTGCAGCTGCCAAGATGCCACTTGCCACCAGTTTGGCCATATTTCAGAGCTGCAACATCACTGGAGTGCCCAAAAGCACAAGGTGTGCAATACTCAGAGACAAGGCCAAGGTAAGAAAGGCTGAAAGACGACCTCCACTGAACAAGACACACAAGCTGAAACGTCAAGACTGGGCCAAGAAATATCTCAAGACTGATTTTTCTAAGGTTTTATGGACTGATGAAATGAGAGTGAGTCTTGATGGGCCAGATGGAAGAGCCCGTGGCTGGATTGGTAAAGGGCAGAGAGCTCCAGTCCGACTCAGACGCCAGCAAGGTGGAGGTGGAGTACTGTTTTGGGCTGGTATCATCAAAGATGAGCTTGTGGGGCCTTTTCGGGTTGAGGATGGAGTCAAGCTCAACTCCCAGTCCTACTGCCAGTTTCTGGAAGACACCTTCTTCAAGCAGTGGTACAGGAAGAAGTCTGCATCCTTCAAGAAAAACATGATTTTCATGCAGGACAATGCTCCATCACACGCGTCCAAGTACTCCACAGCGTGGCTGGCAAGAAAGGGTATAAAAGAAGAAAAACTAATGAATGAATGAATGAATGAATGAATGAATGAATGAAAAACTTATAAAGCGCGGCGCATGCGAACTGAATCGCTTCTGGGCGCTAGTTGTTCGTGTCTCATGTCATCAAAAGAGCAGAGTTTTGATTCGTCTTCTGAAAGTCAGGTGGTTTTCCTCCAACCGAATGCTGGTTGGTAAAGCGTTCCATAGTCTAGGACCCTGAAAAGCAAACCTTCTTTCTCCTTTGGACTTGTATTTGGTTTTTGGTACCCTGACCAGATTTTGGTCGGTGGATCGCAGAACGCGATTCGAATTGTGAGGTTCTATCTTGTCGCAAAGATATTGCGGAGCCTTCCCATGGATGCACTTATGTGTCAGGCAGAGTGCTTTAAATGCAATTCTGTCTTTTACTGGCAGCCAGTGAAGGGTTCTCAACGAAGGTGAGATTGATTCCCATTTTTTTTTCCCAGTCACAAGTCTGGCGGCCGTATTCTGTACGACTTGCAGACGAGAGATTTGGTACTTTGGGAGTCCGAGGTAAAGGGCATTTGCATAGTCCAGTCTGGAATTCACGATTGTTCCCACCACGACTGCTACGTCTTCTTTGGGGATAAATGGAATAAGTCTGCGTAGTAGGCGCAACAGATGGTGCGCTCCGCTGACTACTGACCCTATTTGTGCGTCCATTGTCATAAAGGTGTCGAAGATGACCCCGAGACTTTTGACTTTGGAGCTAGGGGTGATGATTTGGCCCAGAATGGGCGGGGGTGTCCAGGTTGTTGCCAGTTGACTCTTTCGGCTGGCGTGAAACATAAGGAGTTCTGTTTTTGAACTGTTGAGTTTAAGATAACTCTTAGTCATCCAGTTTTCTATCAAAGAGAGACATTTCTCTAAACTGAGATGATGATCCTTTTTGTTGCAGATGCGAAAATACAGTTGCGTATCGTCTGCATAAGAGTGATAGAGTAGTTCTTGGCTACTGATAATATCAAAGAGAGGGCGAAGATAGATGTTGAAAAGCACCGGTGACAGGGGGGATCCTTGGGGGACTCCACATGACACCGTGCGCTTTTCCGACGTGAAACAACCCAATTTAACTGTTTGTGATCGGTTTTCAAGAAAGGAAGAAAACCATGGTAAATCACCTTCTGCGACTGTGGCTACCTCAGCCAGTCGCATCAGTAACAGTTTGTGGTCTACCGTGTCAAAGGCTGCGCTTAGGTCCAGCAGAACCAGGAGACAAGATTCTCCTTCGTCTGCGGCCTCGAGGGCATCGTCCCATATTTTGAGTAAGGCCGTTTCTGTCCCGTGTCCGGGACGGAAGCCTGATTGTAATGGATCCAGTAGATTGTGGGTATCTAGATGCTGTTGCAGCTGTTGTACCACTACTTTCTCCATTATCTTGGAGAGAACATTAAGGCCTGTTATGGGACGGCGGTGAGTTGGGTCCTTGGGATCCAGGTTAGGTTTTTTCAAGATGGGCTGGATTGTGCCCTCTTTCAACAGGGATGGCACTGTGCCTTCCTTAAATGACTGGTTTATAAGCTGTGTGATGGGTGGTGCCAGGATGTCGGCACATTCCTTCAGCAGTTTGGTGGGGATGATATCATTGGGCGATGTGCTGTTCCGCAAAGCACCAATGATATTTTTTGTGGTATCGATGGAGATCGGTTCCAGAGTGAACTTTGTTGATTGTAGAGCGTTTCTGTGGGTGTTTTGTGGTTGATTGACGGTGGGGTTGAGGGGGGTATTGTTTTGCATGATGCTTTCCCGGATTCTTTCAATTTTGTTGATGAAGAAATCCGATAGTTCATTGCAGAACTCTTGGGTGTCTGAGTTGGGGACTTCAAGACATCCTGGGTTCATGGTCTGGGTGACCATCTTGAAGAGTTCGCGGGGGGGGGCTAATGACATGGCCTCCTTGTTCACCTGATCTGAACCCCATTGAGAACCTGTGGTCCATCATCAAATGTGAGATTTACAAGGAGGGAAAACAGTACACCTCTCTGAACAGTGTCTGGGAGGCTGTGGTTGTTGCTGCACGCAATGTTGATGGCGAATAGATCAAAACACTGACAGAATCCATGGATGGCAGGCTTTTGAGTGTCCTTGCAAAGAAAGGTGGCTATATTGGTCACTGATTTGTTTTTGTTTTGTTTTTGAATGTCAGAAATGTATATTTGTGAATGTTGAGATGTTATATTGGTTTCACTGGTAAAAATAAATAATTGAAATGGGTATATATTTTTTTTTTGTTAAGTTGCCTAATAATTATGCACAGTAATAGTCAACTGCACACACAGATATCCCCCTAAAATAGCTAAAACTAAAAACAAACTAAAAACTACTTCCAAAAATATTCAGCTTTGATATTAATGAGTTTTTTGGGTTCATTGAGAACATGGTTGTTGCTCAATAATAAAATTAATCCTCAAAAATACAACTTGCCTAATAATTCTGCACTCCCTGTATAGAGAGGACATGTCATGGCTCTATACATGTATGTAGGAATATAAAGAGGACCTGCCGTGGCTCTATTCATGTATAGGAGTATAACGGTCATGGCACTATAAGTGTATATAGAAGTATAAAGAGGACCTGTCCTGGCTCTATACATGTATGTAGGAATATAAAGAGGACCGATCATGGCTCCATACATGTATATAGGAGTTTAAAAGGACCTGTCAGGGCTCTATACATGTGTATAGGAGTGTAAAAGGATGTGTCTTGGCTCAATACATGTATGTAGGAATATAAACAGGACCTGTCATGGCTCTATACATAAGGACCTGTGTGTGGCCGCAATGTCAGCCGGCCACCCACAATCGCTCCACAGAGAGCCAGAACGAGGAACTGTCAATGTAACAGATCCCCATTCTGATAGGGGAGGAGAGACAGATCTGCGTTTCCTAGTAATTAGGAACAGAGATCTCTCTCCTCCTTCAGTCAGTCCCATCCCCCCAGTTAGAAACACATCCCAGGGAACACATTTAACCCCTTCCCGGCCAGTGACATTTACACAGTAATCAGTGCATTTTTATAGCACAAATCGCTGTGTAAATGTCACTGGTCCCAAAACGCCCCTTGCGGCCAGCGTAAATATGCGCCCAAGATACGACAGCGTAGGAGACTCACATCGGTCGGATCAAGCTAAAATTCAGGCGTATCTTGTATTGAGAATTAGGCGCACAAATACGACGGCGCATCCGAGAACTTACGTGGCGTATCAGAAGATACGTTGTCGTAAGTCGTACGTGAATCTGGGCCTATAACTTTTGCGCAAACTAATCAATATACACTTATTGCATCTTTTACCAAACATATGTAGAAGAATACATATTGGCCTAAACTGATAAAGAAATACTACCAAAAGAAAGCTTTATTTGTGGGAAACAAAGGACGTAAATTTTGTTTGGGTACAGCATTGCACGACCGCACAATTGTTAGTTAAATTGACGCAGTGCCGTATCGCAAAACAAAATTAGTGAAATGCATAATTTCTATTATTACATTGTTATATAATATATAAAATAGTTCAACTCACCATAATGCAGAATCAGTGGGAGCCCCGAGCGTGTCACTTGCCACATCACCTGCATTCAGATGCGGATTGTCACTTGCCACAACGTCACAGATTGCGGATTGTCACTTGCCACGACGCGACCTGCCAAACATTGCGGGTTGTCACTTGCCACATGTTGCGGATTGTCACTTGCCACAACGTCACAGATTGCGGATTGTCACTTGCCACGACGCAACCTGCCAAACATTGCGGGTTGTCACTTGCCACAACGTCACACATTACGTTTTGTCACTTGCCACAACTTCACCTGCCACACATTGCGGATTGTCATTTGCCACGACGTCACACATTGCGGATTGTCACTTGCCACAATGTCACCTGCCACACATAGCAGATTGTCACTTGCCACACGTTGCAGATTGTCACTTGCCACTTCACCTGCCACATGTAGCGGACTGCCATTTGCTGTGTCCCAGAGTGAAGGCAGGCAGCAGGGAGATGACAGAGAAGAGGAGGAGCTGACAGAGAAGAGGGGGGGGGTCTGACAGAGAAGAGGGGGGCGTCTGACATAGAGGAGGATGGGGGGGGTCTGACATAAAGGAGGAGGGGGAGGGCGGCTGACATACAGGAGGAGGGGGGGCGGCTGACATACAGGAGGAGGGGGGGCAGCTGACAGAGGAGGGGGGGCGTCTGACATACAGGAGGAGGGGGGCGGCTGACAAACAGGGGGAGGGGGGACTGACATACAGGAGGAGGGGGGACTGACATACAGGAGGAGGGGGGACTGACATACAGGAGGAGGGGGCGGCTGACATACAGGAGGAGGGGGGGCAGCTGACATACAGGAGGAGGGGGGCGGCTGACATACAGGAGGAGGGGGGGCAGCTGACATACAGGAGGAGGGGGGCGGCTGACATACAGGAGGAGGGGGGCAGCTGACAGAGGAGGGGGGGTGGCTGACAGAGGAGGGGGGGCGGCTGACATACAGGAGGAGGGGGGCGACTGACATACAGGAGGAGGGGGGTGGCTGACATACAGGAGGAGGGGGGCGGCTGACATACAGGAGGAGGGGGGGTGGCTGACATACAGGAGGAGGGGGGTGGCTGACATACAGGAGGAGGGGGGCGGCTGACATACAGGAGGAGGGAGGGGACAGCTGACATACAGGATGAGGGGGGGCAGCTGACATTGAGGAGGGGGGGCGGCTGACATTGAGGAGGAGGGGGGACGGCTGACATTGAGGAGGGGGGGCAGCTGACATTGAGGAGGAGGGGGCGGCTGACATTGAGGGGGAGGGGGGGCGGCTGACACTGAGGAGGGGGGGCGGCTGACACTGAGGAGGAGGGGGGGCGGCTGACACTGAGGAGGAGGGGGGGCGGCTGACACTGAGGAGGGGGGGCGGCTGACACTGAGGAGGAGGGGGGGCGGCTGACACTGAGGAGGAGGGGGGGCGGCTGACACTGAGGAGGAGGGGGGGCGGCTGACACTGAGGAGGAGGGGGGGCGGCTGACACTGAGGAGGAGGGGGGCGGCTGACACTGAGGAGGAGGGGGGCGGCTGACACTGAGGAGGAGGGGGGCGGCTGACACTGAGAAGGAGGGGGGATGACATCGAGGAGGAGGGGGGACGGCTGACACTGAGGAGGGGGGCGGCTGACACTGAGGAGGAGGGGGGTGGCTGACACTGAGGAGGAGGGGGCGGCTAAAATCGAGGAGGAGGGGGAGCAGCTGACATCGAGGAGGGGGAGCAGCTGACATTGAGGAGGAGGGGGCAGCTGACATCGAGGAGGAGGGGGCGCGGCTAACATCGAGGAGGAGGGGGCGGCTGACATCGAGGAGGAGGGGGTGCAGCTGACATCTAGGAGGAGGGGGTGCAGCTGACATCGAGGAGGAGGGGGTGCAGCTGACATCAAGGAGGAGGGGCGCGGCTGACATCAAGGAGGAGGGGGGGCTGACATCGAGAAGGAAGGGGGGCAGCTGACATCGCGGAGGAGGGGGGCGGTGGCTGACACTGAACTCTAGCAGCCAGGGATTCAGCTGCCACAGAACAGGTACGTGTGCCCGGGTTTCCGGCGGGTGGAAACCCAGGCACATGTGCAGAGGATTAGGCTGGCAGGCGGCAATTTGCCGCCCCCTGAAAGTGCAGCCTGGGAGTCATGGCAGCAAACAGCAACACAAAGAACATTCCATCCCTGTATTTGGAATCAGGGAATGTGTCTGAAAACTGGTCACAGTGAAGGGAGCTGATAGAGCTTGTGTTTGCAGGACCAGATGCAGACAGATGGTCTGATCAGCAGAAAGCAGCTCACTTTCTTAATTTGTGTGGGACAAAAAGGACGTGATGCGTGCAGAGCCTGGCAAGCAAGTGGGGAGATCACTGCAGAGGACAAAAAGAAAACAGAGGTACTGTTTACAAAGTTTGAGGCATACTGCAACCCAAGGAGAAACTCCACAGTGCAAAGGAAACTGTTTTATAAGAGGAAGCAGTGTGGAGGTGAGTCTCTGGATGAATGGGTAACACAGCTGCGCTTGCTTGCCAAAGACTGTGCTTTATATGATGCTGGAGATATGATATAAAACCACATTCTGATGGGCAGTAAGTTTAAGGTAGTTCAGGAAAAGCTGCTGCAGGAAGAAGATTTAAATCTTGAGAAAGCCATATCGATTGCCAGAGTATATGAAATGTCAAGAAAGGACATGCAGGTACTGGAAGGGACACAGCTCCAGATTAATGCTATAGAAAATCACAGCAGAAGATATGGGCAAGAAAGAACACACACAGGAGTAAAGGGCACCTATGGTCCTGGGACAAGTAACACACAAGCAGCATGTGGATATTGTGGAAATATACACCCTAAAAATAGTGTCTGTCCAGCAAGGGGGCAGATATGCAATAAATGCAAGAAAAGAGGACATTTTGCCAGGGTGTGTAATCTGTCTTCACAAACTGGAAGGTCAAAAACACGTTCTGTACACGCCATAGAGGACAATCATGACTATGCAGGGTCAGACTCAGACTCCACCCCAATATATCTGGCAGCAATACAAAAAACACATCAGTCTGCAGATGAAGCAACTGTAACATTACAGATAGGGGCTAGCAAAACTCCAATCACATTCAAAATAGATACAGGAGCACAAGTAAATTGTGTACCAAGCCACATATACCTGGAACACCTCACCTCAGTAATGAATCCCCCTTAGAGACTCAAGACCTACCAAAACTAATGGGATATGGGGGTGAAAAGCTTAAACTAATGGGTCACTGTCATGCAAAATGTTCATACAAGGGATCTGAAAAGGTTTTACAATTGTTTGTGATAGAAACTCAAGCCCCAGCCGTGCTAGGTCTCAGAACAAGTAAAGAGATTGGACTTGTGAAGATCATAATGACTGTGGATGGTGGTCACAGAGGTCTGACAGAGGCTGACATTAAACATGAGTACTGTAATCTTTTCAAGGGCCTGGGGTGCCTCCCGGGTGTAAGCCGCATATGTATAAAAGAGGGGGCACAGCCTGTCATTCGCGCCACAAGGAGAATACCTTAAACTCTTGTGGATAAAGTCAGACAAGAACTCACTAGGATGGAGAAGCTGGGGGTAGTAAAAAAGGTCACAGAACCATCAGAATGGGTCAGTTCTATAGTTGTGGTGGAGAAGAAGAACACAAGTGCAATTCGTATATGCATTGACCCACATGATTTGAACAAAGTCATAATGAGAGAACACTACAAACTCCCCACCATAGAGGATATATCGCACAAGCTAGTAGGAGCATCAGTATTCAGTGTACTAGATGCCCATTCTGGTTACTGGCAATTGCGTCTTGATGAAGCCAGCAGTTACTTGACCACTTTTAACTCCCCTTTGGGTCGATGGTGCTTCACAAGGGTACCTTTCGGCATAGCATCTGCACAGAAAATATTTCAATAGAAATCACATAAATTGATCGCTGGTCTACAGAGTGTTGAAGTAATAGTTGATGATTTGCTTGTCTATGGAAAGGATCAAATGGGACATGACAAAAACCTTACTGCTGCTCAATCGGTGTCGTGAGAAGAATCTCGCACTCAATCCAAACAAAATGCAAATTGGGGTAGAAGAAGTTACATATTTTGGACACCTACTAACCAAAGAGGGTTTGAAGCCTGATCCAAAGAAGATTACAGCAGTTCTTAACATGAAGGAGCTGGAGACAACACTAGGTATATTCAACTATCTATCCAAATTCTCTCAGGGCCTTGCTCAACAGATAGCACCGCTATGTACACTGCTACAGAAGGATGCTGTTGGGTGTTGGGATGCAAACATGGAAAAGACTTTCGACAAAGTGAAAAAACTGATCACTAAACATCCAGGGCCAATACTGAAATATTTTGACGTAAACTGTGACACTGTACTTCAAGTGAATGCTTCTAAGTTTGGGTTAGGTGCTGTACTGACTTAACAATGACGTCCTGTGGTATATGCTTCACAAGCACTGTCCCCAACGCAAGCCAATAATGCCCAAATTAAGAAAGAGATGCTGGCTATTGTAAATGGATGTGAGAAATGTCACCAGTACATATATGTTGCCCGGTAGTTGTGGAAACAGACCACAAGCCGTTGGAGTACATCCTACAGAAATCACTAGCTTCTACACCTCCATGTCTGCAGCTGATGATTATGAAATTACAGCAGTATGATCTCACAGTAAAGTATAAACCTGGAAAGGAAATTCCAATGGCAGATATCCTGTCTAGGGTATTTCTAGAAGGACATGAAGCATGGGATGAACCCGAGTTGGAAGAACAGGTACATACAGTACTAGCGAACATTCCAATATTGGATGTATGGCTGGAGAAGATAAGAAAAGACACCAAACAGGATAAAGTCCTAGAAAAACTAACTCGTGTCATGTGCAATGGCTGGACAGAAATACGAAGGAAAGCTGTGTCCTGAACTACAGGGATTCTGGCCTATGAAAGATGAGCTATACATTAATTTGGATATCAGGTCCCCAAACACTTTTTATGACAATAACTTGCATATTAACCTTTAAAATTAGCACTTTAGTTTTCTCCTATAGACTTTTACAGGGTGTTCCCATAGCTTTTCGAATTTGCCGAGAAACATCCCAAATTGTTTGCTGTTTGGCGAACGGGCAAACAGCCAATGTTCGAGTCAAACTCATGTTCGACCCGAACATAAATCTCATCCCTATTTATTTCTCAAATTTCAAGAATAAAAAAAAAAAAGACCTAGGGCCTGGAAATATTCAGTGATATGATGTCTTAGGCCCCTTTCACACCATTCAGGTCCGCCTGTCAGTTTTTTAGGCAGATCTGAACGGACGCTCCGTGCAGGTCTATGGAGCCACAGATGTCAGCAGTGACATGCGACCTGCTCTGATCCGCTAAAGTGTGATGGATGGAAACCCTATTTTCCATCCATCTGGCGGATTGGATGAAGGCGGACTCTACGGTCCGTCTTCATCCGATCCCCCATAGGGGAGAGTGGCCCTCTGACAGGTCAGTCCCTGCACAGTGTACAGAGATAGACCTGTGATCTGCCTGCTCAGTGGGAATCGAAGGAGCGATCCCCACTGAGCAAAGAGGAGCCCGTACACAGACACGTCCGTGTGAAAGGGCCCTTAAAGGCTGAACTTCCATATATAGCAAACCCTACTAAAGAAACACAACAGATATAATTACAGAAACAACAGATAAATTCTGGTATCTCTCGTAAAAAAGCAGAGCAGACTTTTTTTTTTATTCAGCAACCTTATTTTGAGGATGGGGAAAACACAGGTCATCTTTTGTCTTCAATTGTAATATCCCAGAAAAACCAATGTTACAAGTAATTGAATTACAAATTTCTCCTACTGAAATTGCACAAACATGTACATTTATTATGTCTATTTCCTATTTGCATTGCATGCTATGAGCAGCTAATTTAGTGTACCTTTCTATTTGATACAATATTTTCCTCAAATGTAACAATAAATCATGTACTGTAACTTCAATTTTATGTTGTTCTTGTCCTTATCTGACATGGCGGTGCCTCATTTAAAGTCCCAAAGCTCTCCTTTTCTATAAAGCAATGCCTTTAATTAACACATATGGCTTCTTTTCAGGCTTTAAGATAAATTGGGATAAGTCAGTACTTTTACCAGTGGACCCCTTGGTGACCAATCTGCCAATCTCTGCTTCTCAGATTGCTGTAGTCTCCGCTTTTAAATATCTAGGGGTACATGTTACAACACAAGTGGATACATATGGGGAGAGGAATATGAACCCATTACTTAAGCGGCTTTGGAGTAAATTGCCTTTAAATATAATAGGTAGCACCAATTTGGTAAAGATGATTTGGATGCCACAACTATTATATTTGTTACATAACTGCTCCATATGGTTACCACGGAAATTATTTAAACAAATAGATACCCTGTTTAGATATTAAATATGGAGATATACACATCCTTGGAACAGTTTGGAAACTTTGCAGTTACCAAAGGATGAAGGAGGGTTGACTGTCCCCAATGCCAGTTTTTTTTTTATATATCTGGAATCCCAACTTCAGCAATTCAATGGATTGAACATTATAGATTGTGAGGATCCCATACAACAAATTATACTCTCCCAATTGCCGATAGATCCACTATTGCAGTCAATAGTTTCTTACTGTTTTTATAACAAATGTAGATATCCTACATTCTATTTGGTGCATAGGATTCTGCACCACTGTTCAACTCATTATGAGGGTTACACACTAAGGCCCGGATTGAGAAAGCACTTACGCCGACGTATCTTTATATACGGCGCGTAAGTGCACAGATGCTCTATCGTATCTATGCGCCAGATTCTTAAAGCTAGATACGCCTGAATTGTGGCTTCATCCGACCAACGTAAGTTTCCTACGCCGTCGGAGCCTGGGCGCATATTTACGCTGGCCGCAAGGGGCGCTTCCATTGATTTACGCGTCAAATATGCAAATGACCGAGATACGCCGATTCACCAATGTACTTGCACCCGTCGCTGTAATCTACGCCGTTTACGCAAGGCGTAAAGTTAAGCCTCATAAAGCAGGGGTAAGTCATGTTAGGGTATGGACCAGGGAACAGCCGTCGTATTTTACGTCGTTTACGTAAGTCGTACGTGAATGGGGCTGGGCGTAGGTTACGTTCATGTCGTAGGCATTGAGCCGTTGTATCTTAGGGAGTATATGCGACATGATTCTGAGCATGCGCACGCATGCGCCATTCGTTCGGCCCTTCATTTGCATGGGGTCACGCTTCATTTTAATAGATCACGCCCAATTCCTTCCTACTTTGAATTAGGCGGGGCTTCTGCCAGCCAATTTACGTTACGCCAGCGCAACAAAGGGAGCAAGTGCTTTGTGAATACTGTTCTTGCCTCTCTAGGTTTCATTCGGTGTAGCGCATATGAGATGCGATACGTCGCTCTAAAGATGCGCCGATCTACGTGAATCCGGGCCAATATATGCCCATATGGAATAATTCACAACTGCCTGAAGTGGTGAAACTTAAAAGTTTTTATCTGTGGAAAAAGGCAGGTATTCTGTTTCTTAGCCAACTTTACGATAATGATGTTTTGCAATCTTATGATAAATTGCCAGAGAAATATCATTTGTCAAATACATTTTTTTTTTCAATACAGTGGAAACTTGGATTACGAGCATAATCCATTCCAGGAGAATGCTTGTAATCCTAAGCACTCGCATATCAAAGTGAGTTTCCCCATAAAAGTCCTTGGAAACAAAGATAATTTGTTCCATGTTGACTTCTATTGCATGCAATAAAGCATGTGGCCAGAGGTGGGGGGCGCCAGAGAGGCTCGGAAATACTTGGAGACCGCTCGGATTCACTCCTAAACCCCTGGGAACACTCAAGAATGGAGTATTTCCGAGCGGCTCCGAACAACTCCAAGTGTCGCCGGTGCCCCCGCACCAAATGCGGTACTGCACACACTCACAAACTCGCAAAAAAATAGCTTGTATTGCAAAAGGCTCCTTAACAGTGTTAGTCGCAATCCGAGTTCTACTGTACTTAGAGTTACGACACATGCCTTGCAGACTCAAGCAAAGACCTTTTTAGTAAAATATAATCCTTCACCAATTATAGCTTTGGCGGTAACTATCCGTATCAAACAGGGACTAATGGGAAAAATATATTCTTCTATTCAAAGGATGACTAAAATTATTTCACAGGTAGTTTTGGACAGTGGCGCAGAGATCCAGAGAATTTTTTTAACTGGTTGCCGACCAGCCACCAGCCGCCGCCGTTCTACGGTCTACAGGTCGGCTCTCCTGCGCAAGAGCCCATAGCTCTACCTCGACAGGAGAAGCGGCCACTAGGGGCGCGAGCCCCCCGCTCGCTCCTGACTCCCGCGCACTTGCCCGGCAGGCGCGATCAGCTCCCAGTCCTGTCAGGGGAGAAATGCCTGACTGTATGAACAGCGATCAGTCATTTCCCCTAGTGAGTCCACCCCCCTACAGTTAGAACACACCCAGGGAACATACTTAACCCCTTCCCCGTCCCCTAGTGTTAACCCCTTCCCTGCCAGTGGCATTTTTATAGTAATCAATGCATTTTTATAGCACTGATCGCTATAAAAATGCCAATGGTCCCAAAAATGTGTCAAAAGTGTCTGCCATAATGTCGCAGTACCGGAAAAAAAATCGCTGATCGCCACCATTACTAGTAAAAAAAAAAAAAAAATAATACAAATGCCATAAAACTACCCCCTATTTTAGAAAAACCCGATAACTTTTGCGCAAACCAAACGCTTTTTGCGATCTTTTTTTATGAAAAATATGTAGAAGAATATGTATCGGCCTAAACTGAGGAAATGTTTTTTTTTATATATATTTTTGGGGGATATTTATTATAGTAAAAACTAAAAAAATATTATTTTTTTTCAAAATTGTCGCTCTATTTTTGTTTATAGCGCAAAAACTTAAAACCGCAGAGGTGATCAAATACCACCAAAAGAAAGCTCTATTTGTGGGAAAAAAAAGGACGCCAATTTTGTTTGGGAGCCACGTCGCACGACCGCGCAATTGTCAGTTAAAGCGACGCAGTGCCGAATCGCAAAAAGTGCTCTGGTCTTTGACCAGCAATATGTATGATTCAACTATTATCCATGGAGCTCATTACACTCCTTTAAAACAGTATTCCTGGGGTAAAGCAATTACACCCAATTGCCCAAGATGTACAAATGGTACAGGTACACTTATACATATGTTGTGGTGATGCTCCAAATTGCACTGCTACTGGGAGTACATATTTAATACTTTGAATTGCTTGTGCTCAACACAAGTACAGCCTGATCCAAAAATGGCATTGATAGGGGTTATACCGGAAGATACTCTCCCAGTTCAAGCGTAAGTGATGTGGCTGAGAACTATGTACATGGCACGAAAACTTATTTTGTAAAAATAGATATCAAACTGTCCACCAATGACAGATCAATGGATTAAAGCAATTAATCATAATCAACTGACCTATAAACATAGGAGATGTCCTAAGAAATTTGAAAGATCTGGCATTGATGGTTAGTGACTAATCGGCTGAGTAATCTGATGAATATCTTAATGATATTGGAAACGAATTAAGAAATATAATATTGGAGTGAAATGAATACACATAAAATAGATGCCATCTTGGAATAATGTGAAGAAGGGAATTGAAATAGGGTCTGTTGAACGCAGTTCAGTTTTAGTGATGGTAATGTTATAAGTGTTATTTTCTTGTTGTATAATGTGAAAAGAAAAATCTAAAAAAATCAGTTGATTGAAAAAAAAAGTGTAATTTTTGCTGTGGAGCCCTGGCTTACTGCCCTTTTCAGGCATGACCAAATCTGCCCTGGGAAGATGTATATATGAATATTTTTTTACTTTGCACATTGTAGCCATGGTTTAATGATCTTGGCCTTGGAATGGCAACTGTGAATTCCTCACGGAAAAACCTCTATTCTAGTTTTTACAGTGCTTTGCATGGTCTTATATTTTAAGCGTTTAAATTATTAAGATTTATGTCCAGAGCCGTTTTATTCTACTTAACAGGCAGATGTCAAGCTCCAAATAGCAAAATTATTTGGACATTATGAAAAGGTCTATCTATTTAGCCACATATAACATGTTTGACAATTAAATGTACTCTTGTCAATGCAGTTAAACGTGTATTAAAACGCTTGCTGTTGTTAACCTTGTGAGGCCAATTAACATGACAGTTTTTGTCTCTAATGTCAGACTGAATCATTTATTCAGTTTTTGGTATTTTGTGAGATTCTATCACTGTATCCTGAAATTGTGCAGTTGAAAAATTATACTGTGTGACTTTAAACAGAGCTCATACAGTGCCTTGAAAAAGTATTCGTACCCATTGAAATTTTCAACATTTTGTCATGTTACAACCAAAAATGTAAATGTATTTAATTGGGATTCTATGTGATAGATCAACACAAAGTGGCACATCATTGTGATGTGGAAGGAAACTGATAAATGGTTTTCAATTTTTTTACAAATTAATATGTGAAAAGTGTGGCGTGCATTTGTATTCAGCCCCCCTAAGTCAATACTTTGGAGAACCAACTTTCGCTGCATATACACCTGCAAGTCTTTTTGGGATGTCTCTACCAGCTTTGCACATCTAGAGAGTAATATTTTTGCCCCTTCTTAGCAAAATAGCTCAAACTCTGTCAGATCGGATGGAAAGCATCTGTGAACAGCAATTTTCAAGCCTTGCCACAGATTCTCAATTGTATTTAGGTCTGGACTTAGACTGTGCCACTCTAACACATGAATATGCTTTGATCTAAACCATTCCATTATAGCTCTGGCTCTATGTTTGGGGTTGTTGTCCAGCTGGAGGGTAAAACTCTGCCCCAGGCTCAAGTCTTTTGCAGACTCTAACAGGTTTTCTTCTAAGATTGCCCTGTATTTGGCTCCATCCATTTGTCCAGCATATCTGCCAAACGTGGTGAATTGCACTTTAATGTTTGTTATCACTCTTATTTATTATTTAAATTTATTTAATTGTATGTTTGATATCACCATATTATTCACAATTTAACTATTTGTGTCAACACTGACGCTCATCAATATTAGGCACATTTGGTTTCACACTGGGCCTTGCGACTATCTGATGTGCTTCCCTATTGGTAGCACCAGTTTTGGTTTAGCGCAACTATAATTTTTCCAATCCAGGTTTTCAGTTGTGCTATAGGCTTTCCATTTTTGGATTATGAATTAAAAAGTGCTTTGTGAGATGTTTAAAACTTGGGATTTTTTTTATAACCTAACCCTGCTTTAAACTTCTCCACAACGTTATCCCTGGGCTGTCTGTTGTTTTCCTGGCCTTCGTGATGCGGTTTGTTCACTAAGGTTCTCTAACAAACCTCTGAGGACTTCACAGAACAGTTGTAGTTACACTGAGAATAAAATTAATCACAGGTGAACTCTATTTACTATTTAGGTGACTTCTAAAGGCAATTGGTTCCACTAGATTTTATTTAGGGGTATCAGAGTAAAGGGGGCTGAATACAAATGCACACCACACATTTCACATACTTATTTGTAAAAAAAAATTGAAAAACCATTTATACATTTTCCTTACACTTCACAATTATGTGCCACTTTGTGTTGGTCTATCACATAAAATCCCAATAAAATATGTTTACGTTTTTGGTTGTAAAATGACAAAATTGCAAGGGGTATGAATACTTTTTCAAGACACTGTATAAGCACATAACTGGGATGTGCTACAATAGGTAATCAATGTTTAATAAATTAAACATACAATACTGTATGTATTGTACATACAATACTGTATGTATTGTGACAGGAAGCCAGGAAAATCGATGGATTTTGCTCAGGATGGTAGATACTGTATATTTGTTCCAGTTTCATGTTGTACCCTGAGTGTGTTCGTGCTGTGTAGTGAGCCTGTTTTGGCTTAATGAGGGTTAACAAGCTCAGGAGTAAAAGATAAAGCACTCAGGGCTTTATAAAACTCCCAGGTTGCTTCAACAAGGGGCTCCACCCTGAACCCAAATCTGTGTGCATGGGAGAAGCAATACCGCTAAATAGTAAGATTACGTTTGTGTGACTAAAAGCCTATGTTTATTTCTGTGTGACCAAGTATCTGGGCAACGGTAGGCTGTGCCAGAACAAGTAGTCAGGTTCCTGTGTTCTTGTAGATGCCCAAAGTGGCAAGGGTTTATTCTCGGTTTTGTTTTATTTTACCTGTTTTGATATGTGCACTTTGTAACCACAGATGTGTAAATAAACCGCAGCGTTTGACTTTCACAAAGATTTTGCTGTCTGTCTGTGCCTACTTCACTGTGCTGTTACCCATCCAGGGGGACCTGCACACCTCGCTACTGAGATAATTCATTACATATGGTTGAGGATGCAGGCAGGTGAAGTAAGGCCAGCATGGAGACGCTACTGAGACAGCTAGTTTTGGCAAATGCAAACCAACAGCAGACAAATGCAACTTTGCAACAGAGCCTTGCAGCCCAACAAAAGGCTCACCAACAGAGTCCTTGCAATTAAGCAGAAAATGCTGAAACAGAAAGAACAGAAACACCAACAAATAGAGGCCATCATAAAACAATTTCAGCAAAGGCAGCAGACCGAGGCTAGGAGTGATTTCGGTAACATACTATCTTTTCAGGTACGCCACGTGTTGCCAAAGATGACTGCAGATGATGACCCTGAGATGTTTCTGACCACTTTTAAAAAAACATCAGAAAAAGAAAGTTGGCCTAAAAAACAATGGGCCGAACTACTGTAGTTGTCCTCCCCTACTATCTGGAGAATCCCAAAAAGCGTATTTTTACTTGGAGCCTGCGGATGCAAAAAACTATGATAGTTTGAAAGGGGAAATATTGGCTCGACTGGGTGTAACCCTGGCTGTCTGTGCTCAGCGTGTCCACAATTGGAGATATCAGATGAGAAAGCCACCCCATTCACAAATGTATGAAACTATCTAGACCAAAACTGTGGAGCTGGTGGTCATGGTCAAATTTCTGAGGTCTCTCCCTACCACCTTGCATAAATGGGTGAGCCATGGAGATTCGGAAACAGCTTAAAAACTTGTAGACCTTGTGGAAAGGTACCTAATTAAGAATCTAACGTCTTCCCTCAAAGACCAGACCCTCACCAGCTACGGGTAAAACTGCACCAAGGGATGAGGGTGGAGAGAGAGAAAATAGGGGAACTAAAGGTATTTTTGGGACTGCTTTTAATATCTGGCGAGAGCGGCCTGAAAGACCAATCCCACAGGAGGTGACTAGAAATTTAATGTGTTACCGATGCCAGGAAGAGGGACATGTAGCGGATGTTTGTCCAGTTTTCGATGAACCAATGCACCGTGACTTTCTTACAGAGAGATGGCAGTCCCTATTTGCAACTATGTGCACTGCAGTAAAGGGGTATGTGAAACCTTTATGCAAAATGTGTTTAGATGGTAAAAATGTTGTTGTATTGTTGGATTCAGGTAGCCTGGTTACCTTGGTAAAAAAACTGGTGCTGGGAAAAACCTTGTACCCTATGAAAATGGCAGTCATTTGTGTACATGGGAACACTCTAGAGTATCCAGTGACTATGGTATCCTTTGAAACGTCCCTCAGTAACCTGTGTAACCAGGTGGGTTTGGTTCCCCAACTATTACATAACGCCATTGTGGGAAGGAATTTCCCATAATTCTGGAAGCTCTGGGATTGCCCAGATCCACCATTAAGTGGTTCTTTAGAGCCTGAAGGTTCTACTAAGGAATCCTCTAAGTGTAAGGATTCTCCTGGGTTTCCCTTGTCAGTATTAGCAGGGGAAACAACAGGACCTAGGGAAGAGCCTGCAACCTCAGAAGAGGAACAGCAACCTTTAGTGTTTGATGATCTAGAGGTACACAGAGAACGTTTTGCCACTGAACAATTGAAGGACCCCACATTATTAAGGGCCCAGGAGAATGTTGTGAAAATAGATGGAGAATTAGATAACCCTGACGAAATGATTGCCCTCCTGTACTTCATCAAGAAAAGGGCCTTTTATTAGGGGTGTCACAGATGGTAGAGTAAACCATTGAGCAACTGGTGGTGCCCAAACCTTACCGCAAGTTGCCCCGAGTGTACATGTGCCTGGCAACGTGTGTCTTAGGGCTGAAACAAGAGGGGGGGTAGTATGTGACACAGTGGTGCGAATTGATGGCACAGTGACTGCATTTGATGGGCACAGTGAGGCTGCGTTTTTTTTTTCCGTTTGCGCCCCCCCCAAAAAATTTGGAGCATCAGCCGCCACTGGTCCTAGTGTCATTCTAAAGTGTAGTTGGAGTACGCCCCCCACCCTTCTACTTATCTTTTTTCCATCTTGTAGTTTAGGGATCCTTCACAGATGATCCATCCAGTTATCTCTGCTTCAAAAAGTTCTTCTTTTATGATGATGTTTATTATTTATTATGCCTAACAAAATATAAAAATGTCTTATTATATCTTGTATGCAATTTCTTTCAATAAAATCTATTGAAAAAAAAACAAAAAAAAAACAATAGTTTTCTATTTATAACTATGACAGCATAAGCAAAGACATAGTTTGTTAAAAGTTGTATCATAAAAATGTCACATCATGTGAAATCTTTAGTTAAATGCAAAGCAAGGAGATGTAAAATTAGTCTCTGAAAACAGAATATATTTATTTGAGACCCTACAACGTCTAATGGGAGCCGTGTTGTCCCTGTTTAACATAGCTTGCTCTTCAGGGCATAACATGTAAATCAAGACAAGGGTGAAACCTCAGTTGACTTGTACATATCACTCTTTTCACATTACAAGATGACCACAAACAAAATAATCCCATCTAGATTGTAGCGATGCTTCAACTAAAAGGTAAACATAGGACATCTTCTTTCTATTACTTTAGTTTTTCATCCCTCGGAGGAAGCAGAATATTTGCGTGCATTTGATTACATACTTGAGTGAGCTCATGTTTATGTTCCCGGAGGGGGCAATGCTTACATTTGGAAGGTTAATTGCTTCTTTTGGTTTAAATTGATATTTATCTGTGTTATGAGATCTTATTAAATTTCTGCACTGCTATATTTGAATAAGCACTTTATAAATGGATGTGCAATCTTGCTTTATTAGAAAATATATAGTGGTACAAAATACATTTACAACCACCTTTTTTTTGTGGATGCAAGAAATCTGGAGATAAATCAATCGATATATATATATTTTTATTTAGGTATATACTGTATATAAACCTTTTTAGAGGCCTTTATCAGGTTTGCAACTCACAATATGTATTTGTTTTGCATGTGACTATATAGTTTATGATAACTTTTCCCTTTTGCAAGGCTGCTTTGGGTATTTCTTGCACAAAATAATTTTCTATCAACTAAAAATTAAGCAGGTTCATTCCTCAAGGTGGTATCACTTCAATACTTTGTCCTTTTTTCTATTTTACTATATTTTGACTTTATTTTTTACTTTACTGTTGTAGCACTACTCCCTCGGGAGCCGCTGATTTGTTGTTGGGATTGGCGTATTAAGTTACCTTGGTGTTGTCTAGGGGTGCAGTTGGAGAACAGAGTATTGAGCGAATGTCCAGACAGTGAATAAAGATTTTCCAATGCTTTATTTCCAGGCCAACACGGCCAACATCAACATCAAATGGGAAAGAAAGGTTGATGAAGCAAAAGAGAGAGAGAACTTTGCAGTATCAGGCCTGGATATGAACCGAGCAATCCTGCTCTCAGTAGTATCAATTTCAGTTTGTTGCCACTCCAGTCAGAGTGGGTGAAGTGCCCCCGGACAGACTCCTGTCACAAGCCTGGCAGCCGAAGTGTCACTTTAGATTGCTGGGAGCAACAGGTCTCTCAGACCTGGCTCTGGGGCCCCTGCAAAAGGCCTATTACTTTGGATGAGCTAAATGGACGAATTGAGCGAATCCTCCCAGTAGATTTTAGCAGAGGTCACCGGATGACAGCAAAGTGAACCTGTCAGCATTCCGGTCACCAGATCCCCGATTGGTTCGTTCAAGCCCTGTCAGACAACCTGCCTCCGGGTTCTCCTCAAGCCGACCCCCCAATCGAACGGCACCCAGCCTGGGATCCTTTCAATAGAACTGGGGACCCAGTAAGTCACAGGGGCCCCTCTCAGGAACATGGAACTCCACGTAGAATGTGACCCCGGCCTGGTAAGCCATCGCCGGGGTCAGTTGGATGCGCACACCCTAAAGGTGGGTGCCGCACCTGGAACCTGGAACCCGCGAAAGTCGTGAAAAAAATGGCGTCTGCCACAGATATACTCTCCCCCAGCATGCTCCGCAAGGGAAAACTCCTCTAATTGGCTGCTGGGGAAAAGTGGCTCTGCCAGAACCCCTCTAGCGCTACCTGTTTCCCAGGGGTGGGAACAGCACCCCTGGAGCGCAGACTGACCTACAGGACAGTTCAGGAATGACAGCAGCCCAAATTTAGAAAATTGTGAATGGGAGCAAAATAACTCTCCCATTCCCCACTAACTTTAGCGTAGTGCCCATACTTAAAGTAAGGGGGCGCTACACGGTAATTTTCAAAAATCGTAGAGATACTAGACTAAATTTGTGAGACAATCATGAGCAATGTGCAGAAAAATGAAAACAAATTATCTTGGCAATCATTATATAGTTCCTGTAATTAAACATGATGTTAGGTAAAGTAATTTAATAACATGATCCATGATATTTCAAGGACCCACTTTGGCAATGAGTTTTGTTGCCCTGTATCTCTTTGTGACTTTTAAGTGCCTGGAAGGATTGTGATATTGTCCAGTCAGTTCTACCAAGTGTGACCTCTTTCTGGATGTTTTTGTGTGGTATAAGGCCCGTACACACGGTCTGACTTTTTGCCAACAAACTTCAAAATCTGCATGTTTTCAAATTTGTCCGATCGTGTGTACACTCCATCGGACCAACTTTTTCAGGTTTCATCGGACAAAAAGTTTGAAATCAAGAAAAGCAGCGCATATTCTCTTCTTCTTTATAATGTTATAATACTAAGCTGCTTTTCTGGTAATACTGACGGAGTAAAAACAAATGTCTTTACTTTTGATTAGTGTATTTTGGTTATATGAATCAAACATATTTTTATATTTTTTTTGTGGGTCAAGTTAGCACAACCCCATTGCGCAACATGTCTGCTGGATGAACGGACGTTCAGAAATGAACAAAATTGCACGAAACTGAAAATCGCGAATGCACAGAGACGAAACCTCAACTAAATCTCAATTAGCAGAAGGAGCCCAAAGGGTGACGTCGGAGAATTGAACTTCTTCTTTTAAACTCTTGTCAGTACGTTGAAACGTCACTACGTTCATGTTTGTTGCTGAAAAAGTCAGAGCGTGTGTATGCTATGGGTGTGACCAGACAACTCCCTTCGGACAAAAATCCAAGAGAAAGTTTGTTTGATGTCCGATCGTGTGTACGAGGCATAAGAAGGAAAAAAAATCTCACTGTGAGACTCTCTGCAAGGACTTTTGAAAGGAGGTATACCATAACATGGTAGATGAAAATATTGTGAGAAGAATATTATAGCAAATTATGAAAGAAAAGAAGAGAGAAAATTGTGCTCAGAAGTGGGAGACATGTTCCATTTTGACAGATAAATGTGTGCGGGAGGGCAGGGAAACAGCTGATTGCGGGTAAGATGATCTATTGGCAGGCCACCAGGCTGCCCTCGGAAAACTTCCACTATTATTAGGTTTATAGCAGTGGCTACCAGGACATATGGCAATGCATTATTTGCATAGTGGCTACTGATTGGTGCGGTACTAGGATGTAGGGCAATGCATTATTTGCATAGTGGCTACTGATTGGCATGGTACTCGGATGTAGGGCGATACATTAGGTTTCCAATGGAAACCTAATGTACCCACACTACAATGTAGTAGCACCGCTGAGCCAATCAGTAGCCACTTTTGGAAAATACCGCGCCAATCAGTAGCCACTGTCGGGAAAGTTTCATTGCATTTGTTTTCCAGATAGTGATTGGCGCAGTACTAGGACATAGGGCGGTGCTTTTAGAGGAACCGCTGCGTCACTTCAGGTTTCTCGAGTGTGGATTGAGGTCTAAGCAGAGGAGTCACTTGGTAATTTACAGTACTGCTAGCTGGAAGAGTGGATGCTGGGTTTAGTTGCAGAGTTTAGCTGGTTGACTTCACCTTCCAGACTGGTGTGTCATCCTGGCTGGGCAGATGCTATCATATGTAAAAGTGGCTTATAACTAGTGCAGTGGACCATTGACATTGGCATTGCTGATGCGCTGCATCACTGGGGACCCTCATAATTGGCACAGCAGGTGACTGTACAGACCTGGCTGGGAACTCAGCACAGGAATAGGGGGAACCCCTCATAATGGGCACAGCAGCCAACAGGTGTGCGTGATAGGTGGCCCCACCCTCACCTACATAATAGGTCGGCTATTTATGGAAAACTGGTGACGCGCCTTGTGCGCCATGGGAAGTTTTTCACCAGACGTCAATCATCTAACCCAGGGATAGGAACGCCCAGTCCTGCGGGAATCAGAACACGGCAAAAAAAAAAAAAAACTGCATAGTGTACATGTCGTTAGTATGCTGGATTTAATGTTAGATAATTGTTTTAGGTGAACCTCCACTTTAAGGACCCCTTCACGCCAATATACGTTGGCAGAATGGCAGGGCTGGGCACAATCACGTACCTGTACGTGTCTCTTTAAGCCCAGCCGTGGGGTCGCTAAACGCTTATTGCAATTTTTTTACCAAAAATAGGTAGAAGAATACGTATCGGCCTAAACTGAGGAAAAAAAAGTTTTTTATATATATATATTTTTGGGGGATATTTATTATAGCAACAAGTAAAAAATATTGATTTTTTTTCAAAATTGTCGCTATATTTTTGTTTATAGCGCAACAAATAAAAACCACAGAGGTGATCAAATACCACCAAAAGAAAGCTCTATTTGTGGGAAAAAAAAGGACGCCAATTTTGTTTGGGAGCCATGTCGCACAACCGCGCAATTGTTAGTTAAAACGACGCAGAGCCGATTCGCAAAAAGGGGCAAGGTCCTTAACCTGCATAATGGTTTGGGTCTTAAGTGGTTAATAAAGGAATTTCTTTGTGAAATGGTAGGGGTACAATGTAACCGATTACCAATTCACATAGGGGTGGATGGGATCTGGGGGTCCCCTTTGTTAAAGGGGTCTTCCAGATTCTGATAAGCCACCCGCTCACAAACCCCCACAACCACCGGGCAAGGGTTGTGGGGATGAGGCCCTTGTCCCCATCAACATGGGGACATGGTGCTTTGAGGGGTCACAGACCCCCAAAGCATCCTCCCAATGTTGAGGACATGTGGCCTGGTACGGTTCCGGAGGGAGGGCGCTCTCTTGTCCCTCCCTCTTTTCCTGCGGCCTGCCAGGTTGTGTGCTCTGATAAAAGGTCTGGTGTGGATTTCCAGGGGGAACTCTGCGCTATTTTTTTTTACATTTGGGGTGGAGTTCCCCTTAAAATCCATACCAGACCTGAAGGTTCTGGAATGGATATTTGGGGGGAACCCCACTTAATTTTTTTTATAAATTTGATGCGGGGTTCCCCTTAATATCCATACCAGACCTGAAGGGTCTGGTAATTGAATTTAGGAGGACCCCCACACATTTTTTTTCCATGAATGACTTTTCTCTGTATTGCCGGGAGCCAACAATTCATTATAGCCGTGATTTTAAATGACTTTTTTTCCTTCCGAAATGACACTTTGTGCAGGGACAGTTCTAAGCACGGGAAACAAGGGCTGCTTTTCAGGCATACTATACACCCCCCAGGCACGAAATTTAAAGGAATATTTCACTTTTATTGTTTCACTTTAAGCATTATTAAAATCACTGCTCCCGAAACGACTGCTTTTTTTTTTTACTTTTTTTGCATTGATACATGTCCCCTGGGGCAGGACCCAGGTCCCCAAACACTTTTTATGACAATAACTTGCATATTAGCCTTTAAAATTAGCACTTTAGATTTCTCCCATAGACTTTTACAGGGTGTTCTGCACCTTTTCGAATTTGCCGCAAACACCCCAAATTGTTCGCTGTTCGCCGAACAGGCAATGTCCGAGTCAAACATGAGTTTGACTCAAAGCTCAACAGTAGTGAGGACTATGTTACAGACTTCAGTGCAGACACAGTGCAATGATGCAGCGCTGCGACAGAAGTTCCACCTAGGCCTATCAGAGGGTCTGAAAGATGAATTGGCACGGGTTGGAGTACAAAACACCCTGGATGCTCTAATCACACTGGACATTAAAATCGACCCATAGCTCCATGAGCGATGGTCAAAAGGGTCTTCCAGCAGCCTTGTCCATTCTGGATAATGGCCAGGATTAGTGATGGACGAACATCCGACAGGACGGTTCGCAAACGCTAACCGTGAACGATCGCAAATGTCCGTGAACCGCAAGTTCGCGGCGGGCCACATTGACTTTAATGGCAGGCGAATATTAAAAACCTTCAGGTCATATTTGCAGCCACAAAATACTTACTAGCTAAGCACAAATAATCCCACAACATGGACACTGACCTAACCAGAAGAATTAAAGGGTTTGTAAAGGAATTTTTTTTTAATCTTAATAGCTTCCTTTACCTTATTGCAGTGCTGTTTTCATGTCCTCATTGTTTGTTTTTGCTCTCAAGTTGCTGTAATTCTTCTCTGATCTCCACACTTCCTGGTTGTGTGTTTCCTGATAACCACAGTACTGGGAGCTTTCTCTCTGTGGTCTCTAATCAAGGAGGTGTAATTACTGTGGGCCAGATTCACGTAGGGAGCGCGTATTTGTGAGCGGGCGTAACGTATCCTATTTACGCTACGCCTCCGCAACTTTGACAGGCAAGTGCAGTATTCTCAAAGCAAAGTTGCGGCGGCGTAGCGTAAATAGGCCGGCGTAAGCCTGCCTAATTCAAATATGGAACATGTGGGCGTGTTTTATGTTAATTTATTGTGACCCCACGTAAATGACGCTTTTTACGAACGGCGCATGTGCCGTCTGTGAAAGTGTCACAGTGCGCATGCTCCAAAGTAACCCGCAAAAAGCCAATGCTTTCGACGTGAACGTAAATGACGCACAGCCCTATTCGCGAACGACTTACACAAACGACGTAACGATGAAAAATTCGACGCTGGCCCGACGTCCATACTTAACATTGGCTGCGCCTCATATAGCAGGGGTAACTTTATGCCGGAAAAAGCCTAACGTAAACGGCGTATCTGTACTGCGACGGCTGGGCGTACGTTCGTGAATAGGCGTATCTAGCTGATTTACATATTCTAGGCGTAAATCAGCGTACACGCCCCTAGCGGCCAGCGTAAATATGCAGTTAAGATACGATGGCGTAGGAGACTTACGCTGGTCGTATCTTAGAGAAATTCTGGCGTATCTGATTCTTTGAATCAGGTGCCAAGACGCCTCACACTCAGAGATACGACGGCGTATCTGGAGATACGACGGCGTATCTGGAGATACGCCGTTGTATCTCCTACGTGAATCTGGGCCTGTGTGTCTAAAACCCCTCAGCACCAATCAGTTTTGTTTTCCAAACCATCACTGCCCTGTATTGGCTCTGTGGCTCTGTACAGCAGAGGCTGGAAACAACATGCAAAAACGAAACTACAGGTACATTATATGATTGATTTTTATCTATTTTTAATCGTTTTAAAAAGGAATCAGTTAACTATTATGTCTCTATGCCCTGTAAACAGTAATTTCAGCAGAATTTTTTTTTTATTTACAACTCCTTTAAGTGAAAAAACGGATACATAAGTAAGTGCCGGCCATTACAAGCCCCAAAAATTAGCCAACAGGCGTTCACCTGACATCAAACATCCTTGTATTCTGTGGCTGGTGGTACATTAGGCATTCACCGGATACAGAAGTTAGTGTCGGCCATTACAGGTCCCAAAAATGTGCGCACGCCAACAGGCGTTCACCGGACAGCAAACAACTTTTTATTCTGTGGCTGATGGTACATTAGGCATTCACCAGATACAGAATAAAATATCAGCCAGCGCAGGCCCAAAAAATTAGCCCACAGGCGTTCACCAGAATTTGAATGAAACATGATCTACTGATCACATGTGTTGAATTCCTCCGAGATCCATGCTTCATTCATTTTTTTAAATGTGAGGTAATCAACACTGTTGTGAGCTATGCGAGTGCGCTTATCGGTTACAAACCCCCCTGCTGCGCTGAACGTCCTTTCGGACAGGACACTGGATGAGGTGCAAGCCAACCGTTCCATTGCAAATTGTGCAAGCTCTGCCCACCCAGTAGTCCAGGGGTTCATCACTTATCAGTGATCCGGAGGACAGCTATCGATGGGTCGGCTGAAAGAATGAGGCACTGCCTCCTTTCCCAGTTGAAACCTTATCAGGTGAAACGCCGCGTCGGTCGGAGCCCCAGTATCAGACACAGCCATCACTCAGCAGATCGGTAATTCACTGACTGCTGAAAGGATTATATGTCTCAGACAGATATTGGTTTCTTTCTTTTTAACCAACCGCTTTGCATACCGATTATGTGAATTTTAACCGCTGATGTCCACTACAGCAACTTTTAATAAAGAGGTTTTTATGAACTTTATCAAACGTAATGCACTATGAAGCCTCTTTTTTCCTCCAATTACACCTGCTAATTATGCCATCCCTGGGAGAGCTGTGAACGAGTGGAGTTGAGTTGATCATCAGTGTTCCTGTGAACTAAAGAGGACAGATCCACCTTTCCTGCACTCCTGTGATCTATGGAATCTGCACTATTTGCCTGTATGATCTCCTAACAGAGATCCATCTTTCATGGTAAGGGGCCAACTTGCCCGAATATTATCTTGTGTCTTTACATGTGGATGTACATGTATGCCCTGGAAGATTCAATTATATCACCTGTGAAGCCAGCTATTTTTTCATCTGTTTTAGTGGACTTTTATGTCTCCAGCTATCAATATTTGAGATTGCTATAATCTCTTGATGGATATTAACAATTCTATTTTAGAATTTTTTTTTTATTTTTTTTTTTTTTCAAACTTCTGTTCACCTTTGTGTGTTTTTTTTTTTTATCACCATATATTTATATAAATTCGGGGGTTGCGCTATTTTTTCACTGCTTTTCATGACGCAGAGCCAGGAAACTTGATTTTGTCAGACTTTAGCTCCCTCTCAAGCATGATGCATGCTTGAGAGGGAGCTAAAGTCAGATGAAGGAAGCAGTGTCATGATAGAAAACTGATCTAGGACAAAGGAACAGCTATCATCCTTAATGTTTTGAGTTTCCTGTAGGCCATCTGTAGAATGCATGTTATTTGGCCCTTTTGTCCCAGCTCCCTTGTCCCTGTGCTCGATCATATCATCTTAAAAAGTTTTTTTTTCACTATAAGAATGTTTTTCCGTATCTAAACAGATATGAGTTGAGCTGGTTGGTTACAGAATACAAATCCAGTCTGAAACGATTTCCCAGTCATGTTTTATGTCAAACCATTTAAAGTGATTGTTAAGCCACTATCTCATCTTTATATCATCCCGTCAGAGAAAAAGCTGCATCCTAGTGCCTGTGCTTTATTAAAAAAAAAAAGATTTCTAAGATGACTCCAGGCTCTCAGCTCTCCCCGTGTGATATCTACTGTGGGCGGGGCCGATATTGCCCTGACTTCAGTCAGGCAGGAGAGGAGCTGAGAGCCTGGAGTCATGTGATCACTGCCATTAAAACAGGTAGAAATTGTTTTTTTAAATAAAGCATAGGTACTAGGACACAGCTTTTTATGTGACAGAGGGGATGATATACAGATCAGTTAGTTGTGAAGCAGTAGGGAGAGAAGCAGATCAGCAATAGTAAGCAAATACAGGCAGGGAGGGAAGATGGAAGGGGGAAGGAGGACATTGGAGGAGGGAGGAGGACAGAGGGAGACACAAGAGAGCTGCAGATAGCGTATGTGCCTTTGCCATAAACAGCTAACAGTGTCAGGAGCCTTGATATACAGTGGTCAGCATACAGAGGGGAGGGTAGAAACTGTCAGGATCAGTCAGGTATTTCAGTTGATACAGCGGGGCAAAATACACAGCACAAGCACTGTGCTGTAATACATGCTTTAACCACTTAAGGACCGCCTAACGCCGATATACGTCGGCAGAATGGCACGGCTGGGCACAATCACGTACCTGTACGTCCTCTTTAAGTGCTTAGCCGCGGGTCGCGCGCCCGCGACCCGGTCCGAAGCTCCGTGACCGCTGGACTCGCGGACCTGATCGCCACTGGAGTCCCGCGATCAGTCACAGGAGCTGAAGAACGGGGAGAGGTTTGTGTAAACACACCTTTCCCGTTCTTCACAGTGGCACTGTTATTGATCGTCTGTTCCCTGATATAGGGAAAGGCGATCAATGATGTCACACGTCCAGCCCCGCCCCCTACAGTTAGAAACACATATGAGGTCACACTTAACCCCTTCAGCGTCCCCTAGATGTGTCTGCCATCTGCCCTTGCAGTCACGAAAAAAATCGCTGATCGCCACCATTAGTATTAAAAAAAAATATTATTAAAAATGCAATAAAACTATCCCCTATTTTGTAAACACTATACATTCTGCGCAAACCAATCAATAAACGCTTATTGTGATTTTTTTTTTACCAAAAATAGGTAGAAGAATAGGTATCGGCCTAAACTGAGGAAAAAAAAGTTTTTTTTATATATTTTTGGGGGAAATTTATCATAGCAAAAAGTAAAAATATTGTTTTTTTTTCAAAATTTTCACTCTATTTTTGTTTATAGCGCAAAAAATAAAAACCGCAGAGGTGATCAAATACCACCAAAAGAAATCTCTATTTGTGGGAAAAAAAGTATGCCAATTTTGTTTGGGAGCCACGTCGTACGACCGCGCAATTGTCAGTTAAAGCGACGCAGTGCCGAATCGCAAAAAGGGGCCTGGTCCTTTACCTGTATATTGGCTTGGGTCTTAAGTGGTTAACCACTTCCATGCAGGGCATTTTCACCCCCTTCCTGCCCAGACCAATTTTTAGTTTTCAGCGCTGTCGCACTTTGAATGACAATTGCGCGGTCGTACGACATGACTCCCAAACAAAATTGACACCCTTTTTTTCCCACAAGTAGACCTTTTTGTTGGTGGTATTTGATCACCTCTGCGGTTTTTCTTTTTTGCGCTATAAACAAAAGAAGAGCGACAATTTTGAAAAAAAAACAATATCTTTTACTTTTTGATTTAATAAATATATTTTTTTTTAAAAAAAGTTTTTTTTTCCTCAGTTTAGACCGATACGTATTCTTCTACATATTTTTGGTAAAAAAAAAACGCAATAGGCGTATTTGATCGGTTTGCGCAAAAGTTCTAGCGTCTACAAAATAGGAAATAGAATTCTGGCATTTTTTTTTTTTACTAGTAATGGCGGCGATCTGCGATTTATTTTTTATTGTGACCGTGACATTGCGACGGACATATCGGACACTTTTGACACATTTTTGGGACCATTCACATTTACACAGCGATTAGTGCTATAAAATGCACTGATTACTGTGTAAATGTGACTGGCAGAGAAGGGGTTAACACTAGGGGGCGCTGAAGAGGTTACAAATGTTCCCTAAAGTGTGTTCTAACTGTTAGGGGGAGGGGGACTCACAAGGGGAGGAGATCGATGTGTATTCCTCTGTTTACACACACAGATCCATGGTCCGGCCGTGATTGCGGGTAATCGCGGGTGCCCAGTGGACATTGCGGCCGCCGGGCACTCGCACCGGGTCCCGAGCAATGCGGCGGGCACGCGCCCCCTAGCAGCCGGACAAGCCAGGACGTCATATGACGTCCAGTCTGAAAGATGAGAGGTCCCCACCTACGTCATTTTACTATGGCTCGGTGGGGAAGTGGTTAAAGGAACAGGTTTTTTGTTTTTTTGGGGGGTTAACAAACGCTTTAACCACAAATGCGGATTACTCTTTGAAAAGCCTGACAAAAGTTCTAAAAGCATGCACTTTTCATCATAAGTATTGAAATATTTGTCTAAAACATTCTTACATGATCTCAGCATTATAGTAAAAAACAAGCCAGTGGAACATTTTGTACAAATGCCATTGTTACTGACAACAAAAGTGCACAGTATAATATGCATTGTTTCTCAGTAATTACACACATCAGGTGTTTTTGTGAAATACAAGTTAAAGTACAGTTTATTTAGTTACCATGGCGGTATCTGGATAAAATTCAATGAACTCAGTTTAAAGGCATTTTAAAATAATGTGACAAAATGCATCTGTAATTTAAAACAAAAAAGGTAAAAAAGTTTAATTGTTTATAATTAAACACACTTCTAGGCATTTTCTTTCAAAAGAGACAATACAGTATACTTATGGCTAGAAATTCCATTTGTTTAATTTGGGACACAAAAAAAACTCTAGTTAGTAATGCCTACTGATAGAACTCAGTTTTGCAACTTTGGCATGTATACATAATACTGTACACATCACCACATAGCATATTCACCTTTTTGGTTGCGGATAAATTGGGCCTCCATTTGTGGTAAAAGTTTATGAATATCTCCTGATTTTTATTTTCAAAGTATAACTGGCAAAAAATAGCAAAAATGCATATTTCTTGCCATTACTATAACTCACCTAAAACAAATATATAATATACAGTATATGTATGCGTACATTAATTGTTGTTTGTAATGCCGAGTACACACGATTGGAAATGCCGACCGCGTGTAGGCTTCATCCGGATTTTTGAGAGCTGGAAAATTTGAGAGCTGGTTCTCAGTTTTTCTGACAAGAAAAGTTCTTGTTGGAAATTCTGATCATCTGTTTGCAATTCCGACGCGCAAAAGAACATGCATGTTCGGAATCAATTTGACGCATGCTCAGACTCATTGAACTTTATTTATCCTAAATTACACTAAATAACCTCCCTGCTGAAGTGGTTGTCATCTGAATGCCATCTCTGAGTTCCTATTGCTAAAGTAAACAAAAAGGCGGGGTAACATGGTGACATCATTGACCAAGGTCATATTTGGTTAATTATGTCACTGAGACGACCCTACCCCTTTGTTTACTTTACTGGTGGCAGAGATCTGGAGATGTCATTCAGCACAAGGGGAATGACAGGATCAGGTAGGTCTTGGGGGCATCAGGTGTTTTTTTCTTTTGACACTAGTCATTCTTTTTGATTGACATTGACCTGTATCACTGCAGGACATGATTGATGTACATTATAGGACTTTTTTTGTTTTGTTTTAAAGGCTTGTCAAATGTTTGGGTATATTTATTTCAAGGATATGTATATTTTCTTTGTATTGGAATTGGTGCACAATTGGGAGCACACTAAAACCTCTCCTTGAAATTACACAGATGCAATAGGAGTGGCTTATCCCATAATATATATATATATATATATATATATATATATATATATATATATATATATATATATATATAGTGCATGCGTAGAGGTGCCATGTACCACTTACTCATTCACAAAGGGGCAGTGTCTGGGGGCCCCTTATTTATAAATGGGACCTTCCAGATGTATATGTATGTGTATTTCAGTATTCACGTGAGAAACAGTATTTTCCTTAAATTAAAGTTATGACAGAGTTAATCATCCCAGAGTGAAAACGAGGAACAGATGTCAATTAACTCTGTATCCCACTCCTTGCCCCCTCATTTTCCCTCCATTCCTTGACCCACTCCTCCCTCCTCCCACCGAGCAAAGAGAATATGGCGACTGAAAGCTCTGGAATGCGAAGCCTCGTGGCCAGGAACACATGTAATAAGAGAAGACCATATGAATGAGCCAATCAGATGCACCCATATGTGATGACGTTATATGTGTGTCTTCAAGATTATGATAAGCCTTCCACCAGCAGATCCCCCACAACCACTAGGCCAAAGTTGTGGGAAAGAGGTCCCTTGTTTTCATCAACTAAGGGCCCTTTCACACGGAGCGGATCAGTAATGATCCGCTCCTTTTGTCCGCAAAGCTCAGCGGGGATCCTCCGTAAAATCCCAGCTGAGCTGGCAGCTGAAAGGGCGGTCCCCGCACACTGTGCAGGGGCCGCCCTGTGTTTCCTCTGCTCTCCCCTATGGGGGATCGGACGAACACGGACCGTATGTCCGTGTTTATCCGAACCGATCCGGCAGACGGAAGAAAAATAGGATTTCTTCCGTCCGCAAATGCGGATCTTTGCGAAGGCGGACAAATTACGGGTGTCAGCGGATGTTCATCCGCTGACACCCGTAATCACATAAGGACCCATGTATGTCCCGTTTTCATCCGCAAACGGACGGATGAAAATGCGGACATACGGTCCGTACGTGTGAAAGGGCCCTTAGGCACAAGGTGCTTTTCTAGAGGGGGGGGGTCTGGCAAGGTACTCCACCATGTTGAGATCTGGTTCAGGGAGGGGAGGCTGCCCACTTGTGCCCCCCCACCCCTTAACTGGTCACAAAGGCTAAATACTCAGATAAGGGTCTGGTATTATCTTTTTTTTACAACATCCCTACTGTTTGTTTACATTCACCTACTAGTTTGGAATCCCTGGTTGACAGCATAAATTTTCAGGAGGGAAAAAGTCACTAGGTAAAATGTCAGACAAATGCTAGCTCTCTAACAACCAGGAGAAAGTTATCACATTAGGCAGTGGTGATATCACCACTGCTTAATGTTTCATTTCACTCTGAAGCTGGGTGTTTGTTTAACCCTACACCCATTCAGTCAGCTTTTCGCACAAGATTTTCCATAGACTGCACAGAAGCCCCCCTCAGTGTTCCCCCCTCGCTGTTGAATGTTCTTAGCCTATTAACTCTCATGATCAAATGTTCTTAAGCTATTTTTCCCTTATGTTAAAATGCAAGGGGTTGAGGACTGAGTGACCAGGAGCATTGGGAGTACTAAGGGCTGAGTAAATGGGAGCATTGTGAATAATGCAGACTGTGACTAACTGGGAGCATCGTGACATTGGAGGACTTGACTTAACTGAGGAGCAATGTGAGTACTGAGGGCTTTGAGTAGGGAACTGCAAATACTGAGGCACTGAGAGAACAGAGGCACAGTGAGTGATTGGGTACAGGGGCATTGTGAGAAGGAGGAGGAGGAAAGGCTACATGATCACCAAACAGGAGCAGGAAGAGGATGCCGAGGGGTCAGGTAATCAGCAAGCAGGAGCATTCCGACCCCTTTCACACTGAAGGCGCCAAAGGTAATTGTGGCTTGAAATAGGATTTTCCCCACAAGCAAGAGACAACCCGATAGGTCCAATTTGATGCAAGCCGTCATCAATGTGATCTGATGGGCAGACAAAGGAAACCATTATAAATTCCCAGCTATGATAGAATACCTTAAGCACTATAACCACAAAGTCCATTGATTAATAATACAAATTTCAAATTCTTGACTATAAGAGTCACTTGTGGGGGCAAGTGTCACAAACAAATCCCACTAGATTAATTGGGTTCAAAGTTTATACCAAATTGCCCAAGCATGAACAGACAGCTCACCTAGTGACCTGATAAATGGTCAATTCAGACAATTTGCACTGAGGTAATCTGAGGGAACAAGCATACAGGAAATAGCATGAATTCCCAAATCCACACATTAGAACAGTATTCCAAATGAATCCTCCTTTGTGTATATTCTCTTTAACCAACCAAGCATTTAACTTGACCCCCAGGCTCTCAACATGGCGATTGGCTGTAGCAAGGGGACCACCAACATGTGGGACTATTTATAATCTTCCCATCTCCCAGTGTGTCATGCCCCTGGTGAGGTGCAGACCCTTATTGGGTGCACATCACGTATGCGTGGACCCCGCATGTCAGATCACAGGCATGCACGCCCATCTTTTAAAAGTTAGAGAAAGTTGGAGCATTCAAAACAATAATTTCAAGGACCTATGGGCTAAAACAAAAAAAAACTGGCAGGATCAGGCAGGTATTACAGGGGGGGGGGGGGGCAAACAACACAAACACTATGCTGTATACAATTCTTTAAAGGGACAGGATCCATTTTTGGGGGGTTTACAAATGCTTTAAGCACATTGATGTCTTTCTGAAAGGCTTGTTACTTGTGTCAGTCTCTCTCCTCGTGAATCCCGGAGTTAGCTGATGTAACTCACTCTCTCCTCTTTGCTGCTTTTTAGGCAAGATTCCTCTTCAAACTGTAATGCTGTCAGGATCTTGCCAAGCTGGCCTGAGCCCAACCTGGAGGCAGAGCCCCCTCCCCCCCCAGACCCAGGGGTCCCTCCTAGGCCACTAACTGGAATGATACCAACTGATCTGTGAAAAGTCAAGACGGTACAAATACTTTAACCAGTTCAGCCCCGGAGGATTAGGCTGCTGAATGACCAGAGATTTTTTTTATATTAATTGATTGCCTCTGCGATTTTTTTATTTGGTGCGATATAAACGGAAAAAGACCGAAAAATTTGAAAAAAAATATTTTCTACTTTTAGTTATAAGAAAAATCCAATAAACTTAATTTTACTCATACATTTCGGCCACAATGTATTCAGCCACATGTATTTGGTAAAAAAAAATCAATAAGCGTATATTTATCGGTTGCGCGAAAGTTATAGCTTCTACAAACTAAGGTACATTTTCTGGAATTTACCCAGCTTTTAGTTTATGACTGTCCCCATTTTGGAAAGTAGACACCCCAAGGAAATTGCTGAGAGGCATGTTGAGCCCATTGAATATTGATTTTTTTTGTCCCAAGTGATTGAAAAATTACAAAACAATTTAAACATTTTAGAAAAATTTTATATTGCTCACACATGCCATGGTTTTATGTGGAATTACACCCCAACATACATTCTGCTGCTTCTCCTGAGTATGGGGATACCACTTGTGTGGGAATTTTTGGGAGCCTAGCCGTGTACGGGACCCCGAAAACCAAGCACTGCCTTCAGGATTTCTAAGGGCGTTAAGTTTTTGATTTCACCTCTCACTACCTATCACAGTTTCGAAGGCCATAAAATGCCAAGATAGCACAAACTCCATCCAAATGACCCCATTTTAGAAAGTAGACACCCCAAGCTATTTGCTCAGAGGCATGTTGAGTTTATAGAATATTTTATATTTTGCCACAAGTTGCAGGAAAATAACAAACTTTTTTTGTTTCTTTTTTTTTTGCACAAAGTTGTCACTAAATAATATATTGCTCAAACATGCCATGGGTACATGTGAAATTACACCCAAAAATACATTTAATGATGATTGGAGCCATTCTGGTCTCTGATCAGCTCTATGGTCAGCTGGCGGAACCACTGGCTGCATTCTCAGGTTCCCTGTTAGGACAGGAGAGCCAGAGAAAACCATGGAAGATGGTGGGGGGGGGCATTCTCTCCCACTGCTTGTAAAAGCAGTCTAGAGTCTAATTAACTGATAAGATTGCTTTTACATGAAAGCTGACCGCTGGCTGAAAAGAATGATACCAAGATGACGCCTAAACCCGCAAGGCATCATTCTGGTATAACCAAAGTCCAGCAACATACCAGTACGTTGCTGGTCCTTGTTGGACATATAATGTAATCTTTTTTTTTCATGCAGCCTGTAGGCTAAACGAAAAAAGAGATTGATTGGTATGCCTACCATTAGAATACTGCCCTTCATTCACCCACTTCTAATGATGGGCAAACATGCACCATTTTGTTTTGAACTGTGGTGGTGAAATCACCTCCTACAGCGCTGGAGTGGCTGATTTACATATCATAGGAGCAAACGCTGTTGCTGTCAAGATACATAAATTAGTGCTGCAGCTGAATGGCATACCTGCTAAGCAAATGATGGTTAACAATAAAACAAAAGTATAAACAGTAAGACATACAATACCTGCAAAGGCAAATACCAAATCATTTTTAAAAAATAAAACATTTAACACAATCTGTGCCTAAAATATATATGCCAAAAGATGGGGGCAATCCGCCCCTAATATTAGAAACAAATCGCTCCTCCACCCCTGCTTCCACATATATGCTTTTTTTTTTTAACTGTGGTGGTAAAATCACCTCCTACAGAACTGGAGTCACGGCTTTATGTATCGTGGGCACAAACGCTGTTGCTGTCAAGATAAATTAATCCGCGCTGCAGCTTAATGGCATACCTGAAAAGCAAACATGATAAAACATAACAATAAAACATTGCAGTTAAGCATAGAATACAGTAAAAAAGAGAAAAATAGACAGAATAGAGAGAGAAAAAATATTAAAACATTATTTTTTATTATATATAGATATATATATAGATATATATAGATATATATAGATATATATAGATATATATATATCTGTAATATATTTGTAACCGTAATGGTTCGGGTCTCAAAATGCGATGGCATCTTGAGAGACCCTGTGAAAGTGTGTACTAGTCTGTGCAGTGCTGTACCCTACGCTAATACTCCTCTAGTGTATGGTATCATTCAAAACATCCACCAATGCAAAGACCAGGATTGTCAGGACGAGGGACAATAATAGCAGGTGTCACGCCTATATCAGTGCTTGCTACAGACATATCTTCTTTGCGGGGCTCGTTAGGTAGGGGTACCAGGGAGGACATATGAAAAAAAATGCCTCTCATGCAGCTGGCTTACTGCATTTGTGTTGGGAAGGTGGAATGCAGCACCATCTTGAAACAGAAGGGCTACAACGATCTCTTCCTGGAATTTAAGGAAGGATCCAGTCTGTCCTGAAGCTCTGTATAGCACATGAGTGTTCAGCAAAGCCAATTGAAATAAGTATACAGACACTTTTGTACCAGCGTCTGGCCTTATGGGCAACTAGGTACGTCGCCAACAACTGGTCATTGAGGTCCCCCCCCTCCCATATTAAGGTTATATTCGTGGACGCAGAGGGGTTTCTCCACAACACCAGTTGTCGTAGGAATTTGGACCATCATGTCTGCGTGAAAGGAGGACAGAAGGAAAACATTCTTATTATCCCTCCACTTCACAGCAAGCAAATTATTACACTTCAAGCAGGCTCTCTCCCCCAGCCCAAGATGGGAATCTACAAGCCGCTGGGGTAAGCCCCGGCGATTAGATCGCACAGTGCCACATGTGCCAAGTTGATGATCAAACAAGTGACTAAAAAGTCGCACACTTGTGTAATAATTGTTAACATACAAGTGGTACCCCTTTTCGAATAAGGGTGACACCAAGTCCCACACAATCTTGCCAGTGCTCCCTATGTAGTCTGGGCTGTTCTCCGGCTCTAAGTACCGATCTCTTCCCTCGTAAACCGTAAAACTCCATGTATAGCCTGTTGCCCTGTCACAGAGCTTATACATCTTAACCCTATAGCTGGCACGCTTGCTGGGACGATACGGTTTCAAAGACAAGAGGCCAGAAAATGTAATCAGGGACTCATCAATGCAGACAACTTGATCGGGAGTAAACAAGGCTGCAAAACTTTTGTTGAAGTGGTTTAGGGACCAAATTTCGTAGAGCCGATTCTCCCTGAGGACAATAGTTCATTATCATTGAAGTGCATGAACCGCAAAATCTGCTTGTATTTTTCCCTGGCCATGAAGGCAGAGAACAGAAGCATATGGTGAATTGGGTCAGTGGACCAATATGACTGAATTTCACTCTTTTTAACTATGCCCATGAGGAAGGATAGGCCCAGAAAGGTCTTTAATGCGGAAACTGCAATTGGTTTTCAATCTCTGGCAAGGGACAACTGGGGATTTAAAGTGTGGACAATCTTTGCTTCCCCCCAAGTGGGCGGAGCAACTATCATCTGACGTCACCACGCCCCAGCTGATCGGCTGAAGCCGTAGCAGGAAATTTTTTATCCTGCTTTTTAAACTGTTCTGCTTTTTACAAGCTTTTAATTGATGTCAGTTAACCACTTACCCCCCGGACCATATTGCTGCCCAAAGACCAGAGTACTTTTTGCGATTCTGGACTGCGTCGCTTTAACAGACAATTGCGCGGTCGTGCGACGTGGCTCCCAAACAAAATTGGTGTCCTTTTTTCCCCACAAATAGAGCTTTCTTTTGGTGGTATTTGATCACCTCTGCGGTTTTTAGTTTTTGCGCTATAAACAAAAATAGAGCAACAATTTTGAAAAAAATGAATATTTTTTACATTTTGCTATAATAAATATCCCCCAAAAATATATAAAAAAACATTTTTTTTCCTCAGTTTAGGCCGATACGTTTTCTTCTACATATTTTTCGTAAAAAAAAATCGCAATAAGCGTTTATTGATTGGTTTGCGCAAAAGTTATAGCGTTTACAAAATAGGGGGTATTTTTATGTCATTTTTATTATATTTTTTTTACTAGTAATGGCGGCGATCAGCGATTTTTTTTTTGGTACTGCGACATTATGGCGGACACTTCGGACACTTTTGACACATTTTTGGGACCATTGGCATTTTTATAGCGATCAGTGCTATAAAAATGCATTGGATTACTATAAAAATGCCACTGGCAGTGAAGGGGTTAACACTAGGGGGCGGGGAAGGGGTTAAGTATGCCTGGGTGTGTTCTTACTGTGGGGGGGGGGTGGCCTCACTAGGGGAAACACTGATCCTCGGTTCATACATTGTATGAACCGAAGATCAGCATTTCCCCTGCTGACAGGACCGGGAGCTGTGTGTTTACACACACAGCTCCCGGTCCCCGCTCTGTACCGAGCGATCGCGTGTGCCTGGCGGCGATCGCGCCCGCCGGGCACACGCACGGGAGTCGGGGGCGAGCGGGGGCGCGCGCGCCCCCTGGTGGCGGCTGGGAGAGAGGACATCATATTACGTGCTCTCGCCAAGCCGAGCCAACTTGTCGACGTATAACGGCGGTGGCCGGTCGGCAAGTGGTTAAACCTGCTTTTGCAATAAAGTTTTTTTTTTTTGAATACCCAAATAATACTGCACCATGAAGCTTTTTTTGTTCTCCCTCTAAATATATCTGCATACTACGCCACCTCATTGGAAGCTGACAGTGGAAGCTGAGATTGCTTGGAATAGGATCCATCATAGCTCCTGGAAGTTTGATGAAAGACAGACACGCTTGTACACCAGAACGTAGGCATAGAAGATCCCCTTGAGTGACCCCTGGTTTCTGATGAGCCCATAAGACCTCCGTAATAGAGGTCCACCGAATCTGGTAAGCGGCTTCTCTGTCTGAATATATACCAACGGCTGAAAATCATATGGATATTTTTGTTTGATGAATATATCTCTTGATTGCATTTAACATATATCATCTGCAGTGGACACTTTTTTTGCATGATTTTCACTTGCATTTTTTCACCTGGGTGTTACACTTTATTGTTATACTATATTCTTATTTGTATATCTTTTTTTTCACAGTACACTTTGTTTGGTTCTATTTTTATTGATTTATTTTTTCTTTTGGTTGCGCATTTTTTACCTATTTTTGACACAACTGTGGATTAGCAGCGATTGAATTCCGGATTGGCCAGTGAATGGGGGAAGTACGGGTGCTGCAGAAGTGGTGGGCTTCCAATTAGGATTGTCAAATTCTGCAGGAAGGGCACCATGGGCATGACGGGCCTGTGTCTTCTTGGTGGCTGTGGGACTCTACTCGTGCTAGCCACCTCACCAGCTTGAACTGCTTTTTTGGGACTCACAATGTCACCATGTGATACTGCAGGGCTGGTATGACTATGACCAGGGTGTACTAGGCCACTGGTGCTTGCCAGTTCACCATAAGAATGAGTGGCACTAGTACTGGCTCTCTGTTACATACAAGAACCCTGCGGTTCTTGTACCTTAACGACAGCAGAAGAATGGGGTCGGGTACGCCTGACCTTGGTAGGGACCACAACTCTGTTGTCAGAGCCATCTGTCAGGGAGCCGCTGCCATCTACAGGATCGTATTTGGAGCCTGAATCTGACAGATGAGTGACTTCCTCTTCACCATCTGTCATGCTCAGAAACATGTAGGCCTCTTCACTAGTTACTGGTTACCTCTAAATTTACTGGTACACTAGTGAGACTCGCAGGAAAACAATCTCCCGACTGTCAGCAACTGTATCAAACGCTACCAAAAAAAAACGTTAGTGTTTGCATTCTCAGGCCTGACTCTGCGAATGCTGCAGTTATGTGTTTAGTGTTCTGTAAGTGACAGTGATCAATCGATACTGCACTTGGGTGGGCTGGGCGGAGGGGCAAAATGCAGGTCCTAGCAGGTATCTGGGCGGATCCCGCTAACACTGCATTTTTGGGAACTCTAAACTGCTGGGGACGCTAGTATCGATCTGATTAGATCAGATATTAATCCCTTCAGACACTATACTACTAAGGGAGGTGTATAGTGCATGCATGAGTGTTAGCACTACTGGCACTAATCTGATGCTGCCTGGGGCGACGCAAACCCTAACTGACCCCAAAACCTAACTGATATCACCCACTGGGCAATCAGGGGGTTAAACCTTTATTGGGTAATAAACGGCAGGTGCCCTGATGCTATAAAAAGCAAACTAACCAGCATCACCTGTAACACTTATATGGTGATCACTGGTGACAGGGGGTGAAAGGGTTAACTAGGGGGCAGAGGGTTTAAACCTTTATAAGGTAATATATGGGTGTACCTGATGCTATAAATACCTGACGGTGAACCTAATCAACTAATTGGCTAACTAGCGTCACCCGTGACACCAATACGGCGATCAGAAAAAATACCTATTAGTGACACTGGCGACAGGGGGTGAAAGGGTTAACTGGGGGCAATCAAGAGGTTAAACCTTTATTAGGGGGTACCCTAGACCTAACGGGGCCTACCACTAATTGCCCCAACACTTTTTACAGTCACAAATGACACCAATGCAGTGATCGGTAAAAAAAATGAAAACTGCTATTGGTGACACTGTGACAGGGGGTGCAAGGATTAGCGGGGGGGGGTGATCGGGGGGTGAAAAGTGTACCTACCTACCGCATTCGAAAAAAAATCTACCAAATTTGAAAAAAAATATGAAATTCTAAATAATTCGAACACATTTGAACTAAACTATGAATATACATTTTCCGAAATTCGTTTAGAATGAAATCGAATTTGAATAGAAAAGATTAGAATCAAAAATACTAGAAAAGAATAGCATGGAAAACAAATCCCACAGAACAGAAATAAAAATGATATATATATATATATATATATATATATATATATATATATATATATATATATATCATACATATGCACATACACACACGGCTTTTTTTCAGGGGGAACTTGGGGGGGGAACTCAGTTCCACCACCTCTGGCTCAGACCCTTTGGTGCCTGCTCACCACAACCACTTGTAAACACAGAAGTCTGGTTTCTGTGTTTACAAATGACAGCTCTGCACTCTGCATGTAACCCCCTGAATTATGCACTATGTATGGAATGCAATCCTGGTATTTATTGCCCCTTTAAGACCCTTCTACTGTTTGTGAAATATGAACGGGGTCCTGGTTCAGTTGATGCACCTATTTTCTGAGAAAAAAAGCTATATACATATATATATCTATATCATCTTCTGAAATTAGAATTTCAATAGAAAAGATTAAAATAGAATAGAAAATAATAGCATAAAAAAAAAAGTTTTTCTAAGAGTGGCAAATAGGTAAGGGGGTAAGAGAGTGACACTCTCGTCCCCTAATAACAAAAAATGGAGGTCACAGTCACTAAAGGATAATAAATGGGAAATTGGGCACACAGCACTTTAAATAGGTGGCGAGGTGAATGTGGGTTTTGTTTTGTTTTTTGTTTGTTATTTCAAATTCAAATAGAAAAGATTACAATATAGTAGAAAAGAATAGACTAGAAAAACAATAGCACAGAATAGAGTAAAATATAATATATATATTATATGGTATTTTATTCTGTTGTTTTTCCAGTCTATTATTTTCTGTTGGATATAAAGGTGAAATGAAAACCGTGCTGTCAATAATGAATGTAAGTAGCTGCCTGCACAACAGATATACTGTATACAAAGCAAGTGGAAAAGAGAAAGTGCGGCGCTCAAAATATTACTCTCGGTATGCTCAAAAGATATAAGTGTACATATAACCTCCGTGTTATACTTAATAAATTAATTAAATTGCACACATAATATTAAAACTATGCAAATGATTAATCAAAATGATAATATAACGCAATCATTGACTGAACAAAATTGTGTTATTCAAAATTTGGACATGTACCAAAATAATATGTGTAGGTTGAAAATACACCAAATGAATATAGTGAATAAATAACCAATATTATATAAATAAATACAAAGTGAAGCACCAAAGATGGAAATAAACCAAAAAAGTGCTAGTGAACAAATGAAATATAAAGTCCAAAATTGATCCACTGTGATAAAAGGGACTCTGTATATAGTTGTCTGTAGGCAATCCACCACCATGAAGATCAAAGGCTTACCAGACAAGATGGACCCAGCAGGGCATATGCCTGAAGGATCGAATGAGAAGTACAGCAAGCAAAACTTCCAATGGGGCCAGGCAGTGAGACCAGGTGACGATATTCCACTATATTGACATCAATGGGTATCAACCATAGGTTTAAGCAACGTTACTTCATACACAAATCCTCCCAGTGTAACATATGTTAAGGAGAGAAATTGGGCCACATAGTATAATTCTGTTTAAAAAGTGGTTATTTATTAAATAAAATATAAAATGGTCACTCACATTTGAGAAGACAAGTAGAAGCAAATAGGATCAAAATAACGCAGTGGCATCAGCAGAGCCCTTTCCGACGCGTTTCTCTTAATAAGGCATCATCTGGGGGCGCTGATCCACTGCGTATTTATATGTATAGAGGTACTCCCTAATGAGAGCCAGCTCCACAATTGCCACAAACAAACTACTTCTCGTTTGTAAAGATGGCACCCATGGTTTGCACCTCAAGCCTCATTCCGATATGTGGCTCAAGCCTCGATCCTAAACCATAAAATTGTATTATATATATATATATATATATATATATATATATATATATATATATATATATTATGGCCAAAAACTCTGGCTAGACAGAAAACATGTGAACTATCATTAATATAAAAACAGTGACAAACTCATGAATAAGTCAATCATGGAACCGTTTGTTTTATATAATTAAAATAAATGAATGGAATATAATGGACTATAGGGCTACAGCAAAATGGCGCCCGGAATCAAAGCAGCGCTTCGTCTGTAATGTGGGCATGATCCCCTAAAACTATAATGGACCTCATCTAAGGATAATGAGACCCTGGATTAGCTACTTGCATGACATCCATTCTCTAAGTGTAAACTAAGGATTAGAAAAAAGGTCTTCCGTGCCGCTACGAAAAAATGGCATCCATATTATGAACAATGGTCCTCTAGTGGTTGTCATCAGCAAAAATGAGAGCAGGTTTAAGCCAAGCCTCGTTCTGGCTCGGAATCTGACTCCCAAATTTGGAACAAAAACAGAACAGCGGCTACAGCAAAATGGCGTCCATATAGTAAACAATGGTCCTCTAGTGGTTGTCATCAACGAAATGGTGGATTAGAGCTGGTGTAAACCAAGCCTCGATCTGGCTGTGACTCCTTTATAAGCGGGAAGTAGTTTGCTTATGTCTGTGCAATGTGTTTCCTTTGATTCCGGGCGCCATTTTGCTGTAGCCCTACAGTCCATTACATTCCATTCATTTATTTCAATCATATAAAACAAACAGTTCCATGATTGACATATTCATGAGTTCATCAACGTTTTTATATTACTGATAGTTCACATGCTTTCTGTCAAGCCAGAGGGGTCTGGCCATACTAATATATATATATATATATATATATATATATATATATATATATATATATATATATATATATATCTATTATACAATTTTATGGTTTAGGATCGAGGCTTGAGCCACATATCGGAATGAGGCTTGAGGTGCAAACCATGGGTGCCATCTTTACAAACAAGAAGTAGTTTGTTCTGTGGCAATCGTGGAGCTGGCTCTCATTAGGCTCTCTATACCTATAAAGACGCAGTGGACAGCACCCCAGATGATGCCTTATTAGGAGAAACGCATCGTGAAGGGCTCTGCTGATGCCACTGCATTATTTTGATCCTATTTGCTTTTACTTGTCTTCTCAAATGTGAGTGACCACTTTATATTTTATTTAACCACTTGCTTACTGGGCACTTAAACCCCCTTCGTTCCCGGACCAATTTTCAGCTTTCAGCACTCTCACACTTTGAATGTTAATTACTCAGTTATACAACATTGTATCCAAATGAATTTTTTGTCCTTTTTTTCATACAAACCAAGCTTTCTTTTGGTGGTATTTGATCACCTCTGGACTTTTTATTTTTTGCGCTATAAATGAAAAAAAGACGATAAATTTTGAAAAAAAAAAAGAATTTTTCTTAGTTTATGCGATAAAATTTAGCAAAATATTAATTTTTCTTCATACATTTTGGCCACAATTAATACTGCTACATATCTTTGGTAAAAATAACCCAAATTCGTGGATATTATTTGCTCTTTGTAAAAGTTAGAGAGTCTACAAGCTATGGTGCAAATCATAAAAAAATTATCACACCTGTTGTACCGGTGCCTATCTCATTTCTTGGGGCCCTGAACACACAAGGAAAGTACAAATACCCCCCAAATGACCCCTTTTTAGAAAGTAGACATTCCAAGGTATTTATTAAGATGCATGATGAGGTTTTTGATGTTGTAATTTTTTCCCACAATTCTTTGCAAAATTAATATTTTTTTTATTTATTTTTTCCCCCTCACAAAATTGTCATTGTAATAGGTTATTTCTCTCACATGGCATGTGTATACCACAAATGACACCCCAAAATACATTCTGCTACTCCTCCTGAGTATGGCGATACCACATATGTGGGACTTTTTCACAGCCTGGCCACATACAGAGCCCCAATATGCAGGGAGCACCATCAGGTGTTCTAGGAGCATAAATTACACATCTAACTTGTTGACTACCTATTACACTTTTGAAGGCCCTGGAGCACCTGGACAATGGAAATGCCCACAAAATGACCCCATTGTGGAAAGCTAACACCCCAATGTATAATCTATGAGGCATAATGAGTCTTTTGAACGATTCATTTTTTTCCAAACGTTTTTGAAAAATGTGGAAAAAAAATGAAAACGCAATTTTTTTACGCAAAGTTGTCCATTTATAAGATATTGCCAACACATAGCCTGTACATAGCAAAAATGACACCCCAAAATACATTCTGCTACTCCTCCTGAGTATGGAGATACCACTTTATATACTTTTTCACAGCCTGGCCACATACAGAGGCCCAACATGCAAGGAACACCAATAGGTGTTCTAGGGACACATAGCATACACATGCAAAGAATTACACCCCAAAATACATTATGCTAAGCAAAGGGTAAACAAAAAATGTACCTGTGGTTTTAGTAGCGCAGTTGTCCACAGGATGATAGCACTGGTCCAGGCAGCAGGCAGGGACTTGGTCAGCAAAAGAAAACGCGATTGTCCAGGCAACAGGCAGGGATATTGTCCATAGTCAGTACAGGCATGATGACATAGGTCCTACAGGCAGCAGACAGAAGTAGGGCCTCGTTCAGGACAGAATGGGGACAGGGGTAGAGGCTTCTCCCACCCAAATCTCTTTGAAGCCTCCGGGCAACCAGACCCTAATCTAGAATGAGAAAACAAAAACAATAATTTTCTTCATCCAGAAAAACAAATTCTGGAGCTCCTCACATGTGAGACCCCTGTGCTATGAATCCCACTAGTCCACTGGCAGGGTAAAAGATCAGTCCAAGAGGCAGGCAAAAAGAATGGTCAAACGGTCCAGGGTCAGTTCCAGATCAGGCAGAGGTATAAACAGAATTGGTAGGCATAAGCGTGGTCAAATAACAGTCCAGGGTCAGTTCCATATCAGGCAGAGGTATAAACAACAGAATCGGTAGGCATAAGCGTGGTCAAATAACAGTCCATGGTCAGTTCCATATCAGGTAGAGGTATAAACAGAATCGGTAGGCAGAAGCGTGGTCAAATAACAAGCCAGGGTCAAATACAGAGCAAGCAGAGGCATAAGGGGTGTTAAGGTAAATGGCAGGAAGTGACTAATAATTTAGTAAGGAATGATAACGGCGGAAACAGCCAACTACGCAGAGGCCTGGTTTGGAAGGGCATTCGGCACAATAAAAACGGGTGTCTCTTCTCACTCCATCTTTGGAGCACACCCGGCATTTTTGGGGGGATTTTCGGCCTATTGGTCTGAGAGGGACTCTATCTGGGAAGTGGCGCTCGTAGAGTCGGCTTACCACATCGGATCGTAAGTTTGCTGGTGGGTTGCTGGGGTATAAAAGGGCAGTGGTGATTTCCTCCTGGAAGTAAAGGTAAGATTTTCAATAAATTACATAGGTGTTGTACATGGCCAAATTAAAAAAAATAAATGGAAACTTTTTTATACCACTGGTATGATCGTTTTGTGGAAAGGTAGGGTTCAATCATTTGATCATTGAAATCGACACCCCCCATGAACTTATTGTATTCGTGGATACATTTTGGTTTCTGGATTTGCCCATTCCTCCTTCTGATGGTAACGAATGTGTTGTTGTGGATGGTAGAAAGCACGTACACATCCCTTTTGTCCCTCCATTTCACGGCCAGAACTTCCTCATTGCGTAAACTCGCCGTCTCCCCTTTTCTTAGTTTCTTGGTGACGAGGCTTTGGGGAAAGCCCTTCCGGTTCGTCCGTACTGTGCCACATGCTGGTGTCTTCTTTCTATAAAGGTTTCGTAACAGGGGCAAACTTGTATAGAAATTGCCAAACAATTTTCCCGCTGGCTCCTACATAGTCTGGGCAATTAGGGGGGTGTAGCTGGCTGTCCTTTCCTTCGTATACATTGAAGGCATATGTATACCCTGTGGCTCGGTCACACAATTTATAGAGCTTCACTCCATAGCGGGCCCTTTAGGAGGGAATAAATTGTTTTATGCCCAGCCTGCCAGAAAATTTTATAAAGGACTCCTCCACGCATATGTTTTGGTCCGGGGTAAACAACTGGGGGAAAATTTCAGAAAAAGAATCAAGTCGTGGCCGAATTTTATAAAGTTTATCAAAATTTGGGTCATCTCGGGGAGGGCACTGGGTATTGTCATGATCATTTGATATCTGGACCTGGGCATTTTTGAGGAAAAGACGGGCATGTGGTAGATGGGGCGTTTTGACCAATATGATCGTACTTGGTTTTTATGGTTTAGTCCCATACAGAATTCAAGGCCCAAATTTTTTTTAAACTCTTCCACTGTTACGGGTCTCCACTGGAAGGGACGGGCATAATAGGATGTGGGGTTACTGGATATAAATTGTTGTGCATAAAGGTTGCACTGGGAGACAATTGAGGCAAGCATGTCCTCAGTAAAAATTTAATTGAAAAAATCAATCGGGGCAAAATTTTCTGTGTCCACCTGGACTCCTGGCTGGGCAGTGAAAGGGGGAATGTTGGCTTCTCCTGAATTAGGAGGAAGCCACAAGGGGTTCTGAAGGGAATAGGGAAGGCTGGCATGGGACCTTCTGGTACGTGACCTTGCTTGCCGAGGTGTTGCGGTTCTGGTGGATGGCACAGCGGTTCTGGTGGATGGCACAGCAGTGCTGGTGGATGGCACTGCGGTGCTGGTGGATGGCACTGCCTCCTTAGCAATACGCCTTCGTCTGGCGGGCGGACCCTCCTCCTCTTCCTCCTCACTGCTAACTACCGGCTCATAGTCAACATCAGATTCGGCGTCTGACCTTGCGGAGGAATCCGAATCGCAGAGCTCCCCGTTGCTCCCATCGGCCGCAATAATTTTGTACGCCTCCTTGGCTGAAAAATATCTTTTAGCCATCGTTGGCAATGACAAAAGATGGCACGTGGCACTGATGACACTGACAGGTGGCACTGACGGCAAATGGGACTGGCATATGGCACGGGCAGATGGCACAGATGGCAGGTAGCACTGATGGCAGGTAGCACTAATGGCAGGTAGCACTAATGGCAGGTAGTACTGATGGCAGGTGGCACTGATGGCAGGTGGCACTGATGGCAGATGGCACGGGCAGAGGCAGGTGGCACTGATGGCAGATTGCACTGGCAGGTGGCACTGATGGCAGATTGCACTGATGGCAGATGGCACGAGCAGGCGGCACTGGCAGATGGCAGGTGGCACTGATGGCAGGGGCAGGTGGCTCTGATGGCAGGGGGCACTGATGAGAATGAACTGGCTGATGGCACTGGAAGGTGGCACTGGCAGGGACTGTGGGCAGTGTTTGTTTTTGTCACTCACTACTTTCTCACTTTAGAACGATCTCTCTCTCCTCACACGCTGTCTGTGTGTGAGGAGAGAAAGCCGGCGATGAGAGATGATCACATTTGTTTACATTTGAGATCATCTCTCATTGGATGGCGAGATCGAGTGCTGAATGTCCTCTGCGATTGGCCATGCAGCACGATCTGTGATTGGCTGTGTCCAAGGGACACGGCCAACACAGTTTTCCCCTAAAGCGGGGATGCGCAGGGAGACGAGAAACGGCAGGCCGTTTAAACACGGGCACTTGGCACTTCAGGTCCGCGCTGCAGACGTATTTTGACTATAGCGCGGATCTGAAGTGGTTAATAAATTACTATTTTCTATTCTAATCTTTTCTATTCAAATTCATTCTATACAAAATTTGAGTTTCGGAAAATGGTATATATACAGTGCCTTGCGAAAGTATTCGGCCCCCTTGAACTTTGCGACCTTTTGCCACATTTCAGGCTTCAAACATAGATATAAAACTGTAATTTTTTTTGGAAGAATCAACAAGTGGGACACAATCATGAAGTGGAACGAAATTTATTGGATATTTCAAACTTTAACAAATAAAAAACTGAAAAATTGGGCGTGCAAAATTATTCAGCCCCCTTAAGTTAATACTTTGTAGCGCCACCTTTTGCTGCGATTACAGCTGTAAGTCGCTTGGGGTATGTCTCTATCAGTTTTGCACATCGAGAGACTGACATTTTTGCCCATTCCCCCTTGCAAAACAGCTCGAGCTCAGTGAGGTGAACAGCAGTTTTCAGTTCTTTCCACAGATTCTCTAATGGATTCAGGTCTGGACTTTGACTTGGCCATTCTAACACCTGCATATGTTTATTTGTCAACCATTCCATTGTAGATTTTGCTTTATGTTTTGGATCATTGTCTTGTTGGAAGACAAATCTCCGTCCCAGTCTCAGGTCTTTTGCAGACTCTATCAGGTTTTCTTCTAGAATGGTCCTGTATTTGCCTCCATCCATCCATCTTCCCATCAATTTTAACCATCTTCCCTGTCCCTGCTGAAGAAAAGCAGGCCCAAACCATGATGCTGCCACCACCATGTTTGACAGTGGGGATGGTGTGTTCAGGGTGATGAGCTGTGTTGCTTTTACGCCAAACATAACGTTTTGCATTGTTGCCAAAAAGTTCGATTTTGGTTTCATCTGACCAGAGCACCTTCTTCCACATGTTTGGTGTGTCTCCCAGGTGGCTTGTGGCAAACTTTAAACGACACTTTTTATGAATATCTTTAACCACTTCCATACCGGGCACTTACGCACCTTCCTGCCCAAGCCAATTTTCAGCTTTCAGCACTGTCGCACTTTGAATGACAATTGCGCGGTCGTGCTACACTGT